>NW_026889776.1:12977500-14295000 GCF_033153115.1 Saccostrea echinata | reverse complement strand
AACAAGTAATGGTAATGAATACATCATAGTTCTCTGTGATTATTTTTCTAAGTGGGCTGAAGCTTATCCAGTACCTAATGACACAGCTTTGACAGTAGCAGATAAGATAGTTAATGAATTCATCTGTAGATTTGGTGTCCCTAAACAGATTCACTCAGACCAAGGTCGCGAGTTCGAGTCAGAACTATTTTCTGTCTTATGTGAGAAGTTAGGCATTGAAAAGACACGCACTACTCCATATAGGCCACAGTCAGATGGTTTAGTTGAGAGGATGAATAGGACACTTTTGCAAATGTTGTCAGCTTATGCAAATAAAAATAGGGATAATTGGGATGACAATATACCCTTTGTTCTTATGGCATATAGGTCAACCATTCAAGAAAGTTCAGGTTGTTCACCAAATTTAATCATGTTTGGCCATGAAATTATGAGCCCAGTTGATCTTATGTTAGGGAATCCTCCTTCTTCACCTATTCCCACTTGCCCTGTAGAATATGTAGAGTGGTTAAGAATAGTTTTAGCTGATTCTTACAATTTTGTGTCTGAAAATCTTAGACAGGCAGCATCAAAACAGAAGAAATACTATGATAGGGGATTAAAACCTAGAGAGTTTTCAGAAAATGACTTTTCTGGAGTCTTGGAGACTTTTCTTTTTTGTCTGGAGGTGGTATCCACTCTCAGCTGGTGTTAAGTTAGGATTAGGATGGGTAGGGCCATATAAAGTTATTAAAAAGATCACAGATGTGACTTACCAAGTTCAAAAAGACCCTAAGAGCCCTCTCATTGTGGTACATGTAGATCAGTTAAAACCCTATGAAGGCATTTTACCTCCTAGAAACTGGACACCAGTACATGTAGTTACTTCCCTTGACGAGTCATTTGAACCCCCTGTAGATCATACTCCTGTAGATTTTAATGATCAAGAGAAAGTTGAGGAGACTGTTCCTCCTGTTTTTAATTTACCTAGTCCTGAACCCCTTAGACAGTCAAGGTGGGGTAGAACAATCAAACCCCCTGTTATCTACTCTCCTTGAGACCAGGCATCTAGGCATTTTATTTTTTTTTTTAAATGCCTATGTAAATAGTAATTTTTATTTTTGAATTCTATATATAATATGAATATAATATATAAAAGGTTTGAGTTGACCTTTTGTAGTGATGACAAGTGATATTTAATTTTTGAAATATCTTACTCTAGTTTTAAGAAGTAGATCTTTATTACTTATTAATGAGTTAGTTTTTGGTAGTCATTTATTTTCTTTTGAGAATAACATTCAAGTTAGCACTGATTTTGACTTTAGTGGATACAAGGTCAATGATAGATGTTTTATTTATTTAATAAGACACAGTAGTTGGCAATGATTTATAGTTATCTAGAAGTCAAAACAGTATACTTCAGTTCTTTCGGCTTATTCAGCAACAGTAATAATAGATATGAATCATTGAGAGCTTGGTATTCATAGTTTAATACTGACCGTAGATGATCTTTAAATTATCTCCCTTGTACTGTGCTGAAATCAACACTTAAGTTTTTCTTATAGTTTATCTATGGGAGGTGATGCATGGTCATCCCTTGTTTAGATTATGTTATAAGTATTTGCGCGCTACTTGATAACATTTTTGGGGGTTTTTATTCAGTGGATTCTGAATTTGGTAGATAACTATATTGATTAACTTTCCATGCATTCAGACATTATTTAAATTAAGTCTTAGAATTTAAGATTTTAATTTTAAAAGTTATTTTTCATAGAGATAAATTGACTTAATTCAGGACTTGCATTGATGGTGATTAATCTGCTTTAATACTTTTCTAATCTTTGTTTTACAATTTTCTCCAAAAATTAACAGATGGATACTTTAGATATAAGTGTGGACCCTTTGGAACTACAAAAGTTTGAAGCTGAGGAGGCAGTGGCTACCGTGTGGCCGGAGGCAGGTCAGCTATGCCCGGTACAGAACTGTCCGTCTCGCCCTCATTTGTTCCGTAAACTTGGAAGTTACAGAGCCCATTATTTGAGTTTTCATAAGGACATGTGCGCCATGTATAACTGTCCAAGTTTATTTTGTTGTCAAATTTTCTACAAGAACAATGACATGTATCGTCATATCCATCAGGATCATAAGGATCTTCAGTTTTGTGTTAGGAAGCGTTACACTTCCAACCCGCGATATGTCGATCCCAAGGGCTACCTGATGCCGCTACCAGCCATTCACAAGCAGGCTAGGGACCTAGCTGCAAGCGCAAGGAAACGTTCTTCACAGGAACCATTGTTCACACTTCCAGACAACTCCAACCCTAGGGATGAGAGGTTTCCTCCTGGCGGATATAAACATTAACTTTGTTCATTTAATATATATCATATTTGAAAACGAAAATTTATTGTAAATTTTGTTTTTTTTTTAAGGGGGGAGGAATGTAGTGATTTAGATTTTTATTTCATAGCCATCATTTCGTAAATAATATTTTACAAGTATTTGCTGATATTTCAGTCAGATTATTCTATTTATCATTTGTTTTCAGTTGTTACTTACGTAAAACCCCTTTATTATGTGTCTGTTATAAGTTAGGACATGCGTTGACATTCCACATGTTTTACTTTTTAAACAGGAAGTGTCATCCATGTTGGCAGTCTTTCCGTAGTACTTTTGATAGCTGTGTTCTGATTGGTTAACTTAGCTTTAGGATCTTTGATAGTCATTGGTTTTTATTTTGGATCTTGCTAGGGTATTTAAACCCGTGTTCGAACAGTTTACTTCACTTGGTTAGGGATAAGCCTCATGGCTCATTATCTCTGATTTTATGCCAACCTCAAGGTACACGGCATTATAGGTTTCATTTAGCACGTGCTGAGCGAGCACTATATGATAGGTTAGATGTAGGTTTTATAGAATAAAGTTATATGATAGGTTAGGATGTAAGTTATTTAAAGTAAATTAAGTTTCCCTTTCCAAGTCCTGCCTGGTCTAGGGATATGTAGATAACAGGTTTATTTTCTAGAACCACTATTTATTATTTATTTTGTGTGTTGTTTATTTTCTGGGTCAGTTATTTTTAGAACCTAGAATTAGCATTGATATTTTCAGTTCAACTCTAGAGTGTTGATAGTAGTCATATTGGGTGATGTAGCTCATTCCTTTTACACTTTTCTAATTCATTCATTTTATAGGATTTTGACGACTTTCATAAGTATGGAAGCCCAGTAGGGACATAAATTATTTTTTTCATAGTTTTTCCACATTCCTCCCATTTTCTATTACATTTTTCAATTACTTATTTATTTATTGAGATTATTCATTGAGATTATTGTGAATCACCTACCAGATTAAATTACATTTTTGATAAAGCCCTATTAATCCTGTGCAAATTTCAAAGACTTTTCTGTTTGTTAAATTTTGATCATTATTTATTATTTGTTATCATTTACAAAGGTTAATTCTCACTTTATTAAATTTATAAAACTTACAACTGTGTTTTCATTTAGCGTTGATCATAGTTCAGATATCCCCTTACCTGGGTTGACAATCATAACTGGAGGCAGTTTATTGCTTTAAGCCAAGTTGGCTATTAACTTTGTTAAGTTATTCATTAAAGAGTTCTACTTCCGGTTACATAGGATTTTTCTCAAATAATTTCTTGTTAAATTTTAAGGTGTGTATTGAAAACATTGTCCACCTTAAATATTTAATAGATTGAAACAGTTATATACTGTGGTAATGTAATCTTTATTCAGAAGAATTTCGTTATCTTTACATTTTCAGTGTATGATAACAAGAACAATGCAATCCTAAAGGCACGACTTAAAGTCTCTGCTCTAGAGAAACGGACTGGGAATCATCCTGTCATCGTTCTGTCCTCACAATCTTTGTCGTCTACGTTCATCCTAGGCATCAATACAATGACAACAAAAGCCAGACAGACGTATTTCAGTGGCACAGCGTGTTCCTACAGAATTTCTAGTACCGATACCTGGAATATCATCGGATACGATTCAAGAGCCTCCTGCTATAGACAGTCACGTGGCGTTTATTTACATTTCAAGGCAACATTGAAAGGGACCAGAAAAGGATCGAAATTGATTTTTGATGACAACAGCATGGAAAGCGTATCGAAAGACTATTTTAATTCTACAAGTAGTGTGGATGGCAGAACAGCTTCGTGCTTTGTTAATCCTACAAGAATGCTGGTAGATGGCATAAAGCTTGATACGTTAAAGTTCGAATTATTGACGACTCCAGACACCCAGGCTCAACAGCTGGTTGCTTTTACCCTTTGGAGCTTTGACCTTGTATAATTTGCAAATATCACATTATAGTATTTAAAAAAATGATTTTATAATTCAGCAAAACGTATCATCCTCCCCTTGTAAAGTTTTCAGGTTATTTATAAAAATGATAAGAAAAAAGGCAGCAAAAGTGTAAATTGTATACTGCGCTTGAATATTTCACTTATAAAATAGCAAAGTAACAATTCCAAAAAAGATGTTCAATAGATGAGATAACATTTATTTCCCTTTCATTTAATGAGGATTTTTCTTTGTGACTTTACTTCCGAAATTATGTGGTAAAATAATTACTCAACAGAATTGTGATTACATATAACACTGTGCCGGATAAATCTGCCACTTCCAAAGTGGCAAATCGGCGCCCGCCAAAGTCTTAGTTTACATAAAATCCATATATACCATGAGATAGACCATCACTTACAGAGTTCAAAACTATCTTTGTTACAGGTGAATCTCACCTGTCAGGTGAGATAATCACCTTTGAAAAGAAAATTCCCATGGGAAAAATGAAGTTCCTATAGGGAAATCAAAATTCCTGAGGGATATTATCAAAATCCTACAGGATTCGATCATTTCCTGTAGGATATTTCAGAATTCCTGCAGGAAATTAATTTACTAAAGGAGAATTTAATCTCCTGTAGGAATGTTATTTCCTATAGGAGAAAGAAAAAATCCCTTAGGAAAGATGTTTCCCTTAGGATTTCTTTAATTCCTATAGGATTTCTTTTTCAGTGAGAAATTCCTATAGGAATATTTCATACCTTTTGAAATTTTTGTTTGCTCCTAAGGGAGAAAAATATCCTGTAGGAAATTTTAAATTCCTATAGAACTTTTTCTTCTCCTAGAGGAATTTGTTTCATCTATTTGTTCGACAGTAGCAAATTCTTACCAGTATAAAATATTTTGTATCAGAGAAAGAATCATAAAGAAACATCATTAATGTGATTGAAAAACATACTATATCTTAAAATAATTCCTTCCTGATGCTTAAAGGCAATTTAAAAGGTTATCTGTGGGGAATTAGTTTGAACACAATGGTAAAAATATGTATAATATTATGTACAAAACAATATTATATCACAGTTGACCATTTCTACTGCTACATACTACTGCAAGACAATTTTATGTCAAAATTTGCATCCCAATTTTGAATAGATTGATAAATAGGTTGAACTTTATAAAAATACTTGCTGTGGGGCATACATGTATGTTACTCTAAAATGCTGAAAAAATGCCCCAACCTTAGACGTTTATTGAATAAAGTGTGTTCAATATTAGTCAAAACCTGCCTCTGCAAATTACTATCAAGCAAGAGGTTCTTGAGATACTTTACTGATCCCCCACTTATAAGAAGAGACCCTTGGATCCACCAATAAATTCTTTGAATCTATGTATGATTCAATTAACATAGATATATTTTCTATATGACTTATTCATATAAAGAATAAACTTTCTTATCTCCCATACAGAAGAGTACCATTGCTATATATATTTCAATATTTATTTCATATTTCTTTTTTTGTCTTCAAATTTCCCCTTGAATCCCCAAATAAACTGGATCCTTGGATCCATCACTCAATTCTATGGAGCTATTTAACTCATTCATGTTAAGCTTAAGTTATGTAGTTGATATCATTTTGTTGAAATCAAAAAAATATTTTATGTTATCAGATAAAGGTACGGTCCTCTCACTTTCAATTCAACAGCCTGAAGATAAGACATTTATATTCTTGAGTCCTGATTAACATATTAAAATCATTTACTTTAAAATAAATTTAAATACTTTTAATATCTCAAACTTTTTAAAACATGAAATATTTCCCACTCCCCTTGGATCCCCCTCTCAAAAGATTAGACCCCTGGATCCACCACAAAATTCTCTGGATCTATGTTTGAATATTTTTTTCTTCAAATTAAATCAATACATATGTGATTAGATGAAGTTCTTCTTCCTTTGGATCCACAACTTAAAATTTAATTGATCCCTATTATCTGTTATCAAATTATTAACACATGTAATATCTTTGTTTTCAAATATAAGGAAATGCAAATGCTGTTTATTAATTAATTAATAGATTATGTCCCACTCCCCTTGGATCCCTCACTCAAAAGAATAGACCCTTGGATCTACCACTAATTCTTTGAATCTATATATAATTCAAACCTATATACAATATATGACACATTCATATAAAGGATAAATTTTCTTATCTCCCATACAGAAGAGTTACATAGCTTTATTTCAAATTTTCTTTCATGAATATCTCTTTTTTTTTTAAATTGATAAATTATTCCCCACTCCGCTTGGATTCCTTATTAAAAACCTGGATCCTATGATCCACCACTTAATTCTTTGGAGCTATATAACTCACTCATGAGATTCACCTGTAACAAAGATAGTTTTGAACTCTGTAAGTGATGGTCTATCTCATGGTATATATGGATTTTATGTAAACTAAGACTTTGGCGGGCGCCGATTTGCCACTTTGGAAGTGGCAGATTTATCCGGCACAGTGTTAATTCCTAACAAATTAATAAAATAATATTCGATCACACAGGAATGAAAATTATGCTATGCGTATATTACTTACAAATGTGTGTAATTAACAATTGTCGTTGTTACTTAGCGGACATATTAGCTTATATAGCCTGTGTGCCACTGACACCTAACATTTTTTTTATTTTGAAGTTTGGCCTTTGTGTTGTACAATGACCCGATGACCTCGAGGCTGACAGTGAAAACACTGATATACAATAGAGTGTTGCGACAGTGTATTATACCTCTTAATCGATAATTTGATAAATCATAATTTTAGAATGAAGTAATGAAAAGTAAAGTATCGTTTCAAACACTGTCGCCATGAATTTGTTAACATTACTAAAAAGTCAAATGTATAAGGAAGTCATGTAATTACTGATTTATTCAGAGATTTACTTGTAAATTTCATCGATAA
Organism: Saccostrea echinata; assembly: GCF_033153115.1. Taxonomy (NCBI): domain Eukaryota; kingdom Metazoa; phylum Mollusca; class Bivalvia; order Ostreida; family Ostreidae; genus Saccostrea; species Saccostrea echinata. Next base: position 14,287,763 of record NW_026889776.1, on the reverse strand, counting down.
ATATAATAAATAATCAAGTTTGTAATCATTAACTGAACCATTTGTAGTTCACCTGGTCCTAACTGCTCAAAGAAGGCCTACCATTTACTGTGAAAACAACACGATACCAATATGTTATTTTAAAAGCGTTAAATCATTTAGGGAACACCTCAAGGGCGGATCACCGCCAATTATCTTATAATGAAGAAAAAATAATTTTACAAAAAAAACCCTCTCGCTTTGAAGACATGCAAGTGGTCATTGAATCAAAGAAAACCACAAATATCATGCAATTATTTTAATTTTATTGGCTAAAGCTTTAATCATGTTAACGAAATGATTAAGAATAGCCTATAATTAGATGTTGACCCCCCCCCCCCCTACACACAATTATAGTCTTTCGTTTTAGTAAATTTTCATTCAGATGCTGGTTTGCCCCCCCCCCCCCCACACACACACACACTTCTTGCTGTATAAGGTTAAACAACGGCGAATTTTCAGGATTTGAAAAACAAGGTACCAAGAAGTAAGAGGAAAGTCCAGCATCCTCCCCCCCCCACCCCCCCCCCCACCCCCTTCAATAGGATTTGGATTTTAGGGGGTTTTTTGTTTGTTTGTTTTTTTTTTTTTTTTTTTTTTTTTTTTTTTTTTTTTTTTTTTTTTTTTTTTGGTCAGATTTCGTTTTAAAAAGAAACATTAGTAAGGACCCAAAGAATATTTACTACCTTTAAAGAAGTAGAAGTTTTGACACATACAAAAGGACAATGGCCACCCTGCCCCGCCCCCTTCAGGGCTTGTCTTCTTGTTCACTTCTGGCATGTTTGTTAGCTGTGACATTTTTTAATCATGTCAATATTATATGTCTCTGATATTAAGGAGTTCGTAAAGGTTTTAAAAAGAAAAAAGAGCATTTTAATGACAAATAGATGCTTCGAACTCAGAAAATTAAATCCAACCATTGATAAGCTTGGATAATCATTACTAATTATAAATTATGTGTAAATTTAATCGTTGGTTATTTTTATGTAGTATGACTGTGGTTTTCAAAGTCTGAAATTTTACAACATTAATTTTGAGTTCACATGTACTATCTTATATTACACAGCCTGCGTTATTTTTGCAATGCTACCGTGCACTTGCATGAATACAGAACTACCAATATCAGGGTTGTCCCCAAGAATTAAAATAGCAGGGAACCCTGAAGGGGGTCTCGGGTTCCTCCTCTACATGTAACAGGGATTTGAGTGGGAATGCCAGACAAACCGGGACATTGCGTCATTAAGGGTACATATCACAAACGAAAATTCGATGCATGGATTGATCTATTTTTTTGACTGATTTTGAATGGAAATGACATAAATAATCAATCCCTAAAATATAAAGAAATCGTAAGTTTTCTTTGGTGCTTAGATACATTATAAGCAACTTTGTATCGTTTTCTATCTAATTCTATACAAAATTTTGCACATAATTTTGACATTGTGACAAAATCTTACAAAATTCTCCCACTTTACCCAGAAAATATCATTCAGGTTACCTATTTAAATATAAATCTATGAGAAATATTGCTAATTTCTGAAGAAAAAAAAATTTGTTTGTGTTATTTATCCTTAAAGGCGGGAAAATTCCCCGGCTCCCGGGTCTTAGGGACAACCCTGTCAATATTATGTAATGGAAGGTATCGATTGGGGTGGAGCCGAATTCTTGAATATATGCCTTGGTTTCGATATACCGCTATTGGCCGGTAATTCTATTAGGTGTGAATTCAGCCCTGCGGGTGAATTTTGCAATCGATTTTCAATCAAAAGTGTGAATTAAAAGATCGATAGCATACGATATTTTTTTCCTTGAATAATTATACTCCCTATTACATGATTTCCGTGCAATGAAATGGTATTTACCGGTTTCAAGAATTAAAATACAAATTAATCTATCGAGATGCCAGTTTACGTACAATGTCACATAGTTTGCATATCCCGTAACACAAAAGATTACAGAAGAAATTACTGATTAAGTTTTTCTTTGTGTACTTTGGGTTGCTGAAGAATAAAAATAAGCAAATTTAGACCAGAACTATAAAGGGTCCAGTTTTTCTGTTATATAGTCACAGTCTACGATAATATGAAAAGGTTAGAAAATATCCGAACCCCTTCTATATTGTTATATTTGCTAACTGCTAATTGCTTTACATGTAATTAGGAGCTGTCGAAGATTCAACCCCGTAAAATAAAAGATTCTGAAAGCAAAAATCTATTTAAGAAAGATAATCAAAAAAAAGGGGGGGGTAACCTCTTTGGGCTAAATATCCATGTATGCGGTACGTGCGTATTTAAACGTGAAAAAATCAAGGTAATTAATTGATAGGAAATGATGTTTGTATAGAAAATATGTAATATGTGTACCGTAATAAGGGACAAATAGCAGATGAGTATCATTATATTCTAGAATGTAATTTTTTTCAGAATGCCGGAAAAAGCATCTAAAAAAAATTTCTGTAATAGACCAAATTTATACAAATTTTCAGAATTATTGTCAACTGATGACTCCAGTGTTTTAATTAGATTGTGTAATTACATACCTAAAGTATATGAACAAGTCTGTCCTCAATAATTATTTAATATAACTATGTTTATCTAACTTGTATGTATCCCCGATATTTCACGTGTATCTTTTATATTGTATTTGTATGTATTGTATATAGAACCTCGTGTACCACTAGGTGATTTGAGTGAACAAATTGAATTAAACCATGAATTTTAAGATCTAAGAATAATATATTCCCCTCTTTAACTTTCATTGTACTGTTTTTCTTTTCTTACAATGCAACCTTCCTTAGTTTTTTGTAATTGCGGCCGTACACTAATCTTGTATGTATACAGGACTACCCAATCTCCCAATTAACAGGAAATGGCAGGTATCAGTAGGTGTGAAGCCGAATTCTTGAATATATTCCGGTGACCGCTAGGACAGAAACTCTAAAAGGTGTGAATACAGCCCCGCGAGGTGAATCTTCCAATTGATTTTCAGCCAGAGGTTTGAATAGTGGGACATGCCCCTAATTTTTTAATCCATTGAACACAGACAACTTCTATAGAATATCCATTTTAACACGATTTCAAAGTTTTTGCACTTATCAATATAGGATAGAAAAGTATTTATCAAGAATTGAATACATTTATCTCCGTAGGTTGCACCACATAACAAAACATGTTTAAAGTTGTATTATCTATGCTACTATTCCGCTTACCAGTCGGACTTCAATAGTCGGCAGGCGTTTGATTATTTTGATACATTTTTTTTTTTAAATCTGTATTTAAATTTTCTGGTAACTATAAAGAGTATACTGGGAGAATTATTATGATAAATATTAGAATAATCAGATATTTAATAACTTGGCGTATACACAACAAAGAGGACAAAAATGATCATTTTTCATACTTTCCATACGAGTGGGTTTTCTCTCCTTTTTTTATTATTATTAAAAAAAAAAGATTATACTCAAAGTATGCATAATACTATATTTCAGACTTTGGTAAACAAAAACATAGAGCAAAAACACACTGTGCCTAAAAAAGTACACTTTTATGACAAAACATTCGTATCTTTCCGAAAAATATTTGAAGTCCATTTAGTCAAGCGTCATTTCACTTTTGGGATTTAAATGCCACTGTTTGTCACGAGCTGTGTAACGAAGTTGTTAGCGTGTTAGTCTCTATGAAAAAAGGAGGTGATACTCAGGATGTTTTAAAGAAAAGTTTTGTTGGTCATAATTTAAACCTTTCAATAATAAAAACTTTACTCTAAATATCAAATTTACAAATTAAATATGATTTTTAAACTTTTGAAGCTATGGACATTTTGCACGCCTTGTTCGCCCACCTCCTTTAGATATATACACATTATAGAGACTATTAAATGCCCAAAGCACGCCTCTGCCGAAATTCTTGCATCTCTGCATGTAATTTCGGTGGAGAATCGACTAGGCTGGATAGGACGGGTGATTTCGAGCAATAATTCTTAAAGAAAAGGAGAGATATTTTTAAAACTATTTCACTACATTATTTATTGCAAATATTATTAAATTTCACAGCATGTCATTGAATTAAAGTTTACTCTCTCTGTTTCAATAGCAAAGTTTTTTTTTTTTTTTAACTTTTATAACAGAATATCAAGAATTTAAGTTAACATGATCTGTTTTCATAGCAATGTATAATTTTTAAAATTTTATTACAGAATATCAAGAATTAAGTTTACATATCCGTTTAAAAAGCAGTGTTGAAAAAATTAAAACTTTTAACTGAAAATCAAGAATTTTCAACATGAATGAAGGTGTACATTTATTAATCTGTTTTAATAGCAATGTATTTTTCAAAAGTTTTATAACACAATATCAAGAAATTTCAATTCCCGATTTCGTTGGTCTCAAAATGATACAAAACAGATGGGGTGTCGGGGGTGTCACACAGTCACCAGGTCAAGTTCGCGTGAACTTCGACAATTGCCTGATAGATAAATGTGATGGGTGTCAACAGCAGATATCGTATATATACACTGCACACGTACTAGTCGTTGTATCGATATCGAGAGGGAGAGAGAGAAGGGGGCCTAGATGCCATCTGGTTGCTATGCTGGATTACTTAAAACTGTTGTTTTTTTTTTCCTTCTTATAAATTTTCCTCTTTTTATTTTTTATAATCTTCAGGTTTCTACTTACATACCCCTGGTATAATTATGTTTGCTATTTCATTCTGTTCTAATTAAGAACCGGATCTTTCTGAAATAAACAATTAATCAGTCGCTAATTTATGATTTAACAAAAATGAAAGAATAAGTCGGTGGGTTTTATATTTTGTAAAATTAACCTAAAACATTACAATTTAACACATTTCTTCACAAGCAAAAAAAAAAAAAAGCTTAAATCCATCTCTCAAACGTGAAAAAACCCTACATGTGTATTTCGTGGTAATGATGATGGGGTCAACGTTTTCTCCAGTGAGGGGGGGGGGTGGTCCGGACCATCCGACCCCCTCTAGATCCGCGCATGCAGCGTCGAGAGTTATTGAAAGGTCAAGAAAGTAGACTGTGTGTGATATAAAAAATGTGCATGAATATCTGATGCTGACGTTGAAATGAAATCAGATGGATTTTTTAAAGAATTATTAAAGAATGTATTTTAACTGATATTGAAAATAAAACAAAGAAGAATTCAAATAACATTTGCTTAATACATGTACAGTGGTATACATGTATATATATATATATATTTTTAAAAAAGCGGGGGGGGGGGGGGTAACAAAAAGAACGTTTTTCCTCTCGAGATCTCTTTCTGACATATTAATTCTACGTGTTTCTCACGCTGCATTGCATATCCGACACTTTTGTTTGCATTTCCGACAATTTTAATTTTCATTTCCGATATCTATTTCTTTACATTTCCGGAATTTTTGGAGGGTACCTTTGCGGCATTTAATGTTAACGAAGTAGGTGGAAATAGAATGTTAACAGGATAAATATTACATTTATTTCAAACCACATTTTCTGAATATAAACAATACAATACACTGTATATACATGCAACACTAAGTCTAGTTAAAAGTTTTGCATAAGTTAAATGAGCATGCAATTTTTGTTCACCAGATTTAATGTCCACTGAATTATATGTCAGGGACTGCACCGAAAACCAGAATTCCCTCAAGGATTTTGGCTTTATTCCCTCGACAAGTTTCTGCATGTCTTATCATTTTCATCTTAACCTATCTGATCTCAAACTGAATACATGTATCTTGAATTGAAAAGAAGATGAGCGAAAGTTCACAACACTTACATGTGTCCCTGGGCAAACACGTAAAATCATCGTCCAGAATAAGCTTTTTATAAGCCAAGCATTCCTGATTATTTGTGTATCAATGATATATTCTTGATTTATTTTTAACAATTTATATGAGGGAAGTCTTCAGTTCTATTTTCACTGCCTGAAAAGTACGATATGATAAATGTCGGACATGAAAACTTTAAAATGTCGGAAATGAAAACTACAAAATGTCGGAAATGAAAACTTCGATATTTTAACAAATTCCGAAAATGAAATGCAGCCTTTTCTCAATACCCTGATACATGTACTAAGTAGCATCAAAGTATATTCTAGATTTTCGTTCTCCAGAGAATAAAACAGTATATGCAATATGAACGTGTTATCAAAAAAAAAAAATTAGTAGAAATGTGTGTATCCCATGTAACCCATGGGTATTGTTGACAAGAAAAACCTTATGATGGTCTAAAACAAATTGAAAAAAAAAAACGATGAATCAAAAAGACAATGATGAAAGTGTATCAACTCGCAGGGCCGTCGCCAAGTTTCTGGGTGCGGGGGAGGGTTTGGAAGTGGTATCCCCTTCTCAGTCAGAAGAAAGAATTATGAATTGGTACATGTACCATTTTGCTGGAATCTGATGCAATATAGGGTAATATTTTTTTTATTTATCAAATAAACAAAATAAAGCAGAAGCAGCATTTCTTTAAACAGATAAAAAATGAATTTGTTTCCAAACATATTTTCAAGTTGTTTTTTTTTTAATTTTTTTTTTTTATTTTGGAAAAGGGGGTGCGATCGTACACATCGCTTCCTCCTTTCCGACGCAGCTTTGACTGGATCCCAAATTAAGATTCATAGTACTGTCAAATTTGCACCAAGAAAAATCCCTAGAAATATATTTCGTTTTCAAAACGAATTACAAACATAAATAATCATGAACTTATACCTTTAGTCATTGTATGAAACTACTGTTCGCTGAAAGTCACTATTTTTTTTAATCATCCGACAATTGCGCGATTCAGAAAATCGCTCAAGTGTAACCCCACCCTCCACCCCCCGATAAAGTTATAACAATAATGATAATAATAATTAGTAATAATAAATAACAAAAAATAAAAATTAAAAAATTACGATTTACATGTATAACATTATACAAAACTATTGACACAAGTCCCTTTTACCCCAGATCCCAGTTGTTTATATAAGTATATTTTAATCTAGCTTTGTTACATAATAAATCTTACATACATTTTAAATATTAAATACATTAATTCTTTCATATCTAAATTTTTGCCAAAAATAGTTTTTGCAATCGCAATTTCTATAGGGGCCAGTGTTTTTCCGAGCTTGCCGGAAAGGCCCGAGTTTTAACTTTTAGTGTACACTTTCATCCAAGTCAGTAGAGGGCTTTAAACTCAGAGACGAAAACTACCAGAAATGACAGAATGGAAAGCAAGAAATTTGGTTTTCAAGGGTTAATTCATGCAAGTTTTAAATCATTCTGTTTGATTTAGCATGTGTGAATTACTCCATTAACATCACCAGCATGTCAATTCTGCTGTCATTATAAACTGAAGCGACTTTTGTTTAAAGACCCAATTTTTTTACCGTACGGTTACCTGAGGAGGGGGAGTGGTCTTGGTAGCACTGGTGTTATTTACCTGGAGAGCCCCAATACTCAAGATGTCAAAAATCCCTATACACGCTGCATTACACAGGAAGTCCGGCTTTTGGTAATCAGGGTCAACATTACGCGTTTTGTGCATAGTTTTGAGTGAAAATATTTCAAAATAAATTATGTACTGAAATATAAAATTTGTAGACTAAGCGTTTTCGTCTATATCTTTTGAAGAAAAAAAATTAAATACGTCTTTTTTAAAAATCGTAAAATAAAAAAAAAAAAACGGGCGAAAACTATAAAGCAATCAAATCAATATTTTAATCGCCAATAAAAGAAATTATTATAAAATATATATTAAGTGTGAATATTGAAATAAAAAGATTCCACTTATTGTTTGGACATTTACCACGATCGGAATATTATTTACTTTTCTGGCGAACAATGGTGTCCAAATATTCGCCATTTCCGAGGGTACGTGTACTTATGCCCTGTTTACTGGTTTGGATATAAAAAGAATCTTTCGTAATTCATGGCGTTAGATACAAGATACTTTATTTATATTAGTATAAATATCTTTTCTTATTTAATCCATTGCATTTTGTTATAATTTTCAAATGGTGGGGGAGGGGGTCGATTGTTTCCAATTACGGCGAATTGATGTACCCAAGTGCAAGGTCGACAAGGGCATTACGTACATTCTTCAAATCAAGGCACAGGTTGAATAATTATCAGTCTGTGCTGCTACAGAAACCTTTTCTCTCTCCTAATCTCAGTTATTGAAAGAAAAGAGGGCTTGAATATCCGTTAATTTTTCTTCGAAAAGTTCTACAGTTATCTTGGACGTCACATCGCTAACAAGTACGAAACAGTACTGGAGGTTGAAAAAAAAAATCACGAAGTCAATGTTTAATTCTCTACTCCCAATTATTTAAACAAAAATAAAATTGTCAACCAATATAACAGCGACATGATTTTTTTTTAACCAGAGTGTATACAAAGCGACCTTTCAGGCGGTACATGAAAGTGTTTGACGCGTGACCAGGTAATTGTTTTCAAAACATGCAAACTCAGATTATCAGGTAGCCCACGTGGCTGGCCCGTCAATCAAATCAGAAGCTATTGTTTTTTTAATGATTGACAGGCGGTATACTATTGATCTTGAATTAGGTAGATTTTGGGGGCGTTAACATAAAATTGGGTGTTTAAATGTAAGTAGCATGAGGCTGATTGCTTGCAAGCTGAAACAGAAAGTAGACAAAAATTACCTGAAACGTTCAATGAGGACATTTTTGCTAGTGATAATTGTAAGTTTTATTTCTGCAATTGTACGCAATTGTACAAGTAAACCAATAGATATTTGGAGGATATTTACAGGCTTTTGTTTATAGTTTGTGGACCTTGAACATTCCAACTTCATAAATTGGTGCATTATGCTTGTACATGTACTTGTCAAGTGTTGATTGAATTTTTGAAGAGAAGACAACACATTACATGTAGACTCAATCTTTTATAAGTAATTATACTAATTAAATATGTTATGTGGTGGATGGAAAGGAAGATGTAATGAAATTTATTCCTCTTATTTTTCTTTCTCCCCAAGGGAGGTCGAGACATTGGATTTGGCATGTTTGTTGATTTTTCCACCAGTTTTGTCTGTGCATTTGTCTGTCAGGACTTGTTTTTCAGCCATAACTCTCCAATCCTTGATAGGAATGAAGTCGAAATGAAGTCAAATTGTAGTATGTTGCTGATTATGATATATACATTTAGTTGTGTAGTGTCATTGATATTGACCCAACATCATATTTCAGACAAAGGTCAAGGTCATTGAGATAAAATTTATATTGACTATAACACTTAAAACCTTGAAGCCTTGACTGAAATTGTCTCAAACTTGAGTAAATGGTTTCATGAAGTATTAGACATGTTATGGTCTTACTCTAGGTCATATATCAAGTCAAGTACATCTGCTGTTGCTCTGAAAAAAGTGATATTTCCTTTTTTTTGGAAATTTTACTACATCGATTCATCTTTGATTATGAGAATTAAGGTTACATGCTTCAGAATAGCATCAATGATGGAAATTCAATTTTCATAAATGTTCTTTTAGTTTTTGGTTTAGTTACAGAAAAACGTGTGATGGTGAAATCAATCAGTTTTCGAGATAGTGGAAAGATACTTTTGTTTTACTTTCCTAATTAAAAAATGAATGAACAGACACATACACATACACACACATTCATACATACACACATGAGAAGAGAATACAGTTCATACAACATTATCAAAATGGGTATAAGAAGGCTCACAGAAAAGAAAATCATATGGACAGGGAGTAATATTGTAAATTCCTAAGGGATTTTTTTTTTCAATATTATCAATCTGAGAAGTAAAATAACACATATTAAAAATCCCATAGGAGTAATTTAAAAATTCCTAAGGGAATTTTTATCCTAAGGGAAATTATTTTCCTAAGGGAGAAAAAAATTCCCTTAGGAGAATTTTTTTTTCCTATAGGACTTTTTTCCTCCTACAGGATTTTTTTTTCTCCTATAGGAAGGTAAATTCCCCTAGGAAATAAAATTCTCCCTTGGTAAATTAATTTCCTGCAGGAATTCTGAAATATCCTACAGGAAATGATCGAATCCCATAGGATTTTGATAATATCCCTCAGGAATTTTAATTTTCCTATAGGAACTTTATTTTTCCCATAGGAATTTTCTTTTTAAAGGTGATTATCTCACCTGACAGGTGAGATTCACCTGTAACAAAGGTAGTTTTGAACTCTGTAAGTGATGGTCTACCTCATGGTATATATGGATTTTATGTAAACTAAGAGTTTGGCGGGCGCCGATTTGCCACTTTGGAAGTGGCAGATTTATCCGGCACAGTGTTATATATATTTATATACACTTTAAAACACTTTTTTGAAATATATTTCAACCGTGTTACCAGCCTTCATCAGTCGTGTTTATTTAAATGCAACTAACGTTGAACAACGTATTATGACGTCACAATGTACATACAATGGAAAGACAACGTCTTGAATCAAAATTGCGCGAAAAACATCTGAAAAGATTGCGAGAATTGCAAAAAGTAATCAAATGATACATATATTTGGACTCTAAATAATGTAAAATAAATTATTCCATGTAAATAAATAATGTTAATCAGGCCTTATAGAAATGTCTGTTTACTATAAAATATGCTTAAAAAATAGAGCAAAAGGTAGGGGGGAGCATATGAGTCACGCAGTTGGCCTTTCGCTATCTTTTTTTATCTGTCGTCGTTATTTGTGCGTCATACATTAATATTTGAACATTTAGCCTTTTCTCTGGAACCGCTGAACCAATTTTGGAATATAACATCAAAGGGTAAAAAGGAACAAAAATTGTAAATTTTCCTGCTCCCTTTGGGTCTGAGTGGTGGGGTTAAAAAATTGGGGCTACGCAAAAATATCGATATTCAGGTATGTTGCAATTTGTTACCAAAACATGTATTGCGATACGATTTTCCAGTACCGATATATTGGCAAAATGTTTGGGCTTTAGATTTGTTTTTTTTTGTTTGTTTGTATGTTGTTTAACGTCCCTCTCGAGAATTTTTCACTCATATGGAGACGCCACCAATTGCCCTTGGAGAGCTGCAAATTTTGTCCTATACTCGGCACTTACGGCCAATGAGCAGTGAGGGATCTTTTTCGTGCCAGCACCTACTGCGACACGGGACCTCGGTATATACGGTCTCATCCGAAGGACTAGTCTCCACGTCCCACAGTTGGATTCGAACCCGCGACGTAAGGATCAACTCCTTACTCCGCGACCCTAGAGCAGACGCTCTAAACACTGCGCCACGTGTGCAACTGGCTTTTGATTTGTAAAATATGAAATTTTAGATCTTAGAAACGTTTTCAATCGTGCCAAACAGTACCAAACGGTTAAGGATTCTATTGTGGTTGCATTTCGTTGCCAAACTGGAGTGAAAACAACTTGCACTTTTTTGTTAGGTCTACAACGTATTTATAACAGTCTTATACACTCTCCTTATAAATGGAGACTAATAAAATAAGAAATGAGCATGTGTATTTAATAATAAAGTGAAAGAACACTTCATTGTCATATATGAATAGAAATATATAAAGGTCATGATTCTAACCAGTGCTATGATAAAAAAAACTGGACAGAAAAAGTTGATAAATTTGAAGAAAAAGAAACCACTGACAATGTGGGACACTAGAAAGTTAACTATATACGGAAAATGTTCAGAAAACATATCTCAATACAGTTCCAAATATCGCGATACGAAATTCCCAACCGAAACCCGATCAAAAACCATCAAAATTAATGTAATCTTTCAAATTCTTCTTAACCGAGTGGCTTAATGCCCTCAAGACCAGACACCACCCAAATCATTATCTTAAGGGTGATGTCAGATTCGAACAGCGTGTACAAAAAAATCAACACCACGTGACTTATAAAATATCTTAGCTCCCTAAAAATATTTTTATCGTACTATATTCTTTCTTTTTATGAACATATTCTATGAGATGTGATAAAAGAATTAGAAAAACCTTAAAAGGCAATATGCAAACTATCTACCCTCCGTTTACACTTGATGGAATAAATAGACTGTATGAACAGTATGTTTGGTTCCAGCCAACAAAGCTTGTAACAATAGCGTCCTTGTAAGGCTTACTACATAGTATATTTTAACTATTTTAGAAGAACTTGGTACGTCTGGAAATCCAACTTATACTCAGGAAGAGAGTTATCTTTGTCAGCCAAATTAGATTTCTCAAGATTGCCAACCTCAAGCTGCTATATAAGCCGCAGTTTTGTTTAGAGCTCTATGTATTTTGCTTTTTTGATTTAGACATGTTTTATTATGTACTGAAACATAAATGGATTGGGCAGCAGGCATAGTCTATATAAGCCCTCTCCACAAACCAAATGTATGTATTTTGCTTCACGGACTATACTCTAAGGATGTCTCCTTCATACTCTTTGTAATAATACTTGGGCGGAACGAAACTGTACAGATATTAAAAGTAATGTTTATGTGAACGATTCATCGCGTCAACCCGATTGAGAAACGCCCACAATAACTTAAACCGGAATTTTCCTCAAAACGAGTATCCTACTCTTCCTTTTTTATACATGCACATACTTTTTGTTTTCATTATCTCCCAGTGCCCATATCTCAGGTAAAATTTATATAATGCAGAAATGTAGGGTTTCCTGCGAATGTGTGGAATAATGATTTTTCTGATCAGAACTAAGGATTCTAGCAGCATTTTTTAGGCATGAGATGTTTTTCAGCTATATTTATTGGAAGATATTATTAAACCGCGGGTAGTGTTGTTCTGTTCGCTCTTTTGATTAAGGAATATGTTTCTTTTAATAACAGTCATGTGATGACATCGTTGTGGTGCACCTCTTGACCTCAGAAACTCTGTTGTCTTTTAAGCAACAGTTAATAATAGATTACGTTTTAGGAGGAGTAGCGTTTTAAAAGTATTTCACAGAAATTTCTATTTTTAGTATTCATGGCAACTCCGTTTATTGAAATCAAAAACCGATACACAGAATTATATATCTTAGTATAGTCTACGTGTGTGCCCAGCTATATTGAAATCAGATCAAAACTGTAGGAGGAGTAGCGTTTTGAAAGTTTTTCACAGAAATTTCTATTTTTAGTAACCATGGCAACACCGTTCATTGAAATAAAAAACCGATATACAGAATTATGTATCTTAGTGTAGTCTACTTACGTGCCAAGTTATATTGAAATCAAACTGTAGGAGGAGTAGCGTTTTGAAAAACTGTTTACAGACGGGCGGACGACGGACACCTTACTATCGCATAAGCTCTTCTGGCGACCGTTTCACTAATAGGTCGTAGCTCGTAGACGTAGCACGTAAGTGCGTTTCACTAAGAGTAACGACTTGCGAGTTACGATTAAAGTTGATCGTAACTCTACGAGTGGTACTATGCTCTCGTAGATAACCTCGCGTACTCGTAAACACAAACAAAATGGCGTCATTAATACTTCTAGCAGACGAAAACGTACCGTTGGTCGTTTTTGGAAAAGCGACTGGAGTTTTAGAGGAAGCAGTAAGGGATCCGCAAGGGGGTGTATCCGGACTCCACCCCAACACCCACCACTTGTATAAAATTCATATAGTAAAATACCCCAAAAATATGAAGGGGAAGGGTCAAGTCAACTTTTAAAGTTAGTAAGATATGTAGGAAGGAAAAGTAACATCCCCCTTTCAAAATAGGTTTTTCAGGTTTGGATTAGTTTTATTTGTATTATGCCCCCGGATCGAAAGATCCCGGGGGTATATTGTTTTTGTACTGTCTGTCTGTTTATCTGTTTGTCTGTTGTCAACTTTAACCTTGTCCATAACTTTTGATTGGTTGGAGCTATGACTTTCATATTTCACATGTGCATTCCTTGTGACAAGACCTTTCTTTGAGTACCATCATATTTGACCATAGAGTTTGACCCACTTTTGCAACATTTTAATAAGCATTAACCTTGGCCATAACTTCTGAACAGTTGGAGCTCGGGGTTTCAAACTTCACATGTGTATTCTTTGTGACAAGGCCTTTCTTTGGATACCAACAACTTTGACCCTTTGACCTTCACCTAGGAGTTTGACCTACTTTTGAAAAACTTTAACCTTAGCCATAACTTTTGAATGATTGATGCTAGGGCTTTCATACTTCGCATATGTAATTCTTGTGACATCTCCTTTTTTTGAATACCATCCACTTTGACCCTTTGACCTTGACACAGGAGTTTTACTTACTTTTGAAAAACTTTAACCTTGGCCATAACTTTCGAATGGTTGGTGCTAGGGCTTTCATACTTTACATATGTAATCCTTGTGACAGGACCTTCCTTTGGATACCAACCACTTTGACCTTGACATAGGAGTTTGACCTACTTTCGAAAAACTTTAACCCTGGCCATAACTTTCGAATGGTTGGTGCTAGGGCTTTCATACTTTACATATGTAATCCTTGTGACAAGACCTTTTGGATACCAACAACTTTGACCTTGACCTTGATGTTTTACTTACTTTTAAAAAACTTCAACCTTCGCCATAACTTTTCAGCAGTTGCAGCTAGGGCTTCCAAATTTAACATTTTTTATCTTTTGGCCTGGATTTTGACTTGCATTTGAGAAACTCTAACCTTCGCCATAAGCTGCCATACGGGGGCATCAGTGTTTCACAAACACATCTTGTTTTAAATAAGGTTTTGTCCTTTGGGTCGATTTTTTTTTTTTGAGTTGGTATGGAACACCTCACTCCCTTTTCTGGGAAAAATTACAGGAAAATTCCTCAATAGATAGTTTTCAGTAGGCCCAAATTAGCAAGAGTTATTTCCCGTTGGCCGCCATATTGGAGGTCAACATGCTCATATTCCTTCATTATTCAACCAACTTTAACTTTTTATACTGGCCATTGTGGGGTAAGGAGCATTGTTTTTCTGAAAAATATACATTTGTTAAAGCCTCCTTTATTTCATAATTTTTATTCTATAGATTTCCCCCCAAATATTTTTGCTACACCCTCTTAGATTTGGTAAGACAAAGAGGAAAAATTACCAGGATGACCACCAAGATGGCGGCCAAAATAACTCGGAGAGAAAATACGTCATATGAAAACTATCTATTGCGCGTTAAATTTTTCCGCGAGTCCATATTGCTTTTCCGCGAAAAATCCTTGAAGTTCTTTATCGTGAAGTACTATTATTTTTTGTTACCTTTCCGCGAAATCCTTCTTTATTTGTTATTAACCAGGTAGTACAATTTGCTCCTTGTCTAGCACGGGGATGAATTAATGTAAAAGTCACTAAAACATCATTAATAGACCAAATAGATTGTAGGTCATCTACGCAATAACCTTTACATCTTTACAATGTCAAGGTTATGTGAAATCCTATTTAAAAAGGTTGTGAAGAGAAACCACATCACAAAATCAAAATGTATGAGTAACACGTATAAAACATCGTTAGAACATGCTGTCTGTTCAATAACCCGTAGATCCTCATATATTCATGTGTCGGAACAATCTGCAATTTTGAAAAAAAAAGAAGATAAATTAATAGCTGATAACTTCGATGTTTGAATATTTCCAAAACTGCTGAAAGAAAAGAATAAACGAAGGTCCACATGCATTCCTTTTTTTTAAGGATGGGCTCTGCATGTGGACATGCATCGCAGATAAAATATTATAATAGGTAGACACAAGTTAACTTATATAAATCAAGCTTCAGAAAAGCAATGTCAAGTAATTGTGGAGAAGTGAACAGCGTTTTGTTTTGTTTGTTTGTTTTTTTTTTTGAAAATATAATGCAGATAAACAGGAAGACCAAAATCTTGCGAGCCATACTAGTAGTACACACAGAATCATTTTCTTGAACACCTGCAATCAACATCAAAGAAAAGTTTAAAGGTCGTTTAAGTTGGTTTTTTTTTTTACAAAGCTCGTCAATTACGGTTTGTCAAGTTAGCAAACAAAGCTAATAACCTTGCTTGTGCCAATGCGGGGCTCGGAAAGTCAGAAATCCGCTTAGAATGTACTGTATATGTACACCTCTTTTTTTCCCTTATGATTTAAACATTTTCAAAGCCAACCATATCAATTGATTTAAAGATTTGTCTTTATTTATCGAAAATAATTTAGTAACCATGGTATGCTATCACATGTATACCAATAGATCGAAATGTACGTTGATGAAAATGAGATAAAATAAACGTACATAATAAAATATACATAAAAGCTGGATTTATTTTAAAACATGACAACCCATTCTTGTTCATGACGTCGCATAAAGCAACGTCATTATATCGCAACGTTATCACAAACTATGCTACTTTTACGTTTACATAAAACATAGATAACACTTTGTACATGCATATTTTGATAATTTCATGAAAATAATCACTCGATCGAAGAGTTTTTAGGAATATTAGTTAATTTTGACACGGGGCCAAATTTTGCACAAAACGCACCTTGTTCTTTTGAAAGAAAAGTTGTGTAAAGAGGAAAACATAAAGATACCGATTCCATAAAAATGTTTCACAAATTACAATCAATAATTTAAATGCCCTACAACAAGGCCACCTTGACCGGTCATCAGTGGAGGAAAAAAAAAGGTTGAGAACTTGAGATGCGGGAATATAAATGTAAGAAGGAAGTTTCAAATTTCTATAAATAAATTTTAGTCGTATTTTGTGGTCCAAATTTCAATCCCAAACTTCAAGGACTTCTTAAGGTACAATATAGAACAATTACACACAGCTGTACACTTTGAACTGTTTTAACTTACGGACTATATTGGGTTTTCTGACTAGTGAACCTTCCGACTAGTGAACTGTCGGACTAGTGAACCTTCGGACTAGTGGACCGTCGGACTAGAGAACCTTCGGACTAATGGACCGTGATGTCTTAACGTACTGTGGGAGCATTGAATTTGTGTTGGCTCAATTCTTCGCCTACCCCATGTAAACAAATTTACATCTTCAACGAATAAAGACAAAATCTACTTGTCAAAATTTTATTGAAAAAATTGTGTATAATAGAGTGAACAAGAAGTCTGTGAGCCAATGCTCACTAATAATACCCCCGCTCCGATGTGAATACACAAGTTCATTTTTGGACAGACACAGGGATAAACAAGAAGTTGACATCAGATTCATACAAAAATGAATCCCACCATATGACATGCCTAAACAATGAGTGTGCTAAACTTTCAAGCATCTGCAAAAAGGAGTTGCTGAAAATCTACAACCAAAATTTGTAATGTATGGTACGGACAGACGCACGGATTAACAGGAAGTTGACGTCGGATTCTCACAAAATAAATCCCACCATATGACATGCCTAAACAAAGAGTGTGCTAAAATTTCAAGCATCTTCGATGAATAGTTGCTGAGAAAACTGTGACCAAAATATGTTATGTATGGTACGGACAGACGCACGGATAAACAGGAAGTTGACGTCGGATTCTCACAAAAATGAATCCCACCATATGGCATGCCTAAACAAAGAGTGTGTTAAAATTTCAAGCATCAGTGATTAGTAATTGCTGAGAAAATTGCGACCAAAATGTGTTATGTATGGTACGGACAGACGCACGGATAAACAGGAAGTTGACGTCGGATTCTCACAAAAATGAATCCCACCATATGGCATGCCTAAGCAAAGAGTGTGCTAAAATTTCAAGCATCAGCGATAAGTAATTCTTAGAAAACTGCGACCAAAATTTGTTACGGACAGACAGACGGACACACACACAGACAGACAGACACACAAGGGTAAGACAGTATACCCCACTCTCCTTCGGAGCGGGGGTATGATTATAAACGCACAAATAGATACATTTGTTTTTATGTCCCAGAAATAGAAGATACGGGGGTATATAGTTTTTGCCCTGTCCGTCCGTCTGTCTGTCCGCAAAAACTTTAACATTGCCTATAACTTGATTGGATGAAGCATTGTCTTTCATATTTCAGATGTGTATTCCCTGTGACAAGAAATTCCTTGGAGTATATGACCTCTAGACCTTGACCTTGGAGTTTGACCCACTGCAAAAAATATATCAAGTTTAACCTTGGTCACAACTTTTGAACAGTTGGTGCCAGGGCTTTCATATTTTACATGTGTTCAATGTGACAAGACCTTTCCATGTGTGTAAATATGTTTGACCTTGACCTAGATTGTGACCCATTTTAAAAAACTTTAACCTTAGCCATAACTTTTGAAATTTAGTACCTATGCTTTCAAATTTCACAGGTATATTCCTTTTGACAAGACCTTCCTTTGGATACCAATAACTTTGAACTTGACCTTGGAGTTCGACCTACTCTTAAGAATTTTAACCTTAACGTTTTAACATGCAGTTAGTGTTTGGGCTTTTATATTTTGCATGTTTATTTCTTATGACAAGGGCATTAATTTTGATCTTGAAGTTTGATTTACTTTTGAAAAACTTTAACCTTCGCCATAACTTCTGAACAGTTGGTGTTAAGGCTTTTATAATTTGCATGTGTATTTCTTATGACAAAGTGTCCACTGCGTACCATTAATTTTGATCCTTTGACCTTGACCTTGGAGTTTGACCCACTTTTAGAAAACGTTAACCTTGATAAAAACTTTTGAATGGATGGTGCTTAGGCTTTCATATTTAACACGTTTATTTATTGACACAAGTCCTTTCTTTACGCAAAAATATTTTTCATCTCTTGACCATGGACTTTGAATTGCATTTGAGAAACTGTATCTATCGCCATAAGCTGCCATACGGGGATATCAATGTTTCACTCACACATCTTGTTATATATGTGTTTTACCAATTATGTGTACAAGGTTTCCTCAAACATTTGCAAACCAACCATTTCAATTACCTTAAGTACGAAAGTTCCAATTTAGGAAAACCGCTCTCGAAAAGATCAGAGTGTTGTGACATGCGAAAAAATGAGCAAAAATCTCCCAATTAGCATTTATTGGCTTCAGGGTAAATATTTAAAATAAAAAAAAGTTTGTTCATTTTCTGTACCTTAGTTATCGTCTTCTTTTAGCATTTCGTTAAAATCATAGCTTACTACCACATACGAACGGGAAGTTTTCAAGTATATGCAGTTGGAACAAAGACTGGCTAAAAGTTGTGGTTCTTTAATTCTGGTATTAAAGAGTACGTTCGACGGACGGCAAAGATATCGAATATGGCGATCGATTTCACAATTCACAAAATGAAAAAAAAGTTAGCCATACATTTCAGCACATCCTATAACGATATATCATAATTCCTAGGATCTGACAGTCCAGCAACTGTGAGCGATGTGGTTTTAACCTTCATTCCCTGTGACCCCTATTTTAGCAATGACATTTTTGTCTTCTAGCTAATCTAATTAATCTTGAAAATACATTTATATTCACAACTTGAGTTCTGATAACTACTACCGCCAAGAACATTTCAGAGTTGTCTATGACTAACAAGAGGCCCAAGGGCCTTATCGGTCACCTGAGTATAATACAACAATGTAGAAGTTAAATACACTGATAGATGAAGCTTTGTTGCTTTAAAGCAAGAGAAGTAGGAAGATCAGGATCAACAAAATAATTAGTCTAGATTTCAGTGTCAACTCATAAATTAAATTCTAATCTGTCCCCCACTTAACACTATCACCATGCAGACTATTAACAAACTATTAGTGCTTCTTTACTATTTTTAAACCCATATTAAGACCTCTAGCATTGACCTCTCTTATGGTCTTTGAAGAACTTTTAATAAGATAAGTTATTTTTGTCTCATTTTTATTTACCTATTACTTACAGGTCTCCCTGATTATTAAAACTAAAAAGTACTTTTTGAATTATGCGATAAACATTCATGCATAATTATCTTATTCTATTAACCTTTCAAATACATTATTTACAGTGATTAATTATCAAAGGTCAATGGAAAAGGGGAATAACTTCTCTCAGCAGAATACAAATTAATAGAGCCCTGCCCAGGACCAGAATGCCTAGACAAATGGTCCAGATGTTCAAGAATCTGGTAGAAATACACTTACTTATATCATTTAAACTTTAACTCAGTTTGCAATGCATTTTCACTACAGATTCAACACAGCCTTACCCTAACACCAGAACCCAAGGCCCAAGGGTCAAGAAATTTACAAATTTGGAAGAGTTACCCTCATCATCATAACTATGGACTTCAAAGAATCAACACTTTTCCACTATATTATCAAAAGCCCCCCTCCCTCCCTCGTTATGCCAGAACCCCTGACCCTAGGACCACAAGATTTAAAAATTCTGTTCGAAGCTCCCATTTTCATTATAGCTAAGCAATTTATTTATCAGCTCAACACTAAGGAGCAGACAGGATTAATTAATGATTAAATAATAGAATTAATGCTTTTTCCCTATACAATCAATAGAGCCCCCCCCCCCCCCTCCTCAAGAACCCCAAAAACTGTCGCCATATATTTAAAAATTTTGTAAGAGGCATCCTTGCCTATCATAATCATGCACTTAGTTTGTTTAAATATTCTCCAGTAGCAGAGAAGAAGATTTTCAAAGAATCAATGCATTTTCACTATATAATCAATAGAGCCCCGCCCTAACAATAGAACCCCTGACCCTGGGGCCATGAAATTCACAATTTTTTAAAGGGCATCCTTATGCATTATAACCATGCACTTAGTTTGTTTAAATAATACCCAGGAGCAGAGAAGAAAATTTTCAAAGAATTAATGCATTTTCACTACATAATCAATAGAACCCAGCCCTAACACCATAACCCCTGACCCTGTGGCCATGAAATTCAAAATTTTTGAAAAGGCATCCTTATGCATCATAATTATGCACTTAGTGTTGTTTAAATAATACCCAGAAGCAGAGAAGAAGATTTTCAAAGAATTAATGCATTTTATCTATATAATCAATGGAGCCCCGCCCTAACACCAGAACCCCTGACCCTGGGGCCATGGTTTTCTCAATTCTGGAAGAGGCCCACCTCCTCATCATAACTATGTACTTAGTTTATCACCTTAATGCCCAGGAGCAGAGGAGAAGATTTTCAAAGAATTAATGCATTTTCACGATATAATCAATAGAGCCCCGCCCTGACACCAGAACCCCTGACCCTGGAGCCATGAAATTCACAATTTTGGAAAAGGTACTCTTGCTCATCATAACTATGTACTTAGTTACTTTATTAAATATCCAGGAGCAGAGAAGAAGGTTTTCAATGAATTAATGTATTTTCCCTATATAATCAAGAGAGCCCAGCCCTGACACCAGAACCCCTGACCCTGGGGCCATGCATGAAATTTACAATTTTTTAAAAGGCACTTTTTCTTATCATAACTATGTACTCACTTACTTTCTTTAATACCCAGGAGCAGAGAAGATTTTCAAAGAATTAATGCTTTTTTACTATATAATCTATAGAGCCCCGCCCTAACACCAGAACCCCTCACCCTGGAGCCATGAAATTCACAATTTTGGAAGAGGCTCTCTTTCTCATCATAACTATGTACTTAGTTACTTTATTCAATACCCAGGAGCAGAGAATAAGATTTTCAAAGAAATAATGCACTTTCGCTCTATGATCTATATAGCCCCACCCCGGAGCCAGAACCCCTGACCCTGGGGCCATGAATTTCACATTCTAATAGAGGGCTCAATGCTTATTACAATGATGCCAACTGTTTGACTGCTTGATGTCCAGGAGTAAAGAAGAAGATTTTCTAAAATTGCATTATTTTTGGTGGTTTTAGCCCCACCCCTCAGGCCCCAGGGGGGCATGGACCATGAAATTCACATTTTTTGTTCCCCTTCACCATAGATGCTTTATGCCAAATTTGGTTGAAATTGGTTAAGCGGTTTTAGAGAAGAAGCTAAAAATGTTCAAATGTTAACGCACGACGCACGCCGACGGACGAGAACGGATAGCAATAGGTCACCTGAGTGACTCAGGTGACCTAAAAATGACAATTTCACGAAATTATGTCTACACGCATGCGCGAATCATGCCACCCCCCCCTTTTTAAGATATTCAGAGATAAAAGATTCCAATTGAAAATAACGAAGAAATGACCCTCCCCCTCGGGAAACAAGAGCCCTTCTTTAAAAGGGTAAGTAGTAAGCAGGGTCATCTAGAGACAATAGACATCTAGGAAAGTAACCACCGCCACGAAATAGGTTTTCTCAGGTTGAGGAATTAAATTTATAAGGTTATTTATTTATTTATTATTTTTCACCAAGTCTATCTACTGGTAAAGTTGAACAGCCCCCCCCCCCCCTTTTCGCCTCCAACAAACCTGTAAATATTCAGCACTCCACGATATTAGCTTGTATGAATTTAAATTATTTCACAGTATGCCTGGTCACTAGAATCATTCATGAGCTGTTTTTTTTTTTCTTTCCCTGTCATGGTGCCCTAAATCTGCCTTTTCTCTGAAATAAGCTTGTAGAACAAATTGTTTGAAATGATGATATTTAAAAGAGATGTTCTGTACAAAATACCATTTTCTATAGAAAATATGCCTTATCTCTCTGAAATATTTACACACGTCTAATGTCTCTTACTTTAAATCTGACTTAGGCAGAACAAATTCCTGCAGGAATAAACATAACATTAAAAATCTAATTTTAACTACAACAAAAGTCTACGAAGTACTACAAGCAGGCAAAAATATGTTTCATAATGTGCAATATTTATCAGTAGATGTAGGTTTTGAACCAGAGCTCCTGATAATTATGTTGCAACAATAAGATGTAAAATCAGTGAAGAAAACCGAAAGAATTAAAAAGCACCACTAATTTTCATCCTCCCAAAACTTTTCTCTTTCATCTTCAATTTCCTCATCTTCATTTTGGTTTCATCGACTCCACAGATATTTTTATCATCTGAGTATTCTTTTTTTCCCTATCAATACCATAAAAGAAATAAAAAATACATGAATCGAGCATGAAATATCAGGTAAAGAAAGCACATGAAGCAGAGCGTGAAATATTTCGAGAAAAGTTGCATTCATTCTGTGCCACCCCTAACAAAAAGTACTTTAGCATACAATAATTTACTATACTTTTTTATAGTATTAAAGTTTTCACTATAATTAATCAGTTTTTACTTTAGCAAGTCAAAGTTTTGTTTATAATGATTTTCAGCTTGTTATATATTCCATAAGCAATGTCTTTTGGTCTTTGAAGAATATTTAATAAGTTATTTTTGTCTCATCTTCATTATTACTTACAAGCCTACCTGATCATTAAAACTTTGAAAGTACTTTTTGTATTACGCAATAATTTTTTTTTGCATAATTCTCTATTCTATTAACTTTCAAATACATTATTTACGAGGGCTGTTCGGAAGTTATTGAGACATTGTTTATATTTTTCTTTCTAATCAACGTCGTTCGTTGAAAATTTGCATATACGTTTGACAAACACTAAGAATTAATAAAAGCAAAAAATATTTTACAAATATTTCATCTTTTCTTTTCAATTAAATATTAATGTGTCAGTGGTAGGGGTACCCGGCGCAGTCACGAAATCAGATTTTAAAAATACGTAACACCAACGTTCAAACTCCCGATGGATCCATATTTAGAGCGAGAATAATTCAATTTATGTATACAATTTTTCTATTTTACTTTGACTTCATTTTGTGCAAGTTTTTTTTAGAATTTTGATCAGAAATTCGGCGATTATAAAAAAAAAATAAGGGCGGTAAAGAAATCTGTTTACGACAAAATGGATTTTGACGTCACGGCAGCACAGCGAGCCTGCCTAAAATTTTGTGTAGCGCTATGGAGAACTCTTTTCCTGACTGAAAGACCTGCTAAAACAATAACAATAAGAAAAACATATCTTAGGGTTTGTTTTTTCATTGACATATATTTTTTTCTTACCAATAATTCAATCAGAATAAAAACAAAAGCTCCGGACGACCATCAATCATTACGGACTAAATAACGTTGACCCACGTTGCATAAATCGGTACTGCATATGATGCTAGTCAACCTCTATATCACACATGTATATTTTACACTGGGGTAGCAACAGCACACATTTTTTTTTTTTAAATTTTTTTAGAGAATAGTTTAAGAAAAGAGACAGTTTGGTTTTTGGAATGTTATATATGATAACAGAGAAATTAGAGTAAACGCGTCCCGATCTTTTCACAAGCGAAAACATCTCCGACTGACGTGACGTTAAAATGACGTAGCGATGCTGCTCCGTGTCGATAGACATATACATGTTTATAATTTTACAGGAAGTTATCTAATTATTCTATATATAAGAAATTTTGCACTTTTGTTTTATACGTTCCTTATAAAATGTTGACGAATTATCATCAATTTAGCACTGTCCTTTATGGAGTTACAGTAAATGTCTCAATAATTTCCGAACAGCCCTCGTACAGTGCTTAATTATCAACAGTGAATGGCAAAGAGGAATAACATCTCTCAGTTGCATACAAACTGATAGAGCGCTGGCCAGGATCACACTTGACCAAATGGCCCTGATGTTCAAAAATCTGGTTAAAATATCTTTGCTTATGAAAACTTTTATTATGTTTCCTTCGATATGCCAAGGAGCAGAGAAGAATGCATTTTCACTACAAATTCAACACAGCCCTACCCTAACACTAAGACCCATGTCCCAGGGTCATGAAATTCACAAATTCGATAGAGGCGCCCTCATTATCATAACTATGCACTTAGTTGATGATTTTTAAAGAATTAATACATTTTTCACTTTATTATCAATATAGCCCCCCCCCCCCCGAAACAACAAAACCTGGGAACCACACGTTTTAAGGCAGAAAAGAATATTTTCAAAGAAATTATGCTTTTTCACTAATCAATAGAGCCCCCCCTCCCCCCCCCCCCCTTCCCCAAGCCTGGGACCATGAATTTCACAATTTGTTGAAAAAGCATCCTTATGCATCATAACCATGCACTAAGTTTGCTTAAATAATACCCAGGAGCAAAGAAGAAGATTTTCAACGAATGAATGCATTTTCACTATCAATAGAGCCCCGCCCTAACACCAGAACCAATGACCCAGGGGCCATGAAATTCACAGTTTTCGAAAAAGCATCAAAGGTTATCATAACCATGCATTTAGTTTGTTTAAATAATACCCAGGAGCAGAGAAGAAGATTTTCAAAGAATTTTGTATTTTCACTATATAATCAATAGAGCCCCGCCCTAGCACCAGAACCCCTGACCCTGGGCCATGAAATTCACAATTTCGAAGAGTTACTCTTGCTTATCATAACTATGTAATTAGTTATTCTATTTCATACCAAGGAGCAGAGAAGATTTTCAAAGAATTCATGCATTTTTACTATATATTCAATAGAGCCCCGCCCTAGCACCAGAACCCCTGACCCTGGGGTCATGAAATTCACAATTTTGAAAGAGGCACTCTTGGTCATCATAACTATGTACTTAGTTACTCTATTTAATACAAAGGAGCTGAGAAATAGGTTTTCTCAGGTTGAAGAATTAAATTTATAAGGTTATTTATTTACTTTCACCGAGTCTATCTACTGGTAAAGTAGAATACCAATTATTAGAGCCCTGCCCAGGACCAGAATGCTTAGACAAATGGTCCAGATGTTCAAAAATCTGGTAGAAATACGCTTACTTATATCATTTAAACTTTTACTCAATTTGCAATGCATTTTCACTACAGATTCAACACAGCCTTACCCTAACACCAGAACCCAATACCCAAGGGTCAAGAAACTTACAAATTTGGAAGAGTTACCCTCATCATCATAACTATGGACTTCAAAGAATTAACACTTTTCCACTATATTATCAACCCCCCCCCCCCCCCCCCGCCGTTATGCCAGAACCCCTGACCCTAGGTCCACAAGATTTAAAAATTCTGTTCGAAGCTCCCATTTTCATCATAGGTAAGCAATTTATTTATCAGCTCAACACTAAGGAGCAGACAGGATTAATTAATGATTAATTAATAGAATTATTGCTTTTTCACTACACAATCAATAGAGCTCCCCCCCCCCCCTCCTCAAGAACCCCAAAAACTGAGGCCATATATTTAAAAATTTTGGAAGAGGCATCCTTGCCTATCATAATCATGCACTTAGTTTGTTTAAATAATCTCCAGTAGCAGAGAAGAAGATTTTTAAAAGAATCAATGCATTTTCACTATATAATCAATAGAGCCCCGCCCTAACACCAGAAACCCTGACCCTGGGGCAATGAAATTCACAATTTTTGAAAAGGCATCCTAATGCATTATAACCATGCACTTAGTTTGTTTAAATAATACCCAGGAGCAGAGAAGAAGATTTTCAAAGAATTAATACATTTTCACTATATAATCAACAGAGCCCCGCCCTGACACCGGTACCCCTGACCCTTGGGCCATGAAATTGACAATGCTTTTTCACAATTTTGGTAGAGGGCTCAATGCGTATTACAATGATGCCAACTGTTTGACTGCTTGATGTTCAGGAGTAAAGAAGAAAATTTTCTAAAATTGCATTATTTTTGGTGGTTTTAGCCCCACCCCT
The DNA here is from genome assembly GCF_033153115.1 of Saccostrea echinata. Lineage (NCBI taxonomy): Eukaryota > Metazoa > Mollusca > Bivalvia > Ostreida > Ostreidae > Saccostrea > Saccostrea echinata. Next base: position 14,261,266 of record NW_026889776.1, on the reverse strand, counting down.
CAGGCCCCAGGGGGGCATGGACCATGAAATTCACATTTTTTGTTCCCCTTCACCATAGATGCTTTATGCCAAATTTGGTTGAAATTGGTTAAGCGGTTTTAGAGAAGAAGCTAAAAATGTTCAAATGTTAACGCACGACGCACGCCGACGGACGAGAACGGATAGCAATAGGTCACCTGAGTGACTCAGGTGACCTAAAAATGACAATATCACGAAATTATGTCTACACGCATGCGCGAATCATGCCACCCCCCCCCCTTTTTAAGATATTCAGAGATAAAAGATTCCAATTGAAAATAACGAAGAAATGACCCTCCCCCTCGGGAAACAAGAGCCCTTCTTTAAAAGGGTAAGTAGTAAGCAGGGTCATCTAGAGACAATAGACATCTAGGAAAGTAACCACCGCCACGAAATAGGTTTTCTCAGGTTGAGGAATTAAATTTATAAGGTTATTTATTAATTTATTATTTTTCACCAAGTCTATCTACTGGTAAAGTTGAACAGCCCCCCCCCCCCTTTTCGCCTCCAACAAACCTGTAAATATTCAGCACTCCACGATATTAGCTTGTATGAATTTAAATTATTTCACAGTATGCCTGGTCAATAGAATCATTCATGAGCTGTTTTTTTCCTTTCCCTGTCATGGTGCCCTAAATCTGCCTTTTCTCTGAAATAAGCTTGTAGAACAAATTGTTTGAAATGATGATATTTAAAAGAGATGTTCTGTACAAAATACCATTTTCTATAGAAAATATGCCTTATCTCTCTGAAATATTTACACATGTCTAATGTCTCTTACTTTAAATCTGACTTAGGTAGAACAAATTCCTGCAGGAATAAACGTAACATGAAAAATCTAATTTTAACTACAACAAAAGTCTACGAAGTACTACAAGCAGGCAAAAATATGTTTCATAATGTGCAATATTTATCAGTAGATGTAGGTTTTGAACCAGAGCTCCTGATAATTATGTTGCAACAATAAGATGTAAAATCAGTGAAGAAAACCGAAAGAATTAAAAAGCACCACTAATTTTCATCCTCCCAAAACTTTTCTCTTTCATCTTCACTTTCCTCATCTTCATTTTGGTTTCATCGACTCCACAGATATTTTTATCATCTGAGTATTCTTTTTTCCCTATCAATACCATAAAAGAAATAAAAAATACATGAATCGAGCACTCGAGCAATCGAGCAGGTAAAGAAAGCACATGAAGCAGAGCGTGAAATATTGCGAGAAAAGTTGCATTCTTTCTGTGCCACCCCTAACAAAATAGTACTTTAGCATACAATAATTTACTATACTTAACTATAGTATTAAAGTTTTCACTATAGTTAATCAGTTTTTACTTTAGCAAGTCAAAGTTTTGTTTATAATGATTTTCAGCTTATATATTCCATAAGCAATGTCTTTTGGTCTTTGAAGAACATTTAATAAGTTATTTTTGTCTTATCTTCATTATTACTTACAAGCCTACCTGATCATTAAAACTTTGAAAGTACTTTTTGTATTACGCAATAATTTTTTTTTGCATAATTCTCTATTCTATTAACTTTCAAATACATTATTTACGAGGGCTGTTCGGAAATTATTGAGACATTGTTTATATTTTTCTTTCTAATCAACGTCGTTCGTTGAAAATTTGCATATACGTTTGACAAACACTAAGTATTAATAAAAGCAAGAAATATTTTACAAATGTTTCATCTTTTCTTTTCAATTAAATATTAATGTGTCAGTGGTAGGGGTACCCGGCGCAGTCACGAAATCAGATTTTAAAAATACGTAACACCAACGTTCAAACTCCCGATGGATCCATATTTAAAGCGAGAATAATTCAATTTATGTATACAATTTTTCTATTTTACTTTGACTTCATTTTGTAAAAGACCTGCTAAAACAATAACAATAAGAAAAACATGTCTTAGGGTTTTTTTTTCATTGACATATATTTTTTTCTTACCAATAATTCAACCAGAATAAAAACAAAAGCTCCGGACGACCATCAATCATTACGGACTAAATAACGTTGACCCGCGTTGCATAAATCGGTACTGCATGATGCTAGTCAACCTCTATATGACACATGTATATTTTACACTGGGGTAGCAACAGCACACATTTTTCTAAAAAAAATTTTTTTAGAGAATAGTTTAAGAAAAGAGACAGTTTGGTTTTTGGAATGTTATATGTGATAACAGAGAAATTAGAGTAAAAGCGTCCCGATCTTTTCACAAGCGAAAACATCTCCGACTGACGTGACGTTAAAATGACGTAGCGATGCTGCTCCGTGTCGATAGACATATGCATGTTTATAATTTTACAGGAAGTTATCTAATTATTCTATAAATAAGAAATTTTGCACTTTTGTTTTATACGTTCTTTATAAAATGTTGACGAATTTTCATCAATTTAGCACTGTCCTTCATGGAGTTACAGTAAATGTCTCAATAACTTCCGAACAGCCCTCGTACAGTGCTTAATTATCAAAAGTGAATGGCAAAGAGGAATAACATCTCTCAGTTGCATACAAACTGATAGAGCGCTGGTCAGGATCACACTTGACCAAATGGCCCTGATGTTCAAAAATCTGGTTAAAATATCTTTGCTTATGAAAACTTTTATTATGTTTCCTTCGATATGCCAAGGAGCAGAGAAGAATGCATTTTCAATACAAATACAACACAGCCCTACCCTAACACTAAGACCCAAGATCATGAAATTCACAAATTCGATAGAGGCGCCCTCATTATCATAACTATGCATTTAGTTAACGATTTTCAAAGAATTAATACATTATTCACTTTATCATCAATATAGCCCCCCCCCCCCCAACAACAAAACCTGGGCACCACAAGTTTCAAAATTGTTGTAAGAAGCACAATTGTTCATCATAACTATGCGCTTTATTCATTTGCTCAACACAAAGGAGAAGACAGATCGAACTAATGCACTATATCATCAATAAAGACATGTCCTAACACCAGTACATCTGACTTAGGGGCTACGAAACTCACAATTCTGGAAGAAGCATTCTTGTTCATCATAACTATAGACTTAGTTTCTTTACTTTATAACCAAGAGCAGAAAAGAATATTTTCAAAAATTATGCTTTTTTCACTATATAATCAATAGAGTCCCCACCCCCTCCCCAACCCTGGGGCCATGGATTTCACAATTTTTTGAAAAAGCATCCTTATGCATCATAACGATGCACTTAGTTTAAATAATACCCAGGAGCAGAGAAAAGGATTTTCAAAGATTTAATGCATTTTACTAAATAATCAATAGAGCCCCGCCCTAACACCAGAACCAATGACCCAGGGGCCATGAAATTCACAATTTTCGAAAAAGCAACAAAGATGATCATAACCATGCACTTACTTTGTTTAAATAATACCCAGGATCGGAGAAGATTTTCAAAGAATTAATGCATTTTCACAAAATAATCAGTAGAGCCCCGCCCTAACACCAGAAGCAATGACCCAGCTGGGGCCATGAAATTCACAATTTCCGAAAAAGCATCAAAGCTTATCATGACCATGCACTTAGTTTGTTTAAATAATACCCAGGAGCAGAGAAGAAGATTTTCAAAGAATTAATGTATTTTCATTTTATAATCAATAGAGCCCCGCCCTAGCACCAGAACCCCTGACCCTGGGGCCATGAAATTCACAATTTCGGAAGAGGCACTCTTGCTCATCATAACTATGTACTTTATTTAATACCCAGGAGCAGAGAAGAAGATTTTAAAAGAATTAATGCATTTTCACTTTATAGTCACAAGAGCCCCGCCCAAACACCAGAACCCCTGATCATGAAATTCACAGTTTTGGAAAAGGCACTTTTGCTCATCATAAATATGTACTTAGTTACTCTATTTAATACCCAGGAGCAGAGAAGAAGATTTTCAAAGAAATAATGCACTTTCACTACATGATCTATATAGCCCCACCCTAGCACCAGAGCCCCTCACCCCGGGGCAATGAATTTCACATTTTTGGTAGAGGGCTCAATGTTTATTACAATCATGCTAACAGTTTGACTGCTTGATGTTCGAGTAAAGAAGATTTTTAAAGATTGCATTAATTTTGGTAGTTTTCGCCAAACCCCTCAGGCCCAAGGAGGGCAGGGACAATGAAATTCACAATTGCTGTTCCCCTTCACCCATTGATGCTTTATGCCAAATTTGTTTGAAATTGAGAAGAAGCTAAAAATGTTCAAATGTTAACACATGACGACGGACAAAAAAACGGATAGCAATAGGTCACCTGAGGGACTCAGGTGACCTAAAAATAAATCAATGGTATGTAATTAAAGAAATATTAGGGGTCGAAATCTTTTAAAAAGTTCTGAAATAAAGTTTCATAGTAAATAAAAGTATTTACTATAGTTAAATTAAGTAAATTTTAGTTAAATATAGGAAATTTTTGTAAGGGGCAAGTTGTAAGCATGAGTACTTACAGTCATACATGAAACATTTTTGCCACTGTCTGGTAGATAAATATTTTCAAAGTACAACTTCCTCTGTCGGAAGTATTTTCCATACAAACGGACTGGATCACATCAGGAATAACTCGTCTCCAAGGCCCCTGTGTATCTGCATGGTTGATACTCATCTAGGACGTGTGGTAATAAACGGTGCTTAAGTTTAGCAGAGGTCATAATGTACCACACAGATAGCCATAAAACTTTTCTTTTACCGCTCATTTCTAATTCCAGTTTTTGTCTAGGATAGTTTCTGTCGTTTTTCTGTAAACCTCTACTAGCATACGCTATCACCCTCTTATCACCATTCGACTGTTGATATGGTGTAGCTCCCAAACCATTTCTGTTTTACCGTTGACTTACCTTTTTCATTGTCGCCCGCGTGGCGCAGTGGTTAGAGCGTCTGCTCTAGAGTCGCGTGAGGAGTTGATCCTTACGTCGCGGGTTCGAATCCCACTGTGGGGCGTGGAGACCGGTCTTTCGGATGAGACCGTATAAACCGAGGTCCCGTGCTGGCAAATAAAAAAAGGTCCCTCACTGCTCAATGGACCTGAGTGCCGAGTATAGGTCAAAATTTGTGGCCCTCCACCGGCAAGTGGTGGCGTCTCCATATGAATGAAAAATTCTCTAGATGGACGTTAAACAACAAACAAAACAAAAACCTTTCTCATTAGAGTTTGTAGAATGACCCTTTTCAGAAGATCGTTGAGAGACTTTATGCTCTGAGATTTATTTTCTACATACTTCCTGTAATAATCTAAATTAAAAAAATAATCTACTTGTAATAGCCTGAATAAATAAATAAACTAACTGCAAATCCTATAATGGTTCGTAATTAATGAACTTGCCATGTAGAAATTGACTAGGTCTGCATTGCATCTGTTGCTACACCTGCATTACTTAAATACATGTCCTTTAAGCAACCGTATTCCTGGGGCAGTACCAAGGCAAACGTAGTCTGGGATACTTGTACAACATCCTCAGTCTCAACTGTCCCAAATTTTCTTCATATCATGATTAGACATGAACTTCATTTATGAAAATCAAGAAGTCTGTGAGGCAATGCTCACTAGTAATACTCCCGCTCTGATGTGTATTGTGAATATACACTATAAGCATGGATAAACAGGAAGTTGACATCGGATTCGTACAAAAATAAATCCCACCACATGGCATGCCTAAACAAAGGCGTGTTAAAATTTCAAGCATCTTCGATGAGTAGTAGCTGAGAAAACTGTGACGAAAATTTGTTATGTATGGTACGGACAGACGCACGGATAAACAGGAAGTTGACATCGGATTTATACAAAAATAAATCCCACCATATGGCATGCCTAAACAAAGAGTGTGTTAAAATTTCAAGCACCTGCAATGAGTAGTTGCTGAGAAAACTGCAACGAAAAATTTGTTACGGGCAAACAGACAGACAGACACACAAGGGTAAAACAGTATACCCCCCTCTCCTTCGGAGCGGGGGTATAATTAATCAACGCTTCATACTTCAAACTTTTTCCCATATCAATGTAATGCTGTTGTTGATGGAAATCAATGTTGCAAATTTAAAATAAATTGGTGAAATTAAGAGCACCTTTAAAGAATCATTTTTAGCTAAAAGTCATTCTATGTACACTGAATAAATTAAGAGTAGGTAAAGCCAATACTGAACAAGATGTGTTTGTGAAACACTGATGCCCCCGTATGGCAGCTTATGGCGAAGGTTAAAGTTTCTCAAATGCAAGTCAATCTCTAGGTCATAATGCAAGTCAAACTCCAGATTAAAATTTTTTCAAAATTAAGGTAGGTGAAACTCCTAGGTCAAGGTCAAAAGTTCAAAGTTGTTGGTATCCAAAGAAAGGTCTTGTCATAAGGAATACACATGTAAAGTATAAAAGCCATAGCACGAACTGTTCAGAAGTTATGGCCAAGGTTAAAGTTTTTTTCAAAAGTAGGTCAAACTCCAAGGTGAAAGTCAATGGATCAATGTTGGAATCCAACGGAAGATCTTGTCAAAAGGAATGTATATGTGAAGTAGGAAAGCCCTAGCACCAACTGTTCAAAAGTTATAGCCAAGGTTAAAGTCTCAAAAAATTCTGCAAAGTTGGTCAACTCCAAGGTCAAAAATTATGGTACCAAAAGAAAGGTCTTGTCACAAGAAATACACATGTAAAATATTAAAGCCCTAGCTCCAGCCAATCAAAAGTTATGTTCGAGGTTAAAATTCGTTCAAAATTAAAGTAGGATAAACGTCAAGGTCAAAAGGTCAAAGTTGTTGGTATCCAAAGAAAAGTCTTATCACAAGGAATATACACGTGAAGTACAGTACCCGCAACGTTATTCTTTACAGGATACACGATACGATAGGATACACGCACGATACGATAGGATAAACGCACGATACGATAGGATACACGCACGATAGGACAGGATACACGCACGATAGGATAAACGCAAAACACGATAAACGCAAAACACGATAGACCTGATAAACGATCTTCACGATAGGATAAACGCAAAACCTGAAAGGATTGTTTCAAAATGCGGAACGTTTTTTTTTTTTTTTTAACAAGACGAATAGATTCTTTTGTTTGATATACTGCAACATGTTAATTTTAATACTTGCAAAGCTGCAAATCTAAATGATAAAAATATTTAAAGTATTATGAAAAAACACTTGGGGTCACTATGGTAAGTTTATATAACCTGTTTATTTTTTGACAATTATTAAGTGGATTGTAGATAAATGTAGACTTTATTTATTTTAGATTATTTTACTCAATGGTGAACATTTCCGATTATTTGTGTAAATGTCGAAATTCTTATTAAGGTTGAACTATGCATCTTTTAATTACAGAGGTTGCTCAAAAATTCCGTAGACAGGTACGATAAATTTATGAAACTCTAGAAAAAGGTTTATTATTTATACAAGAAATATATACCTAATAAATTTATCTACAAATACTTAGTATTTTCACGGAAAAAAATCTATGCAGTGAATTAAATATTTGTATTCAATGTCTGATGCTTAAAGTCTGTGATGCATCCAAAAATCACAATATAAAAATAAAGGGTAAAAAATGGTTATAACAAAATTAATAAATTTGTCGTTATAGATCTATCATCAACTACTACCCCCCCCCCCCCAAAAAAAAAAAAATCAGGGTAGAAATCTTAATAAATGCTAATATAATAGCGCCCTTCATTAATACATGTAAATTATGTCATGACTTTTTGTTTGCTCGCGCAAACATTTCCGTGTAGATAAACCAAAATGAAATAACTTCCTACATTTTGTTTGTGTAACGGTGTTGCGTGTATAAATACGGTGTTACGTGTATAAATATTTTCAGTCGACAGAATTTGTATCTGCTACAACTACGTGTATGCTAAGCTGTCATAAATGTGGACACTTATATATCAGAAACTTAAACCCTCGTATTAATTAACGAACATTGAATTATTGCATATTTTTTTTGTTTAAAAATACATAAGATCAAAAAAATAAATAAATATATTAAACAAAGTGAAACTTTTCGGACTAAAAATCATAATTTATTGCCATTAGACTTTGTGTTAACTGTTACTAAAACAAAATATTTAATATAGGTCTAAGTCGGCAAATAATTAATACCATATAGATTATGCCTGTCTTAATCCCATATGAGGGATATTCGCAGGGCGGGGGTTTGAAGGTAACCAATTAAAAAATGAACAAAACAAGATCCGACCAAATAGCCAAAAATAATATTGAATTCTTAAATAAAGTCAAGTATGGAATGAAATCGATTAATAATACAGTCCGGTGTATTTATTCGTCTTGCGTAATCATGGCGGAACCAGGCGATCTCTTATGTTTTATTTTCACCTGCCTTTTATTCCGAAAAAAAAAATAATATAAAAATAATGTGAGGTAAATTTCGTAGTTTAGAATGTAAGAATTATTTCAGCCTGATCTTCGATCAGTAAAATTTATCAGAGAATTATGTCTAATTGTATTACACAGAAAACCCGATGATCCGTAAGTTCATGTACATGTACATGTACCATAAGCATTAAAAACCCATAAATTGTACAATTATCTTATTTTCTTCGAATAAAATCTTTAATTTTCTATTAAGTGTTGTGCATACAAGTTATGAACAGAATTCTAAAATTAAAGAGATGGATTTCATTAGAACGGGCAGTATTCAAAATAGGTAAATACTTGACACCACAGATGAGAGAGCAGCGCAGGTATGTTGACGGTGATTACACACGGGCCGAGGTGTCGTTTAGGGGGAAAAGGGGGAGGGGTGTCTTGACCAGACAGGAAGACAGTGTACTGATTAGAGAAGTACATGTAGGTGTAAGTTTTCTAGTAAGGAAAGCTCTTCGATTTTTCACTCAGATATACGCTATATTTCCAGTTCATTTCCACGCGGAATAGCGAGGCTGTTGAAAGTAATCCATGTTTTTTTCCTGTAAATATTTTTTTTCTAAATTTTCTAATGCCAGTAAGAAATATAAATGAAAAACTTCTATATAATAGTAAATATCATGGTATGATGAATTGTGTAGAGCATTTTCATGCATTTTATTTTGTAATTTGTATTCTTTATTAAGACAAATCAAGGAATTTAGCTAAATAGTGATAAAAAATAATAAATACAAAAATTGAGGATACGGACAAAATCAGTGTAAATGTCATCATGATCATTGTCTTATGCTGTATGAATCATTAGATATCAAAACATTAAATAATTGCACATACATGCTGATCAGAGGCATAAACACATAACAATTTTATCAGACAATGCCTCGGGAAAAAAAATGAATATCGCAACTAAAAAAAAAGATTCATTAGACCCGTGCTTATAATTTTTTTGGTACACATGCATCCTACTTTTCCGGAAAGCTTCCTCTAGTGACTCTGACTATTTTAAGAAAATTATAATTATAATCCTAATTTTGACAAAAGAAAAAAATATTCCTACAATTCGATAAATTAAAAAGAGACCAAGAGATCGATTATTACATTTCCGAAAATATGGTTTAAATTTCGATTAACGCTCTCCGCTTGACCATTATAAAACATTTTATTTATTTATTCATTTTTATTTATTTATTTATTTATTTATTTTATTCTTTTACTTCTACACTTTCTTTTAATGATGGAAAAACTAGTAAGGTATACATGTAAAACTTTCTTTTCCTCTTCTCAATTGAAGTAATCGTAATTAAGTTAACAAAACGAAAAATAAACTCGGGGTATCTCGGAAGTTTCTTCCCATAGTAAAGATAAAAAGCGAGGGTTTCCGAATGTACACGTTAAACGCAAAACACGATACACGATAGAACCTGATAAACGATCTTCACGATAAACGCAAAACACGATAGAAAACGCAAAACCTGATAAACGCAAAACACGATACGATACGGGTACTGTATGAAAACCATAGCACCAAGTGTGCAAAAGTTATGGCCAAGGTTAAAGTTTTTTCAAAAGTAGGTCAAACTCCAAGGTCAAAGGGTCAAAGTTGTTGGTATCCAAAGAAAGATCTTGTCACAGGGATTTGATAGCCCAAGCACCAACTGTTCAAAAGTTATAGCCAAGGTTAAAGTCTCATAAAATTTTGCAAAAGTGGGTCAAACTCCAAGGTCAAGGTCAAATATGGTGTCCAAAGAAAGGTCTTGTCACAAGAAATACACATGTAAAATATGAAAGCCATAGCTTTAACCAATCAAAAGTTGTGGGCAAGGTTAAAGTTTTTGCGGACAGACAGCTAGACAGACGGACGGACAGGGCAAAAACTCTATGCCCCCCCCCCCCGAATCTTCGATTACGGGGCATAATTACTGAAGAAATCCTCAAATGCGGACAGATATGATACACATTACTGATATCTGCATAATAAGGAAGGCGCCTCTAAAAATTACATCAATCGCTTACAATATTTTTGCTGGTATTCAGTGTTTGATCACGATGTGTCAACGAATGAATTCACTAATCAACGGATTCGTGGGAAATAATAATGTTCAGCCTGTTTGCCGTTTATTGAGGCTTTAATCAGACACATTTTGTAATTAAAACAAACTATTGATTTTTGAAATATTTATAAGCATTATTGACCTGATACACGTTCTTTGGTATTGGATCTGCGCAGATGAATACAAAATAAGGAAATAATATTCTGCGAGCTGATGTCTGAAAATTATAATTTCGGGACTGTACCATATATTCAGTGTTATCCGTTTTTCGATAAAGACACGTTCGTGTTGTCTCATTTTATCGTCATGCTCTGATAATATTGTTTTCAAAAAAGACATGAAAAATGGTAAATTTTTTAAGACGTTTGATAACTTTCTCAGCATTTACAGCCGGTATATCTGATTGCAATACGGATTTAGAATATGGATATTCAAAACTGCAGTTTGGATACAGACTTGACAGAAAAATGATAAATTCTTTCGACAGATACAGTATCTTAAACTGTGTAGAAGAATGCCTTATAACAGTGAGATGTAAATCGATTAGTTATTATAAAGGAGCCAATTACTGTGAGATTAACCACGAAAACAGGACAACTGCTTCCGGTAGATTTATCCAAAGTTCCGGATGGATATATAGTGATAGAAATGACTGGAGCAAGGTAATTGTTGGCTGATTTTTGTAGTGCATATTCCTATTTTCTTTAAAATGTTTTAAAGGGGGATGGAGGGGTTATAGTGATGGGGGTGTCAGTACGTTCGTCTGTACGTCCATCCGTTATGCTTTGGAGTACTAATCTCCAATCCGCAATTCCTCTTCTACAGCTGAATAAAATTTAGGATACAAAGTGCCCTTCTGAGCCTTAAATTTTGATCGGGCATATATTTCTGGTTTCCCATAGCAAAACATTACACTTTCATTCTTTCTATAATATTAGGAGTACGTTGTCTTACCCGCAACTCCTCCTATACAACTGAATAAATTTACAAAATCTTTATTCCAAAGTGCCGTTGTGCATCTTCTATTTTACTTTTTTGATCGGACATATATTCGGAATTTTGCATGACAAAACAGACAATACCATTTTTTTTCTATCAAATCGGGGGTACATGTAGCCATCTTTTATCTCAAACTCCTAATATACCAAGTGCACTGAATAAAATTTATATATATTAATGATTATATCCATCTGCAATGGACATTACGTTAATGCTACTTTGCTGGTTACAAGACCCTTAATAGCTTTTTTAAGTCCGCGTGCGCCCTGGTTTTTGGCACCCAAGACCAAGAAAACAAATTCAGTACTTTTATAATTACCCCCCCCCCCCCTTCTTATTCAAAATCGCTAGGACATTAAAATCTTATTTGTCTCTCTGTTCTGTCTCTCCTAAAAACAAATTTCTGAACGAGAGAATATGGGGCTTTTATATTTAAATGTGTATTATTTATCACATGTTCGAGGTGTTCAATGTTTGAGCTTATAACTTTGAGCATGAAGTTCGACCCAAAGAAGGGGAACACCATTCTCTGGATTTGTTTCTTGATTTTTTTCAAGGATCTGAACACGACTGTTTATAGCCATACATTTCCAGAATGAAATTATAGCAACTTACTTTAAGATTGTGATACACCTCTTCATCAAGACTACACTTGATGGCTGTGGGTCTCACAGTGAACAAATCAAGAACCTGCTGACGATTTTTTAATGTAAAATTTTAATATGTTTAGACATACAATTACAAAACAGCGTCGAGATTACATAATTTGGGGATGCAAAAGACCCTCTTTAAGTTTTATAAGCTGATTAGGTGTGACAATTTTAGGTCATACAGTGTAAAATATATGAAGATAAGTAAATAACAAAAAGGAAAGCCAAAGCAATCACACGAAACTTCGAGATGGGGCATAAAAAAATTATATACAGACAGACCGACACTTTACTGCTGTATTTTGGCCCGTAAAGCTTTTTTTTTTACATATACAACGTTGTTACAATACATATGCAGTAAGAAGCTGGAAGATCCTTCCAAATCTTAGAAAATTCCTGTGTTCGCTCCCTTCTTAATTTTGAAAGCGATCTAAAGCGACGAAAATTCAGTGACCAAACAAAATTTATATATTCTGTCGTCGCCCGCATGGCGCAGTGGCTAGAATGTTCGCTCTATAGTCGCGGAGTAAGTAGTTAATCCTTACGTCGCGGGTTCGATCCCACTGTGGGACATGGAGACCGGTCCTTCGGATGAGACCGTATAAAACAAGGTCCTGTGTCGCAGTAGGTGCTGGCGCGAAAAAGATCCCTCACCTTAAATGCCAAGTATAGGTCAAAATTTACAGTTCTCCACTGGCAAGTGGTGGCGTCTCCATATGGGTGAAAAATTCTCTAGAGACGTTAGACAATACAAAACACAAACGTATAATTATTCTATCCAGAGGTTTGAAGTACATTTGAAAATTCCTATAGTTCTTAATATTATGTGATGTTACCTGGATTGCTTTACGACAACTCCTTTGTGTTTATGTATAAGATCATGCTTCTTTTATTTGCATTGTGGTTAGCTAAAAAAATGATAAAGTACAAAAACTTCCATCTTTCAATTAACGGAATAAACATCATGGTTATTTGAACTCTTAGTGTGATATTTATTGAATTAGTCCGAGAATTTAACTTTTTAAAAAAAAAAAATTCATCTTAGCATAGTAGCTTACAAGAAATTTTGAACTGATTCTCGATGTTTTAAACATGAAATTCCTTGTCTATTTAGGATATCTTGGGGGCCTGTTCGAAGTCAAACTGTTCCATCAACGAGAAATGTTCAGCTCATCCCTTTGGTTCCTTTGAATGCATTTTGTCAGGTATGTTGAATAAATCTAAATCAATAGACTCAGATAAGATAACATTGTCAACATTATTTAGAAATTGTTATGTAAAAACGTCATAAAGCAAAGACAGAACATTTACATCCATCTTTAATGAAACTTTTGATTTATATTTTTCTTAACCAAACAGCACATCGATATACTCATTAAAGCTGAACACGATTCGTAAAAGGAATGTGTCCGCCATTTTTGATCGGATTCTCGCTATATCTGAGGACCCCTGTATAAAGCGGCCGACTTAGTTCAGTGTAATCAATCGTCACCTGTGTAGACGGACGTATACTATACAGCACTCGGTAGCGACGAAAAAATAACTGTATACTTCTTCTTATGCAGGAAAGTAAGATATCAAAGAAACTTATAATAGTTGCACAGGTCAGTGCAGTATACAAACACAAATACACGTAACTGCAATAAAATGTAAACAAAGGTAATGCAAGATAACCAGCACGAACACGCGTGTCGCCATGCCACGCCGATACCCGTGACAATAAAGAAGTCAGGTGTAACGAATGCGAGGAGTATACCCTGGTGCTGATATCATAGATAGTAATATAAAAATGGCGTATGCCTATTTACGAGTCGTGTTCAGCTTTAATATATCAGAAACATAAAAATGTTCCTATAAATAAGGGAGAGAACACTTGTTTTTTCTCCGCGTTTTTTTCAAAAAAGATTTCCGTTTCTCATAAAACCATCTGAAATCGTACTCATTGTATTTTTAAAGTTTATGATCATTTGAAAAATTTCATTATATATTGTAACAAAAATAACTGAAATGAATGTACAAATCCTTATCTTCAAATGAATGATATACATCGACCCCAATTGATTTAAAGTGATACGATAAGGTGTGTTTGTGTGTTTATTTTTCCCCCATTATTGACCCAAAATCATTCTGCCCGCGGAAGCTTAACCAAAAAAAAAAAACTTGGACTGACTGTGACCAGGCCAATTACATAAGCATGACTTAAATTGCACATTAAAATTGGTATTCATCAAGAAAAGTTGTAGGTTAGATGGTACAACATACAAGTAGGTGAACACGAGTTATCTTTCCCAAGTGTGCGGATTACTTTCACTCGACCATGGAATATTCGACATGTGATAACATAATTGTACAGAAATATTTATTTCACTTGTAATTTACAGTGGGTAAATTACAAGTGAAATAAAATTTAATACATTAAATTGTACGTGTAAAAGTCGAAATGCCAGTCTACGTTAACAATGCATTAATTTAAATTAATTAACATATATTGATACATTGTGAGCAGTAACCCCAGATGCATTAAACGCGTGGAATAAGATGTATATTTAATCAGCTTGATTTAATTCCATAATTTCAGCCGACACAAGTTAAATGTAAGTTAGATTTTTTGTTTAAATTATCATACCTATATTACTACTAAGAAATCTGCGTGTATTAAGAAAGAAAGCACGTTTTCTCACTTCTTTTCTTTATTTTACCTAAACACCTAACTCAGCGTTAAGATTTATTTTCTCACAAAACTCACGTTTACCGAGGCATATCTGAACGCAATGAAGCCAGACATTTTTTTGCAAAATCTATCAACTTATATTCCTCGCTATATGCTACTCACTACTTTTTTTTCTATTGTTGACAGGTACATTTTACGATAGTAGTTTTTTTGATGATTTTTTTTTTTCAAAAAGTACAAATATTTAGATTTCTTCACAATGCACATAATTTCTACCTACTTTTGACAAGAATTAGGTAATATTACATATTTGTTTGTTTAACATCCCTTCGAGAATTTTTCACTCATATTGAGACACCACCATTTGCCGTTGGTGGAGGGTTGCAGATTTTGACCTTTACTCGGCACATGGGACCTTTTTAGCAGTGAGGGATCTTTTTCATGATAGCACCTACTGCCACACGGGACCTTGGTTTATACGGTCTTATCATCAGGACTGGTCTCGACCTCCCAAAATGGGATTCGAACCATCGGAGTAAGGATCAACTCCTTACTCCACGACTCTAGAGCAAACGCTCTTATCACTGTTTCACATGGGCAACAATTTTACATTTAAAAATCAGATCTTATTGATGTGATTATAGTATACCAACGTGCCTGAAGTTAAAACTGTTTCATAAAACACGCAAGTGCACAACATACCCTCTAGATCCACCCTCTAATCTTGTCAAAGACATTTATTCATAGTTTATTATTTCATTATTATTTAGGGGAAAAGCGCGTTTAAGTATTCACGTCGGCATTTTCTTCCAGAAGGAGCTTTGCAAACTTCACTAACGGGTGTTAGTGAAACCTGCAAAGTGCTCTCTCTCGGTCAACTGCACCCAGACAAAGGAGGAGACACCTTTATCCTTAACAGCCATACTGGACCCCCTAGTTAAGATTATGAATAAATGACAATTGCAAAATAATCTTGTAACATTTAAAATATAAAAAAATAAACATTAACTGACCAACACAGGCATCATGCATGTAACATCATAAACATGTTAGCTGAAGCTTAACGAACGTTAGAGTCTGTACATTGCGTTTCATTTTTTTTTATTTTTAGTCTATCGACTTTTCTTATTTTACCTAACTAAATTTATTGTTTTTCTTGACATTTGAAATAATGTAGAATTTGAAAGTAAAATAACACACTTTTACAAATTTATTACCAATCTTCTCATGCTTATAACTATATAATTACAAGCCAACCTGAATTTCCACAGCCTTACAGTCTAATCTAATGATAGACAGACGAACAAATAAGGATTCAAATATATAAAAAAAGAATGTAGCAGGCGAAGCCAGCTGTAACCCTTCCGGTCTATCCATTGCATGCCTTTACAGTTTGATAATTAATATCGGGATCGAAATACTTTAAATGAAAACGAAAGTAAAACCAATAAAAACTGACAAGCTTCAAAATCTGAAATAATCCATTATTTGTGCTGCAGAATTTAATACACATGTAAAATACATTTAAGATACTTTTAAAAAGAGTTTCAACTGAGGCGCAAAACACTGAGTAAAATTAAATTTATAAAACGTTATGCTTCGTTGCGTAGAACACACGTTTTATGAATACACGCGAACCAGTTTAATTATTGCGAACCAGATTTTAAAACTGTTGAAATTACACACTACAAAACGGTTTAACCTTACTACAGGCAGTTTTTCCAAAGAAATCAGTACTAAACGCATTGCTGTTTTATCCTAAATTTACATTTTATTGGTATATGGTGTTAAAATAGGGATTTCGTTGTTTAATCAATGTTGATTTTACTGAAACGAAATCAGCAGGACTTACTCTACGTCAACCTTCGAGAATCGCTTGCGCTCCTTGGGTTAACCGATGTCAGGGTACCAGTCTACTCCCAGATTCCCAGAACACGCCAACGCCTTTGTTGTTTGTATGTTGTTTAACGTCCCTCTCGAGAATATTTTACTCGTATCTCCGGAGACGCCACCACTTGCCGGTAGAGAGCTGCAAATTTTGTCCTATACTCGGCACTTACGGCCATTGAGCAGTGAGGGATCTTTTTCATGCCAACACCTACTGCGACACGGGACCTCGGTTTATACGGTATCATCCGAAGGACCGGTCTCCACGTCCCACAGTGGGATTCGAACCCGCGACGTAAGGATCAACTCCTTACTTCGCGACTCTAAATCCGACGCTCTAACCACTGCGCCACGCTTACGCATTTGAAAATCTTCGTATGATAACTAGTCAGCCCGGGGGGCTGACTAAATATAGATTGGCATTTCAACTTTCAAGTACGACTTAATATACAAATACCAACAAATTAAGGTGGTGGAGAATAGTTTAGGCCGGATTAAGTACCGGATTCAATTACCCACAAAATAAAGTGGCAGAGGATACTTTCGGGACATACGCAACGTACCTTACTTACTGATAATTTTTCAAGATATTTTTAATTTAAAATTATAGTATCATCAGATGTTTGTAGACAAAAAATCAGCATGCATTACCAGGGGTTTTAAAAGATATCAATTGATGAAAATTCTTGTATAATTCCAAGAAAAATATACAAAAATTACTAAACATATATTCTAAATGTTTTGTTTATCCAAACTTGTTTAAGAAGAAGTGTACAACAGAATATATAGACATACAAATGTAGCACACAATTCCTTTAAGTATCGGAACTCTTCAACTCCAGGGAAAAAGACAATAAAGTTTAAACTAAGTTGCATATGTCCTTAAGTACCAGAAAAGTTATTAAAAAAATTAGAGAAACCTAAGGTTTGAATGCATATTATATGTGATTTTATCGGAGGGAATAGGTGGCCTTGTCATAGAAATGAAAGATGATACATAATTTCCAATATTTCTTTCATACATATCAAAAAAAATTAAAGTGAGTTTCCAAAGAACAATCAAAGTTCCTTTTTATTTTCAACTCAACTGAGTTCGTATTGATACTTGTAGTAGCCAATCAACAGTGGGAAAAGTATATAGATAGCTAATTTACATGCAAATTTATGCTGACGTCAGAAAATGTAGTGGTCTCGTCCTGATAAAAGATAGAATTTTTTATTATTTCATAATTTATCAAGTAAATAATTTTGAGGTACCGCTCCAAACGTCCCCACCGTCAAGGTAGCTCATTCGGTAGAGCGTTCGCTCCGTGATCGCAAGGTCGTGTGTTCGAATCACGGCCGCCACTGACCTAAGCCGTTAAAAATAGGTAGAGACTGTTCCTTCGCCAAGCGCTCGGCACTTTGAAGTGAAAATCACGGGTCCTTCGTATGAGACCTTAAAACTGAGGCCGTGACGGAAGGCGTTGGCACGATAAAGAACTCTCATTGCTTAATGGCCCTAAATGCCGAGTAAAAGGTCTTAATTTGAAGCCCGTCACTGGTTTATGGTGACGTTTCTATATGAGTGAAAAATTCTCAAACGAGACGTAGATCAATATACAATCAATCAACCAAACGTTGCCCGCGTGGCGCAGTGGTTAGAGCGTTAGTTCGTTGCTCTAGAGTAGCAGTTGATCCTTAAGTTGCGGGTTCGAATCCTACTGTGGGATTTGGAGACCGGTCCTTCGAATAGGACCGTATAAGGTAGTGTATAAGTCTAAATTTGCAGCCCTCCACCGGCAAGTGGAGGCGTTTCCATACGAGTGAAAAATTCTCGGGAGGGACGTTAAAGAACAAACAAAGGAACAAAACCGCTCCAAACTAGGGCTGGGACGATACAACTTTTTTCTTTATCGATAAGTATCAAGATATTTGAACCACGATACGATATGCATCACGATATGTTAAATTAGTAATAAAATCTTTTTTGTATTGAAAAACATTGCTTCACAAATAAGAATAATTTATTCAAATAATTTGTATATCTGTTGTAAAACAAAATTATTTTGCACAATTGGTGTTAATTATTATGTATTTCATATTTATATTTAGCATATTTATTTTATATATTTAACCCGAAATGTTAAGTAAACAAAGAAAAAAAACATGTCAGAATATTTTTGCGATATTTCTTCATACGTATCGATCTGCATATCGTCCACTCAGAATCGATATTATCGATATCTCGATACGTGTATATCGTCCCAGCCCTACTCCGAACAGAGAATTGTGCAGCTGTTAGGGTATCTTTCTGTAGGGTCGCTGAGTAAGAAAATTATCCTTATGCTGCGGGCTCGAATCCCACTCAGGGGCATAGAGTCGATCCTTCGAATGAGTAAATCTCGGTTTCGCAGTAGATGCACGATCAAAAAGATCCCTTACAGTTCAATGGCCCTAAGTGCTCAGTAGAGGTCTTAAGTTTGCAGCCTTCTACCTGAAAGTGGTGGCGTCTCAGTATGGCTGAAAAATACTCGAAGGGTCTGTAAGCAAGCACAGAAATCAAAACGACAGTCATTAAACCAGTAAAGCTGAACTTCATTCTTTTTTCCTGACAGACTGTGAAATTCCCAACATAACAGGAGCCGACATTGACAGTGCTGGACGATGGGACGCTATTGGTCTTAGAAGACAGATGCATCTGAAATGTTTAGACAAGGACAAACAAATAGGATCAGGGCGTCTTGTGTGTCAGTCTAACGGGAAGTGGACAGAGGATCTGAAATGTGGTATAGTTGATTTTAAAAAAATGAATTGATATTTACTTATACTAGAGCATTGACACATTTTTAGATGTGATCTCCCTAAAAGACAACATATTTCTTATAACAACAACAAACTATACGTGCAAATGTGTTTATCTACATGTTATTTAAATAATCATTGAAAATTGCCATTGATCATTTATTTTTTTTAAAAAAATAAAAAAAAAATCTTTATTGTTAATATTGAATTTTGTAGATTGGTTACGATATAAGAGTAGTGGCTATAAGTTTTTCTTGAAATCAGAAACTTGGGATAATGCAGAGGTAAAATATTAACTACTTAATGTTATGTTCTCTAAAATAAAAAGGTCAGACTCAGTCTCATAATGTCTTCATTGCATATAAAATAACAGAAATGCGTGTCAATTCTTGCATTAAAACATATACGGTTGATAAAATCACCCGAATTTTTTTTAATTTCAGACAATATGTAAAAGGCACGGATCATCCTTACTAGCAATCGAAACACAGGAGGAAAACGCATGGATAAAACAAAATTTTATAAAGGTAATTAAAAAATCATAAGCAGTATGAAATATATTTCATGAAGAAAACTGTATCCTTAATACTTAATAAAAGTAGAAATTTAGTTGTGTATTAATGCAAAATATTAAAACTTTAATCCAAAAAATCCAGAGTAAAAATGCTAGAAAGTAAATTAATTAAACCAACTCGCTAGAATTGTAGACTTTATATTTAGCCGCAGGGAGCTCATTTGTACAGTATCGTGATAGAATGACAAGTCGAGCCCCTCGAAAATATCAGAAGTTCAATGATGTCCGCTTAACTATAAATTCTGGGGTTTTTTTTAACACATGTTGCTATTATTCTTATTATTCTGAAAAGTGTTATGAGCTGGTTGTGTATTGTTTATTAATTCTGTACTATAACATTATTCCAATGCGTATTACATCGGTGTCTTGAGTTTATAGAAAGATGGCTAAATTTTACACAATTCCCGAGGAAGTTGCTCCCAGCACTTTTCATGTAAAGGAATTTGTCTCAAAGAAAAAAATAAATTTTATAGCGAAAAGTTGAACTTTTGCGATCTTTGTAGTAGTACATATGTTCTAATTTTAAACTTGTCACGTGACCAACAGCTGATGTAATCTATGTCGCTTTGGCCGAATTCAGCAGAGACTTCTCGGATGCTTGATCAGACCTTTATTTTCGGGAGGAGTGAAGTTTAAATTTTTCAAAGTAAATTCATTCCCAAGTGACGCTAAGGACTACCTGGTCCAATCTTTCAAGGAATATGCATTTAAACATAAATGATGACCGTCAAGCGAAAAACAGGCTTAAGTGAAAAATATCACTTTTTCAGATTTTTATGGGTTTAAATAGAGAATTTTCTCCTCTTTCTTTTGATATATAGCTTAACGTTCAGAAACAACGATAATTACATAATAAATCCCCATGAAACTTGCTTTAAACTCACATTAACGTCACAAGTTTTGGGGGATAACGTCGCATATTGTTATGACGTTGCTGTAAATATTTTTAAGAAAACAGGACACGTATTGAATAATAAACCATTTTTTCACCTGATAGATGCAGATATTCAAATATAAAAACTTTTACAAGCTATAATTTTATTTTCACAGTTAATAATTTTTAATGGTCATTGAATAGTCATTCAACATTCGTTGATTAAAATGTCGACAGCAGTTACGTTACTCTTCCTGGGCGTCAGGGGAAGGAGCGACGGCGTCCTTGTGCGGGGCCCTGACAAATGGTCTGATGAATTTAAACAAGTATTCACTTCTTTCTCTACTTAATCCAGCTGCCGGAATAACATTTGGAGGTTTGATGGTGCCTAAATCGATCCCATGTTTTAGCAGTTTTACTTCTGTGCCGGGTGAATCTGGTAATTCTCTGGCTAAGACAATGCCTTAAAAATTAATAAAAAATCATAGGAGAAAGGTAAATCAAAGAAACTTAATTCAACAAGATCATCACGTTAGATTTCTTGAAACGATTGAAGAACTAAGACTACACAATCTGAAGGCGAGTTGGAAGACTAGACTGCCCCCCCCCCCCATTTTTTCTTGTGGGGGGGGATCAACCCAAATACATTATACAAAAAAAGATAATATTAACGTACTAGCTTATTGATAATACAGGAGCGTATAAACATTCCCTACATGTAAATGGAAATAAATCAAATATTTTTGCCAATTATACCTGGTTTATCTGCTTGGAAGACAGAGTGTCTATATTTTCTGATGCCCTTGAAAGGAATGAAGTACGCTGAAGTAAATGTCTTCCAGTCGAGCGATTCTCCGCCAGCCCCACCAAATACAATGACTTCGTTGGATCTTGCGCTTTTCCTAACCACGGATGCTAATTGCTCTAAAGAGTCAACCTCAGCCCTTCTGTATGATTTTTGATGTAAGCAAAGCCAGCATCTACCAGGCTTTTGCCATGATAGGGAACTTGCATATGCAAATTTATTTTTGGAATGCTTGCCAGTCAGCGTTCTCCACATCAAATATGCAAGCATGAATTTGTTTTTGTTTTCCCCTTAAAAGAGAAATATATGTATTTCAAAAAATAATATGCAAGGGTAATATTTTTGTTCATATTGCGGAATCATCATTGTTCGTTTGGTTCATGGATTTCGACATTCGTGGGTCAACCCTTATCCACTTATTATAGTCCCCTATGTCAACGAGTTACAAGATTACAACCCCACAAACCAGTTAGATTTTGATTTTCCCTGATTTGGATTGTCCCTGAACATTGCCCCCAACGAATTCAAATGATTCCACAGTATTTTTTAAATTAAAATCTTTATAATTTAATTCTGACCTAAAGCATTATCACAGTGTAAGTGACATTCTTTTTCACCCAGTCCAAAATTCTCAAAACAGTAGTGAAGCATTGAAATCACGCCAATTGCGCCCTTGACCTTTGTTCCGTTTTCCCCCGGTGTTGAATCCTCGTCTATAAGGAAGTTAAACTGCTTCCTTATACCTTTGTAAAATGCAATCATTATTGTTAAAATCCCCTTCTGATTTTTTTTTTTCGGGGGGAGGGGGGTGTAAAAAGTGCATGTTATTACAAATACAGTATCGAATATACAACAATTTTAAATATACCGGTATTGTATACAGAAACTAACCTTCCATAGCAACTCCAGACAGCTGGACCTTTCTAGGAGTAACGAAGTATAAAGGTCCGACTTGACATACGTGATGCGGGATAGATACAGCTTGAGAGTAGTCGAATGTATAATGAACATGTTGTAGGTCCACCGACATCCCTGGGGCTGGATTTACCGGGACGGGTTGCTCAGCTATCTCATCTCTAGCATTTGTAACACACTGGTTATACAACTATCATTAAAAAAGAATATACATGTACATGTATATTTTTTTTTCAAGATTTGAAATCGTCTAATGGAAAGAGAAAACATATATTTTTTTTTTCTAATGCAGCATATATCAGAATATCAACCTTTAAAATACACAATGTACTTGAAAATTGTACAATATAATATATTGAAACATTTTAATCAGTAATTCAATGAAGGTTAATAACGTGGAACTGTAGTACCTGTCGTTCTGCTTTAACTTCATGCAAGTGTGTACTATATTGGTCGAGCGCCGCTAACTTTTCGTTTTCCATCATCGCCGATTGAATGTCATCTTTGTGCTGTTCACAGACAGGACACACGTCAGTCTGGGGGGACATAAATTTTTTATTGGGACAGCAACTTTGCCAGACTCCTTTAAAGGTTGTAAATCCTACTGCTGTTTGGTGTTATCAGTACAAATATCTTTATATAATTGATACAGAGACTGTTTGCTTTTACTGCATGGTAGCAGTATATGCCCTCCAATATTTCTGTTGACTGCTGCCGGCTGGGGCAGGCCATGCTCCTTTGCATAATTGGTAATGTACTGGGCAGCATCTCTCAAGACAGCAAAACTGTATGCATTTTTCGGCCGCTTATGTTTATTTCCATGAGTTCGCGAAACCAACCCATTTGTTGTAAGATGACGAATTAGAGATTCTAATGTAAATTTGCCAATGTTGTAGGTAATCAGAAATGTTTGTCGGCAAACTTCAACATTTTTAAATTCATAGAGGTATCGAAGACGTTTTCTAGTTGCACCTTCATCTTTTTACTGTCTGCGCCTAGCCTTTACCTTTAATTTCGCCATGATATAAAAATCCCTTTCATTTTTTGTCATCTCGGATAAGGAAATAACATGTTCTCTGATATCCGAAAAACTAAATGTAGAAATACAGTTTCTCGCACATCCACATCCCTTTTCAATCAAAGAGCGCAATTTTACATCCTCAGTGCATGGATTATCTAAAGTGCTGATATCGTCTTCATCGTCGCTGTTATCAGACAGATTTTCGTTCATCTGCTCTTCGACGTACATGTGGATCCATGCCTCTTAATTTGCTGAATTGTCATCTGATTCGCCATCATCGCTGTTATCGTTGATAGAACACGTATCTTTGTTCTGATTAGTGCGATTTCTTGTAGGGAAATATTCTGTGTTGATATTTTCTAGGTCCTAAAATTTGTATAATTCAATTAAAAAATTTTGAATGTATTGCCGGCATTATCAATCAAATCAATGTCTGCTTTAAACTTAGTTTATTTTTAAATTTTTGTCAAAAATTCTGACGAATTTACCCAAAATAAGATCGTATTCATTCTCTCACAATGTTTATAACTTACATCATTATTCTTATTTTAACAAATAATTTTTTTTAATTAAGTAGCTTTGCCAGAAGCGGATCCAGTGAGAGTGGAGGGGCGGACCCCCGCGGTTTTCAGAGAAAAAAAAATCTATCTAAAATCTCTATAAGTTAAAAACCAAAGAATAATATAAGACCCCATCCCGGGAAAAACTTATTATTATACTTAAAATTATGTAAAGAAAAAAAAGCGGGTTGTCGCTGATCAGTAAAACGTGTCCTGGCACCCCCTTCCACTCGAACACACACGCACAAAATAATTTTTCACATTGGCGTTGGTTTCTTTTCTTTTTTTCTTCCTTCATTTACCATTGTGCTTGTCAAATAATTTTGAGGGTTTTTTTCTTTTTTTTCCTTTCTTTTTTGATGATGATGATATCATCTCTTCCGGGAAAATTTACTGGTTCCGCCCTTGATTACATAAATAATTATTTTGATATGTACTAAATGACAACGGCAAAAATCTGCAAAAATAAAAAATATAATGTTAATTCTAAAATCCAATTATTAACCGTTTCGAAACGTTGACACATATCTCCTTCTCGAAAAACTTCATTTACACAACGCGAACTAACGATGCTTGATATAGCTACTGCTGAACATACCGTGTAGCTAGGCAATCATAAACAAGTTATTTTTAGAATGTCTATATGCTTTGATCGACTCTTGATATTTGTGAAAATGTTTGCATTTAAAGGGAAACGTGTATTTTTATAAACATGTCAACACCACAAAAAATAACTAAACAGATAACTTTGTTCATATCCCGATCTTTTTTTTTAATACGTCAAACAAACATTTTCATAAACAAATATTTTTCATATTTACATAGAGTAATTAAGTGTTATTTTCATGTTCACACTTCCTGTTAAACGCTGTGGAATTGAAATATGAAGATAGCGAAAAACGATTGTGGAGAGTGCAAGCTGATAAGTTACAAAGTACTATGATGATCGGCGAAGATTGACAGTTTTAAGTTTTAACATGTGTTTAGATGTTTAACATCAATGATACACGTATCAACGGATGGACTAATGAACGTCTGAACATGTAGGTTTATAACAGTACTTACGGACAGTTCCATGATCCCTCAAGTAAATCATTGACTCTAAGATGAAGCAGCGTTGCAGAAAATGATTCCATCATGACATTAAAATATGACGTCGACTTTACCGCTTGATTTCTCGATAACGTCACTATGCACTTAAGCCTGGTTTTCGCTTGACGGTCATCAAATGTAACTACATTTGCTTTAGATGCTTGATGTTACCTACATTTTCCGGGTAAGAGAACAGGTTAGTTTTTGATGGAGGTTCATTCCCAAGTTACAATGAATCCTGAGTAGACCAAACCTGTAATGCATATACGGATGGACACTACCAGACTTGCTTTAGATGTTGGATCTGACCAAAATTTTCTAGATTTGTGACCAAGTGAAAGTGAGAATGTTCATTCCAATATATGCCTTCCCTATACCAATCTTGTAGGGATGATGCCAGACCTACTCCGGATGCTGGATCTGATCTACATTTTCCAAATAATTGCATGGCTTTTAGTCCTACCTAGGCCAAACTAGCATGTGTGATGCATTTATTGATGGACACTACCACACTTGCTTCGGATGGTAAATCTGAACAACATTTTCCGGATGATTGAAAAGGTTAAATGTTTTTTTGGAAATAGGCTAATTCCTCCCAGTAGTTGTAGATCCTAGCTGGATCAAACTTGAAAGGATGATGCATCTAGGAATGAACACTACCAAGTTTGCTCTAGATTCTGTATCTGACTTAAATGACTAGTGAACAGGTTAGAATTTTTTAAGAGGCCCGTCCCTATCAATGGATTTCCATAAATATATGCCTTACCTATACCCAACTTGCAGGGATTATGCATATAGGGGTGTACGCAATTCGACCTGCTGCCCTACCTTGTCCAAACTAATATGAATGATGCAATTAGGAATGGTCAGCAATAGACTAAATTCTATATTTCAACTACATTTGAGTAAACCAGGAGTAACCAGGTTGAAGTAATTGGAGTAGGTATATTCTCAAGTTCTCACTTTTTTGCAAAGATAGACATAATGTAGGCATTGAAAATTGAGGCTTACCTTTTTTCGTTGGTTTACCCCCCCCCCTTTTCAATTAGCCACCCCACTTTCAATTTAATTCTTCCGACACCTATGCACACTGACAGACTTGGTTCGGATGCGAAATATGATTTACATTTTTCGGAAGACTGAAAAGCCAAAGCTTTTAAAGCAAGTTCTTTCCAAGGTTAATTTAAGTAAGTATGTCTTACTTTGACCAATCTTGTATGGGTAATGATTTCGAGATGGAAACTAACTAAAACTCGTTTGATGTGGAATTTGTCTTACTTATAGATGACACACGTTGAGGTGAGTTTTTTAATCCCGCAAAATTTAACAACGCACAATGTAATAAACCGGGATTATTGCATTTTGCGTTATTACATTTTGCGTCGGTATCAACGCAGAATTTATAACACAAAATGTAAAAAGCAGACATTAAGGATTATTACATTTTTTGCGTTATTTTATGTTGCGTCTAGATCAACGCAATATGTAATAACGCAAAATGTAATAACACGATTTTTGAATCATTACATTTGCGTTGTAACATTTTGCGTCCAGATTAAGCAAAATGCAACAACGCAAAATGTAATAACACACTTTTTGGTCAGTCAAATTTTCAACCGAGTAGTGGATGAAGAAAATAAACGGAAAGAAAATAAAACAGAAGGAAAAATAAACATGCTAATTCTTACATTAGATCATATACTGATTTCAATAGCCATTTTAAACCAGTTGATATTCAAATCATAGATGTTGCAAATTAGAAATTTGCGTCCGCACGTGTGTGTGAAGGGGGGAGGGGGGTATTTCGTTGATCACTGTATCAGTTTGCTTTTGCTTTTTGATAGGCACATGCATGAAATTTAGAAAATAAAAATATTTATTTTTACTGGTAGGTGTAAATATAGCGGGAAGGGGGTTTCTTGACAATTAAGATATCATACTGTTTTACAAATCGTGCATTGCAGACCAGCAAAAATTAAAAAAATTCTCTCTCTCTCTCTTCAATAATAAAATGGATTGTTTCTACATGCGCATAAAAAAACAATGATCAACATACACAGTAACCTCTATCCCCGCTTCTCGCCAGACACAACACACATGCACTTCTAATTTTGCTAACCAATGTACACATGAACGTCGTACATGCGTATCACGAGCTTTTAATGGGCGCATTGTCAATTTTGTGTAAGAATGTAGGTGGTGGATATACAGACTGATTTATAAATAGACATGTCAATCAAAGTTAAGTTATTGCTTTATACGTATTCAATAAAAATGTTAGAAACAGAGATACAAAAAATATACAATTAAATTTAGTAATGTCCGTAAAAGCCGTGACGTTTAATTGTTTCATAGTCACAGGTCTGCCTGTTTATTTAGTAAAGTGAGTTTACCCATTATATGTTTTGTGATGTTTTGCATTGAACACAATATATATATATATATATATATATATATATATATATATATATATATATATATATAATGTTTGATTACATGTCGTTTTATTACATTTTGCTCTGTCCTCAAAGCAAAAATTTAGTAACGCAAAATGTAATAATCCAACAAGAGGCCCAAGGGCCTTAACGGTCACCTGAGTATAATACAACAATTTAGAGGATCCATAGAGTATAAAATGAACTGAAAGGTGAAGCTTTGTTGCCCAAAAGCAAGAAAAATAGGGTGATCAGGATCAACAAAATAATTAGTCTAGTATTCATTAACAGTTCATAAATTAGGTTCTAATCTGTTCCCCATTTATCACTCTCACCAAACAGTATATTAACAAACTATCTGCTTCTGTACTATTTTATTTCCTTGTTGAAATCTCTTACATTGATCTCTCTTGGTCTTTGATGAACATTTAAGAAAACAAGTTATTTTTGTCTCATTTTTATTTATCCATTACTGACAAGTCTACCTGATCATTAAAATTATGAAAGTACTTCTGGTATTATACAATAAAAATCCTTGCATAATTCTCTTATTCTATTAACCTTTCAAGTACATTATTTACAGTGATTAATTATCAAACTTAAATTGCAAAGGGGAATAACTCCTCTCAATAGAATACAAAGTAAAAGAGCCCTGGCCAGGACCAGAACACTTGACCAAATGCTCCAGATGTTCACAAATCTGGTAAAAATAGCCTTCCTTATTAAAACTTTTACTCTTTTTGCCTGTGATATGCCCAAGTGCAGAGAAGATTTTTTAAAGAAATAATGCATTTTTACTACAGATTCACTATATTATAATAGAGCCCCCCCCCCCTCCCAAAAACACCAGAGCCGCTCACCCTGGGATCAGAAGTTTGCTCATCATAAGTAATCACTTTGTTTTTCTGCTTAACACTAAGGAGCAGACAGGATTATTTAATAGAATTAATGCGTTTTCACTATATTATCAAGAACCCCACCCTTACACCAGCACATCTGACCCAGGGTCATGAAATTCACTACTCTGGAAGAAGCATTCTTCCTCATCATAACTATATACTTGGCTTCTTTGCTTTTTAACCAGAAACAGAGAAGAATATTTTCAAAGAAATTTTGCTTTTTCACTATATCATAAATAGAGCCCCCCCCCCCCCACCTTTTCATCAGAACCCTTGACCCTGGGGCCATGAAATTCACGATTTTGGAAGAGGCATCCTTGCGTATCATAACAATGTACTTAGTTTGTTTAAATAATACCCAGGGGCAGAGAAGAAGATTTTCAAAGAAATTATTCACCTTCACTATAGGATCTAGATAGCCCCAACCTAGCACCAGAACCTCTGTCCCTGGGGCCATGAATTTCACAATTTTGGAAGAGGCATTCTTGCTTATCATAGCAATGTACTTAGTTTGTTTAAATAATACCCAGGAGCAGAGGGGAAGATTTTGAAAGCATTAATGCATTTCACTATATAATAAATAGAGCCCCACCCTAACATCAGAACCCCTGATCCTGGGGCCATATTCACAATTCTGGAAGAGGCGTCCTTGCTCATCATAACTATTATTTGTTTGTTTAAATAATATCCAGGAGTAGAGAAGAAGATTTTCAAAGAAATAATGCACTTTCACTATATGATCTATATAGCCCCGCCTTAGCACCAGAACCCCAGACCCTGGGGCCATGAATTTTACAATTTTGGTATAGTCACTCTTGCTTATCATAATTATGTATTTAATTTGTTTCAATAATACCCAGGAGTAGAGAAGATTTTCAAAGAAATAATGCACTTTCACTATAGGATCTATATAGCTCCGCCCTAGTACCAGAACCCCTGACCCTGGGGCCATGAATTTCACAATTTTGGTATAGTCACTCTTGCTTATCATAACTATGTTTTTAATTTGTATCAATAATACCCAGGAGTAGAGAGAAAGATTTTCAAAGAAATAATGCACTTTCACTATAGGATCTATATAGCCCCGCCCTAGTACCAGAACCCCTGACCCTGGGGCCATGAATTTCACAATTCTGGTAGAGTCACCCTTGCTTATCATAACTATGTATTCAATTTGTTTCAATAATTCCCAGGAGTAGAGAAGATTTTCTAAGAAGTAATGAATTTCACAATTTTTGGTAGAGGGCTGAAAGCTTATTACAATCATGCCAACAGTTTGACTGCTTGATGTCCAGGAGTAAAGAAGATTTTTAAAGATTGCATTAATTTAGGTGGTTTTAGCCCCACCCCTCAGGCCCCAGGGGGGCAGGGACCATGAAATTCACAAATTTTGTTCCCCTTCACACATAGGTGCCATATGCTAAAATTGGCTGAAATTGGTTCAGCGGTTTCAGAGAAGAAGCTGAAAATGTTAAAATGTTAACACACGACGCACGACGACGGACGAAAACAGATAGCAGTAGGTCACCTAAGTGACTCGGGTGACCTAAAAATCGGAGTTATTACATTTTGCGTTATTACATTCTGCGTTGATCTCGACGCGAAATGTTATAACGCAAAATGTAATAATCCAAGTTTATTATATTTTGCGTTATGACATTTCGCGTTGTTTCAGAGCTTCGTTATTTTTGATAACATTATTTTTGATTACCTTTGGTTTTTTTTGTACATCATACTAGGCTATCTGGCTGGGAGCATCAGACCGTGAGGGAACCTGGATCTGGAGCCACAACAGGAACAATCTGGATTTCACCAACTGGAATAGAAATGAGCCGAATAATGAAGATCCGAGTGGAGGAGAAGGAGACTGTGCTATTTTCGACAGAAACGGAGAATGGTTCGACCGCAGCTGTACAAACAAATATTCTTTTGTTTGTGAGCACATATGAAGCATTAATACTGAAAAGGACATCAAGAACTACAGGGCAGGGGCCGTTCTTTGTTAAATCATTGATGGTGATAATTTTAATCAATTGCTTCGACGAACTGAATGATGTCCTTGCTTCCTGTTCTATTGATAGAAATGCTTGCTATTCTTATCTTCATTTTCATACTGTTTCATTCTTAGATAAATATGAGTAATTCCAGCTGAAGTAATTAAATGCTTGTATTGTACCGGAAGTAGTTCTTGATAATTTTGATTTTAGCATTAACATTATATACGCTTAAATTCTTTTTATATGCTAGTATTCAAAATCGTTTTTTGAATAAACCTATTTGACCTTGTGTTATAATGCTTATTTATTAATAAACAAGGGTTATTCGGAAAGTAATCAAATATTTACATGTAGTATCTCGTAAAAAAAAAAATTAATTCATTAAAACTCACAAAAAAAGTCATGACGTACAGAAAAGCTTTTTAAAAATATAGCATACTGTATATGTACATAAATTGAGGTTTTCAAATTTTAGCGCAGTCACTAGATATTCAGTGAATTTGCGCTATACACGTCTGCACCATGTATTGCTAAAAAAGATTAATTCGCGATATTTATAAAGCCACGCCAAGTCCGCTAAAATATGAAGTCCCCCTTTTTTAAGTACACATACAGTATATAGTAATCAATTTGTCAATTGAAAATTCCGCAGAGATTTAAGATTAGCCTACATTTTTCCTTGTACATGAAATTAAACAATCAGGAAGGAGGTCATGGACACAGAACCAGTCGGATGTGCCTACTTGTGCTCTGTTTTTTTGACAATCCCAAATTATTCTACATTAGAGATTTTTTAAGTGGTGAAAACAGTTTCTTGTGGAATCTCAAGTTGTTTCCACAGGCACTTGGGGTATGCCCCCCCCCCCTTTTTCCATTTTTTTTTCTTTTTAAATCTGGGGTCGAGTCACCTTTTTCCTATTTTTGTATTCTAATATGCACTGTATGTTATCCATAATATAACTCTTTTGTCTCTATAAGCTGTTTTTAAATATATCGTTTTATACTGATACATAAAAAGAGAGAAGGCTTGCAACTCTTTTCTCATCGTCTGCCTCACCTCGCTTAAACTTCGCCTGATTATTTATCGAAAGAATAAGAAAACATGGAATATGCATACATCAATAAATTCGTTATACATTCTTCTTCCTTTTCATATTTCCATTTAATTTTTATGTGCCCCCGATTTGTAAATATTCCGATTAAATCACCCGCATCTAGGGTAAATTTTGTTGATGTGCACCAGCTGTTTCCTAATACTTGTGTGTAAAAAAGTTAATGTTCCATCTTGGATTGTAAATAATTCTTGTACATATTTTATTCAGTGTATTGTGTTTACTTGTCGTTTACCTAGTAACGGTGAGTAACATTCACCTCTTTACATGTGCTGCGACATTCAACTACCATGTGTGATTGATTGATTGTATATTGTTTTACGTTCCATTCGAGAATTTTTCACTCATGTAGAGACGTCACTATATACCGGTGAAGGGCTTCAAATTTTGACCTATACTCGGCACTCGGGGCCATTGAGTAGTGAGGAATCTTTATCGTACCAACGCCTGCCGTGACACGGGGCCTCGTTTTTTAAGGTCTCATCTGAAGGACCCGCAACTTTGACTTCAAAGTGCCGAGCGCATGGCGAAGGAACAGTTGCTACCTATTTTTTATCGACTTAGGTCTGTCGCGGCCGAGATTCGAACTCACGACCTCCCGATCACGGAGCGAGCGCTCTACCGACTGAGCTACCGTGAACGGTTAACTACCATGTGTGAAAACGATCTGGAGACTATACTCATTTACGGTTGACTGCACATGTAAACCATTTTACCTTAAGGACAGATTATACAAACAAACTTTTATCAAAAATCTTGAAAATATCAATTAAAGTTATGTCTATATAATTATAAAGTAAAATGAATAGGTTCAACCGCATAGATTTTTTTTTCATTCAAATTTTCACAATAATTGAATTTAAAGTCACAAAAAGTTGTTTAGATTAACAAGGATGGTTGAAGAAAGGTGGGTTTTTAAACATCATAGAAAGTTTAATATGTCTTGATGTTTTAGAAATTTATTATTCTAATGATTTACAACCAAAATAGGTAAAAAAAAAATATAGACCAATCCAGGCATCCATTTTTTGTTTGTACCATCTGTCCTTAAGAACAGTTTAAACATCGCTATGATGTCATTCCTTTGTTCTTGTAGCCCAAATATTTACCCATGACAGTCCGATGTTAGTAAGCAATCTGATATTAATCATAATACTTGCATCAGACCGTCTCAGTTCTGATATCCTTCAAAATAGGACTGTTACTGAACAGAAGAAATTCAAGTGTGCTTATTTAGCAAATACCAACGTTTGATCTTATAGTTATGAGTATATAATTTTTTAAAACAGAATAATATTATATTGTTAAGTGATGAAACAGAATTGGAAAATTAAAAAAAAAAAAGACTCATTCTGAAATAGAAAGGGATAAAATAAAAGATTCAAACACGATCTCCCTGAACCTGACTTCAAGTCAACTTGATTTTTTTTGACTTCTAGTGATGTTTTCATCCAGTGTTATAAATTCAGAAATTATCTTATTCCGAGTTGAAACTAATACAGCAGGGTTGACTGGTAAATCTCTCATTTTAATCATAGATGAGTTCTACTGTTGGTTATATTAAGAAATTATCCATCAGACATGCAATCTTTTCTAACCAAGGCCCGTATAGATTTTTCCAAAGTAAATTTTTATACCCCCCTCCCCCTCTCTCATATACATGTACACACTTTTTGTTCCTGTAAGGCCAAGCACTGGCAAGTTTCAGTTATTTTTAGGAAAATGTATTCAAAAATAGAAAAAGGTTTGTTCACCCCCTTTCTGAATAGGAATTTCGGGTTAAAACGGTTTACGTTTTTTTTTTTTTTTTTTTTGCTTGTCAGTGTATGTTTTGGAGGTCCCCCTTTCAAAAGCGCTGCTACGGGCCTGTACAATTCTCAATGCCAGTAATTAAAAATTAATAATTACCTTCAGCATCAGCTTCATATTTTCTCTTTGTTCAGTTCAAATCAAGGTCCTCATCTCTATTTTCTTTTCCATGTACCATGTATGTATTATAATCCAATGCACTGGTTCAAGTTCTATGCACACAATTGAGGATATTTCAGTCCACTTTCCATTTCCAAACAATTATATAACTTCAAATACCCATAATTGTGAAACTGATTAAAAAAAATCTGAATACTTTTCATTCAAGCTCGCACTGTTGAAGGAATTGCTTCATTGGCCATTAACACTTTTGTCTTTTGTTAAAATATGGGACTGTTGTAAGCCAATGACCAAAAATAATCGTTTTTTCAAAGAGTTTTATTTACTGAAAGTTGTGAGTCGTAAAGTTGATCGTATATTGGCTCTTAGCGTCCCTCCTGAAGTACGCCGTAGATCGTATTTTATAATGTACAATGCATAATATTCATTTACATATGAAACAAACAAATCAGATTCAAGTAAACAAGTTATACAATAAATTTGTACAAAATCCTGGAATTTTATAAAATAATGGTCATTGGATGTAATGGGTTTTTCTTGGCTTTCTTCTTCTTCTTGTTCAAATTTGTGTCTCTGCTGTAGAGTTCTCAAGAGGATTAAGGTATATTGTGGATTATACAGTTATAGTATATTAGATATGGATATATACGTGTTTTCACTCTTTTTTCACTCAAATTGGATGTGTATTGTGGAATGAATACTGTTCGGTTCCTTTGTTTACGCAGGATTGTTGGTGATGCAAGTTGTTACGCATTACCAGTTCATGAAATGGAAACACTCCTAGGGATAATAAAAAGTCATCAGTATACCTTGTACGTCCCATTTTATATGTATAGTTCAGTCTCCCAGTTTATATTCTCGTACATCGGAATTTGTTATTAACTAAAGTATTGATAAATCCGTAAAATAATGCAACAGAAATCAGTTATATCATTAGTTTCCAGCGTTTTCTTCATCTGTAAGCATCGTCTAAATGACTGCTATCACCTGTCGTATTCCTCATTTCCACGACTTCTTGTGATTTCACAGTCGGTATACTTAAAACATAAACACGGTACTATCCTTTTCACAGTCGCATTCTCTAAGCGAATTTAATTCAGGATCAGTACAAAAACACATATGACGGACCCACCAACACTGGGTCAGACGTTATCTCCGCCCTTGGTATAAGACCAACGTCATAAAAAAATAAATACCTCAAATGGAGTCCACGATAAAATCCAATGTTTGTTGATTGTTGTTGCATTATTGTCAGATTTTGGGTCAAAACTTCAAAAGAAATTTAGTCAATTTTCGAATTCCATTAAAAATGTGACAAGGAATCTGACGTTAACTTCATTACCATTTTCTCCTGCCTGCCATATTCAAGATATTTCACTCTAGAAATACTTACAAGGAGCGAACAATACTCATTTATACCTAGTATGTACATTCCATAACGAAAAATTCTTATTTTTCTTAAATATTTCAATTTTTTTAATTTTTGAAATTTTCTTTTAGAAAAAGAAATAACTGAAGATAATGAAAACGATTTTGTACGATTTTTACCCCATTTAAAATCAGTTAAGCAGTTAAGTTATCAACATGATCAATCTTATGTTTTAACAATGCAAAATATAAGCCAAAATGTATAAATATTCATAAATAATAAGATTCAAAGTAAATGCAGAACTTGGCCAGGCTACTTCTGGTTCAGAAAGTTTTGTCCTACCTTCCCACACTTTCCTTCCGCGTTCGACATCTCACAGTACTTCGCTGGTCCTGGTCACGGACACCAAATTGACTTCGTAGATGTAAGCCAATGACCAGAAATAATCGTTTTTCAAAGAGTTTTATTTACTGAAAGTTGTGAGTCGTAAAGCTGATCGTAT
This sequence comes from Saccostrea echinata, assembly GCF_033153115.1. Taxonomy (NCBI): domain Eukaryota; kingdom Metazoa; phylum Mollusca; class Bivalvia; order Ostreida; family Ostreidae; genus Saccostrea; species Saccostrea echinata. The sequence goes on along the minus strand of NW_026889776.1, from coordinate 14,225,738 downwards.
ATTGGCTCTAAGAGTCCCTCCTGAAGTACGCCGTAGATCGTATTTTATAATGTACAATGCATAATATTCATTAACATATGAAACAAACAAATCAGATTCAAGTAAACAAGTTATACAATAAATTTGTACAAATTCCTGGAATTTTATAAAATAAATTGTAATTGAAACATAAACTTTAATAAGCTTCAGTCCAACGTCCTAGTATTGTGCAAAAGTTAATATAATGTTAAGATAATTTTTAGCAATGTTCCGTTACTGTTCCTGCATCGTCGTCCCAAGATAGATAAACATCCTGGTAGATTACATTGTCCCTAATCCGATTACCAGGTTTGTTTATTCTTACGGAAAAGTCTTACACTTTCATATCCCGATTTACCGTTCACGGTAGCTCAGTCGGTAGAGCGCTCGCTCCGTGATCGGGAGGTCGTGAGTTCGAATCTTGGCCGCGGCAGACCTAAGTCGATAAAAAATAGGTAGCAACTGTTCTTTCGCCATGCGCTCGGCACTTTGGAGTGAAAGTTGCGGGTCTTTCGGATGAGACCTTAAAAACCGAGGCCCCGTGTCACGGCAGGCGTTGGCACGATAAAGATCCCTCACTGCTCAATGGCCCTGAGTGCCGAGTAAAGGTCAAAATTTGAAGCCCTTCACCGGTATATGGTGACGTCTCTATATGAGTGAAAAATTCTCGAAAGGAACGTAAAACAATATACAATCAATCAATCAATCAATCATATCCCGATTGGATTATAGGTCAATGCACTCTATCTTAAGTACATTGTAAATAGTTTAGTATGTATATTTTCTGATTAAAATAATTGTCTCAAACCCTATAGGTTTACACTATCTCAGGTAAATCAAAGTGTCATTTAAAGAGCAATGTTTTAAGTACGATATATGCCTCACACAATTCTGTATGAAAAAAATATCAGACAGTATTCGGCCCTAACGGGTCTCAAACTGTCTGATATTTTTTTTCAAACAGACTGTATTCGGCATATATCCATTACTGACATGCAGTCGGACGGAGGTTTTTGTCCTCGTTTGACACATCTGTTTCATATTTGGATATTTTACTTGAAAAAGACGTTAATGTTAATCTAACAACCAAGCTTTATGATAAACGTGATGACTTTACCTTTTCAATCGTCAACTTCCCTTACTTATGCAGCAATATACCTTCATCATCTGCATACGGGGTATATATCTCTCAGTTGATTCGATACGCAAGAGCATGCTCTACGCATGTACAATTTCTAAAACGAGGTAAATTATTGACAAAACAAGTTGATGAAACAAGAATATCAGCTGTCTCGTTTAAAGTCATCATTTCGTAAGTTCTATAGTCGATACAATGACCTTGTCAGCAAATACAATTTATCATTGAGTCAAATGCTGACTGACGTTTTTCATACTAATTGTAAGGCCATTAGTTACACACTGAATTGTTGACGGATTTTTCCGTTATTTCCCGATCATGACAAGGGGCACACAACGGGTGTGACCGGTCGGCAGGGAATGCTCACTCCTCCATGGCACCCGATCCCACCTCTGATGTTTGGAGGTCCGTGTTTGCTCTGCTCCTATTTTGTATTGTATAATGGACTTTTGAGCTTGAATACTGTTTGTTATCTCCATATATTTCATTGGACTATACACTCCAACCGTTTTATATTCTTTTAAGATACGTAGGTATTACAGGCTTCAATCGAATTTTGATCTCAGTACTCATTCTTTTCACTATGACCAGAATTTCATAAATGTGAGTTTGTTGTCCATTTAACATTAGCTAACACAAGTAACTTTTTACTACACAGAAAGGTGATACGAAGTGAAACTAGCAATGAACAGATCTGTGAATCTTTTCACTAAGTATCTTACGAACAAACAAACAAAATGAAGACTTCCCAGTTCAAGATATGGTAGGAGTAAAATATCTAATAGTCCTATATTTGTGACATTTAAATAAATTCTGAATAATCCCTTAGGAAAAAAATTCTAAGAAATTGTATGGCCGTCATTTTTTGTAGCCAAAAGGGGTACAGGTCATTTAGATATGTTTAAATCTGCGTCTTTCATTGCCAAACTGGAAAACAGATTTTATAGATTTTTGTGTTGTCTGATGATGTTTGATTGATTGATTGTATGTTGTTTAACGTCCCTCTCGAGAATTTTTCACTCATTTGGAGACGCCACCACTTGCCGCGGTGGAGAGCTGTCAATTTTGTCCTATACTCAACACTTACGGCCATTGAGCAGTGAGGGTTCATTTTCGTGCCAGCACCTATTGCGACACGGGACTTCGGTTAATACGGTCTCATCCGAAGGACCGGTCTCCAAGTCCCGCAGTGGGATTCGAACCCGGGACGTAAGGATCAACTCCTTACTTCGCGACTCTAGAGCAGACGCTCTAACCACTGCGCCACGCGCGCGACTCAGACGGAGGTAAACAGATGATTATGAATACACAGGACGAAAGATCATCTTGAAGCAATCGCTTAATAGTGGCTTATAGAAAACTGTAGGAGGGGTAGCATTTTAAAAGAATTTTACAGAAATTTCGATTTTAGTAACCATGGCAACATCATTCAACAAAATAAAAAAAAAAACAACAATAAAGACAATTATGTATCTCGGTGTAGTCTACTTGTGTGCAAGTTATACTGAAATAAGACCAACACTGTAGGAGGAGTAGTGTTTTGAAAGTATTTCAAGGAAATTTCTATTTTTAGTAACCATGGCAACACGATTAATAAAAAAACTAATATAGAGCACTGTGTATCTATGTGTATTCTACTTTTGTGCAAAGTTATACTGAAATCAGATCAAAACTCTAGGAGAAGTAGCATTTTAAAGTATTTCAATGAAATTTCTATTTTTACCATGGTAACACCGTTCATCAAAATCAAAAACGATAAAAAGAATTAAGTATCTTAGTGTAGTCTACTTGTGTGCCCAGTTATATTGAAATCAGATCAAAACTGCAGGAGGAGTAGCGTTTTGAAAGTATTTCCTAGTAATTTCTATTTTAGTGACCATGGCCACATCGTTCATCGAAATAAAAAAAAAACGATACACAGAATTATGTGTTTTAGAGTATTCTACTTGTGTACCAAGTTATCTTGAAATCAGACAAAACTGTGGGAGGAATAGCGTTTTGTAAACTTGTTTACATACGGATGGACAGACAGAAAGCTGGACGGACGGACGACGGACACCTTACTATTGCATAAGCACTTCTGGTCTCTGACCAGTAGAGCTAAAAACCTAGGCCCCGTGTCACGGTAGGCGTTTGCAAGATGAAGTACCCTCATTGCTCAATGGCCATGAGTGCTTAGTAATGGTCTAAATTTGAAGCCCATTACCGGTATATGGTTACGTCTCTTTATGAGTGAAAAAATCTCGCAAAGGACCTAAAACAGCATACAATCAATCAATCAATCAGTCACTTACTTGGCTCCTGATTTAAAAAAAAAACCTGAAAGCCAAATTACCCCTTGGTTTAAATTTCTGTCCCAATACGATCGAGTTTCAAATAGCACACAGGGCTGGTAGATCTCACAGCAACTCCAATGCCCTCTCCCGAAGACCTTGAACTGATAACTGCAAATACAATAAAAAAGCAGAAAAGAAATACGAGTCCAAACTCAACTTCCTCACGAAGTAATCAATATTGAAGAATCCAAAAGTCAAGACTCAATGCTCAAAACCATTATAGAATGGGTAAAATTTGATGAAAGACCCACATGGGAAGAAATATCACATCTTAATGAAGCCCATAAATATTATTGGGTCAGATATGATTCCTAAGTGATATACTCTATCATATCTTGGAGAATGTCCATCCAAAATATCAGATATCCCTATCCCTAAACAAGAGGCCCAAGGGCCTTAACGGTCACCTGAGTATAATATAACTATTTAGATGATCCATAGAGTATAAAATGAACTGAAAGGTGAACCTTTGTTGCCCAAAAGCAAGTAAAAATAGGATAAGGATCTACAAAATAATTCGTCTAGTAATCATTAACAGTTTATATACTAGGATCTAATCTGTTCCCCATTTATCATTATCACCATACAGAATATGAACAAACTATCAATGCTTCTGTACTATTTTAATTCCTTGTTGAAATCTCTTCTGTGGCCTGTCTTGGTCTTTGATGAACATTTAATAAGACAGGTTATTTTTGTCTCGTTTTTATTTATCTATAACTTACTCAATACTAGTCTACCTGATCATTAAAAAAACTATGAAAGTACTTTTTGTACTATACAATAAAAATTCTTGCATAATTCTCTTATTCTATTAACCTTTCAAGTACATTATTTACAGTGATTAATTATGAAACGTAAATGGCAAAGGGGAATAACTCCTCTCAGTAGAATACAAAGTAATAGAGCCCTGGCCAGGACCAGAACACTTGACCAAATGCTCCAGATGTTCACAAATCTGGTAAAAACACCCTTCCTTATTAAAACGTTTACTCTTTTTGCCTGTGATATGCCCAAGTGCAGAGAAGATTTTTTAAAGAAATAATGCATTTTTACTACAGATTCACTATATTATAATAGAGCCCCCCCCCCCTCCCGAGAAACACCAGAGCCGCTCACCCTGGGATCAGAAGTTTGCTCATCATAAGTAATCACTTTGTTTTTCTGCTTAACACTAAGGAGCAGACAGGATTATTTAATAGAATTAATGCGTTTTCACTACATTATCAAGAACCCAACCTTTACACCACCACATCTGACCCAGGGGTCATGAAATTCAGTACTCTGGAAGAAGCACTCTTGCTCATCATAACTATATGCTTAGCTTCTTTGCTTTTTAACCAATGCAGAAAAGAATATTTTCAAAGAAATTTTGCTTTTTCACTTTAATAATCAATAGACCCCCCCTCTTTCACCAGAACCCTTGACCCTGGGGCCATGAAATTCACAATTTTGGAAGAAGCATCCTTGCCTATCATAACAATGTACTTAATTTGTTTAAATAATACCCAAGGGCAGAAAAGAAGATTTTCAAAGAAATAATTCACCTTCACAATAGGATCTATATAGCCCCGCCCTAACACCAGAACCCCTGACCCTGGGGCCATGTATTTCACAATCATGCCAACAGTTTGACTGCTTGATGTCCAGGAGTAAAGAAGAAGATTTTTAAAGATTGCATTAATTTTAATGGTTTTGGCCCCACCCCTCAGGCCCCGGGGGGGGGGCAGGGGTCATGAATTTCACAATTTTTGTTCTCCTTAACCCATAGATGCTATATGCTAATATTGGTTGAAATTGGTTCACTGGTTCCAGAGAAGAAGCTGAAAATGTTCAAAAGTTTACGACCGACGAACGACGACGGACGAAAAGAGACAGCAATAGGTCACCTGAGTGACTCAGGTGACCTAAAAACGAAGTCTTCCAACAGTTACATAATAATGTTACTGGTGGCCATTTGAATGTCCACAAAACTTTATTAAAAGTCAAAGACCGATATTTCTGGCATCATATGTCTGATGATGTCAAAATATTCTGTAGGAAATGTGGCATCTGTCCTTCAAGAAAGTAACCACGTACATTACTCAAAACACCTTTTCAGAACAATCTGATTAAAATCTGATCCTTTGATCCGCTCACATAGATCGCTACATGAAGATCTGACGAAACCCTGTGACGGTACATATTGTCGTTTATAAACAGGACCACAAAATGTACCGTCACAACCACGCTGCATGAAATAGCATACGAGACACGTCAGTGTGATTTACACAAAAATTATATTCACAAAACTACCAAAAAACAACAAAGCAAATCTTTAAGCAACAATTTCTGTGGGGCTACGATATGTACAGTGAGGGTAAGGCACATAATGTCGTCAGCGACAATAGGTACATGTTTAACTTTTCAGCAGGCGACAGTATGTACCGATGGACGACAATGTGTGCAGTGAGGGTAGGTACATATTGTCGCCGACGACAATACGTACAAAACGACAATACAAACCCCATTCAAGGAAAATCCAAAATTAAAACAGTCCATCATAACTTATTGAAACCATATAAGGGAGACCACAAACCTTCTCTATCCTTGTAATGTGATGAATGGATCCGAAGTCATTGTCCATTTATTTTCTGCCAATCCATTACACACCGCTTTACCAAAAGTTTCCAATACTTCAGATTCAGCGCTACAAATGCTTAATATATTAAAGGGAATTTCCTTGGCCCGCCACCGTGAACGTCATATCACCACAGCTTACAGTGGTTTTGGTCACAAGTGCTAGACCTGCAATTTTTTTCTTTCAAGACCAGACCAAAAACAAGGCTGCCAGGGACACTTTGCAACTTGTAAAAAGAAAAGGGAGATACAACGGAGAGAAGGACCTGGAATTGAAGCATTCCAGAAAAGTCGCGTCAAACTTGGTGATCCATTCATGAAGCTTGCCACTCCCAATCTAGGAGACACAAATGTGGCCGCTTCCAAACCTACAACTTAGCAGACCGACCCCCCCCCCCCCAAAAAAAAGTTATTGTAAATCTCCAAACAAAGCCCCAGCCAAGGCAATACCAGCATTAATGGTCATAAACTTGTCTATTCCAGTAAACTCCGGAGACTCGACAACTGCCCTCCAAATCACAAACTCTAAAGAATCTCCACATCCAGAATTTACCATCTTGTGTACATGAAATTCACTTAACGAACCCCCCTCCGAGCCGACCAAAACAGCTGATATTTCCTTTCCAAGTCCACCTTCACCAAAACAAGGGAAGGATATCCCTATCAACCTTGCTCTTTCCGAGTCCAATAAATCCGTCTTTGATAAAACCACAGTTGTATCCAAAGACGAGGACCGGGTATCTATTTTTGTTGAGGGCATCAAAGATCCTTCAGGAGAATATTCCGTTTCCGACCCCGTTCCCGCTGATCAGTGTTATAAGCCTACAAATAAGAGAATGTTAAAGAAAATTCAAGATGCATAGAGTATTAGTTTAAACACGATTGTAGAAAAATTTGAGTGGGAGCTCTAAAACAATGGGACCTGCAATGGCAGTGGATATTTTTACAACCATCAAAACTAAATGACATGAAGTGAAGAAACTTGTAAGGGATGATGATGAAGCAACCTCTATTTCAAAGGTCAGAAGTGAAGTGGATAAAACAATAGAGAAGTGTAGTGACAAATAGAGACGTGTAGTGACAAAATCATACCATAAAGAATTTTACAAGTTATCTTCATGCACTACAGAGGAAATAAAAAAACTTCAAAGGGTGATTAGTACAAAACCTATAAATCACATAAAGAAGTGTTTTTCATACGCAATATCAAAGAATAAAGATTCTGCAATATTGACAAAAAAAACCTTGTAGCTTTTCCCCGTCATTTATTATCAGAAATGTGATGATATCTACAACATCCTGAAACCTGTGTGCCAAGGAACCTTTCTGATGCAAAATGCTTGTCAAACCAGGATCTATTTGACAGACTGCTGGAAATATTTACGACATATGCAGAAAAATAAGACAGATTATTAACATTGGGAAGTACACAAAACAATGAATCTTTCAATGGACTAGTATCAGTGAAGAATCCTTCGAACAATTTTGTGTGAATACACAGAGTAGCATTAGCTATGTCAAAAGAATTTAGAACAAGAGGCCCAAGGGCTTTAACCGTCACCTGAGTATAATACAACTATTTAGAGGATCCATAGAGTATGAAATACTGAGAGATGAAGCTTTTGTTGCCCAAAAGCAAGAAAAATAGGATAATAAGGATTAATGAAATAATTGGTTTAGTATTCAGTAACAACTCGTAAACTATCCCCCATTTATCACTATCACCTTGTAGACTATTAACAAACTATTAGTTCTTCTGTACTACTTTTAACTTTCACAAAAGTTGCCGGGATAACATATGATGGAACTAATATATTGAAAAATGGAAAACCAGTACCATGTTATCCACTGGAACATGCACTGTCTAAGTTCCAGGTATTTCTTCAGAAGGTCAATAATTCTGTTCTGTTTGCTCACAATTGTCAACAGTTTGACAGTGTTTTACTCTGCCAGGCTATGCAGAGTGTGCCAGTTCTAAAATTTGAAGAAAATTTGTTGGTTTCTTTGACAATCTTCACTTGATGAAAGCAATTTTGACACCTCAGAAGAGCTATTTACAAGAAACACTTGTTGATGTCATTTTGAATGAAAAATACGCAGCACATGATGCTCTTGAAGACTGTAAAATAAATATCTACAGAAACTTATAAAGTATCTATTAAATGATGTTTATGTTCAGTATATTTCACATACATTCAATCTACAGTATCTTTGGTTTTTTATTTTTTGATTTTTGGGCAGAAACTCTTGGACAAGAAAATTTAACCACTTGTCAGCCACTCGTCAGAGTTAAATGTATTTCAGAAAACATCGCTAATAAAATTGCAAATTCGGGACTTTGTCTGAATTAATATTTAATTAACAAGTTAATTAATACCGGTATGACTATTTAAAGCAAAGAAACATTAAAGTATGCAAAACATAATAATTACATAAATCTAATCATATCAATAATACATGATAATTAGTATAGGCATACTTTTAAACTATCTGTTGATGAAAATTATGTTAACCTAAAGCATATCTGTAGTGTATATGACAAAAGCTACATTGACTTTAGGCATAGTATCAGCTTTCTAAGTGTGTGCTTTTGAGGTGGGGGATAACAAGTTACTGCCATGCAAGGTATATCATCCTTTTTTTTTCTTTTTTTTTTTTTTGATTTTACACGTTTAACATCACATCGCTTAACTGTGCACTTGACAATATTGCAAGTTTTTTTTTTAGATTTCAGTTTGTGAAGGGCTTAAAATTGTTATGTTATTTTTTTTTTTTTGGGGGGGGGGGTGCACGGTGCCTTTTCATTTAGGAACTTATTGCAAAAAATTGTAAAAAATTTGAAATTTATCTCTTATCTGATTATTTAATTGCAGCAAAGAGAAAATTAATTATATTTTAAGAATTTTTTTTATCATTATACCTAAATATTCAATTAAATTAAAGCCAAATGACAATGTATATACTCTACTGAAACAATATCAACGAATACAATAAGGTGGAGAAAATATGGCAATTTCCAATGGAGAAGAGTTCCTTTACATGGATTCAGATGTTGAGTACATGTAAAATGCTCATTGTTGAAATCTTGATTCATAGATTTATGTGCCCCAATTTTAGCAGAGAAATTTTCTATTTTTGTCATATTTTATGAGAACATTATTCCATTACCGTTCACGGTAGCTCAGTCGGTAGAGCGCTCGCTCCGTGATCGAGAGCTCGTGAGTTCGAATCTCGGCCTCGACTGAGCTAAGTCGATAAAAAATGGGTAGCAACTGTTCATTCGCCATGCGCTCGGCACTTTGAAGTGAAAGTTGCGGGTCCTTCGGATGAGACCTTAAAAACCGAGGCCCCGTTTCACGGCAGGCGTTGGCACGATAAAGATCCCTCACTGTTCAATGGCCCTAAGTGCCGAGTAAAGGTCAAAATTTGAAGCTCTCACCGGGATATGGTTAGGTCTCTATATGAGTGAAAAATTCTCGGATGGGACGTAAACAACATACAATCAATCAATCAATTCTGGATTTTTTTTGTCCAAATTCTTACCTCATATGCACAAAAGCTCGATTTCAAGAAATTCCTTAGACCTTTGTCAACTACAGATGTAGTTGATATCTGCACGAAGCGCACTGGACCAAATTGTCTTACCACCCAAAAATGGGAGTATAAATAGGCGAAATTTTCAATGGTCTCCATTTCAGGTCCAGGAGGGCTATTACCAACGGTTATGGGGAATGTTTTGTAGTTGAAATCTTTAAAGAATATGTTAGGAGCACAGGGTTAGTAATATTTTGAGATGGCAGTTTAAATATACGGAGAAATAAATCTAGAATCGAGCGCAATTTTTTGTGCGCAATAAATATACAGTTTTCACTACGGGTGGCACTGTAGCTCTCCGGTCTGTCAATATATTTTTTTTCCGGAGAGCTACAGTTCTGCAGCTATATTGAATTGTGATGGTCAATTTTAATGTGTATGATGATTGACAATTATATCTTCAACAGTATCATTGTACTTGAGCTAAAATGTATAATAATGGAAGGAAGAAAGAAAAATGAGGCTCATGACAAATAATATATTCCCCTAGCATATTGTTTGTGACAAAATTTGAGGGACATACTATATTCTTTCAGGCGAAAGAATAATATGGAGGGTGTGTGTGTCAAAATTCATCTTTTCAGTAAGATTTTTTTTAGATACATGTGACAGGCTTTTACACCATACATATGCTACTGCAACAAAACGGAAGGTTTTTTTTTTTTTATATCAAAAGGCCTGTAACCAACCATTTAATAAATAATTCCCAACTAAATGAACAGCAAAAAGATGTTTGAGAAAGGAGGGAGGGTCTTTGAAGCCATGGAAGTAGACCTCCAGAAGTGGCATGATGGAGGAAAATTTTAATCTTCAGACGTGGAATGGTGAGGCATCACCTCGGGAAAGAGAGGCAGTTTCCACAACCGAAGACCAAGAAGGCTAGTGAATTTGAGCATTATTCTGTGCAAGACGAAGGACCTGCAGTACCACTTCCAGCCATGCAGGGATTGGAGACACACATAAAAAAAATTTTTAGAAGACAGTCAATATTATTTGTATATTTCTTTTTTTTTTTGTGTAATAACTTTTATTAAATCTCTGAGATTCCGATCTTAACTAGATTTCATCTCAGTACGATAAATAAAAGAAGACATTTCGTGTCCAAGCTATCAAAATGTATGCTGCATCCACAGAGATTTGCATGGATTGAAAACCCATAGCTTGCAAAATATTTAAAATTTTTAAACAAGTTTTTATATTGATAATAAATATATATATATGGAATATTTTTAGAAACTGTATCATAGGATTGTAGAGATTGGAAAATATCTGAAAAACAAGCATTCTGAGAGTATTGCAATACATGTCCCCTACCAGTATCTCCCTTTCTTTTAAGGATGTCATTTTACAAGACCCTGTATATGATAACTGCGCCACACCCCCACACACAAATGTGGACATAACTGCCCCCCCCCCCCCCACAAATGTGGACAGTTCAGATTACTTGTTTATGAATGAAATGTTGGAATGAAATCTGTCTTACAAAGAAGTGTTTGACTAAAATCACATAATGAATGAATAACATGACAATTACTTACGTTACTCGTTTTCCCTAACCTGGCATTTACCACCCGGTCAAAATCTCTGCCTTCAACTTTTATTAAATAAATAGGGATATAAAAAAACAATTCAAATCGTGAAAAATATTCAGTCTTTATTGCATCTGGTATTCGCCAAGTAAATTAAGTATTTGCTTGTACGAATTGCTGAAAACAATGCACAATATTACTTTACCGTCTCCTGTCACAATCGACAACCTCGTTTTTGGAACATTTCAGTGCAGCACGAACCCGATGGTGAACCCGATTATAAAAAAAGATTGATTGATTGATTGATTGTTGTTTAACGTCCCTCTCGAGAATTTTTCACTCTAATGGAGACGCCACCACTTGCCGGTGGAGAGCTGCAAATTTTGTCCTATACTCGGCACTTACGGCCATTGAGCATTGAGGGATCTTTTTCCTGCCAACACCTATTGCGACACGGGACCTCGGTTTATACAGTCTCATCCGAAGGACCGGTCTCCACGTCCCACAGTAGGATTCGAACCCGCGACGTAAGGATCAACTCCTTACTTTGCGACTCTAGAGCAGACGCTCTAACCACTGCGCCACGCGGGCAACTTTAAAAAAAAAAGAGGAATGCTTAAAACTGATTTACTCTAGCACCTGTTGGTCAAACGTGACAGAATTCAAACTTGATGTATAGTTTGTCACTATAAAACTACCTAGCAAGTTTGAAATCAATAATTTTAAACCTGACAACCTCGTTTTGTAACATTAATATAGTGCAGCACGAACCCGATCTTGAACTGTTATAAAAAGAGGAATGTTTAAAAATCATTAACTCTGGAACCTTTTGGATAAACGAGATAAAATTCAAAGTTGATCTGTAGTTTATCACTATAAAGGTACATAGCAAGTTTCAAATCAATTCTCAAAAGCATAAAAAAAAAGTGCGGAACAACCAACTCGGACAGACTGACAGACGGACAGAGGAACAAACAGACAGACAGACAGGCGGACGGACGGACTCAGAGGAAACCGATAGTCCCCTCCGGTTTCACCGGTAGGGGACTAATATCTTATTAGTTTCCTTTTTTTATAATACCGGTAGATATTTTCTGAATTCTTGCAACTGGTTGCTTAATTTTTTGAAATTATTTCATTATTTTTATTTTTAGAATATAAATATTTATATTATATCACCATTACTAATAAACCAGTAAAAAGAATAAGTCTGCTTTTAAACCAAATGGAGTTTGAAAAACCTATTGCGTTTTAAGGGAGCAAGTTTGTTTAACCATCACTGGGTTGAATAAAATGTTTAAGGAGGAGGGGAAGGCGCAGGACAAGGAGCATGATGTCTATAGATATTTTGATGTGAAGTAAATTTACACATTTTTTGATGTAGCTAAATTATTTAGTAAAATAGCTTAAAGATATCCAAGTTGTTTATTACCATTAAGTACTGTATTTGTCGGGGGGTGGGGGGTTGTTTAAATTTCTAATTTTGAGCCTGGTGGATAGGTAGGGGGTAATACTCTAGGGTAAATATGGGAAAGAGAGTAGAATTAAAATTATCATTGTTTAAGAATTATTTTAATATTGATGTACATGTATATATTTTGTTGAGCTTATTTATCAAGATGATTGTTACATGCCTATGTACAAGTTTAACAAAAAAATGTTAATACATTATTTTATCTTTCATCTAACTTTATGCATATGATAAAAAAATATTTATTTGTTGTTTATGCTATTATGATTTCATAAAAGCAAAATTAATGCTAAATCACCAGTCTTATGTTTTTTTTTAGAGGTGTGTGTTGTGTTGGTGGGGAAAAGGGGGGGGTGTTCAAGTCCTGAAAGTGCAACTATCATGAAATAGTGTTTCAGTGGTATATATTAAACAGAATAAACACAAATAAAAGAATAAGTTTCTCATCCTCTAATTCTCAACATGAACACAAAATGGAAGCGTATATTAGTGGAAACGCCTTTGTCGTTTGTTGGTCACAATAGGATGAACCTGCAACATTCCATTAGAAGATAGGGCAACCTTTTTTTTTTTTTTTTACCAAGTATACACAACTACATATATTCATAGGTTTCTGACAAAGGTCGTAGAACTCTCGACATTTTCTGTTCCTGTTAATTTATTTTTAAAAACAATTCCTACATAACAGTTTATGTCATGAAATGTTCATAAAAGCTGTCATCATGTTTAACACTTGGTAATTTATAATTTTTTCACTCATTTTTATTTTAAGGTATTGGGCTTGCGCATGTTGGCATTATGCTAATCTTGCTTTCTGCGCATGCCAACCTTTCACTTATTTAACATTGTTTGCTGGAGAGGAGGAGGGGGGGGGGGGCTTAATTTATACGGGAAAAGTTTACTGTGACATCACACAAATATAGCAATTTCTCACAATAACAGAAAATGAAATAATTTGCGATTCCAAACTGCAAAAGAGTAATGAAGTAAATCAAAACTTACCACTGCATTCATTTTTGTCGCTAGTTAACTCCCACACAGCAAGATATAAAGAAGTCACAGATCGCATGACGTCTTTGACGCATTTTATGTGCAGTGAGAGGCGGATCAAGTAATTTTTTCGGTCACGCTCCACTAGTCCGAAGGTTCATTAAGCCGAAGGGCCACTAGTCCGACGGTCCACAAGTCCGAAGGTTCACTAGTTTGACGGTCCACTAGTCCAAAGGTTCATTAGTCCGAAGGCCCACTAGTCAGAAAACCTGATATAGTTCGCAAGTTAAACAGTTCAAAGTGTCCGGCTCTATGCAATTGCTCTATATTCTACCTTAAGAAGTCCTTGTAGTTTGGGGTTAAAATTCGGACCACAAAATATGCAACTAAAAATTATTTATAGAAATTTGAAACTTCCTTTTTTACTATTCCATGTATTCCCACATCTCAAACCTTTCTTCACTGTTGACCGGTCAAGTTGACCTTTGTCAAATAGTGCGGTATTTGAAAATTATTTGACCAACCACTTTGCACACCATGTAGGCATCACAGATGACCCAAATCAGGAACCAACTCTGATCCTTTTTGATGGCTATAAATCCCACGTACGACTAACTCTGACAAATTGGGCCCCAAAAGGAATGTGATTTTATTTCTCCTGCCACCCCATAGCAGTCAAATTACCCAGCCTCTAGATGTAGCCATATTTGGTCCGCTGAAAAATATGTATTATAGAGAATGTTCGACCTATATGCAACAAAATCCTGTAGCCAACATTACTAAATGTGAAATAGGAAAATTGAGAAACAAGCCCTATCTAAATGCAATATCAGATAATAATAATAATATATAATAATAAAAATGCCAGATAACCTTGTTTCCTCTTTCAGGAAAACTGGAATTTTCCCACTGCTACCAGGCATTTTTGAAGCACCACCGGGAACAACAGCACCTGCAACCATCTATGCCAATAATGAAATGCAGCCGACTCTGTCAGTAGACACAGAGCTGATGGGTGAGGGAGTTGCACAACCAACCACATACAGTGAACACAATGAAAAAAATAATCCTTCTGCCTTTTTTGAAAGTAGAACAATCAAAAAAGAATCTGTGAAAAAAGTAAGAGGAAGTTTGTATTACCATTTCTTGCTGGAAATCTTTTGAAGGATTCTAATATTCAAGTTTTGGAAACATAAAAAGCAAAAATTAGAGAAAGAAAAAAAATATCAAAAGGGAAAGGCAAAGCACTAGATAAGGGAAAACTTCAGCAACTTCAAATTGTTTGAGTTTCAAACCAGAAACATCTGGCATTCAAAGCAAAACATCTGGTCCAATACCTGTAGATACTTCAGATGATGACAATTTTACGGATGACGACGAAGTATGTTGTATTTGCAACAAATGGCAACCTGAGGAACTTTCACACAGGCAGGGATCAGTTTTGTTAGTTGGGGACAATGTGGCATTTGTGGACATTTGAACCATCTTAAATTTTGTTCTGAAGTAAATGTTCTCCGGAGAGGAAGTGAATTCAAATGTCCACATTGTGTTTAAACAATTTAATAATAATAAGATGAAGTAAATTTTCTAAAAGTGATATTATATTTAACTAAACAAAAAATAAAATAAATACCTAATAACTGAACCAGGATTCCATACATTCAGTACCGCGATACAATGAAAATTAGACTACTGTGTTTTAAAAATAGCACACAAAAAAAACGAAGAAAGGTTGAGAAAATGGGGTTTCACTAAAAAGTTAGCCAAATGTAAGCTTTATCAATAGCAACCATTGACATGTTAAAATAAACAACATGTAATATCCTTTTTTAAGGAAAGAATTAAGTACCGTGATATAATGAGACACCAGAGGTGTGTTCAGCAGAGCGAGCGCTCGCTTCTAAACGGAGGTGATCGCCAGAGAGTTCGCGATCGTTCGCGAACTTGCTTCTTAGGTAGTTCGCCTCAAATCCAATATGACGTCGAATGTGTCGATCGATGGATGAGAAGCTGTATTTTTCATGAAAACTGTCTAATTACAGTGTATCTTCATTCCGGAATTGGAACACCTGTTGCCCTTTTCACAAAACATCTTACGACTAAGATAAAATTTTGACAACTCCATAATTTTTTGTTTAAAAAATATATTGAATTTTTTCTTTAAATATTTTTACAATGTAAGCTGGTGTAATAAAAATATAAGACTTTTTTCCGTCCTACTACAGCTTAGATTATTTTTGCAGAAGGGAAAAATTTTTATCTTAGTCGTAAAATTTTTTTGTGAAAAGGGTCACTGGAAGGTTTCAACATTATAAAAATACCACAACAAAGAATACCAAACAAAGCTCAAGATCGGTCGTGTTTCGGTTTTATTTGCTGTAAGATGTGATGGAAATGAGAAGTGACAATCTTTTCACCACTTTAGATACAGTTACTTATAAGTGGTTTGTCGGTCATATCTCTTTATCGTCTTACTCCATCAAAACAGTGGCATCCTTGGAAGGCTCCAGCTCCGGCATGTCCAGTGTTTCTAAGTAACATGCATGTATACAAGATTTATCGATGCACAATGCAAACTAAGAGATGAAAAAACAATGATGAAAAAAATCTTTAAATGCATTATAGATTAGTTTAAATTGAAAAAAGCTACAGAGAACCACATTTTATAGTTCAGAGTACAAGTACCAGATCACAATTCAACTGTAAACATCATTTAGTGATTTACTCATTTGTTGTTATATCTTTCATATGATAAGTGTGTAATAGAATTAGATGCTTAAGATGTTTTTTGACTTGCTCAGCTTAAAAGTTGTGTCTCATTAAACCAACAAGAATTAGGCCCAGATACAGAATCATATGTGAATTATTTTTAAAATCTCACATAGGGATATATATTTTATGTGCAGACTTAGATATTAAATTCACATGTACATGACATAATATTATTTATAAATTTCATTTTTGTCTTTGATTTCCTGTTATACAAATATTCGGTCATTATTTCTTTTACAAAATTTGAAGAGATTATAATTTCCAGAGCCAGAAGAACTTGCTTATGTAATAGTGGACACAGCCACAATGGGTTCAGTTCATACCTTTTTGTTGATGTAGATGGATATATTAGATGACATAACAATTGATATAGCCCTGTAATATGCCTGAGTATCGCAAGCTACCAAACGATACAATACATATCATGATGTGTCATGCAATACATGTATAATAATACAGTTGTCAACAATTGAATTCATTGATACAATTACATATTCTTGTTTGCTTACCTACACGGATACTGAAATCATAAAAAGAATATCTTTATACCCCTAACCAAAGTTAATTATAGGTTGACCTATAGTATTAACATTGTATTTTTTCTTTGCTACCTTGTATTTAGTGATATTGGAACATTAAAATTTGTTATGTTGCAGGAAGATTTTCAAAAAACGACAATGAAAATTAAATTGTACTGTATAACAATATGTACATGGTAATATGATATGTGTATTATGGGCCCTTGCAATCAATCAGTCGAAGTATCTCTGAATTGTTACTTTGTACAGTATCTGTAAACTTTAATACCAAGTTTACTCTAACCCACGAATTAACATCCCCACTAACCCTACCAACCATGAATTTGAAGTTAATCCCCACAAAAATAAATTACTCCACAGTATGTCATTTTCTGTCATCATGGGAAAGTTATTACAAGTTTCACAAGAGGAGTTGGTGGATACTGACCTGACTGAACATGACTATCTTCAAAGTGGTGCAAAGTTTTTGACAGCTGCTATCTTGGATAAAACCTTGAAGCTGGAGAGAGGGAGAATTACTGACTATGTGGAAACAACAGTGCCAAGTTATAGTGATCCAATGATTCACTCTCATTTTCAAATGAATCGCTCTTCAGTAAATGTAATGTTACTTAAATGCTTGGGTTTTTATGTTTTATTTCATAATTGATGTATAAACACATGATAAAGTTACCCTATGCATCAACACTGATCATTTTCTTTCATTGACATACAAGTATATTAATTAGGAAGAAGAAACATAAAAATGATTTCATTCATAAGTAATATTTACCAAATGTATATATATCCTTTTTTTTTTTACAAAGCTTACACAAGTTCCCTTTGTAGTTATTATTTGTCGATTTCCCAATTCTTATAATCCTTGGTGGTATTAGATTGCGTAATTATATAATAGAGAACTGGTTGCAATCAAGATGATAAACCTATTAAAGTAAAGATTAAATTTTTGGATTCTTGTAGAGTTGTTAACAATGCATAGTCATATTTGATGTATGGAGTAGATCTGAACAAAGTATTTTTAGGTTAGTTATCCAGATACTATTCTGAATGGTAGGTGAACTATAGAATAATAGTGTAGATTCAAGTTTGTACAAATCATGACACCCGGGGGTAGGGTGGGGCCACAATAGGGGATCAAAGTTTTACATAGAAATATATAGGAAAATATCTTTAAAAATCTTCTTCTCAAGATCAGCAAAGCCATGATTGGTCATATTTATATGGAAGCATCCTCAGGTAATGTAGATTCAAGTTTGTTCAAATCATGACCCCCGGAAGTAGGATGGGACCACAATGGGTGATCAATGTTTACAGAGGAATATATAGGAAAAAAATCTTTTTCTCAAGAACATAAAAGACATGATTAGTCAAATTGATATGGAGGCATCCTTGGGTAGTGTAGAATGAAATTTGTTCAATTGAGGGCCCCGGGAGTAGGGTGCGGCCACAATGGGGGATTAAATTTTTACAAATGAAAATATGGGAAAAATCTGCTGCTCAAGAAAAGCAAAGCCAATTGTTATATTGATATAAAAGCATCATCAGGTAGTTTAAAATTCAAACCCCCGTAAACTTTTCAATACTGAACTGATTGTTGCTTTTTTTTTTCCTGGCAAGTATGCTCAGGTGAGCGATGTGGCCCAAGGGCCTCTTGTTTTGTCATCTAATGACAAATCTAAATCTTCTACAACACCTTCTTCTGCAGGCCCTGCAGCTGCGGCTGTGCCAAACTCTGTAGCTATAGCTACATCAAAGCCCGTAGCTGCGGGTTCATCAAAATTGTCTGGGAGACAAAACAAATCTCCCTCAAAAAATCCACAAAAGCAGACGAGCGATCGGTTGCTCAAATGGGCACATGATCCCGTCGCTATTCATAACAAGCTAATTCAGAGAATTTGTGTCCCCCGCTTAGGGGGGGGGGGGGGAGGTCACACTGCCCCCCTGTATTTGTAGAATTATTAAATGTATACATGTATATTGAAGCAAATTTAAATTTAAAAAAAGCCAATATGGATATAAAGATTTGATTGCTTATTCTTTAATATGTGTACATAGAAGATTCTTTTTAATATATACAGAATATTTATCACACTGTAATAATGATTTTATGAGTTTGTACACGCCAGACATCGTAACTTTTTTCATTTCACATGTTGAATAGTATCATTAAGTAAATGCAAAAAAAGAAAAAACATTTTAAAAAAAGAAAAGAATTATCCGGGTATTGAACCCGGGCCTCTCGCTTGCTAAGCGAGCATCATACCACTAGACCACAGAGGCACTTGAATATACAATAAATTAAATGCAAACATTAAGTCACATATAATGTTTATTTTCACGTTCGATATTGTCAAAATTTTAATCAATACATGGTGTCTAATTTAGCCTTTACTAAACAGTTCTAATATATGTAATTAGAATATAAACAGATAAAGTCCGCCGACAACCTGTATTATACGTAATAACACTCCACATGCCCCTGTGCTAAACGTCTTTTCTAATGCCCCCCATATACCCGTAATGTAGCAGAAAATTGCAGAATCGCTCCAAAACGATTTTGGAGAAAATTAATGAAGTTGCATTGAAAATAACAGTCAAATTAATCATAACAAACCTTTTTGAGACTGTAAATACCTTTCATCTAAAAATTTAATCAATATTATGGAAGAACTCAACACTTTTTCACCAACGTTTTTTACTCGCTTCAAATTTACACACCATGTTGACATTCGGAACTCTCGGGATTTTTCATAGTAAATGAACTGAGTTAGAGTTATCTCCCATATTTTCTTCTGCTACATTGACAATACACGAAACGCATTCTATCGTTAAACCGGGTCCGTAGGATATTTATCATTTTCTGTCTAGGGGTGGGACACTTCGAGAGGGGCGAGAGAGGCTATAGGCAGCAATAATTAATCACTTTGGGAGGGATTCATTTTTAAATCAAAATGCATAGCATCGGGGGGGGGGGGGGGGGATAACATGCATACGTAATTGGGCAGTTTCCCTTATTCCTAGCAGAAACATATCTCGTATGCTCTAAGTTTTAGTATATAATTTACCTACCTATGTATATCTCACAGTTGCATGCAATATGCATAAAATCTGAGAACACCCGCGGAAGCAATATTTTTTCGTAATAAAAAATGACAATATACCGGTCAATGAAGAGGTCAATGAAACTTGTGAAATGCCTTTATAACTTTCAGGAATTACGTGCGCATCAAGAATAAATTCCGTGTTGTAAACAGACACCTGTGGAAATTCGGTAATGAAACCGCGACGTTCATCAAATTATTTCAATTACTCGGCGTCAGAGAAGACACTTTTAATTCATAGACTGTCTCAAGATACACACAATTACATGATAATACGCAAATACAAAGTAGAACTTACTGAAGCGAGTCTGTCGAAGTGGCCCGAATTTTCTAGGTTAATTAAGGGGAAGCGAGTATTGTCAAGTCGTACATAAAATTTCTGGATTTGAAGGTAGTAAAAATGCGATATTTTAAGAAATATTTTACCGATTAATTTGAAAAAAAGGTTCGTCCTCTTAAAATGCCACATAAGTATGTGGAAGCTGAAAATTGATAGTCCAAAAGTTCTCTTTAAATCTTGCCCACAAGCTGTAACGGACACACTAACACACCCACATACGCACAGTAGCGATGCTATATCCCCTCCGCAACTAGTTGCGCGAGGGGATAATAAAAGGAAAGGGTCCTTAAAGATATCAACATCTTAAGGTTTTGCCAAAGGTCAATATGTCCAAAAATTTATTTTTACAGTAGCTCCAAAACTATGTGAGGTATAAGGTTAAAACTTTTACAGTTTATAAATATATCATTGATTTACAGATAGAAAGTATCACTTGAAAACAAATATTTAAAAAATATATTTTTTGAGAAAAAAAATTTCAAAAAAATTGCATATTTCAAAGAAAATGCACCTGCTTAATTCTGTACTTTTAGTGAAAACTATCATTGCAGAAATAATATATGTTTATCAATGAAGGGCAAGTTGGACGTGAATGGTCTCTGAAAGACTTATTGAAAGCATGACATGTATAAAGACAAGACCCCTATAAAATCCGCCATTTGCAATGTACTTTCGGTTTCAAATCTTAACATTTGGACAAAATAAACAAAGAAAACAACTTTCCAGCGGCTATCGAAGTCTAACTTGCCCTTCATTGATAAACATATATTGCTTCTGCAATGATGGCTTTCACTAAAGGAATTAATTACGTGTATTTTAATAAAAAAATATATTTTTTATTTAAAGAATTTTTCTCGATAAATATTCTTTAAGAAATTGTTATCAAGTGATACTTTCTATCTGTTAATCAATGATATATTTATAAACTGTAAAAGTTTAAACTTTATAAACCACATAGTTCTGGAGCTATTGTAAAAATAAATTTTTGGACATGTTGACCTTTGGCAAAACCTTAACATTGGAAATGAAAGAAAAAGTGAGCAAGCTCACATACACTACGGTCAACGCGGATCCCGTATTTTCCCGCGCCCCCGCGATGGTGTTTTAATCCTTCCCGCGATACACCGTCGCGGTTTTATCATCGCGGTGACACGAGATTACCGTGACGGTGTGCTCTACCGTATTTTACTCAATGTAAAGTCGATAATCCTTAATGTCAAAGTAGGGATATTAATTTGTGAATATATAAGATCGTTTTTTTTAAATGTGGCTTAAACATGTTAAAGTCATAGATGGCATATTTTTGATAAGTTCGGGCTTACTAAAATTAATAAGGTCTTTCTATTTGTTTTATTACCTTATATAAAGATAGGACTTTTCTGTAAATTACACAATTTAAATCAATCGCGTTTTATAGATATTAGAAATTCAAAACAATAACTGATTTATTTTATACCGACTCCGCATTTAAATATCAGACACAGTTTAAAGTCAATTTAACTATAGAAACGTGGGGTTATTCAAGTTCAAAATCGGCGAAAATTTTAATTTGAACGTAAATAACAAATATCATGTTCATCTACACTCAATCTCGTATTTTTATTTTTTAACTCAGATACGCCATATATAGCTTTAAAGTTCTAGAAATAATTTATAAAAAATCTTTTTTTTCAGTCTAAAGGGTGATATTTGAATGATACTTGGCATTTATTCTATCAAAATATCATTGTTCTAGTTTCTAATAAGTAACCTGAATTATATTGTGGAGATCTATAACTCAACATAATTTTTTTTATTGTAGTAAATATCGATTCGATTTATATTACGCCCTTTTTTCATCATAAGTTTTTTCATACAGTATTACGGGAGTGGGTTTTTTTCGAATTGAAAATTACAATGTATATATAACTGAAAAAAAAATGAAAACACATAATTTCACGCCAAAATACCTCTTCCAACATATTCAAATATTATTTACAATAATCCCGAATATTTGAATTAACGATATTGATCACCACCTCATTTGTTAGACTTATGGGACTGAATGAAAAAATGGATAACAAGTGTGTTCATCATTCTAAAAGAAGTCGACAATAGTCATTTTTATAAAGCTAAAAGAATTAAATGGTTGCGTTCTCAGCTGATAATCTAGCAGAGAAGTCATGAACTAAATGAGTTGAAACTGACGAAACACGTGTACATGTATTACACAATCACAGCGTGTGCAGTGAGGCGTAGCTAATCCTATCGGTCGCCCACAATAATACTATGGGTTCTTGATCAAGCCCTTTTACGATAACCGTGTTTTCAAGCCGTAAAAACTGCATGTATTACATGACCATATTTCAGAAGCCGGTCTTGACACCTTGATCACCCATCATACATGTACTGTAGGTAATATCAACTGATCAAACGCAATCCTGAAATCACAAAAATATCGTTATACTCTTATAAAGAATTTAAAAAAAATAACAATAAAAGTCTTCTTTATTATAGGTCGGCGATTTTGAAAGAGTTGGGACTGTTAGAGTAATTATTGAAACCAAAGAAAAAGGTTTCACAAAACAGAAACTTTAAAATCATTTAAGGGAGTGGGTGTTAAATTACACACTGTAATTTTGGGTAGAGAAACATGAGGATAAAGTTGTGTGTGTGTGTGTGGGGGGGGGGGGGGGGTTAAGAATAAGAATAAAAATCTAAAATAAACGGCGAGGGACATTTCAGGAAAATTGTCTGTATGTATATGTTTAAACTATACTGTATATATGTATTTAATCAACACACTTCATGAATGCCTAAAATATACAAAGCATATCTTTAGAATATAATCAATAAATATGAACAGTACGTCTCATTAAAACCACTCCCCCCTTCTCCTATCGTCGTCGATTTTTGAATATGAGATAATTATTAAATCTATTTTTTCTATGTAATATTAATGCATAAAACTTGCTGTTTGTTTAAAGCTTTCAAATTCTGGAGGAATTCTGAATGAAATTTCATTTTTCTAATAGTTCCTGAGAATTTAATGTTGTATTGAATCAATGGAAAATGTATGAAATAATTGCTACTTATAAAATGGACAAATTATTTCATAGTTTGCGATGTATTTCAAGTTTTACGAAGCAGATTCCTATTCAATATGAATGCAAAATTTTGCATGTCCAGGTATACAATACAGGTAAATCACAACTTTAAGAAATCTAATCTATTGTTGTGGAGACGTATGTGTATATCTATTACATAACACTTCCTGTCTGTGTCAGTGCCATGGTTCTGACTGTGCGTACTACAAACTCGAAGCTAGGCCGGGGACACATTGAACCTTCTATTCCAATTGTATTTTATCAGTGTAAAGTAAATTAAATTTCAAAATCGAATGTGGCATATTTGCACATGCTGTAACATCCTCTGAGCTATTAATAACGTTTTTTGCCTGTAATTGAAGGTAAATAAATTAAAAAAAAAAAAAAAAAAACAACGTAAATTTAGGAAGGGGTATCACATGCATGAAGATAATGTGTGATGCCCAGAGCATGGGAAGTCATTCACTAGGATAACAGTCACTAGAAAACAATCAACGAATGAAAAACTAACTTTGAATCAGTTTTAAATTTTTGAATTATCAGTTGATTATGGACCGAAAATTGATTCAATTTTTAAATCAAAATAGGGTGGAGCTTGCTATTTACGAATAAACATGTATCTAAAGTAAATTAAAGTTTGAATGATAATATTTATAGACAGGATATATCTTTTAAATCATATTTTACACCCGAATCATAGTTTGTTTGTAATACCTGGATAAATACCGTACAAAGCGCACTCGATTGGAAGTCATGAAAAAGAGTCTAGTATTATAAAACATGTTGTACGTTCATACGTACTTTCTCAAGTTTGAAATTTTCAAGGAAACTTGAATTATTAATACGGAATACAGAAAAAAATATCTATTCCTTTGAAGATTTTATTCTGAGTGCCTTTTTTTTTAAAATATTGCGACTATTTACTTATTTAAAATGGTTAAATGACAGAAAAGTTGTTTTTAATTGACAATTAAATCATTGAGTTATCGGATGATCAATAACTGTGATCTACAAAATTAATGCATATGTATAATTACGAATAAGTTAAGAACAATAAATGAACACACAATATATATATCTAGTTGTCTCTATATCATGCATTCTTTCTTTCCTTTTCTTTTCTTTCTTTTTTTTTAATTTTTGAAAGAGGTGTGAAATATTAAGTAAAAAGATAAGTTAATCAAATATAAAAAGGGAGACCTAAATAACTGCTAAGACTAGTTCTATCCTTTAATTTTTTTTTTTACATCTATTCATTCTTGTATTGTTGTGTTTTTTTCCCGTCGGGGGAGGTAACTCGCGTTCATGAAGAGAATAATTTTTTACCCGAGACGGATAACACAAACCGCGATGGTATGGATTAGTTGAGGACCCGTACCGCGAGAACACGCGGTTTTACCTGAGTTACCTGTGTTAAACCGGGATCAATTTCACACCGCGAGGACTCGCGGTAAATACGGAAACCGCGTTGACTGTAGTGTACCTTACGCTCCCCAAAACTCGACAATGCAACATGTAATGAATGGCACAGTGCATTTTAAATACACAGTGTAATTCGAAAAGGGGCATTACTTGCAAAAAATCATCATATCAAAACTTCTTGCATATAAGGACATTCAAATCTTGTATGTTAAAAATTTAATTGGGCTGAAGTTTCTAGATAAATAATGGAATCAAAATTTCTTGGTAATATACAAACCTATACATTATGTCTGAATTACCTACAAAGTTTCAGGAAATTCGGTGCAGGAATTATGCTGACAAACTGTTATTTAAATTCCTCGGTGATTTCGATTTGTTTATGAGTGTAAGTCCATGTCCAACACACATGACAATTTACACACTTAAATAATTGATGGAAACAAAATTATGAATTTGTTTATATACTGTACTTATGAAATTATTTAAGGCAAATCACCAATTTGGGGGGGGGGGGGATATCCAAGACTGTGTGTGTGTGTGTGTGTGTTAAATCATTAATATTTTGATCTCAAAATTTATAGGGGTCTTTTTAAGGTCATAAAATATTTCACATAAAAGTTCATTACAAAAGCTGATTCCAGTGGATTTCCTTATTACCTAGCTGGAAAGTTTCTTCAATAATAGGCAAAACTCTTAAGGCAAAAATAATAGAATCGGAATTTCCTGGTAATATGCACACTGTGTATTCAATATCTGCAAAGTTTAACCAAATCCTGTGCAGTGCTTTAAGAGGAGTTGCACTAACAAACTGTTCATCTCTATATTCAAGATATGGCAAAAAATCTAAGTTGAAAAGTAACGAAATTCCGAGAAAAATAAGGAATCGGAATTTCCTGGTAATAAGCACATCTACACACTGTGTACTTAATATCTGCAAAGTTTAACCATGTTCTGTGCAGCGGTTTAAGAGAAGTTGCGCTGAGAAACTGTTCATCTCTATATTCAACATATGGCAAAAAATCTACGTTTAAAAGTGCCAAATTTCCCAGAAAAAATAATGGAATCGAAATTTCAAGGTAATAAGCACATGTACACACTGTGTACTCAATATCTGCAAATTTTAACCAAATTCTGTGCAGCGGTTTAAGAGGAGTTGCACTCACAAACTCTTCATCTCTATATTCAAGATATGGCCAAAAATCTAAGTTGAAAAGTGTCGAAATCCCCAGAAAAATAATCGAATCGAAATTTCCTGGTGATATGCACATCTACACACTGTGCCCTAAATATCTGCAAAGTTTGACGAAATTATGTGCAGCGGTTTATGAAGAGTTGCGCTGACAAACTGTTCATCTCTATATTCAAGATGTGGCCTAAAATCTAAGTTGAAAAGTGCCGAAATTCCCAGAATAAATAACGGAATCGGAATTTCCTGGTCCTAAATATCTGCAGAGTTTGACGAAATTATGTGCAGCGGTTTATGAGGAGTTGCGCTGACAAAAAACAGGACTGACGGACGGGTCAGAAACATTATACCTCACGCAACTTGTTGCGTGGGGTATAAAAACATTCCTTTATCCTTAAATCATTGATATGTTGAAACAACTATCACATTTTAGTGTTGGAAAGCTATGATATTTTAATGCAATGTCTAGAACAACAGGAACAACCTTTACCCACCGAAGCGGAACAAGTGTTTCAGAAAGCAGACAACATTGTAGAATCAACTCAGGGCTTGTGATCGCCCGCGTGGCGCAGTGGTTAGAGCGTCTGCTCTAGAGTAAGGAGTTGATCCTTACGTCGCTGGTTCGAATCCCACTGTGGGACGTGGAGACCGGTCCTTCGGATGAGACAGTATAAACCGAGGTCCCGTGTCGCAGTAGGTGCTGGCACGAAAAAGATCCTTCACTGCTCAATGGCCGTAAGTGCCGAGTATAGGACAAAATTTGCAGCTTTCCACCGGCAAGTGGTGGCGTCTTCATATCAGTGAAAAATTCTCGAGAGGGATGTTAAACAACATACATGTACAAACAGGACTTGTGGTTACAATGCCTGGCTTTATCCCATCATCCGAAAGTCGGGAGATTAGCGAATATTCATTTCCTTTGTCAACGGATGAAAAGACTTCACCCGAAAAAATGTACGGGATGAACATGATGCAATATTTACAAGAAAAACCTTACAGTTTTCTTTATCATCCCGAAGGGAGCAAAGTGATTCTACTTTGGAAAGAAATAGAAACGATGGAGAAAATTTGTATTTAATACGGAATGAAATCTCTGGAAATTTCTGAAATACCAAGAAATGTGTGACTTTTAATACCGACTTGAATGAAATTCATTATTTACCACCCGAAGATCGGAAAAGTGAATGGATTGATTGATTGTTGTTTAACGTCCCTCTCGAGATTTTTTCACTCATATGGAGACGCCACCACTTGCCGGTGGAGAGCTGCAAATTTTGTCCATTGAACAGTGAGGGGTCTTTTTTCGTGTCGGCACCTATAGCTACTTCGACACGGGACCTCAGTTTATACGGTCTCATCCGAAGGACCGGTCTCCACGTCCCACGGTGGGATTCGAACTGGCGACATAAGGATCAACTCCTTACTTCGCGACTCTTGAGCAGACGCTCTAACCACTGCGCCACGCGGGCGACGAAAAGTGAATGGATGGCTTTAGTAGCGGATCGAATAAGATTTCAAAGGAGAATTCAACACTTGAAACAATTGCTAAACAAAAAATAAAAAGGATTAAAAAAAAAAAAAAGAACACACACTAAGTTCTTTTTGTAATTTTTTCTATAAAATATGACGCCATCATATGTATGGGTTTTTAGACGCTGAGGTGTTTCGTTCTTCATTAAAAATCTAGATTTTCCCACTGCAAATAAAGTGTATACAGATTGTTTTCAAACCAATCTGATTCTATTAATCTCAATATTTTTATCTTAAAAGGTCAGGATTGAAAAGAATCTTATTTTCTATATACAAGTCTATACAGTGATTTTCTGAAAATGGCCGACCTTTGACCTCCTTTGTGTTTATGCTTAGACAGACACTAGGTTTATTTCTACACTTGTAACGATTTTTTTTTAAACCGTATCAACACTCTTCCCTAGGTTCAATCTTATTGTATATATTAAGTTTTCTTTGTGTCACACTCTAAAATAGCTTATCTACTTCTTTTCTGTATTCAGATCAATCAATGTTAGCCTTTCGTTTCGACATGATATAGTCTGTTCTAATCAACCAAGTAATGTCATGTATGAAATCATCCTCAAAACCTCCCTTCATTCTTTAACTAGAATGTTTGAAAGTATTTATAATTCCATTTTAACTAATTTACTCCTATATATGTATTCACAAACACAAAAATGACACAATTTTGAATTTTCCATGATTTTTTGAGCTCTCCTTCATCCGGGCTTTAAAGGTGCTTTCTTTTCGGGTCGCGCTGTGTGCATAAATACGGACGCTTGTCAGCTGTCATTCGTTACCAGCTGATTTCAGCAACATCAATGATGGCTCTGTTCCATGAACAACTGTATCTAATACCAGGCATCGAGATTATATGGAAATGGATCGTCAGAAACCAAAACACCGGACATGAATATTTTGTCCTAAATATGGGAAGGATTCCGGTGAATAGTAGTCAGAAATCTTCGACCTTCCAGATTCCCCGGAATCTCCCCCACCCTGGGATCCCCAAAACTGTGAATCAGGAGGAGCCACAGCCCCCAATACCAGCACAGCCTCAGAATAGGGCCTTTTTTCAAGGATGTATTCCCAGGTGGGGGATCCAGGCTAATGTGGTAATATCCTACTGTGTTTTGTGTCTCTGCGAGGATGAACAGTCGAACTACGTGTGTGGACATTGCAGGCAACGCCCAGCCTGTTTACTATGCACCACCCGATTGATAGACAGGAATCGAGATGTCCTTTATGTCGGAACACGGAACTCTTCGTTCTACTCCACCCACAAGACCCCCTTCCCCTGTACCAAGTAGCCCCTTAACAGAGAGGCAAGAGTTTGCCGGCCGACGGAGAGGGAGACACCATAGGGAGTAAGCCCTATTAAAATTAATCACCCAACTGCCCTTTTAAGGGCCACCAAAATTTTACGACACCTTTTAAAAATATTAAGGTTACAAAAGAAACGTATAAAAACCAGGGGTCACTTTTTTTTAATTAAATTAAATTAGAATTAAATTAGAATTCTCTTTTAACATTAATTTTTTTGTAAAAAAAAAAAAAATGAAATATTTTTTAAATTTATTTTATTAACACATAATCATTATATTAACACACACAAAGATTATTTTTATAGACATCTATTTTTATTCACACATGAGTATTTTTTTTTATAGCAATGTTTATAACACATAAGGATTATAACAGTCATTTTTTATAACACAGAATGTATACATAAAACACAGAAATGTACACATAAATATTCCACAATTATGAAGTTTATATGGGGTGTTATTCTTTCTTTTTTTGATAATTTCTCCACTCTCTAGGCATTCCTTTCCCATTTCTCGAATTCTTCTCTTGACTCTTAATTGTTTGTTTCTTTCTTCAGGTTTTTAATTCCATATTCTTTAGAGTGACCTCATTGCCTACAAAACCATTTTTTCTAACTATATGTACTATGAGACATACCCTTGGGGCATGTGTACAGTCAACAATTCAAACAATCGACTTCTCAATCTGTATTCGTCTGGGGTCTGTGGGCTCAAGTCCACCAAGAGATACCCATGAGGAACATTGGTGGCTTCTTGATAAGCGGACATCAAATGAGATAAAGCTAACTGACGACTCAAGACACTGATTTGAGATTTGTCTCTGGGATTTTTAAAGAAGACTAAATAATGAGCATTCAAACTAATGGTGCGATGTGATGCTGCCCTATCAAATAAATTCTGAGTGATGTAAATCACACTGGTATTCCGATAATGAGCTTTTAAGGGTAAACCAATCCACGATCGATTCAATGGCTTTTCCTCCCATCATGTCAAAAATTAGTAAGTGTGGCATATTTAAACTGGCCATTAATTTCTCATCGTCTTCGGAAATATTTCGAATGAAAGACAATAGATCTCTTAAAGAAGTGTAAGCAGGTTGCCATTCCCGATAACACCAGATAATTTTTTGTGGAATGGGGGTAATCCAATGTAAATTTTCTACTAATTTCTTAACAAATTCTGTTTTCCCACATTTAGAAGGTCCTGCTACCACCATGGTAAATTCATATTTTAATTGAAAAGAGGGAAGAGGTGTCTCCTTAGGATGAATGATGACAAAGGAAAACAAATGTAGTTTCAATGCTATATTTATAGCTTATAACAAACATTTTAATAACCATAAAGTGAAGTGTTATAATCTTTTAAATCTGTCTCTTACCATACACAATTTTATTTTGTTTTTCTAAAGGTACTGTCTTGACTTTATGTTGACGGGTCCTCAGTATTTTGTAAGGATAAGACACTGTGACTTCATCTATTTCTTTCTTGAGCATTTTTTTCTAAAGTCTCTAAGGATACGATATTGGAAGCCCGATAATTGAGAGTTAATCCTTTGACTTTACACAATGATTTTCCCTTGACGGTGAGGTAAGCATAATTTTATGAACCCCAAAACATGAATTTGATGATGTGGTCCCCGTTTAATTCATCCGTCCATTCTCCTAAACTGTTGCCAAGGGTCGGATTAAATTGTCCTTCCTTATGTTGGTAAATGATACTATCCATATCGAAATAAAGGACCCGATCTCCTAAATGTTGTAAAGTCTCGTAGCGGTGTAATCTGGCATGAGATGTAGCGAAACAGGCCAGTATTACGTTTCCAAAGGGACATTCTTCTACAAATTGATGTTTGTCTTGATAATTGACTAACATTATGTCCAATTCCGACTTCTCTTTATTTTCTAAGAGTTCGATACCTTGGATCTAGTTTGATCTTTAAGAAAGCATCGATGTAAGGTCTGCCAAACTTCGTACATTTTCTCTAAAGTATAACCCATGTCTTTGTGTAATTCCGTCGTCATCCAGGCATGTTTAGGGTCCTGTTGTTCCGCACAGGTTCTACATAAGAGAAAGAATAACTTGCCTCTTGTGCGATAAGGTACAGGGTGATAGAGGCCTTGGGGTGACAAGACCAGGCAATGAACGAGTCCAAAATAGGATTTTACGTCTTAGAATTGGTCTGTAATGATTTAAGGATGCCCCACAGGAAAAGGTCTGTTTTAACACGTAAGGTTAGATAGAACAAACGTCTATGTATCTCATATCTCCCTCTTCACAATATAATCGTGTAGCATTGGTCCAACCTCCATACAAAGCCTCTCGGGGGTTTGAAGGATCTGAAAAGTTTATTGATTGATTGTATATTGTTTTACGTCCCATTTGAGAATTTTTCACTCATATAGAGACGTCATCATATATCGGTGAAGGGCTTCAAATTTTGACCTTTACTCGGCACTCAGGGCCATTGAGCTAGTGAGGGATCTTTATCGTGCCAACGCCTGCCGTGACACGGGGCCTCGGTTTTTAAGGTCTCATCCGAAGGACCCGCAACTTTCACTCCAAAGTGCCGAGCGCATGGCGAAGGAACAGTTGCTACCTATTTTTTATCGACTTGGGTCTGTCGCGGCCGAGATTCGAACTCACGACCTCCCGATCACGGAGCGAGCGCTCTACTGACTGAGCTACCGTGAACGGTTTGAGCTTATGGAAGATAACGTTAATACACGTGACGAAAACAGACATTCTGAAAATGTAGAAATATTTCTTTTCATACTATTTTGCTCGATGAGAAAGCAATTCTATAGGCAGAAAATGTCTTGGAATTGGTCAAGGTTTCATGACAGAAAAAGCACATGTTCTGGATTTCTTCACCAAATCCATTTCATTCATTTTTATACAACCTATAGATGTTGCCAAAAAACTAAAATTTTTGTTTATTGGAGATGAGAAGTAAACTACCAGTCAAACTTTTTGTTTTAAACTTGAAAACAATAGATGCAGAAATCCCTAATACAAGAGCCAATCTCAGTATTTTAATGTACATATGTTAATAAATCTCAGGGTCAAATGTCTCTCAAGTCAAATAAACACATGAGTGGAAAGGGCAATATATTGTAGATTGTCATTAAAATAAAGAAATCTAACTATGGCCCATGAAAATACATAAAGGTTGAAGAGTATGTCTTTGTTGACTCGCCAAGGTATGCAGGTGGATAGCCCCAAGTCGGAAGGATAGTATCTATCAACAGCATAAAAATAATTCTTTAGTAGCACAAAGGGTCCAAGACAAAAGCCTGCACAAAATTACGAACTGGTTAATCAGAACCAAAGACCCTGGAGATTCCACATGCAAAAGTTGGTTGAAGGAAATCGGTGAAAACCTTGATTGTCAAAGTTATAAAACTATGAATTGTATTTCATAAAATTTCCTGCGTGGGTTCAAGTCTAATGTGTTATTCCGCTACATGTGCAGAATTTTGTTTTTCTTTAATTTCTTGTATAATCTCTTGTGCAAGTCGTTTTTGTGCAGCAATAATGACTGCTTTAAGCTTAGAATTTTGAAAACATAAACCTTTATTAGTGTCTAGTTTGGCGTATTAATGAACCACTAAACTACCCCCCCCCCCCCCAATTTTCTGTGGGCGTGTTTCATCGGATGCAGTGATAGGGTGCTCCACATAAAACTTTTTAAAAATTCTTCATGTATTATAACATGTCTGTTACATGTAAATTGGGTGCGGTAATGGGCTACTCATGTAGACTATCCCCCCTCCACTCTCTCGATGATTATTTATAATCTCCAGAGAGATTATTTTCATGAGTGCTGCAATTGATGTATACATTTTTCATACTAATTGTTAGGCTTTTTTTTAACACAAATTATCTATGGATTTTTCCGTTTGCCCGATCATGACAAGGAACACACGGTCCCTGTGACTAGTCGACAGGGAATGCTTACTTGTCTATGGCACTTGATTCAATCTCCGATACTTTTACAGGTTCATGTTTGCACTACTCCAGATTTTTTTTTGTTTTAATGAATTTTTTGAGCTTGATATCTGTTCGTTATCCATTTCAATTCGACCGGAAGCTCGGCACTTTGAAGTGAAAAATGCGGGTCCTTCGGATGAGACCTTAAAAACCGAAGCCCCGTGTCACGGTAGGCGTTGGCACGATAAAGAATTCTCACTGCCCAATGGCCCTGAGTGCAGAGAAAAGGTCTAAATTTGAAACCCTTCACCAGTATATGGTGACGTCTCAATATGAGGCAAAAATTCTCGATCGGGACCTAAAACAACACACATTCAATCAATCTATTTCAATTCAACATATTTTTAAGTGCGTCCACCTTTTTCTACCTGGCACCTACCGGCTTCCGTAATGCAGATTCCTATTACTAGAAAACTATCAGGTGTACCGAATGCAAAAGGTTTATTAGTCCCCTACCGGTGAAACCGGAGGGGACTATAGGTTTCCTCTGAGTCTGTCCGTCCGTCTGTCTGTTGTCCTTCTGTCAGTCTGTCCCACTTGATTTTCCGCACTTTTTTCCTAAACGCTTGCAGATATTGACCTGATTTTTGGTATGCAAGTGTATCTTGATGAGATACAGATCAAATTTGCATTTCGTTCCGCCTCATTGATTTTTGACGGAATTACGGCCTTTTCAATTTTTAAGAGTTTTCGCAATTTTCTTCTAAACGCTCTCAGATATTGAGCTGATTTTTGGTATGTGACTTTACCTTGATTAGTTATAGATCAAGTTTGCATTTCGTTCCGCTTCATTGATTTTTGACGGAATTATGGCATTTTCAATTCTTAACGGGAACCAGATTACACTTGCCGGTAGGGGACTAGTATTGCTAATGCAATACTCTCAGAATGCTTGTTTACCTCGGTGATGGCATATGGCTATTTACGAGTAGTGTTCAGTTTTAACAAACACGCTGTCCGATATAATACGAGAACAATGCAAATTAAGTTTAAAATAAGTTTCATTTACTTTTACTTATCTAGATAACAAATCCTTATCTCCTCAAAGCTCTGTCTTTTTTTCTTTGGAACTCATTTTGAAAACTATGTTGCTCAAAGTTCTATTCGAAAAATTTTCACTCATAAGAGAGTCACCGTATGCCGGTGAAAGGCTTCAAACTTGGACCTAATACTTGGCACTCAGGACTATTGAGCACCGAGTGTTCTTTATTATACCAAGGCGTATCTTGACCTTGGTTTTGGAGAACTCGTCAGAAAGGCCAGCAACTTTCACTTCTTATGCCGAATGTTTGAAGAAGAGTCACTACCAATGTGTACGTCCTAGGTTTGACGTGGCGCGGCGAACATGAATTGAGCCTAGGCCACCCGAACAAGGAGCAAAAACGCTTAACTTATGAACTAGGCTACCGTGACCGGCACAACAAGTGTTAAATATGAAAACTCCATTTCTCATTCAAAAGATATGGCAAAGGGTGACATTTCGGTCCCATTCCAAACAAGAGGCCCAAGGGCCTTAACGGTCACCTGAGTACAACAATTTAGAGGATCCATAAACTGATAAATGAATCTTTAATTTGTTGTCCAAAAGCAAGGAAAATAGTAAGATTAAGATCAACAAAACAATTGGTCTAGTATCTATCTATCAGTCCCCCATTTATCACTATTGCCATGCAGACTTTTAACTAAATATCTATTTTAACCCCATACTATTACCTCTCACATTGACCTCATTTGGCCTTTGAAGAACATTTAATAAGGTAAGTTATTTTTGTTTCATTTTTATTAATCTGTTATTTCCAAGTCTACCTGATCATTAAAACTATGAAAGTACTTTTTGTAAATCTCTCAGGCAAACAACAGAACCCCTGGGAACACAAGTTTTAAAAATGTTGTAAAAGCATCCTTGCTCATCATAACTATACACTTGTTTCTTTGCTTTATAACCAGAAGTTAGAAAAAAATATTTTGAAAGAAATTATGAACTTTCACTATATAATTCACCAGAACCCCTGACCATCAATTTTGGAAGAGGCATTCTTGCTTATCATAACCATGCACTTCCTTTGTTTAAATAATACCAAGGAGCAGAGAAGCTTTTCAAAGAATTGATTATTCAATAGAGCCCCGCCCTAACAGCAGAACCCCTGATCCAGGGGCCATGAAATTCACAATTTCTGAAGAGGCACTCTTGCTCATCATAACTATGTTCTTAGTTAAGTTTTTTAATACACATGGGCAGAGAAGAAGATTTTCAAAGAAATAATGCATTTTTCACTATATAATCAATAGAGCCCCCCCCCCCTTTCACTAGAACCCCTGACCCAGGGGCCATGAAATTCAAAATTTTGAAAGAAGCATTCTTGCTTATCATAACTATGTACTTAGTTAGTTTATTTAATACCCAGAAGCAGAGAAGATTTTCAACGAAATAATACACTTTTACTAAATGATCTATATAGCCCCGCCCTAGCCCCAGAACCCCTAACCCTGGAGTCAGGTATTTCAAAATTTTGGTAGAGGGCTCATTTCTTATTACAATCTTGCCAACAGTTTGACTGCTTGATGTCCAGGAGTAAAGAAGATTTTGAAAGATTGCATTAATTTTAGTGGTTTTTGCCCTAGCCCTCAGGCCCCAGTGGGGCAGAGTCCGTGAAATTCACAAATTTTGTCCCCCTTCACCCATAGATGCTATATGCCTAAATTGGTTGAAATTTATTGAGCGGTTTCAGAGAAGAAGCTGAAAATGTTCAAATGTTAACGCACGACGACGGACGAAAACGGATAGCAATAGGTCACCTGAGTAAACTCAGGTGACCTAAAAAGTAGCGCGAGAGCCTTATAACACACTCTGATCACAAAAAACACGGTCTATTATTATAACAAGATTTTCCACACAGTAGGTAATCAACGATATTGATTGTATGCCGTTTTACTTCAAGCAATATGAGCTGCAACTTTGATGTCGGAAATTTTTGTTGCAATATTGTAATTAACTATTTCAATGACAGATCAGAAAAAAAAGAAACATTATAAACTTTTATTTTTAATCATTGCGATTGAAGAATTAGTTTTAAGCTTTGAGTGAAGCAAAATAACATTATTCTCGTCCTGTACAATACTGAATGATCAAATATAATACTATACATTCCAATGTACAGACATTTTTCTTTTGAAACAATTTAATACTTTATTTTTGTTTAATTGATCAGAGAGATTTTGAGTTGGAGTTAGATTTATCATAAAATTAAATTTTTACAGCAAAATAAAATCTTCAGAAATGCAGCTTATACTGCCTTAATTTTCGAAAAAAAGTTATTCCCATATAAAAGTTAACATATACCAATCAAGAGCTTAACATTTCGACCTTCATTCGGCACACAAGGCCATAGAACAGCGAGTTTTTATCATGGCAATACTTTCTGTAACAGTGGACCTCCAAATTTGAGGAAATACCTATTCGTTTAATCGATTTAGGTCTGTCGCGACCGGGGCTTGAACCATAACTGTTACAAGCAAAATGATCAGGATTTAC
The DNA here is from genome assembly GCF_033153115.1 of Saccostrea echinata. Classification (NCBI taxonomy): domain Eukaryota; kingdom Metazoa; phylum Mollusca; class Bivalvia; order Ostreida; family Ostreidae; genus Saccostrea; species Saccostrea echinata. The sequence continues at coordinate 14,189,235 of NW_026889776.1, read as the reverse complement.
TAAAACATCCTTTGTGTCAAGTATAAGCTTCTTACAAAGTTGTTACTAGATCAATAATTGAACTTTAAAACTGTGACCTTGACCAAAATTACATTGATACTAACCAGGGCTTGTAAATAGTCATAGCTGATCCAAGTTAATAATCAATCATAATTTAGCATATGTAGACCTTTGCGATTATTTGACGGTGGCACTCTCAACAATAGTAGGCAACCCATAAACGCATGAATTTTAACAACAAAGGTAGGACAGTTTTTAAACTCATGTATTCAGAATATGTGTCGTCACATTCTACTCGTTACGTCATATCTAGTAGTGACTGCACTAGCAGTGTTACTATGTCATTTATATACTAGGTTAAATAGTCATTCTTTTCCTTTTGTTTGTGTAAATCGAAATTAGCGGAGAAATGCATCATAAATCTCTTGGCCAAAACCACAGGTACTTATGGACAGGACCCCCCCCCCCCCCCCCCGATATTCAACCCCAGGGCTTGTTGGACATTTTTTTTTCACAAATTATATTTATCACACTTATTCATCATGTGTACCATAGGAAAAAATCGTGAAAACCCCAAAATAATCGTTCCACACAAAAATACCCCACTATACATTATAAGAGAGAAAGGTATGCCACTCCGGTTTGTTTACGTTGTACCCCCACTGGTCTTTCTGGGTTTAAAAACATGTATTTATTTTATTTTAACCTAAAATGCCGGTTCACACTGTCTCTACATATATTTCTGTCTTAGTTCATGCTTTCGGATTGACTCTGCAACTCATAAGAATTCCACAATTAATCCTTAAACAGCATTGCAGTCAGTGCGTTGAAAATTCCTTAGGTAAACGCAACTGAAGTAGACCAAGAATGAATCACTTATTAGGATAACGTCCGAGAGAGTTTTGGCCTGACGTAATAATCTCTCTCGGGTGTGATAAATATAATTTGTGAAAAAAATGTCCAACAAGCCCCGGGGTTGAATATCGGGGGGGGGGGGGTCCACAAGTACCTGTGGCCAAAACATGACAGACTTCAGGCATTGTACCCTTATTTGTTAGCGCTTTTAATTTTGTCCCATTTTATCTACCGATGACATGCCAACTGTCCCCGCTTTTACTAACTGAATCTTGGTGTTTTTTTTTCAGTACTTTGGGACTGGGAGCTGGGGCCCTAAGAATTGGAAATTTCAGCGTCAATTAGGCTAAATTGGGAATCTCCCAGAAAACTCAGTCACTTAAAAAGCATTGTCAAAAAACTTTTGCTTTTGTCTTTGTATTACTTTAACAAACAATTATTATAACAAATCAAGACTATCCTTGGTATATGAATTATGTAATTACTTGCATCAAGAACAATAATTGTATGAATTATCTAATTATGAAGAAATCCAACATGAATGAACATCAAAACCTGCTTGGACTTTACTGAAAAACATGCAATAAACAAACTGAATTTGATCACATATTTTGTAAGTTTTTCTTTGGGAAAACTTCCACTACATATTGGGAAAATACAGGCATATTTTTTTTCAATTGGAACTGGGGCCGAATTTCGGCCCCAAATAGGCCCTAAAAATCACTGAAACTCAAGTCGACCTACTCGCTTAGATTGGAGGACCTTTTAACGAGGTTTTGCCTTACAGAGACTGTTGAAAACCCCTTCATTCACTTGGCCTAATTGGTTCTTTTGGAAGTTCATATTAGGACTATATGGAACCTTTTCAAAGAATTAAGGAACGTAAAACCAAGTCATCATTAACCACGCTCTTATTTATGTTCCTTCCCTAACAAAAAATACCATAGTTAACTATAGTACCAATTTTTTTTACTGTATTAAATCAAGTATTTTTACTATGATTTAAGATTGTTATATTTTTTGTTCTTCAATTCATACATGCACATATTTAATACTAAATGGAAATGTTATGCCCCCGAATCAAAGATTCGGGGGGTATATAGTGTTTGCCCCGTCCGTCCGTCTTTTTGTCCGCGAAAACTTTAACCTTGCCAATAACTTTTGAGTGGTTGGAGCTATGACCTTCTTATTTCACATGTGTATTCCTTGCTACAAGACCTTTCTATGGGTAACATCATATTTGACCTTGGCGTTCGACCCGCTTTTCAAAAATTTTTGATGCATTATCCTTAGCCATAACTTTTGAACAGTTTGTGCTTGGGTTTCAAACTTCACATGTATATTCCTTTTGACAAGACCTTCCTTTTGATACGAACAACATTGACCTCTTGACCTTGGAGTTTGACTTACTTTTGAAAACCTTTAACCTTGGCTATAACTTTTGAATGGGTTGTGCTATGGCTTTCATCCTTCACAGAAGTAATACTTGTAATAAGACCGTTTGGATACCAACCACTTTGACCTTGACTTACGAGTGACCTACTTTCGAAATACGTTATCCTTGGCGATAACTTGAATGTTTGGTGCTACGGCTTTCATACTTCACAGACGTAATCCTTGTGATAGACCTTCCTTTGGATATGAACAACCTTGACCTTGGAATTTGACATACTTTTGAAAAACTTTTAACCTTGGACATAACTTTAGAAGGGTTGGCGCTATGGCTTTCATATTTAATATACCTATTCCTTATGACAAGACCTTGACCAAGGAGTTTGACCTACTTTTGAAAAACTTTAACCTTGACCATAACTTTAGAACGGTTGGTACTAGGGCTTTCATACTTCACTTATGAGACCTTCCTTTGGATACCAACAACTTTCACTCTTTGACCTTGAGATTTGATCTACTTTTGAAAATCTTTAATCTTGGCCACACCTTTTAAACATTTGGTGCTACGGCTTTCATACTTCACATCTGCATTCCTTGGGACTACACTTTGGATACCAACTATTTTGGCATTCACCTTGACTTTGGAGTTTGACCTACTTTAGAAAAAAAACAACTTTTGTTTCTAGGGCTTTCACGAACATGTGTATCACTTGTGGCAAGACCTTCCCTTTGGGCCCCATTTGACCTGAACGTTTTACTTACTTTAAAAAAAACTTTAACCTTCGTTATTTCTTTTGAACATTTAGAGCAAGGGTTTTTAAATATTAGAGGTATATTCCTCGAGACAAGACCTTTCTTTGGGTACCAATATATTTTATCTTTTGACCTTTTGGAGTTTGACTTGCATTTAAGAAACTTTAACCTTCGCCATAAGCTGCCATACGGGTACAACAGTGTTTCACAAACACATCCTGTTATTTGCATGTTCACATATTATTTGAAATGTTACATCACTGTTATCTTAAGAGATTTTAAGCTTTGAAATCTCAAAAAAAGTTCTGGAGTTCCGGAGTAAAGTTTCATAGTAATTCAAAGTGTCCTAATTGATTATAGTAAATTTTTGTTAGGGTTAAATTATTTTCAAAGCATTTATCTAGACTCCATACCTGTTTACTCTTACGATTTCGCCGTATTTTGTACGGATTTTGAGTCCAACGTACGTCTCACCTTTTGCTATTATGAAAATACGGAAATCCGTTCGTTTAGAATTTAGCAGTTAATTTTTGTTATGATCTCTCTCAGTTTGACGCTTTTTAATCGCTAAAAAAGGTGAAAAATTTCAAAAACTTTAGGTAATGTCAGGTTGCTAAAATGCGGTGGTTTAAAAAAAAAATGACAGAAACCCTCAAAAGAAAGCATGATGTTTTTCTTTGTTATTAAACCATGTTTGGTAATAGGAAATGTAGTTGTTATCTAGTAAAATCGATGGAAAGTCAGACCTGTTTACTCTTGCGATTTCGCCGTATTTTCTACGGATTTTGAGTCAAAAATAAGTCTCACGTTTTGCTATCATGAAAATACGAAATCGGAAATCCATTCGTTGTTATTTTAGCAGTTAGTTTTTTTTTCGTCAGGATGCTTTTTAATCGGTAAAAAAGAGATAGATTTCACGGTAGCTCAGTCGCTAGAGCGCTTGCTCTGTGATCGGGAGGTCGTGAGTTCGAATCTCGGTCGCGACTGACCTAAGTCGATAAAAAGCGGGTAGCAACTGTTCTTTCGCCATGCGCTCGGCACTTTGAAGTGAAAGTTGCGGGTCCTTCGGATGAGACCTTGAAAACCGAGGTACTGTGTCACGGCACGATAAAGATCCCTCACTGCTCAATGGCCCTAAGTGCCGAGTAAGGGTCAAAATTTGAAGCCCTTCAACGGTACACGGTGACGTCTCTATATGAGTGAAAAATTTTCGAATGGGACGTGAAACAACATCAATCAATCAAACACTTAAATTTCGGGTTGTCAAAACGCGGCAGTATAAAAAAAAATGACAGAAACCCCTCGAAAGAAAGCAAGGTATGGTGTTTTTCTCTGTTATTAAACCATGTTTTGGTAATAAGAAATGTAGTTGTTCTCTAGTAATATATGTTAAATCGATGAAAAGTGAAATCTTACGGACTAATGCCAAATCTCACTGACAAATCTTATAAAAAATACTGACAAACAACAATATGGGTAAACAGGTCTGGAAAGTGAAATCTTAAGGGAAATGCCAAATCTCACTGACGAATCTAATAAAAAAAAAAATGAGAGACAACAATATAGGTAAACAGGTTTAAGACTCTTCCATGTTTTAAATTTTTAATTTAATGGGTGGAAGTAAACTTACAATTAAAAGCATGAGAATTCTCCGTTTTTGCAAAAAAAAAAAAAAAATTACAGAGCAAATTTATCTAGCCTGTGAAATAAATGGATTTTTCTACATCAAAATATATAAATGTATATAATTAGCACTACTGGTCAAAGACCAGAAGAGCTTATCCTATAGTACACTGTAGTAAAGTGTCTGTCTCTCTGTAAAGGATTTTTCAAAATGCTACCCCTCCTACAGTTTTGGTTTAATTTCGGTATAAATTGACATAATATTAGACTACACTAAGATACACAATTCTGTATATCGGTATTTGATATGGATGAACGATGTTGTCATGATTACTAAATATAGAAATTTCTTTGAAATACATTCAAAATGCTACTCCTCCTACAGTTTTGGTCTGTTTTCAATAAAACTTTCCGTCTCTCTTTGTACTAAATGAACACTTCATACTCGCTTAGAGTGGAGGACTTTTCACCGAGGCTTTGCCATACAGAGACTGTTGAAACCCCTTAATTTCGTTGATAAAGGAAATATAGAATGGCTTATCTCCCGAATGGTATGATGTAACAGCGCAAGGCATTCTTGTAAGTCCTGATCAGGACTTACAAGAATGCCTTGCGCTGTTACATCCACTACTGGCCTAAAAAATTACTCATAGTGCCACTTTTTACTGATATTTACTGATATTATACTGTTGGTACTGAGAATTTCTGATATTTGCTGATATTTTTACTGTTGTTACTGATAATTGCTGTTGTTTCTGATAATTACTGATATTTACTGTCGTTTTTACTGTGGGTTCTGATAATTACTGATATTTGCTGAGAGTTACTGTTAGTACTGAGAATTGCTGATAATTACTGAGATTATTTTCTAAGTTCATGAGATGTAAAATTTAAAAAAGACTGGGAGTGGATAGATTAAATAAATTAAACAAATTAATTTAATTCTATAATTTATTCGTTATATTTTTTTTAACCCGTATTTATTTAGAATTTGTAACTTGAGTGACAGCAAGGATAGTATACATTTGTCATAAAAAATTATTTTTAAAGTAATCATATACATGAAAAAAACTTAAATTTATCTTCCTGTAAGAAGATTCAACATGCCACCCCCACCCCTCCCATTTCATCCTGTTCCTTTAGTTCCCAAGGACTTACGTGTATTATTTCAATCGATGAATCGTAGGCCTAAAACGGACGTAATAATTCAGTTTCTTATAAAACCAATTAAAGAATTTGATTAGATTTATATTAAATCCATACATATGGTGCGGTGATGTTGAAATTAGAAATCAGTCCTTCGTATGGGACTGTATAAACCGCGGTCGTTTGTGAAAGTAGGTGCTGGCACAAAAAAAAGTTTCCTCGGTGATCAAATAGTGCAGATTCACGAGAAAGATTTTTCTCTGTCTTTGTTCATAAGTGCAGAGTACAGATCGAAATATGCAGGAGACAGATTGCTCATAAGTAAAAAATGCCTCCGAGTACATGTCAAAAGTTGAACACGGAAGATATGAACATATACATGTACATGCACATGAAAATGCAGCGTACAGGTCGAAATTCGCAGCTTTTCATAGGAAAATAATTATAGCGCCCCAATATTAATGAATCGTTATCTATAAAGAACACATGTATAAAAAAAAAAAAAAAAAAAAAAAAAAAATTAAAACCGTTCATTTTCAAAGTACTGCAGTTATTTGTTTCAGAAAATTCTTGATCCGCCGCTCCTAAATATTATAAGAGATTGGATCAAAGTAAGTCAAGATCGATACACCACCAACCCGTTCACACATTGTAATGTTTTGAACATTTTCTACAGCATCACAGATTTTCATCGGAAACATGTAACAATTAGTTCAAAACCTTTACTTGTTAAAACACATACCGTATAATAAAATGTTTTTCGAATACATTAATCATGATTCCATTTGTGTCGTCAAAAATATTTTTAAGAAATAGAGATTTTTCATGAACTGTCAGTAAAAACAATCAATGGGAACAAAAATGGTCGAAACACATAAAACCTCAACGTAATTATTTCATATCCTTAGAAAAATTAACACAATTCATAATTATATAATTTTTACTGAACATGTCCAGAGACATGTATTGTCCTTAAAATAAATAAAATTAATCTTAATGCCAATATTTTCTATGTTTTAATAGTTGGTTATCTTAAAATGGGCTAATTACACGAAGAAACGTAACCTTAAGTTTGTAGCAAATAAGTTTTGAAAGGGGGGGGGGGGCACGCGCGATCTTTTATCATCCTAAAATGACGTATTCCAAAGAATTTGTTTCTGCAAATAGCGCTTCCTTAATCAATGATGTGTCTTATTAAGGACTGAGTCTCTTCAGCAGTTCAGTAGAAAAATATTTCGAGGATTTTTGCAGAAGGGTAGACATTTACATGTGTAAATGAGGACATACTGTACAAGTAGAGTGCACACGCAAGTATTGTTGATTTGTAAAGGAAAACAACAGATCTGAAATATTTTTTATACAAAGTTTAGCGTCTTGCTGGAGTTAATTGAAACAATGCAAGGATTATGCAAGGATTTGGTGTCAAATAAAATTTATTTATTTAATTTGAATATGAAATCGTATTTTCACAATGTCATTTAACAGAGAATCAGCATGTTTTATATCAGTATGAATTATTTCTGACTAACTTAATTCACAATCTATCCCTCATTTACAGTTACTGTGACTTATTTTCCTGTTGCACTTAGATTCATCAGAATATTAAAATAAGAATTGGTTTATATGAAAAAGTTCAAAATCCTGTTCAATTCACCACAAAAATATTATAATTATTCATCCCAATTGTTACAAGTATATTTTATCTGATTACTGTTGAACACAGTGACGGGGTACTATGGGTATTGTACATAAACGGAAGCGCTGTGATATACACTGTACGGTGGCGAGAAAATAAGTGTCACAATAGGTGTCACTGCTGTTTATATACATGTATGACACGGCGAGTGAGAAAGAAGGGCACTCGGCGGTCGGGACTCGCCGGATATCACTAACAGTCAGTTATGCAACAATGTGACAGGTGGATTCAAAAATGTATCTCTCTCTGTTATATATCTCACCTTCGTTCATTTACGAAAAAAGAACAGAAAGATAACAATTACATGAAAAAAAACTAGTATTAATTGTAACGGGGACCGTTACAGATGTTCCCCAAACGCTCCCCAACTCCCTTTTGGTGTCTTATTTCCTGTAAGCTTCATTAAATAAGGCAATTAAGTATATTGGTCATTTAACGCATTTCACGCGCGCGCACGTGCATGCATGTGCAGGTTGACCATGTCATTCCGTCTATACTATAAATGCATCTTTATATTCTCAGTATCAAAACATTTCATCAAAAAATATATAAGTTCCGGCTATATCAAGTATATTGGTCATCTTAGCATTGCGCGCACGCGCACCTGTATGCATGTTCATAATGACCATGCCATTTTGTCTACACTTATAATATGTCTGTTTATTCTTAGTATCAAAGCTTTTCATCAAAAAATATAAAAGTTACGGCTATATTAAGTAAATTGGTCATTAAACACATTGCACGCGCGCGCATGTGCATGATGGCCACATCATCCTGTCTACACTTTTAATATATCTGTATATTCTTAATATCAAAGCTTTTCATCAAAAAATATAAAAAGTACGGCTATATTAAGTAAATTGGTCATTTAACACATTGCACGCGCGCGCACGTGCATGCATATGCATGCATGTGCATGATGATCATGTAGTCTTGTCTACACTTTAAATACATATAAATATTTTGAGTATCAAAGCATTTCATCAAAAAATTTCAAAGTTACGACTATATCAAGTAAATTGGTCATTTTACGCTTTGCGCGTGCGCGCACGTGCATGCATGTGCATGTTGACCATGTCATCTTGTTCATACTTTTAATATATCCTTATATTCTGAGTATCAAAGCATTTTATCAAAAAATATAAAAGTTACAGCTATATCAAGTATATTGGTCATTTTACGCATTGCAAGCGCACGCACGTGCATGCGCGTGCGCGCAAAATGACCTTCGTTCCGCAAATCTACATAACATGCCTAGTAACCCTAAAAAGGTTTCACCTCAATCGGATGTGTAGTTTCGGAGATCACTCACGGACAAAAAAGTACCCAGGAAGAAAAATAATAATAATAACTAGACTCTTGTTGCTATGGCAACAAAAAAGTCTTCCGATCTTCTAAATCTGTAAGAATTTGCTTTTTTTTCTGTGTAAAAACATACATATCATATTTACTGTGAAAGAAAAAAATAACTGGAAAAAAGTTCTTTCAGTACTTAAAGTACTTTGATTTTCATGATCAATCTTCTATAATGCACTTGGCACCTGTAAGAGATATACGTTTATCATAGAGCAAGGATAATTAGCAATCAAAAAAAATGTTTGCAATCATTTCTTAGACAAACAAACAGACGAACGAACACCGTACTATCATAAACTTCACTGTGTATACGTTCTGGCATAATTGTGATGGTGTTATAAAAAATATAATGAATTAAGTTAGTATCACATTAAACGTAAAGTTACTGAGTTTTATAAAGTTATAATATCAAGATTTGACAGCATACCTATAAGAAAGATTATTCAGTTACAGTAATTTTTCAGCAATCGATTGATTGATTGATCATATGTTGTTTAACGATTTATACGATCTCATCTAAATGACCGGTCTCCACGTCCCACAATCGAAGTTCATTTTACCGAGATATTTCATTTTTTTTAATTTTATTTTATTTTTTCACAAGTTTGTTGCATCAGATTTACTTTAAGATCACACTTCTAGATTATTTCCAACTCCGGCTACTTTATTGCATGCAGTGCATACAGCGTCAGGCGATTTTAATTGACAGGTCAACACAAGTGCACTTCGTGTGATACTTTTTAAGCTGAAAATATACAGGATGTGACCATGACTATGAAATCAGAAAACATTTAATAAAGAATGGGTGTGACTAATATAGAACTAATTTTTGGTCTATGTAAATGGATAGGAGGATCGGGATTAAGAGGGAGTCTCTCTCTCTCTCTTCCTCTTTCTCTCGCTCTCTCTCTCAGACATGTAGACATAATGACAAATGTACCATTATAGAATATGAAATTCTGTATACATGTAAATGGTAATTATAACCACATGTTCCAGATTTAAATCTAAAACGAATATATAATTCAAATGCCAAGCTGCACGAACGTCCCCAAATATTAATCAAGACGGGGGGGGGGGGGGGCTTCAAAGGAATTAGATAGTGTTATGTTTTATGAATTATAAGGAAAAGTACGGACGTCAGTTGCATGTACATAATTATATATTATTGCATAAAATTGTGCTCATTCAGGTATACTTATCCCACTTGCACATATCCACAGACCTGTGCAATTTTTTTTATCGTTTTTTTTTTTCTTCAAAAGAAACATTCAGCGTAGCATTATTTCACACAGAATCGCGTTTTCACATATTTTTTTTTAACTCTGGGTATTTCACAAGAATCCAAGAATCGCCTTTTCACATCTTTTATAATTCCTTGGGTATATAGAGTATAGATCATGTGTCATAAATAATTTAACCTTTTATCAAATATATATGTAATAACCAAATCTAATATATAGATTGATTTTCTTTCTTTTCAGTGGCAGATATCAATTTATTTATAAAGGCTTTAAAACAGTACTGTATTACAATTTTCTATCGCTTAATTCCTTTTTTGAGTGTATGTAATATTTCTTAATATCGAAGGTAAAACTCGAAAATCGGGATAATTTCGCATTCAAATCATAGAGAATAATAAATCGTCTGCATTATAGAAGGCTTATAACTATCGTATTCTGAACTTAATATACGAAATAGATAAAACTGCATGCCTGTCCATCACTATAAATGTATATTCAGTGCTTATAATATATTTACTTGAATTAGCTACCTAGCATATATATTAATTTTTTTTAGATATATTCATGTATAAATCAGTTAACTGTCAAAACAGACTTACACTACACTGGCAACTTTAAACTTTACATGCACTGGAAGCGGTAACCAACGTACTCTTAAATTTTGAAGAGTGAATATAGAACGTCTAAATATTTTGATATGGAGAGTATATGTCTCTGACGTCATCGATACTATTTCCGCCTTTATCTCGAAAGTTCTATTCTCACTTACAAGTCAGAGTTATCTTTCTTTGCCCATTGTCTACACACTAAGTAAATAGGGAAAATGAGGGTACCGAAAATCTGCAAAATGTGGAATCTGATTTCAAAACAAATTATATATTTAGTATTTGCAGAATAACCTCTGTTATACATAATAATATCTTGAAAAAATATTAAAAAACAAAAAAGTTGAAAATTGACCAAACACAAGTTCACTTCCGGTTCGGACAGGAAGTACCGGAAACACACGAAAACAACTTCGAAACAAAGAGAATGTCATGATCTAATACCCCTGTAAATTTCACTTCTTTACCTCAAACCGTTTCCGAGAAAAATTCCGGACAAAAGTGCATTTAAAAATTGGAAATTCGGCCGTAACTTCGGACCGGAAGTGAATTTTTCAAAAAACGGAATTTTATATAAACTTCATATATCAGCCTACTATCATGTGAAAAATTGTGAAAATCTATCCAACCATCTCTGAGTAATCGCGCTCACAAAATTTGGGAGGAATAATAATAATAATAATAATAATAATAATAAAAAGAAACAATACAATCACTATAAGTCTTCCGTTGTGAACGGAAGACTTAATAAGAAACAGAGTAAAAACAATATGTTCCCAAACTTCGTTTGGGGAACATAATAATAAGAAACAGAGTAAAAACAATATGTTCCCAAACTTCGTTTGGGGAACATAATTAACAATTTAAATGTATCAAAATATGATGTTACATGTATCAACACGATACTTGTAAACTAGAACGTTTAAGCTAAAATTGTAAAGGGGGGGGGGGGAGATTACTTCTATTTTTATATTTACGGATAAGCTTGATGAGTAAAACTCATAATTAAGAATGCCTCTTTTCAGAAGACATATAAACAGATAAATAAACGAAAAAAAATGTTTATTCGTATAACAGTCTACTTCGGGGTATAGGGGAAATAATTTAGTTTTAAGTAAACAAGGGTCCAGAATGTATAGATATGCAGTGTCAAACTTCATATTTCTGTGGTTTTAATCCTTTTATTTTCCTCGAGGTTGAGTACATGTTATTGTGCATTCTACATTTAAGGCAGAAAAAGGGGGGGGGGGTTAATAAGCAGAATAATTTATTCTTAACATGAATATTTATTTGTTACAGGGTGCTGCGAATGCATTTTTTTTTTCGATTTTAAAATACTCATCAATATATTTTAACATTACATCTGAGAAATGTTTTATTATTTAGATTTATTATACCTCTGTGAATTTTTTCTATATAAAAATATTACGAATAAACATGCTATTTTTTCCAACCAGCACCTACCGTGGAATAGTTTTCGTGCTATTTGCCCATGGTGAAATAGTCATTAAACTATTCACCGGGAGCATTCTGTTTCCCTCGCTTTTCATATGGGAACTCTTCTGGTTTTATACAGATTGTGACGTAACACAAGTAAAGACTGCTTCGGTATAATAAAACACTTATTTACTGACTATTCGGACAATAGCAAGTTTATCGTTCCCCTCGACAGCAACTATTTCCCTCGGCTGCGCCTCGGGAAATAGTTGCTGTCTTGGGGAACGATAAACTTGCTATTGTCCTCATAGCCAGTAAATAGGTGTATAATATTTACTTATGATTAAGGTATAGACCCAAAGAAGACGTAGTTTAAGAATAATGCCGGGACCAGCATGTAATGGACTAATTGGAAGGAAATTTTAGAATTCTTTTCTGAAAACAATTTACATCAGGCACCGTTGTGATTAGTGAAAATAAATTCTTATCATTTGTATATATTTTCTAAGACCTGCAAGTAGCCTTGAATATCTTCAAAATGAAAAAAAATATATATAGATCGGGATATTGTCTTTTTCTCAAAGTAGTCATATTGCAGAATTTTTTTGATAAAATATGTCAGAAAGGACAATACTTCCATCAGACTTATTTATACAGTAATGCGTGCGTGTCTTCTAAAAACGTCCTGTAAACTTTTTTCGTTTTGTATTTATTGTTTTATTTTTTTTTTTTATAAAGTATTTCTTTATCTATTTTTTCTTTTTTTTTGGGGGGGGGGGGGGGTCAAGAAATTCTGAAACCGCTTTCAAAAGAACTTTTTTTCATGTATAACAAATACTGTATTGAAAAAAAAAACAAGCACAAGCTTTAAAGAATTATTTTTTAATTACATGTATAACTATTATTGGAACAGCTAGAGTTAAAAAGTCTTTAAAAAGTTTCATCTACCAGTTATTTCTTTCTTAAATCATGTTTTAAAATAAGAACGATTCCTAATGATTTTTTTACGAATTTTCTTTCCTCATTCTTCCTTTCAACCAATTCCCCTCCATTTCTAGTCATTATTGGGCTTGTTTTACATTTTCTGGGTTCAGAAAAATATTCTCAGTAATTATCAGCAATTCTCAGTACCAAGAGTAACTCTCAGCAAATATCAGTAATTATCAAAAACGACAGTAAATTAATTATCAAAAACGACAGTAAATATCAGTAATTATCAGAACCAACAGCAATTAACAGTAACAACAGTAAAAAATATCAGCAAATATCAGAAATTCTCAGTACCAACAGTATTATATCAGTAAATATCAGAAATTATCAGTAAAAAGTGGCACTGTCAGTAATTATTTAGGCCAGTAGTGTGAGTGTTTTCTCTGATTGTTCAGGCTGACTGGAACATTGTTCTGCTTCAAAGAGAAGTTCTTTGTCTTGCTCTATACATTGCATTAAAATCATACCCTTGCAAAACCAAAGAGTAATAGTGTTTAAGTGTTTACATGATAGTCCGATATGAAGAAATGACATGAATTTCTTTTTATTAATGCATCTGTCAAAGTGTATAACTTCATTGGGAAAAAAACTTGTTAAACTCTTATGCTTATTTTGTTTAAAAGTACAAAAAAAACGTAGCTAAAACGCGTGTCCTTTACATCCAAATGATGATTTGCCTGATTACGCTTTCTACCAACAGACTCTATAGTCTTCGAAGAGAAATTCACTCACCCCTCATGTGCATTTCATGTATAAGTGTCCTTTCATGAGATCCTCATCTAAGGGATTTCTAAATCCTCCAATACGGTCTTCACTGGATCACTTCTAATTTTCCCTTCAGATATTTCTAAATTATGGTAAGGGGTCATTGTACTTAGCTGTCAGGGATTAAATTTTGTGCGATTCACAAGAAAATTGTTGAATTATGTTTCAAACATAGTATGTTTTGAAGTAATCGCTTTCAGTACTATAATGTGTATGTAATCGTTTGCTGTTGGGATTTGTGTGATTTTGTTAGAAAAAAAATTAACCTCCTTTTCCTTTTTTTCCCCAAGAATCACGGCTGCGATTGACCCAAGTCGATAAAAAATACTGTATGTTCCTTCGCCAGCAAACGGCACTTTGAAGTAAAAGTTGCAGGTCCTTCAAATGAGACCTTATAAACCGAGGACCCGTGTCTCGGTGGGAGAAGGCACAATAAAGACCCATCTCTGCTCAATGGTCCTGAGTGCCGAGTAAAGTTTTAATTTTAAAGCCCTTCATCGGTATATGATGACGTCTTTATATGAGTGAAAAATTCCCGAACGGGACGTAAAACAACATACAATCAATCAGTCCTTTCTTTCCCTGTCAAAAGTCTCAATTTCATGAAAGGATATCAACAACCTCTAATACCTTTCCCCTTCTTTTTAAATGCATTTTCAAAATTTTAAGATATATTTTTAGGGAAATCAATTACCTTTCATGGAAAATGACGAGGGAGATGGTTTCTGGTTTGCATTTCTTCGCTTTCACAAGAAAAAAAAAACTACAAAAGAATGTTAAGTATATCTGCACAACCGATGAAATAAAGTTCATTTAGTGCTTAATTAAAGAAATATAAAGAAGTTTAAAGGTCTTAATAGAATAAACGTCAAGTATAAAGCTTTGCAAAATGAATAACAAATGATGCAAAACAGAAAACACAAACAGTAAATTGGTCCATTCTGTGTAGGATTGTAATGCTTTATGACTGGTACTAGGCATCCATTTGGATGTTGATGTGCGATTCCTGGTCAAGTTCATTTTCTCGCTTTCTTATTCTATATGTCTAGTCTGTTCTCCAAGCTCAATCATTATTTAACTTTGATGTGCTTTGAACATTGAAGATCTGGATGCGGTAGTATTCCAGTTGAAAGCACTTAAGCCTGGTCATTTCCTATGGTAGTTTAGTACAAGAACGACAAGTAAAATTGATGCAAAGCATCAAATCGGCCGGTAAACAAAACGTGGCATTTAAAAAAAGTATTTTCAGAAGTAAGCTTTTAGGGGAAGCAGCATTTTCAAAACTGAAAGAGTTAACATTTTTCTTTACGGATACACCCCCCCTCCCCCAAGAAAAAAGCGCAATAATTGCAAGGAAAAAAAGAATTACAGTGCTATTCTTCATCATATTGATTCATCGATAAGAAATTCGGTGCAATATAAATGATAATAAAAATTGGAGGTCTATTTATATTCAAATCTAAAGATGAGCCTCGTATTGATACCCTGATCTTTGTCACGTAATTGAAGCTTTCTTACTTCTGCTAATTACTTAAACTGCTGGTTTTGATATATAAAATGGCTGCCTGTTCACTAAGACATATTCTTTCTAGAATACCATTTATTTTTATCAGGCTACGGGCATATATTCCGTATATTTGCACGGAGAAATCTAATTTCTGATATAAAAAAAAACAACTAAGCTTGCTAAAGCTCTTGAATCATAAGAGCCAATGGCAAGTCTTTATTAGCTCTACTGGTCAGAGACCAGAAGAGCTTATGCGATAGTAAGGTGTCCGTCGTCCGTCCGTCTGTCTGTCTGTCTGTCTGTCTGTCTGTCTGTCCGTCTGTCTGTAAACAATTTTTCAAAACGCTACTCCTCCTACAGTTTTGGTCCGATTTCAATATAACTTGGCACACAAGTAGACTACACTAAGATACAAAATTTAGTGCATCGGTTTTTGATTTCGATGGACGGTGTTGCCATGGTTACTAAAAATAGAAATTTCTGTGAAATTCCTTTAAAACGCTACTCCTCCTACAGTTTTGGTCCGATTTCAATATAACTTGGCACACAAGTAGACTACACTAAGATACATAATTTAGTGCATCGGTTTTTGATTTCGATGGACGGTGTTGCCATGGTTACTAAAAATAGAAATTTCTGTGAAATTCCTTTAAAACGCTACTCCTCCTACAGTTTTGGTCCGATTTCAATATAACTTGGCACACAAGTAGACTACACTAAGATACATAATTTAGTGCATCGGTTTTTGATTTCGATGGACGGTGTTGCCATGGTTACTAAAAATAGAAATTTCTGTGAAATTCCTTTAAAACGCTACTCCTCCTACAGTTTTGGTACGATTTCTATATAACTTGGCACACAAGTAGACTACACTAAGATACATAATTTAGTGCATCGGTTTTTGATTTCGATGGACGGTGTTGCCATGGTTACTAAAAATAGAAATTTCTGTGAAATTTCTTTAAAACGCTACTCCTCCTACAGTTTTGGTTCGATTTCAATATAACTTGGCACACAAGTAGACTACACTAAGATACATAATTTAGTGCATCGGTTTTTGATTTCGATGGACGGTGTTGCCATGGTTACTAAAAATAGAAATTTCTGTGAAATTCCTTTAAAACGCTACTCCTCCTACAGTTTTGGTCCGATTTCAATCTAACTTGGCACACAAGTAGACTTCACTAAGATACATAATTTAGTGCATCGGTTTTTGATTTCGATGGACGGTGTTGCCATGGTTACTAAAAATAGAAATTTCTGTGAAATTCCTTTAAAACGCTACTCCTGCTACAGTTTTAGTCTGCTTCTAATATAATTAGGCATACAAGAAGACTATACTAAGATACATAATTTATTGCATTGGTTTTTGAATTCGATGAACAGTGTTGCCATGGTTACATAAAATAGAAATTTCTGTGAAATTCTTTTAAAATGTTACTCCTCCTACAATTTTGGTCTGATTTCAATCTAATTTGGCACACAGTTAGAATACACTACAATACATAATATGTATTTCTGTTTTTTTTTTATTTGGGTGAATGGTGTTGTCATGGTTACTAGAAATAGAAATTTCCATGAAATACTTTCAAAACGCTACTACTCCTAGTTTTCATTTGATTTCAATATAACTTGTCACAAAAGTAGACTACATTAAGATACAAAATTCTATTTATTGTTGCATGTTGCAATGTTTCAAATCCAAGTGCTACTTTTCTTTTGTTATACAAACAGACCAGTAGAGCTACAGTCTCATCAGAGACTTCTGGTTTTTGTAGTTATAATCTTTTAAAATTAACAAGAAAAATTGCATATTTTTAGGTATTGAAAAGGTTAAGTCACGAGATCTTTTATGCATTGATCTAGGATTAACCTTTCTTATAAAAATTGATTATACTCGTGTGTTATCAATGCTCAACTCAAATGTTCAAATCTAAAGCGCAGGCTAAATGGAAGAGGTTTGTCAGTGCAAGATGGGCCATCTCCAAAAAAGTGACCTTAATAGACCATCAGCAGTTTTGCCCATATTCCAGACAATCTTCAAACCGTTCACATTATGTTAGGAAAAGATATGGCCACGTCTTTAGAAGATTTGTTTTAAGTGATGTCTTCTGCAGTTTTTTTCCTAATGACAGATAATTGGCTCTTGCTGTCAATAATTTTCTTCTTTCATTCTGCTGCTGGACGTTGAATTTTAGGAAAACATCAATAATACGTGAATTTTGATGTTCAGGATTTCAGCATCTGTCTTTCAATTGTGCACTTAGTGACCTTGTAAACAGATGCTGCTGACCCCATGGCACCTAACCCCTCTGTATTTGCGTTGACCCCCTTTTGTATATTAAAATTGGACTTTTTTAGCAGGACTTCTGTTGGACATCACATGTCACACAATTAAAAAAAGAAACCAAAGTTTTTGATATGACTTTTTCTACTGGTTAGTATTTGACAGACACTGCGTGGTAAAGACACTACATGATTCGATTCAAAAGATCAATGTCAGTTTTTAGTCTAATTAGATTTGTGTTTTGTTTCAAAGTACCAGGCATAAATTTTCATAAAGAGAAGGCGATAGACCCGTAGAGTGGAGGACACCAAAAGCTCTTCCAAATTATCTTATCCAAAAGATTCAATATGTTTGACACGATTATCATTTGGAACCTCCTTCTATAAAACTAAAGTTCATCTTTTAATCTGATAGCCTTGTGTGGCTATGAGCAAGACTTGTCACGATGCTATTTAGCAGATCTAGTTACATATCCAGCTCCTACTCTGGCAGATAAATAAAAATTTGGCATACCAAAAGACAGACAAGTTCTTCTGGACGAAATGTGTTAAAAACATCATGGATATTTAATCATTCTACAGTTGTCTTCTCCTGGCCATCTGAATGGACAAGGATAACAAAATTAAGGGGTTAAAGGGGCTCCAAAACGTGTCCTTTCTCCTAATGGTACCAACTAATCATAAATTCAAAAAGGCAATAAAAGTTAAATCTTACTTTTTAAATGTAAAATTGTTAAAATCACTCCTTGCATATGACATTCTTCTATACCACTTTGTAGCGTGAAATATTTTGCGGCGAACATTTTTCTTCTGGAAAAGAACACAATGTACATCGTAGCTTTCTGGATTAATTATGACGTCACTGTTATGTTAAATCTGATTTTTTTTTTATAAATGTAAAATTGTTAAAATCACTCCATGCATATGACATTCTTCTATAGCCACTTTGAAGCGTGAAACAGAATGATTGTTGTGGCGATCACTTTTCTTCTGGAAAAGAACACAAATGTAGCTTACTGATTAATTACGACGTAATTGTTAAGTTTAATCTAATTATTTTAAAATGTAAAATTGTTATAATCACTCCTTGCATATGACATTCTTCTATAGCAATGACAAAACATGGCCTTTTCTCCTATTGGTTCCGACGAATCATAAATTCAAAAAGGCAGTAAAAATTAAATCTTAAATGTGAAATTTTTATAATCACTCCTTGCATATGACATTCTTCTATAGCCACTTTGTAGCGTGAAACAGAATGATTGTTGTGGCAATCATTTTTCTTCCGAGAAAGAACACACTGTACATCGTAGCTTACTGGGTTAATAATGACGTCATTGTTAAATTAAATCTGTTTTTTTTAAATCAAGAGCTTATAAGTTCCATATCCAACTACAAAATTTTCTGTGTATTCTATTTTCTTTCACTTGATGTTTGCCTTTTCGTACCGAAGGTTCAAAGGCTGTAACGTCAAAGTTGAACAGTTGAGCCGTCATTGTTTACCTATTGTGAGATTGTAAACATGGATTTTCGCAACATATTTGAGAAGAAATTGGCATTTTAGTCTCAGGATGGGTAAGTTACTCTCTGAACGGCAAGAGAGTATTTTTTTTTACAACACTCTTACTGAAGGGAAAGAAAATCTCGGGTTTTGGCACACTTCTGATATTCACTCACACTGTGACAGAATATCACTTTGTAACTACACTTTTATTCAATATATAAATTACAGTATTTCACTGTTGAAAATCTAATAAATATTGGTCCATCTCGGTGTTAATAATATCCTTCAGATTACTGCCGAGATGGTCCGATCCGTGCCGTGTAATGTCAACCGACATATTAATTTAGAAGCATGACTTCGTCCGTGGACGGGTTCCATCATTTTCCTCCTTCTTATCATCTCTGTCTGTGCTCTGAGTTCCTTGCTGATTCTTTTCTTTATTGCGTCCTAGTAAGTAAAATATGTACTGATTACGGGCAGAGTATGATATCTAAGACGCATGGACAGTCAAATAAAGTGTGCGTCACCGTTAACTGTAGCTCAGTCGGTAGAGCGCTCGCTCCGTGATCGGGAGGTCGTGAGTTCGAATCACGGCCGCGACTGACTTAAGTCGATAAAAAATGGGTAGCAACTGTTCCTTCGCCATGCGCTCATGACTTTGAAGCGAAAGTTGCGGGTCCTTCCGATGGGAACTTAAAAACCGAGGCCCCCCGAGTGCCGAGTAAAGGTCAAAATTTGAAGCCCTTCACCGGTATATGGTGACGTCTCTATATGAGTGAAAAATTCTCGAATGGGACGTTAAACAACATACAATCAATCGTCTTTTGTGCCTCCAAGTGTCACGTCTACAGCCTTCACTCTGTTTCCTTCTAAAACAGGCACTTTTTTTCGTAAAGTATGTTCGTTGAAGATCCATTGTAAACAATTACGTCATTTTGTACAAATAAATATATTGCAACATACTATACAAGTGTATAATGAAAGTTTATAATATATAAATAAGTAATATAAAATATTATATGTTGTCTAAGTATCTACCAATTTTGATATATAATTTACGTTTAATCTTTAAGTTTCATGTTGTTCCCATAGGTAAACACTAAGTTTCTTAAGAAATTTGGATGGTTTGAGATTATGCTCTAGTCAAGTATTATGTTACTGTTAATTACAGATATATTGACGGTTAACGCCCAGTACTTGAATATCTGCCTATATGTAAATTTTAAGGGACACATGTTAATCTCAGCAAATGTCTTTATGTCCATCAGGTGTCTTCGTGAAGTAAGCATCGCGTGTCGACCGGCAGGCCGCGGTTAGTGCCAAAAATCTTAGTCGGTTATAATCGATAAAAAGGGAGAAAAAGTTCTTGGAACTACGGGTCTTTTGGATAAGACCTTAAACAATGGGTCCTGTGGCATAACAGGCGTCGCCAGCTGAGTTTCGAGTAAACGTAAAGTTTTGAGGCATTTCACCGGTATATATGTGTGGAAGCAATCTAAATATGAATTTGTTTTCCAGGGGAGTGGGTTATTATAGATTACAAAATGATGGCAGGTTTTTTTCTGTAATTGGACTGACTGCTGTAAAGGTACTCCAGGTCAAAAATTTTCTCTTCATATTCCAAGTATTTTGAATAAGAACCTGCTTGCAGTATGAACTTGCATGAACTTTTCCAAGGCATGTGTCTTTGTGTGTGAATAAGGGTCAGTAGGTATCTGGTGAGGGAATAACCGAGTAAACCAGTGATAACCCGCTATGAATGCCTAAATTGTAGCAATTTTACCTGTTTTAAATTTTATCGTCTGATATTTATACTGTATCCATATATGTAGGTAACAAAAAGTTAAAGTTAGCAGAAAATTATACAAAAGTGAGAAATGCACTACAAGTTCATAAATGTTCGGGTCTTTTGACAAAAGTTAAAACTATATTGATAATCTGACAAAATATTATCAAAAGAATAATTATGCAACAATTTAATTAAGAAGACGCATTATTACTCATCATCTTTAATATGCAAAAAATACTGACTGAGGGTTTTGTTCTACAGATTCTAGAATCATGGCAGCAATCTGACCAGCTGGCACTAAATGATGTCATTCGAAAGCTGGGATCACACACCATCTGAACGTTTATAAGATCACAAATATTGTTATCTTTTTTATTCTATTTATTCCATATTTGACAAATCGCTGTTCAATCAGTTATGATGTCCTAAACCTGGCGATGACGTATACTTTTATAAATGATCGTAACATTAACAGCCTGTACACTTTTCTGGAATAAGTTAGAAGGTACTTATATAATCATTTGAATGATCAATGCACATTACAAGATATCTAAACATTTTATATTATGTTTACAAAGCCAGCATCATCTTTACTGATACGTATCCACGTAATGTCTCTACTTCACATCTATATAAATTCAGGGTTTTTTTTAACACGAAGGCTTAACGTCTACCTTAAAAAACAAATTGTCTGTAACAATTAACAGTGTTTCGAACTTATTTCCTTTTTTCATCAAAACTTCTTTAAATTTTAATAAATGGTCAGACATTCTTTTTAAAATTTTAGTCTTGGGCTGAAAAACAAGCCTGTATCAAGAAAATTTTAATCCAATTATATAAATAAAAAAAAGGCACTCTTGCTCATTATAACTATGCTGGGGCTATAATATACAGGTAACTCTCGATGGCTCGAACTCCGATCTCTCGAAGTGAACCTCCGGTCCCGTTTTTTCCCTCTATATAACTAAGCAAATTCACTCCTGATCTCGAGAACTCCCGATCTCTCGAAGTTCTCTATCTCTGGAACCAAGACCTGGGTCCCGTTACACACATTTCATTGTTTTTTACTCTCTATCTCTCGAAGTTTTGATTGCGCATGTATACACGTCAATCAAGTGTAAAATTAATGCAGCATGGACTTACCTGGGTAACAGTGAACGCCTGGGGCTTGGATGGACGTGTTAATTGGGTGTTTACATAGATGACACTACACCTGTTCGTCGTCCGAGTATTGAAAGGCCTATAATTAATTGGTTAATTGGTAAAGAAGAAGATACGGTTTTAACTTTATTATGCCCTAAAAGTTTCATGTTGAAACTGGCTTAAATATTAGTTGAGTATATGACTGTGATAAATCAGGAAAGAATATGGCATGAAGGAGTACCATTCTGGAAATATGACGTCATTAATTTGATGCATTTCTCTATTTTTAACAGAAAAAGCCTCAAAATGACAAATTTAAGGGGGGTTTTCCTTAAGAAAATAGTGTCCACAGCCGTCGCCCACTTTAATTCTCGGATATATTGTGTAAAATTCTTTGAAAAACCACATATCTGAAAATCTTTGTGGGCGATGGCTGTGGACAATATTATCTGAAAGAAAATTTCATTAAAAATTGGTGTCTTCTGCAACTTTTTAAGAAAATACGGGAAAATGCACAGGTTTATGACGTCACAATTAGCATTTAGAAGGTCATGTGAGAATAATGATTTGTATAATCTTTCAGCATGGAATTTCAGTGATTCAGAAAGCATGAGTTTTAACTTTTTACATCACTTTCATTTTTAGAAAAACATAGGGCAAGATTTGTATTGAAACTGTACCTTGTTCTTTTAAAGAAATCGCTTCACAGCTTATTTTGACTGGACAAGACGATAATTTTGAGAAAATAATTTAGGGACGTGTCAGTTATTTTCCATAGATTATGAACTTTAATATTATTAGAGTTTACACAATCCCAGTTCGGCAAACATTGCACAAAGAATCCTGTCTCAAGAATGAATACCTATTACGAGCAATCTTGTGAAGGACCGATCAAGTCCGGGGAATAGCCAAATCGACAATTGCTATTCAGGTTTCATGTAATCACGAAATGAGAACAAATAAATATTGAAACTTAAAATAATCATTTTATTTATTCAAAATACGATCATTGATGTTGAAATCAAGTGAATTACCATTAAAATACGAATGAAGATGTGTAATGACATTATCAACATGTACTTCCGGTATGTATAATAGTAGAACAATGATGATCGGAGCTGAAAATTTCGGATTTTATTCACTCTCTATCTCTCGAACCCCCCGATCTCGAGAACTTTTCTTAAGGTCCCTTGAACTTCGAGAGTCACCTGTATGTTATTATATATCTATTTAGAATTCTCAAATTTGATTGGCTTGTTAGAAGGCGTTTAAACTCAATAATGACTTCAAAAAGTACTGTTTACAACAATAATGACCTAGGATCATTGCACTTGGGGTATAATGACCGGTCAATAAAAATAATGATCGCTTAAAATGACCTGTTAATCCAAATTCCATTCATATTTTAAAAAAATATGCATACAGTAATGATTGTTCATTGGAAGAAATGCCGTTATAAAAATATGTATGGTATATTTAGGATACGGAACACGATTGGCCTTTAGAGGCGTCATATCATTTATCGTCTTCATTTAGACTTTCGTTACAATGTCAAATTCAACGAATGCAGATTCGGCTCTCTTGTACAGTAAAGTCTGCACCAGATTGTCATTGTACTCGGGAGTGGTATTTGTGAATTTATGAAAATACATGTTACTGACAATCACAGAGTGTTTTAATAAATTGGCGGTGCAAAAACTTACAAGACTTGCAGGCGAAAAGTAAACAACTTCACTACAATATAGCGAATCCCGATTCCGAAGGAACACTGATAATAACAGTTCGTAGATCTAATTCACAATTGTTTATTTTGGTCATTAAGCCTACAAAAATTGCCTTTACTTATATCGGTATAATAAAACAATTGATTACCCCTTATGAGTTCAACGTGATGAAATAAGGACCCTCGATCTGGCCCATTCCCTGACCTGACCACGGCCGCTACTCGGCCTCGGTCAGGTCACCTCGTAGGCCAGGTCTCGGGTCCTTATTTCATCATGTTGACCTCATAAGGATTTATTGTATAATATCTAATGTTTGCCTTCTTTCTCATTTCAAAACGAATCATACATAGTTTTAATGTAAGACCCAATACTTCTACTTGATACAGTTACATATCGTAAAAACTATCACTAAAAACAATTAACAATGAATCCCTAAGAAAGATCTTCCTTGGGTAGGAATGAGTGTACCATCTACGGTACCAGCAACATTTGGGAACCTTGCGAATTCCATGTAAATCATGATTTCTTCAAGGTCGGCGCATCAAGTGGAAAGTTTATGATGTTTAAAACATTAAATGCTCTACACCCCCATCTTTTATGTGGAAAATGTAATGCTTCTTTGGATGGTATTACACTTGTTCTGGAATTACGAATAATTCAAGAGTGCACACAATTTAAGAGTGCACACACACGCCTCTCAAGTACAAAGAATTAAAAACGCAGTAACAACAGTGAAATCAATAGGCAAAGAACATATTATATATATATATATATCGAGTAAATTACAGCATTAGCAAATTCTTTTCTGTGTAAGTAATTATTTTTATTTAGTGAGTGTATATAATATAAATGCTCACTTGTCACAGGCTTTTAAGAAGTTCCAAAAAATAGCCCAAATACTAATTTTTGGTTCCTCATTACTAAACGCTTGAAAAATTCTCGAGAGGGACGTTAAACAACATACATTTTATTTTTCAGAGTTTTTCCCCCGAATATAACTACGCGGTTGCAACCGTATCGGAGTATATCACATGTATATGTGTCCGCATGTATTCAAGAATTATTATATTTGGGTACATGAACATACAGTATCTTTTTTAAGTAGAAAATTATTTCAGGTTTTTAAAGAATTTTACTGCAAAATAAAAGAGTAGAAGTTATTAAAGTATTATCCAATGAGAATTCATTCAGCATTGCATTCTGCTTGGATAGTAGCCATAATGAATACACTCATTAGATATTTTCTGAACTTTGCCTTGTTTCGGAGAAAGTTATAGTCATTAAGTTGCAACGTAAGCACATATACCACTTTTTAAGAAACCGCGCTTTTATCTTATTGCGGGGGCCTTATAATATATACCTTAGTTTTAAATATAGAATCGTTTAAATTAAATATATGCGCCAATCATTTGTAGCAATGCACGTGTACAATGTCATAAACCTCTAGTTCAATCCTGGCACAACGATATCGGATTACGAAATAACACCTATACATTTGCATATAATTTTCTTTCTTCATGAGATCAAAAGATGTGACGTCAGTATTTAGATTATATCATCGAAATCCGCCGACTTGATTAACCCCAAACCATCACATTTTCTACATCACAATGACTTGCCTCAAAAACTTATCGATCCGCCTGACGTTTCGTTTAAATTTTGTACAATTTAAAAATTGGTTGATCCTTACATCGTGGGTTCGAATCCCACTGCGGGACGAGGAGACCGGTCCTTCGGATGAGACCGTATAAACCGAGGTCCCGTGTCGCAGTAGGTGCTGGCACGAAAAAGATCCCTCACTGCTTAATGAACCTGAGTGCCGAGTATAGGTCAAAATTGGTAGCCCTCCACCGGCAAGTGGCGGCGTCTCTATATGAGTGAAAAATTCTCGAGAGGGACGTTAAACAACAAACAAAAAAACCCCAATTTAATTGAAGTCCATTTTTTTAACGACAATCAACTTTTTCCTTACCCTGAATGAATTAATAGCTACCCAATTTATATGGTATAAACTGGGTAGGAACAGTTTATATATATATATATATATATATATATATATATATATATATATATATATATATATACTGCTTTGCGGTTTTAAAAGCGTAAACTGCCTCAACCCAGTTTAAAGCGTGTTAATTGGGAAGCTATTAAATTTATTCCTTAAAGCTGAACACGACTCGTAAATAGGCAAACGCCGTTTTCTATATTACTTTCTACGCTATCAGCACCGGAGTATACTCTTTGCATTCTGACTGCTTTATTGCCACGGGTATCGGCGTGGAATGGCGACCCGTGTTCGTGCTGGTTATCTTGCATTGCCTTTGTTTACATTTTATTGTAGTTACGTGTATTTGTGTTTGTTTGTATACTGCACTGACCTGTGCATTTGTTGTAAGTCCCTTTGGTATCTTACTATCCTGCATTAGAAGTAAACAGTTATTTTTGTCGCTACCGAGTGTTATATAGCATACGTCCGTCTACGCCGGTGACGATTGATTACACTGACCAGTGACTAAGAGAGTGGCTCTATATATAGGGTCCCTCAGATATAGCGCGAGTCCAATCGAATATGGCGAACAAATTTCATTTACGAATCGTGTTCAGCTTTAAATAGTATTCAATATTCAGTTTAACATACCACACACATTTTCAAACATTTTCAGGAATATCTGATAAAGCATAATGGTGTGAGTTACTATTGAATACGTTTTAAGCTTTAAGCCAATTGATTGTTTAAAAATAAAGGTAATACTGCGTTAACGTGGTCCCAAAATTAACGCACTTTGAAATTTTTTTCGAAGTGCGTTGTAACACTGCTTTGTCATAAAGTATAATCTGGCAAATAACACTTCAAGGGATCTGGGCACGGATGCATTGTTTACATTTTAAATTTTGTGTTTATTAAAAAAACAACTTCAGTTGCATGTATTGAATTTACATGAATATTCTTAGGATTGAATGACATCAACATTCTTACATCCCGTCAAACATCTGTTTTTACAGAATATTTCAGAGTTGTATTAAGCTACATTTATATGCAAAACTGGAAATGGGTTCGAAAAAGGTTTTGTACTTTGAAACAATGTTATATTAAAAAATAAATGAATGACATCTTACCAATTATTAAAATGAATATATGTCTTTCACAAAGCCGCCCTGCCTTTCGGTCTTGTCTTTTCAAAATGATTCATTTCTTGTTCTTTATATACATATTCGTACTACTCATCATTGAAAATGTAAATAACGTGAAAAGGGGGCACAAAGAAGCATATTATTGATATTGCAAATTATCTTTCCATGAAGTTCGTCCTCTCTTTATAGATTAGAATTTTACTTCCTTATAAAGGAAGTGATAATGTACAACTATTTACACGAAAGGAAAACATCATATTACATGCTTTCTTTACCTTAAACGTATTCAAACATTCATTATTGATCGTGACAAAGTTTATTTCAGCTAACGAGGATAGTGACAATCATTAAAAAGGTGGCAAGAGTGCTTGATGAAGGAGTGTGACCCAACCAAAAAACAATCTTCTGCACATGGATGTCCTGCGTACATGCATAAGCCTTTTTATGTCAGCAAATATCTCTAGTGAGGTATTCTGTTCAACGTTTTGTCTGTCGACCAGTTGTCAGCTTTGTGATGTTAAACTTCGGTCTTAAGATCCAGCAGACAAACTTCAACGAACATTGGCACAAGGCATCCTCAGGTAGGATAGATTCTAACTAGACTTGACTTACTTTGACTTATTCATGTTTACTCCATGGGGAGCTTAGTGCCGCAACCTTACCTCACCAGCGGACTCTGTTTTGGGCTACATTCTTCAATTTTGCCCTGCTAAATCTTGCCTCTTTAATATTTTGTAAGTTGGCCAATAGGATGAAATTTGAATAAAGCGATAAACAGTCCCACTGGAACGGTAGCCAAATGCTGAGTGAACAGTGGGCGAAGGCTGAACGAAAGCAGAGTGAACGATGTGTGTGAACGCTGAACGCAATTTGGTGAACGATGAGAGAAAGTAGAACGCGAACGATGCGCAAACGCAAACACAAAGTGAACGGTGAAGGAACGGTGATCGAAAGATGAACTATTTATTCGGAATGCCTCTGATAATTTTCTTGCATTGTAGTTATTCTATTGTTTTCTATTTCAGGTGAACCCCCCCCCCCCAAAAAAAAAAATAAAACAAAACAAAACATCCCCCTCCAAAAAAAAAACATTATTAAATCCGATAAATAAATAAATTTTGGAGTGCCGAAATTACCAGACCATATCAAAGTTTCTGTTCTGAACACTACCAGAACAAATATGTAAAATATAAATAAATAAGAAAATAAGGGTTCCCACAGTCGTCCTTAGAATGGTGATACAATCAAATTTTATGCACATTCTTTATGTTTCTTACAATATTTTCTGCACTTTTACCTTATGTTTAAATTAAACTATTTAGTAACAGAAAATTGATTGCTGTAAAATAATGTAAGCGATAGTGAACCCTGTAGTTACAATAGAGAAAATTATTCTTTAAGGTGATTCGAACCTGACGAATTCAAATCTACTGCTCAACGCGAACTGCTGCAGATAGGCTGATGTCGTGATACTAGTGATTACGACTCATTTGTTATAGAACTAATTTGTAGGATCACAAACAACAATTTAATAGTCAAATAAAGTAATTTTCATTTGAATATTGATATTTTTCATTAAAATACGCCTTTTTGAAAGTTCTTCCGACATTGGGAATTTACGACATACCCACGCGGCTTTCCGTCGCCATGTTGATAAAAAGACGGTCACTTACATTTTCGGGGGAAAAAACCCCACTGAATATTCGGTTGTATTTTTATGCAAGAAGTCTATGGATCTATTTTGTTTGGTATCTTACAACAACTATCCAGACGATTTCATTTCTGGGTACAAGATCACGATGTTCATCATGATTTTCACGTAAGTACATGTATTTAGTACAGCAGTATTTTTTAGTGGTACAGAGTGTAATGTCAGATATGATGTGTCCCTTCTTAGTCCTTAGATTTTTCTTCCTATCTTTTACCAACCAACAGAGAAAAAAAAGAAGGATTATTACAAAATCAAGAGTATTAACAGGTTAAATTTCAAAGCAACTTTTCTAGTTTATTTTCATTTTAAAAAATTAACAACCTTATTATGCAGGCAAATAGAAGACATAATTGCCATCTTTCCAGCATCTTATGTACCTTGTTTGAATTCATTTTTCTTACTGTCCAAGTAGAATTGTAGGAGACGAAATAATTGAACAATTTTTAGAAAAGGAGGCAGAGGAGGAGAAAAAAAAGGAAGAGGAGGCAGGAAAAAAAGGTTAGAAAGAAGGAAGAAAGAAGCTGAGAAGAGGCATAGAGAGAGGCAGAAGATTGATTGTATATTGTTTTACGTCCCATTCGAGAATTTTTCACTCATATAGAGACGTCACCATATACCGGTGAAGGGCTTCAAATTTTGACCTTTACTCGGAACTCAGGGCCATTGAGCAGTGAGGGATCTTTATCGTGCCAACGCCTGCCGTGACACGGGGCCTCGGTTTTTAAGGTCTCATCCGAAGGACCCGCAACTTTCACTTCAATGTGCCGAGCGCATGGCGAAGGAACAGTTGCTACCTATTTTTTATCGACTTAGGTCTGTCGCGGCCGAGATTCGAACTCACGACCTCCCGATCACGGAGCGAGCGCTCTACCGACTGAGCTACCGTGAACGGTGCGAGGCAGAAGAGAAAAGAGAGAAAAAACAGCAAGAATGTAGAAAAATAAAATCCATGGTATAATAATATTACTTATAATTTTGTTTACACAATGTTTTTTTTTTAATTTCAAAATTATGCAGCGAAAGCTTATTTAAGGATAAGTATTCAAAATTCTAAGAGAAAAACAAGGAGACCAAAGGTATGTATATTTATCATAAACGTAGTAGTAAATACATGTACACTGATTCTACACTGTGCAATACATATAGGTGAAATACCATTATTAATGACCGGTTACATGTAACAACATCGAACTGAAACAAAACTTTCGAAATTCTGTACTTGACAATTTCATTTTTTTGGAGACTTGTGACTTTTGTAACTTGTTCATGTTTTTGTGCATGTTTACACTGCAGTTGAAGGGACAAAGCATAGGGGACTTAACCCGATTTAACCCCAAGCTCTTTCTTCTCATCTTTAAGTATGGTCAGAGTTTGGGGTCAATACAGACATCGTTCTCGTAATACAAAACAATATTTAGGGCTGAAATAGACAATTTTTTCCCTCCAAAATTTTTTGTTTGAGCTTGGAAGAAATCTGAGACTTTCAAAAACTGAACAAAAATTAGAGTGAAATACTGTGTCAATTAAAAATTCAGACTGAAACATACCAGTGATGTTTGTTGGAAGGGAGGGGTTGGGGTGGGGTGGGGGTTACATGTAGGTGACGTTGATAAATACTTACATCAAAAAATTATTTTTCATTTCTTAATACATAATCCTCAGAGATATTTAAATGATAATGAGCAAGTACGTACTGCAGTCGATGAAGAAGTGGACACCAAACTGTTCTTTCTATTCGAATCACGAGGC
Organism: Saccostrea echinata; assembly: GCF_033153115.1. Classification (NCBI taxonomy): domain Eukaryota; kingdom Metazoa; phylum Mollusca; class Bivalvia; order Ostreida; family Ostreidae; genus Saccostrea; species Saccostrea echinata. Next base: position 14,158,825 of record NW_026889776.1, on the reverse strand, counting down.
CCCATCCACAAGCACGTCCAACCGAAAGTTTGATGGCTGGTTCAATTGTGATATATGTGACAGTTGGTTTCACAGTGTGTGTCAAGGTTTTTCAAATGAAGAGACATTAACAGATACTCTTCCTATATGCCAGGACTGAGCCAGCTGGAAAGAATAGCGTTTTTCCATGAGCAGCTTGTCTCCTGCATTAAACATGCTGACACCACGTGCTTACCTAACCCGCGCATGCGATTGTCGAACATGTAAAAAAAAAAAAATAAGAATAAGATATTTTGTATAAACATTTTTAATCGCGTTTCTGAATAACATTTTTACTTCAGAAACTTACATCTGTTTTCTGTTGTCGTTTTTATAAAACTATTTTATCCATTTAGCTTATTATTGGTGAGTAATAACGTAAAGATATAGGCGGCAATAATGGGCACTCTACTTCCTGTTTATTGAAGGTCATGGACATAGTTTATTTTTAGCCTGAAAGTACGTCAATATAAAATTGTTACAAATAAAAAAAAAACATCACTCGTGTTAATTGAATGGACATTGCAGAGATATATAAAATACATGGTTACTGTCTTGAAATATAAGCGATATTTGGGCGAGGGTAAGAAAACGTGATAGAGGGCGAGGCTTGCCGAGCCCTCTATCACGTTTTCAACCCGAGCCCAAATATCGCTTATATTTCAAGACAGTCTCCATATATTTTGTTTATACTGCAACATATTTTTACATGTCCTCCAAAACGAGCTATTTTCAACCGATTTATAGGTACATCTCTACAGTTGAAACTAAGATGCCATGGCGTAAACATTGCAATATACATGACGTCACAATGCTTTTAGAACGTCGGAATACATGCACGAGGCTTTATTAGGGCATTGACCGAATAAAGCTTTGGTTTATTAGGTTACCTTTATTAGGTCAATACAAGAGAAAGTTGCAGGATAAAAGGGAAAAAATGGTAAACTTATAACAAGGATAGGACAAAGAAATATATAGTCTCTTTCGGCAATAATGGGTACTGTAATGTTATCCATACAAAATTTTAGAAATCTTTTTCCCGTTTGCATTTTCGCAAGCACACATTATTAAACCTGTGCATAAATTTTGATATAACGAGAGTTCTATTTCATTTGCCTTCGTCTCCCAATAAATCGATACGATTTCATTTATCAAATTCAAAATGCACACGAATTTCAAAGCTCCTGTAGTACGAAGCGTCTTCGTATCTGCTCCTACCAACACTTCCTGGTGTCTTATCTAATATACAACAAAGAACAGCCATTTATGGAGATGTGTGCATGATTTCTGTCCGTGAAATAGCTGCATCATAGGGTATGATCAAAATTACTTTTATTCTTTTTTCACAATACTATCTGTATTACTCAATAAATTAAACTGCAAGAGAAAAGGAGGTAACCATGGGCGGATACAGGATTTGTGATTAGGGGGGGGCGTGGATAACTTCGTTCTGGCAGGGGGTGTGGGGGCCGCCTTAAGGCCCCCAGTGGGTGGTGGGGGCCCAGGGGGCGAAGCCCCCGGAAGCTCCTGGGTTTTCATGTATTTTAAGAGTAAAACCAGGCACAATAATAGGGGTATTGGTTAGTTTATATGTACCAAAGTTTGGCATTATTAATACTAGTCATATCATACTTTGAATAGAGGGGGCCCAGGGGGCGAAGCCCCCGGAAGCTCCTGGGTTTTCGTGTATTTTAAGAGTAAAACCAGGCACAAAAATAGCGGTATTGGTTAGTTATATACCAAAGTATGGCATTATTGATATTAGTCATATCATACTTTGAAAATTTTAGGGGGGGGGGGGCGTGCGCCCCCCACGCCCCCCCTTAAATCCGCCAGTGGTAACCCTGACAAAAAAGTACTTTAGTACACTATAGTTTATTATAGTTTACTGTAGTACTGTAGTAAATCTATATTTTTATTAGTAAATCAAAGTATTTTTATTATCAATTTTATATCGTGATTTTTTTAGTTTAAGTTCTTACAATCATTTCTTCTTATATTAAAAACCGTTCACGGTAGCTCAGTCGGTAGAGCGCTCGCTCCGTGATCGGGAGGTCGTGAGTTCGAATCTCGGCCGCGACAGACCCAAGTCGATAAAATCGGTAGCAACTGTTCCTTCGCCATGCGCTCGGCACTTTGAAGTGAAAGTTGCGGGTCTTTCGGATGAGACCTTAAAAACCGAGGCCCCGTGTCACGGCAGGCGTTGGCACGATACAGATCCCTCACTGCTCAATGGCCCTGAGTGCCGAGTAAAGGTCAAAATTTGAAGCCCTTCACCGGTATATGGTGACGTCTTTTTATGAGTGAAAAATTCTTGAATGGGACGTAAAACAACATACAATCAATCAATCAATCAATCTTGTATTAAAAGGGAATATTACTTGCATAATCACATATTATTTCAAAACCTCAAATATAAAAAAAAAAATACTTTCAATTTAATTTTATAACATTTTTGAATTTAACAAATCAAATTGTACATCATAAAATTTTGATTTAAAAAACACCAAATAGAAATAAGATTTGTGGGGATTTTTCTTGAGGTGGTAAGATTATGTCAAGGAAATAATTCTTAAAATCTGCAGATATCTTGCAACGTTAAGCTTTCATATTTTCACCCACAAAATCTTTTACGTCATACTATCCTATTAATTGTTTCAAAAAAGAATTTTTAGAACAAATGTTACACATATTTTTCAACATATTATGCAAAAAATGTAGATATATTGAAACATCCAATATAAGATTAATCTTGTTTTTAGCCTAAAATTTACATAATTTGAACCAAAACTCAATATTTACATCACTGACCCGGACATTTTATTTCATATTTTGAAACAACATGATACTGGATCCAATGTGTACTTCATTCATATAGAGAATACTATGTTTGAGTGTAAAGATTTTTAATACTCCAGATATCATATTTCATTAGTTTAAAAGGTCATACTATAATTCATGCACTTAATTGGCATCTTTATTTAAGTGGAATGAAATAATGTTTATTACCATGAAAACATCTGATAAAACTATCAGTAAGGTTAGAATGATTAACATAAAGAATACAATTTAAGGGCAAACAGTTGTGTTTTTTTTTTATCTTTTGCGCAGTATTTTGCACTTGCACTGACTTTCGTTTTACTTCCAATTTAAGTTTTGTTTTATGAGTAGATATCTTAAGTGTGTTTCTCAGTAAATCCTTGATATAGCCTATGTCAGAGGTGACATACCCTAAAAATGTTAACACAACTTGAGTTTAAATACTTGTTGATAAAATAAATATTGATTGCTATAAAATGAGGGAAAAAGTGAACTAGATCTCAAATAAAATCAAGTTCTGTTATCAGAAAATCATTTCGATCACACTTTTAAACTTTGAGCAGTTTTAGATCTCACGAATTATTCAGGTAGGATATAGCTGAAGATATGTGACGGAATTTTTATCTTAAACACCATTACCTATATGAACCAAATTTCAAATAAATCAATATAAGTAAGAGAAAAGTAAAGATATCTTTTTATAGATATCAGAAATATGGGTCCTAAGGAAGGGATAGCCTCAAAAGTATTGATTTTCTTTTTTTTTCACGCACAATCTCTAGCGGATATACAGTGTCTACGGTGAAACTGTTCAATGCATTCTAAGCCAAGAGTGCCTTATCTCCAAACTTTCTGAAGGAGAAACTTCAGACGCACTGATCTACAAAATATTACAAGAAATGATGTAAATTAAATATAGATTTTCAAATTTAAAAAAAAATGCTTGAAATAACATTTTTTTTTTCCAAATCAATAATATTAAAACTTCTGACTTTTTAAAACTTCATACAACAATTCCATAAATTCCTTTCTTCAGCTTATTATGAGAAGAAATTGAACAAGTTTGTCATGAAAAGTAGAGGAAGGAAGAAATTGATTTTAGGATAACAACCTACACGATACGATTAGCCCTCTGTGTATTATAAAAAATATTTTGCAACACTCAGGTAAAGATTTAATCAATATTGAAGAACTGACACATACATCAGACAGGTACCCTTTTTTCATTATAGAAACATTTAAATCTGACAAGTATATCCAGGTAACTAAGGAATCGTTATAATTCTTCATCATTGGAAATGTTTTATTTAACATTGATTGATATGTGTGCAAATCTTGATATTTCAAAAATGATCAAATCATGTCAAATCTTGCAACAGGCAAGGGAGAAGGCACATTAACTATATGGAAAAATGCTATACGCTTTGTTTATAAATAAATGATAACTTGACCGTCACTAACTAATATTCATTATTATTGCGTTATTTCTAAAAGTAATAATTAAACAATCAATATTCTTTATTATTCTTTATTGAAGAAAAAAACATGCAAATCTGATAAAATTTTCATCATAACATGTCAACAATGAAGTGTAATATACCCCCCCCCCCCCCAAAAAAAAACAAACAAACGAAAACACAACAAAAACACACACACACACACAAACGGTGTTTTCCCCACTCGGAGGCTCATTCACTTTGTCTAATTGTGATTTTTAAGTTCAAAAGGAACTATTTTATTATTTTTTAACTAATAATTTATCTTTAAAAACAGAAATACACGTTCACGTCATATGGAATATCCATGTCAAAGTAATGAAGTTTTGCATCAGATTTCCTAATTTAAAAGTAACCATCAACTTTTCGTCATTTTGTTCACAAAAAAGCGCATTCTGTTCCAGGGCACATTGATTGATTGTATGAGTGAATTTTCACTCATATAGAGACGTCACCATAAACAGGTGAGGAGCTTCAAATTTATTTTTTTACTCGTCATTCATGGCTCTGAGTATCGTGCCCACGCCTACCGTGACACGGGGCCTCGGTTTTTAAGGTCTCATCCGAAGGACCCGAAACTTTTACTTCAAAGTGCCGAACGCTTGGCGAAGGAACAGTTGCTACCTATTTTTTATCGACTTAGGTCAGTCGCCGTCGTGACTTGAACACAAGACCTTCCGATCACAGAGCGAGAGGACACATTAAATGATAGAACCATATTCATATTTACATGTACATTTATGTATGTATTTAAAAGTATATCGGGCACACTACTCTTAATCTGCGAGTGTACTTCATATAAATCAGTTTTTAATATTCTGCACCCATGTCCTTAAAATAAGCCATCTTGAATAAATCAATTAGTTTTCTTTCTGTAAGGTATTTTATCTCACATTCTTCACCTGATCCGTATTATTCAAATTATTTTTTCTTGCTTATATGCCATTCTTTGCAGGTATTCCCCTTCTCATCTTCTGTTTTTTTGTTTGTCTGTTTGTATGTTGTTAAACATCCCTCTCGAGAATTTTTCACTCATATGGAGACGCTACCACTTGCCGGTGGAGAGCTGCAAATTTTGTCCCACTTACGGCCATTGAGCAGTGAGGGATCTTTTTCGTGCCAGCACCAACTGCGACACGGGACCTCGGTTTTAATCGGTCTCATCCAAAGGACCGGTCTCCATGTCCCACAGTGGGATTCGAACCCGCTACGTAAGGATCAGCTCCTTATTTCGCGACTCTAGAGCAGACGTTCTAACCACTGCGCCATGCGGGCGACTCATCTACTGGTCGTAAAGATCATTAGTTGGTGTGTGTTATAAAAACAAAGATCCGGGGTTGAATGGGATATTTGAATACCAGGGTACAGTATTTCACACTTCTCACAAAAAGAGGAAGGAATTTGCCTAGAACAGTTACGTAATGTTTTGAACATTGCATGTGAACCCATATTAAGGAACGCTGCTTGGTTTTGCCTTCCTGAAATCATAAGCTTCTGAGGGTTTACTTAACGAACTCAGATTTGGAAGGCGACTCGTTTTAGTTCATTAGCATATAAACAGTATGTTTGTTAATTAAAGCGTGGTGTTTGGTGTAATTTCAAGGAATATATTATGTACCTATACGCGTTTTCTTTATTGCAGACATTGATGAAATTCTCGAGTTCGAAGATATGATACTCGGTATCCTACACTTTCTTGTGTGCGCGACATGTACTTGTGCGATGGGTAAGAATAAAACAAATTACTTAAAAAACTATCCAACTGAATGGTAAAACTTTTTTATATATATTGTAATAATATCTACTGAAAATATATGTATATCCCCTTTATTTTTAATTTAAAAAAAGAAACTATTCATATACTTAAATACACATAGCTTTCTCCATTTCATGCATTTTCCAAATTAAAACTTTACTTTTCTTATCCCCTTCTTTGAAATCATATTTGAGAATACATATACATGTACTGTGTACTTATATCCAAACTATTTCTTTCTCCCTATTTCCAGTCTGTGATCCGGGCTATTATGGAAGGAACTGTGTACAGGAATGCAGTGTTAACTGTGGAGGGACCAGACAATGTGACAAGTTTACTGGGGAGTGTGAAGGAGGGTGTCGGCCTGGATGGAAGGGAATGCAATGTGATCAAAGTATGTGTTTTATTAAATATTTACACTTAATTATTACAAATAGATCAAGTTGTGAAGATAAATGATTTGGAAATTCATTATTTAGTAATAAGTTAATTTCGTTTGTATTCTAGCCTCTGATTGGTTAATATCCAAAAAGGAACACAAATTATTTCTGTATAACCTGGTTTTTGTATGGGGAAATAGTTTCAATATATAACTATACATATAGCATAAACTGTGTAATAAGTTGTAAATGAAAATGTTCAAGAGGTAAATTAAAATAAAGATTCACTATTAAATCCAGAATATAAAGTTTTGACACAAGTGGGTTTCCATAGAAAAATGTTATGAACGTACTCCAGTTTTATGTTCAAAGATGATAACAACAATAGGGTTCCATACTTTAGAGTGATAACAATAGATATTCCTAATATATTCAAATTACAAACATTTCATTCAAAAACAGTATAAATATAATAAATATACGCATAATAAATATAAACAGTACAGGTATACTTACAGTGTGTGGCAGCATAGGTCAGAAATTTGACATAATGGGATGAGTCTCTTAGTGTGGGCCACACAAAGGAAAACAACACAGGAAGTGAGGAATTGAGGAAAAGTAACTCTAGAAATTATAGGACAGATAACTATTTGATTAAGAAAGATAACTCGAACTGTGAAATAGATAAATAATTTAGGAAAATAAATATAGAAATATAAATAGAATGTTCATAAACATTACACCTATGTATCAGTTTTACCCTCTCCTCGCTTCCCATCACTTCCGTTACTTCCGTTACTACGGTTGTATTATTGAGCGGCAAATTCGAACTAATAAAAAGCAACGAAATTTTATACCCATAGTTATTTAATGATTTTAAAATTAAATTATAAGGAATGACTCTAACTCTTGGACAAATTATTCGAGTATAGCCTGGTTTGGGTCAGTTTACGCTGTTTTATAATCCACGTATATCCGTTTCGCGGATTATAAAGCGTAAACTGACCCAAACCAGGTTATACTCGAATAATTTGGCCAGGAATTAGAGTCATTCCTAAATTATTATGCTTCCTGTCAGTTTGTCTCTATATATTCAATACCTAACTATATTCGTATAGTGTTCTAAGGATTTATATAGCGTAAGCATACTATGCCGAAATAGTGCACGACTTCTTTTTCTGAAAAAAATCCTACAGCGCCCACGCCCGGGCTCGAACTCGGGACACCGAGATTGTCATTCCGACACGCTACCTATTACACCACAGATGCTGTTATCTAAAGCACTGTAGTATAATATATACAAACTTAGTTTCAATTTTTTACACTTAAAGGAAAAAAAACAAAAAAAAAATTATGAAATAGTTTCTTACAATTTTTATCCTCTTCACTCAACTAAAATTTTTGAAACTATCTGTACATACGAGGGTTGTCCAAAAAGTTCGTGGACAAATACTTAATTTTCTTTATAAAGTCCGCAATGGCAAACATGTACGATAATATCTTAATATAGACCATGATTGAGTAAATGTACAAAAAATTTAAACAATGCACATTATTTACTGAACATTATAGGTGTAAATACTTTGTATATGCAAGTTGCACGGGCCAGTCTGACTTAACGCTTATCTCATGATATATGAATTTTGAATTTTTATCGCATGTTCATTAACGCACGCTATTTTTCTTTATTATGCGACATAGCCAAATGTGTGCAATAATATTTAGGTATAGATTATAATTAATTTAAATTTTAAAATTCAAAACAATACACAATAATTTACTAGAGTCATCAATATTAACACTTCGTAAACACAGGATGCACAGCCCAGCCCGACGGCGCTATATTTATAACAACGTCATGAATAGGAATATATCCTATTTTCATCAAATAACAGTGGTTTTCCACTCCTTGTAGTGTCTCCGAAATTTTACACACCGTTGAAAAATTGTATACACCAATTACAAATCACTAGACTAAATATTTTCCAATAAATTTAAGTTGTTTGAATAAATATTTTGTTTTTGACGACGTTTCAACCATATTAACCTTAATTGTATGATTGGACGCTGTCCCGTTCGGATGGCCGACGTCGCTTTTTCTGTCAATTTTTGAAACATACTTCTAGCGGTTTTCACTTAATATTTTCATTGTCTATTTAGTAAGCGATACTAAAGGTATCAGAAAATAGCGATAACCGGCTCGTGCACCATGTGTCAAACCCTGATAACTATTTAGGCATAGTGCATGCAAAGTTCAACACTAAAATATAAATATTCCATCCCTTAAGTGTATGACATATTGAAAACATCATTTATAAAAAGAACAAATAAAAACTTTTAATCTGATCTGTAAAAAAAGATTAATTTGTGAAGTTTATCCGTAGATTTTCAAAGACCAGAAAAAAAGTTTTGACTTAAATCATCATCACCTCTATTAAAATTAAAAAAAAAAAACTATTTTAAAGAATGTGACAGCAGAATGTACGGTGCTTACTGCAACAAAACCTGTGGCCATTGTGTAAATGAAAGGCATTGCCACCATATCAACGGAACGTGTTTAGAAGGGTGTTTGATTGGATACCACGGATCTCTTTGTGTCGAAAGTAAGAAACAGTCAGCCCTTCAAAACTGCTTTAGACTTCATGTTTCACAACTAGTAGTAATTTCTCATGACTAATTCTAAAACCTAAAAACAAATTATTCTTGTTTGATTTTTATTGACAAGCCAATTCTGATAAAAAGAATCACGTAATCTGTTTAATTGTATTTATTTCCTTACATAATCTGTTTAATATATATTACAGGCGATGCATATCACAATTCTTTTCCTTTCATACCGATTGTTTGTTACTGTATGAAATATACCTTCTTAGATTGATTTTCTTAATAGATATTAATGATTCTTTGAAAAAGCATTTTTCTCCAAAGCTTAGAATATGAATATATTTGGCTTACGGATGATTGCGCACAGCTTCACGGATATCGATTGTATTAGAAATTAATGTCTAAAAGATAACTCTATATAAACAGTACATAGGGTAGTAAAAACCACCTTTATTATTTTCTAGTTTGTAGTGATAAAAGTCCAGAATCAAAATCATGCTTGGATTGGCAAAAGGTTGGTGTTTATGAACCTATAGAATTTTAAGTATAAACTGGATTTCTTAATTTAAATGTCTAATTCTGCCTTTTTGAACTTTTTTAGATAAAACAGAGTGATAATGCCTCGTCCCTGCCAGTTTATGGAAGGATTATCGTTGCTGTAATTGCCCTCATCCTTCTCGTATTGTCCGTCATCGTTATCAGACGGTAGTTTATACTGCAATAAATCAGTAGACTAGCTATATTTTCAGCAACAAAAAATCATGACACGAGTTTTACGATGTGTAATTACATTTATTTTTTCTGAAAATGGCCTCTTTCAATTTTGTGATTTTAAAAACATTATAAAGCACATATATTGTTAGTTTTTCTTATGATATGTTTAATCAATGTTCAATGCAGTGCGTAAGAAAGTCAATTCAAGTAATTAATAAAGTTTTCTCCAAGGAATTTTAAATAAATGTCAGACATTGTTTTTGATCTGTTTTCTATTTTCTTTTGTTGATTTTAACTCCTTTGTAATATTTTTATGGGGGGGGGGGTGAAAATCTCAACTATAAAAATATCTGGTAAAATATAATGAATTCTATGTGGTACAAATTCACTCTGTGTTTAGTGTTTAATACCATTATATATATATATATATATATATATATATATATATATATATATATATATATATATATATATATATATGTGTGTGTGTGTGTGTGTGTGTGTGTGTGTGTTGATTTTAATTCATGTCAATTTTTAACTTTACAATATAAGTGAAACAAAAAATATTGAAAATGTTCGCGTTTTATCGGGACATCCCTCGTACATATAATGCCAATCCAATCAAAACATTTGATTGCTACTTACAAGCATTGGTATTTATTGCATTGATACTTCGCTTGAACTTTTGACAATGGAATGGAAAAAGAAACACTTTAACGTTTCTAACAATTTGATATCGATTTGAAAATAATAGAGAGCAAAGTTGACAGAATTTTGAATTGAGTAAAAGTGTAATGTCTTTAACTTCTTATTCCAGATCACGAACTACAAAAAAGGATAGAGACTCATCTATTGTGGAAAGTGAGTTAAGCACTCTTTGAATTTTTTGACTTGTTTCTTTTAAATTTAAAGAATCAAATTTTTCATTATTATTTATTTGTCAGTATTATTATTATTATTAAAGTCAGTGAAACAGAACTTGGAACAGCATGTATTATTTGATCTATTTAAGGTTCTTTGATGAACTTAGAACAGCATGTATTTGATCTATTTAAGGTTCTTCGATGACATCAAACTCGGATTCTGGAAAGGAAAACAATGAGCTTGGTGATAACGATTATATTGACGATGATGAAATAATCCACGCAGAAAATTCTTACGGTGATATGTATTTTAATAAAATTACGTTAGAGGGTATTATTCAGCACAATCAAAGAGATGATGACGATGGCTTCAAACACGAATATGCGGTAAGTGTTTCCATTTCTAAACTGTTGGAACCCAGAAGAAATATGCTTTTGATTAATTATTCTTTTTCTTAATAGGAAATACCTTACTTCGAGAAATACCCCTGCAACGCTGGAAGACTACCTGAAAACATACCAAAAAACAGATCCAAAACAACATTTCCATGTACGTATAGCCCCTATATAAAAATAAAAATACTTTCTGCTCTAGTTTACTAAACTTATTGTGCATAAAGTTTATTTAATGTTTTAATAACATTAATCACAATTCCTTAAATCAAAGTAGTGAATTTTCCTCTTTGAGTAACCAATTTTAAATATGAATACCAGACATATGTGGGAAAAATATTTACAATATTGAAATTATGAAGCAAAAAGAGCTTTAACAAACGCATATTCATAAGAAAAACGGTGTAATCTTCACCTCAGTGCCCAGTATAACAAAGAACTGCGAAAGATAGTATTGTTCTTCCGCCTACCTCCAAGTAAATTTTTAAAATTTAACACATTTAAATGATTTTTAATGTCTATGTAGATATTTATATGAATTTTCATAAAACATTTACTTCTTTGGGATAACAAAGAGAGATAACTTATAATTTTGGTAAAATGTGTGTTTTTCACCAGAGCAATCAACGGAAAATATTTTTAAAACATCTTTCCCCCCCAAAACAAAAATTCCTTTTTATAGTTTATTTGGACTATCATTTCACAAATTCATACCAAAGCTTTTTGTGTTTCCCGGGGGGGGGGGGGATATGTTTACAATGTTTACAGACAAAAAACTGCAGAAATGCTTATTTTTTCACCAATCTCAAAGGGATTTACAACTTAAACATGGTATTTTACTAATAATTATATATGTTAAATTTTATATGAGTCAGTCATAAAAAAAGATTTAAGGAACATTTATTCATATCCAAGGATATTTTAAAATGTGGTGATGCTTTTAAGCCCGATTTCAATGAAACATATCGCCTACCCGCCTTAATTAAAGAAATAGAATTAGGGGTAATTAACTATTTAACACTTGTATTAAAATTATCAGTCAATTACTATTGAACTGTTCTTTGCATTCAACAAAGATTTTACGGCCAAATTCCCATTAGTATAGGATTAAATGGGTGTAAAGTATAGGCGCGAATCGAGAGTTAGCGTGCGTAGTTCTTGAACTTGTTTGATTAATGAAGGGATCTAGTGATGTTGACCTACAATATAGCGGCCATGGGGAAATAACTCTTGCTTATATCACCTCCATGGGAAACCATCTATACGTTAAAAGGTAGAGCTTAAGTTAGCATACATGAAATTTTTTATACCCGCACTTTCTAAAGAAAGTTCGGGTATATTGCTGTTACTCATGTCTGTCCGTCCGTCCGTCTGTCACACTCTTCTTTCTCAAACTCCTCTTACATTTTACACAGTAGCCTAATTATCTTTCGGGAGATGGTTGGTGATATCATGCAAATGTGCAGTAAGGTTTCGGAATTTTCATTTTCAACCTGGGGGTCAAATGGGGGTCGAAAAATGACGTTTTTAATGCAAAAAGCCCGTTTTCCTGAACTCCTCTTACATTTTACACAGTAGCCTTATCATCTTTTGGGAGATGGTTGGTGGTGTTATGTAGATATGCAGTAAGGGTTCGGAATTTTCATTTTCACCCTAGGGTCAAATGGGGGTCGAAAATGACGTTTTTTATGCAAAAAGCCCCTGGTTCCCTGAACTCCTCTTACATTTTACACAGTAGCCTAATCATCTTTTGGGAGATGATTGGTGGTGTCATGTAGATGTGCAGTAAGGTTTGGGAATTTTCATTTTCACCCTGGGAGTCAAGTGGGGGTAGAAAAATTACCTTTTTTATGCAAAAAGCCCCTGGTTCCCTGAACTCCTCTAACATTTTACACAGTAGCCTTATCATCTTTTGGGAGATGGTTGGTGTTGTCATGTAGATGTGCAGTAAGGTTTCGCAAATTTTCATTTTCACCCTGGGGGTCAAATGGGGGTCGAAAAATGAGTTTTTTAATGCAAAAAGTCCCTGGTTCCCTGAATTCGTACATTTTACAAAGTAGCCTAATCATCTTTTGGGAGATGGTTGGTGGTGTCATATAGATGTGCAGAAAGTTTTCGGAATTTTCATTATCACCCTAGGGGGTCAAATGGGGGTCGAAAAATGAGGGGGGTTTTATGCAAAAAGCCCCTGGTTCCCTGAGTTCCTCTTACATTTTACACAGTAGCCCAATAATCTTATGGGAGATGGTTGGTGGTGTCGTGTAGATGTGCAGTAAGATTTCGAAATTTTCATTTTCACCCTGGGGGTCAAATGGGGGTCGAAAAATGACGTTTTTTTATACAAAAAGCCCATGGTTCCCTGAACTCCTCTTACATTTTACACAGTAGCCTAATGTCTTTTTAGAGATGGATGGTGGTGTCATGTACATGTGCAGTAAGGTTTGGGAATTTTCATTTTTACCCTGGGGGTCAAATGGGGGTCGAAAAATGACGTTTTTAATGCAAAAAGTCCCTGGTTCCCTAAACTACTCTTACATTTTACACAGTAGCCTAATCATCTTTTGGGAGATGGTTGGTGGTGTCATATAGATGTGCAGAAAGTTTTCGGAATTTTCATTATCACCCTAGGGGGTCATATGGGGTCGAAAAATGAGGGGGGTTTTATGCAAAAAGCCCCTGGTTCCCTGAGTTCCTCTTACATTTTACACAGTAGCCCAATAATCTGATGGGAGATGGTTGGTGGTGTCATGTAGATGTGCAGTAAGATTTCGAAATTTTCATTTTCACCCTGGGGGTCAAATGGGGGTCGAAAAATGACGTTTTTTTTATACAAAAAGCCCATGGTTCCCTGAACTCCTCTTACATTTTACACAGTAGCATAATGTCTTTTGGGAGATGGTTGGTGGTGTCATGTACATGTGCAGTAAGGTTTGGGAATTTTCATTTTTACCCTGGGGGTCAAATGGGGGTCGAAAAATGAGTTTTTTAATGCAAAAAGTCCCTGGTTCCCTAAACTACTCTTACATTTTACAAAGTAGCCTAATCATCTTTTGGGAGATGGTTGGTGGTGTCATATAGATGTGCAGAAAGTTTTCGGAATTTTCATTATCACCCTGGGGGTAAAATGGGGGTCGAAAAATGAGCGGGATTTTTTTTGCAAAAAGCCCCTGGTTCCCTGAACTCCTCTTACAATTTACACAGTAGCCTAATCTTTTGAGGGATGGTTGGTGGTGTAATGTAGATGTGCAGTAAGGTTTCGGAATTTTTATTTTCACTCTGGGGGTCAAATGGGGGTCAAACTTTTAAAAAAAATATTTAACATGTTTAAACACCTTGGTTCTCAGAGCTTCCCTTATATTGTATGCTATAGCCTTAAATCATGATCATTTGGAAGATGATCGATTTTGTCCTGTGGATGTGTAAAATGGTTTTAAAATTTGCATTTCCATGTGGATGGCAAATAGGGGCAAGAAAAAATGGCCCCTTCCTAACCCGTGGGGTCATGATTTGTACAAACTTGAATCTACACTTCTTGAGAATGTTTCCATATTAATCTTGCTTTGTTGTTCTTGAAAAGATGAATTTTGAAGATTTTTTTTCCCTTTATTCCTATTTAAAACTTGATCCCTTATTGTGGCCTGACCCTATCATCGGAGTTCAATCAGATTTGAAAACTAGAAATATGTCCATAGGACAAATAAATTGAAACTAAAATCTAAAAAAAAAAATTGATATAGATGATAAATTCTCACCAAATTATGTATAAATGTATGCTTACATAAAATATCTTAGATTGTTCTTTAAAACTAAGCAAAACACAAATTGAAGAGAAGGGAGGTCAAGGTCACAGGAAAGTGCAAGGTGAAAAAATTTTTGATGCAATTGAATAGCACTCACTAATACATTTCAGCATATTAGGTTTGATAAAAATATCTTGAATGATTTATTTAAAACTGAGCTTAACAATTATTTAAGAAAAAAAGAGGTCAAGGTCTAAGGAAAAGTTGAGGTCAAAATGTTGATGCAGTTGAAAAGCTTACATCAGTATGTATTTACTATTAGCATATGAAGTTTGATAAAAATATCATAAATGGTTTATTTTAAATGTAGATAAACATTAATTTAGAAAAGTGAGGTCAAGGTCAAAGGAAAAGTCAAGGTCAAAAACGTTTATGCAATTGATAGCTCTTAGCAGTATGCATCAGCATATTAAGTTTGATAAATATATCTTGAATTGTTTATTCAAAAACTGATCTAGACACTAATTTAAGAAAAGTGAGGTCAAGGTCAAAGGAAAGGTCAAGGTCAAAAAGGTTGATGCAGTTGAAAAACTTACATCCGTATGTATCAGCATATGAAGTTTGATTGAAGTCGGATATGACAAACACTATATGCCTCGGCCATATTCATGGCAGGGCATAAAAAACTTGAATCTACACTATATGAGGATGTTTCCATATCAAAATGACTAACAAGCAAATTCAAAGAATTGTGGTCCCCTGCTTTCCATGTCCTAGTGGATGGGATGCCATTTATGACATATTGTTTCAAATATGAACGGCCTATCATATGTCATTCAAAAGTAATCACCAAAGTTAAAATTTTTGAAAATTAGGTAAAACATCAAGGTCAAGCCGTAAAAAAAAAATCATAGC
The DNA here is from genome assembly GCF_033153115.1 of Saccostrea echinata. Classification (NCBI taxonomy): domain Eukaryota; kingdom Metazoa; phylum Mollusca; class Bivalvia; order Ostreida; family Ostreidae; genus Saccostrea; species Saccostrea echinata. The sequence goes on along the minus strand of NW_026889776.1, from coordinate 14,143,126 downwards.
ATGCTTGGAAACATATTGTTACATAAAATGTACATGTCAAATATGAAAGTCCTATCTCTTCTCAATCAAAAGTTATAAGGAAATATAACATTTTTGAAAAGTAGGTTAAACATCAAGGTCAATGTCACAGAGTCAAAAGTCATGATATATTTAGAAAGGTCTTGTCACAGGTAATATACATATATAATATGAATGCCCTATCTAATCTCTTTCAAAATGATCAATTTAAAATAATGTTAAATTTTTTGAAAGGTATATCAAACTTCAAGGTCAAGGTCATGGGTTCAAAAATCATAGTATGTTTAGAAAGTTCTTGAAGGTAATGTACATGTGAAATATGAAAGCCCTATTTCTTATTATTCAAAAGTTATGACCAAGGTTAAATTTATTGTGACAGACGGACAGACTGACAAACAGACAGACTGACAGACAAATGAGATTTAATGTCCCCTAGGTCCCTTTCGCGAAAACGGATGACAATAATGCCCTTGTTGTTCTTGAGAAGAAGATTTATGATGGAAAAAAAGCCCCTGCATTTTTTTATGTAAATCTTTGAATCCCCATATTTGGCCCCACCCTACCCCAGTGGGTCATAATTTGAACAAATTTAAATCTACACTAAGTCTATGTAAAGAAAGTTTCAACTTTTTGGGCCCAGTCAGTGGTTCCTGATAAGACTTTTTTTAAATGACACCACCAAATTTTCACTAATTCTTGATTATCCCCCTTTGAAAGAGGGTGTGACCCTTCATTTGAACAAACTTGAATCCCCTTTACCCGAAGATGGTTTGTTAAGGTTGGTTGAAATTGGCCCAGTGGTTCTAGTGAAGAAGACAAAAATGTGAAAAGTTTACAGACGGACAGATGGATGACGGACAAAATGTGATCAGAAAACTAGAAAAACTCAAGTGAGCTAAAAACATGATCACAAATACTTGGAAAGAGTTACAGTATTTGAAAAGCAGTTTTTTCCATGCATTGTTTTCAGAAGCTGAAAATGTATGACTTGTATCCATGTTGAAAAAACTGCATATTTCAGAAAACAGTATGATTACAAATAGTTAATCAAGGTGCTTTGAGTAGCAAAATAAGCTAAACTGGTATAACTAATTCAACCACAGAGCTTAGTCAATTTTAAGATGCACAACCTTTTCAACTCTTAATCATTCTTAAAATGTTTATATCATTCATTTTTGATTCAAGGGAGAACTAGAGATATGACCAGAAGTATATCCGTTGACTAATAAACATGTACATGTATATTGTGTTTTTAAGTCATTAATGTTTGTTTGTTGTTAAATGTCCCTCTCGGGAATTTTTCGTTCATATGGAGACACCTGTCACCACTTAAAAATAATGAAGACGTACAAGTCAGATTTGAGGTTAGCATTCATTATAGGAGTTTTCAACAATTAAGACGTAAAGAGATAACTCCTTCCCCTCGCCCCTTCCCCTTCCCAGACCCCTGTTTGTTCATGTAACTAATACTTTATTTTGACATAAAAAAGGTGAATATATACAAATAGTTTAATGGTCTATCTCTGAATGATTTTCATTCCCAATTCTAGGAGGGTACATGGGTTGACCCAAATTCATGAATGAAATGTCAAGCAATCTTATCATTGATGCACTTTTATTTAATTTGATGTGGTCAAATTGTGAATATTTCAAGTTCATTAAGAGAGTTTGGATGACCTCCAGGGGTTCATAACCTTAAACCATTAGATGTACATAACATAATAATACAAGAAACAAAATTATGTATAGTCAAATGGAAAAGTTTTCTACTATTTTGGAGTCACATGATCATTTGTCATTTCAGGGACAGGGAGCGGCTAGGGAAATAGCCCCCCCCCCCCCCCCCGGAATTTGCAGAGTTATTTAAATAGGACTATATACATTTACTGATTTACAGAAGCAAATAAAAAATGACTTTGGACGCCCCCCCCCCTTTAAAAACATGGACCCCACCAACATTGTTTTTTATTTTGTTTGTTTTTTTCCCCGGAAAAAAATCCTGGACCTGTGCCAGTAACTGAATGTAATGTAGACAAGGGGAGATAACTCTTCAGAATGTAAAATTCGTCTATAGTGGCATCCAATGATCTTTGATCCTTTTTAAACTTTAACAGCTTTTTCATTTCGGTTATTTTACCCCAATCAATACTTAAACTTGTACTTACCGACTGTCATAGGTCCTGTCAACTTCATGAAATATAATCCAGTTAAAACATAAAATGAATTAATTTCTACTGATATACATGTAATCACGTGTACACCACACTGCACCATGTGCAATGTGAAAATGATTATGGTAAAACTAGTACTAGTAGGATGACGCAAGCCCAATGTGATGTAGAAATTTTCAAAAAGGTGTTCATATACATGTACAGTACAAGAACAAATTTTAAATTATCATAACAAACGATGTTTTAACATAACTTTGCCATCTAGGCCTATTTCCAAAAACAGGCAATTTGTGAGTGTGTGTTTCGGGGGGGGGGGGGGGTATGGCTTTTCAAGGAGGTTTTAGTCTAATCAAATACTACAAAAAAAGTTTTCACATTTTGATAAATTCATCAAAAACGCTTTATACTAAAATAATATTATTTGTTGTTGAGAAAATAAATTTAAAAAGTTCCAATTATGGGCCAAAAATTCATATCCCCCCTTTTTTCAAAACCTAATTTACATCATAAATTAAATTATGTTATTTCAGACTGGTAATGAATTAAGTCGAAGAAATACCTATTAGAGGCTCTTAGGTCACATGGTCATCTAAGCATTTTATGCTCGAATTGACGAATACATGTACTGTGTAAATTGTAGACTTATTTTGACTTTTTCCTTGGTAAGCCCAATATGAAGGGGTACGCACTTAAAGGCAAACACCTTAGTGCGAGTATTACTGTCTCATGACAGCATCTAGTTTATTGTTGAGTTTAAACTTTAGCCTATTTAATCGCCAAAATATGCATGGCTGAAATATTGCCGACTCGGCGTTAAACAATATTAATAATCAGTCAATACAATTATAATATTAGTAAAAAGCAGAACAATAGCTAAATGATTGAAGTAGTATTTTAACATGCTGAGTAGTAAAATTTACTTGTTTTTTTTTTTTTTTTTTGTTTATTGTTCAATGTCCCTCTCGGGAATTTATCACTCTTATGGAGACGCAACCTCTTGCCGGTGGAGGGCTGAAAATTTAGATTTACTGTCCTATACTTGGCACTCAGGGCGATCGAGCAGTGGGGGATCTTTTTTGTGCCAGCATTGAGACAACGCACTTTGAAAAAATGTGCGTTAAATTTGGGACAAAATCAACACACTGAAAAAAAATTTCAAAGTGCGTTAAGAGTTTGGGACAAAATCAACACACTGAAAAAAAAAAAAAATCAAAGTGCGTTAAGAGTGTACATCAACATTTTTTTACCACGCAGCCACATAAATCACTTTGAAAAAATATGTATAAAACAAAATTCTGGACTTAGATTTTAGTAAAAAAAAAAAAACAACAAAATTATCTTCTTATATTTCTTTCGAAAATCAGTTGAATTGTTCTACCTTAATTGAGATCGAGGAGAAACAGGTAGAAGGTCCCTCATGCATCCTAACTCTTTATCTTTCCCTTCCCAAATATATGTATTTACCTTACATGTATGACATAGATATACTTTCTCTCAATACATTTGAGTTAACGCAAAATAGATGAAAAAAAAAAACGAGATAAGATTTCTGAAAAAAAAAAATAGTAACGCACCCTATTATATTAAAGAAGAGAGGCTCAGATGTCATTTCGCTGATCTCAGCAACAATTACCAACTGACTATACTTATGCCAAAGAAGCTTTAAAAATTCAACTACAAATTAAAAAAAAACCACATTAACAGTGTAACAACAGCATGCTATTAGACATGTCTAGCCCTTGTATTATATCAAATTACAGAGTGAGAAATAATCTGAGTGCGTCGCTTTTATAAGAATTTTTGAGAAAAATGTATTAGTGAACAAGGTAAAAATTTCAGTCGCGTGAGTAATGTGGCGTAGGTTTATTTTTTCTTACTATCAAATAAATGAGTCAATCATTGTGTCATATATGTTCTCAATAGATATATATGATAGATAGATAGATTAGAGAGAGAGAAAGAATTTTCGTGCTATGGAGAAATAATAGTTGCTCCCCTTTCCCTAAAAAAATGTGATGCTTTAAGTCACATATGGACCCTTAAATCACTGAACTTATTACAGACTGGATAAAATTAAAAACAACAAGAAGAAAGAAACGATATTTCGCTATTAAACAATCATTCCTCCATTATTTCTTGAAGACCTATTTCCCTTTTATAACATTTACGAGGATATTTGGAAACACAACCTCTAATATTTAAAACGTCTATATCTCAGATTCTGAAGTGAGGTCATCACCGAAAAGTTATCCATCCAGATTCAAATACTTATTTATCATACCTTAAATTTGCAAGGGTATTATCCAAGCCGTGCACATTTTTTTTAAAGTGCGTTATTTTTCAAAGTGCGATGTAAGAAATACCTACTGAGACACTAAAAATAATTTGTAAATCTATAAAAATGCTCTAATTTTTTGCTGCAAATGACAATGCTTCGGAAATATCCCAGTTTTAATCTTTGATTACGATTTTGATTATCTAAATATTAACTAAAAATATCTTACTGTAATAATTGTTCATGAATGTATTGAAAATATACGTTTCTAATTTTTTGTTAACAATGCACTTTACTTAATGCAACAGATAAAAAGTGTCCAATGGCAATCAATACATTTCCTTTAACCATTTTTTTTTTATATACATACATGTATATATTAAGGCGGGATTCCTGTTTTGTTCCTGACTAAATGAAATATTCAAAGTATATTTGCTTATATGAGTTACATATTAGGATGCAAGGGATTTAAAATATCGAAATTATCTTTCCTTCTCATAATATACATCTTTGATTGATTGATTGATTGAATGTTGTTTTTGTCCCGTTCGAGAATTTTTCACTCATATAGAGACGTTACCATATACCGGTGCAGGGCTTCAAATTTAGACCTTTACGCGGCACTCAAGGCCATTGAACAGTGAGGGTTCTTTATCGTGCCAACGCATACCATGACACGGGGCCTCGGTTTTAAAGGTTATACATCTTTGAATAGAAATTGTAAACTGAGTTTGACATCTACATGTAGCATGGACTATATTTTTCGCGGAACTGCGGCGTACGAAAATATCTCTTTTTCTGCTTCTTAAAACTTCTACAGGACAATGGCTTTAGTTAAATTTTTTAAACAATCAAAATCTAAGAGAACTTTTCTTAAGAGACTGAAATTAATAACCATGAACTAAAACATTAAGATACCTCAAGTAAAAAAAAAGATTTTCTAGACGAAATATTTAAAAAAAAAAGATTTTGAAAGCTTCCAGTCTAAGGACAGAATTGAGCAAAAAATCAGAAAAAAAGTGATTTTTTTTTCTCTTACTAAACGGTCAAAACGTTTTGTAATTGTATCATTTTGTATATTTGTATGACTACTTCACCATATGTGAAAAAGAGAAAAAGTTAAATATAGAAAGTATATAAATATAGCTAATATTCCCTGAAATTTTGAGAAAAATAAAGGAAAATAGGGATAGCCGTTATCTATTTTACTTTAATTATTCAACTTAATTTGGAAATCTCACCTGTTAGACATTATTTCATATTGTCTTTTCATGCAAAAAGATAAAAACATTTAATTTTTTGTAATAGAAGTAGGCATCGACTGATTGGAAACAATATTGTTTTATTTTTAACGTCAAGAAAAACGATAATGACCTCTACATGACGTTGTGCCTTAATAGAACGGTCAATTTTATTCTTAGTGATATTGTCTTCTTCAAACTGTCAAAGTTTCATTATTTTTTTTAAATGCAATAACCCTAACAAAAAGAATACTATAGTTAACTATAGTTAACTATAGTAAATCAAAGTGTCAAAGTGATCACTATACTAAATCAACGTTTTCAAAGTGATCACTATAGTGTCATAGTGATCACCATAGTAAATCAAAGTTTTCAAAGTTATCACCATAGTAAATCAAAGTTTTCATAGTGATCACTATAGTATATCAAAGTTTTCATTGTGATCACTATAGTAAATCAAAGTGTCAAAGTTATTACTATAGTAAATCAAAGTGTCAAAGTTATCACTATAGTATATCAAAGTTTTCATTGTGATCACTATAGTAAATCAAAGTTTTCATTGTGATCACTATAGTAAATCAAAGTGTCAAAGTTATTACTATAGTAAATCAAAGTGTCAAAGTTATCACTATAGTATATCAAAGTTTTCATTGTGATCACTATAGTAAATCAAAGTTTTCATTGTGATCACTATAGTAAATCAAAGTTTTCATTGTGATCACTATAGTAAATCAAAGTTTTCATTGTGATCACTATAGTAAATCAAAGTTTTCATTGTGATCACTATAGTAAATCAAAGTTTTCATTGTGATCACTATAGTAAATCAAAGTTTTCATTGTGATCACTATAGTAAATCAAAGTGTCAAAGTTATTATTATAGTGAATCAAAGTGTCATAGTGATCACTATAGTATATCAAAGTTTTCATTGTGATCACTATAGTAAATCAAAGTGTCAAAGTTATTACTATAGTAAATCAAAGTGTCAAAGTTATCACTATAGTAAATCAAAGTGTCAAAGTTATCACTATAGTGAATCAAAGTGTCAAAGTTATCACTATAGTAAATCAAAGTGTCAAAGTTATTATTATAGTGAATCAAAGTGTCAAAGTTATCACTATAGTAAATCAAAGTGTCAAAGTTATTACTATAGTAAATCAAAGTGTCAAAGTTTTCACTATAGTAAATCAAAGTGTCAAAGTTATCACTATAGTAAATCAAAGTGTCAAAGTTATTACTATAGTAAATCAAAGTGTCAAAGTTATTACTATAGTAAACCAAAGTGTCAAAGTTTTCACTATAGTAAATCAAAGTGTCAAAGTTATTACTATAGTAAATCAAAGTGTCAAAGTTATCACTATAGTAAATCAAAGTGTCAAAGTTATTACTATAGTGAATCAAAGTGTCAAAGTTATTACTATAGTAAATCAAAGTGTCAAAGTTATTACTATAGTAAATCAAAGTGTCAAAGTTATCACTATAGTAAATCAAAGTTTTCATAGTGTCAAAGTTATCACTATAGTTAACTATAGTATTTTTTTGTTAGGGAAATATGAGAAGAATCCCTCCTTAAATATGAAACTGTAGATTTTAAAATATCCAGCAGCTGCACCACAATTTTCTTGTCAAGTAAAATCAACTTAAAAATGAACTAAAAATATTAATAATTAAAGTATTGAAAATAACTTATTTTAGCATTGACATTATTTTCATTTTGTGAGAAAATATAATTTTATATATATTTACATTATTAAAGGAAAATACCCTTACGATCATTAAGAGAACAATGTAATTTCTGTCCACGAAATTCTTATTCTTCGTCCAAGCAATGCTTCGAGAGAACTATGCAAATTAAAAAAAAATGGTTTGTTGAAAAAAGAAGAAAAAATGATTAAGAGTATGTTTTAAACAATGCCTTCAACAATAAAAAAAAATGATACTTTCAGACGACCATTCCAGAATCACATTATCAAACGGAGTTTCAGACTATGTCAACGCCAATTATATTGACGTAAGATATATAAAATAATCAGTTCAGTGGCAAAATTGTTTTATTGTGATAATTTAATTAAAACTTTTCTTTTTGGAAAATACAAAATTATTTCATATTTAAAAGGAGGAACCATTACAGTGCACCAATTACAAAACTTCAGACTTTATTGATTATAATATTCCTGTTACGCTGGTCATTGACACAGGCTGAAACTCTGTCATTCAGTTAACTGAATTTTTACAGAAAGGCCTTGAAAGAGGACCGAATTGCAGAGCTCTGTCATTCAGTCACCTATTAGTAGAATTTCAGTTACCCTTTCTTTTAACTGAATGGCGGAGTTTCACCGATGTTTATTTATTGATTATAATACTCTTGTATCGTTTAACATTTTTCACTGAAAACCTGGAGAAGGAATTAATATCTCATATAGCAAGAATAATCATAAATTTTCCATTACTGAAAATTTTCAGGGTATCAATAAGACCAATGAGTATATTGCAGCACAAGGTATGTGTTTTTTTCTATTTATTTGAAAATTCTATTTATATGAACACTTTATAAATGCAATTAGAATACAGATATAGTTTTTTTATGTTAATATATTTTTATCTCTTTGTCACAGGACCTCTTCAGAATACAGTTGAAGACTTTTGGATCATGATTTGTCAAGAATATATTAATCATATCGTTATGCTTACAAACCTCAAAGAAGGGAACGAAGTAAATTCTTTATTACTTTACAAAAGAGTGTAATATTGGAGGTAGTCTCATATATCACGTCAAACAAATTACATAATCGTAGAATATGATCACCATGAGATTCAATAACTACTATATTTAAGGAATGAAGCTTATTTTAACCTATGGTATACGATATAAAATAACTTGGGGCAGTTTACACTTTATAAACCGTGAAGCCTTATATCGTATAACATAGGATAAAATAAACTTCATTCCTTTAAATTTTAAATGCAGTGTAGACAATAAGACAATTTTTCCTCCAAAAACGGCTTCAAATTGAGCCTATTTTCAAGTAACGTCAAGCGGAGTAATACGTTTTTGACGTAACTCATTGTGATGTAGGCAACTTATGTTATACGATATAAACTAAAACTTTTATCAAATCAAATGACGTGTTACAACTAAAATTAAATTATTTTTGTGTGCTTAAAGCAGTAGAGTTCAAGATCAGATGCAGTTATAAAACTTATGTGAGAATCGTCAGATTTAAAAACCAATGAATCTTAGATAAACCTTCTTTTACCTAACAGATAAAATGTTTCAAGTACTGGCCAGATTTACATCAGTCTAGGACCTTTGGTGTGATCCCACTAAGCGCGGATGAAGATAGTAACTTTGGTGTGATTTCCATTCACGCGGAAGAAGAGAAAATTTACGCCAATTACAAAATCAGGAAATTTAGAGTTGTACATAAAAGGGTGAGACATAATACTGTATCATAAAATCTCTCATTTTGCTTTGTAATATAAAGCTTGCTTTATTCTTAACATTCTTCTGGTAAAACTGTTTTTTTTTTTATAATTTAATAGGTACCTTGAAATAAAAATGTAATCTTTTTCGTAACCGTTGTCAATTTGATTTCACATGTCACGTTTTTCCCTTTTTATTAAACAAATGTCAAATTCTTAGATTTTCGCTCCAAAGGGTACAAAAATATTAAATGATAATTCTGGAGTAGAACATTTACGATAATTTCAAACTTTTAAAACTAATTTTCAGACGTCGTTTCTTGTTTAGGGATCTTCATACTTGATAGCATTTGGAGTATAAAAATTTGCTTATTTAAATCAACAGCTAAAAGGGTCTCGTATAGTAACAGAATCTCGCGTAGTAACACATTATCACTATACTGCCTGGCCGGAACACGGGATACCGGAACCGCTCTGCCTTGCAGATTTCCATGACCATGTGACAAGGACAAAAGATAAAGGATACTATAGTGGCCCCACCCTAGTACACTGCAGGTAAAAAGAGGAATTTTAATGATTGTAATTAGTTTCATGTTGAAAATAATTAATCTTTCCTAGTGATAGAACGAAGTTGGTTTTATTTTTTATTTATTTTTTTTTTTTTGAAATGTATGTATGGAAACAGACATTATACCAATTTATTCGTGGGTGAGAACATTTGTGATTCGCAAATATTTATTTAAACGTGTATTTATTTCGTCAGTCCCAATCATTTATAAACGCAGATCTTTTTCAAAAGGACGAATAAATGTTGTTGGAAATAATAGTGTGTTTTCAACTTGACGTTTAAAGCTAGTTTTTTTTTCTTTTAATGTATCTTTGTTCTTTTGCTAATCAAACTAGATGCCCAGCTTGATATAATATGTTTTCTTCATGTCGATTTTATACTAAATGAAATCTTTGAACATCACTTTGTATTATCTTGTAAATCCTCGGTACAATCTTAGTTCTGGCACTGGCCGTACAGGGACATATATCGCTATTGACGCTTTATATAAGAAAGGCAAAACAGAAAGGAAAGTCAACATCGCGGAATACGTGAAGAAAATGAGGGAAAATAGAATGAACATGGTTCAGACTTATGTGAGTTAATCATTCTTTCATTGAGTATGCACGTTTAATAGCATACAACTAATTAGTTAACATAATATCTGTAGTCAAAAAATAGAAACGAATATTAATTTAAAAGCAGAAGAAAGATACCTTATCAACAAAGAAAGAATATAGTTGAGTTAGAGAAAACTTAACTTGTTAGCTTTTGCAAACATGTCCTCCGTATAAATTGGGTAAACTTGTTTGTTTATGTAATATTTAAGGAGCAGTACAAAACTATTTTTCTGGCGATTGAGGTTATGTTCAGGATTCCGGCATATAAACACACCAAACCAGAATTTGTAGAACAAGCAGGGCTTAGAGACTGGTATAAGTCACCAGATGAACGCGAATTAAAACAGAAGTTGCAGGTAATCTAAGACATGAGTATTTGATTCGAATGTGGAAACCGACTTGGAAATATGCCTGACATATTAATGTAATTATCGGAATATCCGTATTTTTTTCTAAAAAAAATTTAAATTTTAAATATTTGTAACATGATTATGTTATTATTCAAATATATGCAAGTTTTATTCATTTGTAAGATTTAGTGTGAAAAAATGCTTTGGTCCATATATATGCCAAAAATGGAAAATAGTACAAAAAAAGGTTTTAACATTTAGAGTCTTCTAAGGGCGCGGCCATCGTACACGGAAGATGATTACAAGCTAGCCAGAGAGAATGGAGATAAATCAGCTGTTCTTCCACGTGAGTAATTTATATGAATTCTTTTAGATTGGCTGTCAATTAATTTATCAAATATGACTCACTCTGAATATATCCAGTTTTATTTCAACAATAAAAATTCTTGATGAAATATGGAGATAAGGAACTGTCAAACTCAAAAATCCATTGAAACAATACAAATCGGGAACAGAGCAAAAGCGGACCTCTACAGACATCCGAGGTGGGATCAATTGCCATGGAGGGGTAAGCATCCCCTGTCGACCGGTCAAATCCTCCGCGTGCTCCTTGTCATGATAGGGCAAACGGAAAAATCCGTACGTCATGATAGGACAAACGGAAAATACGTACACAATTCAGTGTGTAAACAATGGCCTAACAATTGGTATGAAAAAACGACAGTAGTAATTCGACTTCATGATAGATTATATTTGCTGACAAGGTCATTGTATGGACAATAGAACATGCGAAATTCTGCCTTTAAACGAGAATGTTGATATCCTTGTTTCATCAACTCGTCAATAGCTTCCATCGTTTTACTAATCGTTCGTACGTAGAACATGCTCTTGCGTATTGAATAGAGTCAACTGGGAGACACAAAGTCCGTATGCTGGAGATAAGGGTATACTGGTACATAAATAACGGAAGTTGACGATAGAAAAATTGAAGTCACGTTGTTGTTAGGTTACCATTAACGTCCTTTTCTAGTAAAATATCCAAATATGAAACAGAAGTCTCAGACTCTGAGGTATCTTTTATTTCAAGTTTACTGGGATATATCGAGTTGACGTGTGAATGGAAGTAACTATTGTTAATTGATAATACGTCGTCGATATATCTAAATGTCTAGTTGAAGGCTACAGAAAGTGTAATGATAGAATGTTTAGTCTTGTCCATTATTTATGTTAACTTCTTGAACATCACTACATCAGAAATTTCTCTAAGATTTCATAATTTACATCCACCAGTATGCATGCAATACTAGTCTTCTACCAGCAAGTGCAATTGCGATTCCTTGTAATTTCGTTAACAAAAAATCATCAAAGGGCAACAAATTGTACACTAATGGCCATCATTAAAAATATCTGTTTCCACCTACCCGACCCTAAAATCTGAAGTTAGGTTTGTAGGTAGGTATTTTTTTCCTGACAGCACGCAGCTTTGAAAATACATTCTGAAATTTAATGGAATAATACATTTATAAATAAGAAAAGTACAATAGAAAGCGGTTTGTAAACAGAATATCATACATTTAGAAGCAAAATTTAAGGTAAATTAATTCACAACTATTATTCAATTGAACTTGTGAAATATCTCACGCCAATGTAAATTTACTGAATACGAATATTTTAAAAGACAACTTGAGATTCTCAGATACGTAAAGACCGGACATCCGAGTATATTTTTAAAACTATTATCAGATTCCAGTGTTTACACTTGCAATGTACTTTTTCCAGGGCTTCGAAATTTGCAGTGGTTCTAGAGCATTTCGTTTTGAAGTCCCGAAGTAAGGAGCTAATTTTAAGTCGCAAGTTCAAATCCCAATTCGGGACGTTGAGACCGGTCCCTCGCATGAGATCGTAAAAATTTAGGATCAATGTCGCAGTACCTGCTGGCACGAAAAAGATCTCTTACTTTTTAATGACCAAAAGTGTCCAGTAAAAGTCTAAATTTGGAGCCCTTCACCGGGCAAATGTTCAAATGCTGTCTTCCCAACAATTCTCGAAGAGATTTAAAGCAAAGAAACAATCAGTCTTCAAAGGTCTAATTTAAGGAAAATATACTGGACGTCTCAGGAAGCTGTATCCTGATCTCAAAGTATTTGGAAAGAGTATGTAAACAATATTTAATTGAACCAAACCATATCTAAAAATGTCATACACAATGTCATAGTCACGAACTTTAACCCATGAATAAATGGCATGAGGAAAGGATTTCTTAATTGCATTCATGAAGATGAAATATACAGACATATTTACAACAACTACTATAGTCCCATATAGTACACATAAGAACTGGTTATTAAATCATAACTCAAATTAAATAAAATGCTGTGAAACTGATTGATGTGTTCACAAGGTGGGTCCCTCGTCTGCTCATGAGGCGGGGCTAACCATGCTTATTACGTAAGACAGGTTTGTAATACCTTCGAAATACTCTTAATTAGTCATGGTATATTTTATTAACGGAAAACTTCAAGATTGCAGGACTTTAATAAGCTAAAGGAATAAGGTCGATACGTCGCCGTTGTTTTATACCACGAACTATAACCCCTGTGATAACATGTTGTGGGCGCCATTTTGTCTCCAACAAACGCTTGAAAACACAGTAGAACAAAATCAGCCGGTCTGATAAGAACGGATTTTGATGAAATTGTATTTTATAAAAGTTGATAAACATTTAAAAAAATATTTAAATAATCTTATTAAAAAAACTTCTCAGTCGGTTGCGTTTTTGGAAACAAAGGTATCTTTTATTTTGGTTTAATCTGGGTATAGTTGCATGCTAAGAATCAGCTCAATATCTGCAAGAATGTTGAAGAAATATGCAGAAAACCAAGTTGGACAGAGAGAAAAGGGGGCAGACAGATGAGGAGGAAACCTTTAGTCCCTTCAAGTTTTACCTGCAAGGGGTTTACAATCAACCCACAATGTACTGGAATTTAGAAACAAGAGACCCAAGGGCCTTAACGGTCACCTGGGTATAATACAACAATTTAGAACAAAGAGTATACAATAAACTAATAGATGAAGCTTTGTTGCCCAAAAGCAAGAGAAATAGGATGATCAGGATCAATAAAGTAATTGGTCTAATATTCAGTACTAACTCATAAATTAAATTCTTATCTATCCCCCATTTATCACTATCACCATGCAGACTATTAAGAAACTTTTAGTTCTTCTGTACTACTTTTAACCCCATATTGTGACCTCTCATATTGGCCTCTTTTGGTCTTTCAAGAACATTTAATGAGATTAGTTATTTTTGTCTCATTTTTATTTATTTACAAGTCTACCTGATCATTTAAAGTATGAAAGTACTTTTTGTATTATACAATAATTTTTTTGGAATAATTCTCCTATTCTAAAATTCTAAAAACTAATATTCTTAAATTTCAAATACATTATTTACAGTGATTAATTGTCGAACTTGAATGGCAAAGGAGAATGACCAGGACCAGAACATTTGACCAAATGGTCCTGATGTTCAAAAATCTGGTAAAAATATCCTTGCTTATTAAAACTTTTATTGTTTGCCTTCGATATGCCGAGGAGCAGAGAAGAATGCATTTTCTCAATAGATTCAACATATCTCTATCCTAACATTAAAACCCATGTCCCAGGGTCATGAAATTCACGAAATTCACGAGGGTACCTTTTCATGAAAAGGTACCCTCATCATCATAACTATGGACTTAGTTGAAGATTTTCAAAGAATTAACACATTTTCTCTATATTATCAATATACCCTCCCCCCCAAAGAAACACCAAAACCTTGAGACCACAAGTTTTAAAATTTTGTAAGAAGCACAATTGTTCATCATAACTACATGTATGCACTTTGTTTATCTGCTCAACACTTATAAGGAGCAGACAGGATTATTTAACAAAATGACCTAGGGGCCATAAAACTCACAATTCTGGAAGAAGCACTCTTGTTCATCATAACTATGCACTTAGTTTCCATGCTTTATGACTAGAAGCAAAAAAAAAAAAGAATATTTTCAAAGAAAGTATGCTTTTTCACTATATAATTAATAGAGCCCCGCCCTAACACCAGAACCCCTGACCCAGGGGCCATGAAATTCACAATTTTGGAAAAGGCATCCTTGTGCATCATAACCATTCACTTAGTTTATTTAAATAATACCCAGGCGCAGAGAAGATTTTCAAAGAATTAATGCATTTTCACTTATAATCAATAGGGCCCGGCACTAATACCAGAGCACCTGACCCAGGGGCCATGAAATTCACAATTTGGGAAAAAGCATCATTGCTTATCATAAACATGCACTTTGTTTGTTTAAATAATACCTAAACGCACGACGAACGACGACAGAAAAAAACCCCAAACAGATAGCAATGTCACCTGAGTAACTCAAGTGACCTAAAAATTCTTCCGAGGGACTGAAAAATTATAGACTTCGACATTTACTTTTATGATATGTATAACTCCTTAAGAATACAGCATGTTCTTCATACATCATTATGCACATTATTTGGCCAAGTTTGACTTACCCTTTGTTCTAGGGATATTTTTTTTTATGTCTGGAATGTTATGTGTTTTGCATACTCCATTCAGACGTCACGGATGTGTCTGCAAATTAATTAACAATGAAAAAAAAATGGAGGTTTAAGACATTAATCTGGTTAAATAGTTAGTAAATAATTCACATTGTAAATCTTGTAATTTTTGGTTATTGAGTGAGGTTTCTTATTGTAGTTGACAAGTACAATGTCTTCCTATCTTCAAGTGTACCAAATCGAGGCAATTACATCAATGCTGTTACACTCTCGGTGTGTATTTTTTTTTATCTATGACTTTTTTAAAAGTTTTTTGTGACGAAATATTTTTTTAAAAGCATTAAAGTTTCACTCTGTGGAAAACAAACCATCTCATAACGAAATACAATAAATACTGTAGATGTAGAATTAAGTCTGAATGTCCGAAAATGTACATGATATATATACATGACAAGAATCTAATGATGCTGATAACATAGCGAGGTTAATTTTTGATTAAATTCTCATCTTTTGATTAAATGAAACTCTATACTATGCTCAATTTATATGATGCACTTGATTTTTTTTTACCTTTTCTTAGTCCTACACAAAAAACAACGCATTCATAATAACACATTATCCCTCACCAGAGGACGCTGTAGACTTCCTGCGCCTGCTCATTGATCATGCATCAGACATTGTGATTTGTATGGATCCTTTGGAAGATGTTAAATCAGTGAGTAGATGTTTTGATGTAACGTTTATTCAATATATTTTGTCAGAAACTAGGCACATGTACTCAAATTGAGAATTATCATGCATTTCATAACAGACAGAAGCGTGGCTGCCTTCTTCCATCGAACCAAAATTTGTACAACCATTTACCGTATACCGCGAATTTAAGCAAGTCAGTGAAATGTGTTGCAAAGGAACACCAATCTACATTTGTCAGGATGGAGTAAGTAGCGTCTTACGGTACTGGAAAGGTAACAGAGTGTAAATTCTAAGGTGCCTGACTAAATTTATATTTTCCTTTGAACATTTTCAAACCATCGAATTTCTATGAACGTGAATTACTTCACAAAGCAAAGGAGAACGGAGATTGTATGTTTTTTTCATATCATTCTTTTTTCTCTCTCTTACTTTTATTCTTATGTTTTTAAACAGTTCATTTGACGTATACAGAAAATCTTGTCTTATACGACACTGCATATTTAAAAGAATTGCGGAAACTGACGAAATTCTGGATTAGACAACACTTTTATCAACTGAGAAAATTAAAAGGAACTTGAAGTTTACATCGTAATATACAATAAGTTTTATTGGAATTATAAACACGTATGGTCAAAATACAAGGCATGGTAACGGTCGAATTGACACCTTGTTTGACATAAAAATCAAGGCACAATTAAAATTTTGCTAGTTTGTAAATAAGAACTTTAAATAATAATTGTTTTAAATCCACTATCAAGTTTGGTTAAAAGTATAAAAGGACGGACAAGAGCGTGGCAAAATAGAACATTTTACAAAATTATCTCCATTCTGGAAGAATTTCGTCAAATCTTAGTTATTTTTGACCCGGGGAACATTAGAGCACAAGCTTGCCTATCTAAAATTTCCAAACACGAAATAAATCTGGTACTAGTGCATGAAATATATAAATTTTGAAGATAAGCCTGTTTGAGTTCTGTGTTTTCTGAGACAAAACGTGCGTTGGAATTGAGAAAAATTCGAATAAAACCGAGAAAATTCGGAAACTGACTTATAATTACCTTCCTGTGACCTGTGTGTATCTTTTAAGTCTGTGTTTTCTGAAACAAAACGCGCATTGAAATTGATCAAAATTTCAATAAAAATGAGAAATTTCAGAAATTGACCAAAAACATTTTACCTTTCTGTGATCAGTGTATCAAAACGTAGAATGATTTTTATTTTTAACAGGGATAATAAGAGGTTTATTTATGAACTATTGCATCGTTCTAAAAGCGATTTAAAGCAGGGGCCACGAAAGGGTCTTAGTCAAAAATAAGTGAATTTACAATCATTTCTAATTAGAGTCGAACTTTGTGTTGCATAATAAATAAATCTCAATGTGCATTTCTAAGAAAGAAGGCATTTCACTTTTATAATAAATTTTTAAATCTTCTTAGTGAAGCTTTCATTAAGTACATTTTTCTTTTCTTTAGTCAAAGAACAGGGGTTTCTCAGCGTCGATTATAGAGCCAAATGAAATTGAACTCGACCAGGCTAGATGGCGGATAACATATTTGTTATACTTCGCTAATTATTTAAAGACAGAGGGTCCTATAACTCTAGTTAGCAGGTAATTAAATTAAATCATTAAAATTTATTTATAGGAGGCATTTCTAAGGACAGCGTTTCTAGGCTAACCATCTTGACAACAAGTAAAGAATTGTGCCCTATTGAAATTCAGTGACCGAACGAAATACCCCCCCCCCCCTCCCACACCCCGAAGTAACTGTCCTTTGCATAAAACTTTATAATAAGTACAAGTATTGGCCATATAGTTCAAGGACACTTATGTGGGTTTTTTTTTCAAAAATGAGATACCAATAAACACTATTTTACTATCCAAACATTTACTTTTACTGAACAAATTCGGAACAGTTTTCTTGTAGTGTAACCATCTCGCTAGAATGCGATTATTCCTCTCTAGCGGTAGAAAAAAAAGATAAGCATAAACAGTTGTTCTGTTGTTTTGATTATAAAAAAAAAAATCAATAACCTCCTCCATTTCAAAAATCCCGGAGAAGGTTGCACTGTTCATTACCTACATAAAACTTACGACACAGGCTTGAAATTTCAGAACGATCACTGCTACATGAGAGAATAGGAGGATAAATCTAGGGTAAATCGTGTAATTTTTGCAATTTTTTAGTTTTGCGGTTATTTATTTTTTTACTGTCATAAAATACGAAAATGTGTCCAAACTACAGACCCCGAAATGAGGTCGATATAAGTATATATGTATATGTAAGAGACCGCCTTCCCTGGTGACATGATGTTAAATAGCAGTCAATTCCCACAACTTTTAGGAAAGTATCTTGCGATCCCCGGAGCATCTCTGCCGTCAGAGCGACTATATTATTTCTTCTTTTTTGGAGGGGGGGGGGGTTAAGTTGCAAAGTCCCCATTCATCCTCAGTGAAATTCACTTAAAATAAAGAATAACAGCAGGGATGCAAATTTGTCGGTTAAAGTATGGATCAGCTCTGATTGCAATAAATAGGAAAATAAACATTCACGTCTATCGTTTTCTTCCATTATTATAAAGTAAAGAGTTCTGATTATCATGCATCATTCTTCATTTTGTACCTATGTCATATTATATGATATGTGTGCCATATGGCATAAGGAAAATAAAGCACCTAAGTGAAGATATATATAGTCCTTAGACGAGTTTTAAACGGTGAAAATGTATAGTTCAAATCGCAAAAAATTAAGGTAATATTTCAAAAAAATAATATTTTCTCATAGATTTTAAAACTATCATACCTTAAACGATTTATCCTCTCGGCTATTAAAAAGCCATTTTGCGGAGTAAAATTGAAAACCATATATTAAAAACGTTTAAGGGAGAGATAGAATGAAAAGTTCTTCTCATTGATAAATACATGTTATATGATTAAATAATATTTTAATACAATTTTTCCCGTTTGCAACCTATACCAAGAATGTTGCTGAACAGAGGTGTATGTGGGAGAGTATTTGGAACACTGGATATATAGAAAATGATGGTGATCAAGATTCTCATTGGTTGCCTTAGCTCATTAATATTCATAAGAGCACAGTCAACGTTTGTTTGAATTAATTTTTTTTTTTACAATTTTTTTACAACTCTGCACAAATAGAGAAACAAAAATGTGAAATCAGGGACTGGTGATCATTTCTTTCCAGGTTAAAGAAGTAAACATTGATTTCGTACTTCAATGACTATGATGACGTAATTCTAAACCTTTTCCGGTGATAATGATAGTCGTATTTTACACCATAACAATATTATCTAAATGCTTTAAGAAGGTTTGGATTTCTTTTTCCACAATTTCATCCTGACGCCAGTCCATGAAAAATTCAAAATGTAGAAAAGTGAAACACATTAAATTTAAATTTTCGCGATTCATAACGGCATAAATACTCTATTTTAAAGCAATATGAGCTACAACTTTGATCTCGGAAATTTTGCGGCAAAATTGTACTTAAAAATTTCAATGTCTATAAACTTTTGTTGTTCATCTTTGCGATGAAAAAACTATTTAGAAGCTTTGATTGAAGCAAAATTACATTGTCGTCATGTACATTGTTGATTTCTTATGTAATACTATACCTTTCATTGTACAGGAACCTTTCTTCTGAAAAAAATACTTTGTTTTAGTCTAATTGATCATAAAGGTTTAAATTACACAGATTTATCACAACATCACATTTTAACAGCAAAAAAAAAAAAAAAAAAAAAAAAAAAAAAAAAAAAAAATCTCAAAAATGCAGCTCAGATTGCTTTAAAGAGATATACTTAAAAATAGCAGCATAAACTAGTATAGGATTAATGGGTCAATCTGCACACCTGAAAATAATTAGTAGTCTTTTGTTTTGCTTTTATTTCAATGCAATTGTATGTACGTTTAGATGGAAATTTAACATAATTTTGTTTCATTAATGTGTCTGTTTTTTTTTACTGGTTTATATCTTATTGTTTTCCAGTTTTTCTGTAAAACTCCATATAACCCTTTGCTGTCATTCTAAGGCATACAAAATGATGAATCTTACATGTGAATTTGATTACTAGGGACGGTGCAGCCCTGTGTGGAGCGTTTTGTGCATTACACAATGCACGACAACAGTTGTCTATGGACGGGGAAATGGACATTTTCTCTACTGTCCGACAGTTACAGATACGACGACCGGAACTCTGCTCTTCCATGGTAAATTCAACCATAGATTACTGTAAAATGACTTATTTTTGTTGGGTCAAAAATGTGTGGATCGAAAAGAAACATTGATTAGTGGTTGGTAGGCAGACGCGATACTGTAGCTCGAATTTTTAATATTTGTGGTGGACATGAATTCGAAGATGTCTTCATACTAAGAAAACAAGGAAAATTAATCCCCATAAAAAATAGTAATTTTACAGTGCCTAAATCATAAAAAAAATATTTTATGCATTTCTCCTTGACAGTGTCTTTTTTATAAAATGCAGAATGTTTGTATATTTTTTTTATTTTAGGAGGAGTATAAACTGATTTACGATGGATTTAAATACATGGAAAGGCTCATATCGTTGTGCGGCACTTGCGGCACTTGCGAAAGCGAAATTCAAGAAAACATAGAGAGTTTGAGGAAATCATCACAGAGGTGGGAGAATATTCATTGTTACACAGATTGTATTTGAAGGCTCGGTAACAAACTAAACCTTCTTACTAATTGTAGCCTGGGTAATATATACCCTACCTTCTAAAACTTTCTGGTAAAGAAGTCATTATGTTGTCGGTTTATGTGGTGTTTAATCTGTTGTTAGCAGACATTTTTGTTGCATGAATTTACTTATCCATTTCGGGTGGCAGGAGATTTCGCTAAATTTAGCAGTTAAATGTCAGTCTTATTACTTATACTGTTTGATTTTGAATACCTTATTTTTCATTCTATTTGTTATGCTCTTTTAAAACGAGTCAAATGACAGAACCAACTTGAGTTGTATGAACTGCATCTCTATCTTTTATTACAAACTTTATTCTGATTTATCTAATTTTTGTTTACTTTACAGTAGTCATTGTTAAGTAAATGCTTGGATGCTAGTCATGTTATTTCTCATACCGATTTAATTTTCTGATTACGTATGATTTTTGTCAAACATTGTATCGAATTGAGTTAATATTTTTGAAATTTCAAAGAAAACATCAGAAGTGTAGCGCATATATACATTGTACATATATATTTTTTTTTTAAATAATTTAGTGTAATGTATTGTATGTCATGTATGTCAAGTTCACATTGTTACAAGCAATCATTAGACATCTGCTCAGATTAAATGATTAATTATGCGAAGTACAAGTTTCTTTAACATTACAGTTTTTTTTAAATCAGGGGATATGTCTGCATTATTGGCAAGGCATTTTGTGTTAGTTTAAAATAAGCTATTGGACTTACTGAATTGATAATAACTTTATTTTCATTAATGGACTTTGAAGAGAGGTTGTAAGATATATATAAGGTGTCATAAAAAAAAAAGGTGCGCTCACATTTTTAAAGTACTCAGCTTTATGTTTGATATATACACAGTTTGTGTTGCCTCATCCATTACTCGTCGACATCTCTATACTATTTCTTGTCCATCTTAGAAAGAATAGATTTAGTTGCATATTTCAGTTCGTCAATTTTATCCAAATTCCCGCCGCGAAGCTGGGATTTCACCATAGGAAAGACTTCATTGGTTCCAAATCAGGACTGTAAGGTGCATGTTCTACTCTCTCAAGTCCAAGAAGATCAAGCTCTAGAATTGTTGTTTCGGCTTGATGTGCAGGTGCGTTATCCTGCTGCATGAACATCTCTGCCAAGTTTGTACCTTGACGTTTATTCCGTACGGCATGAAGGATAACCTCGAAATTTATATGTCACATTATTAAGGGTTTTTAAAATAAAATTTACCTGTGATGTCAAAAAACAAATCAATAATTAAATACATAAATTAACTAATTCCTGTGCTTTAAAATGACAATTTTAAAATACACCTTTTTAGCCCCTTTTTATCTTGTATACTCTTAAGTATTTATTCTGCTCATGATTAGAACTGACCTTCGAATAATAATCTGCTTTGACAGTTTGATGGACTAGGACAGCATGGATCAATAACATGCCTTGGATGTCCATTAAAAAAATAAACTTATTATTCCTTTACGATTAGCGGACTTTCGCTTTTTGTGGAGAAGATGACTTTCCTTTCAAGGCAAAAAGACTGCTGTTTTGTCTCAGGGTCGAAATAAAAAAAGTTATGTTTCATCGGTTGTGATAATCTTATTGATGAAAGAGTCTCCACTCGCGTGGTGTGTAAGAGAATTTCTGGACAATCGAACACGCTTGACTTTATCATTTTCTGACAGTAATCTAGGAATCCATCTTGCGGAAACCCTACACATGTTCAAATGTTCAGTTAAAACTGTATGTACAGTTTCAGTACTAATTCCAACAACTGCTGAAATTTCTTGAACTGTGTAACATCGGTCATTCTCAATAACACTCTTCACACTTGAAATCAAGTTTTCGTCTATGATCGTCTTTCTTTCTAGTCCCGGTTCGTTTTCCACGGATGTTCTACCGTCTGAAAATCGTTTGTACCATTTGAAGACAAGTATCTGGCATACCGCTGGTTTAATACCCGCTTAATCAAGCATCTTTCATGACTATATTGGCGTTTTCCCGAGCGCTACGCAAAATTTTATGAAAAAGCGATGCTCTGTCACGTCACTTGACGTCATTGTGGCAGCTGTTTTTGGAAGGAACATCAGAGAAAAATTCAAGAATTCAATTCTATTAGTACTCCAAAAGTAACGGCAAAAATTTAACCTGTAATGACGTAACAATGAAAAGAAATTGCAGAGAAAACTGTTGAAATTGATTTGAAAAATCAAAAAAAGGTTCTTCCGGGATTTGAACCCGGCACCTCTCACATGCTAAGCGAGAGGGTTTTTTTTTTATCTTTTATTTGCTAAGCGAGAGTCATACCCCTAGACCACTGAGGCACTTGATCATACAGCAAATTAAATGCACACAATAGGTCACATATAATGTTTATATTCACGTTCGATAATGTTAAAAATTTACACAATACATGGTTTCTAATTTAGCCCTTACTAAACAGCTCTAATCTATGTAATAAGAATATAAACTCCGCCGACAACCTGTATTATGCGTAATAACTCTCCACATGCCCCTGTGCTAAAAATAGTACCAAGCGACTTTTAATACAGAAAATAATTTTTAAAAAACGGGGCGGGACACTTTGAGAGGGGCGAGAGAAGCCCAGTGGCGTTATGGTATGAAATTTTATTGCAAAAGCTCTAAAGCTTCTTGAGATATCGCCCGGAAACGAAAATGTTACACACAGGCGGAATGTATGAATTTACGATCTTGAACTTTAACCTTTTGACCTCAACATCAATAGGGGTCTTCCTTAGGCCATAGGGAGTTGCTGTGCAAAATTTCATTGCGAAAGCTCAAAGGATTCTCGAGATATCGCTCGGAAACGAAAGTGTTACAGACAGACAGAAATACAGACGGACGAACGGACAGATAGACCCCAATTTATATATTCCCCACTTTCAGTGAAAACGGGGGACAAAACAGAAATATATTTCTGTAAAATTTTATTTCTGACGTATGAAGAGTAGATATTTAACGAGTTCGCGTAATTTTTGAGCGGCCCTCTATATATAATTGTTCAAATGAAAAGCCAGTAGATCAGGTCATTAAAACGAACGAGATCGAACCCGGGCCTCCCGATCACGAAGCGAGCGCCCTACTACTAGGCTACCGTGACCGATAAAAAATCTTATGAGAAAGAACAGCAGAGCCAAGGTGATTCAGCTAAGCGTTCATACCTTTATCAACTATTTACATGTATAAGCATTAATCTCTTCAAAATCGGCCGGGAATGCCGTAGAACGTTTCATAAAACCCTTTTGCTATTATTGCTGAGCTGGAGTTAAACAATAGAGACCACAGATGTTTACTATAGTATACCCCAGATATCTTACTTACAAATTAGAAATGTAAACTATATTTATATTGGACTTTCGTCGTAGAATCTTAACTTGCAATAAACAAAAATCATGCTCAGTCATTTCGATGTGTAATTAGCTTCATTTATTGATTTTAATTTATATTGGGGAATAAACAGTAACGTTTTTAAAAACTAAAAAATATGGATTTTTTTATCCTAGAAAAATATTTATTCAAATGTAATTTTGTAATTGAAATTTGTTTTTGCAATATCGAAATAAATCATAGTGGAATTGGATCTGCAGTGTCTAATGGTGTGAAAAAAAAATATGTTCATACCACTCTCTTCCTTGAAGAAAACGCAATGAATACAATGCAGACAAGAATGTGTTGTATACGAAGAGATATTTGATTTCCATGATAACCACTGAAAAAAGCTATGAGACATCTCAGGATATCTACTAATCACTCTAGAGAAACTGGTTATAATATTTCAAAATCATGGATCATTTCCCGTTTCACAGAAATTATTTATATTTAATAGTTTTCCACAAATATCTCTGACATAAGAAGTAATATTAGACAATTATGTTTTAATTCTATGCACCATAATACCAAGTTCTATGTCTTCATTAAAACTGAAACTTGAAATCATTAATTTGTCTCATCTTGAAAATCGTAACATATATTTTAATGTAACATTAAACATTACGTAATTGAGATTAAGAACATGCACACATGTTTCTCTTGTTGGAACAAGGGGTAATTTGTATGAATAAGAGTAAAATCATGGTTGTCTTAATTAGGAAGATACAAATGACTGTTCACATAAGAAGGGGTATACTGTACATGTACATATTAAATTGGCGTATTCAAAATTTAGCGGAATCACTGGGATGGAGTTGTTGGCGAAATCATGAATTAGCGCTATACATGTCCTTGCCATATGTTGTATTTATAAAATTAATGATTTCTTAGCGGTATTCATGAATTAGCACATCGTTGTCTGCACCAAGGCCGCTAAAATATGAAGCCCGGTTTTTTAAGTACACATACAGTAGTTTTCATTCGTATAAAATAAATCAGATAAAATACATGTATTCATAGTTCTAAAGTTCGTTTTTCAAGAGAATGCTTTTTATTGGTTGTAGTACACATTTTCCTCAGATGAGTCCTCTTTTCCCCGGATGTAATCCAACAAAACATCGTATATCATTCTGTACTCATCCTTAAAAACAATATAAAAATGACGCCACCACATTCATAGTAAGAATGAAAAAATGATTTGAGGGCTTTAATTTTTCTCTAATTTCGTACACTGGCAGTTGATACGTCAAATGACATTAGGAAAAAATATTTCAATGAAAGTTGATATTCAGAAATCAGTATTTTTCTCCTCACGAAGATAAAAGAATAGATATTTAATTTTTTTATTTGCATTTCTTTATGCAGCTCTTTAAAGAAACTCTGAATTAACATTATAAATAAAAAAAAAATAAAATGATGTCTCTTGTTTTTTTTTTATTATTATGATGAAAAATTACCATGGAAGAGCAGATTTCTGGTCTTCGTATGTGTAACTGACGGACAGTAGAGAAAATGTCCACCTCCCCGTCTACAGACAACTGCTGCAGTACGTTATATACAGAACAAAACACTCCACATTGGCCTGCGCCGTCACTGATAATCAAACAAGATTTTTTGTTATCTTTAACATTCCGATGCCGCAGCTTATTTAGTTAATCAAAGGATAAGCACTTTCCCTAAGATAATACTCAACATTTCAAGATTCTTTCTTTCGGAAATAATTTGTTTTCCTCGTGTTCTGTGTCCATCTATATACATTTTTCATGAAGAGAAGTACAAAATTGTATAGACGTTTGTAATGTTCCCCTTCAGGAACCGTTTTTTTAAAATACAAATGATAGGTATTTTCTGTGACATTTTTTTTTATTTCTCTTAAAAAAAAATAATTTTTTTCTCTTAAAAAAAATAAATTTTCTTTCTCCATTGATTAACTATGTACATTATATCAACTTTGTATCATCAAAACCGTTATTGTCACGGTGAAGTTGTCCAAATAAGGATCCCTACCCTGTTTACTTCTTTGAATTTAAGACCAATATTAAGTTTATATATTACAGAATTCTATAAATATAATAATGGTTTATTCGTAATTTTTTTTTGAAAATTTTAAATTCTATATATATAACATAATTTAATTTATTTGTCTAAATGCTGAGACTAAACGTTATGAATATCGATACATAGAAGTCCTACTATCAATAAATCACCTGCTGACAATCGTAATCGGACCCTCTGTGTCACTCTGCAGTGCAAAGGTAACCAAACGTAACATCTGTTCTGAAGCCTGGGAAGACTGTGATTTATTAAAGCTTCCTGTTGGCTCCACAATCGATACTGAAGATCCTTGGTTCGCCTGAAAAGTTTACATTAAGTTTAGTATTATTGTGAAGGGCAATGGATTTGGTATCATTATATAAATATCATTTTCAATATCTTGACATCGAATCGATTTGAATCCACATTTTATTAACATAGCCCATCAATGCTCTGAGCACCTACCCCAATCTGTGTAATATTGATTGTGGTACATTTAATATCAGTAATCTGTTGATGCCCACATTGTACAGTAAAAGGAAACACAGTTTTCGAATTATTGGTGACTGGTAGCCATGTTTTAATCTGTCAAAATGAAGAAAATGGAATGAGGTAAACAGGTAAATTCGAAAATAACATTTTATGTTTGTTAAAACAATTTTAAACACAATCTCAACGATGATTCATTTACTTACTGACTTAATATCGTTGAGAGGATCCATGCAAATCAACAAATCAGATTCGTGATCAGTGAGCAGGCGTAGGAAGTCTACAGCATCCTCTGATGAGGGATAATGTGTCACAATGAACGCGTTGGGATTGATGTAAGACTACAAATACATAATTGAGACACGAATATCTTTGCTTTTAAGTAAAGAAAAGCATTTGTATTGATTCAGCAAAAGAAGTTTTCACTAAAGTTCTCAGCAATTTAAATTACGAAATTCTTTCCCAGGTTAATGTAGAGTTTTGAAAACATTTGTCATTTGAAATAAAAACTTCCCTACGGAATTCGTGTACAATGAAATATCGGTTACAATATGTTATATGTATATCCTAATTTATTTACACTTTCTTTATTGAATATAAATATTTTTCAGTTAAAAGGAGGAAAATATCATGTCCAAGAGACTTTTTAAAAACATTTTTAATGATTCTTTTTTTTTACAATATGGAATGAAATATGTTATATCATTGTCAATAACAAGAAACTTTAATTTTCTTTTTAACGGATTATCACTAAAGAACCTTGATTGAAAATAAAATTTTACATACAGGAAGTGTAACCGCGTTGATGTAATTTCCACGCTTTGGCACACTTGAAGACAGGAAAACACTGTATTTGTCAACTGTGGAAAAGGAAAGGAAAACCTGCATTTTCTAACAAATTGATATTTTTTCTTCTGCTTCCCCTTTCACTTTACGTAGGCAATATCAAGGATGTACAATACACGTAAATTTCATCAATGAATACACATGATTACTGATTAGCGAAAGAGACAAATTATACGATTCAATTACATATGTATAAATTACTCATAAGCATACAATATTATTCTAAATGGAACTGTCATCTTAATGTTACCATACTTTACTGTACAAATGGAAAATTCTGAATTTTATATGAATTTATCCTTAGTTAGCTGCAGAACCGTTGCTCTTCGAAAAAAAACCCGACAGGAATCTGTTCGTCCATCCCAATTTTTAAGAAAAGCGAGCTACAAATCTGCAGCTAATCCTTGGTACGAAGTTATTCTCAGTCACAGGGCATAAACGACAAAGAGCCTTTGTGGTAGGAACGCAGCTTATTTTTCAATGGATAAAAATCACTTGTGTCAAAAGTTGAACAGATAGCAGATATGGTGTTAGAACCGATCAGAGGGAAATTTGTTCCCTCTATGATTAGTGCAGTGACATTCTTTTAGGGGAAAACATTCAATTTAAGCTACTTACGTGGAAGAACAGATGATTTGCTATATCCACTTTGTAAAGCGACCTTGTAATCGACTTCTGTATACGAGAGCCGCACTTTTAGAAGATTCTAAATGTCAATGTTTTTCATTATAGTTTATTTTGCAACTGTGATACGTATGTACTGGGCATTTTTTGACACTGATAAAAATAAAAAAAAATAGATTTGTTTCGTTCAATATGCCAAAATATAGTTTCAAGTATTTTCCATCAGATTTTTCCATTATGATTATTTTTTTCTTTCCCAGTCCTGTGAGTTTGTGTTCAAGTTACCTGAAACTCCTTTCGTAGTACACTCTCATTTGCTGGTTTATCCCGTATCATTAACTCTGCTCTCCTTAAAAATTCTGGTTTGGTGTATAAGCATATTGGCGCCTTAAACATGGAGTCAAGTGCCAGGAAAATAGTCATGTACTGCTCCTAATATATTGAAAAAATATCAATCCATACCATAGAATACTCGTCATAACTCTCTGTTTACCTGATTGAGATTTTAGCTTATTTAATTTCATAAGTGCATTTGATATATGTATTTTATTTAATTATTATCCGTAAGCATGCTGCATGAAAGAATCGTGTAAATTGAACAACTTTGTTAAATAATTTTTAGAACATTTTTTTTTATCATAATTGAAGTGTTTGAATAGTGATTTATGTAAATTCATTAACTGTACATGTGAATATAATTTTAATTAACTAATTAATTGTTAACTCACATAAGTCTGAACCATGTTCATTCTGTTTTCCCTCATTTTCTTGACGTATTCCGCGATGTTGATTTTCCTGTTTGTTTTGCCAGCCTTGTATAAAGCGTCAATAGCGATATATGTGCCCGTTCGACCAATTCCAGCACTGAAATATCAGAAAATATATGATTTAGATATAAAACGAAGAATACCATGTTAATACATAAATAATGTTGACAATTTATTTCAAAGAATATTGGATATGGCATAAAAGTCCAGTTTTGCTGTGCTACTTAGTTAAAAAAAAAATTTAAAAGGGGGGACAGTTATAGAAACCCTGTATACCTTTCATTGATATATTTCAACAAAAAATTACATCTTCGTTTTCATCAAGAGCAAACGTTCGCTGTATTTACAAATAACTTTGTTCATTTGACCTGCAGTGTACTAATGTTGGGCCTCCATTTTGGGTTTCTTTTGACCTTTTCACGTGATCATGGAAAACTACAAGACAGAGCGGATCCGGTGTGCCGTGATCCGGCCAGGCGGTGTAGTGGTACTGTGTCACCATGCGAGATTTCTTTTGCTGATGGTTAAATAAACGTAAAAAAGAATATTGAATATTCTACAATTTCAATTCTATGGGTGATATGCATTATGAGAAAGGATAATACATGTACTTAAGAAATTTGTATTGGTGTTAAGTGATAATACGACATAGTATTTATTTCCTGTAAATATGACTTTCAATACACTTTGCAATTTACGAATACAATTTGCTGAAGCAAAATTGTAAAGTTCTGACCCCTAAGAAAGAACAATTTTTTTTTTTTGAGGGGGGGGGGATATCTTTTTTTTTAAAATGTGCTTTACATTTTTAAAAAAATCCTTCCAGAAATAATAACTTGCATTTATCAAAGTGTCAGATCCATTTTTATTCAAAGTGTAAAAAACTCAATAATACCGGAACATTAGTATGAAACCTTTCAGTGTTAGGGGCAGCTTGTTGTATGAATTAAGTTCCAACACTGAGGGGGAGAACATATCTCTGATGAAATTTATATTTCATTGAAAAAATCAAAAGTATTGAAAATAAATGTTATTAACTTACCACTTGATTGGTAACTCTGAATTTTCTGATATTGTAATAGGCATAGATTTTCTCTTCCTCCGCACGTAATGAAATTACATCAAAAGTACTGGATTGATGTAAATCAGGCCAGTACTTAAAGCATTTTATCTAGTGAGTAAACGATTAATAGAATAAGAGTAGACATTGGAAAAAAAAACTCTGCTGAATATAAAATTACATATCCTGGCAGGAGTAGAAAACAAAAAAAAGCTGATTTTGGATTTGACTGCAATAGAAGTATAACCGTTTTACACGGTTATCAATTAATTTCTTAAAAGAAGAAACATTATAAAATTAGCTATCATTTTGTCCTGGTATGTGACAAATCACATCATCCCCAAAATGCAATTTCCTGTGACTTGTAAAGTTAAGATTTAATTACTTTGTTTCCCTCTTTGAGGTTGGTAACCATAACTATTTGGTTGACGTTTTCTTGCCATATCATTGTCCAAAAGTCTGTAACAGTATTCTGAAGAGGTCCTTAGTACAGAATTAATATGTTTTAGTAAAATCACAAATGCATGAATGTCATCCAAGAAGTACGTATATAACGTCCTCCTCTTCAAAGCATATTCAAAAATTTAAGATCAACACATTTTCTTATGTACATACATGTCTTTCATCGATATATGACGTTTCATTTCATTTCGTCAAGCGGAACTCATGTTACTTAATCTTAAAAAGAACATACTTTCCCACCATGGAGCACTTTTAACAATACTGTAACGTCATAAACAATGAAATGAAAGTTACTCAAAAATATTCTCCCTCTATTTTTCTCACACGGTTTGTAGCCCTTACTCATTCATTAAAACTGTTTACATAACACTTGACACTTTTAGCTAGTTAAGAATTGCTCGAGTATCATAAGTTAGTTTGTCAGTTTTTCAAATTCTTTACCGTGTAACTCTGCTATAAAAAGTTCCTTAACAGTGAAGCGCGCTTCACTTTCCTTGACGTTTCTACCTCTTTTCACATTTTTAGCTCACCTGAGCAGAAGGCTCAAATAGGCTTTTCTGATCGAAATTTGTCGTGTTCTGTCGTCGTCGTTTTAAACTTTTCACAGTTTTCATCTTCTTCTCAAGAACCACTGGGCTAATTTCAACTGAATTTGCCACAAAGTATCCTTTGATATAGGGGATTCAAGTTTATTCAAATGAAGGTTCAGGTCTTCTTCCAAGGGGAGGTAATTACGAATTCGTAAAAATTGACTGCATCATTTAAAAATTATCTTCTCAAGAACCACTGTGCTAGATATGAATAAAATATGAAACTTATGTGGAAGCATTATTAGGTAATGTAGATTCAAGTTTGTTCAAATCGTGACCCCTGAGGGTAGGGTGGGGCCACAATGGGCGATCAGATTTTTACATAGGAATACATTGGAAAGATCTTTAAAACTCTTCTTCTCAAGTAGAGCAAAGCCATGATTGGTCATTTTTATACGGAAGTATCCTCAGGAAGTGTATATTCAAATTTGTTCAAATAATGCCCCCCGGGGGTAGGCTGGAGCAACAGTGGGCAGTCAAAGTTTTACAAAGGAATACATAGGGAAAATCTTTAAAAATCTTCTCAAGAACAGCAAAGTCATGATTGGCAGTACGTATATGGAAGCATCCTCAGGTAGTGTAGAATCAGGTTTGTTCAAATCATGACCTTCGGGGTAGGGTAGAGCCACAGTGGGTGTTAAATGTTTTACAAAGGAATACATAGGAAAAATCTTGAAATCTTCTTCTCAAGAACACCAAAGCCGTGGTTGGTCATAATAATTAAATAAATCAACAGGTAATGAAGATTCAAATTTATTCAAATCAAACCCCCCAGGAGTATAGAGGGGCCATAACAGGGGATCATAGTTATACCTGTACAAAGGAATATAAAGGATATAGCAATAAAAATTTCTTTTTAAGAACAGCAAAGCCATTATCAGTCATATTAGCTCAAAAGAATCTTTAGGTGGTGTAGATTCCAGTTTGTTCAAATCATGACCCTCCGCCCACTCCCCTGGGGTTAAGAGGGCCACAGTGGGCGATCAAAGTTTTACATAGGAATACATAGGGAAAATCGTAAATATTTCTTCTTAAGAACAGCAAAGCAATTATTAGTCACATTAATTCGAAAAAATCTTTAGGTGGTGTAGATATAAGTTTGTTCAAATCATAACACCCCCTCCGAACCACTTTAATATTCAAACTTTCAATACTGGACAGATTTCTACTTTTCCCAGCCAAAATGCTTGAGCGATGTTGCCCTTTGGCCTCTTGCTTTAATCCATAATCTGTTTACTCTCAGACTGTCCTTTGCATGATTCAGTCTCTAAAATCAAAAACTGTCTTTGCCATTTAAATACAAATGCCAAGCTCACTTAAGATATATTTCCTGGTTTCTACAGTATTTTCAGAGTTTATTTTAGATGTCTTCCGATGGAATACAACATGATATTTGTACTCGCTGCTCCTTGACGTCCTTAGAAGTCATATTTGATTGCTTTCTCAATTTGGTCTAACTGTCTACTGAAATTGATTTGTTTTCAACGAAGCAATACATTCACTTTCGAATTTGGCATCTGATTTAATGTAACAGTACTACTGTATATTTGAACGTTTAAATTTTATTTTCTTCAAGCGCCATTTATTTGAGATATGACTATGGACATTAAAAGATAACTGGCGAATTAATCAAGTTTGACAATGCTCCCTAACCGAATTTTGCAGTCTTGAATTTAAAATAATTTTGAAATACTGTAAGTATACTTTTTTTTCACGGAATCATAATTATGCAAAATGCCAATTTCTATTTAATCCGCGGGTAGAAAATAACACGGATTTCTTACATTGCCGCTTATGTCCTAAATGAACTTTAAGTATATTGGGACAAATTTCCGGGGAAGATATAGGGTAAATTTAAACCATAAGAAAACATGTAATTCTACAGTATCTAATCATGATATAGATATATTTGAATTTTTTATTCATATGATTTCGATGTTTTGTTCAAATATGTCTATATAATTTTATTATGAAATGATATGAAATAAAAAGTTATGAAAAGAATCTACGTATTTTTTGAAGAACCCTGATATTTATTTGATTTTATGTATTATGTGTTTATACAAAGATAATAAATGAATCAATGAACAGAAAGAAATCTATACCTTGAGCAGCAATATATGCATTTATTTTATCAATACCCTGAAAATAAAAAAACAAAAAAAAAACCAAAATATTTTATGACAGAAAGTCCTAGATGAATAACAAACTACTTTTAATCTGTAACGATCTAGAAAGTATTCTGAATTATTTGATAAAGAGGTTACTGAAGCGTTAAGTATAATGTAATAGTGTCTTTAAGAAGTTACAATTTTCAGATTATATTTTTTTTTTCTCTTTAAAAAGACTTTTTTGGGCTTTTCGTTTTCAGCATTTCTTCTCAATAGAAAAAACGGCTTCAGAGGAACCCATTATGTTTTTAAGAATCTGATTTCCTTATATATGATTTAATAGCACCAAGAATAATATTCTTTTTGAGGGTTATCTTATAAGAACTCACGTCAATAAAATTAGCGTTGATGTAGTTCGACTGACTATTCAATATCTTGATTCTGGAATGATCGTCTGAAAGTATTCATTTTTAAAATTATTTTGCAAGTTTATTGAAAAAAAATACGACTGTCTGGATTATGTATACACTTATTACTTATTATTTCAACATCAGTATTTGAAGACATAACGTACAAGGAAAGGTCGTCTTGTATCTGTTTTTAGGTATGTTATCTGGTTGTTTTCCAGCGTTGCAAGGATATCTCTCACCGTAAGGCATGTCCTAATTTTTAAATGAATTGATTTAAATCAATACATAATGCATTTAAATGTTTTTGGAACTTTAAGTTACTATAAGGTAAATCTATTGCACAATCCTCACTAACTAAACGTCGTTCTTTTTCTTACCGCATACTCTCTTTTGAAGCCATCATCTTCATTTTTCCGTTTGTCCTCAATAGTACATTCTAATTCCTCAACATTTATATCTGGGATTCTCTCCATTTACATACAGATCTCCGTATGGATTTTCTTCGTGTATTTTTTCATCGTTGTCAATATCATCGTCCCCCTCAACGTTGCTAGTCTTTTGTGCAGATTGTGAATTTCCCTCCATATCCTCAACAAAATTGTTGAAATCTTTTATCGCTGTCGGTGTTGTATCTTAATCGAAAAACATAGACTATTTTCCGACTTGCTACGTTCAATATTAAGATTTGTTTTTGACAATCCCAGCAAACTTGTAAAACGTAATGCTCCTATTGATAATCACCAATATGCTCGTAAATAAATTCTTAATAACCAAAATTGAACATTCAGCGCTTTAGGTAAAGACAGTTTTATATTGTTTCACCTTAATATTATATAATTTAATTTTGTTTGTATTCTAGCCTCTGATTGGTTAATATCCAAAAAGGAACACAAATTATTTCTGTATAACCTGGTTTGGTATGGGGACACACCCCCCTGACAACCAGCTGAATCGTCTGTATCCATGCAATGCTCTCATTTCCAGTCATCGGGATTCATGGAAAATTCCAGATTTAATAAATATACCTTTAGCTTCAAACAGTAACTCGGATCTTACCACATGCAAACAAAAAACATGGCTCCTAGGACTATGTATCAGTTTTTACCTCCCCTTGCTTCCCATCACTTCCGTTACTAGGGTTGTTTAATTGAGCGGCAAATTTGAACTAATAAAAAGCAACGAAATTTTACACCCACAGTTGTTTAATGATTTTAGAATTAAATTATAAGGAATGACTCTAATTCTTGGCCAAATTATTCGAGTATAACCTGGTTTGGGTCAGTTTACGCTGTTTTATAATCCGCTTCGCGGATTATAAAGCGTAAACTGACCCAAACCAGGTTATACTCGAATAATTTGGCCAAGAATTAGAGTCATTCCTAATATAATTAAACATTGAAATTAAATTAAGTGCAT
This sequence comes from Saccostrea echinata, assembly GCF_033153115.1. NCBI lineage: Eukaryota > Metazoa > Mollusca > Bivalvia > Ostreida > Ostreidae > Saccostrea > Saccostrea echinata. Next base: position 14,108,312 of record NW_026889776.1, on the reverse strand, counting down.
GTTCTGTTTTATTCAATTATTGTTCGGAAACACTGGTCAAATGTCAAAACAAAAAAAGATTGATACATCTAGGTGTCTTTCCAACACTGATAAGTCCATCTAAAAATGCCATTCGCTTATTCAGTATTGATTTAGTGAATTTGTTAGACCAACCATGCAAGTGCTTAAAAGTCTAAGGCTAAATTCAAAGAAACTTATGTTCTGCACAATTTTTTCAGACACCCATTTGAAGCGTTAAAGGGGAAACAATAAGAAACAGAGATAAGTGAAAAGTTTTTACAGTTGTTCAGACACAAGATTGCCATTGGACTGTATAGCCTCATTCTTGATACAGAACTGCAAAGTTGATTGAGAACGGAAATACAGTGAAAAATATTAACTACTATTACCATATCCATCCCATATTTGATTGATTGATTTTTTTTTGTATGTTGTTTTACGTCCCGTTCGAGAATATTTCACTCAGATAGAGACGTCACCATATACCGGTGAAGGGCTTCAAATTTAGACCTTTACTCGTCACTCAGGGCCATTGAGCAGTAAGGGTTTTTTAACGTGCCAACGTCTACCGTGACACTGGGCCTCGGTTTTTAACGTCTCATCCGAAAGACCCGCAAGTTTCACTTCAAGGTGCCAAAGTGCTTGGCGAAGGAAAAGTTGCTACCTATTTTTTATCGACTTTAGGTCAGTCGCGGTCGTGATTCGAACACACGACCTTCCGATCACGAAGGGAGCGCTCTACCGCCAAAACTAAACGCCCACGGGGTTTCGTATAAACAAAATATGCGTGGTAAAGACCGTGCTATATATGAATGTGACGTGCAGAATATATAGACGTGTATGCCTAGTTTTTGCATTTTCGTTTGCGTTGTTCAGGTAAGAATGCCAGATTGGCGGACTATACGTTCAATTTATACCTAATTTAGTTCAATTCAACGTACATGTAAGACAGTCTACTGAACATGTTAGGTAGCCGTGGAACTAATTTTAGAATCGTATACAGAAGCTTGAATCTGATTGGCCAAAATTTTTATGTTTATTCATAACCGAAAGGTCTCTCTGACGTGACCTCGAATGGGATGTTGTTAGATGTTTGAGAAGGGGTAGCGGATTCGGAACATCTCGTTTTAATTAGATTGCGGTAGCTCAGTCGGTAGATTGGAGCTACCGTGACAGCCATCCAATATTTGAAAAATCGCATGCTGTAGTTAAGTCTTGCACCGGATAAGTGTTCCGCTTGCTTGTGTAATCTTATTGATCTCCATTTTGATAATCTTAATAAAATTCAAGGATGAAATAATGATAATATATACGGATGAAATATACAGTAAAGCAACACCGTGACACAAAAAGGGGAAATTGACCAAAAAAAAAAAAAAAAAAAAAAAAAAATTTGTATGACAAACGCAAATTTTGTTCAATTCTTGAAAGTATATTCTTTCAGAAAAATTTAAGTTTCAGAACTTACAATATCTACTTTATGAAAAAATGAATGATTTTTCTTCTGCCCCAAGACGAACATATTGCTTCCCTTCCTCTTTCTCATTGTACGCGTGCGCAGAAAAGTTTAAAAACTTACCACGGTCTCAAGTCCAACGAAATGAATGTCCGTATACAATGGATTTTGAAACAGTCTTTAAAAAGATTTTCAGAATATATTCCCACCTTCGCATGCCCTAATTCAATTTTGTTTACAATTTTTACGCTAAAAATTAAAGTAGCTTGACCTTGTCATAAGCGATAACAACGATGCTGCGGATACGACCTTTGTTTTTTCCGATATTTATATTTTGCAGTCTTCTTTCCCATTAAATTATGCAACTTTAAATGTATTTTTAACTCAATATGTTATATTCAGTACCTCTGTCTCTTTCATTTTTCTTCTTGATTTGTCCCCGATTACCTTTCTCCAATGCACACGCTCTACAATAAAAAATATTTTGTACATATAAGGTCAGTGTATAGTTCCTGCAGATGAGAAAAAACAATCCTTTACAATTGTTTGGTTGACTGGTCCCTGAACAAAATATCAAACTTGAACTAGATATAAATAAAAGTAATTAAAGGTAGTTTGAGAATGAAAGTTTAAAACATTATTAATAGTGAAATATTGTGATTTATTTTTGAATAAAAGTGATATTCTCTCACAGTATGAAAGGATACCAAAGTGATATTCTCTCACAGTTTGAAAGGATATCAAAGTAAGTAAAAAAAAAAATTCTGGCCTGTCATAAGATATAGTAACTAAACCGTCTTGAGAGAGACTAAAACTGCCAATTTCTTTCAAATATGTTGCTAAAATCCATGTTACAATGTCTTCTATCTCACAATTACTAAGCTATGATGTCTCGACCGCTCAACGTTGAGTTCACAGTCTATGACACTGTGTTACGAAAACACAGAGGCAAAGGGAAAATCAAAGAAATGTAATAAACAGAAAAATTCAAGTTTTGCAGTCGGATTAGAGTTTTTTCACTCGTGAGACAGAATTTTTTTTTATTTTCACTCGTATTTCGGCCTTTTGAAAATATAAAAAAATCCTGTCCCACTCGTAAAATAAATTCCATATCCAACTACAGTGTACCAAACATTGAATATCCTCTGTATATTTATGTTTCCCCGTACATTGTCAGACATATTTTCAAAATTCATTATTTAACATTTACTGTGTTTTTCTTTTGATATTTTCTTCTTTTTCTTTCATCTTACCGTCTAAGTAGGGTAGCTGAAATGACACAAATGACGAGAACAACGATAAAAACGACGACACCGACAATGACAGGCAGCGATGAAAAGGAATCCAAAGGTGTCTTCATAGGCTGAAAGTTTTGATATATTATTTTAAGGAATTATGCTTACCTCTTGAAAATTCTTTCTATACATGTGTCATAGGCTTACCTGTTTAAACCTGTAACAGTCTCCTGACACATGGTGACACGTTTGGTTGACACACCCTGTGCTGCAGTTCATTTTACACTTAATACCCCAGTTCACTTCATTACATTCTATAGAATAGGGACATTTACTATATTTTAGTATTTCAATGAACACTATAATATTGTTGAAGAGTATCTCAAACTCAACGAAAATGCCACGTAACAGAAGAAGATGATTCCTTACTGTTTATACAGAGTTGTCCTTCGTATCCAGCAGAACATCCGTCTAAACATTCACCGTTGATATGATAGCACTGAGTGTTATTTAGGCAATGTCCACAAGTTTGATTGCAGTTGTTACCGTACATTCTGCCATCACATGCTTAAAAATTGAAAACGTTTTGGACAGTTTTATTCTAGCTCACTTCGTTTGTATAAAATACACATTCTAAGGATAAGAATAACAAAGAATTCATTTGTTAGGGATGGGTCTCACTTTAACTCTTAGTTTGTTTAAATTTTCAACTGTTTTTTCTGACATAACTCTTTGAAAGTGTAGTGTTTTAATACTCGGTATTTACAACTGAATGTAGATTTCGCAAAGTGAAAGGTCGAGTACCTAATCTGCATGTCAATTTCTCGAGCTATCCACTGTGTCTTACGTCAGTTCAGGGGGAGGGGGCTATGGAAAATAACATTGAATGCTTCCTTTGACAGCATTTTTATATATTCACATTTTTATTTCCATATAAATATAAGGAATCGCTCTATATGCAAATTATTCCATGTTACCATCTATCAGTAATGTTCCTGCCTTACCTAACAAACTGGACAGTGATTCCTTATACATATTGTTTCATAATATTTATATAATTGTTGCATTTATAAATATAAGCATTAATATATAAAGCGCCAGACGCAGCATACTTTTCATATTCTTCGTAAATATACGAGGGTTGTCCGGTAAAATCGTGGACAAGTTGTCTAGATTAAAAAATAAACAGCATTCTGAAATTTTCATTATACTTTAGTATATATTTCCTCAATATTCATAGCGAATTTCAAATAGGTATATGGTCAAATAAAAAAAAAATATGCCATTTCATGTTATACAATGTATCGCCGCACGGCGCATGGTTACATGTAATAACGTCAAAGTTTCTGTTCGCACTTCATGGACTTTCTACACTTTCTCAAAATAATCTCCCCCGTATTCAATGCATTTCTGGTGCCTGCACATCCATTTGTTTAAAAACATCTTGAAACCACTGCGAATTTAAGTTCTTGTTGAATGTTCTTATCTCATATTTTAATTCATCGCGACTTTCAAAACGATGACCTCTCAAGTGATCCTTAAGCTTTGGGAAGTATGTAAAATCCAACGGGGCCAGATCCGGTGAGTACGGAGGATGCTCTATTCTTTGAAAACTTAACACGTCCAGCTTAAATTCTGTGCGTTCCCGACCGATGACTTGGGGCATTATCTTGGTGAAATACAATATTTTCAAGATTCTAAACAAGATGTGAGCGCTTCTTGCGTATAGCGTGCGACAAGTCCCGGCGAACTACCTGAAATTAAAAAAAAATCATTTAAAGCATTTTCCTTTAACAAATGTTTAATTTTGACATATCAGTGCCAAAACATGTACCAAAGGAATAAGGTAATTAAATATTTATAAGCAGTTTTTAATAATGATTTGAAAATTCAAGTATATACGTTAAGACAATTAAAAATGTAATATCTAAAATAATACCACGGTATATATACATATATCATTATTTTAAAAAAATTAGATAAGATATGATATTTTAAAACTAATAACATATACTAAAAAAAATTCACCTTGCAGTAGTAATTTGCATTCACTGTGCAGTCATTTTTCACTATATGAACTAAAAGAACTCCGGTAAAATCCATAAAGACCATGCACATCACTTTTCCCATGGACTTGACAACTGCTGCTTAATTTCTTCGGAGGCGAACTGCCCTGATTCTTCCAAACCATGGACATACGCTTACTCTCAGGTTCATAATAATGGACCCATGTTTCATCTGTTGTGATAATTCTGCTCAGAAAAGTTGGATCGGCCCTACAACGGTCCAGGCTTCGGGGCCACCAACATATAAAAATCTCAGCTCAAATCTCAACCTCAAATCTTAGATATCTGCCTCAGCTGAGATTTTCCTAAAACGCCGTGCCACCAATTTCTGAGATTCGTCTCACGTAAGCTGAGATTTGAGAAAAAAAAACTTATTCTCGTTGTTATATGCGACCCTTTTTCCTATATTGCACGGAGTTTTTGAATCAATGATTGAATTTACGTTTCAGTTAGTTGTTTATGCAATATTTTGGTGTATAATGGCGAAAATACACATTCTCAACTTCCTTCGTCTTTTATTTGCCGTTTCGAGTCATTCAACGGAAAGGATTCCATTAAGACCTTTGCGACAATAAATGTTCACCGAATCCCCGTACAAAAATCCCTACAGAAGAATAACACAAAACCATATCCAAACTTTGCAGTCTTGGCTCGTCTGTCGACATAAAAACACACAAACATACACCGAGGCGTCATCTCGGCCATTGTAACGTACGTGTAGAAAGATTACGAGAAGTAGGTAGGCGGATCAATACTATATTTCGCAGACCGATTTTTCTTTCTTTTGTTTTAAAATGTCAGATATATAAATTTACTTTTAATTTTCCGTAGGAAACGAAAATATTTCATTTATAGGAACTTTTTGTATTTAGAATAAACCTGAGTGATTTTTTTCCCTAGCAGATCCAAAAATTTAAAAAAAAGTCGATAAATAGCTACATTCTCATACATGTATGCTGAAATAAATTTCTTGAGTGTTTCGTAATATTGTGCGTAAGTATGATAAGATATATTCTCTTTAGAGAAGTGGACAGGCTTTCGCCTACATCCACTTCTCTTCGCAAGCCTTCATGTTTCGATTCTGGAAAACGTGTAAATCTCGAACCGGTGACGGTCTACACTTCAACTGACAGTTCGTCTAAAATACGTCTGAATACGTAATAGACGTGTTATATTATCAATTTTAACATAAATACACACAATTGTCACAAGAAAACTGACTTTTAAGTATTGCTAATCCATTTTCACAAGTTCTCCATCCCGGATTTAAACTAATGATTATCTACCACAGCTTATTAGAAAAAATTGAAAATTTTAAGTCGGATAATTTGGAAAAATTGGCGAAGACGTATTTTAATGTTCAAAAAAAGTGTTTGACAATTCACTTCTGATTTAGCTTATTATTCAAAATTAACTTTATTACCTTTACTTATTTTTACTATTTTAATACAATTTAAATGTAAATTTGAGCTTTAAAAATACTTCATTATTTCCACACTGACAATACTAAAAAAAAATTTTCTTTTATTTTTAAACGATATTAACTCTACCTTTCCCGAGAAATGAAAAAAATTTAAACAAAGATCAAAAGAATTTGAACGAAACTTGAGGAAATACTGTCTCGTTAGTTTAAACAGAGTAAACGATTTCTCTCGTTTCATTATTATTTTGTAAAAATAGTTTCCATTTTTATCCGAATTAGAGATTTTTGAATACTTCAAGAGTTACTTGCACATAATTTAAATCCGGGATGGAGAACTTGTGAAAATGGATTAACAATACTTAAAGGTCAGTTTTCTTGTGACAATTGTGTGTATTTATGTTAGAATTGTTAATATAACACGTCTATTACGTACATTCAGACGTATTTTAGACGAAATGTCAGTTGAAGTGTAGACCGTCACCGGTTCGAGATTTACACGTTTTCCAGAATCAAAACATGAAGGCTTGCGAAGAGAAGTGGATGTAGGCGAAAGCCTGTCCACTTCTCTAAAGAGAATAGATAAGATATATAGTGAATATATCCAGGAGCGGGTAACGTGTTACAGGATTGTTTATCAAGGAAATCTGAGAGGAATTTTTAATTGTCGGGAATTTCAGGTCACCCCCTGTGAGAAAATGTTACGGAAAGTCTTTGCATTTCTTTTTAAATGGGGCCTATATATAATAATAAACAACGAATATAGCACCACTTGACCAATATTCATCGTTACACTTGAAACCCAAGTCAATCTCGCATACGCTCATCAAGTGATCAGAAATTGATTAATCCCTTATACCACATCGTAAATAAAAGTTTCACTGCCTAATGATGTAATATTTTTAACGTAACAACTACGGTCCATATTTTTTTTTTTAAATTTAAAATGTTACTTGCACAAAAAAATACTGTTTGTTTAAAAAAATTCCATTCGGCCGAGTGCAGTTGAATATATGCAGTTTTTGTTGTGATTTATACATGTACCTCAGAATGGTCATAAGTCAAGTTTATTCTTATAAATAATATAAACGGTCAAGAATAGAAGTTTACGCACAATGCATTGTGAGTATTATTTATATATAAAGTCGATCCCAATTCTCAATTACACCAAATTAGACAGACTGCTATCATCAGTGAAATAAATGGTGATTTATATATTATTTCGAAAGAACAAAATCTTTGTTCATGGAATTTTAGACAGATTTCTTTTAATATCTGCGTATAATTTACACGAATAAGTATATTGTCAAGTAAAATATAGCTACCGGAGAAAAAAAAACAAAGAAGGGGCTGGGTAGGTTTGACATTTTATCTAGTCATATTTCCTTTTCTGATATACATGGATATTGCAAATTACATGTAATAAATTTGCCACGGCACAAACAGCACTCTAAAATATGGATTTAATTAATTGAATTAATTCCTGAATGAATGAAGATATACATGTACATGATATGTATAAAGTGTCTCTAGAATATTCCTGTAAATTAATTCTTTCTTTGTTATCATTATTATTTTTTTTCTTTTAGTAAAGTTTAAAGTGCTTGACTTCATGCCTGGAAAATATTATAATAAGAGTATTTACACGTGTGTAATAAAGACACCCCCTCCTCACAGGATGATCAAGTTTTGGGAGAAATTACATGTAACATTCTTTCTGGGCTTGTATATGTTAATTTCGTGTATTCGTGGATTAAAATGTTCACTGTCGTAACATTTGCGATCATTTTACCATAAAATAATTCTGTGAGATTTTGTTTGAGACTGGTATACATCAACCTCAAGATTTTCTGAGAAATCTCAGAATTTTTTTCTCAGCTGAGTCGGAAAAAACGTTGGTGGCACGCATATTTGAGAAAAATCTCAGACTTGAGAAAAAATCTCAGATATGAGAAAAAACTCATAAGACTAGTCTGAGTTTGAGAAAATATGTGTTTGGTGGCACAGTTTGGGGAGAAAACTCAAATTTTCTGAGAAATCTCAGATTTGAGAAAAACTGAGCGTTGGTGGCCCGAAGCCAGGAATTGCACTGATGCTCGAACGCGAGATGTCTTCTGATCCTCAGTAAGCAAGCGAGGGACCCATCTCGCACACACGTAGGACACACTTAAGTTTTGTGTTAAATCAATATACATATGTAGTATGGACTATGCTCTTACCACACCCAACCAAACTTGCTATCTCCCGAACGGTTCTTCGATGTTCTGTATTGACGGTAGTTTTTACTGCAGCCAGTAGTTGTTTGTATGTTTCGGTCTACCACGGGACTCAATGCCAGAAATTCCGTTCAAAAATCGCCCATGCCATTTGTAAACTGACGATCTGGAGACGTTCATATATTTCTCAGTCATCTTTAATTGTTTTAAAGTCCGTACAGGCGTCATTCCTAAATCTACACAAAACTGAACAGCATTCCGGTGCGCCGAAGCGTCATCGAACGTCGACATTTTCCTTCTGCTCACTACTTTTGCATTTCAAATGCTCGGAAAACTGTCAAAAATGACGCAGTCACCTTGGAAATCTTAAAATGACGTCATAATAGACAAGAAATTAAAATACTACGTTTATACGTACGTTTATCACACAGAGTTCCTCTCCATCCGCCCTGACAGCCCCCCTCACACTCCCCAGTAAACCTGTCACATCGCTTGGGCATTCCACAGTTAACATTGCATTGTTGTACACAGTCTTTACCATAATAACCAGGACTGCACGCTGAATATAATTTTGATAAACAAACTTTCTCAAGAAAGAAAATGTAAGAAAAAATGAAAACGGTTAAACTCAGTTAAAAAGAACTCGCTTATAAGGAAATACCGGTTTTGAGGAACTTTTTACCAATCCGTTAGAATTCTTTTCACCATGTTCCTTACAGAGATGTAAAAAATCTCGGTTATAAGGAGACAAAACACGAGGTCCCAGTTACGTCATTATAACCGAGTTCTACGGTAATTTTTGTTATGTTTATAGAAATCTTACCAATATACATGAAAATAAGTAAAAATTCTTCACCCATCTTATACCGTATAACATTCATGAATTTATGATATAAAACCTTTGATTACTCAGAAATCTACTATTTAATATACGCATATTTTTCCTATATATACATGAACATTAACAAGTAAGTGTATTACACACTGTATTTATGTATTCCCCTAACTCCTATTTATGATACAGGTTACATGTATAACAGATAAACATTTACTCAAACTTACTCATAAAACCTACCTTAGGATTCACAAAAAAGATTACATGAACTTTTGAGCAAAAAAAAAAAAAACCCTATAGGTTGCATAGATTCAAGGAACCTCGTTATACCCCCCGCGTGAAAAGGGGGGTATATAGTCATAGGGTAGTCCGTCCATCTGTTACGCTTTGGGATACCAATCGCTTATCCGCAAGTCATCTTATACCATTGAATGAAATTTAATGAGACTTTTATAGAATCATTGCTACATAATGTCATTGAGGCCTCCTATTTTACATTTTCATCGGACACATATTTAGTGTTTCCCATAGCAAAACATGGGCACCGCATTCTTTCTATAACATTGAAGGGTACCCATCTCTTACCCGTAAATCCTCCTATACATGTGCCACTGAATAAAAATTTAATGATACTCTCACAGATTTTTTATTATATAAAGTTAAGCCAATGTGACCTCCTATTTTACATTTTGATCTGAAACTTATTTCGGGTCTCCCAGAGCAAATTTTTACCATTAACATAGGGGAGGCGGGAGAATCATTTATAAATTAGAGAGCTCAGTGCTCACAATACTTCTAGTTTACGGTCGAGTTGAAGGTCACAGGAAGTGTTTTCTTCTTTTCATGTAGGAGTTTTTGAATAAATTCTGCTTCATATGAATATAAAAATTAATCTGCTAATACAGGGCGATTTGGCGCTTATGGGAGTTCCGACCAGATTGTTGGAAGACTTGATCTCCAAAAACTACATAGATATTGTCAATCAGAAACACATGCATCTTTTTAATATCAACTTCGGAGGGCGTGTGAATACAATCAGAATTTTTTTTACAAAATAATTTTGCAGATGACCATGATAAGGTTACATGTAGTAAATTAAAAAAAAAAAAAAGAAACATCTGTCTATGATATTAAAAGCTTGGACTTTCATTTATCGTTGGAAATGGTTGAATGTAGTGTTAAAAAGTGTACGTTTTGATGTCATTGATTTTGGTTAAACTTTGTGATTTCAATATTTTTATAAAATTTCCTTGGAGTTATTAAGTTTCTCCATCGATTGACACCACTTCTCGAATATATTGTTTTACAGTTCTCCTACGTTTCTCCTTCACTGCTGTTAATATTTTAGTGAGGAGAAAAGAAATTATTTGCAAAAATAATTCCTTTCCTTATCACTATTAAAATGTGCGTTCAGCGTAGATTAAATCAGGTTTTATGAAACATTTCTTATAATTTTCCAAAAATTTTGATTAAATTATTATACTTTAACAAGCTTCTTCACATCGTACTTACGCTTATTACATTACTATGCAACCTTAGGTTTTTTATGAAAAGCTTTCTAATGCAATTGGTTTATCTTACGCATTTGACACGTTTCTCCCCTTGCCCCTTCATTACAACCCTTCAAACACGTGCCGTTGATATGATGACAGGTTTCTCCGTTGCTACAATTACCACACGATAAGGAACACCCCAGTCCGTACCTTTGTTTATCACATGCTGAAACAGGAAGAAGAAAGTTTGATACATATATTTGAGTTATTTGGACAAATAGAATATTATAATATACCATTATCAATCTTCGAAATATAAAATGCATTAGTACCTCAATACCTACGGAAGCCGGTTGGTGCCAGGTAGAAAAAATATTTTATCTGGCGGCCGCCAGATAACTTTTTGGCGGCCGCCAAATAATTATCTGGCGGCCGCCACATAAATAACTGGCGGCCGCCAGAAACTTATCTGGCGGCCGCCAAATAATTTTCTGGCGGCCGCCAGATAAAAAGATCTGGCGGCCGCCAGATAACTTATCTGGCGGCCGCCATAAAGTTATTTGGCGGCCGCCAGAAATTATCTGGCGGCCGCCAAATAATTATCTGGCGGCCGCCAGAAAGTTATCTGGCGGCCGCCAAATATTTTTCTGGCGGCCGCCAGAAAGTTATCTGGCGGCCGCCAGATAATTATTTGGCGGCCGCCAGATAATTTCTGGCGGCCGCCAGATAAGTTATCTGGCGGCCGCCAGATCTTTTTATCTGGCGGCCGCCAGAAAATTATATGGCGGCCGCCAGATAAGTTTCTGGCGGCCGCCAGTTATTTATGTGGCGGCCGCCAGATAATTATTTGGGGCCGCCAGATAATTATTTGGCGGCCGCCAGAAACTTATCTGGCGGCCGCCAGATAAAATATTTTTCTACCTGGCACCTACCGGCTTCCGTAAATACCTGATAAAAACGCACATAGTATTAACAACTACAGTATTGCATTGAGGACTTTGAAACCTCGGTATACAACGTACATTGTACTTACGACTATTCCATTGATGGTTTTGATACCCCGGTATATAGTGTACATTGTGTCACAGGTGGTGAAAAATCAAGTCTCAACCGGGACTCGAACCCAGGGCCTCTGGCGTACCGTGCCAGCGCTCTAACCACTGAGCTATTGAGACCCGATATATTGACTGACTTTCACGCACCTTTGAACCCGGTGACATATTCCCCCTCTTTGTAGAAATTCGTCCTCGAATTGTGGGAGTTAAGGAAATGCTGTAAGGCATGTTCCAAGGGAATAGTGGGTATTTGTACATTGGGCGCCAAATGTCACAGGTGGTGAAAAATCAAGTCTCAATCGGGACTCGAACCCAGGGCCTCTGGCGTACCGTGCCAGCGCTCTAACCACTGAGCTATTGAGACCCGATATATTGACTGACTTTCACGCACCTGTGAACCCGGTGACACATTGTATTTACGCTTATTGCGCTGAAAACTTTGATACCCCGGTTTACAGCGTACATTGTACTTATGCCTATTACAATGAGGGCTTTGATACCCTTTTATACAGCGCACATAGCACGTACGGCTATTGCATCGAGGATTTTGATACCCTGGTATACAGAGAACATCGTACTTACACCTATCGGGCTGAGGACTTTCATACCTCGGTATACTGCGTATATTGTACTTACGCCTATTGCATTAAGGGCTTTGATACGCTTGAATACAGCGTACATTTACATGTACTTAGGTCTATTACATTTAGGGCTTTGATATTCCGATATATAACATACATTATACTTACGCCTATTATATTGAAAGTTTTGATACCCTGGTATACAGCGTATATTGTACTTGCGCCTATTGCATTGAGGGCCTTGATACCCCGGTATAAAGCATACATTGCACCTACGCCTATTGCACTGAGGGCCTTGACACCCCGGTATACAGCATACAGTGTACTCACCACTTTTGCATTGAGGTCCTTGATACCCCGGTAAACAGCATACATTGTACTTACGCCTATTGCATTGAGGGCCTTGATTCCCCGGTATACAGCATACATTGTACTTACGCCTATTGCATTGAGGGCCTTGATACCCCGGTATACAGCGTACATTGTACTTACGCTTATTACATTGAGGGCCTTGATGCCCCGGTATACAGCGTACAGTGTACTTACGCTTATTACATTGAGGGCCTTGATACCCCGGTATACAGCGTACATTGTACTTACGCTTATTACATTGAGGGCCTTGATATCCCGGTATACTGCGTGCATTGTACTTACGCTTATTACATTCAGGGCCTTGATGCCCCGGTATACAGCGTAAATTGTACTTACGCTTATTACATTGGCCTTGATGCCCCGGTATACAGCGTACATCGACTTACGCTTATTACATTGAGGGCCTTGATACCCCGGTATACAGCGTACATTGTACTTACGCTTATTACATTGAGGACCTTGATACCCCGGGATACAGCATACAGTGTACTTACGCCTATTACATTGAGGGCCTGGATACCCGGTATACAGCGTACATTGTACTTACGCTTATTACATTTAGGGCCTTGATACCCCGGTATACAGCCCAGACAGTCTCCTGTTGTGTAACACCTTCGCTCCTTACACTTTTCTAAACATACTTGATCACAATTCACTCCGTACTTTCTTGGATCATTGCATCCTTAATACACAAGTTAATCACATATATTATAAGAATTAAAAATATAGCAAGGTTGTTTTTGTCTTCAAAATTAATAAAAGAATCGAGGGCTTTTTTTTTTTAAATCTCACCAAAAACTTGCAATTCACACACTTCGTTGAATGCTTTTTTAGAATAGTATGTAGGGTAGGTAACACTCCTCTTCCTCTCGTTGTAATATATGACATAACGCCCATGAACAAGACAGTTCATTGTTTTGTTCTCTGAGGGTGTTCCATTCACAGTTTGTATCTCATGAAAGCATAGCTTGCCATTTTCTTGAAATGTGTCATTTGACACATAAAGAAAAAACCCAGCAAATCGATTGAAGTAAGCACCAGGACCTAAAAAACCAAATTTTATATATGTCATTTTTAATTGATTCTAAAGAATAAATGATTTTTATATTCAATTACTTTTGTCTTCAATTAGTTATACATCACGGATTTTTTTGTGCTATTCTCATAAACATGTATACTTTACTCATTACCTGAATATCTCAGCATAGTGTATTACAGTTAATGAAAATAAAAATGTGTTTCGAAAAGTTATATGTGCTAATTTTTCGCGAGGCAGATATTTTCCGTAAATCACCATGAAATTGTTATTCCAATTTTGAGATAACCGTTTAAAAAAACAATAGTGACAAGATTCTTCAGTGAAAAAACTATGTGAAATGTATTGTGATTACATTTACTTATAATTTTAGCCAGAGTAATTATATGAAGTATTGTTAAGATAAGAATAAAATTAAAAATAAAGATAATCCCGGAGTTGAGACTCCTTTATAGGCCCTGTAATACACTATGCTGAACCGTGAAATCAAATGTAAATTAGGGATACAATGATACGGCTCTAAATTTACTAGGAGCATTATCAGTTCTGTAGTAGATGTTAATGTGATTGATGCTGGACATTCTCCCTAAATCTACTCTCAGTGTAGCTGTTGTCTTTCCTTCTGATATTGTACACTGGTTCCCTGGTGCTGAGCGATCTGAATATTGTCCACCCACTGCCTTGCTTGCTCCCCATGCTACGTCATATCCTTTATCAGGCCAACTGTGCACTTGCCTTGCAGGTTTCCGAAAAGCTAAGTTTTCTTACGAATGATTAAAATATACACATTTTAGATAATGGCTGAAATTTTACGTTTTTTTTTAATTTCTGGGAATACGAAGGAATGAATGTAAATATGTTATTCAGCCGTTTGTCGGTCTTAAAAATAAATTGGCAGTATAGAAGCTTTTCAAATGCATGAAGACTGAACTGATCCCTTCAATTTTACTAGTCCTGTGAAAATGTTCGCAAAAGTTTTAGACAATTCTAGTTCAATATTCTTTGGAAGAATACGCCAAGTAAAGTTTCTTTCTAAAGTAAAATTAGTGAATTAAATTATTTTGAAATATATGATATCTTGAAAAAGAATTACTTTTGTTTTAAAATTCATATCAAAGATTGGTATACGAAGATCTTTTTTTCATATTTAATGATGGGTACAGTTCATTGTTAACAATTTTTCCTCATAATGTTTTAATATGATGTCGTTCGAATTTCCTATAATTTAAAACAAAAATATGTCGTAAATTTACCGTAAGCCTGGGTGTATATCACAAGCAGAAGAAACTGAACAGTGAGGAAAATCATTGTAACATTCCTTGGTCTAAAAAAAAATTAAAGTTATCCATTCAATCTTTTTACAAACAGCAGGGAGAATCTAAACAAAGTTATATGATTTAGTTCAATTGAATGATGAGGTTCCCATAAATTTTTTTATCTTTATTTCTTAAACAAAATCATTTTTAAGGATTTTTTGAATAAATTTGTTTAGTTTAAACTAATATTAGTGAAAGGTTTCAATATTTTCCAAATTAAATCTTGTTTACACTGAATATTTGACTCTTTTTTAAAATTAAACTATGATTCTATATTACCCCCCTAGATATAATTTATAATAGTTATTTATTCCTAATACAGACACTAAATTTATATCATAGAATTTTATTTAGTTAAATCGACGTGTGATCTTGAATTTTATAGAAATGATTCCATTCCAATTAATTTTACATTTCACTAGGCTATTCAGAGTGGGGGTATACAGTAATTGGAATATCCGTTCATTACACCTGGTTTAAGCCTCCTCTTAAAAGGAGTTCCTCTAAACCACTGAATGCAATGAATCTTTATATAACATATTAGAACTGTGTATCCTATATTAAATTTCGATCGGACAGACATAACAAAACGTGGACTTCGCAATTCTGTATTTAATATTGGGGCACCCATCTTTTATCTGCAACTGCACCTTCTGAATAAAATTCAGGGAGACTTTCACATTTTCATTATATAGTGTTTTTTTTGTGCATCTCTTATTTCACGTTTTGATCGGACATAAAGTTGAGATTCCCCAAAGCAAAACCTGGACTTTGTCATTCTTTGTACACATGGGGGTAGTCGGCAAGTCCTCTTACACCACTCAATGCATTAAGATGCAATTTTACAGAACCTATAGTACAAAGTGCCATTTGCACATCCTATTTTACGTCTCCATTGGACAGATATTTGAGGTATTCCGTAGCAAATACCGACTTTATCATTCATTAATAAACACTGGGGATACCCATCGTTTATTCACAACTCCCCCGACAC
Source organism: Saccostrea echinata (assembly GCF_033153115.1). NCBI lineage: Eukaryota > Metazoa > Mollusca > Bivalvia > Ostreida > Ostreidae > Saccostrea > Saccostrea echinata. The sequence goes on along the minus strand of NW_026889776.1, from coordinate 14,092,237 downwards.
AACTGAGTAAAATTAAATGAGATTTTCATAGAATCTTGATTACATTTTGACATTGGGCACCTCCTGTCTTACGTTTTGATCGGACAGACATTTGGTGTTTCCCTTAGCAAAAAAGAAAGCTCCTAGTAATCACTTGAATGAAATTCAATAGAATTTTCAAAGAACCACATTTACATACTGCCAAGGTGTGCACTTTGCCATTGCACTCATAAGGGAGCAGGGTATATCATTTTATGAGCTCACAGTACCTATTGTTTTTTAGATGGCAGACATGTTTAATATACATTCTACTTTTTTTTACAAAGAAAAAAAATCAAAATTAATGAAAATCACTATCTACAGCTTTTATATGTGTCTACATATTTAAAAACACTTTACTTACCTGTTGATTATGTAAATCTGTTGTAGATAAGAATATATATTGAAAAAAAGACCTAGATTAAAATGCCCTCACTGTTCGTCCTCCAACGGGATTATTCCCATATATAGATTCATTTGTTTTTTGATTCAAGATATAAAGCACTATTCTCGGTGTTTTATTTATAAATGCACTTAAACTTTCACATGGATAAAAATAACGGTAAAACATTATACTGCGTTGGGTAAGCAGACATTGATTTATTTAGACATACGTTGTTTTCACAAAAAACCCAAGAAATACCCTACCCACCAATATAAACAGTGAAGCAAAAATCAGGAAAGAAAAACACGTCTATAAATATTCACACAGGATCCTTTAAACATCTCGTGAATGGTCCCAATGTATCCACAGTGAACAATTATAGGGGCTTTTTTGGGTAAAATGTACCTTAATTCATTATGCGTTGTTATCAGTTGATATATCCAGATATGAACCAGGAAGTTAGGTAATAAAAAAAAACAACTTCTCACTCACAGTGTATTCTTAAGAGACAAGGTCAGTAATATAAAAAAAAATTAAAGTAATTGGAAGATATTAATAGCTGTAGAGTTTATAAACAGGGAAATAAAATGACAATCCTCTTATGTAAACACTCGTATCTCCAGATCTGGTTACTATTCTTAACTAATAAGTAAATAAATTTTAAGTAATTATATACAAAACTCCAAGAGCGACATGTGTGGAAAGTATCAGGTTTACTTTTTTTATGCCCCCGTATCGAAGGTTCGGGGATATATAGTTTTTGCACTGTTCGTCCGTCTGTTTGTCCGCAAAAACTTTAACCTTGCCCATAACTTTTGATTGGTTGGAGCTATGACTTTCATATTTCACATGTATATTCCTTGTGACAAGACCGTTCTTTGAGTACAATCATAATTGACCTTTTGGCTTTGGAGTTTGATCCACTTTTGCAAAATTTTATGAGACTTTAACCTTGACCATAACTTTTGAACAATTGGTGCTTGGACTTTCAAACTTTCGCATGAGTATTACGTGTGATAAGACCTTTCTTCGGATACCAACAACTTTGACCTTGACCTTGGAGTTTGACCTACTTTTGAAAAACTTTAACCATGGCCATTACTTTTGAATGGTTGGTGCTTGGGGTTTCAAACTTCACATATGTTATCCTTCTGAAAAGACCTTCCTTTGAATACCATCCACTTTGACCTTGGAGTTTGACCTACTTTAGAAAAACGTTAACCTCGGCCATAACTTTTGAACGGTTGGTGCTTGGCTTTCATACTTCACATATGTTATCCTTGTGACAAGACCTTCCTTTGGATAACAAACACTTTGACCCTTTGAAATTGACCTAGAAGTTTGACCTACTTTCGAAAAACTTTAACCTTGGCCTTAACTTTTGAATAGTTGGTACTAGGGCTTCCTACTTCACACTTGTAATCCTTGTGACACGACCTTCCTTTGGATACCAAAAACTTTGACCTTGTAGTTTGACCTACTTTTGAAAATTCTTAATCACTGCCATATCTTTTAAACATTTGGTGCTATGGCTTTCATACTTCACATGTGCATACTTTCCTTTGGATACCAACAATTTTGGCACTGACCTTGACATTTGACCTAATTAAAAAAAAAACTTAAACTTTGGCGTAACATGTGAACGTTTTGTATTAGGACTTTCACATTTCACGAACATGTGTATCACTTTTGACAAGACCTTTCCTTTGGGGCCAATTTGACCTTGACGTTTTACTTACTTTTAAAAACCTTGAACCTTCACCATAACTTTTGAACAGTTGGAGCTAGGGCTTTCAAATTTCACAGGTATATTCCTCGAGACAGACCTTCCTTTGGGTATCAACATTTTTGATCGCCGGCATGGTGCATTGGTTAGTAGGGCTGTATCAATATATCGGTACGTATCAATATTCAAGAACGTATCGTATCGAAGAAATAACTTCCAATGTATTGGGCAGGCAGTTTTTCTTATAATTCTTTGAAAAGGTTAGGAGTTTCAGTCACCAAAAATTAAATTTGACTGTTTTGAAATAAAACAGATAAATAATGATATAAACATCAAAGAGATAGGACATCTTAAATTATATTATAAAATGCATAGATATTTTTTAAACATATTGGTTTTACAGTCATTAAAAGTTTGAATTTGAAGTGTATTTTGTATTGACAGTAAGACAAGAACTTTTAAATAGTTTATAAAAGACTCATTTTTTAAAAATAAATTTTATGTATTAATTGATTTACAAGAGTTTTTGGATGGACTTGTGAAAGTATCCAATATATCGCATATCGCTTTATAAAATACTGTATCGTATCGAAAATTTGGATCAATACACAGCCCTAATACTAGGGCTGTGTATTGATAAAAAATTTCGATACGATACGATACAATACTTTATAAAGCGATATGCGATATATTGCATGATCATATTCAAATTTTCAAGGTATGCAGCAGTAGAGGCAATATTTTAAAGCAAATATATTGAGAGACAATGAATATTTGACAAATGGGTTGGCATGCTTCCAGATTTTCCTTTATGGTAATTAACACGTTTACAGATGGAATCGGAATATAAATCTCGGGTTTCCGAGAAATATTTTCTCCCGCTGGAGAGGGATAATCGCGCTTAAGCGAGATTATCTCTCTACAGGGGAATTGTTCCTAACCTGCTCAATGGCCCTGGGTGCCGAGTATAGGTCAAATTTGTAGCCCTCCACCGGCAAGTGGTGGCGTCTCAAGAGGGGCGTTAAAGCTGACATGAACTCTATTAAATATGTGATATTTTCATCCTTGCATGTACGACTAATTTCATTCCCGTACTCCCTTTTCCGCCATATTTCTTTTAGATTCGCTCACTTATTTTACCGGCTATATAAACCCTGATGCCTTTTTTACACCTGACTGATCTTCTAGCCTGGCTGTTGACACGTACACATCTCCAATAGTAAAGTTTTGAAACACGCCACGAACTGACCGAAAACATGTAGGCCTGTACACATATCCGATAAAGCAGTTTTGGAACATGCAATACATCTAACAATCCTACCAAAAATATGAATTTTATTTTAAACTGGAAAGGAGTATATTAATTTTGAATAATGCAATGCATAAAAATCAAAACGGCAAATGCATGTTTGATATACATATATATTTGAACAATAAAGAAGAAAAACTACCACATGCATTTTTCTTCCAAATAAAACTGGACTGTTGAGCTTTATGCATGCTACACGGTATAAGCACATTATGCAACTTACGCATTCAAGTTTTGTACATGCATGCATGCCGAGAAAACGCGTCGAACGCTCTAAACTCATCTGCCTGAAATACTGCTATCGCTACAGGGATGTGCACATGTCGAAGGAATTACTTCCCGTTTTCCTTTTATTGAAATATGCATCACAGAAGAAATCACTCCATTTGTAACTCAACGGTTAACACATTGTCACTAGCACTTGAACACACGTGGTCCCTGCCGAACAGCATTTTTGGTCAGGGAAAATATCGAAGGTGGAAATGACACCACTGGTATTTGCCTGATTAGACGATATAGTCACGCAAATAAAACGTTTCAGAAATCGAACTAACTGTTGTCGGTACCTGTCGTAAATATGTTCATGAATGTGGCTTTATTACTTTAAATTCATTACATAAACATACATTCTTTTTACGGATCTTACATCTTTTAAAGAAAATGAAAGGGGGGGGGGGGTGGAATATGTAGAACACATTTTTCAATATACATGTATATGTATCTGAAAAAGGTCGGAATTGTCTTGATCAAATATATTTAAATACCTGCAATGAATTTGCCTCAACTATTTTAGATAAATGTATAAAACTAATATGTTAAATTTACACACGCTGAACGATGTGTTTCTATAGAGAGATTATTTTAAACTCAGGGCACTTTTAGGCGTCACAAATTGCAAGCATGATTAATACCCAACAAGCACAGACAGACTAACTCAACTTCAATATATACAAAAACATGTAAAGTAGATTATTTTATATACACATAAGCACAGACAAAATTATGTGTATATAAAATAATCTACATTACATGTTTGATGTTGAGTAAGTATTACTCTATGAGTATATATGAAATAGCTGTGAAAGCAATATTGATAATTGAAATAGTGCTACTGTGTACCCAAATGTAAAGTGAGGTGATTCAACAATCCTCGTTTTGCCAAAGACATCACGAGGTAATGCAAAAGAACTAATCATTACATTACATAAGTGTTTTTTTTAACAATTACACATATTTACACGTTCTAGATATTAAAACAGATTTTGTTATATGACTGAATGTTTAAAATATGGTTGCTTGCATGTTTATTACTTCTTTAAATATTATTTATTAATAGTCAAAGTTTATAGGAAAGGAAAACATGTGCTCCCGAGAGTGTCAACCCCCCCCCCCCCCCGAAAAAAAGGTTTTGTTTTAATTTTGAGATTGGTTTCTTTGATCTTGTCTAAAAATTTCTGGTAGGAACCCTCTGTGCTCTTCAGAGCTTCTAATAGGTATAAAGAAACAAAAGATTGACTTCGGTTTCCTCGGAAAGTACGTGAGAAGGGTCCACATGTTTCCATTCCCGTGAAATATACATGTAGTTTTCACAATTGTTTAGTTCCCCTTTCGTTTGGGTTTGTAGGCCTTTTTTTTCTTTTCTTTTCTTATTTTTCTGCTTGTCAATAAAAGGAGACTTTTTTTCAGCAGGTTTGATCCATTCTGCCCAGAAAAATTCCTTGATCTGCCTTTATAAAGACTATAGCATTTCCCAAGATTTTTACTACATTGGATTTTATATGCATTATTGCTCTTACATGTATGGATGCTTACACGTGAGAGAGAGAGAGAGAGAGAAAATATACTTGTATTGAAAATGCAAAAAATATTTATCCATAATCTTGTGGTTAAGGTTTCAAGTAATCCTTAAACTATCTTTTTAAGATTTTCTCAAAATACAAGAAATTGAATAGGTACCGAATTTAGACTCCCTGCGGAAACTCTCCAATCTGGAAAGGCTTCCTTTACATGCATATAAAACAGGAAAGTTGCGCCATTCTCAAAATGTGTGTATGCGAGGGGGAGCGGGGGGAGGCAGTAAAATGATTGACAAGCAAAAGAAAAACTTAAGACTTAGGCACTTAAAAATTGGGGGAAGTGGAGAAGGAAAACAGGCATTTAAAAAAATTCGTAGTCAGGGAAGGGGCAGATCCCCTTTTTCTTGCACTATAGTCAAATCGTCGAAAAAGTTGCCCCCCCCCCCCCCAATCACCGCCACAAAATAGGATTTTGGAGATTTATTTTATTTTTATTGTTTTTAATATTATTATTATTCTATTATTAATTTTTTTTTTGCTTGTCAAAGATTTTTCAGGTAAAATGTCAATTATTTCTTAGACGCTACATACCTGAAAGACACTCTGAGAAAAGGGAGTAACCCCCTCCCAACCCCCCACCCGCGTGTGTGTATATGTGTTAATTTGTGTTCTGGTTAAATACTTTCATGTCGTGTTCTAAATCATTTTTTTACACCAAATTACTGAGTTTATTTTTTAGATAATCAACAATCAGCCTTTTTTTTTAGTGATTTTTTTTTATTTTTACCCAGTCGCGCAAACACTAATTCCCTTTTACACTTTTGACATTTTCCCTGATCAAAATCTGATCAGCACGGACTAAGTGTATTTGAGTGCTAGGCTGTATGATGAAGTGACAACTTGTCTACTGTTGAGTATTTGTGGAGTTTATTACTTTTTTGTGATGCATATTTCAATAAATGGAATATAAGGTGTAAGTCACTCGGCATGTGCGCATCTTCGAACGGGTACAGGGTTTATTTCCAGGTATGAATATTACAGCGTTCGACATGTTCTCTCGATAAGCATCAATTGTTTTTGAATGCATATGAATATACATAGCAAATACGCTGGTTGTTTGTTCCATTCTTACGATAGATTATTGCAAATTGTTTGTACGAGTTTAACTGTGTATTATTTTAAGCTTATTGTGTATATATTGGTATGCTTTTAAAAACCACGCGCAAGTACATATGTATGTTTTTCTTCCAAACTTGCATTTATATTATTCAAAACGATAATTATTCATAATTATCGTTATGACTGTTCTTATCTGTTCTGGTTTTAAGATGTTTTCATCAATTCATGTGTTCCCAAATACTTTACTATCGGAGATGTGCACGCGTCGATAGCCAAACCAAAAATTCACTCAAGTGTAACGAGGGTACTGGGGTATATATCGTTAAAATAAGACAAGGTATCTGAAAGAAATATGGCGAAATAATTCGTATGAAACAAGCCGTGCATTGATGCAATGTTTTTAAGAATTCATGTCAGCTTTAAACAACAAAGAATCAATTAATTATCACGCAACAGAGTTTTCATAGTATATGTAATGTACAGAATAATTTGTCTAATCCGGACTCTGAATACTCCGGAATATTGTCCACTCCGGTCTCCCCGGTCTAAACCTAGACAAATTTGATTGGTGGGTCACCCCCAAAACGCAGTGCTATCCTGGCGTTTTTAGTAGAGAGTGGGATATTTTTCCTCATGATAAAAACTTCAGATTCATGTGGTTATACCACTCATAGTTTATTTTCAATAAGCAATGAACTTAAGAAGGGTCATTGTTTTTCACAGTCATCTGTGATAAATATATGATAAAGAACCAATTTTACCGTTGGGAGTTTTGGATGAAAAGTCACATTGCCTGGAAAATTAACGTTATAGAAACGTCCAGTACCCTCCCCCTCCTAAGTAGGATTTTCGAGTTTTGGGCAGTTTTTTTTCGGGGGGGGGGGGTTGTTGTTGTTGTCTTCGCAATCATTTATCATATAAAATCTGAACTCACCCTATTTATCTTTAAAGACTGGAATTTTAAGGTTAGATCTATTTATATCGAAACCTTCATGTTTGATTTTCACATAATGAAGGTTAATGAACAAGGTACTTATTTCACACCATTTTCATATGGATACATGTACTTTGGTCTTTTATTGATTTGTAAATCGGAAATTTTAAATATTTCAGTGACCATCTCTTTTTCTCAAGTTGTAAAACAACACACAATGAATCAATCAATCATCTTTTTCTCATCTTTTTTTTTTTACTAGATCGATGTCTAGGAACTGATACACTTGTACCAATTTTTTTCTTCATTCTTCAAATTCTTCTCCTGTATTCTTTGATGGCAGTATTTGCATAAAATTTGGTGTTGAATTTCCTTATCTCTATAGCATTTTCTTTTGCATACTGTGCTACGACTTGACTTGAATTCAATGGAAATCTTCCATCGATTCGAACATTTTATCTTCGTGCCTTCTCTGTCCAGCTTCATTACATGGCTGCCTTCTGGAATACTCCTGATGTCATTAAGAAACTCTTTTTTTGTCGACTTAACTTTGACTTTTACCACCTTTTCCTTTTGAGCTCTTGCCTCTTGTACAGCTTTTGAGTCTTCTGTTGACATATGTGTGACCATCGATCTCTCATTGTCATACTTCCTACACCACTATTTGCCACTTGCCAAGAAATACTGATGGTCCTGCTCTTTTTGGGTGGTAATTATTTGTTTCCTGCGCTTCTGGCTTCTCTGGGTACTGAGGTTTTAACTTTTTGTTTCTCTGCTGGTGATTTTTTTTTCATCTAGAAAATACCTTTTCTTAACTATGTCTTTAAGGCCACGCCAAACTCTTCTGTAATGGTAGGATCCATTGTGCTAATTATTTTCAATGTTGCTTGTTCTTTTGCTTTGGTATTTTAAGATGCAATTTTTTTGACAGATTCTATTTAGATTTTCTTTCGATATTGACTGTGTAAGGACCATACGCTTAAACATGTTGACTGGCAAGGGACGCTGTTTTGCAACTGATTTTCACATTTTTTTCGGCAGTGGTAAAAAACGCCATTTCTTTATCAAAAAGTACTCCAAGAATTTCCTTTTTTCTTCAGTTTTTTTTTTTGCATATTTCTAATACTTTACAACCTGAAATATTCCTGGATACGCCCTATTGAATATTTAAATTGACTTTTTTGGTAGGTTTTTGACAAATTTTATATAGTTGTCAAGTATTACCGAGGGAGTGAAGTTATTAACTAGGAATTGTGTCATCCTTTTGTTTTAAAAATGTTTTTGCCACCTGTTAATTGCAGCTTCGTCTCTTTACGAATGAGCAAGAAATCCATTGTTATCTGAAAATTAATGGGAGTTATAATCACCCTCAAAGAAAATCTCGTGGACCATTTTCATTCAAATTACAATTAATCGACATTCGTGTGTGATAGTAGTAAATCATAATATTTAAAGGTTTTTTTCTGTTTCAACAACGTAAAAAAGCAAAAATGAATTGAGGAATTGTGTATTTCCTTACTTCACGAAGAGTAGCAAAGCTACGATTAGTCAAATTAATATGGAAACATCCCAAAATAGTGTAGATTCAAGTATGTTCCAATCAAATCCCCCGGGAAAAGGATACTGTGACACAATCTGTGATCAAGATTTTACATAGGAGAGAAATCTACTGTTTATAAACAGTGGGGTCATACTAACTCAGGTGAGTGTTGTGGCCCTTGGCCTCTTGTTGAAAATCATTACATGTAAATTATAAAACATTAAAAGACGTTGGTAAATTTCAATATTTTATCCCCTGAAGTGCCGATGAAAGCATATATTAGTACATGTTCATCATGATGAAGATAATGCTTACCAAAATTCCTTTGACAATTCTTTGAAAGGAAAACAATATTTACATTGGCATTCAGTTCACTACCTTTAGTAGCGAAAATTAAATAGCATTCATGTTTCGACAGAAAGATATCTCGGAGATACAACTTGTATATATTTGTAATAATCTACTGCAGAACTATCTTCTTAGTTCTTTAACATGGTGGAAAAAAGAAGTCTAGCTCAATGATTTTTTTATTTCCTTTTTGGTACACGGTCCAATAGATCACAGTCGATAACAGCGTTTTAGCCATTTTATGTGCTTATGTCGATAAAGTACTTTATATAACTGCGTGTGGCAGCTATTGAGGAAATGAAAGTACCTATCAATGCGTAGTTTTATCCAAGATTATGTTACGTTTTCCTGCATTTTTAAAAAGTGTTTCTGTCCTTCTACATGACGTTCTGCCGATTTAATTGATGGCATTCATGGAATCCGATCGCATGTTTCAAGACGTGTTAACAAGAATAAACCTTTAAGAAGTATCCAGTTCTTAGTTCCGAGAGAGAAGCATATACTTTACGGGCCCATTCTTAATGGTAAATTTTATATTACCCACAGGTATGTAGAAATATTTAACATACGGTTCTATTCTTGTTGGTCATAAATTTTCATCTATGAAATTCACATTACCCACAGGTTAAAATATTTAACAAAGAAAACATGGTGATATATGAATTAAATTTTATTTGAGCAAATATTGTGCTTCATTATATTCAAAAAATCTCATCTGTGCAGATCTACTCTAATAATTTTAACATTTTTTTTTAATTTGATATTATTCAGCAATATGGCAAATTCAGTTTTTTATTAATTTTAAACTGAGTCATGAATAGTGTTTACTTTTACCCAAATAATAATTTTCTATACCTTATTATACCTTGACGAAAGGCGTGTATCTCTCAAGTCTGCATTCGTCGAACAAAATTAGGAAAGGTAGAAATCATTTCAAAAAGCATCCATAGTTAAGGAAATTAATAACAACCTCCACCGATATAACAAGAATGAAATAAATGTGTAATCTGAAGTTTAACCTCTATATAAATGTCTATCCTTTTATCCTCAAAAAGCTGCTACAATTTCATCATTTAGGTCCCACACATAAGTGTTTGCTGTTAGACCCTGCCCCCTGAGGCATATTTTATCTTAATGATTTCACTGTATATTTTTATAGACCAAAACATCAAATCTTTGTATATTGATTGGAAAATTTGTATATTTTTTACCTACAGAGATTTATGCGAAAAAAAAAATTATGTACATTGTACCGTATTATATGTTTTCTTTTGTTATGATTATCGATTTTTTGATCTGAAATAAATACTTTTATTTTGGTTTTCAGGTCAAAGAAATGTTATAATGAATCTTTTAAATCTTCTTTTACTGCTATACGTAATGCAAACACAGGCCTACGGTAAGATTCGATCATTTATCTATGATTGTATTTTCGAATTTTCGAAATATGAATATAACCAAACTCAAATATTACAATATATATCATACTAAACACTTTACAGGTAAAAATGCCTTCCTCAAGGAAATTTTTCGATAACGCAGTACAGTTAAGGTGCCCAGTAGAAATACTGAGTTTTTTAAAGATTAAAAAACATTCTTTACAAGTCTGTGTGGGACAGATTTTTTTTTAGACTTGTCATGTGATGTGAAAGTCAGGTTATTTTAACCAATATATTTGCAGTATTGTGGTCATCTATGAGTGTGAAGTTATCGAACAGTAATCACATGTGTCCAGAGCAATCACAGATATCTAAAAACATCAGAGTTGGGATCAGGTGGCATGGAGGAGTAATCATCCCCGGTCGACAAGTCACACCCGCCGTATGCTGCTTGTCATGATCTGGCAAACGGAAAAAAATTTGTGGACAATTCATGTGAAAAATAAAATAATAGTCTAAGAATTTGTATAAAAATCGACTGTAAACATTCGACTTAACGACAGATTGCATTTGATAACAAGGTCATTGTATCAACCATAGAATTTGCGGAAAGTTGACTTTAAACGACACTGTTGATAACCTTATATCATTAATTTATTTGTCTAGATTTAGAAATTGTTCGTACAAATGTATGTAGGACATGCTCTAGCATATTGAATGACCTGGGAAACATATACTAGATATGAAGGTCATCATGGAATATAGAGAAGTTGAAGTCATCACGTTTATCATGAAGTTTTTCGTTAGTTTGCGAATAATGTCTTTAGTAAATTATCCATTTACGAAACAGATGTGTCAACCTCTGTGTTGTCTTCTATTTTGAGTTCAAAAGGATATATTGAATCAACGTAGGGATAAAAATAATTATTGTTAATTGATAAAACGTCGTCGATATATCTTAATGTCGAATTGAAGGTCACAACAGGAGATATTAATTCCAAAATCGCAAGGACATAACCTAGTTTTAAAAAATGGGTTTAATTAGCAAATATTATCAACAATTTTTCTTGTTTTTAAAAAGTTTTGCGAACATGCATGTATCTAAATTACACTGTATGATATTGCTAAAATTACGTTTATTATATCGCACATTGAATTCTTTGCAGATCAACTGTATGATATATGAAAATAATAAAATAATTTACAAAATGTCATAAGACATTTGAATGTTTTGCATATCAATTGTATTATATCTAAAAATAAATTAATTTACAAAATGTCATTTCGTTCGCAGCACTTTTCAAATACATTTATACTTCTTGCGTTTATGTGCAAAAGTTTGTCCTGATCCATTGAGGATATGCACTTACAATATATCAATTTATTAAGATCCTTCTATTACCCTCTAATGAACCCACACACATTGTACAAATATACGGTCGTAATGTATGGAAAATATATGGAACCTGATCCCATCTCTGATGTTTTTGGGGGTAAGTGTTTGCTCTGCTCCCGATTTATATTGCTTAAATGGACATTGAATAGTGTTCATTATCTCCATATTTCAGGAATAAAATAATAAACAGGCATTACATCTAATTTATTAGCCTCATATTCTTTATTCATTGCATAAAATATTACTTGACTCGCGCGCCTTTTACTGCTAAAAATGCGTGGATTTTTAAGATAGGACGTCACATTGACAAGTGTATTGCAATCAGTGAAGTGTTTATATCTTGCTGTATTGACGACAAAACTGCAGTAAATTTTTATGCATGTTACAGCTCTCCATAATTTTTAAAATCGGAAACCATTGCCTTCTAAAAAAATTTGAAGAATTGTTAATTTTGTGTGATGTCATAGTAAATGATTGATTCTATGTTGTTTTACGCCCCATTCGAGAATTTTTCACTCTTATAGATATTGAGCAGTGAGGGATCTTTATCGTGCTAACGCCTGTCGTGACGGGGGGCCTCGGTTTTTAAGGTCTCATCCTAAGGACCTGCAACTTTCACTTCAAAGTGTCGAGCGCTCGCTGAAGGAACAGTTGCTACCTATTTTTATCGACTTAGGTCAGCCGCAGCCGAGATTCGAACTCACGACCTTCCGATCACGGAGCGAGCGCTCTATACCGACTAAACTACCGTGACGATCATCATAGTAAATATTTCCCGTATAAATTAGTCCCCGCCTACTTTTTAAATATCCTTAAATGTGCTGCAAAACAATTTTATGTAAAGAATAAAAACTTTGAAAAATCTAATTTATATTCACTGAATATTATATTATTTCGTTATCCATAAGAAAATTTAGCTTTGCGGAAACCTGCATGGCAAGCAAACATATGGCCCGATGATGATAAATATATAACATGGGGAGCAAACAAGTCTGTGGATGGGAAATATTCAGATCGCTCCGCAGATGGCAACCAGTGTACTATATCGCATTCTAATCGTCTAACAGCGACACTGCGTGTAGACCTAGAGAGACTGGTCAGCATCAGTCACATCAACATCTACTACAGGACGGATAATTTTCCTAGTAGGTTTGTCTTCGTTAAGATGTTTGACATTTAGTCTGTCTCATGTGAATTGGGATTTCAATAGGCTGCAATAGTAATTTTCATCAATTAGTTAAAGATCTAATTCAAAAGTTTACATGTATTTGGAGACATACTTAAATAGTTCATAGATTTAAAAAAAAATGATGTTAAACAGGCAATGTTTGTTCCCAAAAATTACATTGTTTTTATATACATATTTATTTATGCATGTATCTTCAGCATCTTTTAACTGTTTTTCTTAAATACATATTTCATATTCCAACTAGCAATAACGTTATCTTATATGACCACAGAAAAGTTCTGCCTTGAAAATCCAAATCCTTGTGATATTTTCAGGATTTTTTTTTCTTGCACGAAACGATTCATGTAGCAAATCCTGTCAAAGTCTCTCAAAAGGTACCATTGCAATAACTTTTTGTATTTTATCTCAAAATTCAGAAATGCCTTTGCCTTCGAACTAGGTCATTTTTACGAGTTGATGGTATCAACTCATGTTATGTGACTTGTAAGGGATTCCCCAATGTATCGAAACTAATCACATTTTCGTTTGAGTATTTTGCATACAGGTTCTTGTATAATATAGGTTTATTTACAATTTTCATGATCTACAGAACAAAAATGTTTCCTGATATGCTTAGAAATGTTTATAAACTTAAATATTTATTATAAATTTTATTGGAATTTGTGTCAATCCGCGAGAGAAAATAGTGTTATGGACATGCAGTCAACAAAAGTGATATGTCGTGCAAACAGTTTTCATTTATAAATCAATAAATGGTTTCTATAATAAGCAGTATTTTGAAGATGATTTTTAAAGAAAGTTCATAAAATTGAACATTAATTGTACAAACCAGGTTATTTTTACAAGATTGACGTGCTGGTGGCATATAAATAAACTAATTCTTGCGCTGTTATGCTAATGAATAGAGCAGTTTTCCTGCGTTAGTGATGAATCGTTCAACACAGCCCTTGTTTGTAAACAAAGCGATATGTTTTCAGTAAAGAAGGTCGAAGTAAATCAATTACTAATCTCAAACGGAGGAAATGAGCTGTACCAGTTGAAAAAATAATTTTGAAATTAAAGTTCTTATTTCTTGTGCAAGCAATAAAGAATTTCGATTGCTACTGAATCAAATAACTTAAACCATGGTTAAAACGCCATTATGTGTTGCCATGTGAGTTAAGCATGTTTATTTAGTGGAATTAAATGTATTGGTTGATATTACATGAGCGTATCAGTAATACTGATGTCAAAGGATAATGTTTTTGTAGTTTTCTCAATTTTATGACCTTGATGTATCGAAAATTTTTCATGTGTCAGGTAGGCTTAAAGGGTTAGATTTTTTCAGCAGCGGACAACTTTGTGCTTCAAGTTCTTTTCAGATTGATCTTAAAGATACATGAGACAAAAGCCGAGATAAATTACATATTTATATTTGTTAAAACCACTGTTGAGAATTCCTATCTTCCACAATCTAGATCTGCTCCACAGCAAGCTTTAAATACAGTAATGGTCACTTAACATGCCTGTGATTCTTATCTCATTAATTGTTTGCATTACACTGAAAAGCGTCCTTCTTTACTATTTCAAGCTGTGTTTTGTGATCAGATGCTGACCATAAAATAAAGTGAATTAATAGTACTGAAGACAGTAAATAAAAAAACAAAAAAAGTCGGATTTTTTGATAAATTAAATGTGAAATGCATAATTATAAATATGAAGAGACTGAGAAATCAAATTAATTCAAGAGTATAAATTGTTAAAAAAAACTTTTTAAAAAAAGATCATGTAGACAGCCAATATACCATGCCATTGTGATGAATTTAAAGTCTTCAGTCGAAAAGTTGTAAGAACTTGTTTCTGATCCTTTTGTGTTAAACAATAATTTTTTTTTCAAATCAATTTTGATTTTGTTCAAATTAAATCAAAATCCGAAAGAATTGAAATATTAAAAGTGCATACATATATCAATGAAAGTCAAGTATTTGAATTGCAAGAGAGCTTAATCAAGAGAAATGAATTATTCGATGTCCATATCAATTAAAGTCAAAGTTATATTTCAAGAGTGACGAAACCAAACGAAATGACATATAAGATGCTCATTTCAATTAAAAGTTAAAAAGTTGAATTTCAAGAGTAGCTAAATCAAGAGAATTGAAATATTTATTGTGCATATCAATGATCATAAAAGGCAGGGAGTTGAATTTCAAGAGTGTCTTAATCAAGAGAACGGAAATATCAAATGTGCATGTAAATTTTGAAAGACAAGGAGTTGAATTTCAATAGTAACTAAACCAAGAAAATTGAATCATGTAATTTACATATAAATAAAAGTAAAAGATGTGAATTTTAAGAGTGGCTTAATCACGAGAATGTGAACATATTGGCGTGCATTGAAAATATCAAATTATTTGTCAATTTAAGAAAGCAGTGAAAATATTCAATGTGCATATTAATAAAATAATTCAATAAAATAATTCAATTTGCACTATTTGTAAATAGTTCCCTGCTTGTAATACTCTTGTAAGTTGGGCCTCTTAGTTTGAGATATGTTTGTAAAATGCTGTTTTTTTTTTTTTTGTTTATTTAGAAGTTTTTTTTCGTTCTGTGATATGATTTTATTAGAGTTGTGCCATTTTCCCCAAATTTGAAATTTCTAGTCATTTTGATATACATTATAATATTTCTGTCAAAAGATATCGAGTGTCCTAAAACTGTTCCCGTTAGTTTTAATGATGATATTCTGTGCTCTGTAACCATTTCAATGATGGTACTCTTTAATATTTTTTAAATAAAAAATTACTTTAAATACATGTACAAGCTTAATTGTCATTTTACGAAAAATTCCAAAACTAACTAGTTTTATTTGTTTTCTATATTTAAAGGTTTGATTTGAGATTACTTATTATACATTCAAGTAGATATTAAAAAAAAATAAGAATACGTGTTAAAAATACATGATGGAAAAGGTACAATAGAAATGACTTTATTTTATTTCTCAAACAAAAAAAAAATTAAGTGATACTTTTCATCAATGCACATAACATCACAATATTTATCATACCTTATGAGGTTTTATTTCACATAACCCAAATAAGGATTGGAGACCTCAATTCATTTAAACATGATATATTCAATATCATCAACGTCGCCAGCGAGGCGCAGTGGTATGAGCGTCTGCTCTAGAGTCGCGAAGTAAGGAGTTGATCCTTACGTCGTGGGTTCGAATTCCTCTGTGGGACGTGGAGACGTGTCCTTCGGATAAGACCGTATAAACCGAGGTCCCGTGTCGCAGTGGGTGCTGGCACGAAAAAGATCCCTCACTGCTCAATGGCCCTAAGTGCCGAATATAGGTCAAAATTTGCAGCTCTACACCGGCAAGTGGTGGCGTCTCCATATGAGTGAATAAATATCGAGAGGGACGTTAAACAACTAACAAACAATACCATCAACTCGTAGCAGTACTTTCAGTACTTTGATTTCTTAAACGTTTTGCTTTACCAGGTCATTGTTTCCTAAACTGTTTACTATCATTCCAATAACAGCGTGTCACTTTGCTAAATCAAGCGTGCTTACTTTGATTACCATATAACTCATCGATTGGCTGTTGGTTTCAACTCATTGAATCCTACTTTGCATATTAAAGACGAGACCCAACAATAGCACTGACAGTACTGACCAATCGCATCGAATGACCGTGTACGAGTATTCCCACGGCATTTGTAGTAAACACTAACACGTTGTCAGACAAAGCCCGTTTTGCTTCCAATACCATACTATAGTAAGTGTCACATTGTGACATAACCGAGTGGAGGTAAAAAAAAAAATTCAACATATAAGTTAGTTCAGCTATATGTAGTTTCCCAACAAATCAAGCTTCTCAAAACCTTTATCACTATTGTCATTGATATATACAGCTGTACAGTTCTGAAGTCTGGTATAGTTCCGTACTGTCATTTTTGTAAAAGTGTTTTGAAAGGAAAAACTTGATATGACATTAATCAGAAAAAAGCCGGAATAATCGGCTTGATGATTAATGATAATACACAAGTATATAAAAGACCTTTTCAAGATTTAAATTTATTATAAAGACTTTGATTTACACATTTTTTAAAATTCTAGCGTTTCTTCAACGGAAGATGAGGAACATCAGCTGAAAAAGAATTTATAAAAATGAATTAATTTTATGAAACTGACTTTTTTAGTAGAGTTCTACAGAGTAATTGCACACTATAAATGGATAGAAATGGAGATCAGAAAAAGTGGAATCCGACGTCAAAAGGTTAACTGCATTTTTCAAAATTAGAAATGTACTAGATTGGTACATACCGGTACATGCAGAAATAAATGTAAGGGACGGATTTTGGAATCAGTCACAAAATACTGCTGTTTTATTACTTTATTTTACACTCGGCGTATTATTTTTCAAAGCTTACACAGTAAAATATTTTTAGCCTGATTAACTTGTCATGCTATACATACCTTTGTTTTGATAATCGCTTTCCGGGTTTGGGTGCGTTGAAGAGGGGACACGCCTAGGAAACTTAACTGGAAAAATAGCATTTTCCTCCAAGATGCGCTTAGCTGGGTTGTTTCTTTCGGAAGTTGAAAATTTATTTGTGTGTTGTTTATCGAAATTTGATATAATGGTTCCAAATAAATTGGAGGCCAATCCTAGGTTTTCAGGACACTTTCCCTGATAATATTTTTCAAGTTTTGCAATATCGCAATTCACAATTCCGGAACGAGGGAGAAAACTGCCATCCGATATTTTAAGGAGATATTTAGGTTTGTTGCTGTTTATTAAATGGCATCGAATTTTTTCTGAAAACGAATTTTTTACGGATTCTGATGCTTTTAATTTCGTATCATATTCAATTGTTTTAGACTTAAGTTCTTTTTGTATTTTTTTCAAAAAATCATTGGCGGACTCAAGAAGTGCCCTTTCCTCTTGATGCTTACTAATGTCACCACATTGTTGACTGGAGATACATTTTTCAAGCCTGCATTGTCTTGCATTATGCTCTAATTTTAAGTGGCAATTGGAGCATTGTTTTCCAAAACTGGGGACGGCATTGCCACAGAATTTATTTTTTAAATTTTGAAGGTGGTCAGCAGCACTTTCGCTCTGGACTTCCAGTTCCAGAATCTCCTGTTTTAAACTATTCATTGAATGTTCTATTGGTGTTTTGTAAACAAAGTTTTCAAAAATGTTCGAAGTGTCCTCTTGCACTGTTGGCTGCAGGTCGCTATCACCTTGTGGTGTTGCATGTGAGTTTGGCTCAATTGCGTTCTCAAACACTTTAATGTTTACACTTGAATCCGACGAAGATATGAAGTCCAAAAACCTGGTGTAATGTCTTTCTGTTAGGTCAACATAGTCGCCCTCTTCGTCGCGATATGCAAAAACAGCTCCAGACATTCGCCCGATGCACTTTATTTCGGAACATATTGCACTTTGTAGTCCAATATATGATGCAAGTTCTGATAATTCTACAGATAACGGAGATACACGTTTCACACCATAATTTTCGTAATGAATTTTCAAGTATGCTTCTCGAGCACTCTCTCTGAAAAACGCCATGACTGTTACTATAGTGAGTACTACTGTAGTTGTGTTCCAACGTGACAGTGTAACAAAAAAAAATTCTGAAACGTTCTCAATTGTATAGTTACATAACATTTAAAACACGTTTGTCTCACAAATTCCAAGCAAAGCAAGCAAGACAGCGGCGGTCAGCCATAAAAAAAGATTATACAGGTATGTCAACGTAACAAAAATCTTTTATTTATTTTATCAATAGATATGTAGAATTGAGACTGGACAGTGATGGGTTGCAGGAGCGTTCGAATTGTAAGAGCTAATTATGCTTTTACTAGTGGTTTTAATAAAGACCATGCGATACATTCCAATTAAAGTATCCAATTTAGCAAGGATTACAAAGTGCCACTAACAGTCTATACCAGGTACACATACATGCACCAATTTCAAGTATAAAACATACATAACAGTCGAAATTGTCTTGCAATTCTACAATCATATTAATGAAACAAGTAACTTTTATTTATTTTAGCTACAAGCTTTAAATAAATAAAATATTAAACAGGCCCATGAGAAGCAATTTCAACTTGAGGTGGAGTGGGCACAATGGAAAAGAATTTCTTGAAAAAAAGGGGGGGGGGTCAGACATTATTATGGGGGAGGGGGGTCCACACTTTATTGTATGGTGTAATTTGGCAATTTTTTTTATTGTATGTATAGTACAGTACGTGGTAAATTAATGGGGGGAGTTACAGTTTATAGGTACCTGGACCATGAAGCTTGTACATGTGTGTAATATTTTAAATTTATGTGTAAAGGTTTAATATGACAGGCACAAAAAAAGCGGGAAGGGGGGTCAACTAATTGTAGGCAATGAAATGGACCCAGCTGCCCTCCAATTGCCCTTCAAACTTTAGAAAGTTAGGGCTCCCCACTCCTCTGCCAACCATATTTCTGTATGTTCTTTCCCCCTTCAAAATTTCGTCAAAGCGTAACACCGCTCCTTCACCCAAACTTCATTTTTTTTTACCTGCATATCATCTAACACCCCCTCCCTGTCCTTTTAAGAATTTTAAAGAAGTTGCTGCCCTTTCAAGAAAATTTCCAAAACAGAGTCCAGTTTAAAATCATGAATTAATAGACGGAAATTAATTGGTCTGGTATAGAAAACTTTTAATTCATTAAGAATGTTAGGTCTGATTTGTTTGAGTCATTTTTAGGAGGACAGAATGGAAAAACGAAATAAATTTGGAAGATCATATGTAAGTGGCAGAGAACTGGGAGAGGACTTTCGGAGGATTGTAATCGACCACCTGATGAAAGGGGGAGCCGAGGTTTCAAATCTAAAATTACCGAGAGGTCTACGTAAATCTGTTGCAGAAAAATTTGGTATAACTGTAAGTTGTATTTCCTCAATATGGAAAAGGTATGCTATGCTTGGTGCCGTATGCAGAAGACCGCGACGAGGAGGCCGACCTAAAACCGTACAACCAGAGGATGTGAATCATGTTGCTCTTTTGAAAACTATTAACCCAACAATGTCACTCAAGTTAATAAAAGATAATATTTTACAATACTCTAACACTCTTCAAAGTATTAGTACACAGACCGTCTCAAATATTATCAACAAAGATCTGAATATGACTCTGAAACGTGTCACAGTGTCTCACGCTAACAGGTTTACTTTACCAAATTTACAGTACACTCAACGATTTTTACAATATGTCAGTAATAAAGACCCATTTGCACTCAAATTTATGGATGAAATGGAATTCGTTCTTTCTGATGGAAATAGAGTATATGGCCACTCAACAAAAGGAACCCCCTGTTTTACTGTTTCTAAATTTAATACAAAAGTTCATTATACTGTCAGTCTTATAATTGGTGTATCTGGAATTAAATATGTGAAGATCGTGGAGGGTTCCTCCAACTCCATTGATTTTTTGCATTTTTTAGGAGAGGCGGGGAATTCTTATACAGATGAAGGAGAAAAAGTATTTCAACGAGGAGATAGCCTTATAGTAGATAATGCTCCCACTCATCATAATATGTCTGAGGTGGTTCTCAGGAACTGGCTACCAACTATTGGTGTTCAATACGTATTTCTCCCTACATATTCACCTGACTTAAATCCAGCAGAACTGTGCTTCAGAAAAGTCAAAATATTACTGAAAACAGAAAAATATGCCTCACTTCTATCACAAAACATAAAAGTTGCTTTATACACTGCCTTGAAATCACTGTTCACGACACACTGTCATTTTTTCAGGCAACAGAGTATATAGATGTTTAATGCTTAGTTATCTTATGCCGAATAAATACATTATTTTCCAGACTTGGTATTCCATTTAATATATATATTTTTTTCTTTTTTACCTTCTACTTTTACATATGCGATCCTGTATAGTAGAAATAGCAGATAAACCACGTGTTAGTGTTTACTACAAATGCCGTGGGAATACTCGTACACAGTCATTCGATGCGATTGGTTAGTACTGTCAGTGCTATTGTTGAGTCCTGTCTTAAATATGCAAAGTAGGATTCAATGAGTTGAAACCAACAGCCAATCGATGAGTTATATGGTAATCAAAGTAAGCACGCTTGATTTAGCAAAGTGACACGCTGTTATTGGAATGATAGTACTTTGAAACGATCCATCGAGTACATCTAGTGTATTAACAAGGCAGTTACTTAAAAGTTTACGGAAATAAAACATTGAATGGCAGCCACTTTGTAGAGGAATCCATCAGTATTCGTGATTGTCTGTTGCTTACCGTTAGTAATGAAATGACTCTGCATTATTCTTTAAGAATTACTTTAGATCCCACACTTAGATAATATCTTCAAACAACAACAGTTCCCGCGCGTGCTTGTCAGCAATGGCCAAATTAACATTGTAGATTTCTGTAGAATTTGAAAAAAAAGTGTCATATGATTTTGTCTTCAACTGTGTGTATCTAATCTGACAAAAAACAATTTTAAAAATGGAAATTTTACACTTTTGATGTTTAGTGATAGTTTCATCAAGACAATTTAATTTAATGTTATCATTAAGAATGACCTGAAAGCGCTCATGATTGACAAATTATAAATGATATTTTAAATTTACAAAATCCGTTATCCCTATTGCAGATCAGACAGATAATAAACATTATACATAAGAAAATACATAGATTTCAAGTTTATAAATTAATTTGAAAATATATATATATAAATTTAGGTCCTGGTGCCTTCTATGATCGATTTGCTGGGTTTTTCCTCTTTGTATCAAACACTACGGCACAAAGCGATGGTCATTTATGTTTCCATGATATACAGAACGTGAACGGCACACCAATAGAGAACCAGACAATTATCTGTCATGTTTATGGACGGTATGTCATATATTACAACGAAAGGAAACTGAACGTGATGTACCCAGCTTATTATTCTAGATATGCATACAACGAAATATGTGAATTGGAAGTCATTGGTAAGTTTTTAAATATACAGTATCAATATTTTTTTTTTTTAAATCTGCTTTATATTTCTTTTTTGTTACCATGAAATATATGGAGATAACGAACAGTATTCAAGCTCAAAAGTCCATTATACAATACAAAATAGTAGCAGAGCAAACACGGACCTCTAAACATCAGAGGTGGGATCAGGTGCCATGGAGGAGTGAGCATCCCCTGCCGACCGGTCACACCCGCCGTGTGCTCCTTGACATGATCGGGAAATAACGGAAAAATGCGTCGACAATTCAGTGTGTAAATAATGGCCTAACAATTAGTATGAAAAACGTCAGTCAGCATTTGACTCAATTATAAATTGTATTTGCTGACAAGGTCATTGTATCGACCATAGAACTTACGAAATGATGACTTTAAACGAGACAGCTGATATTCTTGTTTCATCAACTTATTTGTCAATAATTTACCTCGTTTTAGAAATTGTACGTACGTAGAGCATGCTCTTGCGTATCGAATCAACTGAGAGATATATACCCTGTATGCAGGTGATGAAGGTATATTGCTGCATAAGTAAGGGAAGTTGACGATTGAAAAGTTAAAGTCATCACGTTTATCATAAAGCTTGGTTGTAATATAAATCATAAATCAGCAGGATTTTTTTCATATATAATATACGTACAGTACCGACCAGACACAACCTAACAGAAAGCGAACCCAAAGCGCACCCCGGGTTCGCTTTCTGGGTTCGCTATAGCTGACCCCGAGCGAACCCGGAGCGCGCCCCGAGGGAACCCGCAGCGGACCCAAAGCGAACCCCAAATTCAGTAGCGAACCCAGAAAGCGAATGCGCGTTCGGTGTTGCGTAACAGAGCTGTCAATCAGGATTAGCGATAAGATGTGTTAACCAATCATCACGTCGACCGATCAGCATGCTAGTTTGTAATTCGATGTAAATAAAACATCCTACAAGCAAAGCGTGTTAATGTACAGTGTGAAATTATTATTAACATGATTGAAAATATACATATACTCTTTAATTATCCAGGTAACATGTTATATTTACTCATTTATTTTCTTTATTTTTTTTTTTTTATCTTTAAAAACAAATAATTTACATTGCAGACAAAACGTTCTTTAATTTATAAAAGAAAATAATGGTTATCACAATTTTTACTAAAACAAAAAAGAAAAAAAAAAGGTTTTTGACAAATTATAGCAATTCATCATCTCAAGATACTTATGCATATGCTGATGCATATGTACGTGCTTTCATTCAATTATTTTATTTTTATAATTCTAAGTTACATTTTTGTTTTAATCCACTGGAATAAAAAGAAAAAAAAAACAAAGCGCGATTTACATGTGCATTATTGAACGAACTAATTATCGGTAGTAAAAAAGTTAAAGTCATCACGTTTATCATAAAGCTTGGTTGTAATTTAAATCATAAATCAGCAGCATTTTTTTCATATATAATATACGTACAATGTAGTAGTCACAGGCACTTGTTTCGTATGCGGGCACCCCCTACTTATTTAACACAAGGTACCTAACTCAATTTCAGGCACCTCCGGTTCAAGCTCGTATTTTGTTTATATATCAATCATTAAATTACTTTTAAATGACATCGTTCGCTTTGGGAAACTTTCTCTTGTCAAATAAACCGTTTCAGGCGTCTTTGTCGAGCCTTTTTATTGTAAACCACTCATTTATTCCTCGAAATAATAAGACTTTAGGTACCTTTTAAAGCAACTTTATACAATAATATTAATATTTTGTCACAGGTATTGTCGAAGAATTAAATGAAATACATTACAAAATATTAACGATGTAAGTTTCACTTGTTTTCGTATGATGTCACACTTTTGATTGTGACGTCATATTTCAAACTTCCTTGCTTCAAAATCGATTGCATTCAGTATTTGTTATCAATAATGTTTTTTCGCTGACATATGTTGAAAATTAAGCTTCTTTTTTTATTTTCATCCACTTTTTTAAGGATTATAAAGCATATATAGATCGTTGTTAGGGACGAGATCAGTTTAAAATCTTAAAATAAATACTGTAGATTCCTTATTTTACGCGAGTACTTAATTTCGCGAAATGGCCGAAGGGCGTCAAATCGCGAGAACAATAATTCGCGAATGGATGATTTATATAGAGATTTTACATACATTAAAGCTCCATTAAAATAAAAGCAAGTATTTTTATTTCGCGAGTGGTGCTTCTCGCGTAATTACGCGATAATTTATTCCTCGCGTGTATTTAGGAATCTACAGTATGTTACGAATGCGTTCTTAAAAAGCCATTAAGATTTGTCGTAAGAGATTATTAAGTTGAAAACTTACGCAAAAACTTAAGATTTTTTGTGAAAACAGCTACTGAATCTTATCAATTAAAATATAATTCATGCTAAAATATTAAGAAAACTGTTTTTTACGAGTACACAAAATAATGGTACTGGTAACTCTTGTTTACATAGAACATCATCAAGATGTGTTCTCAAAGAAATGAACGTCAATTTTCTTTGACAGTAAGACAAAAGCAAGTTTTCTCCCTTTTTTTTTTAATTCAATATCTTTTGTAAGCAAAACAAACAGTTTCTATAAACATCAGGCCTGTAATGATTCGTTGAACCCGGTTCGATCCAAAATGAAAATAGAGTTTCTCTAAAGTTTAGAACCACACCACTCGTTCCTGGTAAAAGCCCTCGATTGGTCTCGGCCCTCGCCCTCCGGGCTTTGGGCGATCAGATCAGAGCAGCAGTGTGATATTATACATGTAACAATGCGACAGTAGAATTCCAGTATGCATTAATAAATTTAATTTTGAAAGGATGCAGCAATCCAGGATTTTACGGCAAAAGCTGTGATAAAAAATGTCCAAATAATTGCCAAGAACAACGATGTGACATCATCACAGGGGATTGCTTGGGTTGTATACCTGGACACCAAGGTCCTCGTTGTGATACGTGTAAGTAAAAAGTATATGCAATGTAACATACATAATCACATCAACATAAACAATGATAACCACAGCTTTCTACAATAAGGATTAATCCAAACTTAAAAAAAATAACTATTTTACGACTGTTTAGGACAACATATCAAAAGCAACATTTGTTGCTATTTTTCAGTATGCAATAAAAACTCCTACGGCATGGAATGTTCTTTATCATGTGGCAATTGTAGTGACGGTGAAACCTGTCACCATGTCAACGGAACATGTATGAATGGGTGTAACAAAGGAGCCAAGGGGGATAAATGTAAGAATGGTGCGTGATTTTTCTACAATCCTTTTTTACCTCTCATACATTGATTTTTTTTTTCATACCAGAGATTACTCTAAGTAAGCGTTCCATTATTCTTTACATTTTGGGAATAATTACTCATTAATAATAATATGAATAATATTTATATGGAATACTACATACTTAGGCGAAATAAAAAAAAAATATGTGTGGTTCCGGTAACCCGACCGTCCCTATTTTATACCCCCGACCCTAATCTTTTTTTCGGCAATTTTCATATTTTTTCCGGAATTTTTCCAGATTTCTATCAATGGCTCCGGTTTAAGTTTTAGTTTCAGCAATGACGGCCTCCTTGCAAAACATAGTGCAAGTGTTTAATAGTGTTAAATCAAAAGCAAGCTAGCATGTAAGTGTCCCCTACCAATATCGACTAGTATATTATCACACCACATCTAAATGCCACTTGCAAAGGAGTGATAGGTATTATTTAGTAAAATTAAGAAAATCATTTTGTTAAAAAAAAAGACCCTACCTACCTACCCTAATTTTTTGGAGGTGTAACCGGAAGCACACATATTTTTTTGTTTGGCCTTAGATACAGTACTTTTAGGCAAGGTAATATTAAAAATATGTATACAATAGACACTATAAATTAGAAATACAATCGAATTATAATATATCGGAATCAGTCAACGTTAGAAAACATAAATATTAAGTATAATACATGTTCGTATACCGAGGATAATCCATGAAAGCCAAGGGCTTTTTTCCAGTGGGTTCCTTTATTTCCAATGGGGTCCTTATTATAAAAAATATACGACTTTAATTTCTTTTCTTTGGCACAAATTATATCCATTTCATTTTACATCCATGTTCAGAATGCCAGTTGGGTTATTACGGAAAGGGCTGTATTCATAAATGTAGTGATAACTGTGGTGTACCCAACAGATGTGACAGGTTTACTGGAGAGTGTGAGGGCGGCTGTCAGCCAGGGTGGCAGGGAATACGTTGTATTAAGCGTACGTACAAGTGAATTGATGTTCCTCTTATATTAAAATAAGGGACAATTGTTTAATACAAACATTCTCGGTATATATTTGACATACTGTTTACCATTTTCGGTAAAGAATAGTTAAGTCAGAGTATTCTTACGCGAAGATAATTAGTCATCAAGAAATAAAAGTCGACTGATAAACCACAACCGATTTTTTATTTACGCATGAATTCAAAACGCCCTTTTTATGTTTCAATAAATAATTACTTAAATGAAAGTTTGATTTAATATAATAGAATTAAATCATTCTAGTAATGAAATAGTTTTATCTTAAGATTTATTTACGTTTTATTTTTTATTTCTGACACTAATGTAGACACTTTGAAATGGCACAATGGCCGGCCTGCTATTTTAACCCCCGATGCAGCAAAGGACACGTATCCGAATCCACAATTACAGCTGCCACAAAATGTGTTGCTATCAAGAGATTTTTACCTGGCTAATGTAAGAAAGTAAAATAATCCGGAAAAGCAAAAAAATATACTCGTGGAATATCAGTATGCTTTGTCGCGGAAAAGCAGGAATTCGATAATTAGAAAATTAGATGAGTGCTTTGGTCAATTCAGTTCAACAATGCTTTTCCGTGAAAAAAAAAATAAATCCTGCTTTGCTCACAGTATCTCCTATGCCTCCCTCGGGCATTTGTCACAGTCTTGATTCTCCTTTGCATGGAGTCTACTAGTGCGTTTATCTTTGTCATAGAGATATTATTAAACCTTTTCGACAAGGCAGTCCTTAGTTGGTCGAGAATAGCCGGGGCATTCCGATGCCTTCAAACCCTACCGAGCACTGAGTTCCACAAATGTTCGAACGAGAAAAATTTGGACTTGACAGAACCCAGTCGAGTGGGTTATTATGATTATTTTCGGAAAAGTTATTGACAAACTCTGGCTACATTGAACCAGGGGTAAACATGCTGTAAAATTAAGCATACAACACACACGTGCGCAAGTGAGAGGAACACTGATGTAAAGTTGTCGAGCTCACAAACGTAAAATTTTGATCCAATTAGCAAAGTAAAGCGATGTAATAATATGCAATATGAGATGTAAAATAGGCGTTGAAAGCATTTTTGTACAATGAAAGATAATAGCTATAACCTTCCTTTTAATTCATTGTACTGTTTTAGCAAATAACAAAAAAAAACATTTTTAATAGAGTGTGATGGTGGTTTTTACGGTGATAATTGTAACCAAACATGTGGCCACTGTTCAAGTGGATCAGAGTGTAACTATATCAACGGTGCTTGCTTAGACGGATGTGCTTCTGGATACCAAGGGTTTCGTTGTAAAACTGGTAATAAATATGTATCACTACTTCAATAAGATATTTATTTCTTTTTTGCACAAATGTCTTAACTGAAAGCTGTGTTTTCAAAAATTAACTTCTTATCTCTAGAAATATTTACATTTTTTGCAGCTTGTATACGATCGTATTGGGGTGTTGATTGTAAAGCAACATGTAGCCCAGATTGTGTCAGCCAGACATGTCATCACGAGTCAGGAGTTTGTTTGATCTCCGTTATGGTAAACTATCAAATACCAAAACTAAGCGGCATAGTGTATATGTAATAGTGACTAATTCTTTTACACTTTCTGTAAAAAGCTGGATATTTTTTTTTAACTTATTTTAAGAAGAGTAACACCACTCTCTAAAACAAACAAAAAAAAACAACAACAACAAAAAATAAACCAACATGATGATGTACGGTCATATAACGAACATTTGCATGGATAAAGTTACATGTAACACAATGAAATATATGGAGATAACGAACAGTATTCAAGCTCAAAAGTCCATTAAACATTACAAAATAGATGCAGAGCAAACACGGACCTCCAAAACATCAGAGATGGGATCAGGTTCCATGGAGTAGTGCGCATCCCCTGCCGACCGGTCACACCCGCCGTGTGCTCCTTGTCATGATCGGGAAATAACGGAAAAATGCGTCGACAATTCAGTGTGTAAATAATGGCCTAACAATTAGTATGAAAAACGTCAGCCAGCATTTGACTCAATGATAAATTGTATTTGCTGACAAGGTTATTGTATCGACCATAGAACTTACGAAATGATGACTTTTAACGAGACAGCTGATATTCTTGTTTCATCAACTTGTTTGTCAATAATTTACCTCGTTTTAGAGATTGTACGTACGTAGAACATGCTCTTGCGTATCGAATCAACTGAGAGATATATACTCCGTATGCAGGTGATAAAGGTATATTGCTGCATAAGTAAGTGATGTTGACGATTGAAAAGTTAAAGTCATCACGTTTATCATAAAGCTTGGTTGTTGGTTTACCATTAACGTCTTTTTCAAGTAAAATATCCAAACATGAAACAGAAGTATCAGACTCTGTGGTATCTTTTATCTCAAGCTCACCGGGATATATCGTGTCGACATAAAACTGGAAATAACCATTGTTAATTGACAATACGTCGATATATCTAAATGTCGAGTTGAAGGCCACAGCAAGTGTTTTCTTCTTTTACATATAAGATTTTAGACAAATTATACAAAAAAGGTATGTTAATAACGGGGCGCAAATGGTACCCATGGGAATTCCAATAGATTGTTGGAGGACCTGGTCTCTGAAAACCACATTCTCAATCAGAAACTCAAGCATTTTTTTAATGTCAACTTCAGAGTACTTGTGTGTACTATCAGAATGTTTTTTAACAAAATGATTTTGCAAATGACCAATGACATTGTAAGTAAATTTACGAGGTCTATTTTTATTGAAAAACCAGCTGTCAGTGACATCAAAGAGCCTGGATTTTAATTTATTGTGGGGAATCGTTGTGTATAAAATTGAAAAGTCGTAAGTTTTAAGCTGTTGATTTTTGTAAAATCTTGTGATTTCAAATTTTTCAAAAGTTCCTTGGAATTTTTAAGTATCCACATCTGATTTACACCACTTCTCGAACATATTATTGCACAGTACTCTTGAAGTTTCCCTTTCACTACTGTTGATATCTTAGTGAGGAGTAAAGAAGAGGCTTGGTTGAACATTTACTGGAACCCGCTAGGTATCTTTGTAATTTTTTTTTTTTGAAGTTTCGGAATCCAATATAGATATGGTAATTCAAATTCATTTTGGTTGTTTGGAATATTAAAAATATTCAAAACTGACATATGATTTTGAAAAATCTTCCTTAGAAAGATAACTATGAGTATAAGTTGGATTACCACTTGTAGAATTAAACCCAAGTTCCTCTAAAATACATTTAATATAAAGAGCTTTACAAACAAAGACAATGTTGTTACATGTACCTGCTTGTTAGCAGGGACCAGTACGTACTGATCATGTAATCTATCTAATTCTTATTTCACTTCTGGATTATTTAATACAGAAAGATGGATGGTTCTCATATTGCCCCTCAATCTTGTTTCCTCTAGTTTCTTTGCATATGGTTCTAGAAACCGTGTAATTTTGGCAGAGAGTGCTATTTTTGATCTAATTTTACAAGATATATATGAAAATAAAACACACACTTCTATTTTGTCAGTATCTTTATTCACAGAAGAATTCTGACACATCAAATGGTGACTATACCGTTATCATTATAAGTGTGGTTGTCTCTATTTTAATTGTAATCACTGGAAGTTCCTTTAACTATATTTACTGGAGGCGAATGCAGAGTGAGTACACCAGTTTATTAAAATTTTATGACATAAGCACATTAGATTTTCTCTTTCTTTTTTTTTCTCAAGAGGGTCGTTCCAAAGATATCTTGAAAGAATAAAAAATACAAAGATATATATATTTATTTGTAAGGCCGACGGATGTCTGTATTAAGTGATGAACTTTTCTCTTAGTGAAATATTTTGTTATACTTTCACGTGAAATAATTTTATTGATCTTAAAACATTTCTTAAAAAATACTATTACCCTACTGCGTGCGTAAACCACGTCCTTTTGGTAAACTCACGTAACAACGTTTGTAAATGCATGACGACGGGTAACAGTATAAAAACTTTTAACTGCGCAGAATGTCTGTGCGTAGGCTTTTGCGGGATAACAATTTTACATGTTACCCTTAAAACCATGAAATATTTTTTTAATGATTTTCTATTTACATGCATGACTAATCAATGAAAAAATTTCCTTCATATATGAAAAAGAGGCTCATTCTCAAATGCTTATACATGTATGTCTCATAATTCAAATTATATATCGTTGGTTTGATTAAAAAATATACTTTTTCACAGATAAAGCTAAGAATCTCAACAGTGTTGGACGAAATATCAACGAACTTTCGACTGTCAATGCTCTTGGTAAGATATATTCAGTTATAAGTATGAATGTTTTAAATAAGATACCGCAATGTTATCTTCAGGGGAACTGCACAATTACTTCAATAATTCCTCAGTCACTCATCATAACTATATTTAGAAGAACGGGCATTCAAATATCAGTCAAAAATATTTCTTTTTTTGCAACAATTTCTGTACAAATACAAAGCATTGTTTGTATTGATTGAAAGAAAAATAAATTGCTTCAATCATAATACTGATATTAAAACACCATACTGCCTGTAGCCTCACTATCGTTAATGATAAATCCCGCAGCATTGATGAAATTAAATCATCATTTCTTAGAAATATTTGCACCAGTTGAATGAGAAAGTCGGCATAAATGCTTGTGCTGAAAATTGATGTGATCATTTCGTCTGCATTAATTAGGAATCTTAAGTAGTTAAGCAAAATGTACATATTTACTACTTACCTGTTACAAAGAAGTAAATCTTGAGCTGATCCTTAGCTTAGATTCTGAATATATTTTTTTTATTTGACGGATTTGATGAACAGAAAATTGTTTCAAGGGAAAGTATATATAAAGACCTTGCAACACAGATTACATAAGAAACAAATGTTTCAAGTCTCAAGATAATTTTATTGTCTGCTTAGTCCTTAGTGGTAACAAGATTCTGAAAATGGCAGATTTTTGTCCTATTCGAACCTTCTTTCATGATATATTTTAGACTGGTTCCGTAATACTATTGATCATTGGACAATGCATAAAAATATATTACTCATTTGACACTCTCCGAAACTGTAAGATAGACTACCTATCTTAATGGGTGAAATATAATCAATTGCACATATATGATTTTATGAAAAATATTTAATTTAATATACCATATCTTTACGTTTTATACTTCCAGATCAAAGGAGCGAGGGAAATAAGTATGTATTATTACATTCACTTGATTTAATTTTTACAGAACATTTGAAATATGTATTCTAAAGTTGACATGCTTCTATTTAAGTTTTTTTCACATGCAACAGGATCACCTACCCTTATGCTGAAATTGAAGCAGTTAACAAGCCTGACTCTTATGATGAACTTCAACCATATGCAAATTGTGAAGAGAAAATGTAATTTTGATTCTCATAGAGTATAAAAATTTCTCTTATTTTCCATATTACATTTTAAAAGGAAAAGCAAACACAATGGAAAAAATAACAAACAAGCAAAACCAAACAAAAACACATAGTTACAAAGTATTACCATGAAATTAAATCTAACTATAAACATCCTCATATTTTGGACGCCCTAATCTTTCAAGTCATAAAATTTAAACTGTCGAACATATTGAATCTACTAGATGGTGCTAAAGTACTCCCCCGTCACATTTAATGTTTCATGTACATTTATCCTTCGTGGTTTTCGAGAAGTATAAATGTTTAGTTCTTTCAGAGATATCTATTTTTAAATCAAAATTGACAATGTTAGTAAAGAGATTTCAAGTTGAATTATTCTTTGTACATGTACGCCTATTCATCTCGGAAGTAAAACAAGTGTCAATGGATAAATAATTATGTATTTTCTGTCACATTTTCATGATAATCAAAACTGAATATGTGTTGTACAGCAGTTTAAGTATATAATCCATAAACAATTACAATGTATGAATATATGTGTCCTTGTATGATACGTGCTTATAAATTCTTCATGAATATACTTCTAACAATAGTTAATATAGGTATGCGTATTTTAGTACAAATTGATACACCTTTTACTGATCTAATTTAATGTTGATAACGTCGTTGCATTATTAACTGTTAAAAATATATATAAAAAGAAATTTGAAGTTTTGATGTTATTATCATTTTGTGAATATAAATAGACTTTTTTCCTATTTTTTACTAAAATCTTGTTTTTACTCTGTTGTAGTTTTCTACGTTGAAAATTGTATTTTCCTGTGTTTTAAGCATTTCTTAGGACGGACAAAAATGCTGATATTTCTTCCCAAAGTCTTGCTTTTGTGCTGCTATTGTTAAGACCGACAAAAATGCTGATATTTCTCCCCAAAGTCTTGCTTTTGTACTGCTATTCTTTTATTTTGTTGTTGTTGTTCAACGTCTCTCTCGAGAATTTTTCACGCTTATGGAGACGCCACCATTTGCCGGTGGAGAGCTGCAAATTTTGACCTATATTCGGCACTCAGCGCCATTGAGCAGTGAGGGATCTTTTTCCTGCCAGCACCTACTGCGACACGGGACCTCGGTTTAAACGGTCTCATCCGAAGGACCGGTCTCCACGTCCCACAGTGGGATTCGAACCTGCGACGTAAGGATCAACTCCTTACTTCGCGACTCTAGAGCAGACGCTCTAACCACTGCGCCACGCGGGCGACGGTTACTTAGAATAGAAATTTCTGTGAAATATTTTCAAAATGCTACTCCTCCTACAATTTTTGTTTGATTTCAATATAACCTGGCACACAAGTAGACTACATTAAGATACATAATTCTGTTTATTGCTGCATGTTGCAAAATTTCAAATCCAAGTGCTACTTTACCTTTGTTACACGTACAGACCAGTAGAGCTACAGTCTCATCAGAGACTTCTGGTTTTATGTTTTCTGGACAATAGATTTAAAAAGTTTGCATTGAAATTGAAATTTTATGAGAAAAAAATTTCTTACCTACCTACCGACCCAATTTTTAGCTCTACTGGTCAGAGACCAGAAGAGCTTTTGCGATAGTAAGGTGTCCGTCGTCTGTCTGTCCGTCTGTAAACAATTTTTCAAAACGCTACTACTCATACAGTTTTAATCTGATTTTAATATAACTTGGCACACAAGTAGACTAAACTAAGATACATAATTCTATATATTGGTTTTTGATTTCTGTGAACGGTGTTGCAATGGTTACAAAAATTGAAATTTCCTTGAAATATTTTCAAAGCGTTACTCCTCCTACAGTTTTGATCTGGTTTCATTAAAACTTGGCACACAAGTAGACTAGACTATGATACATAATTCAGTATACCGATTTTCGATTTCAATGAACAGCGTTGCCATGGTTACTAAAAATAGAAATTTCTGTAAAACTCTTTTAAAACTCTACTCCTCCTACAGTGTTGGTCTGATTTCAGTATAACTTTGCACACAAGTAGACGGGGTCTTGTCCGAAGGTTCACTAGTCTGACGACCCACTAGTCAGAAGGTTCATTAGTCTGAAGGTTCACTGGTCCGACGGCCCACTGGTCCGAATGTTCAGTTGTCCGATTGACAGATTGAGAAAAAGTGACGATATATGTATATATATATATATATATATATATATATATATATATATATATATATATATATATATATATATATATACTCATTAAGGATGGTACACGCTTTCTACAAATGAAACACTTTGCAAAGTAAAAAATTTTATTTCTAGAAATTTTAAATTAGAAACTGTCACTTAGATATTTCACCGATGAAATATATTTTCAAAGAATTAAGCACACTTAGTTTCGACATTGCCTATAAAACGATGCACTTACAAATATCGAAAATTTTCAATATGTGTAATATATAGTCAAGGTATCAATTTATACATAAAACACAAGTATTTGGCAAAAGAGGTCATAATTATCTGAAGCCGGAATTAGTTAATGAAAATTATTGATTTTGAATGGGATAAATGTATAATTATGGAGAATTAATGAGTATGCATTGAAATATTACAGATTCGTGTTTTTGAACCAGCTTAAACTAGCTGCAGCGAAATTAAAATTATCATAGTATATTATTATCTTCAAATCTTTTTGTTTAACTTGGTTTTCATATAATGAATGGATAATACACTTCAGTTACTTTTTTTTTTTCAATCGCAAGGCAGGTATATGAATACAAAAGTAACATCATGTGTTCGTAACATGTGTGGTGGTTTAATGGTTGTACGCTTCCATGTTTTTACGTCCGGGGACTCTGGATCAAACACTCCAAATTCTAAGATTTCCAAAGAGCTAAATCCACGAAGGGGGTTAATCGGCCTATTTTTTCAAGAAAATTAAACTTAGAGGAAGAAAAAAATTAACAATAGAAATATTATCCTTGGGTATCAATAAAGCATTTTTTTCGTCTTTGGTTCAAATTTTTGCTGTGGCCACAACCTTCGAACAAAATAAAATTTATACCATTGAAAAGAGGATTAAAATATGAATAAATAAAGTATATTTTTATTTTGTTCGAGGGGTGTGGCCACATCGAGATTAATGCTTTTCGTTCGATTCAAATATCTTAGCATCGACTCACGCAGTGAAAATAGCGGGGATTACCCTACATTTATAGAAAGGAAAAATATTCTATATTGTTTTTGTAAATATCAAAAAGTTTTGAAATGCGATTGTTATATTTATTGTAAGTTATTTTGTGTTGTGGTGCAAAAAAGTACGAAAAACTCTCACTAGGTATGACTGCATAGATGCAATAATGTCGACATTTTGTGTACTAGGCCTACGTGCCTCAGTCCTGACCCAAGACTTTTCCTTCGAGTAGATGATCTATATTTTACTCATCATTATACTGAAATGTTAAAAAAAAAATAATAATGTGTACTCTTTTCCTCTGCCTTTTTATTTATGCTTTGAATTTGTTTTCCAACCCCCGGCTCCTCGTCACCATGGTCACTATGTAATCAAAGGGAGATCACCCGAGAAACATGTAGGCTACATCTTTATTTTCTCCTGAGTGGCCGTGTCGGAATAGCCTAGAATATTAAACAAATTACATCGGATGCAACTACCAAGACGTATTTATAATGATTGTTTTGCCACCTTACAAAACATAAATGTCGTGAAGTCTGTATCGACAGCATGTACAAATGGTTAATGTTACGCAATAGAGTCTATCATAACTACATGTGTACATGTATTATAATTATAACCAATACCCATGATACCCAACATGCGTTTCAGAAATCGCCAGTGGCATTTTAAGACAAAAGATTAATTAACATTTATTAGTGAAAAACCTTTACTGATCCGAGACCTCTTAACATAAATTATGTTACGAAGTACTGAACCTAGAAAATTCGAGTTGACAAATCAAATAAACAATAGATTGATTTTACAGATCGCGTGTAATTTTTGTGATAGGCCTCTAAAAGAAAAATGTCCTACAGTGTATAAACGAATAACTTACTACCAAGGCAGTGACAACTCTTTAAGGTTTTAAGTAATTTCAGTATCGCATGCATGCTATGACCTAGCCAACACATGAAAAAAATGTCAAAGGGAGGCTACTTGCTATCTCTTTCTATTTTGAGTTACTCCGCTTAAATGTAACAGGCCCAAGGGAGAGAGGGCAACCAAGATTAGTAAGCATGTTTATACATGTAGTAGTGTAAATTCATAATGGGGGGGGGATTCAAACATTCATATAAAATAAGAAGCAAAAAGAAAAAGAAAAGAAAACTGTTACATTTACAAAAAAATAAAGAAAAGAAAAGACAGGGGTTATTGGGGGAGGGGGTTTCGGGATTCTCACCCTCACTCATTAAATACGTGGAACAGTTCGACCAATTACTGCTGCCATTTTAACAAGAAAGTAGTAAAGTGAATAAATAACAATGCCAATTATATTAGTACTTGTATATATATATATATATATATAGTATATAGTATAAAAAATAAATTCAATAGCAGTTTTCATTTTTTTTTTTTCAATCTCCTTGATTTATTTAAAAAACGATTGATTTTTCGTGACTCAGTCATTGCATAAATTTATTATAGATCCCAGGCCCGTAGGTAGCAATTTCAGTTAGGGGGGAGGGGGAGGCACATCCATACATTTTCAGTTGGGGACACTATCAAATACCAAAATTCCTTGACAAGCCAAAAAAAAAAGGGGGGGGATCAGACGTTTTCATTGACGGGACACAAGCATATAGTAGCTGTGTTTTATATAGTATTCTATATATCGGCAAAATTAAAGGGGGGGGGCATGGCCATCCCCCCCCCCGGTTCCTACGGCCATGTATCCTTAATGTATTATTATTATTATTAACGGATATAACTGCTACCGGTAATTTTGCCTGTCTATCATATTTGTTTTTTTGAAAGGACGTCTATATAGAATATACCTTGAATTCATAGATCGGGCATTTGAACATGGTATTGGGGGCGGGGGGGGGGGGGGGGTAATATGTCGTTCGACATGTGGTCTATAATTTTTTTTTTCGACCATCTGTAATGATAGCCATTTACTACTGCCAGTAGCTGTTTTTCGTATATTTTTGTTTAATTACAAATAGTAACGATCCGAAAACGTCCAAGTTAAAAATCTCATATGCAATATGTATATATATTATGATTACTTTATCGTCTTCTGTACTCATTATCGCCTATCTATTTGTAGTTGTGTTAGAAATTGTACATGGAGAGACGGAACGTTATTTTAACTATATGAAAATTATGAGTAAAATGTTAAAACTGGTTTTGAACTATATGAAAGTCCTAGATGTTGGTATGTTTCAATGTAATTTTCACTTCTCACCAGATAATCATTACTTTATGATTTTATTAAAAGGGTTTATAATACGTATCCCCAACATGGGAGTGTGTAAGATATGATAATATGATAACAAAACGATTAGTTAGCAATAATTCATTCGATCGTTTTTATCATCTGAAATCTCTTTTCACATCTATTGTGGGTATATAAAAAAAAGTTTCTCTTTGATGATATAACATAGTTATCATAATTAGTGAACTTTATTTCGATTAAGTGATTTACATTGCGTAAAGTGGTATATGTGCCATTTCCGTTTATCTTTTTTTTTTTTTAACTTCAGGTTCCGTTTTGAAATTCAGATACTTTGGAAATCTTGTGTTTTCGTTGGAAAATAATTTTTTTGTGGCCGATTTGATACTTTGCATCACTCATGTTTAAAAGTCTGTAGTGGCTTCTTTCCTGACAATCTGTGGTGCGCAGGATTGTCGTCAAACGTCACTATTTTACGTGTATTACATGTATGAACTACAATTTCATTTCAAATGTCCGAGAAGTGCCATAATTTTCGGAAGTGCAACGAAATTCTCAAAATGACAATAAAATAGATGGTAACTTCAAACGTATTCATTTTTAATGCAACTTTTCATTTTAATTTTATGTTTTCGTTATTAAAGAGTACTCGTGTGTTTTCTGAAAAAAAAACGTATATTTTTTGTTTGTACACCGTATGACCATACAATAACACATTTAAGAATGATAAAATCCTTATCCATGGCTACTATAGTATATATTTTACTACATTAATTCAGTTTTACTCAAATATGACGGATTAACACTTTGTGTTTGTTTTCAACTTAACGTTTCTCTTATTTTCATTTAAAACGTGTTACATGTATCAACGATTATACCAGACAACAGTTGTATAAAACAAATATTTGGCATTTCTGAAGAGTACAAATAGCTTTAATCTAAAAAAACCCCAAAACTTTTCAGAACTTTTTGAAAAATTCAGAGTAAAATTTTACAAAATTTTAAAGAAGAGCTTATATTGGTTATTTTTATTCCATTAACGTACATATGTTACTGTCTTATACAGAATGTCAACGTCACGACGTTAAAGTATGTAACGTCAACGTAATGACGTGATAGTAATAATAAGGAAAACAATACTAAATTTAAACGAATGTAAAAAGAAAACCAGAAAAGATATTGTTAAAAAATAAATTGTTTTACAACATACAAATCTTAGAGTTTTATGTGAGAAAGTTTCATTTATTTTGATGACTGGGCCGATTTAGCCCCTTCGTGGATTTAGCTCTTTCTTCTTTTTCTAATTTTGATAGTGATCCTGTGACTTGTTATTTCTATTCATAATTTAAACTGATAGATCTTCCTATACTATAGTACCGCACTGTCTGTCTGTTTATGTTACTTTAAATATTACAAAGAATTATTAAAGAGAGAGAGAGAGAAAGAGATAGATGTTTTAGATTATTTAACGGCATAGTAAAAGGTGTAGTGGTACTACAGTTCCTAAAACAGACTCTTCTCCTTTAAAACATTTGATTAAAGAGGGAAAACTTAACAATACCCGATTCCAAAAATGTTAAACATATTAATATTACTCATTTAAATGATAAAAAATTAAATAATGAATGCATATACGCTATGTCTGGTTGTGAAGTAAAAACATAGATTGGTAATATACGAGGGATGATCCAAAAGTTCGTGGAATTTCTTTATATTTTATTTATTTATTAGTGGAAGAGATTGAAAATTACAGATGGAAATATATACACTTGTTGAATTTTAATAAAAATATATTTTAAATATTCATGATAGTAACACTTTGGCAGTTGCCATAGAAACGGATGTTTGAAAATGGGGGGGGGGGGGGGCATGTATTCGTTCATTATCATTTCAATACTTAAGAAACCTCTATACACTGCACGCTGAGGAGTCTTCCGGTTTGAAAGTGTTTTTTAGGGAATAGAGTGATCTGCCCATTGACAATATTCCGGAAAAAAATATATGCTCATATCGCTGATTTTAGAAATTCAGTTATACCCATTTACGCTCTCTAGTACTTGAAGATATAAAAACGCATAGTTTCTATCCAAGCTTGAAGATGGCCGACGAATTTGCGGGAAATGTAAGAAGAAGATTTAAAAATGGCCGATATAAACGTACTAACCGAACAGCAACAGTAACACAAGCAACAGAAGCCAAAGTGTCTATTGTGCATCCAAGGTAGTAGTCAAAAAGTACATCATGAATCGCTAAAGATAATTCAAACTTATTTTATAAAGTTAATAATTGGTGAAAAGAAATTCATGATAAATCGTGACTAAAAGTATAGTTTTGTTTGAATGTAAATATTTTTTTTAGTATAGACCATGATTATTCTCGCACATTCATCGCGGACGAGGAAAATTCTGATGACAGTTGTTCAGACTTTGAGGACGATGATGATAATAACGAAGAATGTGCTGAAAATTTCTTAGAGCCCTTACACGACGATGTAAAAGGAAATCTTCTTCAATGGAAAGAGGATAGACGAGTGGTTGAGCTAGGAGTAATGGCATCTTATCTGCAGAAAGGATGTTAGAAATGTGGATTAATGCTACAGTTATCAAATTGTCTCCAAGAAAGACACTATGGGCTTGGGAGTCTCTTATACATACTTGTAAGCAGTGTCTTTTTGTTTATTTATAAACTATATATATTTATCGTTTTCTTACTTTTTTAATATAAAAGACAAGCCTTTCTCATTCAACTCTTATGGTACTTTTAGTGTAAAAACGGAGAATGTGGTCACGTTACCTGCATACCTACTGGGAAAAGGCATGGGAAGAGTATATGGGACATCAAC
Source organism: Saccostrea echinata (assembly GCF_033153115.1). Taxonomy (NCBI): domain Eukaryota; kingdom Metazoa; phylum Mollusca; class Bivalvia; order Ostreida; family Ostreidae; genus Saccostrea; species Saccostrea echinata. The sequence goes on along the minus strand of NW_026889776.1, from coordinate 14,052,197 downwards.
ACAAAACTTGGTGCAGGTATGAAAAATTTTGACAAAAAGAAATTATCCAATATTTTTTTTGTTTTACTCTCATGTATTTTTATATTCTAATTCGACAAAGTCGCCTGCGTGGCACAGTGGTTAGAGTGTGTGCTCTAGAGTCGCGGAGTAAGGTTGATCCTTACGTCGCGGGTTCGAATCCCACTGCGGGACGTGGAGACCGGTCCTTCGGATGAGACCGTATAAACCGAGGTCCCCTGTCGCAGTAGGTGCTGGCACGAAAAAGATCCCTCATTACTCAATGGCCCTAAGTGCCGAGTATAGGTCAAAATTTGTAGCCTTCCTCCGGCAAAAGATGGCGTCTCCATATGAGTGAAAAATTCTCGAGAGGGACATTAATCAACATACAATCAATCAATCAATCTAATTCGACAAAGGAAATCTGGAGATATCTCTCTCTCTCTCTCTCTATATATATATATTCTGTTATTCAAACATGTACTTTCTAGGTGTGACCAGCAGTGGGATATATATCTCTCTCTCTATATATATTCTGTTATTCAAACATGTACTTTCTAGGTGTGACCAGCAGTGGGATATATATCTCTCTCTCTATATATATATATATTCTGTTATTCAAACATGTACTTTCTAGGTGTGACCAGCAGTGGGATATCTCTCTCTCTCTCTATATATATATATTCTGTTATTCAAACATGTACTTTCTAGGTGTGACCAGCAGTCGGATATCTCTCTCTCTCTCTATATATATATATATATTCTGTTATTCAAACATATACTTTCTAGGTGTGACCAGCAGTGGGATATATATCTCTCTCTCTCTATATATATATATATTCTGTTATTCAAACATGTACTTTCTAGGTGTGACCAGCAGTGGGATATCTCTCTTTCTATTTATATATATATTCTGTTATTCAAGCATGTAATTTTTAGGTGTGACCAGCAGTGGGATATCTCTCTCTCTCTATATATATATATATATTCTGTTATTCAAACATGTACTTTCTAGGTGTGACCAGCAGTGGGATATCTCTCTCTCTCTCTATATATATATATTCTGTTATTCAAACATGTACTTTCTAGGTGTGACCAGCAGTGGGATATCTCTCTCTCTCTCTCTCTCTCTCTCTCTCTATATATATATATATATATTGTTATTCAAACATGTACTTTCTAGGTGTGACCAGCAGTGGGATATATCTCTCTCTCTATATATATATATATATATTCTGTTATTCAAACATGTACTTTCTAGGTGTGACCAGCAGTGGGATATCTCTATCTCTCTCTCTATATATATATATATATTCTGTTATTCAAACATGTACTTTCTAGGTGTGACCAGCAGTCGGATATCTCTCTCTCTCTATATATATATATATATATTCTGTTATTCAAACATATACTTTCTAGGTGTGACCAGCAGTGGGATATATATCTCTCTCTCTATATATATATATATATTCTGTTATTCAAACATGTACTTTCTAGGTGTGACCAGCAGTGGGATATCTCTCTTTCTATTTATATATATATTCTGTTATTCAAGCATGTAATTTTTAGGTGTGACCAGCAGTGGGATATCTCTCTCTCTCTATATATATATATATATTCTGTTATTCAAACATGTACTTTCTAGGTGTGACCAGCAGTGGGATATCTCTCTCTCTCTATATATATATATATTCTGTTATTCAAACATGTACTTTCTAGGTGTGACCAGCAGTGGGATATCTCTCTCTCTCTCTCTCTCTCTATATATATATATATATATATATATATATTGTTATTCAAACATGTACTTTCTAGGTGTGACCAGCAGTGGGATATATCTCTCTCTCTATATATATATATATATATTCTGTTATTCAAACATGTACTTTCTAGGTGTGACCAGCAGTGGGATATCTCTATCTCTCTCTCTATATATATATATATATTCTGTTATTCAAACATGTACTTTCTAGGTGTGACCAGCAGTGGGATATCTCTCTCTCTCTCTCTATATATATATATATATATATATATATTGTTATTCAAACATGTACTTTCTAGGTGTGACCAGCAGTGGGATATATATATATCTCTCTCTATATATATATATTCTGTTATTCAAACATGTACTTTCTAGGTGTGACCAGCAGTGGGATATCTCTCTCTCCCTCTATATAAATATATATATTCTGTTATTCAAACATGTACTTTCTAGGTGTGACCAGCAGTGGGATATATATCTCTCTCTCTCTATATATATATATATTCTGTTATTCAAACATGTACTTTCTAGGTGTGACCAGCAGTGGGATATATATATATCTCTCTCTCTATATATATATTCTGTTATTCAAACATGTACTTTCTAGGTGTGACCAGCAGTGGGATATATATCTCTCTCTCTATAGATATATATATTCTGTTATTCAAACATGTACTTTCTAGGTGTGACCAGCAGTGGGATATATATATATCTCTCTCTCTATATATATATTCTGTTATTCAAACATGTACTTTCTAGGTGTGACCAGCAGTGGGATATCTTTCTCTCTCTCTATATATATATATATATATTCTGTTATTCAAACATGTACTTTCTAGGTGTGACCAGCAGTGGGATATATATATCTCTCTCTCTATATATATATTCTGTTATTCAAACATGTACTTTCTAGGTGTGACCAGCAGTGGGATATCTCTCTCTCTCTATATATATATACATATATATATATTGTTATTCAAACATGTACTTTCTAGGTGTGACCAGCAGTGGGATATATATCTCTCTCTCTATATATATATATTCTGTTATTCAAACATGTACTTTCTAGGTGTGACCAGCAGTGGGATATATATATATCTCTCTCTCTCTATATATATATATATTCTGTTATTCAAACATGTACTTTCTAGGTGTGACCAGCAGTGGGATATATATATCTCTCTCTCTCTATATATATATATATTCTGTTATTCAAACATGTACTTTCTAGGTGTGACCAGCAGTGGGATATATATCTCTCTCTCTATATATATATATATTCTGTTATTCAAACATGTACTTTCTAGGTGTGACCAGCAGTGGGATATATATATCTCTCTCTATAGATATATATATTCTGTTATTCAAACATGTACTTTCTAGGTGTGACCAGCAGTGGGATATCTCTCTCTCTATATATATATATATATATATATTCTGTTATTCAAACATGTACTTTCTAGGTGTGACCAGCAGTGGGATATATATATCTCTCTCTCTATATATATATATATTCTGTTATTCAAACATGTACTTTCTAGGTGTGACCAGCAGTGGGATATCTCTCTCTCTCTCTCTCTCTCTCTATATATATATTCTGTTATTCAAACATGTACTTTCTAGGTGTGACCAGCAGTGGGATATCTCTCTCTCTCTCTCTATATATATATATATTCTGTTATTCAAACATATACTTTCTAGGTGTGACCAGCAGTGGGATATATATATCTCTCTCTCTATATATATATATATTCTGTTATTCAAACATGTACTTTCTAGGTGTGACCAGCAGTGGGATATCTCTCTCTCTATTTATATATATATTCTGTTATTCAAGCATGTAATTTTTAGGTGTGACCAGCAGTGGGATATCTCTCTCTCTCTCTATATATATATATATTCTGTTATTCAAACATGTACTTTCTAGGTGTGACCAGCAGTGGGATATCTCTCTCTCTCTATATATATATATATATTCTGTTATTCAAACATGTACTTTCTAGGTGTGACCAGCAGTGGGATATCTCTCTCTCTCTCTCTCTATATATATATATATTGTTATTCAAACATGTACTTTCTAGGTGTGACCAGCAGTGGGATATATCTCTCTCTCTCTATATATATATATATTCTGTTATTCAAACATGTACTTTCTAGGTGTGACCAGCAGTGGGATATCTCTTTCTCTCTCTCTCTCTATATATATATATTCTGTTATTCAAACATGTACTTTCTAGGTGTGACCAGCAGTGGGATATCTCTCTCTCTCTCTCTATATATATATATATATTGTTATTCAAACATGTACTTTCTAGGTGTGACCAGCAGTGGGATATATATATATCTCTCTCTATATATATATATATTCTGTTATTCAAACATGTACTTTCTAGGTGTGACCAGCAGTGGGATATCTCTCTCTCCCTCTATATAAATATATATATTTTGTTATTCAAACATGTACTTTCTAGGTGTGACCAGCAGTGGGATATATATCTCTCTCTCTCTATATATATATATATTCTGTTATTCAAACATGTACTTTCTAGGTGTGACCAGCAGTGGGATATATATATCTCTCTCTCTCTATATATATATTCTGTTATTCAAACATGTACTTTCTAGGTGTGACCAGCAGTGGGATATATATCTCTCTCTCTATAGATATATATATTCTGTTATTCAAACATGTACTTTCTAGGTGTGACCAGCAGTGGGATATATATATATCTCTCTCTCTATATATATATTCTGTTATTCAAACATGTACTTTCTAGGTGTGACCAGCAGTGGGATATCTCTCTCTCTCTCTATATATATATATATATTCTGTTATTCAAACATGTACTTTCTAGGTGTGACCAGCAGTGGGATATATATATCTCTCTCTATATATATATATTCTGTTATTCAAACATGTACTTTCTAGGTGTGACCAGCAGTGGGATATCTCTCTCTCTCTATATATATATACATATATATATATTGTTATTCAAACATGTACTTTCTAGGTGTGACCAGCAGTGGGATATATATCTCTCTCTCTCTCTATATATATATTCTGTTATTCAAACATGTACTTTCTAGGTGTGACCAGCAGTGGGATATATATATATATCTCTCTCTCTATATATATATATTCTGTTATTCAAACATGTACTTTCTAGGTGTGACCAGCAGTGGGATATATATATCTCTCTCTCTATATATATATATATTCTGTTATTCAAACATGTACTTTCTAGGTGTGACCAGCAGTGGGATATATATCTCTCTCTCTCTATATATATATATTCTGTTATTCAAACATGTACTTTCTAGGTGTGACCAGCAGTGGGATATATATATCTCTCTCTATAGATATATATATTCTGTTATTCAAACATGTACTTTCTAGGTGTGACCAGCAGTGGGATATATATCTCTCTCTCTCTATATATATATATTCTGTTATTCAAACATGTACTTTCTAGGTGTGACCAGCAGTGGGATATATATATCTCTCTCTCTCTATATATATATATTCTGTTATTCAAACATGTACTTTCTAGGTGTGACCAGCAGTGGGATATCTCTCTCTATATATATATACATATATATATATTGTTATTCAAACATGTACTTTCTAGGTGTGACAAGCAGTGGAATATATCTCTCTCTCTATATATATATATATATTCTGTTATTCAAACATGTACTTTCTAGGTGTGACCAGCAGTGGGATATATATATCTCTCTCTCTCTATATATATATTCTGTTATTCAAACATGTACTTTCTAGGTGTGACCAGCAGTGGGATATATATATATATATATATATCTCTCTCTATATATATATTCTGTTATTCAAACATGTACTTTCTAGGTGTGACCAGCAGTGGGATATATATCTCTCTCTCTATATATATATATATATTCTATTATTCAAACATGTACTTTCTAGGTGTGACCAGCAGTGGGATATATATCTCTCTCTCATTATATATATATATTCTGTTATTCAAACATGTACTTTCTAGGTGTGACCAGCAGTGGGATATATACATATATATCTCTCTATATATATATTCTGTTATTCAAACATGTACTTTCTAGGTGTGACCAGCAGTGGGATATCTTTCTTTCTCTCTCTATATATATATATTCTGTTATTCAAACATGTACTTTCTAGGTGTGACCAGCAGTGGGATATATATCTCTCTCTCTCTATATATATATATTCTGTTATTCAAACATGTACTTTCTAGGTGTGACCAGCAGTGGGATATATATCTCTCTCTCTCTATATATATATATATTCTGTTATTCAAACATGTACTTTCTAGGTGTGACCAGCAGTGGGATATATATATCTCTCTCTCTATATATATATTCTGTCATTCAAACATGTACTTTCTAGGTGTGACCAGCAGTGGGATATATATATCTCTCTCTCTCTCTCTATATATATATACTGTTATTCAAACATGTACTTTCTAGGTGTGACCAGCAGTGGGATATATATCTCTCTCTCTATATATATATATTCTGTTATTCAAACGTACTTTCTAGGTGTGACCAGCAGTGGGATATATATATCTCTCTCTCTCTATATATATATTCTGTTATTCAAACATGTACTTTCTAGGTGTGACCAGCAGTGGGATATATCTCTCTCTCTATATATATATATTCTGTTATTCAAACATGTACTTTCTAGGTGTGACCACCAGTGGGATATATATATCTCTCTCTCTCTATATATATATTCTGTTATTCAAACATGTACTTTCTAGGTGTGACCAGCAGTGGGATATATATCTCTCTCTCTATAGATATATATTCTTTTATTCAAACATGTACTTTCTAGGTGTGACCAGCAGTGGGATATCTCTCTCTCTCTCTCTCTCTCTCTATATATATATTCTGTTATTCAAACATGTACTTTCTAGTCGTGACCAGCAGTGGGATAAGTTTTTTGGCCCTGCTTTTACTTTTGATTGTATTGAACAAAAAAGAGAGAGAGAATCTGGAAAAGCTATAGAGACGATAGGCTAAAAGACGTGCACTAAAGCAGGCATGGAAGAGGTTGAAAAGAGTGAGGGGTAATGTTTTTTTTTATCTTTACCTATACATGTTTATAATATATTATCTGCTAAATTGCATATGTGTGTTTCACATTGTATGTTTTCAGCTGCAAATATGACATATAGAATTTGACTTGTTTTCCTTCTCTTTAACATTTTCTTTCTTTAATTTTTTTATAGTAATGGAGGCATTAGGGTGTCTGCTGATGCTGGATGGCAGACAAGGTCCAGTGGCAGAAAATATAACAGTTTTTTCAGGTAATGTGTTTTAAGTTGTACATGAATAACATTTATCCTATATTTGAGATTTTACAAGTTATCTGTAATGAAAGAAAAATATTTCCAATATATCTCATTTGCCTAACATTTGGTATAGTACACTTATGACTATATTATAAAATACCTTGCTTCTTGAAATAATCTTTGAAGGGTCATACATTATAGGTGTTTCCAAATTCTTTCTATAGAGGTCACAGTGTTTTGATAGGGAAAACAGAGGCAAAGTACTGCAGTATGTTGTACGAATATGTTATAATGCAGAGAAAAATGGAACTACTCCTGCACCAGTGTAGTAAAACTATAAATATATTTTTAAAAACATATTTTTTACCATAATGTATAATCACTACTATTTCCACCACAGGGGATTGTCATTATTTTTTTTTATGTAAGAAATGAATTTAATTTTTGAAGATTCATGAGGACATGAACTACGACGCTTCACGCCGGCATATTTCATGAAGCGCGTTAGCGCTTCATGATAAATATGCCGGCGTGAAGCGTTGTAGTTCATGTACCTCATGAATCTTCAAAAATTAAATTCATTTCTTATATTTACATTATTTTTCTGATGAGTTTCCACAAGTTACGCCATTCAACTGTCATTTTTGAAGCAAAACAGTTTGCACTATAGTTTGACGTCAAGTACGGTATTATGACGTCACAATGGAGATATTCTTGCTCATCTCATGGTAGTTCATGAGAAAATGAACAATCATCTTATTTGCAAAGAATCTTAAGGGAAAATACTTGGAAATGTAAATATTACTATTTGAGCACCGTTATTTTATAAAGTACACTGTATTTTATAGTATTGGGATGGTAAAAAAAAAAAAAAAAAAGTCATAAAAAGCCCCTGTGATAAAAATTGGATCACATCAGCAAAAATACAGTATAATACATTTTTTGGCAGAAAAAATTGGGATGGATCAGCGAAGTTAATGGAACCTGACATGATTGTTGGTATGATCAAGAACATGAACGATAAAAACATCTGTGTCAGTGAATTGGTTATGGATGAAGATAGTACGACAATAGAAAGAGCAAAAAAGGTGTGTGGTGAAGATCTTACAAAATATAGTGACAGAAACCATATAAAGAAAACATTTACCAACAAATTATATGACCTGCAAAGTAAAGAAATATTCGCAACTGAGGGGGGAAACAATTGCTCACTTGAAAAAGTGTTTTTCCTATGCTCTTGCCCAACACCAGAAGAACCCAGAGGAAATGGGAGCCATTGTGCCACACATGTATGGGGACCACTCAGAATGCAGAACTTGGTGTAAATATCGCAGGAACCTCTGATACTTATGTTCCAAAAACCTGCCCTATAGTCGATATTTGACTTGTGAAGAACTGAAAGTAGATTTGGAAAACATAATTTCAAAGTTCAGAAATTATCACATTTAGGATCCACTCAAGCTTGTGAAAGGTTCAACAACTGAGTTGCATACAAGCATCCAAAGACACTTTTTCTCTCAGGTTCTGAAAGTACATGCTTCAGAGTGGCAGCAGCAGTGGACCAGAAAAATGTTGGGAAAAGCTATGTAACAGAGGTAAGATATACACATACATGTATAAATGCTAAAACATCACTTTTTATGCATAATACCATAGAAAATTGTATGTAACATATTACAAAATTTAGTGTATCTGTATTTTCAGGTAAATAACGAGCTAAGTCTTTCACCTGCTTCCCAAACACAGAAGGTAGTAGAAAGAAAGGATAGGAAAAGAGCCCTGGAAAAGGAAAGGTACCAAAGTTCTAAATACAAGAAAAGAAAGTTTCATCTGAAGAAGTCATCATCACAAGATCAAGAAAGTAAAGAAGTGAGAGAAGGAACAACTTACGAAACATCAGTTGAAATAGAACAAGAAGAAAATAATCAAGACATTGAATCGATTCCTCCTGCCCTTCCATTACCAACCAGAACACCTCTAATGGATTACGATTATACTTGGATTTTCTTTGATTTAGAGACTACAGGGTTAGGTAAAGAACCATATTTATTATTATTTTGAAACAATTATTGTTTACAGATATATATTTCTCACACAAATTATAAGAAATTTGAGCCAAAATATACTTCATTTTTCAAATTTGTTGGTCTAACATGTGAAATCCTAGAAATCGGGGCCGCTAGAGGGAACGAAACTTTTCAGAGATTCATAAAACCTGTTGGGAGTATTTCAACAATAGCTACTTTGGTTCGTGGAATCCATTTGAAGAAGAATACTTTGATGAAGAGAGAAGTATTACAGACAACTGATCTTCTAAGTGCATTGGAAGACTTTTCTTGGTTGTCATCAAGTAAAAACAATGTACTTTTAGGGCGCAATGGACACAATTTTGATTTCCCTTTGCTTGTGAAAAATCTATTGTATAAGAATTTATCTACAAATGTTGTTGGCTTTGTGGACACTTTAGATGTTTTTAGAGATCTTTTAGACAAACATACTGGTAGTTTTTCACAGGAAAGTCTGATGAGAGAATTTGCATTTGAATCTGCCGGTCAAGCTCATTGTGCACTTAATGACTCTGTAAACTTACAGAAACTTGCAAAATGTCATAATATTACAGATAAATCTCTTCTCAAACACTGTCTCATTTGAATATGTTTGTCAGAATTATGCACGTAGACTGTGTAAAGAAAAGAATTACAAGTCTTTGCAGGTTTTAGTTCATGAAAAGGTTGTATCTGATTTTATGGCTAATAAGATTGCTTCCTCTGGTTTGAATTTTTCACATTTGCAGCTAGCTTTTCACCGACATCAAGAAGATTGTATCAGAAACTTATTCATTGAAAATGGTGGTGGTAAAGTGCGTGTTTCAAAGTGTAAAAAAAATGGAGTTCTGTTGCAAATTACTTTTCAGCTAAAAATGAGTTATGTCCCTTGAGAGTGTTCATTTTTTTTTTTTTTTTTTTTACAATGTTTGAAATTTTTTTCTCTCTTATTTACAAGGCTTCCCCAGGCAATCATGCAAATTATTTTAAGTATATAAATTAAACTTTATATCTTTCAGCAAATAAGCCAATAGATTTTGGTATAAGATAATGTAAATTGATATTTTATACATTTTGTTATATTCTGTAATTGAAAAACAACTGTTTTTCTACTTTATAGAAGTTTGCATTTGACATTTGTTCACAATATATCATGAAATACACAACAATAAATGATTTTCCTTTCATTCAATATATTTTTCCTTTGTATTCTTGACAGGAGAAAATATTTTTTGGTTTTATGAGTTATTATCCAATATCAATATAATTTGACGTAAAACAACAGGCAACCAAAGTTAAAAATGATTTGAATCAGTTCAAAATGTCTCAATTTCATGTATATAGTATTTTCATTGCTTTAAAATTATCTTTAGTTGGTGTAGAGAGGGTCCTTAATACTCACTGTGGCAAAAAGCCGAAAACACGTGCATATCGATGACGACATGTATTTCAACACATCTCATAGTACCATTTGCTATACGTAAGTTATACACATCGTTTTTCGATATGAACAGTCGATGAACAGTCGATTTACATTTCCTGAAATCAAGGTACGGTTGACAGTAGTACCATGGGGTCTGGCTATTGCATTGCCTAAGTAAGGACAAAGGCAACGACATGTTTCTGTGCAGTTTGTTGTGAATTTTTTCACGACAGAACGTCTTACCCGTCCTCAGAGAGGGCGTAGAAAGGTTTCCAACCAACCGTGACGATGACGCGTAACAGCGCCACGTCAAGATCGGGCTATTCATCCTGCCACCTATATAATCACCATCACATTACCCTAAAACTGCTATTAATACAGCAGACTATCATAATCGTTACATTCACCCCAAAACTGAAGGAAATTGATAGCGCGATTTTGGTTTGTGAGCTCGTCAACTTTACGTAAGTGTTCCTCTAACTCGCGCATGCGTGCGTCGTTTGCTTATTTTTTGGGCATGTTAACCCCCTCCCAATGCTGCCAGGGTATGGCAAGATTTTCTCTCAAACAATCACATTTATCCACTTGACTAGTCTCTGTCAAGTCCATCTTTTTCGCATCAAACGTCTGTGGGACTACGTGGACGATAGGGTTTAGAATGTCCAAACTGATCTCAATCAACTAAGTGCTGCCTTCTCGGAAGGGTTGAATAATATCCCTATTAGAAGGATAAACACACTGATGAACTCCATACATAGGAGCAATGCTGTGACAGATGCGCGAGGGAGACATGAGCTAATGAGAATTTTCACTTCCACTTTTGAGGGTACCGTCATATGAGTTTCAATAACTCATGAATTATTGGGAAAAATCAAATCAGATTTTGGTTACATTTTTATTAAAGATGATTTTAAATGTTAGATAGGATAATTGGAAAATACCTCTGAAATATATAACCTTATTTCACCTTAAAAGTTTACCCTGCGTTTCTTTTTCCTTTCAGTATATGTCTGTTGTTTGCTTTAATTACATCACGGTAAAATTTTAGAAAGAAATTCCACGAACTTTTGGATCACTCTCGTATAGTTTAAATTGCTTTATCGTGAATTTCTTTTCCTAACAGAACATAACTTTAAAGAAATATTTAATCTAAAAAATTAAATTTTATTTGCACACGTTCAGGATATTCATTAAATAAATATGGTTTCTTAAATTCAAACCAAATTAATCGAAGAAATAAACACATATATATTATACACCATTATATATTCAAATGCAGAAATTTGAAAGGAAACGACACTTTCCATTTCGACATCTTTGTAAAAGAAATATTGAGAAAAGGCGTTAGACCTTTTTAAACATTAGTGTACATAGGGGTCGGGCATCGGAAAGCGGAGAGCTATCCCCCCTTTTTTGCAAATAGGCAATGCAAATTAAGGATTAGCCCCCGAAACGTTTCTTTGTTGGTTTAACCCCCCCCCTTTCCAATTTGCTTCCGACGCCTATGTGGTATTTCTTTACTATTGTATGACAAGATTTTACATATTCGCATAAATGTAGGTTTTTGCTTAAATTTCTACCATCTTTTTTTTACTTATTAAGGCCATTTAAAAAAAATCTTATCACCCATATATTTGAAGAGAGAGAGTTTCATCAAATGGAGCGATTTCTTTATTGTATCTTGCTTTCGTGTGTCTACTGCAGATTGGTCTTTTTGAAGATTTCGCGGGATTTAACTATTTTCTGTATTGAGGCAACATTGCAGCAATGGCGTACCTCATGCCAGGTCTTAGAAAAGGAACTGTCCTTGTGTATAATGGTTATAGATATCATAAGAACAGATCAACTAAAGTTAAAATCTACTGAAGATGCTGGCACAAAATATGCAAGTGCACTTTGACAACCAGTTTGTTTGACATGACCGTGGAGAGGCCTGATATGAGTTTTATCGGTACGTACCACAGGAACTAACCTGTAATTATTTTTTATTTCTTTAGATATATTAAATGTCTTTACTTGGAGATTTATTTAAAAAGACGGCATACCGGCAAATTGACCCACTTCTGTATCTTCACAAATCTTCTTATTATTTTTATAAATAAATGTTATATATTTTCAATTTCATTTATTTCCTAAAACAATTTTTAATATATAATGTCTTTTTATTTCTACATTCAACAATTACTTTTTAAATTTTGTACGTTCAACCGAAATTCTTCCAGTCAAGTTAAAGCGAACAAAATGTTACGAGAAAAATCTTTTATACACCAGGGAATTGTTCACAATTCATGAATTCATAGGGTTTCTTACTCCAATACAATCTAAATGTACATTCAATATATCCAACAGTTTTTTTCCTGATAATATATAGCCGAAAGTATATTTTTTAGTATATCGAAGCAGTTGTAATAATTTATTAAGTTAAATTACTGGTGGCATTTCAAACGAAATTTTTTAAAAATATTTTTCATTTTTCTTTCATATGGTAAATTCACAATGTTTTAAAATACTTAGTTGGAAGATCACAGCCACCCTGAAGATGACGATCGCATCATTGCAGATGAGGTGTTTAATCAAGCTAAGGAAATTGTTAAGCTGGACCCAACCAAGCCAATCAAAAGGGTATATAATGAAGTGATCGGTGCCTTTGTCGATAATAAAGAGTATGACGAGTTGCCCGATTTTTCTACAGTGAGATCAAAATTACAGCGAGTTCGGGCATCGTTAATCCCAGCTATTCCACACGATATTGAGAACGTACTAATAGACAACGAATGGACAGAGAACTGGGCCGGTGAACATTTCCTAAGCCATATAGACAATGACTTGGGTGTTTCCGTGTTCGCAACACGAGAAAACTACAGGACACTCAGTCGCTGCAGCACCATTTACATCGACGGAACATTTAACACTTGTCTCGAGCCTTACTCCCAATTTTTTACAATTCACGGGCAGCGTCTAGGAAGGGTTTTTACTTTTGTGATGTGTCTATCAACTGGAAAGACTATAGGTCAATTTAGGCAGCTTCTCCAACATGTCAAGGGCAAAGTGCGACAAATTACACAGAGGCGTTGGCGTCCAACAAAGGTGGTTTGTGATTTCGAAGTCTCCCTTATATCTGCCCTTGAAGCTGAGTTGCCACAATCTATAATTTGTGGTTGTTATTTTCATTTTTTCCAAAGCTTGTGGCGAAAAATACAAGACCATGGCTTAGCATGATCATACAGACAAAGCGGAAGAGTACAGCGGCTTTTGAGAAAAATCATGGCTCGTGATCATTTGCCTGTTGCTCTCTTAAGGCAGAATTTCAGGCGATTAGCTGGTGCCAATTCCACAAGGAGGGTCATAAAGAGATATGCGGCTGTCCAAGATTTTCTCCTCTTTGTTGAGAATAATTACCTGAACGGATGTTTTCCAATGCGTCTTGGGAATGTTTATGGACGTGAGAAAGAATGCAGAACAAACAACATTGTGGAAGGTATGGACAAAGAAATGTGAAATTTCTTTACAAGCTTTAAAGAACCATAGTATTTTCAGGCGAGGATCCAGTGATTTTTTTCCAGGGAGGAGGTCAAAAGAATTTTCAACCCAAGAATTCCTTGACGAGCAAAAAACATAAACAACCCCCCCGTAAAATCCGTTTCCAAAACGTGAAAAACACATATTTTGTGATGGTGGCGTCCACATCTTTCTAATTTTTTTTCCTTCCTCCAGGTACTTTTAATAACTGTGCAAATTTCGGGGGGGGGGGGGGTCTTTGCTATGGGAGCCCTTGAATAGTATTTTATACTCAGTGCCATTCTGCCTGTTTGTCCATGATTATTTTTTTTTCTAATAGCAACATACTGATTCAAAAGGTTAGAGACACCATTTTCATACACAGTTTGAAAGATTTGGTAACAAGTCGAAGTTGTAGATCACTATGATTACATACTTTTTCCCTATTCTTGCTACAAGAACATATGAAGTTACGAAGTTAAAAAATATAAATATAACTGCATAAAACCAATAGGGATTTAAACTGATTAAAGGTCAGCTTCTATACTATATATCATTATTTTCACTCATGTATCGTGTGTATGCATGTACATGTATATTGTAGAAACAAGCTTTTTGAACTACCCTTTCGGCTAGAAATATTACTGTAGGCCTAGTATGTATTTTAATTTTGGTTTTTGTAGGTTTCCATTACAGGTGAAACACATCTGCCCAAAGGAAACACCCATCATTATGGCTTTTTATCAGAAAGATAAAGAATTAAAGCTTAAACCTTAGAGCTAAGGTGCAGGGTGCCGCGGAGGTTCCAATTAAGACAGTCAAAAGAAAGTGGAGACGATTGGAACAGAGAATTAAGCGCTTACGACGTCAGTACCAAAATGGGGACAGAAATTTAGAAGAATACTGGAATGCCATGTCGTACGTCGTTAAGCAGTATCAGTAAAGATACTAAATACATAAGAGAATTCAAGTAATTCACCAATGTTGTACACTTTCAAAATTCATGAATTTCTATGAGCAAACAAATGAATATTAATCTATATTTCTCTCAGATCAGGGGTCAATTAGCCCCAGCTTAGCTCCCCGCCGAGTTATCAAAAGATAAGCTTAGTTTTCATTTGTTAAGTGATCAAACACGCTATTACAGTGACTTGTATATTTTTTTATAGAAAAAATATTGTCATTTAACCGCGAGATCGGTAAATGTTCAGTATTTGATCCAGCGATTGGAGGGGGGGGGGGTCAAGAGGTTTAGACCAACCCTACCAGAATTAACAAATTTCTATAAGAAATGTTAGATATACAAAACAAATACTTAGACCCCAGAGAAAGAAGAAATCCCTTATAAAAGAGGGAAGATTATATGAAAGGGTAGGAAAAAGAAGCGGTTAATTGCATGCCCCCTCCCCCGTAAATAAGATTTCACGTATTGTTTTGATGTATTCTTTTTTGATTGGTTTGTCGCGGTCTGACCCGGACTTCAGTAAGATTTTCGAAATTTATTTGATTTATAGCCAGATGAGCAACCCAAAAAGAAAACTACTTTGAACCCAACTTTGAAAAAGCCACGGGAATTGTATCAACCCTCCAAGGAAACGGGGTTTTTGCCCTCGTTTTGAGTGAGTGTTTTTGTTTTGTTTTTTGTTTTTTTACACATATGCTAATGCAAGTTTTACTTGTAATTTTTTTTACGTTGTCGAATGTCTGCTATAACTCGGGCGGCTGCGAATACAAATTTTCATAATGCCGTAACGGCCATATTCAATGTGTCAGCACAACTGTCCATGTTAAAAAACGATGACTGTAAAATGTTTTTTAAAATTCTTAATTATTTCTGTTTTATTGTCATACAGCCCTATTGAAGATGGAAGAATAAACTAATGAGATTTACTTGTGTTACATTTGAATTGGATACTAACATCCAACCCACAATGTTTCAATGATGTTCATACTGCATATTTAGAATTATTGAAAACCTTACAATTTTAGAAGCATATGCAGGTAAAAGAATTTGTTTATTTTGGATACTTCCTTCTGGCTTTTTTCTTCTGCGACAAGAGACCTCGGTTTTTAAGATCTTAGTCGATAGACCCGTAGGAAAAAGTCACTACCTATGTTCACGACTTCCCCTAAGTTAACAAATTTGAATGGACGAATCGCGAAAATCGAATTCGGGCCTCCCGATCACAGAGCGAGCTCCCTACCACAAGGCTACCTTGACTGCGGTCAACGGTGGAGAAAGAGTTGAGATGCGGGGATATGAATATAAGAAGGAAGTTTCAAATTTTATTGATACTTTTTAGTCGCAGTATTTTGTGGTCCGAATTTCAACCCCAAACTTAAGAACTTGTCAAAGTACAATATAGCACAATTGCACAAAGCCGGACACTGTGAACTGTTTAACTTACGGACTATATTGGGTTTTCGGACTTACGAATGTTCGGAATAGTGGGCCTTCGAACTAGTGAACCTCCGGACTAGTGGACTGTCGGACTAGTGAACCTTCGGTCTAGTGGACCGTTAACAGAATTATGTATCTTAGTGGTGTCTACTTATGTGCCAAATTATATTGAAATCAGACCAGAACTGTAGGAGGAGTAGCGTTTTGAAAAATTGTTTACAGACAGACAGACAGACGCACGGACGGACGACGGACACCTTACTTTCGCATAAACTCTTCTGGTCTTTGATCAATAGAGCTAAAAATCAAATTTAAATGTTCAGCTTTAAGACAAAAACAAGTACATGTAAAAACACGGAGACACTCGGGTTTAATAAACGTTTGTTGCTTTAAGGGGGCTTTCTACAACGTCACAACATGGGTACTTCCGTTTGAAACGCCATTTTGGTCCGAAATGACGGATTCTGTCATAAACAAGTTCACAGAACATCGATAAATCACCGGGTATAACACAACTTGCGAGATGTATACTAGCTCTATTTTGAATGGAATCTAAGACTATCCCATCGAGGCGACGAGAGTGGCCAATGTAGCCTTACGTTAAACATGAATTGTTTGTCAATATATCCAGTTTCACCTTTTTTTTATTCATAAACAATATAATTTATTAAAATAAATTATGATTATAAGTAATGAAAAGTTAATATGATAAACTAAAGCCTTGTCACCATGATATTTGATCATTTCGTGTCAAACCCACTCATATGTGTTTCCAAAAAGTCCTAAATTGATGCTTCTCTCCAAAGCATATGCTTTTCAGCGAAAAGTATCCAAAAATGAAAATTTAAACAGGTAAAGCATATGTATCACCTTCCTATCGCCCAGAGGAGACACCCTGTTCCCAACAAGTATACACCCTGCATATGTGGTTATACCCGGTGAAATTGAAACTTTTCGTGAAATCACCAAAACGCCTTGATAATAAGTGGAATTATATTAACTCAAACGTTTGATAAACATCGATTATCAGCTGTTTTGTATCGAAAACGTGCAAATTTGAAACAAAGTAGGAATTTTGTTATACGAATTTCTTTAACCCGCTTCTGACCATTGACGTCTATGTCATCCGTAGCACAGGATAATATATGTACATACAAGTTGGATGAAAACGGTAAGTAAATCTACCTTTCTCAATACTATGAATTCCCTTTACATGTTTTGACTAGAAACGTGTGGGTCTTCGCTTAAATTCATTAAAAAAAACAATACAATACGACCTTTTTCCGATGTCCTAGTTTGGCATGTACCTATTAATTCCTTTTTCCAATACCTGTGCAAGTTTTAGAAGAATTAGATTAAATATAGTTGAGCCCAAGATATTTGAGCCCACTCTCTAAACGGATCTTTGATACCTAAATTTTTGTGATGGTTAAAAATTTAGTCAATTTTTCAATTTCATTCAATTTCTTTTTTTTTCATCCTTTAACCCTTTGATATTATATTTATTTTCAGATTTTGCAGGAAATCCGACCAGTTCTTCTCATGAAAATGCTGTTTTAGTTTTTGTCTATTATTGTTAATTCAACATAAACTACAAGTTATGTAGAAACAATTTATAACTTAAATTTTTATTTTAAACTAGGTTATGCTCTTGCGATATTGAAATTTGTTTTGATCTACACGCATTACACAATACATGCATTTATCACGTGACAACCTACTACATGTATAACTAATTATGCCCCCGTATCGAAGATTCGGGGGTATATAGTTTTTACCCTGTCCGTTTGTCTGTCTGTCTGTTTAGCTGTTTGTCCGCAAAAACTTTAACATTAGCCGTAACTTTTCATTGGTTGGAGCTATGGGTTTCATATTTCACATGTGCATTCCTTGTGACAAGACCTTTCTTTGGGTACAACCATATTTGACCTTTTGACCTTGACCTAGGAGTTTGACCCAGTTTTGCAAAATTTTACCCAACTTTAACCTTGGCCATAACTTTTGAACAATTGGAGCTAGGGCTTTCATACTTCACATATGTAATCCTTGGAACAAACCTTCCTTTGGATACCACCAATTTTGACCTTGGAATCTGGCCTACTTTTGAAAAACTATAACATTGGCCATAACTTTTCAACAGTTAGTGCTAAGGCTTGCATACTTCACATATATACCAACAACTTTGACCTTGACCTTGGAGCATGAACTACTTTTGAAAAACTTTAACCTTGGCCATAACTTTTCAAAGCTGGTGCTAGAGCTTCCATACTTAACATATGTAATCCTTATGACAAGACCTTCCTTTAGATACCAACAATTGTAATCCATTGACCTCTCTTTGGAGTTTGACCTGATTTTGAAAAACTTTACCTTGGTCATAACTTTTGAACGATTGGTGCTTCGGCTTTCATATTTCACCTGTATATTTCTTGTGAAAAGGCCTTTCCTTGGGCACCATTAATTTTGACCATTTGACCTTGACCTCGATGTTTGACTTACTTTTGAAAAAACTTTAACCTTTTCCATATCTATTCAATAGTTGCTGCTAGGGCTTTCATATTTCACAGGTATATTCCTTGAGACAAGACCTTACTTTGGGTACCAACATATTTGAATTGCATTTGGGAAAGTTTAACCTTTGCTATAAGTTGCCATACGGGGGCATCAGTGTTTCACAAACACATCTTGTTTCCTTTTATTACTACTGAGTAAAATATGCAATATGTCCAGATGATTTTTCCGATAATTTAAGGAGTAGATCTGTTAACCAATATACATACATAAACTTACATGTAATGAGGTTTATGCTTTTACCCCTCTATATCAGTGATTCGTATTGTTTGTCAACTTGAGCAAAGATTCAACAACCTTTACCAACTTTATAAAAGTTTACTAGTGGAGAGCCTTTTAAGACCCGTACCTTGCCGATAACTATAAAGCCAAGCAACGAGAGAGAATGGAGGAATTCAGACAATGTCAACCTGAAGCCACTGGGGGCACAGAGGAAATACCGCTTAATGGTCATGAACAGGAAGTGAATGAACAGCGGCCATCGATCCCTCTTCCACCCACGCCACCAACTCAGACGGCACCACAGAGGACATTACAAACAACCGCAACGAATGTCCGGCCTATTGGAAGTGCTAGTGCTCTGCAGAACAATGCTGCACCCATGCAACATTACCAGCCACCACCAACACCACCATCTGCAACCATATAATGGCCTGGCATCGCCCCTCCAACGGTGGACGACATTTTTAGCTCTACTGGTCAGAGACCAAAGAGCTTATGCGATAGTAAGTTGTCCGTCGTTCGTCCGTCCGTCTGTCTGTCTGTAAACAATTTTTCAAAATGCTACTCCTCCTACAGTTTTGGTCTGATTTCAATATAACTTGGCACACAAGTACACTACACTAAGATTTATAATTCTGTGTATCAGTTTTTGATTTCGGTGAACGGAATTGCCATGGTTACTGAAAATAGAAAGGACTATACTCTGTAGTGGCCAGTATCTGCCCCCAAAATAAAACTTTGATGGAGAAATCTTTAATTATGTTCTAAACCAGGTGGATATTTGCAGACTTCAAAGCATTAAATATTTTCATCAACTATGACATCATTAGTAAGATATGACGTCAATAAAATGACGTAAATTCCAAATTGCAATGATTTTGAGAGAAAATAGCGTATTTTACGTCGGTATTTTGATTGGAAATTATCGAGCGCAGGTCTGCTCAGACTAGATCTTTTGATATAATGTGTAGAATGATAATATCAATGAAATATGTGAATATGGTACCTGAGCAAGCTTGCGCTCTATAAATACTATAGTCAAAATTGAACAAACTCTGTGCATTTTGGCCTCTATTTTAAAAATAACGGAAATCCAAATAGTTTGTGACGTCACAGAGACAAGAAAAGCCAACTAATTTTTCCAATTTCATAATATATTGTCTTAATTTGGGTTATTTTATACAATATATGCACTTTTTCTCATTTCAAGAGATTTTCAAAATTTGACTATTATGGGGGCAGGAAAACGCCCTTACCGTATATAGTTCTTTCTGTGAAATACTTTCAAAATGCTACTCCTCCTACAGTTTTGATCTGATTTCAATATAACTTGGCACACAAATACACTACACTAAGATACATAATTCTGTGTATCGGTTTTTGATTTCGGTGAACGATATTGCCATGGTTACTTAAAATATAAATTTCTGTGAAATACTTTCAAAATGCTACTCACCGTTCACGTTAGTCGGTAGAGCTCTCGATTCGTGATCGGGAGGCCGTGAGTTCGAATCTCGGCCGCGACTGACCTAACTCGATAAAAATGGGAAGCAACTGTTCCTTCGCCATGCGCCCGGCATTTTGAAGTGAAAGTTGCGGGTCCTTCGGATGAGACCTTAAAAACCGAGGCCCCGTGTCACGGCAGGCGTTGGCACGATAAAGATCCCTCGCTGCTCAATGGCCCTGAGTGCCGAGTAAAGGTCAAATTTGAAGCCCTTCACCGGTATATGGTGACGTCTCTATATGAGTGAAAAATTCTCGAATGGGACGTAAAACAACATACAATCTCACAATATCAAAATGCTACTCCTCCTACAGTTTTGGTCTGATTTCAATATAACTGCACACAAGTACACTACACTAAGATACATAACTGTGTATCGGTTTTTGATTTCGATTCATGGTGTTGCCATGGTTCCTAAAAATTTCTGGGAAATACTTTAAAAATGCTACTTCTCCTACAGTTTTGGTATGATTTCAATATTACTTGGCACACAAGTAGACTACACTAAGATACATAATTCTATATATCAGTTTTTGATTTCGATGAACGGTGTTGCCCTAGTTACTAAATACAGAATTTCTGTGAAAAACTTTCAAAACTCTACTCCTCCTACAGTTTTGGTCTGATTTCAATATAACTTGGCACACAAGTAGATTACAGAGATACATACATGTAATTCTGTATATCCATTTTTTTTTTTATTTTGGTGAAGTGTTGCCATGGTTACAAAAAAGCTGAAATTTCTTTGACATACTTTCAAAACATTACCTGTCACCTGCGTGGCGCAGTGGTAGAACGTTTGCTCTAGAGTCGCAGAGTAAGGAGTTGATCCTTACGTCGCAGGTTCAAATCCGACTAAGGGTCATGGAGACCGGTCCTTCGGATGAGACCGTATAAACCAAGGTCCCATGTCGCAGATGGTGCTGGAACGAAAAAGATCTCTTACTGCTCAATGACCCCGAGTGCCAAGCATAGGTCAAAATTTGCAGCTGTCCATCGGCAAATGGTGGCGTCTCCATATGAGTGAAAAATTCTTGAGAGGGATGTTAAACAACAAACAAACAAAATATTACTTCGCCTACAGTTTGGTCTGATTTTAATATAACATAGCATGCAAGTAGACTATACTGAGATACATTATAGTCTTTATTTGTTTTTAATTTTGATGAATGATGTTGTCATTGTAATTAGAACTAAAATTTCTCTAAAATTCTTTTAAAAGGCTACTCTTTCTACAGTTTTAGTATGATGGCAATTCATCCTGCAACAAAAAGAGAGTAAAACAAGGATTATTATTTATTTATTTATTTCTGTTGCAAAGTTTCAAATCCAAGTGCTACTTTTCTCTTCCTTTGTTACAAGTACAAACCAGTAGAGCTACAGTCTCGACAGAGACTTCTGGTGTCATATGTTACCCTTTATGCAGTAACTGATACACAAGCCCTTGATATCTTCCCTTTTCATTCCACAGAAATCGTGAAACACTGGAGTCTAATTCTTGGAGATCAATTTAAGATCAACGTAACCGTGTTCAAAGAGGCATTGCTCTAAAGATTTAAACAAGATGACTGTTAATTTGATCTAGACAGAAAGAACTTGAATCCGTAATCAGTTTCTTGCATCGGTTTCCATAAGCTGTCTGTGATCTTGATTTAAGTGAGAAACACTTATTGTTTGTTTGTTTATTGTTGTTTAACGTCCCTCTCGAGATTTTTTCACTCATATGGAGACGCCACCATTTGCTGGTGAAGAGCTGCAAATTTTGACCTATGCTCGGCGCTTAGGGCCATTGAGCAGTGAGGGATCTTTTTCGTGCCAGCACCTACTGCGACACGGGACCTCGCTTTATACGGTCTCATCCCACAGTGGGATTCGAACCCGCGACGTAAGGATCAATTCTTTACTCCGCAACTCTAGGGGAAACGCTCTAACCACTGCGCCACTCGGGCGACGAATCACTTAGTGAGCAGAGCTGTTAAAAAACTTAAAACAATCAATTTGTGGTCAAGTATATATTTTAAAACCCAAAACAATAGAGGAATTACGTGAAGCTGCCACAACAGTGAAACGTGGCATGTTCCTTACATCCTTCAGTTCCGTAAATGTGACAGAGACAGTTCAGACATGCTGCCATGTCACAATTAGTAATCGGAAATCAAAGGCAGGACCAAGCTACAGGAGCAAGTGCTCCTGTTCAAGATCTCCAAAGACGTTTTACCTCCAACAACCCAACAAAGAGACTGATGCGCCAGGCACCAAAGAATGACATTTCTGACCGAAAGATTTTAGATGCGGTCTTCCTTCATTATCATATTAGTAACAGCAACTTGGTTACTGCATAGTTTTTTTCCTTACTCTGGTATTACTTTCAAGAACAACTGCCTCAGTCACAGCCAAAGTTATCCTACGTATTACCTATGGAATCATTTTCTTTTCAATGTTATAGAAAAACATTTCAATGCAAGATTTTCAAAAGACTCGCAATTCTCGGTTCAAAATTACTGATTTTTTTCATGCCTGAAGAAATAAAAATATACCTATGAAGGTACAAAATCAAAATCATTAAATCTTCTGATGTATTTCTATTGAGAACCTACAGCTGATACATTTGTCCAAACTGTATTATTCCTCAAACTTGGTCTAAACATTGTCCTCACAATTTTCATCTTAACCAACATCAGGGAAATCGAAAATGTCCCTCTCAAGCTCACATAAATTGTTCAAAACGCATGCTTAAGACTGAGTGTGTAAGTATGGTCAATTCAGATGACTCAAATCTGAATAATCTTTTAAATCTAAGGCACATTTAATGACTTGTCTATATTGGCGTTGGACGCAAGTGAATATGTTTAGCTTTTGGCTTAGGTTACAACAATCACCAAATGTTGTAATAAACCACCTGATGATGGGGAAGACTGAATTTCCCAAAATGCAGAAGCCGTTGGGTATTTTGTCACTGTTAAATAGTCACCCAGGTGGCGCAAGGGAAGAGCGTCCGCTCTAGAGTCGAGGAGTAAGGAGTTGATCCTTACGTCTCGGGTTCGAATCCCATTGTAGAACACGGAGACCGGTATTTTGGATGAGTCCCTATAAACCGAGGTCCCGTCTCGCAGTAGGTGCTGGCACGAAAAAGATCCCTCACTGCTCAATGGCCCTAAGTGCCAAGCATAGGTTTTGCAGCTCTCCACTGGCAAGTGGTGGCGTCTCCATATGATTGAAAAATTCTCTCGAGGGACGTTAAACAACAAACACTGTTAAATAAATCAAATCACCTTAATTCGGTTTCGAGTCCATACATAATTGGAAAATAGTTGGACGCCAAGAGACCAGGCATGTCATTACTTGAACTTGACTTGTTATTAAACAGGTACGTACATTTTCTTCAAATAAAGGTGGTTGAAATGGTGGCTCTCATTTGGATGGTGCCGATTTAATGATTTAGTCGATTTCCCAGAAATGACAAATGTCCTTAATATAGACATGATAGTGAAAGCTTTTGATTGTGAGTTGTTTGCAGTTTTGAATGCAGCCCAGAAAATAAACAGGCCAGCCATTCCAAATGAGCCTTAAGGCTGGTTTACCCGGTAGAACAAGCTGTATAAACCTTGTCGTATACAGCAAAATGTTAACGTGTGTATGGCGCTCTTACACGGAATTTAAACCTCCCCGGAGTCGTATATTCCACGCGATCGAATAGAACGTGTGTCTAATTCTGTACAGCAAGTTGTATGAGACTTTCTTTCTCTGGCCAATCAGTGGTCTGGGATTTGGGTGATCTATTTATGCTTCACTACCACTTCATTATTCTAAAGAATACTTCAACCTTTTTATACATGTACATGTGTTATGACGTGCTCCAAGAAAAAAGAAGTTTCTACATGGAGTAAGGAGGAAATGGACGATTTAATCATTCTTTATCAAGGAGAAAGTGACCTATGGGACATAAGTACCCTAACAAAAAAGTACTATAGTTAACTATAGTTTACTATAGTATCAAAGTTTTTTTTTCACTATAGTAAATCAAATCATTTTTACTATGGATTTCAGATCGTAATATTTTTTTGTTCTCCAATTCATACCTACACATTTTTATATTAAATTGAAATAGTATTTGTATATTCACACATTTTTTTTCCAAATTTTACATTACGTTAACGAATTTTAGAGATTTTATGCTTACAAATCTAAAAAAAAAGTTCTAGAGTAAAGCTTCATAGTAAAGCAAAGTATCAAAGTTTTCACTATAGTTGACTATAGTAAACTATAGTAAATTTTTGTTAGGGTACCCCCAAATATTTCAAAGAAGTTTTTAGACAAAGAGCGCTGGAAAATGTCAGCGAAGGAATGCATGGAAAATGTACTGGTATGATTGTAAATAGATTATAAATAATAATGAAAAGTCACATATATTAATTATCGAAATATCAAGAAATATGATGTATATGATATCCTTATAGTAATTCGGTTGGAGGGAGCTGGTCGCGCCTCTTCCTCCGACCACACTAATACATGTTTTATAATTAATATTCAACATTTTTCTAAGAACAAAACATTTATTGCTGTAATACATTTTTCAATGTATACTACAGTATTACATATACTTCATTATAAAAAGCAAAATATTATGTATTTTCTGCATAATTATCCAATTTTAACTAAGCTTTGGATCATTGTCAGCACATCACAATTGGCAAATTGCTGCATTGTACATGTATGTATACATACACATGTGGTATTTACAGTATGTTCAAAACAGCTTCATTCATAATACGATATATATATATATATATATATATATATATATATATATATATATATATTATTGAACGTGATTTAATGGGTAGAGAGTATCTCTCCTCATTTTCAGTGGAGAGATAGATTGAAGAAGCTCATTAAAAGCTGTAATATCCATTCGCAGGAACTTTCTTCAAATACGATGGATCTTCATTTCTAAGCTCTGCAATGAGTCCATGGTATGCACCAAGGTTGTCTCTCCTCCCGATCCACCGCCTTACCCAAGGTCTTCCCCTTTTTTGTTGGTTCAAATGCAATGCAGACATGATGATATATTATAATGATACAAATTAAAATAACAGATTCTTCCACTCGCCATGCTTTCATGTCGATTGAAGGGAACAGTATGAGGACGTTTTATTTGTTTGCATAACAAAGAATATAATATAAACCTGTGTAGGTAGGTAACATATTACAAAAGTTGTATAAGACATGTTGTATACAACTTGTATTACCGTGTAAACCGGCCTTTAGAGTTCATCAATACATGGTTGTGCTTTTCATCAGATAACACAGGTTCTTAAATGACTCCGACTTTGATTATATTGATACGCACCCAAATCGTAATCCTTCTGGTAAAGACTCAAGTGATGGCCCTACAGCATAAAAAAAAAGAGTAACGTACAAAAGGAAATTGTTATCTCTAGCTTGGACCTTAATATAAACATGAAAGTGAATACAATTGATAGTGGGTTGTCTGCAAACTAGAATGCTGCCAAGTCAAACATGCATTGGCGTATTTGGCATTTTTTGAGTAAAATAGGCTTCGCCTATATGCGCAGTGGTTAAATGTTTCTTAACAGTCTCGTACTAGTCGAACGTATAAAAAGAGAAAGGAGTAAAAGTCACGTTTACGTACCAGTCGAATAAGACAAAAACGAAGAAATATCACTTCCTGTAGACAAAGTGAAAAACAGAAAATACATAGAACAGGTGGTTTTTTTTTTAAATCAGTCACTGTCTTTGATAGCAGCGACAGCAAGCGTGAGGACAATGATCTTCCTCTATTAATCTTATTGGCTTCGTAAGTACAAGTGCAATTTAGTTTATGAAGGATGTTAAATATTTAATAATGTCAGAAAAAATAGCAAATTTTACGAGAGGGGCCTGCTACCTATGCAGTGTAAAAGATGTGGTCCTATGTTTTTAACCTCCCCCCCCCCCCTTCCACAAACACACAGCAATAACAGGTAACTGATGTCAATCCCACTGATAATCAAAAATATTTGTTTACAGTGAACATGAAATGATTAACAGCAGTGGATCGAAGGGGGGGGGGGGGTAATCTCTCTTGTCTATGTCTACTATGAACATTTTCTAAAACGAGCTAAACTATTGACAAAGAAGTTGATGAAACAAGGATATCAACAGTCTCGTCTGAAGTTATCTTTTCGCAAGTTTTACGGTCGATACAATGACCTTTTCAGCACATACAACCTATCATTGAGTCAAATGCTGACTGACGTTTTTCATACTTAATGTTAGGCCATTATTTATACACTGAACTGTCTAAGGATTTCTCCTGATCATCACAAGGAGCACACGGCGGGTGTGACCGGTCGGCAGGGGATGCTCAATCCTCCATGGCACCTGATCCCACCTCTAAATGATGAGGTCCGTGTTTGCTCTGCTTCAAATTTGTATCGTTTCATTGGACTTTCGAGATTGAATATTGTTTGCTATCTTCATATTTCATGTCATCGATTATTCACAGACCATATTTTGCTTAGGACCCTTCCCCTCCAACCATTGAAAATTTTCGTAGGATGTGCCACCAAAATCATTCTACAACTTTTAAACATTTCATTTTTTTATTTCCTGTTGTAGGTCATCAAGAAAATGACAAAATGAATCAAAGACACAGACAAAGGAAATATACCAGAAATGTTGTTTCCCACTTCACCTAGATAAATTCAAGACTTTTTTTTAGAGTCGACAGAGTGAGTTTTGCAGAGTGTGTGTCTAAAAGAGAAAATTTGTTTAATATGCACCCAACAGAATTTTTCAGGCATTTTATGCCGCATGCCTACAGGAGGATAAGCCCAGACTCCACTCGAGGACCGCCTAGTGATGTTTCTATGGTATATGGCCAGCTTAGACAAGTCTGCCGCCATTGCAGATCGATTTGGAACAGTGAAATCACAGCTTTATATTCAATACACAATTTAATAACTGTCATTAATGACTACCTATTAGATGCAGTTTATCTGTGGGATGTGTTTTGCGCCACTCAAAATTGTTTGAAAACGGACCAGTCTTAATGTGGAGATGGTCATTTGTTAGGCGACTCGACTTATCCCAATCTTTCATGGTTATTAACACCTTTTAAAGACAATGGGCCTCTTACTGAAGTCCAAACACATTATGATTACACACACAGTCGCATTCGTAGTACTATTGAACGTGCATTTAGTTTATTAAAAGGGCGATTCACCAGATTAAAGCACCTTTATCAAAATGATACAAAATTTATGGTAAAAAAATATAGTGACAGATTGTCTATTGCAAACTGTCTGCATCTTAAACGATGATGATTTCCAAGATATGATGACAGATGACCAGGTTCCCCAAGTCATGCCCAATGCAGGTATATATGACCAGGAATTGATGAACAGAGAGAGTCACTCAAAAGACTTAAAATTGCAAGAGCATTATCACACATTAGAGACTAAATCCTTCACTTATGAGACCATGCAAAATTTGTATTTATGTGATTATGTTAAGAATTATTCTGACAGCCTTATTCTTTTAATAACAAAATAAAAGAAGAAAGCCCAATCTTCCTGAGTAAAAAATAAATATAATGATAAAACATTGCAAATTTGCAATAAGTTTGCAATAACAAATGCTTATGGATACATAGATGAAAAAAAAATTCAAAAACAAAAAGGTATATCTCTTCCTGAGTTATATACACAGTATTTCTGGGTCTTTTAATTATGAAAAATAATAATGACAACTCACCACATATTGCCATTATACTTGTCAAATTACGACTTACACATACTGAGAGAATCTCTCCTAACCAAAAAAGTACTCTGTTTTTAAATGACTTATCACATTAACCCCTATTAATCAATGCACACCGAATCAGGAAAACTCTCACAATTAAAGAGACTGGCCTTAAGGCCACAAAGCTCTGTACTCTGATCGTCTGTACTGCAAAAGCTTGACTGAACTATTTCTAGATTATTCAAATTAAAATTTACTTCTCCAGCTAACTGATTGGCTAATTCTGCAAAATTATGTTTATCTACAACATTTTCTAAATTGAACTGAATGTCACAGTACTTCAGTGTTTGGATTTGTTCAAGAATGCATATAAGTTGTCCGACAGTAACCTCATCACATGACACAAACTGCAGGACTGATAATTTAACACGTGAAAGCTGCAGTAAATGCTGAAAAGAAGTTTTTCAGTGACAAATTTTTATGGATAAGAGTCTCTAAATTCTGAGATTCCACATCAAGAAAAAGGTCAATGACAGGCATAAGAGCTATCTCTTGAAAATTGGTAAAGTGCTGTAATGGCCAATTTCTTTAAAATTGGCATAAATTTTATGCAACAGTGCACAGATATTTTCTGAAATATACTTAATTATGTTCCCCAAACGAAGTTGGGGAACATATTGTTTTTACTCTGTTTCTTATTATTATTAAGGTCTTCCGTTTCAGACGGAAGGCCTTATAGTGATTCTACTGTTTATTATTATTATTATTTTTTTCCCATTTTTTGTCCAAGCGATTTCTCAGAGATGACTCAATGGATTTTCTTGAAACTCTCAGGGATTATGACAAATGAAATAAACTAAAAACATTTTTAAGGATTTTTCAAAATAAACTTCCGGTCGTCAGATATATCCGATTTCCGTTTTTTCAAAAGAGTTCATGTCCGGACGTTTTCTCAGAAACGGTAAAAGATTAAGTCACTAAACTTTCAGGGATTATAGATCATGACAAGAAGGTCTGCAGAATATGTTTAAATCCGGCAGCCGTCACTTCCGGTCGTCACAGGAAGTGATCAAAGAAATCGAAAATTTCAACTTTTCATTTTGGATTTAATCTTGCAAGACATTATTGTATCTGTTTTGCAGATTCGAAATATGTTGGTCCCACCGGAAACAAAAACGTCAACTTCCGGCTATAAGCGAAAAACTACAGAATTTGAGTATTTTACTTTCCCATAAATATCGCTTATAAATTAAGTGTTTGATATGGTCTTTTGATATGTAATTTAGACTGCAAATGTCTAGAGTAACGTCAAATATCTTGGTAAAATTCACATCCGGTTGCGTGTTTTACTGTCCGCAAAATAAGAATTTGTGCAAGTGAGATCTCAAAAACAGTAAGAGATTAAGACACCAAACTTATAGGAGTAATAGAACTTAATGAGTAGGCAAAACCATTTGGGTTAATAGCGACAGCCGTCACTTCCGGTCGTCACAGGAAGTGATCAAAGAAATCAAAAATTTCAACTTTTCTCTTTTGAAATAAAACTTGCATCGTATAATTGAATCTCTTTCACAGTTTCTATATGTGTTGGTCTCACTGGAAACAAAAAAAGACAACTTCCGGTTATAAGAGAAAACTATGTAATTGGGATTTTTAACTTTCCTAAAAGTATCGCTTATAGATAAAGTTTTTTGAAATGATTTTTATATATGTTATTGAGATTGCAATTGTCTAGTGTGACGTTAACCATCTTAGGAAAATGCACTTCCGGTCGCGTGTTTTTCTGTCCTCAAATTGAGATTTCGTTCACCGAATTGCTCAGAAACAGTACATTGCTGAAGTCTAAAACTTTCAGAACTGATAGTCAGTCACCAGTTTATCTACATCATGTAAAAATCGTACGTTGCCGTCACTTCCGGTCGTGACAGGAATCGGTGCAAAAAAGTGAATTTTCAAAGTTTTTTTTTCTTTTTACAGTAATGTTTGGCTAATGCAGATGTTAGATAGACCATAACCATGCAATTTATTTTCAGCGGAAGTGCCAACCGAAAAACCGGAAATTGTCTCAAACATGAGTAGTTTTTTAATGGAAACTTTTAGGGAGGATCAGTTGTGAATAATTTAGGTGTAGAATAAACATTTTATTCGTTTGGAGCACTTTCGTTCATGACAAAGTACATAAAGAAAACAGGAAAGTAATTCCGTTTGTTTTTATTTGTGTTTACATATCTTTGGAAGCCTTAAGATAACTTTTGTTAATTATTTAGAGTGATCTTATTGGCAAGATTGTGTTTTTTTTTCCAAAGAAGTCAAGAAAACGAAAGACCTGTTATTGCCTAGGCAATAAGTATCTAGTTATTATTATTTTTTTCCCGTTTTTTGTCCAAGCGATTTTTCAGAGATGGCTCGATGGATTTTCTTGAAACTTTGAGGGATTATGACAAATAAAATAAACTAAAAACATTTTGAAGGATTTTGCAAAATTCACTTCCGTTCGTCAGATATGTCAAATTTCCGTTTTTTCAAAAGAGATCATGTCCGGAGGTTATCTCAGAAACGGTAAAAGCTTAAGACCTCAAATTTTCAGGGATTATAAATCATGACAAGTACGTTTGTGGAATATGTTTAAATCAGTCAGCCGTCACTTTCGGTTCGTCACAGGAAGTGATCAAAGAAATCGAAAATTTTAAGTTTTCTTTTTTTAATTAAATCTTGCATCACATTATTGCATCTGTTTTACAGTTTCGAAATATGTTGGTCCCACTGGAAACAAAAACGTCAACTTCCGGTTATAAGCGAAAAAGTACATAATTTGAGTATTTTACTTTCCCATAAATATCGCTTATGGTTGAAGTATTTGAAATAATTTTTAGATATGTTATTTAGACTGCAAATGTCTAGAGTAACGTCAAATATCTTGTTAAAATTCACTTCCGGTCGCGTGCTTTACTGTCCGCAAATTAAGAACATGTCAAAGTGAGATCTCAGAAACGGTAAGAGAATAAGACACTATACTTATAAGAGTAATAGAACTTAAGGAGTAAGCTTAACCCTTTGGGTTAATAGCGTCAGCCGTCACTTCCGGTCGTTACAGGAAGTGATCAAAGAAATTAAAAATTTCAACTTTTCTCTTTTGAAATAAAATTTGCATCATTTAATTGAATCTCTTTCACCGTTTCTGTATGTGTTGGTCTCACTGGAAACAAAAGACGATAACTTCCGGTTATAAGAGAGAAACTTTGTAATCGGGATTTTTAACTTTCTCAAAAATATCGCTTATTGATAAAGTTTTTGCAATGATTTTTACATATGTTATTGAGACTGCAATTGTCTAGTGTGCCGTCAACCATCTTAGGAAAATGCACTTCCGGTCGCGTGTTTTTCTGTCCTCAAATTGAAACTTTGTTCACCTGATTGCTCAAAAACAGTATATGACTGAAGTCTAAAACTTTCAGAACTGATAGTCAGTCACCAGTTTATCTACATCATGAAAAAAACGTACGTTGCCGTCACTTCCGGTCGTGACAGGAAGCGATGCAAAAAAGTGAATTTTTAAAGTTTTTTACTTTTTACAGAAATGTTTGGCTAATTCAGATGTAAGAAAGACCATGACCATGCAAATTATTTTCATCGGAAGTGCCAACCGAAAAACCGGAAGTTGTCTCAAACATGAGTAGTTTTTCATGGAAACTTTTAGGGATGATCAGTTGTGAATAATTTAGGTGTAGAATGAACATTTTATTCATTTGGAGCACTTTCGTTCATGACGAAGTACATAAAGAAAACAGAAAAGTAATTCCGTTTGTTTTTATCTGTATTTACATATCTTTGGAAGCCTTGAGATAACTTTTATTAATTATTTAGAGTAATCTTTTTGACAATATTGTTTTTTTTTCCAAAGAAGTCAAGAAAACGGAAGACCTGTTATTGCCTAGGCAATAAGTATCTAGTTATTATTATTTTTCTTCTTCTTCTTCTTCCTGGGTACTTTTTTGTCCGCGAGTGATCTCGTCAACTACTCATCCGATTGAGGTGAAACCTTTTTAGGGTTAATAGGCATGTTATGTAGATTTGCGGAATCAAGGTCATTTTGAGCGCACGTGCATGCACGTGCGTGCGCATCCAATGCGTAAAATGACCAATATACTTGATATAGCTGTAACTTTTATATTTTTTGATGAAATGCTTTGATACTCAGAATATAAGGATATATTAAAAGTGTAAACAAGATGACATGGTCAACATGCACATGCATGCACGTGTGCGCACGCGCAAAGCGTAAAATGACAAATATACTTGATATACTCGTAACTTTTATACTTTTTGATGAGATGCTTTGATACTCAAAATTTTTATATATATTAAAAGTGTAGACAAGACGACATGGTCATCGTGCACATGCATGCATGCATGCATGCACGTGCGCGCGCGTGCAATGTGTTAAATGACCAATATACTTAATATAGCCGTAATTTTTATATTTTTTTATGAAAAGCTTTGATATTAAGAATATACAGATATATTAAAAGTGTAGACAAGATGATGTGGACATCATGCTCATGAATGCACATGCGCGCGCTTGCAATGTGTTAAATGACCAATATACTTAATGTAGCCATAACTTTTACATTTTTTTATGAAAAGCTTTGATACTAAGAATAAACCGACATATTATAAGTGTAGACAAAATGGCATGGTCATTATGAACATGCATGCAGGTGCGCATGCGTGCAATGCTAAGATGACCAATATACTTGATATAGCTGGAACTTATTTATTTTTTTGATGAAATGTTTTAATACTGAGAATATAAAGATGCATTAATAGTATAGATGAGATGACATGGTCATCCTGCACATGCATGCACGTGCGCGCGCGTGAAATGCAAAAAACTATCAATATACTTCATTGGCTTATTTAATGAAGCTTACAGGAAATAAGACACCAAAAGGGTGTTGGGGAGCGTTTGGGGAACATCTGTAACGGTCCCCGTTACAATTATAACTAGTTTCTTAATACTTTGCAAACTTCATATAGTTTGCAGTAACAATCTACCTTTTCAACATGCATGAATTTTTTTCCAAAATGTGCGGAGGCAGTTGGGAAATGTAATCTGAAATGAAAATAAATTTCTTTAAGGACCTCTATACATTGATGAACAATGTTTTTGGACTTTGAGAAAATTATATAGCGTAAAGGAGGATATTTTGAGAATTAATTCGTTTTTAATATAGGGACTATGCCTAATTCCGGCAGGAAACATCTTCACCGGCAATGAGGTAATGAAAAAGAAAAATTGCGTTTGTTTACTCAAATGTGGAAAATACATGCAAATAAAGTTTTCAGCAACTCTATCTTGGTCTAATAAAATGTTAAGATTGATTTATTGATTGGTTGTATGTTGTTTTACGTCCCGTTCGAGAATTTTTCACTCGTACCGGTGAAGAGCTTCAAATTTAAACCTTTACTGGGCAGTCAGGGCCATTGAGCAGACAGGGTTCTTTATCGTACCAACGCCTACCGTGACACGGGGCATCGGTTTTTAAGGTCTCATCCGAAGGACCCGCAACTTTCACTTCACAGTGCTGAGCGCTTGGCAAAGGAACAGATGCTACCTACTAACTATCGACTTAGGTCAGTCGCGAACTTGATTCGAACATAGGACCTTCCGATCACGGAGGGAGCCTTTTTTTAAAAATAGTACCAGTATTAGTTTTTCTTCCTTCCATGTCATGTATCCAAATGAGCTTGGGGTTTGGTAAATATGTTGAGTATTAAAGTCCTGTTGTGGTAACTTCCTCTGCTTTGATTCATCTGTAACTTGTAGTATTTATCCAACCTTTTGGTCTCTTAATCCAACCGTGAAAAAGGTTATATAATTTAAGTAATGAAATAAATAAGTTGCTTGAGTCCATTTACTATTATATTGTACGAATGCTTATTCATGTGATATATCATTAATACCAATATCATTAACAGTTCAATTTCTTATCATTTTTTTTATGAGAGTAATTTAAACCAACCTTCTGTCCCTGGACGAATGTAAGCCTTGACATCAGAAGATATAAAGGCTCATGGGTCCTAGAATACTATTTTCACCAAACATATCTTTTCTAATCAGTGAAATTCAAGCCTTCTGATGATGTGTCAAATTTGTCCTTGTTTTTCTATGGGAAACCTAAAATATGTGTCCAATCAAAAAGTAGATAGGAGGAGCACAATGGTATTATGTAGCAAAGAATTTGTAAGAGTATCATTAAATTCTGTTCATTGGTATAAGAGTAGTTGCCGATGAGATGAGTACCCAAAAGTAAGGGACAGACGGACACCCTTTTCAAGCGGGGTGTATAATAATCAAAACTTCAACAAGAGGGGAATTAGAGAGGAGGAGGGGATATTATGTTTAGAAGGATAAAAAAGTAAGGCGTAGCAAATCGTCAAAATATTAATATTCGTCTGTTGTTGTTGTTGTTTTTACTTTTACATATATAATTTAAGGGGTCATTATTAGTTCGTAGAGTCTAGTTTTGCACAAATAAAATGTCGGCAACTGTTTTGTGGCGTAATTTGCCAAGGGTTTGTTGGGAGCGTAGCGGACTGAAAACTCTTGGCAATTTAGTTTCTTTTTTTTTTCTTTTTTTTTTTTTTATATTTGAGGCCATTGGGCTTTCTGTTGTTTTTTCTTTTTCTCACTATTTATACACAATAATTCTAGTTAATGTTTTATCTCAGTGCTTTGAAATTGTATTGCACTTTTGAAAAATACATTAGATTAATCGAAAGAAAGCAATACTCTTTAAGACGATTTTATCACGAAAAGAGTTGATTTCACTACTGAATGACCCAAAATAATTTGGGTACTTAAAATTTTTCAATTGATTGCAAGAACCACTACTGATCATGCACTGACAACCCCATGTCAATTTAAGAACCACCAACATGTTTAAAAAAAAAAACAGTTGTTTTGCACCAAAATATATTTTTTCTAATACCATTTAAAAGCCGTAAATTAAAAAAAGACAAAAAAACAAAAGGAAGCACTTATTTCAGCAAAATGATGCAGTCTTGATAGTATCTATTATATCGATATTCAATACAGAATTTCGGTCCTGTTATTGGGAACTGGCATATCTTTATGCATTTGTTTTGTATACTACCTATTGGAATAAAATGAAGTCTCTAAACGTGACATAACATAAATCATTGTTGAAACGTAGTGAATATTTTGTGCAATATAAAACCGCTTAGATTAAAATTAGTTCAGGATATTAAGAGACATGCTTTCATGTAGATATGAAATGAAGACAGTGTTCGTCATATGCAATCGATATTAGAACACCTTGGAAATGAGGTATCATGAGCCTTGAAATGAAATATTTGGAGATAACGAACAGTATTCAAGCTCAAAAGTCTATTAAACAGTACAATTAGGAGCAGAGGAAACATGGACCTCCAAAACAGAGGTGGGATCAGGTGCCATGAAGGCGTGAGCATCCCCTGCCGACCGGACACACCGCCGTGTGCTCCTTGTCATGATCGGGAAAATCCGTCGACAATTCAGTGTGTAAATATTGGTCTAACAATTAGTATGAAAACTTAGAAAACTTTCGGGAAAAGGTGCAGATTTACCTTTTTAAAACTTTAACTTGTTTTTCTCAATGAACAGGCTTTTCTCGATAAAGATTTGATTTTTTGCTAGCTAAGTATCGGGAATTTCCCTCATTCACTCTCTAATTTAAATAGAAATGAGCTTTATCGGAAAGCCAAATGACATTGACTATATCATCATGCTCCTTCATCCGTTTTGCAAAAGGTGCGGTTACTTAAGGTGCTGCAGTATAGTCATTCTATGTCTTTAAGTTAAGATCAAATCTTGAAATCTGTGAACACAAGATCTAAAATTTGGCATAGTGTTACATGTACTTATATCATTTAAAACTTCCCTAATAGATTGTAGTGGTGTTTTTCCTTTGACTCAATGCACCTGTTGAATTACTCTTGAATTTTCGGACTCAAGTCTGCCTCCATAGCTCTGTCTTTTGTTTTAAATCGATTCTGTTTTCTCAAACTTCTTTACTATGCTTCAAATTTGCTGCTTAGTTACTCTTTTTTATTTAGAAAATCCCTTTTAATATGTTCCTAACAGGAGACTGGGTTTGGTAGCACAGTAAAAATATGAAGGTAGCTCGCTATTTGGATAAATCAATTGTTATATATTGAAAAACAGTTTTTAAACAACAATTCAATGTAATTTTGTGACATCACAATTCCAGTTGAATGAGATATTTCCACCAATATTTTGCTGCTATAAAAACGTATTAATTCAACTATTTAATGAAACATAAATAAAAGAAATTGGTCAAAGTATGTACAACTAGCAGTTATTTCAATTAATTTGTTTGTCTGATTATAATGAGCAATACGCCGTTTTCAGAAATAAAAAAAAAAACCCTCATGTTTCCATAGTCCAGGTATTAGGCCCCAGGCTGAAGGTCTTTGTTGTGTATTGAAATTTATTTTATTATCTTCTTTTCTCCTGAATTTCCAGAAGATCAGTTGAATGAATATGAGTATTATTATAGATTTCTCATTAAACTATTTTTTTTGTCAAATGAGACTGGAGTTCCAGTTCCAGATGAGCCTAAAATGGTCATAGCCTGAGAAACACATTATACTCAAGGTGAACATTAAGGCCTATGATAATCTTTGTTTCATTTAGATTCTGTGAACAATTATAGGATTAAGAAGAATACACAAAACTGTCGTTAATCTTAATATTTACCTCAATTTATGTAATTTCCCCCATCTACATATGTAGTATGCAAGTTCTGACTAATTTCTGTTATCATAAAATTATGCGCTCACTAGAAATATATATTTACTAAGTTATTTGAAAGTTTTCCTAAATTGTTAGGTTACAGCATCAATTTATTTCGTCAGTTATTGCAGATCAAATTGCTTCTGTGCTGGTTTTTCCAAAAGATACAGTACCAACCAGATCCAATCTGACACAAAGCAGTCCCAGAGCAGTCCCGGGGACTGCTTTCTGTGTCTGCTAAAGCAGTACCACAGCGGTCGCAGTACAGTTAAGGCAACATTTTTTTTTATAAAAAGACACTGAAAACAAGACACTTGAAGTTTAACCGTCTTATTTTCTAGCACAAGACTCTACTGAAAATATCTTTGTGTCTTCTTGAAGAGTGTGTCCTTAGCTTTTAATATTGATATTTTTTGTCATCATGTGACCCTTAGTAGTCACGTGGGCTCCTATTTTAGCTCAAAATATAAAATATCAAATTTAACCGAAAAGTTCAAGGGCAAGGCAAAGAAAAATTACACTGCACAAGGTTTCAAAGTGTCCCCAAATATCTATCCTATCTCAAAAATAATGCTCATTCAGTTAGATTTCTGGTATTATTTAGTTATTCAGTAAAAACAAAGACCGGTATTGAAAAAATAGGGTACTTTCCACATTTCATGTGAAATAATAAATCACTTAGTGAATTACAGAGAAATGAGCATCACTTTTCAAAAAGTATGCAGTAAAATAAACAATTTAATACAAAAACCCACCTCTTCATATGTCGCCTTGCCCTTGAACTTTTAAGTTTAAAATCGAAGTCTTGAAACATTCATTCTAAATGTAGTTTTCAAACGCATTAGTGACACGGCACGGGAGGTAACTCTTTAATATTTGTAGAGTTTGTTTACCTCGCGAATTTGATCATGTAACATCTACGGACTATGCTAGGCTTTATTTTACCTCAAAACGGTATGCATATAAAGATCTTGACTTTTATTACTTTCCTTTGTATGTCTTTTCATACACCAGACCTTGTTGAATACCTTCCGCATTTTCTCGAAGATCTATGCCTATATCATGTACGTATATATATAATAATCAAGTTTGTCAGCACTGCCGCAAAGTACATCATATAAGTAAGATTGAAAAAAATGTCCGTTGCTAACTTTCAATCATTTCTAATAAACATGTAGATCTCCCCTCTCTCGTATAATGAGATACCATTATCCCCCCCCCCCCAACACACACACAAAGACATAATAAAAAATATATATCTACAGCAGAATGAAGTTTCACATAATATGGGTTTTCCTCAGTGGCTCTCCAAAATCTTCTTTTGTTTAAGAGTTCTTGATAGTTTATAAATATCTAAGATATAAAAACCAGGTGAGGGTTATATACACCTGTTAATATAATTAGTTCTATCCTCCTTTCTGCATATCTAACCCCTTATAGATTGCTTCTTAGCTCCCTTGATAAAAGGGCAATGATATATATATTTGGGCGTTGTTAACTTGTAAATATCATGATCTGGTTTTTATTTATTAGGATATAACCATTGTATTTCATTTAGAGCGGATGCTTTCATTTTTTTTTTTCGAAAAAAGGGGGGGGGGTCTTTTTCCTGTGAAAAACTTGTTTGTGTATAAAAGCTTAGGATTGAATGATATTTTCTAAAAAAACAAATGAAAGCACCCGATCTAAATGATATAAAAATGTAATCAAAAAATAGATACTTCTTTGATCCAAGTAATCATGATAAATATATAATTATGCCAATATTAGGCTTTATTTGGTACAATGTACCTAAAAGACCATGTTAATGCAAGTCTGGATTTTCACATCTTTACAGTCTTAAAAGCTGACATTCATATCACTGTTGCCATTGAAAAGATAACAGTTAAAGTATTATTCATTTAGTAAATTTATTTAATAACTACAGCTTCTCCCATACAAAACCAGGCTGTGAGGGTAATTCTGACCAGGTGCATAGTTTTTCCATCAAGACATGTACTCTGGGATAAAATCCATTCTAAAAATAAAATGAAATATTATTAAGTGCTCTGGTGATTAAAACTTAAAACAATGTAATGAGTAAAATCTAATGAAATCACATAAAAATGTATCAAATATGCATAACTCTGCTATTTTTATTTATTAAAATAATTTTATAAAATAATATTGCCATGATTATGTGTGTTGTTGATATCATTAAGCATACCTTTTTACTTGGTCCATACACTTGCTGCCTGTGTCAACACTGGAATGGTTCAAATATTGTTTGTGAACAGCTACTGTAACATAATGTATACCCAAAATGTAATGAGTGAAATATTTAAAATGAATGACATTGCAATGAGCAAAACAAGCCATGTGATGTAATATTTTCTAAAAATTCATTAAATCTTTTGTTACAAAACTTTTCTGGGAATTTTAAAACTCTGATATTTGCAATAGCAATTTAAGCTTGGAAAATTACTGATTAAAGGAAACAAATACATAAATGAAATTCTTGCATCTGTTCAAAATTGAAAAACTATTATATTGGTATACAATAAAATTATTGTAAAATATTTTAATAGTGAATATACCTTGTTTAGAAATTATGGCATATGTTTTCTGTAGATAACTCTGGGTTATATGCATGCAGAACCTGACAGCTACAATGATGAAAGAATTGTATATCATGTATTCAGACCAGAAAATAACATAATATTCAATTTTAAATTTAGAAATATCATTCTACAGATTTAGAGTTTAATAATACAGATGCTAAGAATTATTTTAAAATATGAAACACTAGCTTGATGAAAATTGAAACTTTTATCCTATATTTTTGATTTACAGGACTTGGATATAAAATGCATGCATGCATGTATATTACATACACAGTACAGTTTCACTTTACAGAATTATACACTTTATGGATGTGGTAAATTATCATTTGATATACAGCTTTCCTTTTCAAATTACATATTTGGATGATTGTATGTCAACATCATCAAATGTACATGTTTAGTGAATCTTCTATCAATGATTGAAATTGAAATTGTACAATAATTAATTTAAATAAATTTAACAGCAAACTTTTGCATGCCTGCAGATCTCCATTATACATGCATTCCCTAAAAAATTAGTTGAACGACAAGGAAATGCATATTCAGTGCAAATTAAACTGTTGGTGTTCAACTTCATATCGTGTGTGTGTGTGTTGTGTGTAAGGGGGGGGGGGGGGGGCATACACACAGCTCCTGGGCACTGCCCATACATCTTGCTATACATATTATACATACACACTCGATAATTCCATATTGATGTTAACAACAGTATGTCTAAACCTTGATACCTTTGCCTACATATATATACAAATCTAATATGAAAACCCTTGCAGCTCCCCAGGGGAGAGAGGTGGGGTGCGATAGCCTCAGTACTCCATGATTTCTCTAAACTCTACCTGCATCATTTGAAAAACAAACCATAAATCTGTTACATTATTGCTGTTCTCTTTAAAAGATTAACCTGTTTGCTGTATTTTCCACCGCAAATCTCAGCTGTTGTCGCCACGTCCTTTATGTAAACAACATTCCTTGTCACTGAGTGCAAGGGCTTGGCTGAAGCCGAGTGCAGCCAAACGACACAATAAAAAGCGAATTATTTCGACAACATGATGTTCTAAACAAGAGAAAATCACTACTTCTAATTCATTCAAACACAAGAATACGGACATTTGTTACAAATTCTTGCAATTGTCGTTAAATAGTTATTTTGAGCTCTAATTCCTTATATAGATATACGAGGGCGGAGCGACTGTCATGACGTCAAACCTCATTATGACCTCATTACCGTAAAAATTTCATGGGTAGCCTTAACTGTACTGCGGTCCCAGAGCAGTCCCACAGCGTTCCTAGAAAGCAGTCCCAGTGGGCGGGATTAATTAATTTAATGGGCGGAGCTTACTCAGAATAAGATTACCAATAAACAATGTAACTATAAAAGGCAGTTGAAATTGATGATCATTTCTTTCTGAGTAATATCAACAAATATTTACAATTCTTATGCGACGGTCATTTCTGAACTGTTAGGAAAATCACAGTACGCGTATAGAAACAAATAATAATTATTGAACGAAGATGTTCACAACTATTAAAACATGAATTATTTGGTATATTGATTTTTCACCAAAATAAATAAATTTCTTTATTTTCTGTGATTGATATTGGTTTTCATATTTATTTATTTAATTATTTTTTTTTAGAAAATTAAACTTGATTTGTTTATTATCTACCAGAATTAACTTTATATAGATCTTTTAATTATAGGCCGATTCCCTTACTATACTCTGAATGCATTTTTCTGAAGTATTGGAGCTTTTGAAAAATTCTTTGTTAAATATTGCCGAGTATTATATTTCAGTCATGATTATTTTCAATGATTTGCCAACTTAATTATCGTTAGATTCTCAGTTTTAAGTGTTTTATTATATAAATGTTCGAGTGTACATCTGTAAATCACGCGAATGGAACCCTCAGATATATTAAAAAATAATTAATCCTGAAATAAATCTATACACAATTATTGAAACAAAGATTTTTTCTTGCAGTACAAGATTGAAATTATTGTCATTGTTGACCAGCATGTTCAGTGATGTGTAACACTGATATCCAAATAACATACATTGACTTTCTGCTAATTATGCCCAAAGGCGATTGAAACCTCAGGTGCTGACACCTGTTTATACAATTGTTTTGCTTTTTATAAATCGGCCAAGCAAAACAAACAAAACAAATAAAAAATAAGTCACAATTCCCGATATTTTCAAATGTTTATTTTTTTAAATAAATGTATTCTTTCAATAACTTGTTTATAAATTAAAAACTAATTCATAAATAAATCCCCCGATAATTGTTCATATTGTTTATGTGACAGAAGAATTGTAGAATAATTTTATTTTGTGGTCATTTAATAAACTATTAGGTTTTATTTGAGGGCGGTAAAACAAAGCAAGAAGTGCTCTTTTTTATGCACGGTATTAGCATTTTCAATTAAGAAAAAATCCAGTACAGTACGTCCCTCTGAATATCTTACTGAAATGACAATTTTTTTTTTTAAACAGTGCTAATGCAAACTTTGAGTACATAATTTGACAGCATTAATTTATTAAATAGGCCTATATATTTTTTCAAACACCTGTATTGAGGTTTATTTTAAGGGATAAAAATCATCCCCTGACTTCCCTTTTTAACTACTTTCATTTTTTGTAAAATTAATTCTAGACTACAGTTGGGTAAATTTACAGCCTCTGAAAACAGTTAGTGATTACATGTATAACTATCTCTATTTATTTAATTTTTGCAAGAAATACTTGTTTTTTATTATTATTGTTTATCTTCATCAACTCTCTGCAGAAAGTTAACAAAACAACAACAGGGAGCTGCAAATTCAGAATACACAAGGGGCGGAGCTATCATGTCACTCAGAACCTTTTTCACGCATCAGTGAACAAAGCAGTCCCAGAAAGCAGCCCCAGGGACTGCTGGATCTGCTTTCTAGAGCAGTCCCACAGCGGTCCCAAAGCAGTCCCGGGGACAGCTTTCTGGGACTGCTTAGGTGTCAGGTTGGGTCTGGTTGGTCTGTATATTATGCACATAACAGACCGGGTTACCCAAAATTTCAATAGGATTGATGTAAAAAGTCATTACAACAATAGAGATTCTGATTAGCATCGATCGAAACTACATTGTAGATACTATAGATTCCTTAATATACGCGAGGAATAAATTATCGCGAAATTACGCGAGAAGTACCACTCGCGAAATAAAATTACTCGCTTTTATTTTTATGGTGCTTTAATGTATGTAAAATCTCTTGATAAATCATCGATTCGCGATTAATTGCCCTTGGACCATTTCGCGATATTAAGTACTCGCGTAAAATAATGAATTTACAGTATTCCTTAAAAGATGTATGTACCTTAATAATACATCTCAAGTTCCTTTTTTGAATCACAGAAATACAAAATCAATCATTTATTAGGTTGTAACTTTTACATGTTTCAGAACGAAAAGGACCAAATGAATAAAAGGTCCATTGAAAAGTTGAACATGTCTCTAGAGGCAAAGAAGTACAAAGTACTTACCTGCATTTCTATTTACTACACAGGTAAAATTTCAACGTATGTTCGACATATGTTTCGGCAATGGCGTATATTCCATATAGGTAAAAAGGCTGTAGCCTACACATCATTTTGTCAGGGTTAAAAATTTTGTTGAAAAAATGGGAAAGGGGAGTTGATAGGAAATCTTACCTATTAATATTTTTGTTGTTTGTTTTTTGCAAATGCCAAAAAAGCATTCTTAGCAATCCGCACTTTTATACCTATACAATGTTTTTTGTTTGTTTTTAGTTGTTGTTTTGTTTTTTTTTGGGGGGGGGGGTTGGTTGGTTGGACAGATGATTGCTTTATATTTATCTTTTCCTTAGTAATATTTTATGACTCTAAAAAGATCTGGTAATGATTTGTGAAAGTACAGTAAAACCCAAATCCGGATGTTGTGAAATCTAGAATCTTAAAAAAAAAATACCTATTAGTATATGGAGGGTAATCGTGTTCAAAAATCCAGACTTGTAACTTTGTAAATCCAAACTTGCAATCGTATTAGGTTACATACATGTATATAAGTAGGTCATATTCCAACATCCAAGCATGTAGTTTTGAAAATACAACTTTATTTTGTTGACTGAGAATTCATACTATGAATGTGTGTATTTTTGATGTTGTAAACTTTGTTTTCCGAAATCTGTATTTCCGCGCTCTGAATGAAACACAAAGACAATTCACAAGTCTACAAATGTAAAGTTTGCACGTTTGTCAAGTTTGATATGAGAAACTATGGAGGGGCATCAGAGCCACAATTCTTTTTAAATGTTTTTATTTTATCTTATTTTCTTTATTCTAACTTCTTCTTTTTTCCAAATTAAATAAATTATCTAGTTTTTATTTCTTGTTTTTTGTTCTAACTTCCAATTTTATATTAATATTTTTAACTTCTTGTTTTTCCAATTTTATTTTTATTAATTCTATTTTATTTTACGATGTGATATGAATCATCACCCGCTTACAAACGGCTTGCGCGGATCTAGAGGGTTTTCAGTTTTTAAGGTCTCCTTACGCAGCTGTTACGTTTGGCATTTGGAACAATCGAACTCTGACCTACCCAAGGCTTACGAAGCTAGCGCCCAACCACTAGGCTACTATGATCAGTGCCCTAGTTTATTTACAACTAATAATAAACTGATCAGTGCCCTTGTTTATTAAGAACTTATGTAATTGCAATAATATCATAATTAAAAACAACAACCACTCAGTAGATGCAGATCCGTAACAACTTTTTTCAAGGGGAGGGAGGGTGTATTTTGACGAGCAAAAAATAAATAAATAAGCAGCCAAAACTCCTCCTTTTTCGTGGGAGGGTGAAACGATGGTCAGGATCTTTCGATAACTTTTCCTAGCTTTTTTATCAACTTAAGAATTTGCCAGAGTTTGATGATACTGCAAAATAAGGGCGGGGGAGACATACAGCCTATCATTAAATTTTTCATATTAAAACAACTGCAACAAATTATTCTCCACACAAAAGAGTGGAGAGCTCA
This sequence comes from Saccostrea echinata, assembly GCF_033153115.1. Classification (NCBI taxonomy): domain Eukaryota; kingdom Metazoa; phylum Mollusca; class Bivalvia; order Ostreida; family Ostreidae; genus Saccostrea; species Saccostrea echinata. The sequence continues at coordinate 14,007,266 of NW_026889776.1, read as the reverse complement.
ACCTTCCGCCCTCCTTGTACTCCGGCCCTGAGATTTGTTGAAGTGAAGAACTTTTTCAGTCCTACTTTGAAAGAAAAATAATTTGATGACAATATCAATTTAAAGATACCTGATATGTGTGTTCCATAAGCGGGTAATCAAAAATGGCGGTCATATTTTAAACATCAGGCTCCGGGGCCTTAAAACTTAGACAAGCTCCCTTTTGATCTCAGTCTCACTTATACCAATAGGTATTAATAGTGAAAAAGGTGAAACTGGGATCAAAAGTGATCTAATCTAAGATTCATGGCCCTGGAGCCAGGTCCGTTGGCATCGAGTGGGGTTAGGGTGCCAGTATATACTATACAGTAGAAAATAAGCCGTTTCCGACTGTGACTCTGTCCCCTTCATAATTTTGCTGGTAAATACATGAGAAAAGAAATTAGGGCTAATTTATCGTTGTGCCCCCTCAACAGTAATGTCTGATTTTTTTTTTTTTCGAAAGGGGGGGGGGGTGTAAAGAAAATTTTGTTTGGTGCCTCCAAATGAATTTGCTTCCTACAGACATGTAAACGAGAGAAAACTTGCAAGAATGATATTATTTGGTTTTTAAAATTTTAAAAAAAAACATGTTCCAAGGAAATACATGTATTTCTACGTTTCGTAGACTGTTCGCGCAAAATCTCTATGTACACGTACGTAAAAGACAGTAGCGCCCCTTTTCGTTTTAATTTTATTCGGATTCCTTAACTCAACTCTCTGTAGCTTAGTCCTACAATCTAATTTAAACTTTCCTTTCTGCTTATAGTTCTAACAAAACACAAAACAAAAAAAAATTAAGTAAGGTATTGTGCAACATAATTTAAAATTTGAGATAGAATCAAATATGAAATGAAGCAAAATTGTCAAAATAAAAGAAAATAAAGAAAAAAATATATAGTTGGAAAATATAAACAAGAAGTTATAATTAAATTAAGAAATAAAAAAAATAAAGAAATTATTTAATTTGGAAAAAAAGACGTTACAATAAAAGAAAATAAAATAGAAACATTTAAAAATAATTTGTGGCTCTTATGCCCCTCTATAGTTCCTCATATCAAAATTCGACAAACGTGTAAACTTTACATTTGAAGACTTGTGAATTGTCTTTTTGTTTTATTCAGAGCGCGGAAATACAGATTCCGGAAAACAAAGTTTACAACATCAAAAATACACACATTCATAGTATAAACTCAAAGTCAACACAGTTGTATTTTCAAAACTGCATGCTTGGTATCTTAAAATTACCTACTTACATACGTAACCTATGAAACTGATTTGATTGCAAGTTTGTATTTACAAACGTACAAGTCTGGGTTTTTGAACACCATTATCCTCCATATTAGGAAACATAATTGTGTAAAATGCTGTTTAATCCATCTTATCTTCCATTTGGAAATAAATTTGAACCTGCATTGTCGGGGTTACCTAAGTTTTATTGAATTCCAATTATCCGGTAATGCTAAGCATTGGATGTACAAGGAATGTTATGAAAAGTTCTTTTTAAGCATGTTTTACAATATATTATCTTCTTTTCAATATAAGTTTTTTTTCTATACAAATCCACTCAAATCCACATAAGAGGAGATTTTTTTTTTTATGTTTGTTTGTTGTTTAACGTCCCTCTTGAGAATTTTTCACGCATATGGAGACTGGAGATGTTTTGAAGTACCAGTAAAATAATAATAAACTGATAGTAGATTCAGGTTTATTTACTGCACTTATATTTTCAAAATTCAAATATATACAAGATCTTTAATAATTCGACGTTTCTAGGAAGCATCTGAAAAGAAAAAAAAAAACTACCGCTGCTTAAGGTATTCAATGTATAACGACCATATTTTGTACCTAATAAATGAATGGTCCGATATTTTTAATCATGGTAGCATTTTGAAGATGTTGTTAAATAAAAATGCTCCACCAAAAGAATTTACAAAATTTTGATTATTATCAAATAAATTTCACCTTGAATTTTACATTGAAGTCTACGGCCAGTGCAGGTTTTATTAAGATATTGTAAAAAGTAATTTGAATTTCATAAAGATCTTTCGGTGAAAATATGTATAAACTCTCTCTTTATTCAAATATGAAATAAAATAAATCATAAACCACAGATATTTTGAAAAAAAAAATTAATATTTTCTTTTTTTCGTCAAGGGCAGATAACTCTTCAAAAACTTTTAAGGTGTAAAATGATCAGCTTCTTTCATGTTATCAATCATATGAATTTGGTTCATTTCCCTTTCATCGTTATCTAGCAATGTATATTTAAAAAGTTTAAAATGATTGAAAATTATTCAGAATCCATTCATTATACATTGAATACCTTAAACGAATTCCCTTTTCATTTAATTGCATTTATTCAAATCTGCAATATATCTCATGTTATTTTCATTAAAAAATGTATTAAAAAGCAGTTTATTTGATCATTAAAAAGTTATTTGTCTTGCCAAAAAATCATAACCCCCCCCCCCATAAAACTGTTTATAATCATCATTGTCCCTTGCTCCTCCACATTTGTCCCAGTTGGTATGTAAAAAAAACGACTACCTAGAAACGTTTAATCATCATCGCTGCCCCCCTTATATCAGTCCCTGATCGGACTTTTTGATACCAAGGATTTCCCCAGTCTGACGAACCCCATGGCCCATTGAGAAAGACGTCGTAGCATCTATCGAACCACCACCCTCCTCTTGTCCTCTGGGCACAGTTACTAGTAGACGTGTCGTGATCCCTGTCCCGTGTAGAAAAGTATCTCCCTGGTTCATCCCTGTTTGTCATCTCGTCACCTGCAGAGTAAAAGCAAAATAACGTTGAACTTCATTATCTGGAACACCAATATCTCAAATGTAGGGAACTTCATTTTCTCGAAAACCGATTTCCTGAATGTAAGGGAATTTCATTGAGTCTACGGAGTGACAGGTAAATACAGTAGAACTTTGTTATCTCGTATGCTAAGGAACTTTATAAACGAGAAAACCAAATTTTTAAATATAAGGAAATATAATCTATTCATCTACATAGTAAAAGTAAAATACAGTCAATCTTAGTTATCTCAACCTCAGATATTGCGAATGTTAGGGATATGTCAAAGTATAAAAAATAATTAGGTCCAATTCTTCTTTATAAATTTACTCTTGATTTCTCAAGGTATCTCAAAGCTTAATATTGGTCCAATGGAGGTAGAATAGATAGCATAAACTTTTATATTACACGCTTTAAATAGACAATTTCATTCTAATTTACAGTAATACTATAAAGCACCATTGTCATTAATCTTAATGTTAACAAAAGTTCTAGATCTACAGAGAAATTTAAATTTATAAAAGTCAATATGTTTTCGATTTTCAAAAGAATGGATTCTTGATAAGGAAGATATGTTGAAAATCAATCTACATCACCTACATCACATCAATCTAAATCATCCGCCTCAAATCATTTCAGATCAATAACTGATATGCCATCTACAGACATCCCATGGAGGCAAATAGTTTTTTTTTAAACTGTAGATTATAAACTTTGTATCTTAAAGCTTGGGTCAGCCTTTGCAAAGTCTTTTTTGGATGCGATTTTCTTTGACGGAAATGCCTATACATTTTGTTCAATGCATGTTTGATGAGTTTTAATCTGGCGACTTATATGGCCAATACAGGTCTATATGAAGCAATTTTTACAACTTCGCAAAAATAAAAAAAAAAAGTTTTCCAAAAAAAAGGTACAGTACCGACCAGACACAACCTAACACCAGAGCGAACCCAAAGCGCACCCCGGGTTCGCTTTCTGGGTTCGCTCGGGGTCCGCTTTCAGAAATTTGGGGTGCGCTCTGGGTTCGCTTCGGGTTCGCTTTGCGTTCGCTCGGGGTCAGCTCTGGGTCCGCTAGAGCGAACCCGGCGTTCGCTTTCTGGGTTCGCTTTACGCACTCCTGCGCGAAGCGGACCCCGCTTTAATCTTGCCGCCAGTAAGCTCCGCCCCTTGTTTATTCCAAATACAGCAGTGAAATCGATCATTGTTGATTTTGTGGCGATCGATACATGTGCATGTGCAGTGGCTGCAATGTTATTGTTGAAACATACACGAACGATCACGTTTTACACAAAATAATTTAAAATATTTAGGAGTGGATATTTAAAAAAAAAACAACAAAAAAACAAAAAACTTATTAATAGATATTTTATATTAAAAATATTTACTGCTGCAATTAATCGACTTTGGAAAACTGAAAAAAAAAATTATAGAAAAAAATATTTTTGAAACTACATGTAAATAAGATTGAATAGGTATTTTAGATTACAAAAAATTATTAATGTAATTCTCCGACTTAGAATTTTTTTTATCTTTTTGATACGTAAAAATGTAATTTATGATCGAATGCAGCATGTTCTATCATATGATATAGGTTGACTGTGAGTTTTGATTCTATTGGATTTTATAATATGCAGTATGGCGGTAAAAAAATTTTAAAAGTGGCCTAAATAATGAATGAATACTTATATTCATCTTTCCATTTATGAATTCAAAAATCAGCTTTTTTTTTTTAATTAATTCATCTGCAGAAATTAAAATAAAAATAAGTATCAGGGATAAAAAGTAACCCCGACAATCATGTCGTGTACATTTGTCGACTAATTCTTTATGTAAGTATTGGGAATTAAAAATTCTTTTGTAAAAATGTACATTTCTGATGTATTGGTATAAAAATATCATGACCACAATAAGCATTTAACGGGACCCATCATCAGAGAAAAAAAAAATCATTAAATATCTTAAATACGCTTTATCTTTTAAAGTTACGCCATTGAAAAGAATACAATACTGTACGACTTATTATATTGCTTATTTACTACCGATATTTAGTTCGTTCAATAATGTACATGTAAATCGCGCGTTTTTTTTTCTTTTTATTTCAGTTAATAATAATAATAATTAAAAAAAACAAGGTAAATCAGGTTTTACATTATTTTTTTGTAAAAGATAAGTCAAAATAATACCATAGTAGTTTACGATTGGACATACTGTACATGTACATTTATGCTGTTCTTTCTTTCTTTATTTATTTATTTATTTTTTTTTTATTCATTTATTTATTTATTTTTTATTTTTTTTTTACTTTTTTCAATTAAGATTAATTATTTTGATGTTGATCTTGATTTAAACAAAAATGTAAATTAGAATTATAAAAATAAAATAATTGAATGAAAGCACGTATATACATACTCTTGTACAGTATCTTGAGATAATGAAATGTTTTAATTTGTCAAAATAGTTTTTTTTCTTTTTTTTTAGTAACAATTGTGATAACCATTATTTTCTTTTATACATAAAAGAACTTTTTCTCTGATAAATTTACGCAATATAAATAAATGGATTTTAAAAATAAAAAATAAAGGTGTATATGTCAATATAACATGCTACCTAGATATTAATTTATAAATATATATATTTCTTTTAATCGTGTTAATAATAATTTCACACTGTACATAAACACGCTTTGCTTGTAGAATGTTTTATTTACATCGAATGACAAACTGGCATGCTGATCGGTCGACGCGCTGATTGGTTAACACGTCTTATCGCTAATCCTGATTGACAGATCAGTTACGCAACACCGAACGCGCGTTCGCTTGCTGGGTTCGCTACTGAATTTGGGGTTCGCTTTCGGCGTTCGCTCTGGGTCCGCTAAAGCGAACCCCAAGCGAACCCAGGCAGCGAACCCGGGGTGCGCTTTGGGTCCGATTTCTGTTAGGTTGTGTCTGGTCGGTACTGTAATAAAAAATTAAGAACCCTAGCTGCTGCTGCAAATCACTGATAAAAAATTCGGAATAGGTGCATGTGGTGATGTTGTACTTTCGAAATGCTGAAGAAACAGAAGACATGATTTTTTGGTCAGGTACAGGGGAAAGGATTGTAAACTACATGTAGTATACTTTCGAAATCGTTATTTTTAAAGGGGGTGTCAATGGTAAACGCCGATGATATAGGTCCCTGATAGACACTATGAAATGATTTCTGACATTTTAATGAAAGTTTGAAATGCTATATGAAGTAAAACAAAAACCGCAGGGACTTCTGATGTTAAATTGCTACATGTACTTGGAGAAAGAAAAGAAAATGACGAGAATTCGAGAACGTATCATTTACTGAATAAAGAAACGCATGGAAAAATTACGGAAAAATTTAGGAGGCGAATTTTGACAAGTTAATGTTAGAATTTTTTAATTAAATATGTTGACTTCATTCATTCATCAGCCATTGTCAAGGTCTGGAAATTAACGTCATTCATTCAATAGCCAAGGTCTTGTCACAGTATGGCTTGATGCCAAAAAGTGGGCGTGACTTAAAAAACTGATTCTTCTGGCAAATACACCACAGCAACATTGAAGCAAAATCTAAATTTACCGCCAGTCCTATGGTACAATACGTATATGAGCATGCCCGAAACATTCCGAATACGAGCGTTCAATTTCGAACGACCCGTTGTAAACAAAATAATTGTCGTCTGGTCATCTTGTCAAAGGCAAATTTATGATAGAAAATGGCAGCTAAATGAGAAATGTTTAATTGCACTCAAAATTGAAATTATTAATCAATAAATTAATACGTTTGGCCTCAATCAAACATCAATAAGCAAATCATAAGGCTTGGTAGGGTCATTGGAATGATGCGATATTGGACATTTACAGGAAACACATAAATTTAAATACAGATACTGAAAAATACTTATTAATAAATAACATTATTGATATAAGTCAATATGTGATGTTTCAGATATATTATAAAGGAGTTATTGGACTTGTATTGGTGAATATTGGAAAGCTTGTGCATTTGTAGAAAGTTCGTAAATCAAAAGGATACAGTCATGCTGTCTTCAATGCTTATTATTTATCCTGACTATAAAAAAAAAATAAAAATGATGATTTTTTTCTGGAGAATAACAACCCATATTCACCAACAAAAGAGTCCATAAATGTATAATATAATATAATATTATAGCGCATTATATTCCTTTCTATAGCTATCACTTTCAAGATTGCTATTCACCAATTCTTACATGAATATGAATCATACCTAAGGTTCCAGTTGCATTCCCAGCCAGATAGAGTTGATACTTTTCTGTCTCATTAGATACTGAGAATCTCTCGTATAGCTCATACAGTGCTGTGTCATTCACCAGAGTGATTGAGACATAGAGAGACGAGTCGTTTCCCTTTGTTAACTGGTGAATCAAGTCATTTCCTATGTTGCAATATATATATATATATATATATATATATATATATATATATATATATATATATATATATATATATATATAAACTCTTTAATTAAATGCCAAAGAAAAAAAAATTGATTCAAAGCTTTTCAATGAAATTAATATAAAAACTTAACGTTTCTAAAGGGATTTTTGTTCTAGATTTGAAGTTCATTGTTCTAATTATAGAAAGCTTCTACAGTATTTCGTTGTACACGTGTTACTTAGTGTCTGTCCAAACCTGTAAATGTCACCCACTTTTAATTCAACGGTGAAATCAAGTTTTATAGTAATACAAAACTTCCAAAATGTAAGGCAAATAGGAAAAAGGGTACACCCGTAATGCATTATTTTCTGTTTCTTGCCCCAAAAGTGAAAAGACGTCTCACACATTTCACACATTTTCGCTGCCAAATTGAGAAAATTACTGGAAATTAACAACTTTCTTGTGCTCTTGACAGCAATGCTTGGTATTGTATTTTAAATATCTTTGGAAAATATTTCAAGAAAACATTTAACAACTTTGAAAAATCGTGTCATATGTGTTTTTATTCAATTTATATATGTTGTATATCAATAACAAATGTGATAGAAATATCGACACGATGTACTTAATGTTTATTGTACAAGGTGAATCAAGATTTAATATTTTTCATAAAAAATGAGGGGATGCAAAGATGCAGGAAATACTATGACTGGCGTTCTTTTTCTTTCATCATTTATTCATTCCTTGTTCAAGTTTATGTTTTTAACAAATTCTGTAATAATAACGGTATCCAATACTACGAGAAGAAAACCTTTAATGTATATGTCTTACACGTAAAGTCGTTCCTTTAATTCGATCTCAGATTTGACGTTTTGCTAATAGAGAGCATATAACAAATGTGGGGGCTAATTAAAGATCTGATGTTACTCAGTATTATGCAGTCGTATCTTAATAATCCGCACGCATGTATTTCCTAGAAAATTGTCCTTATTGATGAAGCGTAATGAAACAAAAATGGTATATATACATGTAAATTGTTAACAATAAACTTTGTCCAGATGATAAAGCTATCGGATAATTGATGTTTCCACTGTACGTACCGATCCAGAAATCCTGTCCCAGTGACCCAAAACCAGCCTTATATTCCTCTCATCCCAGAGTATTAGGTCCGGAAATCGAGGTCCAACTGTACTTACCGATCCAAAAATCCTCTTGTCCCGGAATCCCAAAACCAGCCTTATATTCCTCCCATAGTTTGTCAAAGCTCACAGATCCATCTTCTCGTTTCTGTATTACCTTTGAAAGATAAATATTTCGGTACGTTTGCATGTCATTTTTGTATATATTTTTTTTAATATTAAATGCATCAAAATACATTAAAATCCTTTTGATCAGATTCAAACTTTATCTCCGTGCATGTTGTGAATGATTGTCTAAAAGTAAAACAGAGGAAAAAGTATTCTTTCTCCTTCATTTCCGGCTGGAACCTCTCAACAAATTCCATCTCGGCAATTCTTAATGAACAAAAGCTGTTCGATAGTTCTGTCATCGTAATTAAACCTATTTAAAATATTTAACTAACCGAATTTATAGTCTTATTAAAGTGTTATCGAAGAAAATACGCATCCATTATATTTGTTTTGGATTTGCTTAATCTAATTTGCTGAAACTCTAATAATATATACATATATGTGTATATTTGATTTTCTGTATTTCAATCACAGATACCTCGAATACCATGGATATGCCGAAAAGATTTGGAAGTCCCAACCACTTATTTCATAAGCATTTTACCAACAGTATCACGAATTCTGAGATATTTCAATTTTTTCAGTTCTATCAAGTTCTAGATACCCAGATTTTACTGACTAAATACATACATATAGTTCCTTCATGTTATACAAAACAAATGAAGCTTTGTACATTACATACCGTCCACCCTCCGTCCAGGGTCTCCATATCACATAGAACACTGACGGGACTAGGGAGTCTCCCAGAGGGATATATTTCGTAAACACCAGTAGTAGTTTTACCGTTTTCATGATGGTCTTTACAATCTATGGGTAGACCTACGACAAAGAAAATTATGAACACGGCGACTGCAATTCAAAACATAAAAACTATTTGATATAAAGGCATATAGGTTTAATATAGTCAAATTTCTTGAAAGACATTAAATTTGCTATTTCTAAAAATTAATTTTAACAAATTCAATTTTTTAAGCTGATATGTTGAATTCGTTATAACTTCAAAAAGGAGTGTTTTTTGAAGATCAAATTCCAAAATTTGTAAAGGGATTCATTTACATGGCATTGTGTAATTGAATTTTAAAGATTGTTTTAACAAAATAAATTGGTTTATTTTTAACGACATATAGGGCCGAGAAAATACTGATGATTTTTTTTACTGGGATGTGTCGAAATCCTTTAAATGCAATAATTTTTATAACGCCAATTTTAAAATTGAGTTAAAAGGATTGAAGTTTAGTTGATTATATAATTAATTAAATAATTAGTTATTTGAGTTCTTCATTGTTTTATTTTGTTACAGTTACATGTACGTACAAATTTAAATAATATTCTTTCAGTGCTTAGATTGATGTTTTTTTGTTGCTTTCGTTTATGGATCACAACGACACATTTATAGATGGTGCTAATTATAATTAACCACCTTTTGGATATTAACAATACAACTTGGGAGCAAAGCAAACACAAACCCCTTATAGCATAAGAGGTGGGATCTGTATTTCAAAGCAGAGTAAGCAATCCCTGTTGACTGGTAACTTCCGATGTTTGCTCCTTATCATGACTGGGCAAATGGAAAAAAAAACCTTACACATTTCAGGGGTTAAAAATATGAAACTTAAGTGAAATCATCCTCAGGTAGTGTAGATTCTAGTTTGCTCACATCATGAACCCCGAAGTATAGTAGGGCAACAATGGTTGATCAAAGTTTTACAGTGGAATACATAGAAAACATCCTTAAAAATCTTCACAAAAAAAGCTAAGTCATGATTAGTCATACTCATATGGAAACATCCTCAGGTAGTGTAAATTCAAATTTGTTCAAATCATGAACTCTAGGGTGGGATAGAAATGGGCAATAAAAGTTATACAATGGAATGCATAAAAAAATCTTTAAGAATATTTTTTTCTTTAGAGGAGCAAAGCCATGATTGGTCTAGTTTTATGGAAGTATCCTCAGGTAGTGTGGATTCAAATTTGTTCAAATTATGACCCCCAGGGTAAGATGGGACCACAATGGGCGATCAGTTTTACACAGGAATACATAGGAAAAATATTTTTAAAGCTTTTTCTCAAGAACAGCAAAACCAAGTTTAGTCATATTAGTATAGAAGCTTTCTCAGGTATTGAAGATTCAAAGTTGTTGAAATCATGACGCCTCAGGAGAAGAAAGGGGCCACAGTAGGGATCTAAGTTATACAAAGAGATATGATTGATAGTCCTGATAGATCAATAAAAGTTTTCTTCTTAATAACAGCAAAAGCATGATGAGTCATATTAATTCAGAAGCATCTTTAGGCAGTAAAGATTCAACTGTGATCAAATCATATCCCCAGGGGTAGGGCAAGGCCACAATAGAAGATCAAAAGTAGAGGGAATATTTTTATTTCCAGAAATCTACTAAGGACATATTTAGTAAAAGAACTATGGAAGCAGCCTCAGGCTGTTTTGATTCAAGTTTCTTCAAATCATCCCTCCTACCACTTTTATATTTAAACATTTCACTACTGAATAGATTTCTGTTTTATTCCTAGCCAAAGTGCTCAGGTGAGCGATGTGGCCAATGTGTCTCTTGTCTGAAGGTTTTATCTCGTTTCAACATATGGTACTGCTGATTAATTCAGGCCCGTAGGAAGCAATTTCACTTTGAGGGGGCACAATCATACATTTTCAGTTGAGGGGGCACAATCATACATTTTCAGTTGAGGGGGCACTATCGACTCCAAAATTCCTTGACAAGCAAAAAAAAAAAAAAAAAAAAAAAAAAAAAAAAAAGGTCATCAGACGTTATTAATGAGGGGGCACAAGCATGTAGTAGCTATGTTTTCTATAGTATTCTATATATCGGCCATGTAATTCATTGGTATACCGGTTAATGAGTAATAAGAAAAAAAAAATCTTTCATCTTAGCTGAAAACTTTCTTAAAGAACTGAAAGAAAACGCAAGAGCGTTTTTTTTTTTCATAATTTGACTCGCACTTTAACAAACAGGGTTATTGTAAAGATGATATCTATGCGCCGAAGTTAAAGCTGTAAAGATGCAATCTTTTTTTTTAAATAAGAAGAGAAACACTAATGAGATAAAAAATTAAAAAAATATTATTAAAACTCCTTCTGATTACACTTTTCAAATGTAATTTTATTTAGATTAAAATCAGATAATCTTTTTTTTTTCAATTGAAAAAAAGAAGAATATTTGATTTTAATCTAAATGAAATTACATTTTAATCATTAGCAGATCTGCTCAGAATATTTTTTTTTTTTGAAACATAGCTACACACAAACTATTTTAAAAGCACGTGTAAATCTTAAAGGAGAAGAATTGAAGCGCGGGAAAATTTTCTTTGAAATATGATTTAATGATCAATCATCGCATTTCGCAAGTTGTAGTGCTTGATCGCTGAACTTATTAAAGGAAAAAATTCAAAACTAGAAGGATAAAGATATGAAAACATTAAAAGGGCAAGCTTAAAAAACATAAACCTAGAAAAAGGATCAAAACTTCACATTATTGATTTGTCAAAGAAATTAAATGTTTTTATTTTTTTTTTGGGGGGGGGGGGGGTTCAATTGCGGAATATTATTTATAAGTAAGCTGTAAATAGTTTGAGTGAAAAGAACGATACTTTTGAAATTGGATTAAGAGGTCCATGAAAAAAGAGGTCTACGATTGCTCTGTTTATATATTTTTTTCATTATCTTCAATTTTTTTGTGTGAAGAATTGACGAGGGTTCTCAACAATTTAAAATAAGATGATGTTTAAGACTTCTTGCAAATCACAGATTTTATTTTAATAACTTATTTTTACTTATTTCCTACTATCTACCTGTACAAGTATAGTAAAGATTTGTCTATTTGATCGAGAAGATAATGATTTGCAAAAGTTTGGGACGTAATAAGATGTAAGATAGAATCATTTTGCAAGGTTTACCTTCACAGTTTTCTCCGATATAAGGATTTACACAATTGCACTTGTAACCTCGCTCACTTGACTGGTCTGCTTCACAAGTTCCAGTCACACATTCATGATTGTCACATACATCAACTATAAAAATTGACAAAGAAATGTTTAATTACAGCTTACTGATTAATTTAAAAAAGATGGAAGTAAACGAACAGTGATCGATCTTAAACAATCCACAAACGATACAAATGTGTAAAAAAGGCATAAACAGGACCCCTTAAAATTCCAGAGGTAGGATCAGGTGTCTAGGAGGAGTAAGCATCCCCTGTCAGAACAATTATCACGATTGTCTCCGATATAATCAGTTAAAGTTAGAGTTGCAAAAGTAACCTCGACACTGAATCAGTAGTGTTCGCCCCGTGATGGGTAGGGCGTGGGTTTGAACCCCGGCCGCGACTGACCTAAGTCAAAAAAAGGTAGCAGCTGCTCCTTTGATAAAGATACCTCACTGCTTAATAGCTTTTAGTGCCGAATAAAGGTCTACATTTGAAGCTCTTCAACGGTAAATGATGACGACTGTATATGAGCAAAAAACTCTCAAATGGGATATAGTACAACATACAATCAACTAATTAACACTGAAACGATTCACTTTTCAGCCCTTCATCGGCAATCATTGTGGTCATGCATCTTAAGAAATAATTACTTTTTATTCGCAAGAACTTTATTTTCGCATAATTACGAAAGACGGTGGGCAAACAAAAATTTCATTCTTGCGTATATTTTTATGAGTAAAGAATATGTAAACCAGTAACCAGAATTTCTGAACATTTTGTCTTGTTTATAAATAAAAACACCTTTCTCGCAAAAATAAGGTGTCGCAAAAATTTGGTGATCTACAGTATTGAAATATTAGGAATTCGCAATAGTTGTCCAAGGGTTCCACAATTTTAGCATTGGCACGAGATATTGATAAACGGTTCCAAACTATTTCATCATTATAATATTTTATACTATAGGGTCTATTTTCTATCTTTACAAATCGTCATTTTTTTTGGAATGAAATATATGGAGATAACGAACAGTATTCAGGCTCAAAAGTCCATCAAACAATACGAAATAGGAGCAGAGCAAACACGGACTTCCAAACATCAGAGGTGGGATCAGGTGCCATGGAGGAGCGAGCATCCCCTGCCGACCGGTCACACCCGCCGTGTGCTCCTTGTCATGATCGGGAAATAACGGAAAAATCCGTCGACAATTCAGTGTGTAAATAATGGCCTAACAATTAGTATGAAAAACGTCAGTCAGCATTTGACTCAATGATAAATTGTATTTGCTGACAAGGTACTCAATGATAAAGTGTATTTGCTGACAAGGTCATTGTATCGACCATAGAACTTACGAAATGATGACTTGAAACGAGACAGCTGATATTCTTGTTTCATCAACTTGTTTGTCAATAATTTACCTCGTTTTAGAAATTGTACATACGTAGAGCATGCTCTTGCGAATCGAATCAACTGAGAGATATTTACCCCGTATGCAGGTGATGAAGGTATATTGCTGCATAAGTAAGGGAAGTTGACGATTGAAAAGTTAAAGTCATCACGTTTATCATAAAGCTTGCTTGTTAGATTACCATTAACGTCTTTTTCAAGTAAAATATCCAAATATGAAACAGAAGTGTAAGACTCTGTGGTATCTTTTATCTCAAGCTCACCAGGATATATCGTTTCGACGTAAGAATGGAAATAGTTATTGTTAATTGACAGTACGTCTAATAAACACTGCCTATTGTACTTATACTATATATTCATTAAAAAAAAATCAACATAGAATTGCACACACTTGGTGATGTCTTATTAAACAAACATATACAGCAGCAGATGTCCTTGAGCATTTAAGACAAACCTCATTAAGAGCTGAAGTCAGCTTCATAAAGATTATTCGACTCGGCGTAAAACAACAATAATCAATCAATCATATGAACTAGTATAACAAAGTCAAGTCGCTTTTTAGATAGTTGAAGGGCGTGGACAGGAGTTCAATTCGGATTTGTCAAAACTGATTTTTATGATTATTTCTTCGTTAGGCACCGGAATAAGACGTGATATTCGTAAGTCATAAAACTGAGTCATTGTGTCAGTTAGGTATTGACACGATGAAGAACGCTCACTTTTCAATGACACTGCTTGACATGTTTACAAGTCAAAAGTCGAAGCCCTTCAGACCATATTGTTATGTCTCTAGACGATTGCAAGACTCTCTAATGGAACGGAAACAACATAAAATCAATAATTCAATTCTTTATTTAACATAGTGAACGATGCAAGACATAAATCTTGAACTGATTAATGCTTTATCGATTTGCAGTCCTTTCGGACGTTGAGATGAACGTTTGTTAAAGCCCCGGTAGTATCTACCTTTGCCGTTAGACATACACTTAACTTTGGTCTGAACATACTTTATTCTAATGTTTAATTACAAATATATATATAGAGAGAGAGAGAAAGAGAGAGTCGCCTGCGTGGCTCAATGTTTAGAGCGTCTGCTCTAGAGTCGCGGAGTAAAGAGTCGATCCCACCATCGCGTGGTCGAATCCCACTGCGGGAAGTGGAGACCGGTCCTTCGGATTACACCATAAAATCCGAGGTCCTGGTTCGCAGTAGGTGCGGGCGCGAAAAAGATACTTTATTGCTCAATGGTCTTAAGTGCTGAGTATAGCTCTAACTTTGCAGCCCTTCATCGAGTGGTGGGAGTGAAAAATTCTCGAGAAGGCCTTAAACAACACACAAACAAACAAACAGACCTTAATTTGGTCAATCATGGCTGGCATATATTTCGACTAGAAAACAAGACTTAATTTTGTTTTATTTCTTTCAAAAAAAAAATACTTACAGAGCTCATTCGGTCTAAAACAAGAGACCCGTAAATCGGATTGATATTTTATTGATTTGATAAATGTTTTTGACTTGAAAAGTGGTTCGTAGGTGTCCTTTTGTGTTATAAAAATCATATTTACCTTCACAATTTTCGCCGACATAACCAGGAAAACAGCTGCATTTGTAACCTCGTTTTTTGCATTGATCTGCCTTACATGTTCCATTCTGACAATCATGGCAGTCACATACATTGACTTAAGAAACAAACATCTGATCATAACAATTATTTTTTTTTTTTAACAATTTTTAGAATTTTAAACTAGTTTATTTGTATTTCAAACTGATCTAAGCTGGAATACATGTAAATAAATAAATATATCAATAAATAAATAAAATAAATAAATAATAATATGATACTATAAGTGTTTTTAAAAACAATGAAAATAACAAAATTTTACTTTAAAATAGAAGAAAAAATCCGTAGAAAATTCTGTATGTAAATTATGGTCTCATAATAAGTATGAGCAAGAGGCCCATGAAGCACAACGCTCACCTGCGTACCTTTAGTTGTTTTGTTCTTTACAGGTTTTCCCCTTTGTAATACTCATTCTGGCCCCAACTTACCCTGGGGAACATGATTTGAACAATTTAGAATCTACACTACCCCAGGATGCTTTCACGTAAATTTCAGCTTTTCTGGCCCAGTGGTTCTTAAAGAGAATATCTTTAAAGATTTTTTTTCCAAATATTGCAATGTAAAACTTCCCTAGGATTCCCTAATCCCTTAGGGGAGGTGGGGGGGGGGGGGAATTAGAACCATTAAGAATGTACACTTTCCAAGGATGCTTTCACAAAAATGTGAGTTTTTTTTTTTTGGTCCAGTAGTTTTTGAGAGGAAGATTTTCTAAAGATTTTTCTTATATATATATATATATAATTAGGGATGGCAATCGAATACAGAATTGCTAATCGGTTAACCGCAAAACGTTCCAACCGATTAACCGGTTAATCGTATCAAAGTACACAATGTCATTTTCTTGACTTTTTTCAAGTAGTCCTATGCACAAGAAGTTTTAAAAAAAAGATGTTAGAGGTCAAAATCATTCTATTTGTCTTTGGTTTTGATCAGAAAACTACGCGCATATTTTTTTTTCAATAGACAAGAAAAAATTCAGAAAACAATGAAACATGCCTGAGATATCGTGGATAATTTTCCAGAGCTGATGTCACACAAGTTCATTCTTCATTGTCACCATAATCAAAACTAAGTCTAAAATGTATCACTTAATTTACAATGTTTGTATTATAATTTAATTCGATAGATAACTGCAAAAGATACACACACCAATTCACGGTGCTCAACGGTGATTATTATCATTAAAGAATTAGAGGACAGTCGGGGTAACGGCATGATGTTTTAACAGTAACTTATCTCAGACTGACCAGTTACCCCGCAATTTTAATCTGGAGAGCCATAATTACCTCACAATCAGCCTAAATAAATATATGAAAACGCTAAATTAAACGTTTAGGTTGGAATTTCTATTTCAAAAATGAATATTAGAACATTGCCTTCAATTTTACATACATTATAAATTTCTTTCGACTAATCGATTACAGATTTTCTAACCGATTGCCATCATTCCGACCGAGTAATCGGTTAACCGGTTAGAAATTGCCATCCCTAATATATATATTTCAATATAAAATTTGGATTATTTAAAGTAGCCCCCTACCCCCCCCCCATGGGGGGGGGGAGCACGGTTAGAACAATTTGAATCTACACTACCCCAGAATGCTTTCCCTCAAGTTTCAGCTTTTCTGGGCCCGTGGTTCTTGAGAGGAAATTTTTCTTATATTTGTTTCAATGGATTCAATGGGTTTCCTATTGTGACCCCATCCTACCCACCCATGATTTGACTAATTAAGAATCTACACAAAACCAGAATGTTTCCACATATGTTTCAGCTTTTTTGGCCCAGTGGTTCTTGAGAAGATTTTAATGACGCCACCCTATTTTTGTCTTTTCTTGATTATTTGTCTTGTAAGAGGGCCTTGCCCTCCATTTTTACTATTTAAACTTCCCTTTACTAAAGGATGCTTTGTACCATCATTTGTTAAATTTGCCCAATGGTTCTTTGGAAGAAATTGAAAATGTGAAAAGTTTAAAGACGGACGGACGAGGCACAACAGGTGATCAGAAAAAGTCACTTGACATTTCAGCTTAGTTGAGCTAAGAAGGTCAGTCAGTATTCCACTTAATGATAGATTCTTTTTGCTGATAATGTAATTATATTGACGATTGACCTTGCCATAAATAACTTTCAACAAGACTTTTGATATCCCTGTGTCATCAACTTGTTCGTCAATACATGCAGCTTGTCTCGTTTTAAAATTGTCCGTATGTAGAGAATGCTTTGCCTATGGAATCAATTGGGAGACGTGAACCCCATAGCAGGTGATAAGGGTATAATGCTACATAAGTAAGGGAAGTTGAGGATAGAAAATTTTTCCTCAGTTTTATCATGTTATCATATTCTTTTCATGTACTATTTACGTCTTTTTCTACTAGAAAATCCAAATAGGAAACAAATGTGTCAGATTCTGTGGTATCTTTTATTGCAAGTACACTGGGATATATCGACTCGACATGTGAATGGAAGTTACCATTAATAATTGATAATACGTCGTCGATACGTATCTAAATGTCGAGTTGAATGCCAGAGCAAGTGTTTCCTTCTCCTCATATATTTTTATCTTTTAGTTTTTTTTCCTAAATAAAATTCGACTCTTATTTCATCTTCTAATATCTGCTTTTTTAGCACACTGGCTTTGAATGATGCTTCGTCATTTTAAAAATCAATTTCTATAAGTATTTTATTAAATTTGATCATGATGTTTGGAAGAATTTCTCGAAGGAGATTTTGATTTTTACAGTCTATATTCCTATGTAAAACTTCGGTCGTCCATTGATGCCAATCCATTTCATGGAAGTGTAAAATAATTATTATACAAGTATAAGCATGCCTTTTAATATTTGAAAAACAAAGGATGCTTACTTCCACACCTTTCACCAGTAAACCCTTCGGGACAAATGCATACGGATTTTCCTGGGCGTGGCTTGGATTCATCGCATGTACCACCATTCAAACATCGATTAGGATTGCACTTTTTGTCTGTATAAATTTAAGTATATATATATATATATATATATATATATATATATATATATATATATATATATATATATATATAGTTAACTATTGGTTACTACAGTTAACTATAGTGATAAAGAGCTAAGTCCACGAAGCATCAAAAACGGCCTTTTCTCAAAAATTAGTGTTATGTTTATTATAGATAATATAGAATTTTTGCTATTCATTACCGTTTTCCTTTTTTCAATATCTATTATACTTTTTGAAAAACAGATATTGCAATATGGCAGTGTTTTGATAGAAAAAGGCAATAGGAACGTCATTTTTTGTAATGTAACGTCACGTCAAAGAACGATGAAATGACTTAAAGTTTGCAATTACTATGTAGAAATATACGAATTTAAGACTTGAAATTGAATGATTGGAGATAGATATTTATTAAATCAACATCATTTAATTTAGAACCATAAATTTAAAAAAGCAGTTAAAATAGTTCATTTGATATATCCATTTTGACTGGATAGAATTGCAAAAAACTTTTCAATGGAAAATGACTACAACTGCGGCATTTTAGATCAATGAAATTGTAAATATTTGAGCTTTTAAAAACCTATATCTAAATAAATTATCATAGAGAAAATAGTCAACGTAAGTTAAAAGGATATATTTCCTTAACATTTGTAAAAATAAATTGAACATCTCATCTTTTTTGTTCATGTAAAAGAGAAACTGAAAGGAGTTCGTAAAATACGGAACTCATTCAAAACTTGTTATTCCTAAATACAAAATGTTGTGGAAATAATTGAATTATATTTACTGCAAGAAATCAATAAAGGTAGAAATTGGTGTTATACTTGATTATTATTTTGAATGTATATAAACAAATTTGAGAGTACATGTTACATCAAGATAAATTCTTACATTATACTGTTAAACAACTTTGATGAATACGCATGCGAGATATATAAAAATGTTTAGCCAGTAGCAGTGATTGAAAAAAACATGAGGCTTCCAAAAGAATCACTTAGAAAAATATAAAAACTGCACTGCATTCAGCGTGCATAAAATAATTTGAAATACAGGCATCAGCACATAAGTATGGTAAAATGAGAAAATCTGTAAAATTTATATTATCTATGTTGTGGAATTAATGTGATATTAATTGAGACTTCTACAACAGACCATTATATACAACTGTGATAAATCTTTAACTTTGATTAACCATGTAATGATCACTTAAACACTTTGAACTACTATAGTAGCGTGAACATTTTGAAAGATATGATTAACTTAACTTAACTTAACTTTTGATTAACTATAGTGATAACTATGACATTGTAGTGATTACTTTAAAAACTAATTCACGATAGTGATAACAATCACACTATAGTTATAAATTACTAAAATGATCACGATGATACTATACTGATAACTTTAAAAAATTCATTATACTAAAGTTCTACTTTGATTTACTATAGTTAACTATAGTAACCTGTAGTTTACTGTGGCATTTTTTTGTTACGGATAACCCAAAATATAAAATAGAGATAACTCTATTGCTTGTTTTAAATACTAGCGCCACCTATTTTGATTAAAATCTGCAGTTGTTTAATGTATAATGCAGAAGACATACCCAAGATTTACATTCTAGTGTATGACCTTTACGTCAAGAATGGTTGAAACCTAGTTCCTAAAAAATTGTGGGAGATGATTATTATATAATTTCAGAATAACATCATAAAGACTCTCTCTTTCTCCAAAAAAATCTTACTCGACTTACAATGTCTGTATGGTTGTAGTCTCAGTGACAGTGCTGGTAGACTTGAAAAACACACTACCAAGAAGGCAAGAAAAACCTGAAGATAAAGAACAACATTTTATAGCATAATATTACCATTTTTAGTAAATGTACTATCTTTATATTATTAAGGTCTTCCGACTTCCTTCGGAAGACCTTACTGTTTTTCTTCTGTTTCCTATTATTATTATTATTCCTTTTTCATGGTACACGCAATTTCTCGGGAACTAATCTACCAATTTCAAATATTTTTTTCAGGGAGAATGCATCATTATAATATCTCCAGACCGTTTTTTTTTTTCATTTTTTGAAAAATCACTTCCGGATGCATTTTTTTGTCCGATTTTCATTTTTTAAATTATCATATTGTCCACGCTTCTTCTTAAAAACGACTCAAGATAGAAACATGATTTTGTCAGAGGTGATAGAACATCTCTCTAAGGTGTGTATAATGACTTTTGTTTTTGCATCCATCACTTCCGGTCGACAACGGAAGTGATATTTAATTCACGGATTTTTTTTTTAAAATTGAAGAGTTTTGCATTAATGCATGTAGAACTTAAGTTCAAGTGTATAATCGACAACAAAAACCATCCATTGAAAGTACTTCCGGTTTAAACCGGAAGTAGTCGAAATATAAAGCTTTTCCTTTAAAATCATTAGGAATGATATAAAATTGTTTGCAAATGAGTTTAAATATTTTTTATGGCTTTGAGAATTTCGATGTCAACCGGAAGTGACGTCCTAAAGGCCGGAAAACTCCGAATTGATAGCCGAAGTTTTTGGGAAAAAAAATGATATTTTCGGTCGCCTAAATTTTATCATTTTTCGGATAAAAGCTCTTAATATATTACTTTCGACGTCCGTCGTAAGACTTACTCGTTGCTTTGCAACGAGCTTTGTTCTAGTTATTATTATTATTATCTTCAGCGGAAGACCTTCTTGTTATTCTTAGGTTTTTGTAATTTTTTTCTTACCGATTTTGTGCACGGGAGTTATCGAAAACGGCTCGCTCGAATTTTATGAAACTTTCAGGTCTGATAGAACATTAAAAAAAATTAATCCTTTTCGATGATATCATGGAAATGGGGCTGGCCTCAAAAATAGGGGACTAGAGGGGCCAAAACTTTTTTCTCAATATCTCAAAAAGTATTAAGAATTTGTAATACATCAAAGAAGCAAAGTTGTTCAAAATGAAAAGTAGGAGCTAGCGCAATCGTCAAAAGATCAAATGACGTCACTTCCGGTCAAACAGGAAGTAGTCGAAAATAGCTTATTTCCACATATATTGAATTGAATTATACAGGTCACAGCGGAAGGTCCGACCTTCTTTCTTATCAAGTATCTTCACTTTATCTTCATAAAAGAAAATTAGTTTTCCACTTCTTGTAGATTCTTTCAAATTAAACTAATCATTGAAAAGTTATACAAATTTTAAATCAATGAACAAATATTTTCCAATAATTTCCAGTTGTTTTGATTCTAACGGCGTCTTAACTATTTTTTTAAAATTATAATTATGATTGGTCGTTGTTAAATTCGTATGGCCAACGTCGACTTGTCTAATTATTTTGAAAATATTCATTGCGGGTTTATTTATAATATCTTCATTATCTGTCAATTAAGCGATACTAAAAATAAGAAAATAATGACAACCATTTAAACTGTAAATTTTGTTTTTTTTTAAGTTATGGCTTGTTTTTTGTAAAAAAAAAAAAAAATATTCGTGTTAATCTGAAAATTTAATTTCAAGGCTTATGATATTTAATCCTAGACCGTGCGCACTATCAGCGACCTGCGATTTAAAAAAATAAAAAATAAATGAGTTGCGTCAAGCGAAAAGGGACCTTCGTGACAAAATTTTCGAAAATAGGTTTTTGACCGTTTCTGAAAGAGCTAATTTTTCTGAATATTTTAACACCAAATTAATTATTATATACCTTTTAAATTCTAATTAAAACTCTAAAACAAAATCAATGCAATGTTAACAAGATGACGCTGTAAAACGTTGAATAACGTCACAAAACGTCATTGATAATTGGAACGTCATTACTAAATCATCCTTTTGTATTGATTAGAAATTACTTTTTCTAGATGTTTTTAAAAGTTTTTTTCTTTCAATATCTAAGAACAAATTTTAGTATTTATATGATTGTATTACATTGTAAAATAGTGATAATATTAAGGTTGAAGAAAAAAATATCTATAATTATGTACATTTATATAGAAGTAATAAAGGTAGTAGTTAATTTTCAAGGAATATATTCAATTTCGACATTATCTCACCTTTTTTTCTACATCATCAACATAACCATGCTTCAATCTCTAGAAAATTTTTATTTGAAAGGATCCTTGAAAAGGGGACAGACCGCTGACTATACAAAACCAAACAAGTTCCTACTCTGAAATCATTTCGCCTTGGCATTCGTTACAACACGGCCATTTTCCTTGAGTTATTATTCACTGAAATGATCGAGTAGTACGATTGCTCGCAAAGGGGTAAATGAATATTTGACATCACTGTTAATGCTCGCAAAGGGGTAAATGAATATCTGACATCACTGTTAATGTAGTGATTGATCCCGGTCAAAGCATTATTTCTCTTTCGCTATAATCACCAAATCCACCTCCACAAAAACAAACCCTTAGGCAGTACCTACATGTATTTTTTATGGAAATGATACAGTTGTACTTCCCTGAACTAATGTTTTTAGGGGTGCAACTTTCAGGCATTGTTATTTTTACCTATCCATTATTTCACACGTCTTTCAAAAACGATGTCCTATGATTTTATTTCAATTGAAAATCAAACTGAAATGTGGAAAATCTCCCAATTCAAAATACAGTTGGTTAAACGTGTTTGTTTAATCCCCTCCCCCCCCCCCCTCCCAACGATGCTTCCTGCCTATATGACAGCGATTTAAGACGCTAAAATTAAATTAAATATACCGGTACACACAATAATTGTGACTTAACTATACATGTATATCAGTAAAAGAAATAAAATTTTTGTACATTAGGGACGGGGGAAGGGGGGAGGTCTAGTTCAAAAATGAGCCCGGCACTAGGGGGGGGGGGGGGGGGGTCTAGTTCAAAAATGAGCCCGGCACTTTGTACTTGGAACAAAGGCACGTTACTTCGATGCTTGCAGTTGTATAAATTTTGTTGTAGATAAATATTGTATGTTGTACAGTTTTGTAAAGAGAAAAACTTGTTTTTTTTATTCTCATGTTAAAAATATTAATTAATTTGTTCAGCACTAAAAAATACCGATAAAAAAAACCCAGATTACGTATATATCTAGGCTTGATGCAAAACAATCAGACGGACAGCGTTCAAAGTCAAACGTTTACTTCGACTTTCAAATTATATTTTTTGAATCGTTAATATATATAATTGACATGTATTTATAAGATTTTCTAATCATGCTAATGTGCCACCTTTTCACGTTCTATTTTATTATTCAAGTCAAGGGTCCCGGATGATGATTCTAACTTACAGATGTACAATCTAACCATTACTTCAATATAGAAGTTGATACAGTTACATGTAAATAATCAGTTTAAAATTCAGTGTCAATGAGTACAAGACAATATTACTGGGTGCATGTAGAAGGTGTAAAATGGTCCTCACCCCTGAAATTCCAAACAATATATTCTGTAATATACATACAGGCTGTCATTGGTAGAAATTTCTTTAAATTTATTCCCAGCATGTGATTGTAAGCAAAAGATTCAATTACACGTATTTGTATTTTGTGATAGATAGATCATTATGCATAGTGTGTACGATCGGCAATCCTCGGCTGACTCCGTTACACTCCAAACAGGTACATGTGCAAGCCATCCGAGGAGCTCCGAGCGATATGTGTACGCTATATATAAAAAAATACATAAAAAAATAAAGTAATGAATTATTGATGATAGTAGGATATAATTTTAAAAAACGTATAATTAAAATTTAAAAAAAACCCTAACTTTTCATTCTTCATTCCTTTCTTAAATTTTTTTTAAATCAGATGCAGTAAACAGACACGTATAGAAAGCAACTTCATTGGTGGAATGGAATTTTTAAAAGTTTTTTTAAAGAGAAAAAAAAAGGAAGTAATCAGACAATTTTATTGATAGGTCACAAGCGTAAATAAGCATTGATTTTACAATATCGCAGTGTAAATTGAGATAGGTCTACGGCAACACTAACAAGGGGGATGTACAGCTTCCAAATATTAAATTCTCCTGATCCTCTGCAAATACATATATGAGAAAGAAAATGGAACTATTGAGATACTGTCTGAAAAAAAATCTACACCACTTTACCGGTGATGTGAATTTCAAGACAATGATTCCGCACTTAAAGTGTTCAAATAAATGAGCGTTTTTGTTTTTTTTTTTTTAGAAAGGGGAGGGGGTATGGTGCAGGTACCATTGTGTTTTCAAAGTGGTTATGGTCGAAATAAAACAGAAATAAATATAGTAAATTAAATACGTAAAAACGAAATTGAACAAGAAAAATCGAAAGGAAAAATAACTTATTTTAAAAAATAAAGAAAATTAAGAGAGAATAAATATAAAAATAGGAATTAATCCTTGAAAGGCTGAAGTAACACCAATATTGTGCGCGACGTCTTCCCTTTCCGTATTAATAAAAAACGAACATTAGCACATACCAAAAAAAGGGGGAAGGGGGGTAATTAAACCATTTAAAATTTTACGATATTATGAAAATTTGTAAGCTCAAGATGTCCTCATATTTATAGTCCGGAACTTCTGCATTTGCCTGAAATAAAATTAATAAACTTCAAATCAGAAAATAAAACTAATGTACATACATGTAAGTCTGATTTAAAATTTTAGATGACCAATATCGCTCTTAATTTTCGACTTAAACAACATCAGCTTTCCCCAAAGTTACTGTGTTTAGTTTTAATTTACTGGTATTGCAATTAATGTAGGCAATGAATACAAGACCTCAAATTAATTTTGAAAATAACCACTGTTTATTATCTTCACATTTTATTACACCAGTTTTCAAACCGCAGGGTGTTGCGCAAAAGGTGAAGTCGTTCATGGCTGCCGCTTCATCCTTTATGACATGGCTACAGACAAAGTTTCCTAGCTGCTGCTTTTATCCCCCCCCCCCAATATGTATTGACAAAAAACGCTATTGCAACTATGCTAGTATCAGAGAACTTGATTCGGATACTTAATCTCAGATGACAAACATTGGGCATTGAGTCTCAAATTCTCGGGCCTTTCTGCCTACCGGAGAAACAACTTGGAATGTGTTACATGTACCTCCCCCCCCCCCCAAAAAAAAAAAAAACAAAAAAAAAAAAACAAAAACATAACAAAAAACATTGAAATAATGCAGGGGACCACTTGACTTATCTGTAGACGGAGCTCAGCCAAAAAAGACGCGATTGTCAGAGCCTAATGAGGAAAACACGTACATGGATTTGTTCATGAACATTTTTGACAGCTAATGAAAAAAGCCATTCATGAACTATCAAAAATTAAATTAGTTTATATATTATTTTTGAAAAATTACCAGAAAATCTATGAATTGACGAGATTATACATTTTTTTGGACAGTTATAGGCGTGTCTATTTTTATTAACATATGTATTACGCAAATATATTTTTGTTTTGCTTTATCGTATGAATATTTTTTATCGGCAAACGCACAAATGAAACGTCACGTATTTGAAGCGCTATTGTGACGTAATTACGTTTATGTCACGAAGGTCCCTTTTCGCTTGACGCAACTCAAATATTAAGTATCATCAACCAAAACCAAGCTCTTCTTACCTGGTACTTGGATTTTCATAACAAACATTTTGGTATACAATAAATATATCCATGAACATTCTCTTGGACAAAGATGACACTTTTTCCACGAATTTTAAGGACTTCCCTAGGACAAGTTTTGTAAAAAGTGCAGCTGTTGTGCTTGATAAAGTTCCACTAAGTATATAGCATATTTTTCCTCCGGTGAGTTTATAGAATTCACGCGAGGGTAAGTGGCGTTTTAATACTTCTAACGGAACTTCGTGTATAAACTTTCAGTTTCATTCAAATTTAAAAACTTATAATGTATTAAAAGATATTATTTAATCTACCTTTCGTCAGTTAACAAATTTAAAACTATATATTGTGATGTTTGTTCTAGAAAATTTTTAATTGATTTTATTATCCATCATGTATATCTAAATATATATTTCTAAAATGAATGCACCTACCTTGGATGATTGCATCGTGACTGCGCGTCAGCGTCGAATAGAATGTCGTAGGATAATGTCAATTCCCTTTTAAAAGACTATTGATTCGAATAAAGATAATAAAAAGTGTTATGATTGGCTATTCATTTTAGGTCTGATAGCTTCCAGAAAAAATGATAATTTAGTTACTTAATTTAAAAAAAAAATATACAGGCCAACTCTTAATATTGATATTCAGTTTATAAAAATATGTTTCACGATCTTGAAACGAACCCTAGCATTTTTTGTGAAAAGTTATTGTATTTATTTACCGTATATACTCGCCTGTAAGTCGGTTGTATTTTTTGACATTATTTTGGATGTGCCATTGACCCGCTTACAAGTCGGTACAACTTTTTGCAAAAATCAGTTGACAATTTCAAATCAATGCTCTAATATTTTAACCTGGTTTTGATTAATATTTTTAGAAATGACGCAAATATTGAATTTTAAATCATTAAGAAAAATACCTAATGTACACTTAAGATAAAAATAAAGATATTAAAATATGTTAATACTTGTACTTTACGTATAATCTTAGAATAAATAAATGATGTAATATATCCAGACTTTGTTCAACGATAATAATGGGAAATGTTAATAAAATACTACATTTTACCGTCCAGAAAATCTTTCATTTATGAATCTAATTCCAGATCCAATGATTAATTACATCTAAAACAATCTTTTTGAGGGCACGTAAAGATTGTCCATTTAAAACCAAACATTCCAAAAAAAATGAATGTGAATTAATATTTCATGGATGTAGATAAGTGGCTACTTCATCATTTAGTATATTTTACATATGCAACAAAAAATAGATTCATACATTACAATTTTCTGCTTGATTTCATTTCTTATTTTAGTCAGACTGATTGTTTTGCAGTCCACACAAGTATACTATGATTAACAACACTTTATTCATTGCAATAGTATCAAACTTTAAATTATAGATTCAGGTATTCATGTTTTTTTTCTTTAGAACGGATGTAACTTGATTTAGGCGAAGTATTTAATTAAGAGCCATCTGGCCGATATTGGTATCTCTGGCTGATACAAGATTTGATATGAAAAAGGGTACCGATATGTATTATTTTCTATTCAATTTTTGATAACATTTCGTTCTTGTTGGTATTTATTTTAATCGGATCCAATGTTTAGCTAAAATTAAATTTTTCAAATTTAACAAAAATCAAACCTATAAAAAGCTGTCACTTTCTTGACACAATGAACGTAACGATTCAATAGCGTTGAAGCTTAAATATCGATACCTTTTCAATATTATCGATTTGGAGTTTTACAGTCCTACAAAAATATATTTAACTAACTAATATCTGTATTATTCAGGATTCTCACAGTCTTTTGTTTCAAGTTATGTTTTGAAATCAGAGTTGGCGGGAAATACTTGTGGTGTGGTGGTAAGTACCAGATTTAAATCCAAAAAGGTAAAGATAACGAACAGTGATAGATCTCTTCAGAACTACAAACAGTACATATCAATAAACAGGGCATATATACGGAACTTTGGAAATTTTAAAGTTTGGATCAGGTGCCTAGGAGGAGTGAGCATCCCTTGTGACTGGTCACATCCGTCGTGAGCCCTATGTATTGATCAAGTTAAATATCAGTTTTTCTAGTCCTGATAATACTTAGTACTGCTAATTCCCTCCAAATGGCAAATTCTAAGAAGTACTGGGAATAACAATATAAATTTGTATTTTTTTTTTTTTAATTTATTTTTATATTTGAATGCATGATCAGAAAACATATTCTGTAGATAACGTAAATTAAATCTCAGAAGGAATATGTCGAGTACTTAAATTCAACTAGTTCAGAGTGTCAGTGCTACATGTATGTATCACCATATTTTTCTTTAACCCTACTACACTATGTAGTATGCATTTCATATTAGAAGACAATTTTTTTATGTTTGTTAAAAAAGAGAAATTTCTTCGAAGCGTTCCTTCTCCCCTTTTACAGAATTAATCCAACATAAATTAGTCTTAATTTAATCTTCTTTGTAGGGGGAGGTAGGCGTGCCCCACGATAACGTTGCCTATATATAGAATAATATAGAAAACATATGTACTATACGCTTGTGCCCCCTCAATAATAACGTCTGATAACCCCCCTTTTTTTGCCTGTCAAGGAAATTTTGAATTTTTTGGTAGTGACTCTCCAGGTTTGACGCCCTTAATACAAAAGAAGAAGAATGTGATCCATGGATTGAAAAAATGGCAATCTATCTGGAAAAAAATAGATATATGTTTACATGGCAAACTCTGAATTTGCCTCTGTAGAGTACAGAAACTGTCATAAAGATCTCAAAAGATAACTCGGTAACATACCATGATAATAATCTTTAATAATGTACAGATTAAATTTTAATTTAGAACAGACAGATGGAAAGCAAGTACTAACTTGTACTTTTAAAATTCAAGTTACGTTTCATATAAAGCAATCTGCCATCAAAAGCATTAAAGCATATCTTGTGTTTTACGCAGAATATATTAGCTATGGTTAGGTGCAAAGATAAATTAACTATCTTGAAAACTGATAGAGTGGTTTAAAAGTACATCTGCTTTATCTATTTATACTACTCAGAGCACTATCTATGTACAAGGTACATATATGATTGCGCCCATGGGAAAAGGGTGCTTATGGCAATTTTTACACATTTTGAGTTTTTCATGGATTTTTATAGAACAAGGTTAGAAGTTGTCAAATCTGGATTTTTATGGCCTTACTCCAACTCTAAGTATGTTTTTTCTTCATTTATATCAATGATACCACTTATTTATATCAATGCACCAACGTCAAACGTTTTTGGAGTGATCGTGACTATGATTTTTTATTGTAACGTTACTAATATAGTGTGTAACGAATCATTTTTTTTTAATTCATTTTCTCGTTAATTTATAAATACATGTAGTTGTTTTAAGTAGTTCCATCAACGGTATAGAATTATGAGTGTTTGAGTAGTTTGTTGTACACTTCGCTCATGTTGGGACGACAAGAATTTAGACTTCAGCTGAAGCGTGCGACTTCCGAACAAGAATTGTTTTAGAAATGTATAGGAAATAGGAGAAATAGGATTAACTCGAAAGTCATTTCATTTTAAATATGGCTCTCGATGGGCCAAGATATCAATTTTGTGTTGTTTAAAACAGGCCCGTAGGAAGCAATACCATTTTCAGCTGGGGAAACGGGCACATACCATACATTTTCAGTTGGGGGTGGGGTGGGGGGGGGAGGGCACTATCAATACCAAAAATTCCTCGACAAGCAAAAAAAAAAAGGTCATCAGGCGTTATTATTGAGGGGGCACAAGCATATGGTAACTTTCTGTAGTATTCTATATTCGGCAAAAATTATTGGGGGTGGGGGATCCCCCCCCCTCCGTTTCCCAAATCCATGTGAAATGTGAAATAAGTATAAATCTGAAAATCTTCTCAAAGGTGAAAATAAAAAAAAAACGTCCTAGGGAACAACAGTAATCTAGAAGCTACCGGGTAGTGTAAAACATATTTTTTTTTCTAAATATAAACATGATTAAGAGAAAAAATGGGAAATGTAATTATTTACTTACATTCAACAATTTTAAGGACATTAAGTCGATACACTGTAGATACATTGAATGTTAAGCAATATTCAACAAAATCTTTTAAACAAAGACTCGGAAGGACTTCTGTCTTGCATATGGTAATAAAATAATCATTATTTTAATTGACACATTGCCCTTTTTCAATTCCAGCATTGAACATTTTTAATTATTTACTTATAAACAGGCTTATTAAATGAGTTACAGTTCACAAGCATGAATTAACTAAGGGGCAATTCCAGGATTTCAAATGATGATTATTTGGGGATGGGGTGGGTAGGGTTGAAGATAAAAAGTTTAATGACATACTTATATGTCACAGGGTGAATAAATTATTATTCTAATAAATATTATATGTATGATTGAATATTTAATGACCTAATCACTAATCATCATTTCATTATCTTCATCATCATTTTCATCTATAAAGCATAGTGAATTACAGTCCTCTGGAATTTACTATGTGTTCATTCATAAAATATCTCATTCATATTCATGGCGTTGAATGCCCATTGGTGGATTTAGGAGTGTGAAAGGTCATAGGTGTTTGTGTCAGAATGGGTGAGGCTTGGAGTTGTATGATTGGTTGATATTTTAGAGTGAGAAGTGTGTGAGTGGATTTACTAGTTTGGTATTAGGTGCGCATGTTTGGCGCCAAATACCCCAACTAATTCACTCCACCCTAGGACAGCCAGGAGTAAGGAAGAATTCCTCACCTACTCCACAAAGTCTATCATTTTATAATGTGGACAATTTAACTGTCTATTCGGTAAGAAATTTTACCACCGTTGCTCTAAATAAATTAAATATATTAGTATAAAGTAATTATCCACTTGAAGATAATTAGAGCAGAAAAGTTAAAATATATTAAAGTAATTTAATGTGTGAGTGTATAGGTATGAGAGTGTATTCATTTATTTTCATTACTGTTATTGTTACAGGTCACCTTTTTAGTCTTACCATGAAATTGAAAAATATATGAATCGAACCCAACGGCTGTTTTCATTGTTATTATTAAAAGGAGTAACAAATAATTACTGCAGTGACATATAGTTAACATGAGCTTGGTGGCATTTTTCAAAAGCTTTCTTAAGGTGCGCAAACCTACCCACACACACAACGATTTAAACCACCTATCTAGTTTAACAATGGGAAATCATTCTTCAATCCCTTTTTTGACACCTTTATCACTCTTTATATAAGTATAAACAATGTCATTTTCATAAACAATTATCGATCATTGGCCGGGCTCCACTTGCCCGGAAGTAGGAACTTGACTGCTATTGATCAATGAATGAAATGGCACCGAAGAATAACAATTGAATTTCATTTTGCGAAAATGAAAATGATTTAGAAACTCTGTGTAATTTATAGTTCAAGTTTAATTATATTCAATTGGAAATCAGACATAATCTGCATGTCCAGTAAAGTGTGTCTATTACATGTATGTCATATTTCCAGACTCAACGGCCGAGTTTTGAAATGACGGATTTTCGCAAAGTGGTACATGGAGGTATATTGTTATTGATTGATGGTGTCGAAAAGAATTTTAGAATTTCAACACTCCCTCCCCCTTCAATTTCTTTCTCGTATGAAATTCTAATGTAAGTTATGTCGAAGATTAATAAATAAAACAAATATGTTATCAATCCAAATGAAGTTTTAATGAAATTCAGTCTGCCCCATGCCAGAGAACATTGATATGCTTAGCGTTGTAAAGTTTTACATCTGTCAAAGTTAAGTCCCGGTAATACAAAATGCCCCCTATCCCCCATGTCTGCCTCCAAAATAAAAACCTTGCAAGCATAATGTTCATGTTTTGTGCAGTGTATTAATTTGTAGTATTTTATTACATGCACATATAAAACCTGAATTAAGCTACATGTACATATAATTCTAAAGCATTATTTTACAAATAAATTAAGAATAAAAAAAATATGTTTACATAATTCGAAGGCAAGTTAAGCAATATTATTCCCTATCGATAACAGAGTTTATATATCATTATTAAAACGAATAATAATATGACTGTAAAGACATATACTGTGTAGATATTATGAATAACAGAGATCATATTGACTACATGCAGTCAAAAAAAAAATTGCAGATGATAATTAAAATCCTTGACCTTCATAGAAACGCATTAAACGGGTACCAAAAAAATTAAATTTTTGAGAAAATTTATAGGCATAGTTTTGAAATCAAGGATTTCATTTCATTTTTTGATAATTAAATTGTTTTGAAAATCCATCTTCTCACTAAAGTTTCACATTTCTTTATACATATATCACATGTAATAAACTGGATCCGATGTAACCCCCTTTTCTCTTTCTCTAGATCTCTCATATCAATTTTAAAACATGAACTTGTTCATTCTGTTTTTAAAGTAGTATTTCGTATGGTAGTTTTTGTTACATTTAAATGCTTAAAAAATATCGAAAGTGGATGTGAGAAAAAAAATATTCAGTCAAAAAAAAAAATAATAAAAATAAATAAACACGACCGTCCAAACTAGCTAACAAACAAATAAAGTCAATATTTTAAATGTGCTGAAATTAAATGATTATAAATTTTTATTTTTTTTAAATTCCAGCTATTTTCTTTTTCTTCTTTTTTCAAATAAAATAGATTATTAAGGATAAATTAAAAAAAAAAATGAAGATCAGTTTAATTTTTGCTTCTTCCTTTTCTAAAGGCTTACTCCCAGACAGTACAAAATATTTATTTTAAAAAACTTAAAAACAACTGAAACGTGTTTTGAGCTGTTGTTAAATATTTTTTTTAATAAACCCATGCGATTTGAAATGTTTAGAAAAAAAACACTTGCAACGAAATTCCCCCTCTGGTACCTCTCTAGTACCTCGGGTTATCTGTCTTGTTTTTATTTATAGAAAATTATATCTCGTCTACTATCGTCATTCTTGTGTATTTTTCTAGATTTGTGAAGCATTCAGAAGAACTATGCTTTTCTTTTCTGTAAGAAGTTAGCCGAGCTTCAATTTTTTACCAAATACATCGCATAAAAACAATTTACAACAAAAGTTTATGCAACATGCATATGCACAAAATGTATTTTTTGTGAATGGTGGAGCGGATCAATATCCTTTGCGATATTGTTATAATGTCCGTGTTTAGTAGTACGACGTGCATGTGTACATTGGTTAGCAAATTAGAAGTGCATGTGTGGGTGTGTCTGGTGAGGAGAATCGGGAAGTAGGGGTTACTTCGTATGTTGATCATTGTATATTTATGCGCATGTGCAAAAACAATCCATTTTATTATTGTAGAGAGAGAGAATTTTATTTTTGCTGGTCTGCAATGCACATGATTTGTAAAACAGTGTGATATGTTAATTGTCAAGAAACCCCCTTCCCACTATATTTACACTTGCCAGTAAAAATAAATAGATTTCTTTTCTAAATTCCGTGCATGTGCCTATGAAAAAGCAAAAGCAAACTGATATACTGATCACCGACCCCCCCCCCCCCCTTACACACACGTGTGCACGCACGATTCTAATTTGCAACACCTATGATTTGAATATCAACTGATTTTAAATGGCTAATGAAATCAATATATAATGAAATCAGATCTTATGTAAGAATAAGCATAAGTTTATTTTTCCTTTTGTTTTATTTTATTTCCGTTTATTTTCTTCATCCACTACTCAATTGTAAATTATTCTAAACCTGACTGACCAAAAAATGTGTTATTACATTTTACGTTGTTGTATTTTGCTTAATCTCGACGCAAAATGTAACAACACAAAATGTAATAATCCAAAAATCGTGTTATTATATTTTGCGTTATTACATTTTGCGTTGATCTCGACGCAAAATGTAATAACGCAAAATGTAATAATCCTAAAAAGTGTGTTGTTACATTTTGCTTTATTACATTCTGCGTTGATATCGACGCAAAATGTAATAACGCAAAATGCAATAATCAAGGTTTATTACATTTTGCGTTGTTATTACATTTCGCGTTGTAACAATGCATCTTAAACTTGAAATATCATAAAATGTAAAGAATGGAAATCAAAAACATAATTCCACAGGATTTATCGTACTTGATCAAAGTCTCAAAGTTTTTACTATAGTAAATCAAAGTTCCAAAGTTTTTACTATAGTAAATCAAAGTTCCAAAGTTTTCAGTGAAGTAAATCAAAGTTCCAACGTTTTCACTACAGTAGATCAAAGTTCCAAAGTTTTCACTATAGTAAATCAAAGTTCCAAAGTTTTCACTATAGTAAATCAAAGTTCCAAAGTTTTCACTATAGTAAATCAAAGTTCCAAAGTTTTTACTTTGATACTATAGTTAACTACAGTAAACTATAGTTAACTATAGTTTACTAAAGTATTTTTTTGTTAGGGATAGCTCGATCGAAACCGATCCCGAATAAAATGCTGTCATATCTTTATTAAAACTAGTGGACATAGAGGTTCAGACACAAATTAAATATACGAATGAAAATTAATATTTATTATCAATATTCACATAAATGGCATAAGTTAATGTCAAAACGTAAACACGTGGTAAAAAAAATTCTGCGTTGACGTTCACCGTCACTCTGCAACGTCACATCTTTATGACGTTATTTCTCTGTTTTAGTAAAAATGCCATAAGCACCCTTTTCCCATGGGCGCAATCATATATGTATATGTACATGTATAAAGTACACTACAATATCAAATTCAAAGCTAATGAGGTTAGGGATATCCAAAAGTATGTTCTTTCAAGTAGACCAGGGTTTTTTTCCAGCGCACATGTAGCCAGGAATCATGACATACTCTAGATTTTGTTTTCCCATATATTTCATTTTGCTTGTTTTATTCACCCATGTCATGGTCTAAGCTGATTATATACAGAATGGGAATTCTGGCCTTTGAACTAATTTCCTAATTCATATAGAATGCACAGTGGCTGATCAACTGCCAGATACGCACAAAGTACGTTCATAGCCAACCAACTTAACTTTAGACGAATAAATGCTTAAGTGATCCCACAAGAAGCATTGTTCAAAACAAAGGATCTCATATCAGATTAATTTCCTTCAATTACAAATATCATTATCATTAAACAATATTTACTAAGCGCCTTATTAGGTCACCTGAGTCACTCAGGTGACCTATTGCTATCTGTTTTCGTCCGTCGTCGTCCGTCGTGTGTTAACATTTGAACATTTTCAGCTTCTTCTCTGAAACAGCTGAACCAATTTCAGCCAATTTTTTGCATATGGCATCTATGTCTGAAGGGGAACAAAATTTATGAATTTCATGGTCCCTGCCTCCCTGGGGCCTGAGGGGTGGGGCTAAAACCATCAATATTAATGCAATCTTTAAAAATCTTCTTCTTTACTCCTGGACATCAAGCAGTCAAACTGTTGACATGATTGTAATAAGCATTGAGCCCTCTACCAAAATTGTGAAATTCATGGCCCCAGGGTCAGGGGTTCTGGTGCTAGGGTGGGGCTATATAGATCATATAGTGAAAGTGCATTATTTCTTTGAAAATCTTCTTCTCTACTCCTGGGTATTATTTAAACAAATTAGGTACAGAGTTATGATCAGCAAGGGTGACTCTACCAAAATTGTGAAATTCATGGCCCCAGGGTCAGGGGTGCTGGGGGGGGGGTATATAGATCATATAGTGAAAGTGCATTATTTCTTTAGAAATCTTCTTCTCTACTCCTGGGTATTATTGAAACAAATTAAATAATAGTTATGATAAGCAAGAGTGACTCTACCAAAATTGTGAAATTCATAGCCCCAGGGTATGGGGTTCTGGTGTTGGGGGGGGGGGTTATATAGATCATATAGTGAAAGTGCATTATTTCTTTGAAAATCTTCTTCTCTACTCCTGGGTATTATTTAAACAAATTGAATACATAATTATGATAAGCAAGAGTGACTCTACCAAAATTGTGAATTTCATGGCCCCTGGGTCAGGGGTTCTGATGTTAGGGCAGGGCTCTATTTATTATATAGTGAAAATGCATTAATGCTTTAAAAATATTCTTCTCGGCTTCTGGGTATTATTTAAACAAACTAAGTACATTGTTATGATAAGCAAGGACACCTCTTCAAAAATTGTGAAATTCATGGCCCCAGGGACAAGGATTCTGGTGCTAGGGTGGGGCTATATAGCTCCTACAGTGAAGGTGAATTATTTCTTTGAAAATCTTTTTCTCTACCCCTGGGTACTATTTAAACAAACTAAGTACATTGTTATGATACGCAAGGATGCCTCTTCTAAAATTGTGAATTTTATGGCCCCAGAGTCAAGGGTTCTGGTCAAAAGGTGGGGGGGGGGGGGGCTCTATTGATTATATAGTGAAAAATCAAAATTTCTTTGAAAATATTCTTTTCTGCTTATGGTTAAAAAGCAAAGAAGCTAAGTATATAGTTATGATGAGCAAGAGTGCTTCTTCCAGAGTAATGAATTGCATGACCCCTGGGTCAGATGTGCTGGTGTAAGGGTGGGGCTGTTGATAATGTAGTGAAAATGCATTAATTCTATTAAATAATCCTGTCTGCTCCTTAATGTTAAGCAGTTAAACAAAGTGATTACTTATGATGAGCAAACTTGAAACTTCTGGTCCCAGGGTGAGAGGCTCTGGTGTTCCTCGGTGGTGAAGGGGGGGAGGGGGGGGGAGGGCTCTATTGATAATATAGTGAATCTGTAATGCATTATTTCTTTAAAAATCTTCTCTGCACTTGGGCATATCAGAGGCAAAAAGTGTAAAAGTTGTAATAAGGAAGGGTATTTTTACCAGATTTTTGAACATCTGGACCATTTGGTCAAGTGTTCTGGTCCTAGCCAGGGCTCAATTAATTTGCATTCTACTGAGAGGAGTTATTCCCCTTTGCCGTTTACTTTTGATAATTAATCACTGTAAATAATGTACTTGAAAAATTAATAGAATAAGAGAATTATGCAAGAATTTTTATTGTATAATACAAAAAGTATTTTCTTAGTTTTAATGATCATGTGGACTTGTAAGTAATAGATAAATAAAAATGAGACAAAAATAACTTAAATGTTCATCAAAGACCAAGAGAGGCCAATGTAAGAGATTACAACAAGGAATTGAAATAGTACAAAAGCACTGATATTTTGTTAATATGCTGTATGGTGATAGTGATAAATGGGGAACAGATTAGAACCTAATTTATGAACTGTTAATGAATAGTAGACTAATTATTTTGTTGATCCTGATCACCCAATTTTTCTTGCTTTTGGGCAACAAAGCTTCACCTTTCATTTCATTTTAATACTCTATGGATCCTCTAAATTGTTGTATTGTACTCAGGTGACCGTTAAGGCCCTTGGGCCTCTTGTATAATAAATCAATCACTCTAAAGCGCTGTACAACATAGAAAAATATATTTATAAAAATATAGAAACATTATCAGGAATAAAAGTAATATTGAATGGCATAAGAGATTGAAATTTAGTATTTATAACCTTTAAAAAATAAAAATATGAAAAATTTGATGAATATATGGTTTTAAAGTAAGACAAAAAAAAAAAAATATAAATTCAATCGAGCAGAAGAAATACCATAATAATAAAATTTAAGTCACGGATATTATACATAAATTGCCATTTCTAAAAAGTCTATATTAACTTGCCAAAGATAAAAAAAAATTAACCAAATGCCTCCCTAATAAGATGTTTTCTTTGAAAGTACGCACAGATGTACAGGAAAGCAGATATGGAGGTAGACAGTTCCAGAGGAGTGCTGCCGCCACATCAAAACTTCTATTGCCATAAGTTGAAGTTCAGTTCGACATTGCGGTCTTTGCAGTGTCTGCTTGTTTGCTGATCTAAGGGAACGACTAGGTTGATAAATGTTGATGAGCTCTTTTATGTACTTTGGTGCCATGTTGTTTATAGCTTTGTATGTATAAAGAAGAATTTTGTATTGGATGCGTTTCTCAATTAGAAGCCAATGTAGAGACATGAGAATAGGAGTAATGTGCTCCCCCCTCCTGGTACGGCTGATACATGTAATACGTGCCGCTGTATTCCGTATTCGGTGCAATTCGGCCGATATGCGTCATTATTGTAGAACACAAATCTTAATCCCGTTCACTTCAAATAGGAAGTAGGAAAGCACATCTGTCATCAAGATGCAACAGGGGAGGTTAATTTAGCTATACAGCGGTGGTTATCGAATGCAAATTGTTTATGCGTCCATTTAGTCGTTACAATGTTGTTTACATATTATTTCTTTTTACTTTCTTTCATGCCAAGGTAATTTACTATGGATAGTTGGCTCTTAAATTGTGAAGAGGGATTTTAGAATCATTTAACAAAGGAGAT
Source organism: Saccostrea echinata (assembly GCF_033153115.1). NCBI lineage: Eukaryota > Metazoa > Mollusca > Bivalvia > Ostreida > Ostreidae > Saccostrea > Saccostrea echinata. The sequence continues at coordinate 13,968,841 of NW_026889776.1, read as the reverse complement.
AATTTGATTTTTGGAATGTTATATGTGTTAACAGAGAAAGAAGAGTAAAGCTTCCCAATCGTTTCACGAAAAAAACATCTCCGGCTGACGTGACATTAAAATGTAGCGATGCTGTTCCAAATCAATAGACATATGCATGTTTATAATTTCCCCTAAACTTATTTAATTATCCTGTAAATGGCAAAAAAATTGCCCACTTGTTTTATTTGTTCTTTATAAAATGTTGCCAAATTTTCATGAATTTACATCTGTTATTTGTGAAATGTTAAGAGATAACGAACAGTATTGAACTGAAAGTAAATGTCTCAATAATTTCCGAACACACACACACACATATATGTGTATATAAATATATATATATAAATATAAATATATATATATATATATATATATATATATATATATATATATATATATATATATATATATATATTCCTTAGAATTTAGCCAATTTAATTCATTACATTGCTCTTATTCAGTCTGTACAACTGATTTTTGTCTGCGTTATTGTTCTTGAAAGTATAAGTATACTGCTCATATTATCTGGGCTTTAAAGATATACTTCGAAATACATACATGTACCAAGTCAATAAACTTCAGATCTTAATTTTCCAAACAGTAGAATAACATATTAGTATCTACACTGCCTTGGATTTAATTTTTATAATTTGTATACATTAATGGCATGTTTTATTATATCAAAGGACATGCGTTGTAAAATAAACAAATATCAAGAAAAGTAAAAATAAGAATATAGACATTTCCAATATTTAAAATGAAAAGTAAGTTAAAAAAAATCAAATAACATTTTGAGATAACAAACTAAAAATGTGTTGACAATATAACCATACTTCATAATAAATGTCTATGGAAAAGTTCCGCCCATCTCTACTTATTGTAATAAAATGAAAAGGAATTATAACACGTATGTAGCCTACAGTCATTGAAAGTAACGAAATCGACAAGCTGTTTGTAATGATTGAAACCAATCCAGGTCTTATGGGTCCAAGCACCATTTATAAAGAAGTAATCCTTTATTATAAAAACAAAAGCCTAACAATTGGTACTAAATATGTCAGTCTAAATACTTGTACAAATACAAAAATCCTGAAACTTCAACGATTGATGGACATCTTATTTCTGAATCTGAAATTGATTCCGTTTTCTTCGAAACCAGTTCCTTGGCATGAAAAGTCCTTGAAGCAAGTTTCGTCGTAAGCATTGAAGTGAGGTTTAGTAAAGAATAAAGCAAAACCCGCACAGCAAGCTCCAAGTACGTTTCAAGATGGAAAGGATAAAACTAACACGTGTTAAAACTAGAGTGTACCAAGGAACACATGCGTCTCCTGCTTCAAAGCATCATTGAATATTCAATTAAATCTAAAGGTGAAAGATATTTTTAAATGCTAGAAGCATTATTTCAAAGAACAAATCTGCAGGACAGTAGCACGCAGGGGGGGGGGGTCTGAAAAAGTTTTTGATGTAGTTTTACTATGCAGATTTTCATTTGGAAGCCGCTTGCCCCCTCCCTTTGTATAATCGGACACTGGCAAATCCAGCATTAATAAAACGTTCCGAAAAGTTAGAGAAAGGTCCAACCCCCCACCCCCCCCCCCACCCCTCGACGAAGTAGAGATTTCGAGTATGGCTTTTTGTAAGACCGATAAAATAGTATTTATCATATACTAATAAATCTGACACTCAAATACAAATATGATTCCCCAACCCTCAAAGCTGATTGATTGATTGATTGTATGTTGTTTAACGTCTCATTCGAGAATTTTTCACTCATATAGAGTCGTCACCATATACCGGTGAAAGGCTTCAAATTTTGACTTTACTCGGCACTCATGGCCATTGAGCAGTGAGATTTCATTACCGTGCCAACGCCTGCCGTAGCACAGTGCCTCTGTTTTTAAGGTCTCATCCGAATGACCCGCAACTTTCACTTCAAAGTGCCGCCGAGCGCAAGGCAAAGGAACAGTTGCTACCCATTTTTTATCGATTTAGGTCAGTCGCGGCCGAGATTCGAACTCACGACCTCCCGATCACGGAGCGAGCGCTCTACCGACTGAGCTATCGTGAACGATCCCTCAGAGCTGAAGTGAATAATGAAATAGTAATTGTGAGAAATAATTTTTTTTAATTTCATAAATACGATTTAATCCATTTATTTCAGTATTTACTACAATTGCCAACGATCCTTGTATACCGATCCCGATGTATTTTCATGGTATTTAAATTTTAGTCTTATGTGGTAACTGTATCATATATAGTTTCAAAGTAGTTTCATGAGCTCATAAACATGTGATATAAATGCTAATTATCAAAACCTTGCTTCTCAAAATCAAAAAGAGACGTGGTAAATCAACAGTCCGGAATATTTTTGCAAAGTAGGTCAAAGGTCAAGGTCAAGTGAACTATAACACTTGTATTCTTCATAATGCTTTATCTCAAACAGTGCACATGCTAAATAGCATAGAGGTACCTCTTAAATGTCAAAGCTGTATATCGGCAACATTAACGATATGCAAAATATCAAATCAATACCTCTTACAGTTCTCAGGACATAGTTTGTGACAGACGGACGAACGGACAGATAGACGCCCCGTAAAGTAATCCCTAAGTGCCGCTCTCGTTTGCAGAATTTTAAGTCAATAGAAATTGTTGAACTTTGTGTTTTTCTAGGGGCCCTGCTTTTCAATCTAGTGCGCTCCTGTGCAAATGTGCCTTATTACAGCTTTACTTAAAGCCCCTCTCGCACTAGGCTGCGTTCTAAAGAGTTTTCATGGCATTGTGAAATTTTTGATATCGCCGTGGGAATTCATAACATATGTGCAAATATATTTGAAAATTTCAAAAGATGAAGAATATCGCCTGATGGCGATTCAACGGATCTCCTGCGATGTGCTACTGTGTTCTTTGAAGGTTTACTCGACAATTAACTGCGCTCTCGTTGAGTGCTCATGATGTGCTAAACAGTTGTCCCTTACTGTTCACAGCTTGTAGAATGAGCGGACTGCGTGTACAAAACGTTCTTTTGTATGTAGATAAAACAAATGACACTGAGATATCTTTGTGCAAATTCCGTCAAATACTTCAGCGTCAATTCTGCTGTAATGTGCGTTACTTGAGCGCGCCAACAACTTTTGAAGCGCTGTTAGAAACCCTAAGGCCCTGCTATGGTGACCTTAAGGCTTTTCTTCTGCCTGTTTGTATCAGAGGCCTATTATAGGTATGCCTAATGCACGATGTCGCATGACATTCAAACCGCGTTACTTTGAGATGCCACTTAGTTATTGCAGCGCTGTTAGAAACGCAATACGTTAAGGCAACATTTTCTATAAAAAGGCACCTAAACCGAGACACTTAAAGTTCACTGTCTTATTTTTTAGCATGAAACTCTATCTGAAATATCTTAATGGCTTTATGAAGAGTTTGTCCATTGCTTTTCACATCGGTATTTTTTGTCATCATGTGACCCTCTACAGTCACGTGAGCTCCGATTTAAGGTCAAAATATGAAATGTCAATAATTTTGATGTTGATCTGGATTTAAATAAAAACGTAAATTAGAATTATAAAAATAAAATAATTGAATGAAAGATCGTACATATACATAATCTTGTACAGTATCTTGAGATGATGAAATGCTATAATTTGTCAAAACCCTTTTTTTTTCCTTTTTTAGTAACAATTGTGATAATCATTATTTTCTTTTAAGGTCAAGATCTAGAAAATGACTTTAGACCGTCTTTTCGGTGCTAGATCCATTATGACGTCATAATCAATTTAAACTTTCCTTACCCCGTACTTTACAGCTCCAATAGAATATGTAGAAAATAAAGTATTTTCATTGCATTCAATTTGAACGTTTCGTCTGATAAATTTACAATATAAATTAATTGATTTTAAAAATAAAAAAATTAAAAAAAATAAATGTGTAAATATAACATGCTACCTGGATAATTAAAATATAAATATATATATTTTTAAAAATCATATTAATAATGATTTCACACTGTACATTAACACGCTCTGCTGGTAGAATATTTTATTTACATCGAATGACAAACTGGCATGCTGATCGGTCGACACGCTGATTGGTTAACACGACTTATCGCTAACCTTGATTGACAATTCTGTTACGCAACAACGAACGCGCGTTCGCTTTCCGCCCAGATAGCATGACTACGTTGGCCCAACGTTGGCTAATGGTTGGACCGTTGGCCGATGGTTGGCGTTGGGTGTACAACGTTGGCCCGACGTTGGGCCAATGTTAACATAACACTATTTTACTCAAAAGCCGAGGTTGGTTGGGGACACAACGTTGGCCCAACGTTGGGCCACTGTTGTTAGCTTGTCACCCCTAAGTTGACGGAGTTTGTTGGGAGTACAACGTTGGCCCAACGTTGGGCCACTGTTGTTAGCTTGTCATCCCTAAGTTGACGGAGTTTGTTGGGAGTACAACGTTGGCCCAACATTGGGCCAACATTGTGAATTATGTCCTTATTTTGATACATTTTGTTGGGTAGACAATATTGAACCAACATTGGGGTGAAGCAAGAATTCAGGAAACAGGAGAATTGTTCGTTATAAAATCGGACAAAGACAGAGAGAGAACACGAAAGAAAAAAAAAGAAAAAATAGTTAATTATATGTATTTAATGTTACACATACCCTGTGTTCTTAATAAACATGCCTGGTGATGTATCAAGTTATTTAACGTAAAATATGTTTAAATCTTTAAACACCACAATAAATTAAATGTTTTTGAGAATCACATAAAAAATTATTGAATTATGCATAAATTTAAATTAACTCGCATATCAAAAAATGAAATGAAAATATAAGACGAACACACTATAAAGACTTCCATTACATAATTTTTCTAAAGTGTTGGATTTAGGGAGCATATTCCAAGATAAGAGCACATTTTCTGACCAAGCAATTAGGACAGGGTTTTCCACAGCGTGAGACTGGCCAGTTTCTATGGTAATCGTGATATCTGATAGGACGGGATGGTCAAATCTGCATCTTTTTAGCACGTCCAACATTTTAATCACCAAAGTTTCCTACAGAAGAACGTTATAGGTGTTATGTTAAAGAAAGCTTTGAAATGTGTGTTCTTTAATGTGGATTTTTAGAGCTGTGTCCAGACAATTCACATATACAAAAATGTAAGTACAATTTACCTCAAATTATTTCAGATTTTAATGCACAAAATGCAAAGTTTGTTTATCTAAGCATGCTAAATGCATTCTTTATCTTTTTTCTAAGCTTTCCGAAGTTTAATGTAACTAGTTCAGTTGCTAATCACTGTGCGTTTTCTGCATGATGTTTTATAAATCATAAAATACATGTAAAACATATTGTTACCATTAAAATCTAATTTGTACACGGTTAACAGCTCTTGAGCTTAATTTTTGGAAAATGGTAAATTAAGTGCATCAACTGTGACTGTAACAAAGGAAAATATATAATCACGTCCATATTCCAGCTACATTTGGATTCATAAATTTTATTTTTTGCATATCTTTGAAAGTTTGGCTGGGTCAGTTTCATAATCATTTAGACATCTATAAAATTCTGTCATATTTTCTACCAAATGTTAAGAAAAGAAATCAAGGAGTTATTACTTGGTGCTTTAATGGAATGCAAATCTCTTCTTCATATGCATAGATTAAAATTCTCATTCTATTTAATTGGTGGAAATAACTTGCTGAATAAAGAGGAGAGTATTTGCTGCCATGTTTTCTAACAAAATTGCATGGAATTCCATTCGATGGGCAAATGAGGAAAACCGGCTTTTTTAAAGATGATGGGGATTTAAAAAGAAAGTAAATAAAAACATGAAAAATACGTGCTCAGTTTTCTCCCAGAAAATGTTATAGTCGTACATTGCTACTAAATGTAAAAAAAAAAAATAATAATATTACCAATTAAAAAAAACACAAAATAATGAAAATACCAATTGCATTATAGTTTCGAACAAGGAATAAATTACTATGAACTTCTATAAAGTACGACTTTACTTTTAGTTTTCAGCATTTCTCCTTATTTTGAGATTTGCTAAATGGAATTAACTTTTATTTCAAGGAGCTGTTCGAACTATCCACTTGTGTGCCGAATGAATTCCTATGGAAATTAGCAATTCCACTGCATGTGATCAGGAAGGAAGAATAAGAACAGAAAGGGAAAGAAAGAAGGAAATGCGTTCAAAAAATGCAACGGAGGACAGTGATTTGTTATTAACCTGTTAACAAGTGAATTTGCGAAAGAGTGTACATAGTAACAATAAGTGGAAAAAGTTAGAAAATTTATTCTAGATACAAATTTTAATCTTTAAAAAAAGGACGAAATTATTTATTGTTTTAATTATATTCAAAATACATTTGTTATTTTATACTTTCATTTGCTTCCCTTGTGTAGAAACAATAAATTCCATCACTAATAATTTATTTTGTTCTGATAAAATATACATGTAAGAAGTTAAACAAGCCTGATATTACTTTCTATTTATTTTAGCTAACTTGTATTTTCAAGTATAGGATTGGAGGTAGATTTCTTTCTGATTGTAGAGACAATCGGATGAGTTCATATGCAGATTTGTAACAAATAAATGTGTGTATGACTACACGTTAGGCCAATGTTGGTGAACTATATCGGGCCAACATTGGGCCGATAAGCAAAATGACATTGGGCCAACGTCATTTGCCAACATTGGCCCAATGTAATTAATGACGTTGGTCCAACATTGACCCAACGTCGCATTCATTGGGCCAATGTTGGATCAATATCTGTAGAATAACACCTTACATTGGGCCAACCTTGGCCCAACATATCGGGCCAACATTGGGCCGATGAGCAAACTTACATTGGGCCAATGTTAGCTTGCTATCTGGGCGGGTTCGCTACTGAATTTGGTGTTCGCTCTGGGTCCGCTGCGGGTTCGCTCGAGGTCAGCTATAGCGAACCCCAAGCCAACCCGGGGTGTGCTTTGGGTTTGCTTTCTGTTAGGCTGTGTGTGGTCGGTATTGTGTGTATCGTAGTGTAGTCTAATTGTGAGATATAATTAGATTGAAATCAGACCAAAACTGTAGCAGGAGTAATATTTTAAATGAATTTACAGAAATTTCTATTTTTAGTAACCATGGCAAAACCATTCATTATCAAAAACCAATTCCTCCAAATATGCATCGTAGTGTAGTCTACTTGTGTGCTAAGATATTTTATAATCAGACTAGAATTGTAGGAGGAATTGTCATTCCAAGGAATTTCACAGATATTTCTATTTTTAGTAACGCTGTGAACACCATTCATCGAAATCAAATACCGATACACTTAATTATGTATTTTAGTGTAGTCTACTTGTATGCCAAAATAAATCAAAATCAGACCAAAACTTTAGCATGAATAGCATTTTAAAGGTATTTCGCAGAAAATTCTATTTTTAGTAACCATGGCAACACCATTAATCAAAAACCAGTGCACTAAATTATGTACCTTAGTGTACATGTAGTCTACTTGTGTGCCAAGTTATATTGAAATCAGACCAAAACAGTAGGAGGAGTAGCGTTTTAAAGGAATTTCACAGAAATGTCTATTTTTAGTAACAATGGCAACGCCGTTCATCGAAATCAAAAACAGATGCACTAAATTATACATCTTAGTGTAGTGTACCTGCGTGCCAAGTTATATCAAAATCTGACCAAAAACTGAAGGAGGAGTACCGTTGTTGCGCCTCCCACCTCGGGAGAGAGTGGGGCAACTTTGTGAGCTTTCCACTCCCGTACGTTAACTTTATTTAGAATAATTAATTAAGTCAGGATAAAAGTTCAACAAATAAAATTTATTTACACTATGTACAATTTGATATGACTTGTAATAACAAAATCACAATATCTGACACCAAAAAGTAATGTCACTCCCACAACCCGTATGAATAATCTAAATCCCCCAAAATAATTATAAAAATTAGCTACTTGTACTGAAATATACTTTCCTTAATTTAATATACTTCATTTGTACCTAACCTGTAAGTCCTATATAGTTTTATTAATAAATTGAAAATCCCATAAATTCTCCCGTCGATGGGTCTCCCAACTCTACTTATGGGGCTCCCACAGGGATATCTCGGCGCCCATATATCTTAATATAACTTAACTAAGTGTAAAATAATTACCCTTCTGCTTTGTGCAGCCATCCCTTGTAATAGGGTGTGTATGGGAAATGCTCTCGGCTTCTGACTCCGAATTTCTCTCCCCCCTTTCTCCTCCTAGCAGACGAATTTTCGGCTCTTTATACTCTTACAGTACCCACTGGTTACCTCAATTAACCAATCGCTGACCCGAAACGACCCTACGACACTTCCGGAATAAACAAATCAGGGAAAGTGCACGCAGTGAAGTTTTCTAATAGAGAATCATTAATAACCATACAAAACGGGATTTTATCTTCCAAAATGTGATAAGTACAAGTAGCTATTATTTTATTAAGTTGATATAAACAATGACAATAAAGTGTTCAAAGATGAAACGTGATAAATAACATCAAACATGCTATCGAGACCGGGTCGAAATACAGTGAACCCGACTCTAAAACAATAATATACGATTGACAGCATATAATCAATATCTTTTGCAACTATTTACCGATTATTTAATCACAATCATATTATGTGTTATAATGTTACTATACATATTAATCTGACGAAAACAACGATTGGATAGTACAATATGTACACGCTGCGAGTGATCAACTGGTATAAATACACAACGTGAAGAAATGAATTTCGTAACATAGCCCCCTCCTGAAGAAAACATTCGTTCCGAATGCAACTGGACATGGGTTTACTGATATCATCACTTGCAGCTATATATAAGCATAAATCAATGACAAAAATACAATGTATATGTACAATGACATGTATGCATGAAATGACAACAAATGATATTCATGAAAAATAGTAACCAATCGTATCACTCTTAACTTAAATTCATTTTTATACAATCTAATTATAATACATGTTTGGCAATGTACAAAAGAATTAGCAATATCTCTTCCACTAAGTATCCATATATTAAAAACAACAAATGCAAAATCAAATGGAATCTAGTGGGCTTTACAATATTTATAATTCTCTTACCATCAATGCATAATAGACACTTCACTTACGAATGATTGAACATGAACATATATTCAAATAGAAAATTAATGCCTTGATTTCATTAAAGCATTGAATATCACACACAAATCACAGGTATTCCTCTAAAAATTCCTTATGTCCCAAGATCATTACAAACATCTGACTCCCAATTATCTCAGCTAAAGTCTCTAACCTATAGAAAACGGCTGCAATGTGTGTCTTACGTAATGTTCTGGCATCACTGGGCAGATGACAGTTGATTTTCTTAGCCCCGTCTCTAAGGAAATGAAGTATTATATCAAAATACGTAGAGTCTCGGTCTACATGACACACATTCATGTCCCCTCGGTCACGAATAGTGTAGGATGGCATAATGTTAGGGTCCTCCACCATCTGCGCAAACAACGAATCTAGGTGGTTCCTTAGTGTGGCACGTGTCGTTACAAATAATTTTCCTCCTACATCTAGTCCAATTCGTTCCTGGGGCATTGTGGATGGGGGTTGCACGCTACTGGGGAGAGATGCTTGGATGGAGGCGTCCTTCTTGTCAAACTCCCTATCGGTGGTGGTGGTAACTGTCCGAATAGGTGTTGAAGTTGCCGGTGGTTCGGCAATGGAGACATCCGAGACAGAAGGGTCTCTTCCTCTGAGGAATCACTCAGCGTATCTCCAAAGAGTCGCTTAAAGGACTTCCTTGTGGGTGTCCGAGGAGTTGATCGGCTCTTGAGTGGTGAAGTTACAGGTAGAACAACTGCATCAACCAGCGAGAAGGGTTTCTGTGCTGACGCAGTGTTCTTCTCCGAAGGCACGGGTGGTGGCGCTGGAGTGGACCTCTTCGCCTGCTTCCTACTCTTCTTTACCCGATGCGGCTCTGTGAATTGGGATCTCCTCTTGGCCTGGCCTGGATGGTATGGCTGGTCGCTGAAGACCAAGGGGAGCTCCTTCGTGAAAGGAACCACGTTCCTTCCTCTTCCTCGCTGGAACGCCTCAAACTCCCTCTCCTCCTCCAGGGTGAGTGTTAAGGTGGATTTCTTCACTCTCTGTAGGGTCCTCCCCTCGCAACCATGCTTCTGGTCTTTGTGGCCCAGGATCATTCCACAAGTGGTGCACTTAAACACAGAGCCGGAATGGACTACCGTCATATGACGTTCACAATGACTCTGTTGGGTGAATTCTCTCTCCTCTTCACAAAGGCCACATCTGAATCTTTGGACCTACAAAGTGATAAAGGGATACTTAGTCCCTCATTCTGTGATAATATCCCAAAACATCAATAATGGGCATAAATAATACTGCAGAAAATGACTTGGTAAAGTTTACAATAAATGATAAATTATTTAATACTGTATACTCTAGGCTAAATATTTTCCTAGTCAAATCCCATATTACTAATTGGGTTTATTAATTCCTTTGTAAGGCTTCAACAGATTGTAGTGCATAACTTTGGGTTTGCTTTTAGTTGTTTTTCTTATTTTATATACAACATCATTTATTCTTTTCAAAATTAAGTATGGTCCTGACCAATGACATTGGAGCTTTGGTGATCCCATTTTATTAATATTAATGGCATAGTACCATACAAGATCTCCCTCTTCGTACATTTGCAGACCTGCCTACCCTTTTTATTGCAAGGGTGTAATTTCAGTACTCATTTTGGTGGAATTTCTGGGGTAAAGGCGTAGTCCTTTATGTGTCCCTAGTTTGATGTTTTGCAACGATACTATATTGTTTAAATAAACCGGGAATTATACATTATTGAACAAAGGAAGCATGAGTGTTTCTTTTTCAAATCATTTATCGACAAAAAGTCCATGTGTTGTAAAACTGGTATCCTAAATGCAGTCATATCAAACTTACTTAAATTTGAATGCCTAATGGTTAACTTCTAGGAAATTACATACTTCATAGCTACATTTCCATGTTAATACAAATTCTGCATTATTGTCCTATGTCGCTTTTGTTTTCTATACATTTACTTGTCTCTATGTTGTTATAAGCAATGTATGAATAATCTGAATTGAAAATTGAACTGACTTTACTTATTGCACATAGCATTCAATATTTTTCTAATATTTTGCATGCCACTCGTTTTAAAGGAATATTATAACTACAAGGTATATTACGTATGATGTTTGTATGGTAAATAATCATATCGTGAAAAATTAATAAGTATTATTTATCTTCTCGTTTTCATTTAGAAATACCTTTAACTCTCAAGTTAGCCTTTCATCAACAAGTTTTCCAGAAAAATATTTAAAAGCGTAAAATTAAATTTCATGGCGTAGTAGCGTAATTTTGTGGTAAAAAGCGGAAGAATTACGCCAAAAGCGGAAGGGTAGGCAGGTCTGTGGAGTGGGTCTCCCCCTGATGTTTGCCGATTTCCGACCCGCGAAGTCAACACGGGACGGTTTCCCTGTTGTTTACAAGTGTTTGAATTTCCCTGTTTGGGATTTTGGTTTGAGGCACTCCCATTTTGGGTTCTCCAAGAATAGCTACTCCTATTTTCCCTCCTGTGGTCTGGGCCATTAAAATTAGATTTTTGGGCTCTCCAACCAAAATCTCTGTGTTTATTTCTCTGATTCCCATTTTCCCCATTTCCCCTTCTAATAGATGGGCTGGGATTCTGTCTACTGGTTGCTTTTTCCAACCTTTCTATGTTCTCATTCAATCTTCCTAATAACTTTGTCAATGAATCATGGGTATTACTACTCCCACTAGAATCTATGGCGTTTACACTGTTTGTACATTTCTGTGTATCTGCCAACCTATAAGTTTTTAACCTTATTGCAAGAGTTTCTGCTTCACTAATATCCCTAGGTCGGGCCTCCCTAACGCGCAGCCTAATGTCGGGATCTGGTAAGGCATCTATGAACTGATCTAATGCTAATACGTTAGTGAGACTTGGCTCAGCACTGGGATAGCCTTGCCTAGTTAATTTCTTTATTGCCTGGGCTAGTTCAGAGATGCTCTCATTTTTACCCCTTACCCGGGTTTTTAATTTTGCTTTAAACATCTCAGATCTTTCTGTTGCCCCAAAGCGTCTTTTTAATGCCGTTATCAGGGTATTATAATCCCTTCTCTGATCTGGGCTCAACTCTCCCAACAAACTACATGTATCTTTAGCTAAATGACCCGCTAACTGTGTAGATTTGGTTCTATAATCCCAATTATTAAGGTCGGCGACTATCTCAAATTGGGAGAGATAATCGTCAAAATCTTCATTCCCATCAAATATCCTGGGTTTGGCTTTTTCTCTGGGGGGATCCCTAAAAGGTGTTAACATATTCCTATTCCCATTGTGACCGGGAGTGCTAAATCTGTTCATATTGGGTACCTTAGGTAACTGATGGTAATCTCCCATCCCTGACCTAGAATCTTTCCTACTAAATTCTGGGATGTCACAAGTAAGATTGTATTGAGATTCTATCATCCCTCTATTTATCCCATTTTCTTCTCCCACTTTATATTGGTCAAATGAGCTTGGGTGTCTATTTTCCCTAAAATTGTCATTACCTAAATGCGATGGCATTTGATATGGAGGTCTATCATTGATGTGGGCATCTTTTATCCTTGTTTGATCCCGTTCCCATAAATTCTGGGATTCGTGTTTAAACTTCAAAATTTCTTCCTGCATATTTCCTAACTTCCCATCAATTTCTTTCCTAATGTTTACAAATTGCTCTCCTATCTTTCGATTCATCTTTGCAAATTCATTAGAAAATTGCTCTTGTAAAACTCTAACTAATGAAACATTTGCATTTTCAGATATGGGAGACATGCACAGGACGAAAGACCATCTTTAAGCAATCGCTTAATGGTGGCTTAATGGTAGCTTAATGGTGGCTTATAGAAGTTAATTCCTTTAAGCCACCATTAAGCCACCATTAAGCTGCAGCTTCTAGGTGCTTAATGTCCAAACTTCATTAAGCTACCATTAAGCCACCTTTAAGCTGCAGCTTAATGGTTACTTAATGTCCAAACTTAATTAAACCACCTTAACGCATCCAGTATCAAGTCTTTAAACTAACTTGTTAAGTTTGAAGTTGTTTCAGTATCATTTACGCAAATACTTATTCAATTCATAATTTTTCTTGCTATTTCTAACATCTTTGTCAATGCGTATAAACTCGGGAACTGAGAACAGCTTCACCAAATGCCTTAAAATTTTCGCTCCCTAAAATCAGTTTGTTTGAATACTTGTTTTAAAATTATTTTTATCCATAAATACATAATATATATTAATTTAAAAAAATCACATATTTTTCTTTCGTGTTTGGAGAGCCACGTTCCACTGCCGAATTCATAGGAAATGTGATTAGAGTCATTTTCTTCTGGAATATCTCTAAGTCTCTTAATTGTTCTTTGGGTAGAGAAATGTTTAAAAATATATAGGTATAGATTATATTGCCAATCTTTGAATTAATTCATGAATAATTTGAATTAATTCTTGGTTAAGTACCATTATTTTTTCCTTTCTTTTAAAATACTGCAGAAGTAAGAATTTATTAAAAATAATGCAGAAGTAAGAATTTATTTAAAATAATGCAGAAGTAAGAACTAATCAAAATATAGTCGGTCTTCAATGTTTGTTATTTCAAAATCAATTTTCAGAAGAACAGCCGATCAGATTAAACAGGGTATCCGACCAGATTTATACACATTGAGAAGCGGAATAAAATAATCAGTGTACAGTATATCGATTAGTTAGACAATAGACCTTAATTAGGTGTCCCCACCAGTCCCCGGTCAATTAACAGGAAACTATACACGGGAATGTACAGTGACAGATTTTGATGATCTATTTTTTTTTTACAAAACTTAAAATTTACGCAAGCATATAACAAATTAGAAATTATAATTGTACACAAAAAGACAATTATTTTGATACCCATAATGATATAAAAAGAATTAAAACTGAAGATGATATGTTACAAAAATATTTTATAACTTATTTAATTGTTACGCAAAGATTGTCAAAAAGAGTAAATATCCGCAGCATATTTATAAGAACTATAATCTGTTTTTTTCCCAATCGTTCTCTTTCGATGATATATTCCTTTTTAATAAAAAAAAATTTGTTATATCTGTTGAATTTCAGTCTTTTCATGCTTATAAATCTGCGAATAACAGAACGAGGAATTCAGTTACTTAAAATCAAAAAGTTGTTCCACACCATCACACCGAACTCCGGTCCACGGTTAAGAAATATTAACGTAATATAAAACTTTATCAAAATTTCTTTTTTAAAATATATACATATAAATAAATATAATTATTCGTATTATTGATTAATAAATATAGACATCAGAAAAAAAAAATACATATACAGGTACCTGTAACCATTCCAAACAAGTTTTGTTAAAAATAAAGGTTTTATATTTCATTTCAATTTCGACAGCCTTGATAGCTCAGTTGTTAAAGCGTTCGCCCTCCAATCTTAAGGTCGTGGTATCGAATCCTGTTGGGAACGCTTTTTTTTCATTTATTTATTATTTTTTAATTTTCTTTCCTTTACATTATTTTCGCTGAATTAACAAATGTATAAACTCGATATTTGTAATTTTTGTGAAGAAATCATTATAAAAATAATATTTAACCCGTAAAAGCAGTTTTATCGACTGCGTAGTGGTGACTTAATGGTGGCTTAAAGGTGGTTTAATGGTAGCTTAATGGAGTTTGGACATTAAGCACCTATAAGTCTGGCTTAATGGTGGCTTAATGGTGACTGAATGATTGTCTAGAAGCTACCATTAAGCACCTATAAGCCACCATTAAGCCACCATTAAGCTACCTTTAAGCATCCATTAAGGACTTTGAGATGGCTTAATGGTAACTTAATGGTGGTGTATTTATTACTTAAATGTAGCTTAAAGGTGCTTAATGGTGACTTAAAGACAACAATTAAACCATCATTAAGGACCTATAAGCCACCATTAAGCCAAACTTAAAGGAAGTGTTTCATCTTGTGATGGCTGCTGAGATACCCTCTGTAGGAGCAGGGACTTTCCCGTTATCTACTATGGATCCAGTGGGACTGAAAATTTGCTGACCTATGGGTCTGAAAGTGACTTCCCCAGATTCTTTTAAATCTGACATTTTTTGTGTTTAATATTTTATTGTACGATATTAATTTTGAAATGCTTGTAAAATTTTGAATTAAATAAAGCTAACCGGAAATGTGGAAAATTCTTCCCTAACAGGGGACTGATCCCACTTCTGACACCAGTGTTGCGCCTCCCACCTCGGGAGAGAGTAGGGCAACTTTGTGGGCTTTCCACTCCCGTACGTCAACTTTATTTAGAATAAATAATTAAGTCAGGATAAAAGTTCAACAAATAAAATTTATTTACACTATGTACAATTTGATATGACTTTTTGTAATAACAAAATCACAATATCTGACACCAAAAAGTAATGTCACTCCCACAACCCGTATGGATAATCTAAATCTCCCAAAATAATTATAACAAGATGTGTTTGTGAAACACTATGCCCCCGTATGGCAGCTTATGTCGAAGGTTAAAGTTTCTCAAATGCAAGTCAAAATACAGGCCAAAAGATAAAAAATGTTGATACCCAAAGAAAGATCTTGTCTCGAGGAAAACACCTGTGGAATTTGAAAGACCTAGATACAACTGTTCAAAAGTTATGGTGAAGGTTAAAGTTTTTTAAATAAAAGTCAAGGTCAAGGTCAAAGTGGTTGGTATCCAAAGGAAGATCTCGTCACAAGGATTACATATGTGAAGTATGAAAGCCCTAGCACCAACCATTCAAAAGTTATGGCCAAGGTTAAAGTTTTTCAAAAGTAGGTCAAACTCCTAGTTCAAAGTCAAAGGGTCAAAGTGGTTGGTATCCAAAGGAAGGTCTTGTCACAAGGATTACATATGTGAAGTATGAAAGCCCTAGCATCAACCATTCAAAAGTTATGGCCAAGGTTAAAGTTTTTCAAAAGTAGGTCAAACTCCTAGGTCAAGGTCAAAAGGTCAAAGTCGTTGGTATTCAAAGGAAGGTCTTGTCACAAGCATTACATATGTGAAGTATAAAAAGCCCTAGCTCCAACCATTCAAAAGTTATGGCCAAGGTTAAAGTTTTTCAAAAGTAGGTCAAAGTCCTAGGTCAAGGTCAAAAGGGTCAAAGTGGTTGATATCCAGAGGAAGGTCTTGTCACAAGAAATACACATGTGAAGGTTGAAACCCTAAGCACCAACTGTTCAAAAGTTATGGCCAAGGTTAAAGTTTTTCAAAAGTAGGTCAAAGTCCAAGTTCAAGGTCAAAGTGGTTGGTATCCAAAAGAAGGCCTTGTCACAAAGAATACACATGTGAAGTTTGAAACCCCAAGCTCCAACTGTTCAGAAGTTATGGCCAAGGTTAAAGTCTCATAAAATTTTGCAAAAGTGGGTCAAACTCCAAGGTCAAGGTCAAAAGGTCAAATATGATGGTACCCAAAGAAAGGTCTTGTCACAAGGAATACACATGTGAAATATGAAAGTCATAGCTCCAACCAATCAAAAGTTATGGGCAAGGTTAAAGTTGACAACAGACAGACAGACAAACAAACAGACAGACAGGACAAAAACAATATACCCCCGGGATCTTTCGATCCGGGGGCATAAAAATTAGCTACTTGTACTAAAATATACTTTCCTTAATTTAATATACTTTATTTGTACCTAACCTATAAGTCCTATATAGTTTTATTAATAAATTGTAACTCCCATAAATTCTCCCATACGTTTTCCCGTCGATGGGTGTCCCAACTCTACTTATGGGCCTCCCACATGGATATCTCAGTGCCCATATATCTTAATATAACTTAACTAAGTGTAAAATAATAACCCATCTGCTTTGTGCAGCCATCCCTAGTACTAGGGTGTGTATGGGAGATGCTCTCGGCTTCTGACTCCGAATTTCTCTCCCCTTTTCTCCTCCTAGCAGACGAATTTTAGTAGATGCTCTCGAGCGCTAGCAACTACGTTACTCTATATTTCTGAAATACGCATGCTCCACTTCACGGTCGGGGATTCTGGGAAAACTACTGTAGATAGACTGTACGATAATAATTTCGTTTTGTCATATAAAAATAGAAATGATCCGAATTTACACTTGCCTTCCCTGTCTGATATGTGCGATATACATTTCGTAGGTTAGAGACAGTCAATACCAGTCTAGATCCGGATTCTGATTTTTTTGTAATTTATTGTCTTACCTACACATAAAAAGTACAAGAAAAAAATTGGCCATATAATGCCAAGATTCTAGACATCTAGCTTTCCTTACAGTTTTACCACCTTAGTGGATAATTCCAGCAAGCTCGGAAAAAACAACAACGACAAAAATCTTTTTCAGAGTATGTCGGAAAGACATGTCAATTTAGTGTTTATCGTCTGAAAATACATACATGTATGATCTGAAGTTTCGTGTTTTGTTGTCTAACCTGCACGTAAATGAACAAAAAGTAACAGTAACTCAGGTCTTATAAAACCAAGACTGTTGTTTCTAAAGTTATAATGAATACATAGCTTTTCTAATTTACCTTCATGGATTTTTCCGGCAAGCTCGGAAAACCGCGGCAACCTCGGATATGTGTTCCGAGGTTGCCGGAAAGGCCCGAAGGTGCTCATTGGTTCTACTGACCTTTTATTTTCCACCTCGAAATTGAAATTACAGTAAAATACAGAATGCTTAAAGCACAGTTAGGAGTTATGCCACTGCCGACGTGAAGCATACTCTTAGATTTACCATTCTGAATTGTGACATCCCCCCTCCCCCAAACTCAACCCCCAGTGCACCAATCTGCCTTCCTATTAAATAATTAATCGATTCAGCAAATTTAACAAATGGTTCAGATATCTTCTTCTGTATTTTATTATGCTACAGCGCTAGCTCACCAATCTTTTTAAAAGATAAGCTTCTATACTCTTACCGTACCCACTGGTTACTTTAATTAACCAATCGCTGACCCGAAACGACCCTACGCCACTTCCGGAATAAACAAATCAGGGAAAGTGCACGCAGTGAAGTTTTCTAATAGAGAATCATTAATAACCATACAAAAAGTGATTTATCTTCCAAAATGTGATAAGTACAAGTAGCTATTACTTTATTAAGTTGATATAAACAATGACAATGAAGTAGTCAAAGATGAAACGTGATAAATGACATCAAACATGCTATCGAGATCGAGACCGGGTCGAAATACAGTGAACCCGACTTCAAAACAATAATATACAATTGACAGCATATAATCAATATCTTTTACAACTATTTACCGATTATTTAATCACAATCATAGCATGTGTTATGTTACTATACATAGTAATCTGACGAAAACAACGATTGGATAGTACAATATGTGTACGCTGCGTGTGATCAACTGGTATAAATACAAAACGTGAAGAAATGAATTTCGTAACACCGTCTTAAAGAAATTTCACAGAAATTTCTATTTTTAGTAGCCATGGCAACACCGTTCGTCGAAATCAAAAACCGATGCACTAAAATATTTATCTTAGTGTAGTCTACTTATGTGTCAAGTTATATTGAAATCAGACAAAAACTATAGGAGAAGAAGCGTTTTAAAGGAATTTCACAGAAATTTCTATTTTTAGTAACCATGGCAACACCGTTCATCAAAATCAAGAACAGATGCACTAAATTATGTATCTTTGTGACGTCTACTTGTGTGCCAAGTTATACTGAAATCAGACTTAAACTGTAGATGAAGTAGAGTTTTAACAAAATTTCAGATATTTTTATTTTAGTAACCATGGCACCACCCTTCATTGAAAGCAAAAACCAATGCACTAAATTATGCTTATGCATCTTACTTGTGTGCCACGTTATAATAAATCAGACCAAAACTGTAGGAGGAGTAGCGTTTTAACAGAATTTCACATATTTTTATTTTTAGTTACCATGGCAGCACCGTTCATTGAAATCAAAAACCAATGCACTAAATTATGCGTCTTAGTGTAGTCTACTTGTGTGCCAAGTTATAATAAAATATGAACCAAAACTGAAGAAGTAGCGTTTTAAAGAAATCTCAGAAATTTCTATTTTTAGTAACCTTGGCAACACCGTTCATCAAAATCAAAAAACGATACTCTAAAATATGTATTTTAGTGTAGTCTATTTGTGTGCAAAGTTATATTGAAATCAGACCAAAACTGTAGGAGGAGTAGTGTTTTGAAAAATTGTTTACAGACAGACAGACTGACGGACGGACGACGGACACCTTACTATCGCATAAGCTCTTCTGGTTTCTGACCAGTAGAGTTAAAAATTGTTAAATTTTTATTGAATTTATTGAATTGTACAGATTACTAGATAGACATCCAGTCAGCGATCAAGAGAACAAAATACCGGAAGTCTTAAATAATGGTCATTTGTCCGTCAAACCAGCTAATCAAAGCAAGATTCTCGACATTCATACATGGTTAAACGCATTTTTTAGTTTCATGAATATATACTTTTCTTGGTGGAGATTCGGCTCGGCTAGATATTTGGTCTGACGCCCGCCGAAACTCGGGACAGTCCTTCATAATTTACGTCTGGAAATTCAGCCCCAACTTCGACCGGCTGTATCAAGACTTATTCACCTAGGCGACACTGTCGCTCGCTTCAATTAAATCAGAGAGTTATTTTAAGAACTGAATGACTTAAAATTAAATGAATTATGACTATTATATATAAATTCTTCAAGTGCTTCTAGACAACTTACACCCCAGCAAATAGCTTGTTTCGATTTCAATAAGAAAGGTTTTTGTGTTCGTCCTTATTGTCAATATAGTCACTGTTCTTTAAAGTGTTCTGATGAGCACCCCGCAACAAAGTGTCAGGAAACATACCAAAATTTAAATAAATCTCTTGTGTCTATCAAAGACAAGACCTCTCCTCGTCTTTTTTTCGTCGCTTTTGACAAAAAAACAAACACAGTCATTAAGTGCCAGCACCTACTGGGAAACGTGACTTCGGATTATACGGTTTTATCTAAGGGCCGGTCTCCATGTCCCGCAGTTGGACTCGAACCCGCCAAGAAACGATCAGTATTTTACTCCGCGACTCTAACAATTGCAAATGACAAATGAGAGCGTTTTTATAGATTTTAATTCCATATTTTTCAAATCAGGAACTTTCATTTTTATGACAAAAAATGGGTTTACATTTACATGCATTTGCCTGTACATATTTATTAGTCAGAAAGAAAATTATGACAAAGGTGAGCCTTGTGCCCATGTGTCCTTTTCCAGTACTACTTAGAAGAATGATGTGTGTTTATCTTGACTCAGTGCTATAGACCATCATTCCAACAGTTAGCGACAAAAAGCAGTAATTTTCCACTGATAATAAATAACCGAACGAAAGAAATAGTTCATCGCTTTAAGTTTAATGCCATAGGCTTTAAGTTACGTCTAGTGACCCACTATTTATAACCTTCCCAAAGATTTTTATCTTCCCTGAGATGTTTATAAAGCATTGCACAATTTCCATAAAATCAGTCTCCAAAGGAATTTTTAATTTGCCTTTAAAAATATTTTCCTTTGCTCTCCACGGACTCTACACTTAACATTTGGTAGGTAAGTAGGGAAAATGTTTTTTTCCCTCCCCAGTGGAATTGTTTTTTAAAATTATCGTCCGCATAAGTTGTACATTATATTTGTGGTTTTGTCAGAACCTGAGTCACTCAGTTGACCTATTATCTGTTTTTGTCTGTCGGCGTGCACTGTGCATTAACGTCTGAACACTTCCAGCTTCTTCTCTAGAACTGCTGAACCAATATCAACCAGTTTTACAAATCTATGAATAAATGGGAACGTGATTTATGAATTTCATGGTCTTTGCCCTTCTGGGGCCTGAGGGTTGGGACCGGAAACCATAAATTTAATGCAATTTTCAAAAATTTTCTCTACTCCTGGACAGCAAGCAATCATTTTTGTAATAATCATCGAGCCCTCTTCTAAAATGGCCCAAGTACAGGGTTTCTGGAGTTAGGGTGGCTGCTATTCATCATACATTGAAAATACATTCATTCTTTAATAGGCTTTCCCTATATTTCCAAATTAAGTGCATGGTTAGGATAGGTAAGAGTGCTTCTTTCAGAACTGTTAGATTATGTCCGTTGGATAAGGGTTCTCGTATTTGAGCGGAGATCCATTCATGATATAATGAAAAGGCAATTTATAAACATATTCTTTTCTGCTGCTGGTACCTAAAAGTGTGAATCTTATGGCCTCTCAGTCAGGGGTCTTGCGCGGGGCTTTATTGATTTTATATAGTGAAATGCATTATTTCTTTGCAAATCGTCTCTGCTCCTAAGTGTTAAGAAAACAAACTACGTGCATGTTTTTGATGAGTCAGGGAGCCTCTTTCAGAACTGTGAATTTCATAACCTCTAAGACAAGGGCTCTGGCTTAAGGGCGGGGGACTAATAAACATATGAGAAAATACATAAATTCTTTCAAAAAATTATTAGTCAGGATGCCTCTTTCAGAATTGTGAATTTCATAATATGTGAGTCGGAGCGAGACTCTACTGAACATATAGTGAAAATAAACAAATTCTTTAAAAATATATGAGTCTGGGTGCCTCTTCCAATACAATAAATTCCTGGCTCTCCCTGATTATGCCGCAGACACACAACTCTGCATGCTAATACTCGATCCCCGACTACATTTTATTCCCGTCCAATTAATTATTAATGACAATTTGGCCATTAAAGTAAAGAAGTGTTCATTAGTGATTGATTTATAGTTTCAAAGGCGGTGTCAAAAATGAATTGCTCTTATTTACAACTCTTTTCATATAGGGAGAGAGCAGAAAATATAATCCATTGAAATCAGGATTTAAAACATCCAGATTTTTAAATCTAAACTTTTTAATTAATAAATTTTACAAATAAACTCCGAAACGGGTGCACCAGAGTTCTTACTAACTCCTCTATGAATACACTAGATACAAGATGACGTCACTAAACTATATTCAGATATCTCTCGTATAGTGAATATCGTACCATCTTCGCTAGCCAAAGGGCTTCTGATACGCTACTCTCCTCATAAGCCCTTGGTATACGGTGTTAAAAAAAGTTGGGATTTTTTTCTCAAGTTGTGATTGGAGTTGATCGACATCGTTCGACCAATCAGCAATTCTTTTTTGTAAATGACGATATTTGCGTTCGGGATATATCTTGACTCTTTAATATCGGTAATGTAAAACGCAAGTAAACAATGATCCGTAAGATAACATGCCATTCTATGAATAGCATTATGGTGTCATCCAATTTCTAAAGCAACATGCAAAATATGTGATTAAGAATCTATACTGAAGCTGTAGATTTGCATTTTTACATGTTTAAATAACAAATTAACATAACTCAATACCTTCTTGTTAATTATTCTTTAAAAACAATTTTTTTTTCTTTTTATTTCTGTCGATGACGCAATCTGTGCGTACCTGGAAAGAATCATGATCACGTGACAAAAACAATCCCGTCTTTTGTCAGCACCGTATGCCAAGGGTTTATGAGGAGAGTAACGTATCAGAAACCCTTGGCTAGCGAAGATGATATCGTACATTTAATTAAAAGTCTACTTTCATTTTCTATAAACAGCCATGAAATAGCAAAAACATGAGTACGGTGGCGGTTCCAGTTGGCGGATCTAAGTTACTGGCAATTTCTAATGAAACTGACAACAAGCAATCGCTTATTTATTTCATAAAAAAAATCATCACTGAATTTTTCAATCAAAACTTTTTTTTAAAATGATATAAAAGAAATAAGTTACGACAACCGATTAAAAAGGAAAATATGCAAATTATTTTCGTCATTCACCGATCTTTATATTGACAGAAACTTCTAGAACATCATATAGCATCGAGCCCGATGTTAAAAAGAAAAACGAGGCGATATAGCCGTAGGAACATAAAAAAAAGCTTTTGTGTGAATGGTCATTGAAATAATGGTAAATTATTGATAACACTATAAGTTGTGAATATATTTACATACCGAAAGACTAATAGAAGGTTTTCCTAATAAATGTAAAATTTGCATATTCCTCACTGAGAGCAATTTATCATTAAATGTGCATATTTGCTGCTTTGTTCCTCGACAGAAATGAAATAAGAGCACCTGAAGTACAGTATCTATAACATAGTATATCAGCTTTCACAATAAACGTCAATTAATGAAATTGTTATTTTCAGTTTTTTTTACAGGGGGAGGGGGGGGGGGATGTACATCAACTTCTCCAAAGCTAAATGCGGGATTTTCTTCCTTCAATAAGCCTGTAGGCTGTCAGTAGAAACTTACTACAATATATATTATTGGAATTTTTCTGTTGGTAGTGGTACAAATTCCATTCCCCGTGCTTGCTTGTATGTAAAATTAAACAGTTTAGATTGATAAAGTACATTTTTTTTATTTGAAATCTCATTTTGAAATAAATTGGTTTTAAAACTAAAAGTCTTTGATGGGACTGTAGCTCAACTGGTTTGTACTTATAACAAAGGAAGAAAAAAGTAGCACTTGGATTTGAAGCTTTGCAAGAGCAATAAATAGAAAAATGATTCTTTGTTAAGTCTTTTTAGGGCAAGAATAATTGTACCTAGACTAAAACTGTATGTGAAGCCTTTTGAAAGAATTTTGCATATTTTTTTTATTTTTAGTTACAATGGCAACAACGCTCATCAAATTAAAAAAAAACGATAAAGACAGTTATGTATCTCAGTGTAGTTTACTTGTGTGCAAAGTTATATTGAAATCAGACTTAAACTGTAGGAGACTAGGAATAGTAGCATTCTGAAAGTTTTTCACAGATTTCTATTTTAAGTATGTCTGGCAACACCGTTCATCGAGATCAATAAAAACGATACAAAGAATTATGTATCTAAGTGTAGTCTAGTGCTAAGTCGTATTGTAATCAGACCAAAACTGTAGAAGTAGCATTTTTAAAAATAAAATGCTTACAGACAGACAGCTTGACCGACACACCTTCTCACAAGCTTTTCTGGTTTCTGACAATTAGAGCTTATGACCATTTTTGCTGTTTTTTGTCTGTAAACACATGTTCTCTCCCCTTAAAAACCCAAAAGATTTGGTATGAATTTCTGAAATAAAAAAATCAAGGGGGGGGGGGTGTCTGGTGTAAGAGTTGGTTTTATGATAATAACGCCAAAATACATTATATATTTTTTATCATATCTCTCATTGTATATTAAGCACACTTTCTCTCTCTCTATATATATATATTATAGTTATATATCAGTATTAAGCAGGAAAACTGATGAACTAAGTAAATAATTATAAAGTGCAAGGGTGCTCCTATCATAAATAAGAAATTCCTCGATCAGGGGTTCTGGTGTTTGGGCGGAACTCTATTTATTACATAGTGAAGATGCATTTTTATCCTCTAATCAGGGTTGCATTGAACTCGGATCTCTAAGGTCCTAGGGTGTCTTGTTCATTTCAATTTCCCAAGATCTATGATTTTATTAAAAAAAGTTTTAAAAGAAGTATATTTTTAACATGGGGTGTTAAGATTTGAATGCAAATAGTTACGATTTAATAATGAATAAAAATTGAAAAATTTGGTAGACTATTTAATTTTGTTCTGAATATTCTACAGATGCATTTTACATTTCACATATATTGTGACGCCCATCACAGCGCCGTGCGGCTCATCGGCATCATCACGAGACAAAGATCTCGGGAAAGTTTACGTCATTTCGTCCGAGATCACTGAAACATAAGATATTGCACTAGTCTTCATGGTTAGATGACAATACATTCTATCTGTAATCTCGGGATTTCTTATCGGAAAATCAATTTCTTTAGATTATCAAATGCACTGGAAATTAAACTTGTGCAATTTCTGTTGATCTAGCTTTATGTGAATTAGCTGATCTGGTAATATCTTTAAAATGAAAATATGTACACCTTTCTACTTTGAAATAAGAATGTATTATGAAAAATTCCTGAGTATTGTAGAAAAAAAATTGGTATACTTTAAATTTTGCCATCCGATTTGATGCTTTGCATCAGTCTCTTTTTTTTAAAATGTAAATCTTGATATTTTTGGCGACACACCAATCTGAAACTTGTCACAAAAATTTTAACTCCAAGTAAATATTTACATTTCACATATAGTGAAAACAATCAAGGATGGCGTGATAAAAAAGCTAGTTAATGTAATTTGTTGTAAGCGTGCATTCAAATTTCATTTTACAGGCTATTGCTTATGAATGATTTTGTAACCCAATATTTCCAGTGCTCATGATCTGACTGTTAAGGTACCTTAAGGATCTCGGGGAAAGTTTCTGAACATATTGGAACAGATAATACAAGAGTTGCCCCTAATATAATGTTTCTAGCCAAAGTAATTAGATATTTTTAAGTATTAAAATAATATAAGTAAAACTGTATGTAATGAACCTGCTGATGATGTGGTGCATTATAGTTGCAGGCAGATCTGTTGTCCAAAATGTCCAAGGAAGTACATATGCAGGACATACAACTGAGTGAGGTAAAAACGTTACATTGAATTTTTGTATCTTTTGTTAATACTCAAATTATTATTATTTTTTTATTATCATTATATATATATATAGAGAGAGAGAGAATGTTATAGGTCACATTCTCCAGCAACCCAGATAGCAAGACATTGTTGGGCCAACGTTGGCCCAATTTTTTTTCCAACGTTGGCCCACTGTTGGTAGTCCTACGTTGGCCCACGGTCATTTTGCTCATCGGCCCAACGTTGGTCCAACATGATGGCATATTGTTGGCCCAACGTAGGTATAATTGTAAGCCAACTAACAGCCAACCTTAACAACTGGTTGGTTAGGTTGGCCCAATGTTGGGCCTTTGTTGAAATGTCAGATGGCATATTGTTGGGCCAACGTAGTTATTATAGTAAGCCAACTAACAGCCAACATAGAAACAAAATTTGCAATCGGTTAGTTAGGTTGGCCAAACGTTGACCCTTCATTGAATGATTGGTCCGATATTTACGGTTTATTGGCCTTAAACTTATTTCTGTTGGGCAATTGTTGGATGAAACTTACATCTGTTTAAATAAATTGAATGAATACTTCTTGAAAATACATTTATAAATAATTCTTTATATAGACCTTTCTCATGATTGTTTTTAAAAATAATACACACTTCAACCTGCATTCATAATGCATACATGTTCAAAGAAAACATTACAAGTGATTCACTGTAAAATTATTTTAAAGATATATATCAATTCAATCAGAATTTACAAAATTACTTTTAAAATAGATAATGGTGGAAATGTATGAAGAAATATTAATTTAAAGTTCTTAATCCTGGCTCACTTCCTCTATCCCTGTCCTTTTGTTTTGTTTCCCGCTCTTTCTTTTTCCTCCCCCAGGCCTCCATCTTGATCTTAGGCATACGTACTTCATACAGTCCTTTATGTTTTCACTTTCATTGTCAGTTACCGCTACAACATTTGTTTTCCTTACAGTCTCTGATTGAAAATACAAATAATTTGGTGTTGGAAACAAAGCAAATACTGGTGCAGACTCCAATTTATAAATCATGTAAGTAAGTCTTTTAAAGACAACGATGTAAAATACTACTAGTACATGATGATGTATAAGCCTTAGTATCCTTGTTAAAATCATAATCGTGTATGCAATGGACAATAGATGGAGACAAGTTGAAAGATGTTTTTTACCTTACTTATTATTGTATTTCTTAATGAGCACTAGAAGTTATTGTAAATAAAAGTATAAAGTACATGTACATGATGTATGTGTAAACTGTATACACATATATAATTCATATTTACATTAACTTACATAGTGCTTGTGAGCATAAACAAGAAAAGGATAAATTCCGAACAATTTTAACAGTAAACTTAAATTAATAAGAATAATTATACTTACATCGCTTTTAAGATGCAGCTGTAACAACAGTATAATCCATAGTTTTAAATCTCCCTTCTTACTTGCTCTGCATTTTGAGTCTATCACCCACCTGTGAGCAATTGAATCTGACAGCTCACTCAACAGTTTGGTGTTTTAATCGCCGCGACTCTCCAAGCTTTAGCGAACGCCTAACTTTTGTTTCAATTTAATTATAAAGCTGTGTTATCTTGATTTATGTATATGTAGGCTTCATTCACATCCTGTTCTTGGGAACTTTTTAAATGTTATTCAGTCTTCTCTTATTCTCATGAATACAACGCTCATGAAATAATTCATAATTATTAGAGCTAAGGATTTTAAAACTAATAAACAATGCACCCACTTTAAAAAAAAACAGAACAAAAAACTTTTTGGTGCTGTGATCACTTTAGTTCAAAGATAAGAATGGTGAAAATATCAGATCTAAACAGATGCAGTCATCCAATTAAAAGCAAAGACAACGAATGTCCTCTATTATTTCAGAATGTGCATCTAAATTAATGTTTTGCAATCAAATAAGCTTGCAACACAACAGTTCAATGGGACAACATTGGGAACATAACGATTTAAGAACTTGGAACCAACGTTGGCCCAACGTAACGCTCATCAGCTTACATGGACAACATTATTTAGTTGGCAGTACAATAATTGGGCCAACATTGGCCCAATATAAATATCCCATCTTGAAACACTTATACATGCTAACATCGGGCCAACGCTGGGCTGACGTACTACTACCAACTTGATTAGACATTTTCAGTAAGGGTGTATTACAAACGTTGGGCCAACATTAGAATCCTAACTCCCTTTGAAAGTCGAGCGAATATAAAAGTTGGTTACGTTGGACCAACGTTGTACCAACATAGGAATCCCAACATGATCAAGAAGGTTGACATGGTTACACTGGTCCAACGTTGGCCCAACGTTGTCCACCCAACGCCAACCATACAACCATTTACCAATGTAGGCCCAACGTAGTCATGCTATCTGGGAATGAATATTTTAAAAATCGACAACACTATCTGTAAAAGCAAACAGTTTTATTTTAAATTCTTTAGACAATGTACCTTTAAACATTTGATGTTAAAATGTTGTGATGATACATGCATGTTATCAAAGCATTTAAATTGAGTTGCATATCATTCAGTCGGAGAAAAAAAAATGTATGATTATTTTTCTGTATGGAAAATTTTAATGTCATGGATCTTATGCAGTTAAAAATCCCGGTTATTGACCGTTCCATCCTAAAAATTTAGCGCGACCTCCCGTTTTGAAAGAAATCTTGTTTAACATAATTTGCTAACATATTTTGCATTCTGTAACCCACCTTGTGAAAAGGTCGATCATAATTGACTTATTTATGTCCTTTAAACTGAACCTGTTTATACATTACAGCTCGCACGATGTGTCTGATGGTCCACTGCTCGCACTAAACTTTGTATAGAGGTGCCACAGTTGGAATGCAGATTGTATTGCAAATGGGCACAAGTACATTGTATGAATTCATATTGTAAATGAACACTAGTAAATGTTTAGACCTGATCGGAGAGAAAAATACTACTATAGAAAATCAAAATTTTGACTATTGTAATATCTCAAAGTATCAGTTTTAACTATGAATAAAAATGAATTTTAAAATTTTCAATTCTTCCAATTATCAAATATGATCTTTTTAAACATTTAAAGTAAATTATTACCTGAATGTTCAAATATTATAAGATACTGTAAAAAAAATCTAAATTAAAATCTTGGTAGCAAACCTAGGTTTTGTAGAAAAGTTTAGAATTAAAGTATTCCGGTAAATCGAAATATTAAAGAATAGGCCTATCAAAGTATTTTTCTAACAATATATAATTTGCAATAGTGATTAAAAGTTAAGTATTTTAAAGTTTGTCAGGGAAAAAAAGAACTTTTTAAAATCATTGTTATTATTTGCAGACTTACAGGAATAAGGAATGCTCTCAAAAGTGCATTGTAATGCAAAATTAAACGACTCCACCACTTTTTGATGTAGTTAAATATTACAGGCAATTTATCCCTTTATCCCTCTACGACAAATTCTAGGTGAACTCTTCAGTCTTCCTTTTATTGTTGAACCTAGACACCTTCTCCCATTCCCCTTTAACTAGGTCGACACATGGTTTTTGAACCTTCATCTAGAATTTGCATGGAATATATTTTTTACATGAATAAAGACATCTGTTGTTTAGTGACTGATGAAATTTTAGCGGCATGCTAGGGTTACTTTAAATTGGAGATTAATTGTCAATAAAAATCAGAATGTATAGATAATTCACAAGTGTTAAATTATCCAGTCTGTAGGGTAAATCGGTGCATTTTAGACCACTTTTGCTGATGTATGGATTTAAAAATCCTATCACATGACTGTGTTTTAAACGTACTGGTATGAAATAGATTCAGTGTAGATAAGATTGGTTATTTGTCTTTGTATTTACTGCTAACGTTATAACTGCATACAGAAAATAATAAACTGGTATAGAAATTAGTAAAAATGTTGCATGGGTTAATTTCGACCGCACTAGGGGTTATTTCGACCCCTACATCAAAAAGAAGGATAACTCTTGCAATGAAAAGAAACTCTGCATGTCGCCTTTTCCCGAAATGTATGACTCGAGAAATAAATTGTCTTTTTTATATCATACATGCATCTCTTTAAAGAAAAGTTATAGTGGATAATTATACATGCAAGCAGGTTTCAGGGTTCAAAATTCACAATATACAACTCGCAAAACGCGAGTTAGAATTCCCAAATTGCGAGTTAAAAATTAAGTAACTCCCAAAAACTTGCGAGTTGATTTTTTTTGCATTGAAACTGTAGCAAAATTATATAGTATGACAGAACACAATGCTTTTGATTTAAATCAGTAATTTAAATAAAAGTCACACTGTAGTTGTATTTTGTATATTGTACAGTAGTTACTTTTTCCTTAAGTTACATGTATTTAATTTACATAAATTTAACTTTATATGAAAATTGCGAGTAGTCTAATAAAATTGCGAGTTCACTTTCTTGGTACTCGCAATTATTTGCGAGTTGTAATTTTAGGGAGTTTCTAACCCTGCAGTTTGTAGATTCAGTAAAAAGCTTGGGAGAGTAAAAGTTTTTTCAATAACAAAATATAAACTGCTGTCTACGGCACTGATCTTGCTGTATCTTAATTCACCAACTTAATATATACTTTGTGTCAAATAATTACGCAAATAGAAAAAAAAGATTCCACAAATGATTAATTTGTAATGATTTTTGAACTGCTCAACAACAAAATGGTTTTTATTTTGTATCGTTTTTCACATGACATCATTCATAGTGTTTATGTACTAGAAGCATAAGAGTTGTGAATATTGCTACATTGTATGTTCCGATCTTCACATATACAGTCCATTTGATATGTGTTGTATTACACATTATGTTTAAAATATACGTGTATTTTTAAGAGTTAGATCCACAGAAATTAGATTATGTCATATAAAAAGATTTTTACGCAAGCAGTTATTCACCCCCCCCCCCCATCTGGTCATAACAAATACACTAAAACAAACAACTCATTTATTACTTATTGTCATGATTTTTTTCAACATTGTCGCAGTTCGTTTGGGATACTGTTTCCAACAGTTTGCGAACTACTCACGGTTGCCTTGTGATAGGGCGTTCGCTTCGTGATCAGGAGGCCCGGGTTCGATTCTCGTGCCTCGTCAGAGCTATAACGAAACGCGAAACACCTATTACGTAGTGACTCTATTCGCCAAGCGCCCGGCACTAGAAGTGAAAGTCAGCGTCTTTTGGGTAAGACCTAAAAAACCGGGATAGGCGTTGCACGATAAAGAACCCTCGCTGCTCAATGGTCCTGAGTGCGGAGTTTAGGTCAAAATTTGAAGCCCTTCACCGGCATATGAGCGAGAAATTCTCGATTGGGACGTTAAACATACAATCAATCATTCTAATAGTTTGTGTTTCTTGACTGTGTGATACGATATGATAATAAGGCCTACTGATGGTTTGCAAGTTTTCGACAGCCCGATTGAAAGTCTTGTTCTCAAAAGCTTTCGTAATACTAAACAGCATTCTGAGAGTATTGCATAAGCAATACGTCAATGTATTTGTTCATCGTCACCAAAATAAGTGAATCATGTGCCTTTTATCCAGAATGTGGTCTTTTAATGGGACCCAAATATAACTCTGCAAATATAGACTTCCCAAATATAGGGGCGAAATGTATTCTTTTTACAAGTTAAAAATGGATATGAAAAGATTACTGCTTACTTACATTTCTGTTGCAGTCGAAAGGCAAACCTGGCGGAACTGTCAGACTTTTGACAAAGAAAAATGTTGTTCTTGGAGCTATTGTTGTACTTCTAATTGTCGGTATAATAGCAGCAGTTGTTTCTCTACTTACACTTGGACAGGATAGGGACAAGAAATTACGTACGTAGTATATATGTATAATCCCAGGTAAAAAAAAAATTAGTTATAAAAACAACAGTGTAGATTCTGAACTTCTCTAAGAGACGTTACTCAATGTTCCCCAATGCAAACAATTGGCATGAATTGCACCTTTATTTTAAGGAAAAGATATTTTATACACGTTCTTGCAATTTAAACTTTTTTTTTTACAGAGAACCAGGATTGCCCCAATGTGCTTTCTCCTGGAATGAGCTACCCTGCAGTAGGAAAAACAGGTAAGTTGGAGAAGTAAGAAAATTTAAAAAATAATAACTGTATTATCACTTATTTTTGTGGCGGCAAATTTTAATAGTTTGAAGGAAAAAAATCTAAGTTGGGGTTGACTTGATTTCTTGATTTTTAAATATTCATATTTCGCGGTGAAAATGAATTCGTGGGTCTCTTCATACCACGATAACAAAGAAATTTAAACCCCAATGAAAATTAATGTTTTCACAGTATATTTCCGTCACCAAGATTCACGGTACAATCTTGTTTGTATTTAAAAACACTTTTAAACTGCTTCACCTGTTAGTTACTTTCTGTTGAACACAATGTTTAAAAAACGTAATTTATGTGATATGTTTGCTTTACAGGAATTCAGGGTCGTCAATTCTTGGTTTGTTTTACTGAGAATCACCCAAATGCTAGAAACCAAAACAAGACAATATATATTTTATCAGATGAGGAATTTGAGTTTGTGTTGATTTCGAAGTTTTTAGATTCACCACAGTTGAATACGGAAGTAAAGACACAATCGATCAACTTTAATAAGGAGATAAACGTCATAAATACGATTGCACTGTCCAGTTTCCAAGTCGAACAAAAAGCACTACTGATCGAGACGACCGAGGACGTGTCCGTTATCATTATCGATAATTATATACATACGTCTGATAGCACTACAATTTTACCATTAAAGTCGTTATCGAATTCATACATCATTTCTACTGCAAAGGCAAAATCCACGATAGTAAAAAGTTCACAATTTGCGATAGCTTCCCCACAAAATGGTACTATAATTAGAATTAAATTTCATTTTGATCCTGATTCCCCAATAATAATTAACGATACAACATACCGAAATGGCAGTGAAATGACTCTTGTCTTGGATGAACTTCAAACCTATCAAATACAACACTGGGCTGATATGTCAGGAACAGTTATCAATGCAACTTCCCCTCTCGCAGTTTTCGCTGGAAGTAATTGCAAAATAATACCTTTTATAAACAGCACTGAAGCTCAAAGTTGCGGTAAGCTTGATGAGCAAATTCCGCCAATTGATAGACTGGATAAAATGTATATTGTTCCACCAAACTTTAACAGAAATGGAACATTCCTGAAAATCGTGTCTCCTTTCGAAAACCGCCTTACATATAAGATTGGAAATAAACAAACAGAAAAAACTCTTAATCCAAGTGGATACCTTGAAATCTATTTTTTGAATGATGAAGTTGTTGTAATAGATTCAGAAAAGTCAGTTTTGGTCACTAGTTTTGCTACTGGATCTTACGTCACAGGTGACCCTTATATGATAACTGTACCAGGGATAAGGCAGTATACAGATAAATATCTAGTGGAAATCCCTGAAAATTATAAGGAAAGTTACATCTGTTTAATGGTTGAGGAAAAATCTCTTCACAACCTGGTATTAAATGGAACAGAAATCATACAATTCTTAAATGACACGAAATTCAATGCCACCTTGACGATAAGGGACATCAACTTTGTCGTTCTAATTCTTCAAGTATCGGGAGGTATGTTAGATATTAAATCTTCCAATACTGCGGCTTTTGGCTTAGTCGTGTATGGTCATAGGCAGGAAGACGGACACGGGTTTGCAGGAAAAGCAGTGTTACCCGACATATGTGTTCACTCTTATGAATAGTAAAGGCGACTTTTGTGTCATTTTGATATCTAGCGGTTTCCAATATGCCATCATGAACAGGTTATTATTTCGGAACAAGAATCAACGTAGTCCTGCTTAAACAGCGATGAAAAATATACAACCATGGAGACTCTGTGCTCTGATATATCTTTTTTAAATCATACTATTCGAAATGAAAACGGTGTTTTCTATATGCATACAACAAAGAATGCAATAAGAGACTCGGTTGATCAAAAAAATACATTCAAGGTTGAATCGTCATATACATAGTTACGTAATTCATCTTAATCAATATAGTCACTAAACGAAAATTAGTAATTAAGACTTTAAAAAGATGGATATTTGTACATTGTTTATGTGCATAAAATCGATGGGTCACTGGAGTTTCAACAAAGTGGAACACTATCTTAACCAGATACATGAATTCGTTATGCTATGGAGACGAAAAAAAAACAATAAGCAACAAATTTAGAGCTTTTGTATTACGTTCGTAAAACAGAATCTCAAATTCGATTGACACTCTTACAATTATTCATTCGAACTCAAGGATCCGTAAAGTCGTCGAAGGTGAGTGACAGAGGGCAAGAAAAATAGTCATTTCACTATGACATTTTAAGCTTGATTGTGCAAATTAGAGTTTTTCAATTATTTTAATTGGGCACGTATTGGACATAAGGTTTTAACAATGCCACGATCTTTATCATGAGGAATTTAATAAGTGGTAGAATGTTTTTAGAACGTATATATCAAAGATAACACTGTATTTATAGCGATTTTATTAGTGGTAGTATTTTATTTATATGTATCAATCCAAAATTAAAGTGTGTTTATCCAAGAAAAAAATGTTTTGTTTGTTTGTTGTAAAATGTTCCTCGAGAGAATTTTTCACTCATATTGAGACGTCACCACTTGCCGGTGGAGAGCTGCAAATTTTGACCTATGCTCGGTACTCAGGGCCATTGAGCAGTGAGGGGTCTTTTTCGTGCCAGCAC
The DNA here is from genome assembly GCF_033153115.1 of Saccostrea echinata. Classification (NCBI taxonomy): domain Eukaryota; kingdom Metazoa; phylum Mollusca; class Bivalvia; order Ostreida; family Ostreidae; genus Saccostrea; species Saccostrea echinata. The sequence goes on along the minus strand of NW_026889776.1, from coordinate 13,934,422 downwards.
TTACTGCGACACTGCACCTCGGTTATTTCAATTGGGCACTTATTGGACATAGGGTTTTAACAATGCCACGATCTTTATCATAAAGAATAATCTTTTCCTAGAAAATTTTAACACACATTGTGGTTCAACCCCTGCATAAATGGATTGTGAATTTAAAAGAACAGATAATATTTTTTTTTCTCTCAAAAATCATCAAAAGAACAATTCTAATCTATGTTTATGCGAGTAGAAAAAAAAATCCAAATAGAATTACATTTTTCATTCAAAATAATTGTTATGTGCTCAAGTGAGCAAACAAAACTAAGTTTTGTAATGGAAGTCAATGCATTTTTATGTAAAAATAAAACAGTAATTGGAAAAATTCTATTTTTCTTGATTCAAAAGAGGAAAATCGAAAAAACAAAACTGTACGTGCATATATAGAACAATATAAAATTGTGTTAGAGGAAAATAGTAACATTTTTACCAATGATAACCATTCCATTGGTAAAAATGCTGGTATGAATGCTTCCCTTTTCTCTTCTTTTTTCTATTTTCCGCTTCTTCCTCGGTAAGTTCCCCCCCCCCCCCCACATATTCAAGGAGGAAACTTCCTTTCGCAAAGTTTTTCGTTGCAAAAACACCAGATCCTGTTAAAAATTAAAGCATTGACGAAAGATTTGTCACAGAGACATTTTCTTTTGAACTTTTTGTAAGACACTTCACTACTACTAGGATTTTTTTAATTGCACAAGAAAATTCAAATTCACAAGACTTAGTATATCTTTTTTCAACAAATAAAATTGTGTCTGCTCATTTAAAAAACAACATTGAAATACTTTATCATGTTTATTTGAAAAGCAAAGTTAATAGCTAACATCAGTGAAATTAAATTGCTCTTTTTTCCCAAATATTACTATTAGGGTAACATAAATCATTGTACACCTGCAACTTCCAGTTTTACATTGGGCTGATAATTTCTCAGAGCAAGTTGTAATATATGCATATTATAATGAATAATGTTACATTTTTATTACCAATTTCTGCATTTATATATCTTTATAGGCCATCTTTATCTACGCCAGCTTGGCAAAAGAATTCTGCTTCTTCCTTGGGACTTGTACGGCGTTTCTGACAATAACAATCAACAGATAAATGCAAATTGTGTCTTAATTATAAATGAATTCATTTAAAATCAAATATCTATCATTATTCTCTTATTTAATTAAATTATAATTTTTAACAAAATTTTACTCACATTCAAAAGATGCTGGTTTTCTAGACTTTGTTTTAACTACAAAAATCAAAATCAAAATACTCAGAACTGTAAGATGAACAGAACTTAAATGGGCCAAAAATTGACATAATGTAAAATACATGTACATGTACATATTGGAACATCTAAAACAAGGGAACCTAAAAAAAGTAATATTGCAAGTATTATTGACTTGTAAAACTGCTTCTTTTGGTATTCAATTTCCCTTTAGTCGCCCGCATGGCGCAATGAACATTATGAGACAACAGATGGCAACTGCAGCAGTCGGATGGATTGATTGATTGCATGTTGTTTTACGTCCCATTCGAGAATTTTTCACTCATATAGAGACGTCACCATATACCGGTGAAGGGCTTCAAATTTTGACCTTTACTCAGGGCCATTGAACAGTGAGGGATCTTTATCGTGCCAACGCCTGCCGTGACAAGGGACCTCGGTTTTTAAGGTCTCATCCGAAGGACCCGCAACTTTCACTTCAAAGTGCCGAGCGCATGGCGAAGGAACAGTTGCTACCTATTTTTTATCGACTTAGGTCTGTCGCGGCCGAGATTCGAACTCACGACCTTCCGATCACGGAGCGAGCGCTCTACCGTCTGAGCTACCGTGAACGGTGCAATCGGATAGCAACCGGTATATGAAGTTTTAGATGTCATTTTTGACAAATGATTATTTATCTGGGCTGCATTCAAGTTGTACACATTGTTGTTGTAAGAACTACGCACGCTAACTCTCGATTCCCGCCTACATTTTACAACCATTAAATTGATAAACTATACTATACACAATACAAAAGGCGATTTGGCCATAAAATCCTTGTTTAATGCAAAGAAGAGTTCAATTGTAATAATTAATAATTTTGATACCAGTGTTAACTAGTTAATTACTCTTAATTCCAACTCTTTTTTATAAGGGGGTAGACAATGTTTTCCATTGAAATCGGGTTTGAAAGCATCAGCATAATTTAAAATATTCTTGGATATGGATAAATGATCCTTAATTCTTTTCTTATGTTTCACGCACATAAAATTAAACAAATGTTATTGATAAAATACAACGTTTAAGTTGTAAAACCCTTCAAAATTGGTTTAAAAAAATGAGCATGTTTGTCGTTTATTGTCTGTAAAGATATGCCCCCCCCCCCCCCACGTGAAACAGAAAAAGCTTTGGTATGAATTTGTGAAATAACGATCCATATTACCTGTAAAAAAAGAAATTTTTGTTTCACGGGGGGGAGGGGGGGGGGTGATGTTTTAAAAATATTTTCTGTTTTCCGTTGATTTCTATAGTGAAAAACACTAGTTTTACCAAAATTTAATAGTTAGCTCTCTTTTGTTTTCCGAAATAATTTATGTTTTATGAAAATTCATATAAATATCTATATACATATGAAAAATCATTCAAATACAGACCTGTTTACCCTAATTGTTGTCTCTCAGTATTTTTTATTAGATTTGTCAGTGAGATTTGGCATTTGCCCGTAAGATTTCACTTTTCATCGACTGTACATATATTACTAGAAAACAAATACATTTCTGATTACCAAAACATGGTTTAATAGCAAAGCAAAACATCATACCCTGCTTTCTTTTGAGTGATTTCTGTCGTTTTTTTAAACCACCGCATTTTGGCAACTTAAATGTTTGAAATTTTTATTTTTTTAGCGATTAAAAAGCGTCAAACTGAGACAGATAACGAAAACTAATTGCTAAAATCCATATGAACTGATTTCCGTATTTTCGTTATAGCAAATCGTCAGACGTATTTTGGACTGAAAATCCGTACAAAATACGGCGAAATCGTAAGAGTAAACAGGTCTGCAAATATCTAAACTTTTGAAAATTGACTTAGAGATAGGCGGGAGAACAATACTATCGCACACAGTTCTATGTAAATTTTGTATTTACTGCCACCCGTTAAATTCAAAATATATACATCCTGACAATAGCGCTACGATCTAGAACGGTTTGCTAACCAGCGTTTAAGTCGCCCGCGTGGCGTAGTGATTATAGCGTCTGCTCTAGAGTCGACAAGTTAGGAGTTGATCCTTACGTCACGAGTTCGAATCCCTCTGTGGGACGTGGAGACCGGTTTTCGGATGAGACCGTATAAACCGAGGTCCCGTGTCGCAGTAGGTGCTGGCTCGAAAAAGAACCTCACTGCTCAATTGCTGTAAGTGCTGAGTATAGGTCAAAATTTGCATCTTTCCATCGGCAAGTGGTGGCGTCTCCATATGAGTGAAAGATTCTCGAGAGGGATGTTAAACAACATACAAAAAAGCCCTTTATAGAATAGAATTTTTTATACCCTCTACTGTTCCTACTCTATATGAACATGCTTAATGAATACAATTAAATGGTTCATTTAAATAAATGTAATTTTCTTTTATAAGATAAATTCGGCTTTATATCAATGCCAGTGCACGCATTAGTTCAAAATTAAATAACAATTAATATCTAAAAGTTCAAAAAATGTGAAAATAAAAATGGATGTATAGGAAACAAGAAATAAAATATTACAATCCTGCTTTATTTGTTGATTGTTGACTTATAATTTACAAAAAAATCTACATCTAATTTACGTCAGAAAAAATAAGACCAAATAAAAGAAATATATTTTTTTTTTATAAATATGTATTTATGCAGCAATATAACCTTGTCACCTGCACATATGGAGTTCATATCTTCCATTTGATTCAATACGGAAGAGCCTGCTCCATGTAAGAACAATTTGTTAAAGGTGACAAGCTATTGACAAAGAAGTTGAAGAAACAAGGATATCAACAGTCTCGTTTAAAGTCATAATTTCGCAAGTTCACTGTTCTATGGTTGATACAATGACCTTGTCAGCAAATACAATCTATCATTAAGTCGAATGCTGACTGACATTTTTCATACTAATTGTTTGGCCATTATTTAACCACTGAATTGTCTACAGATTTTTTCTGTTTACCCGATCACAATGGCGGGTGTGACCAGTCGACAGAGGATTTTTTGGAGATCCCTGTTTCCTCTGCTCCAGATTTGTATTGTTTCAATGGACTTTTGAGCAGCTGCTTTTGAAATGATTACTGTTCATTACCTTCATATTTAATACAATGAATTATCAAAAATTCATCAACTATCTCTGTACCTTCATATCCACATAGTCATGATTGATTGTGTTTGTTTGTTTGTTTGTATGTTGTTTAACGTCCCTCTCGAGAATTTTTCACTCATATGGAGACGCCACCACTTGCCGGTGGAGAGCTGCAAATTTTGTCCTATACTCGGCACTTACGGCCATTGAGCAGTGAGGGATCTTTTTTGTGCCAGCACCTACTGCGACACGGGACCTCGGTTTAAACGGTCTCATCCGAAGGACCGGTTTCCACGTCCCGCAGTGGGATTCGAACCCGCGACGTAAGGATCAACACCTTACTTCGCGACTCTAGAGCAGACGCTCTAACCACTGCGCCACTGATTGATTGTGTGTCATTTTACATCCAATTTGAGAATTTTTTTCTCACATAGAGAGGTCACTATATACTGGTGGAGAGCGTCAAATTTAGACCTTTACTGAGCAAATATGCCCTGAATAGTAAAAAGAAGCCTTTATAGATTTCAACCAAGCTTTCGATACGGTCTGGAGACATGGTCTATGGACCTAAATTTTACATAGTAGTATAGACGGAAAATGTTTCAAATTTATAAGAAACATGTATAAGGGTATTAAATCGAAAGTACAAATAGGTCAACACTTATCAGACTTTTATATGTGCAATGTCGGTGTTAGACAGGAGGAAAATTTATCACCCTTTTCATTAGAATTGTAACGATACAGCGATATATCGATCATATTAAACGTATGTTTCAATGATACACGTATCATATCGTCATTCCGGAATCGTGATACCGGAAGTGGTTTTTTTTTACTTTACAATAAAAGTTTAAAAAATCAAAACAAAATGGCGTCCGAAACGAGCTTAGTGGAATTTCTGTATTAAGTGATCAAGTAATCAAAGTCTTCTTTTCCAAAATATACCATTAATTGCTATTATACACATGAAGTTATACTGTTATACTTTTATTATGTCATTATACAGAACAAAAGAAACAATTTTCTGCTTTAAATTGTATATTCAATTATATCGTGATACACAGTAACTGTTGTATCGTGTCATAGTATCATGATACATATTGAATCGCTACATTACCCGCGATACTCAAGCCTACTTTTTATTTTCATTGTTCATTAATGACTTAATTTATTTAACCAGAAATCAAATAATTGGTTTTACATATCCTAGTCAACAAATGCAAGATGACATGTTTGTTATGTTGAAACTATTATACTGTCTTATGGTGATGATACGGTCCTAATGTCTGAATCTGCTTCTGATTTACAAAAGTCTCTTCATGTGTTTGCTGAATACTGTGATCTATGGAGACTTCGTGTTAACATAGCCAAAACAAAAGTTCTTATTTTTTCTATTAAAGGTCCAATGACAAAATGTAAATTTTTTTATATTGGTTAACTTTGTTACTTGGGTTTATTACTGTCAAAAAGTGGAATGTTTAATAATGCAAAGAAACATTTAACAGAACAAGCTTCAAAAGCAATGTATGGAGTTTTATGTAAAATTCGCTATTTTAATTTATCAAATAATTCTCAGGTAGATTTGTTTGATAATGTTAGCAACCCGGTTTTACTTTATTCGTGTGAAGTCTGCGCAGCTATGTTAAGGCTTCCCGAAGCTTTAAAATGCGCTCAAAACATAATATGTCATTGCAAGGTCTGTTCTGGTTTTAATTTAGAAGTATTGAACTTAAGTACTCCCAATTTACATAGAGGGTATCCTCGGCTATATATTAACATATTTGTTATGATATCACATGACTTTGTTGATCACGTGACGGTCATTTATAATTTTTTGAAGTGTTCCACATAAATCGCTTCGGCGCAGCTGATTAACAGAATAATTATTTACATTTTGTTATATAAATAAACTCATCGTACCCTTGTGTATCCGAAATGTGCTTGGGAAAAGTCATAGTATTACTTAGATACAAAATATTTCCTGAGAAATTCAACTTACCTACAAATTTGAGGGTATTTTCCACACAATATCGTAATTTGTATTAAAACAAAGCCAACACACATTTTTCCCAAGCAAGATTCAGTTAGAGAACAACCTTTTCTTACAGATTTCCACAAAAATTCTCAGATTAATCCTCATTAATCACCTGCGCCAGACTCTTTTATACACACAAAATAAATTCTACCTCCAACAACGGGTATAAAACAGAGTACATTTCAAAAGTATATTTTTCATAATCATTTTGAACATGCTGAATTTCAATCAAGGGTAGGTAAGCGGTGTATTTTTAAAATATTCGGACATATAAGACTTAAAAAACCTTTAACGACCCGTGAATTTTGCAATAGCTATCTAGCATTTTACATGCAGTTTGAAATAAAGTGTAAAGTTCATGACACTCTCCCCGTCATGACACCTCAAGTTTGCAGTGACTTGACGTCATTTTCCATTATGACGTCATATTTTGGTAGTTCAGAGATGAGAAGGCACAGAGTGCACTGTGATATTCTACGGGAAGCCTTAACCTACCTGCGTGGGGATATGAAAATGTAAACATAATCATGACAAGAGGCCACCTGAGCACTTTGGCCAGGGAAAAGGACAAATCAGCTCAGTCTTGAAAAATTTAAATATAAAAGTGGTTCGGGGAGGATGATTTGAACTTTTATCTACACTTCCTACGGATGCTTTTGAATTCATATGACACAAAATGGCTTTGCTGTTCTTAAGAAAAGAATATTTATTGATATATCCTTTAAATTCCTTTGTATAACTATGATCCCCTGTTATGACCCCTCTATTCTCCTTAGGGATCACCATTTGAACAAATTTGAATCTACATTACTTGAAGATGCTTTTATATTATGACCAATCATGGTTTTGCTGTTCTTGAGAAGAATTTTAAAGATTATTCCTATGTATTCCTATGATAGACTTTGATCGCCCCATTGTGGCGGGATGCTTCCAAATAAATATGACCAATCATGACTCTGCTGTTCTTAAGAAAATTTTTAAAGATTTTTAGCTCTACTGATCAGAGACCAGAAGAGCTTATGCGATAGTAAGGTGTCCGGCGTCCGTCCGTCTGTCTGTAAACAATTTTTCAAAACGCTACTCCTCCTACAGTTTTGGTCTGATTTCAATATAACTTGGCACACAAGTAGACAACACTAAGATACATAAATTAGTGCATCGGTTTTTGATTTTGATGAATGGTGTTGCCATGGTTACTAAAAATAGAAATTTCTGTAAAATTCCTTTAAAACGCTACTTCTCCTACAGTTTTGGTCTGATTTCAGTATAAATTGGCACACAAGTAGACTACAATAAGATACATAATTTAGTGCATCGGTTTTTGATTTCAATGAATGGTGTTGCCATGGTTACTAAAAATAGAAATTTCTGTAAAATTCCTTTAAAAATTCCTCCTGCTACAGTTTTGGTCTGATTTCAATCTAATTGGCACACAATTCCACTACACTACGTTATATAATAATGTATATCGGTTTTTGGTTTCAGTGAATGGTGTTGCCATGGTTACTCAAAATAGAAATTTCTGTGAAATACTTTCAAAATGCTACTCCTCCTACAGTTTTTGTTTGATTTCAATAAAACTTGGCACACAAGTAGACTACACTAAGATACATAATTCTTAATGTTTGCTGCATGTTGCAAAGGTTCAAATCCAAGTGCTACTTTTCTTTTGTTATAAGTACAGACCAGTAGAGCTACAGTCTCATCAGAGACTTCTGGTTTCCTATGTATTCCTATGTAAAATTTTGATCACCCATTGTGACCCAACCCTACCCCCATGGGTCATGATTTGAACAAATTTGAACCTACATCACCTCACAATGATTCGATTCCACATAAGTTTGATACTTTCAAGCACAGATTTTTAAATGAAGCCATTAATTTTTCACTAATTCATAATTATCTCCCCCTGGAAGATGGCGTGGCCCTTCATTTGAACAAACGTGATTACCATTTACCCAAGGATGTTAGAATGTACATTGATTAGTCTGACCCTTTTGTGTACTTGTGTATTACGTCATCACTTTTGTGTTAATCATGGTGTCAGAAGTGAAGCTCTCAGCAAAAGAATACACAACGACACATGAAAACTGGACAGTACCGGAACACATTCCTTACGAAGTGTGAGAAAGAATAGCCAAGATATCGGGTAAAGTAGTACAGCCCCGATAATCCTTGTATTTTCCTTCACTTTCACTCGTTGAAGTTAACTTCCCAGCATCACACGTGTTTGGCACGCCGCCATTTTTCCTACCCCAGAATACGCATACTTCTGTTATGGTGTAGAATGGACATGTGTTACAATAACAGTATGAAACTTTTATGCAATATTAATTCGCATAAATATATGAGACGTACCTTTGATACACACACATTTTTCCCATACAAAGCTACAGAACTGTTCATAATCATAGCATAATGGCCTCTAAAGACTTACCCGTTCCTGCCCCAATGGTAGTGAAAGGTGACATCAGGGGCAACTGGAAATTTTTTAAATCTCAGTGGGCCAATTATGAAACTGCCACGGGCCTTGTGAAGAAGGAACAACCTATTCGGATAGCCACAATACTGACAGTGATGGGTAAAGATTGTTTCCAAATTTATGAAAATTTGCCACCCAGTGGTCAAGACAGAGAGGATATTGACAAAATTCAAGAAGCATTAGATGGTCATTTCATGCCAAAAACAAATGTGATCTACGAACGGTATATCTTTAATATGGCAGACCAGATGCCCTATGAATCGTTTGATGATTACTTGTGCCGACTATGAGAACTTGCAAAGACATGTGAGTTTGGCGATATTATGGACCAAATGATTCGTGATAGGATAGTACTGGGAACTAAGAACCAAAGTGTTCGTGGACGATTGCTCAGAGAATCTAAGCTCACCCTTAACAGTGCCATAGACATGTGTAGGACCAGTGAGAGAACTACCTGCCAGCTTGATAAACTGCAAGGAGAGAGTGACACTAATAATAATACAGCTCAAGTCAACTATGAAGCAAGAGGAAATAAGAAACACATGAAAGATACAAAGCAGCAGAAAAGATCTTCAACAAAACCACCAAAATACTCAAACAAAGGAGATTTTAAATGTAAATACTGTGGTGGAAAGCATGCAAGAGGAAGAAACAAGTGTCCTGCTTATGGACAAATCTGCAACAAGTGCAAAAAGAAAAATCATTTCTCTTCAGTGTGTCAGAGTGCTAACAAAACTGTTCTTCAACTTGATGAAACAGATGACAGTAGTGATTGTGAATCTTGTTACACAGTGAAGACAACACATGGTAAACAGTGGTTTACAAAAGTCAACATGGTGATTGACGATGCAACTCATCAAGATGTAATCTGTCAACTGGACTCTGGATCAACATGTAACATTCTTGGATTTCGGCAATACTGCATTCTTACCCAAAATGGTTGTCCGCCATTGAAAGCAAGCAGCAAGGCTCTTCGACTCTATGGTGGAACATCAAAGCTTGAGCCCTTAGGTACTGTTGACATTATCTGCTCAGTACAAAACAATACAGAATGTCTGAACTTTTATGTGGTAGATACAGATCAAACTGCACTGCTCTCGGCTGAAGCATGTGAAAGGTAAGGACTGCTATCTGTGAATATTGTGAACAGTGTTGATACATCAGCTAAGAATAGCTTTGAACCACTAACGCGCAGTCAGCTGTTGAACACATACCATGATGTATTCGAGGGCCTAGGATCTTTCCCAGGCGAGTACAAGATTGAAATTGATCCGTCTGTCAAGCCAGTTCAGCATCAACCCAGAAAAATTCATCAAGTCATGAAGCAGGAAATTTACACAAAGTTGAAGGATCTTGAGAACAGAGGTATGATCAAGAAAGTTACTATCCCAACAGACTGGATAAGTAGTACGCTAACCGTGAAAAAACCTGGTAAGCTACGCATATGCATTGATCCCAGAGACTTGAGCAAAGCTATCAAGCGATCGCACTACATCATGCCTACCCTTGAGGACATATTACCAAATCTAGCGAATGCAAAAGTATTCTTCGTCCTCGATGCAAAAGAAGGATTCTGGCACATCAAATTAGATGAATCTAGCAGTTTTCTAACTACGTTCTGGACTCCTTTTGGTCGATATAGATGGTTGCGCTTACCCTTCGGCATTTCATCAGCGCCCGAAGAATCCCAGAACGTAGACAACATGAAGTGTTAGAAGGACTAACAGGAGCAAAATGTGTGATGGATGACATCATAGTCTACGGCTGTGGACAGACCATGGAATCAGCAATTCGAGATCATGACCGCAACTTGACGGCAGTTCTACAAAGAGCTCGTGAGGCAGGACTAAAGCTAAACGAGGACAAGTTCAAACTTCGTCAAACTGAAGTTAAATATATGGGCAGTATACTTACCGCAGAAGGCATCCGTCCTGATCCAGACAAAGTTAGCGCCATTACAAATATGAAAAGACCTGAAAATGTAAAAGCAGTGCAACGTTTTATTGGTCTAGCAACATACTTGTCTCGATTTTTGCCTCACCTATCGGAAACCTGCGAACCTTTGCGACGTCTTACAGACAAAGGAGCCATTTGGTCTTGGCAATCGCAGCAGGAAGAAGCATTTCAGAGTGTCAAACGTCTCGTAAGTCATCAACCTGTACTCAAATACTATAATGTCCATCAGGAGGTCACAATTCAGTGCGATGCAAGTGAAGTTGGCCTTGGAGCCACATTACTGCAAAATGGACAACCCATTGCCTATGCCTCTCGTGCACTTTCTAAAACGGAACAGTGTTATGCACAGATAGAAAAAGAGTGTCTTGCAATTGTTTTTGCATGTGAGAGATTTGACCATTACATATATGGTAAGGATTGCATTACAGTACAGTCAGACCACAAGCCTCTTGAAACGATCTTCAGGAAACCTCTCTTGTCAGCTCCAAACGACTCCAGCGAATGTTTCTGCGCCTCCAGAAATACAACCTGGCTGTTGTTTATACCAGAGAAAAAGAGTTGTTCATCGCAGATACCTTGTCTCGTGCAACTCCAGAGTTTTATGGACAGCACACTTCCACACTCGCTGAGGAAATAGCACATATTTAACATGCAGAGTGGGTTAGAAAAGTCACAGACTCGAGACTGAATCAAATTCGAGATTTGACAAACAAGGATGAGAATCTCCAGTCATTAAAGACAGTTATACTTTCAGGATGGCCCGATACTAAAGAAGATGTTCCTATTCCAATACGACCATATTGGAATGTCAGAGACTCTCTCACAATACAAGATGGTATTATTTACCGCAGCAGCCGCGTTGTTATTCCCAAAGCTCTTCGACCAGAAATGCTACGCCGCACTCATTCCAGCCATTTAGGAATTGAGGCTTGTCTACGCAAAGCTAGGGACTCATTGTATTGGCCTCTCATGAATTAGGAGATCAAGGATTTTGTCAGCAAGCGTAGCACGTGCAGCACATTTAAACGGAAACAACAGAAAGAACCACTAATGACACATGATGTCCCAGACCAGCCATGGTCAAAACTTGGAATTGACATCTTTACTCTAAAAGCTGAGGATTACCTTGTCACAGTTGACTATTACTCAGATTTTTTTTGAGCTTGACCTTCTTCCAGATACCACAGCAGCCACAGTAATTAACTGTTTGAAACAACATTTTGCACGTCACGGAACGCCAGATGTTGTAGTTACAGACAATGGTCCATAGTTTAAATCAACTGATTTTCATGATTTTTCATGTGATTGGGAGTTTCAGCATATTACTTCTTCCCCCTATCATAGTCAGTCCAATGGGAAAGCAGAGGCAACTGTGAAAATTGCTAAGAACATTGTGCGCAAGTCTAAGAAAAATGGAGATGATTTGTGGAAGAGCATCCTTGATTGGAGGAACACCCCAACTGTTGACATGGCAAGCAGTCCATCACAGCGTCTTATGTCACGAAGAACTCGGCATTCATTACCGTTGTCACAGGAATTACTCCAGCCCAAACTCGTGGAAGATGTAATAGATAAAGTGAAGTTCAAGAGACAAAAGGCTAAGTTTTACTATGACAAAAGTGCTAAAGAACTTCCAGAACTTGAAATTGGCCAACCGGACAGGATGAAACCAAATACAGACCCGGAAAAGAAATGGAGTTACGTTACTTGCATGGAAAACGTTGGAAAGCCCTCCTACATTGTAGGGATCAACAACAAACAATATCGCCGAAACCGTAGAGACCTTCGAGCAACAAACGAACCTTATGATGCCAATTCGCAGTCGATTCCAGAGTACGATGATGCACTTGAAGCACCGCCAGTCATTACAGAAAAATCCAAAGTAAAAGACCTTAAAGTTGCTAAAATTCCAACTCCGCGAAAGCCTTGTGAACCAAAGACTGTTACCGCAAACCCAATAAGCCTTCGAACAAGTTCACGTGTACCCAAACTTCCAAAGAAACTTGAGGACTATGTTATGTGAATAGTTTACTCAAAGTATAATTTCTGTTTTGCAATTATTTTATTGTTTTGCAATTATTCTATTCAAATGCAATAAGTGTCACGTCAGAAAGTATGTTAATGTACTTCAGTTTTCATTTCTTTGATGCAGAAACACTCATGTTTTATGTTTCAAGATTTGTTTACACAGCAGAAACATTTTTTTTTTTATTGATATTGCCTAAATTTGAACTTGTAAATGAATTTTAAATGTAATTGTCATTCATTCTCAAAGGAATGGAGATGTTAGGATGTACATTGATTAGTCTGACCCTTTTGTGTACTTGTGTATTACGTCATCACTTTTGTGTTAATCAATAAAATGTTGAACTGAAACAAAGGATACTCTGTGGCAAGTTTGATTGAAATTGGCCCACTGGTTCTTAAGAAGAAGATGAAAATGTGAAAAGTTTACAACGACAACGACGACAGACAACGGACAAATTTCGATCAGAAAAGCTCACTTGATCCTTCGGCTCAGGTGAGCTAATAATATAAAAAGTATACTTAAAATTTCTAAAATTTATTCTAAACCTTACATCAAATACCCCAAAGTATATGGTGTATGATGAAACAGGTAGATATCCACTGTCAATATTTATAAAACTAAAAATGGTTATGTACTGGGCAAAAATTTTAACAGCCCATGAAAGTAGGCTTACAAATGTGATTTATTCATATTTTATAGGTGTTATATCTCGATGGGTCTTTTGAACACCCATCGATAAAATGTGTAAAAGATATTCTTGATTCTTGCAGATTGTCATATATGGACAAGTCAAACATTTCATAGCTATAAATGGCTTAAGTCAATTAATAAAGAAACCCTAAAACATCAATTAAACAAGAATGGAGAAACATTGTTGATAGCTCCCAAAAGTGTATAAATTATAGCATTTTTAAAACAAACTTTGGTTTTGAAAATTATTTGTTTAACTTACCAAAAGATTTAAGAGTTACACTTACAAAACTATGAACATGTAATCATCATTTGCCAGTTGAAAAAGGTATATGGAATAATATTGAAAGAAAGTTAAGAATATGTACCGTTTGTGATTGTAATACTGTTGATGATGAATTTCATTATGTTACGGAATGCAAGTATTTTTCAAATGACAGAAAAATATTTCTCCATAAAAGATATTGTAAAAATCATAATTTCAAATTTAATGAACTTCATGAACACAAATAATATAGAATTACAAAAATTATCGTCAAAATTTATTAAGAACATTTTCATAACAGTCTGTCCTTCTTGAATCCTCCATATATATATATATATATATATTTAACTGTTTATGTTTACTTCATTCTTTTCTTTTTTCTTTAAACAACTTGTCTATTTTTTGACCCTTGACTGTTATTTCTGTTTGTAGTTATGTATATATGTACCTCTTGTACCAGTCATCTGGTTTACAGTCAATAAAGAATTGGAAATAGAATTGGCATGTAGTTGTAGTTCTCATAGTTAGGTAATATATTTGTTGTTCTTTGTTTTCTTTTTTAAAATACAACTAATCACTTAAAATCAATAATCACTGAAAATGAACTTTGAAAACTTTGATTTCATCTAGGAAAAGGTAATATAAATTAGTGAAAACTGAATCTTAAGTGTAAATTTTACATAGTGATGTAAATATAAAACTGTGATGTGTGCATCCTATGTAAATAACAAAACCACTTTTGACAAACCTGCATGATAAACAATTTACAATCTTCGTTTCATTCTAATTAGAGAGGTTTCGCAGACTGACGTGTACGTGTACAGTACAAATTAGAATTACATGTACACGTTTACATCACTTTTCTTGTTTAGCATTTATAACTTGTACATGTACTTGTAAATGCTTTAAATGCAAAAGTCTTTATCTTCGGATTTTCATTTTTTTTTTGTAGGTATATCTACTTAATTTATAATGTACATCACTAGTTTAATCGAGTATATGCTTAATATATTTATGAAAATTAATTTAAGGTTTTGCCAAAGGTCAACATGTCCAAAAAATTATTTTTACAATAGCTCCAAAACTATGTGGTTTATAATGTTAAAACTTTTACAGTTTATCAATATATCATTGATTAACAGATAGAAAGTATCACTTGATAACAAATACTTAAAAAAAATATTTATCGAGAAAAATTCTTTTAAAAAAATGCATATATTTTCAAAAAATACACCTAATTAATTCCGTACTTTTAGTGAAAGCCATCATTGCAGAAACAATATATGTTTATAAATGAAGGGCAAGTTGGACTTCGATAGCCTCTGGAAAGTTGTTTTCCCTGTTTATTTTATCCAAATGTTAAGATTTGAAACCGAAAGTACATTGCAAATGGCGGATTTTATAAGGATCTTGTCTTTATACATGTCATGCTTTCAACAACAGCCTTTTAGAGACCATTCACGTCCAACTTGCCCTTCATTGATATACATATATTATTTCTGCAATGATGGTTTTCACTAAAAGTACAGAATTAAGCAGTTGCATTTTTTTAAAATATGCAGTTTTTTTGAAAAAAAATTTCTTTAAAAAATATATTTTTTTAAATATTTGTTTTCAAATGATACTTTCTATCTGTTAATCAATGATATATTTATAAACTGTAAAAGTTTTAACTTTATACCTCACATAGTTTTGGAGCTATTGTAAAAATAAATTTTTGGACATCTTGACCTTTGGCAAAACCTTAAAATTAGTTTTTATTACCTTGATTTGTCAAATAATATTTTGAAAGGCAATATAACATGTATAAGTGAGTTTATTACACACACAAAAAAAATCACCATAAAACCAAAGTTCCTTATATAAGTACTTGCTCTCAATCTTTTGCTTTTAGAAAAACACAAGTTTGCACTTACGGGTACATGTACTCAGCGATCTACACGTACATGGATATGTGGAATTTTATAATTAGCAAAAGTGATGACATAATGCATATATTTCTCCTGATACATACACAGTGGTTTGCGAAACCTCTCTTTTACAGCCTTGTTCATGTAATTAAAAACTATCAAATATATTTTCATATAGATCATATAGATCCTCACGTTTTGGTCTCTTTGAATATTGGAGAAATTACTAATATATAATTATGTATGAACTTTATTTTTGAAAGTCTTGTAAGTCTCCCTATAATTGCTATTTTATTAGTAGCAAGTAACCTTAACTTATAGTAGAATGTAGTAAAGCATTAGCTATTAAAAGGGAGAAAAAACCTACCGCCATCTTTCCCCTAGATATCTGCACCCTACCGCCATCTTTCCCCTAGATGTCTGCACTGCCAATTTTAAGCCCGAAATTAAGGATAAAACTGCATTAGCACATCTGAAATAATATGTTGACGGTGCGACCGTTAGGGCGAGCGCAGATCTATGAACTTTTCAGTGTAGTAATTGAGACCCGTCTCTTCAAACCGCACATGACATTTGGTGCATCCAGATACTCTGACGTCACATGACGTCGTATATAAGTTGCATTACCAAACAGAAGCCTGAACAGTGCTGATTTTAATGAAGAAAGTTTTTATTTACTATTTATCTGCTACATATTCATTAAATCAAGGCGGGTTTATTTTTTGTTGAACTTTTATTGTTATTCTCGCGAGAACGTAGCTTAAACAAGCTTTTGTTGCTTCCGCGACAACGTAGTTTAGGGCGAGATGCAATTCGCAGAGCATTATGGGACCACGGGTTACTGCAGAAGAAAATGTGAAAAGTCCGAACTTTCTCTTCGCCCAGGCGTTGATTTAATAGCTCGCAGTGACGAGCGGCGCGAAGCTATAATATTTTTAACTTCAGTCAGTTTTTCTCATGACCAGAGTAAATTTCAAAAATTGCAGAATATTTCATACTTCAGACATTAAAAAGACTTGAATTTGTTTACAGTATTAACATCTAACATCATGCTTCCTTTGAATCAGGATTCCCAGAATATCTAACCCGATCAAAATATAGTTATAATTTAATTAACTATTGAGAGAGAGAGAAATGAAATAACAGCTTTCAGAATATGAACTTCATCATGATTTTTATTAGGTTTATATATATTCAATGGTCTTAAAAAAATTAAATAAAAAAGGAAATGGAAATCTGTAAAATTACACCTAATTTGATTAAAATTTTCTCCAATGCAATATTTCTTCCACACTTTTTTTCATAATCACATTAGTCAAATTCTGATGACAGACACGACATTATCCAAAACTTAAAGGATATATGCTATGTATCCTAATTTTTTGAAAATACCTCAATACAGTAGAACATGAGAGAATGAGAACTGCAATAGTTTATAGTTTAAATAAGCTGTTAGTCAATTATTATGACAAAAATCTTATTATGAATACAAATCAGGCCATAAAATCAATATAATGTGTCTCTGTAATCAATGTCATTCAAAGTAAACCTCCCTAAAATGAAAATGTTATTCAACATCACATCACAAAAGTTGCCCGCGTGGCGCAGTGGTTAGAGCTTTCGCTCTAGAGTCGCGGAGTAAGGAGTTGATCCTTACGTCGCGGGTTCGAATCCCACTATGGGACGTGGAGACCGGTTTTTCGGATGAGACCGTATAAACCGAGGTCCCGTGTCGCAGTAGGTGCTGGCACGAAAAAGATCCCTCACTGCTCAATGGCCGTAAGTGCCGAGTATAGGTCAAAATTTGCAGCTCTCCTCCGGCAAGTGGTGGCGTCTCCATATGAGTGAAAAATTCTCGAGAGGGACGTTAAACAATAATAAACAAACAAACACATCACAAAACTACTGTTTCTGTAAATTAAGCATGTAAATTTACAATTTTATGAACATTCTAACTACAGCCATATAATATCAATATAAACTAGAAATATAGGTTTATATGTCTATATAGCATTTAGAAAAAAGGTGCGGAAAACCAGTTGGGACAGATTGACAGAGGAACGGACAGACAGACGGACGGACAGACTCAGAGGAAACCTATAGTCCCCTCCGGTTTCACCGGTAGGGGACTAATTAGAAGATTATTGAACACCACTTCCGATACAGTTGTAATTTCAGTGAAGAAAGTATTTGCCGATAATATTCAAGCACTTTGTGAATAAATCTTAAATCTAATTTTGCACCACTACGGAGTAGTATCTCAGTACCGAGAAATTTTCATATAACAAACTCAGTTCTTTATTTTGCCCAATTATATTGCAAATATAAATGCAACATCTTATTAGTCCCCTACCGGTGTCACCGGAGGGGACTATAGGTTTCCTCTGAGTCTGTCCGTCTGTCTGTCCCTCTAGGTTTTCCGCACTTTTTTCCAAAACGCTTCCAGATATTGAGCTGATATTTGGAAATGTGAGTGTATCTTCATGAGTTACAGATTGAGTTTGCATTTTGTTCCGCTTCATTGATTTTTTTACGGAATTACGGCCTTTTCAATTTTTAAGGGTTTTCCGCAATTTTCTTCTAATCGCTTTCAGATATTGAGCTGATTTTTGGTATGTGACTTAACCTTGATTAGTTATAGATCAAGTTTGCATTTCGTTCCGCTTCATTGATTTTTGACGGAATTAAGGTATTTTCAATTCTTAACGAGAACCAGATTACACTTGCCGGTAGGGGACTAGTATTGCTAATGCAATACTCTCAGAATGCTTGTTTTGTTTGTGTGTTCATTTTGAACTCTGTGTTTAATATCAAAACTGCATTGTTAAAATAAACTCTATTTTACAGGTTCATATGGAACAGATTTTGCAGTTGTGTTTGTTGCAAATTATCCTGTCACTATGGTGTTCTGTTGGGGACACTCGCACCTTCGCACTCTCGACTTAGGGCGAAGGCGAAAGTGCGAAGACGAAGGAGCGAAAGTGCGAAGACGAAGGAGCGAAAGTGCGAAGATGCGACGGCGAAGGTGCGAGGGCGAAAGTGCGAAGGCGAAGGAGGGATACTAGTATCGCAACTTCGCATTTTTGCCTTCGCACTTTCGCCTTGCCTTTTTTGTGGAGTTCTCTATCGTTTGAAGATAACTTTATTTACAAAAAATGGCGTCTGCTGAAAAAGATGAACTGATCAGTCTGTTGCGAATATATTTCCAGCAAGGATAATGAAATTCGAATGTTATTGTATTTAAACCATGGTATTGAATTAAGGATTGCTATTTAAGGAAAGTGACAGGAGTCTTGAAGTGCACACACATATAGTGGGCATTACGTTTTAAAATAGAGTTACATAATCATGATAATGTTCAAGCCTAGTTGTACACTGGCTAACAAGTTAAAAGATATGTCAGATAACCCTGTAAAATATTAATAAATTTTTAATAATTAATTGATAGTAAGCACGACGACCTAACTTTAACAACTGTTTTAGTCTCAAAGTTAGTCACAC
Source organism: Saccostrea echinata (assembly GCF_033153115.1). Taxonomy (NCBI): domain Eukaryota; kingdom Metazoa; phylum Mollusca; class Bivalvia; order Ostreida; family Ostreidae; genus Saccostrea; species Saccostrea echinata. The sequence continues at coordinate 13,915,224 of NW_026889776.1, read as the reverse complement.
TAATCTAGCGCATGCGTACCAATAACATCCAAGAGCCCACTAAAATTAACTCGTAACAATAAAGAGCTCCACGGAAGTAAAATGCGATGGTCAAAAGGGCGAAGTTGCGAAGGCGAAAGTGCGATATTAGTATCGCTCCTTCGACCCCTCGCTCTTTCGCCTTCACAACTTCGCACTCTCGCATCTTCGCCCTAAACATATGCCACGGGATACAACAAAATAATGTGTATAACATCCAACGGTTCAGTTACAATCAATATATCGACATCACCAAATCTAGAGATGGTAGCTTCATAGTAAACTCAAGTGTATGCATTGGACTTCCACCTGCGATTGAGCTTACCTATTCAAAGATAGAAGAAAAAGTAGTTCTTATTCAGGCATCAGATCCAGTTTCAGTAATAAATTTTGATAGTGATTTCTATACATGTGATGGAACTCTCATAATTTCATCGCAATGTCTATCGTCCGATTACTTTGTAATTTCTACAAATCCATCCACTTCATCGCTAACCTATGCTAGTCAGTTTAGAATTGCATCCATATATGATAGCACTGGAATCATAATTTCGCTAAAAATACGAGGAAACAATCCTTTGTATTTCAATGGACAGTTGTATACAGATAATAGTACAATGAATCTGACATTGAACAAATTCGACTCGTTTCTTCTTGGTCATACAACTGACCTCACCGGAACAAAAATACATTCTTCCAAACCAGTTGGCATATTTTCTGGAAATAGATGTATCGATTTACTTTTCGGCGCCTGTAATATTTAACGTGAACATATGCCTCCAATCGGGAGTCTTGATAAAATGTATGTTGTTCCCCCATTTGTTAATACGAATGGGGGCTTTGTAAGAATTATATCTCATCAAATCTCAAATATATTACAGCATCTTGGGGGGGGGGGGGGGATAATACTAACTTTGTTTTGGAAAAAACAAAATATCATATTTCCATGAACGCCACAGACATTTTGATAATTGTGTCTGATAATGATATTTACGGTGCAGGTATCTGTAATGAATATTTATTTTGGCTTCTGTTTGTAACTTCTGGTTTGTGAAGGGCGACACTAAATTAAATGCACTTTAAATTTCTTTCATACCAGTCAACAAGATTGCTGACAAGACAACAATTTATAGATGAAGTAACTTTGAACGGAATATCATTTTTGAATTCCCTGACAGGTAGATCCTTATATGCAAGCAAGTATTTCATATTTAAACAGAATTAGAAAAAAAAATATGTATGGTCGTGGAAACAAGGATGGAGGCATAGGGGGTCCAGGTATATTTCCAACACACAAGAAAATACTTTGTGGATGTGCCTCTCAATACATTTTTTTGGCTTTTCAAGGATTTTTGGCTCCGTAATTCCCTCACAAACTCACAATCTGTGGTTGTCCCCCAATCCCCACCTCCCAACCCCTAACAAAAATGAAATTTCTGTAGACCTGTTCTGAAGATGGAAAATATGATACTATCTCCATATTTGTTTGGAGGAAACCCTTACGTTATGATGCTGTATTTTATCCATCTTGAATTCATTTCAGAAGTTAGTCTGAACGTTGCATGTACTTTATTTCAATATGCTGAATTTTGTTTTGAATTTGTGATTCATAAAATGGTCTATAAGAATTTACATTATAAAATATATCATTATCAGAGGTCAAATTATACAAAATGTTTAAATGATTTTTTTTTTAATTTTGAATCACGAGAATGTCATAGGTACATGTACATCTCTTAACATTGCGATTAAGGGATTTGCTTTACTAACAAATATATTTCTTCTAATAAACCTGTGATCATGTCATGTAAACTTACCTTTTTTTTTCTCTATTCTGATAAAAGATTACACTTAGTAAACCCAATCAATCAATTTTACATTGTTTTTGAAAGACCTCTTTTATAAAAGAAAGAGAAGAATAGTATTAATCAATTCTCTTGATCTTTTGATAATTAACAAGTACATTAATTCCCTCTATCTAAAGAAGGGGGGGGGGTATTCTAGTCATCATTTTACTATTACTGAACTTCAAAATACATTGTAAAATCTACATAAAAGACCAAACTTAAAATGTTAAATGATTCATGTATTTGAAGAAAACCGAAAATGACCCTGAAAAAGAGACAACACACAATATAGGAAAACAGTTTACAATTCATGAATATTAGTTAACACAATTGGAATAAATATAAAAATGCTTAAATTTGGAAAAACAAACAAACAAACAAACTTCTAGCAACAAAGTGCAGTATACATGTATATATATCCCGGGATTTTGATAGCATCATAAAATACTAACAAAACTTTCTAGTATAAATATTCCGATTTTTGAAAGTTTCTTACAATACCCAAAACAAAAAAAAAAGCACAAAAAACAAAGAAAAAAAAAAGCACAAAAAAAATACAAATGAAAAAAAAAAATGGAACTCCCAGTGGTGCTATCAAACTTGATGATTTTGTTTATCTGTGTACAAATATTTCTGCATTTCTGTAAAATTTATGTGTAAAAATATGTATCAATAATCATCATTTATAACCTTTTACATTTAGAGTTGTCTTGCACCCCACTTATCTTCCAGTAGAAATTAATTATGGTAAAATTCATGCAAATTGTCTTATACATCATCATATTTATCAGAGTGTTATTTCAAAAGCAATAAACAAATATTCATATATATGATTTTGAATTGAGTTTTTATTATTTTGAAAAAAAAAATTATATGACAAGTCCGATTCTATCTATATGCGTCACATTTTAAACTCAAAGGACGAGAATGAATACAAAAATTAAACAAAACAACGAGTAATTCTGTATTTGACAGTAACAATATAAGGCAAACGATTTTAGACAATATAATCACAATATCTGAATAAGAACCACAAACTGGAGAGTCGGAGGCAATCGAGTAGATATTTAAAATATGTTTGTCAAAATTATGTGAAATAATTTTCCGAATAAAATCATATAATTAGAAACATAAAATTCTACTGCCCAGGTCCATGAACTTTTTGATCAACCTTCGTACTAAGATGTGTAATTCATAGCCTATAGAAGCTTGTCAGACCTTTTAATCCCTTTTTCTACATTTGATTAAAAAAAAAATAAGTTAGTCCTTGGTTTTCAACATATTTATTAACTGAAATCCTACAAAGGGTATATGTATGAAGGGAAAAAAGAGTTTTCTTACAGGCACAGATATGTTTTTAGTTTTTGGCATAATTAGCATCAAATTAACATATCACTGTCATTTACATGTTGGAATTAACATGATTAATCACAAGCCGAGTGTAAATTTACGTATTTTTTTTTTACTCTTGTCTGAAGTCAGGGATAAACTACATGAAGTCTATGCATTGCCTATCTACACGCTACCAAAAATTTAAATCAATTAAAAAAGCAAATAATAAGCTCAACTTCAAACTTCTATTAAAACAAATCAATAAAATGTATAACAGAATGTCAATCAGATAAAATCAATAAATAGGTATATAAATATTAAATATTAATTTTTCGTTCATTCCTTTGACGTACATCGTGTGTATTTGACATAAAAAAAATTATTTATTTTACAAAGAAAAAAAATGTGTTAAGGTATTCCATCCCACTTTTAAGATTCAATGGAGTATAAACAGATATGTGAACGGGTTGTATACTCAGTATATTAGATATAATAATTTCTATTTATTAATATCAGCAAGTAAGAGAGGAATCTGTCCTTATGAATGACCTTGACCTGTCCTTGAATGGTTATCTCCCTTTGTGTTTGATTAATAATTTTTTTAATAAAAGTTATCTGCTAAAAATTAGTTTAAAACGCTTTTGTAATCCTAATGATTAACACTCATCACACACATCACACACTCATTGATATCTTTTAAGTAGTATCTGAATTTCTATTTTTAAAACATCGTTTCTCCCAAAAGACCCATAAGCAATCTTTGACGAAATACTTTTTAAGTAATTACATTTTCGAACATACTTTGTTTTAAATCCTTTTTTACTCTAAAATGCTTTAAATTCATATCAACTTATTGAATATATGATGAATACTTACGGAACGAGAATTAGGTCTTGTTAGGGGCGAAATACCTTTACCACGTTTAATTGAAAAACTTGATTAAAAATAGATAACTAATTAATATATGTTACATCAACAGCAAATATTGCAAATCAGAAAACCAAAAATAATTACCATTAAATCATCCATAGCAAAAATTAATCCTAAAGATTTCTATGTACTTAAAAAAATCTTTACTATTAAATAAAATGAATTTAAAAAGATACATTGTTCACTGTTTTGTTCAGAGTTATTGTTGATGTTCATTGAATTTCGGGAAAATAACACAACTCGACATTATTGACATGGAAAAAATATGAATTTATCTTCATAAAATGGATGTACTTGTACATATAAGCCCGAATTGCGTTATCACTTCAACTTTCAGTTCTTCAAGTTTGTGATTGTGTATTGCCAAGCGGGATTGTAAACACGTGTATTTTTGGTACTGCATGTCTAAAAAAAACTGTTTGTGTAAATTGGTAACGATTTTCTCAGCAATATGAAATTCAATCATGTGTCTACTTATAGTCAAAAAAAAAAATTCAAGGAAGAACGTTAAGAGATATTTTTCCTGATTCAGTAATAATCAACAATTACAAAATTCAGGTCAACATAAAATTGATTTGAAGTCAGAAATCAACATCAAATGCAAGTGATTGTCTTGTAAGAAGCACAACATTTAAGTTTTTATGATATTTTTAAAAAGCACAAGAAAATAAGTAAATTATTGTTTCAATCTAAATTTGCAAAATTATGCTCGACCTTGAAGAAAACAAAAACAAATTTAAAAAAAACATATATATGTCAGACTAAAAAATGTTTTTAATAGCAGCTTCTATATAAATATACCGCTTGTCGAATAATTTGAGTTTGATGAACAAAAACATGCTTTGATGCACAATCTCAACACTTCCATTTCCTTATTTTGTTTGAAAATTGTATGTGGTAGATAACATTCATTTAGGTATGGAGATACGTTTTACCCTTCATTCACATTACTCCCATAACCACCTCTACAGCGAGACTTTAGCTCTCTGTATCCCTGGTCGGCATTACGATCGCAAAACATTTTCAGCAAGATTAATCCTGAATGAAGTCGAAAAAATATGGTAATCGGCAGAATAAGTTTTGTAAAAACAACCCAGAAAGTTGTGTTGTAATTATTTTTTATGACCATACTTAAAGCTTCTACCTTGGCTTCCCCGAACGAGTTGCTACTCCAAAGTCCGAAATTAATGATAGTCAACAACTGGCAACTAAAGTATATACGGTGCTTAAATTTATTCGTCCTCAACTTTTCGCCTGTTTCTGTTGCAAGAATAAACATTGTTTGCTCCCATGCGAGTATTATACTTAATATGTTCTCGATATACGAAACATAAAGATAACTAGTGCTAATTGTAACGGGAACCGTTACAGATGTTCCCCAAACGGCTCCCCAATCCTTTATGATGCCGCATTCCCTACAAGCTTCATTAAATTAGACAATACTTTTGTAATACACACTTTATTTTTAAGGGTATTTCATTGGAAAACTACTCCGATATAGTCATATGGGTATTATCCAATCAAATTTCAGCGCATGTGCTTGCACGTTTTTTTTTTTTTTTTTTTTTTTTACATTTTTTACATTAATTTTCTTATAGTGTCTCACAATACATACTTCTGCGTTAAATATCAAAGAATTTCATTGAAAAATAAGGGAGATGTAACCCTTTAAGTATTAGCCAGTCAGAATTCAGCATACGCGCATGCATGGTCTTGCATTCAATTTTGATAGTATCATAATGTAGGAGCTCTATGTGCCTATCCATGTCATAAATTTCATCCTGTTTTGTTGAAAACCAAGGGAGTTATAGACATTTAAAGTTTCAGCCAATCAGATTGCGGCACACCTGCATGCGCATGTTTTCAAGAAATTTCCTATATAACATGTTGTTGCACCTTATAATATGTACTTATATTCTAAATTTCAAAGTATTTCGTCAAAAAAAACAAGGAAATTATTGAGATTTTTGTATCAGCCAATCAGAGAAGAGCGCACGTGCATGCGCGTGAGTTGACGCTAATTTGACCATGTCATCTTGTCTAGACTACTATATATCTTTATATTTTGAGTTTCAAAGCAATTCATCAAGAAATATAAAAGTTACGGCTTCATCAAGTATATCAGTCATTTCACTCATTGCACGCGCGCGCACGTGCATGCATGTGCGCGCAAAATGACCTTCGTTCCGAACACCTACACAACATGCCTATTAACCCTAAAAAGGTTTCATGTCAATCGGATGAGTGGTTCTATGAGAACACTCCCGGACAAAAAAGTACCGGAGAAGAAAGTAGAAAAAAAGAATAATAATAATAACTAGAAACTCATTGCGAGCAATGAGAGGTCTTCCGTCCGATTCTGAAAATAAAAACGAAAATTCTAGCTGAAAAAGAGATAAAAGAAATTCAGACACTCTGTAAATTTAACCCTTGTCGTCAGCGTGAAAATCCAACTTGCTAACGTTAACCATTCATTTTTTACATCACTTCCGGTCACGACCGGAAGTACCAGAAGTAACGGCTATACAAGATTTTCTCACGATTCATATAACTGATGACTGACCATCAGTCTTGAAAGTTTTAGACTTCAGTCGTTTACTGTTGCCGAGCAATATTGTGAGATCAAATTCTAATTTTGAGGACAGGTAAACAAGAGACCGGAAGTGAATTTTATAAAAATCTTTGACTTTTCTCTAGACATTTGCAATATATACAACATACATAAAGTCATTTCAAGTACTTTATCGATGAGCAATATTTATGAGAAAGTTAAATATCAAAGTAAAGTAGTTTATCTCCTAAAACCGGAAGTTGACGTTTTTGTTTCCGGTGGAATCTAACATATTTCTAAACAGCGAAAGAGATGCAATAAAGTGATGCAAGCATTAATTTAAAAAAGAAAAGTTAATTTTTTTTTAGATTTCTTTGATCACTTACTGTGACAAGCGGAAGTGACGACTGACGCGTTTAACCCAAATGGTTTTGCCTACTCCTCAAGGTCTATTACTTATAAAACTTTGGTGTTTTAATCTTTTACCTAGTTTTGAGATCTCGCTCAGACAACTTCACATTTTGAGGACAGGAAAACATGCGACCGGAAGTGAATTTTTGAAAGATATTTACGATTACTCTAGACATTTGCAGTCTGAATAACATATTTAAAATTCATTTCAGATACTTTTTCTAGAAAAAAATATTGATGGAAAAGTAAAATACTCAAATTATGTAGTTTTTCTCTTATAACCGGAAGTTGTCGCTTTTGTTTCCGGTGAGACCAACATCTTTCGAATCTGCGAAAAAGATGCAATAAAGTGATGCAATTTTTAATTAAAAAAAGAAAAGTTGAAATTTTCGATTTCTTTGATCACTTCCTGTGACGACCGGAAGTGACGGCTGACGCTCTGAACCCAAATGGTTTTGCCTACATCTTAAGGTCTGTTGCTCATATAAGTTTGGTGTCTTAATCTCTCACCGTTTCCGAGATCTTGCTCAGACAACTTCTCATTTTGAGGACAGGAAAACACGCGACCGGAAGTGAATTTTACAAAGATATTTGATGTTACTCTAGATATCTGCAGTTTGAATAACATATTTAAAATTCATTTCAAAAACTTTATCTACAAAGGATGTTAATGGGAAAGAAAAATACTAAAATTATGTATATTTTCTCTTATAACCGGAAGTTGTCGTTTTTGTTTCCGGTGGGACCAACATATTTCGAAACTACAAAAGAGATGCAATAATGTGATGTAAGTATTGATTTAAAAAAAGAAAGTTGAAATTTTATGATTTCTTTGATCACTTCCGTAAACGACCGGAAGTGCCGATGACGAACGAAAATGTGATTCCACAAATTTAGAAGTCACGTTCTATGCTCTCCAATAAGTCTCCAGTTCATATCTTTAGTCATTCTTGAGAACATTCGAGGACAAAATTTCAATTTAAAATCAGGAAATTGCCCGTAACTTGGAACCAAAATGGAATTTTCCAAATTTTCCTTGTGATGAAACAAGTTCATACAATGACTAATTTTTCCTGAAAGTTTCACGAAAAACCACTGAATAGTTTTCGAGAAAACGCCTGCACAAAATTTGGTCAAAAAAATAATAATAATAATAATAAGAAACAGTAGAATCACTATAAGGTCTTCCGTGAAAACGGAAGACCTTAATAATAATAAGAAACAGAGTAAAAACAATATGTTCCCAAACTTCGTTTGGGGAACATAACTACGCACAGTGCCATCTTTTGTGTCCTTAAAGCTTTTCCAAATAGCAAACAAATAAAACATATGGTAGACAACATTTCCGAAACAACTTACCATTAAAAGCAGTCCTTCCATTCCAAATTTATACTTGAAACTACCCCATGACCAGCAAATGCACAGATTTAAACAAATGAACATTATTAGCTTTACATATAACGAGGTACAAATATACGCTTGGGAATTTGAGGATAAAGTGTCGGGGGTATTGTTAGCTTCGATTTCATCGATTGATTTTTGAGCGTAACCTACAATTGAAGTTGCAAGTAATGCAAATGAGGATATTCCAACTATAACTTTTAGAACAATTTTTCCCATGGTTCTACGATTGTCGCTACTGTTATCATGAAGGGTATTTAGCACATTTTCTTGATTTTCGATTTCTACGATTTGTTCAGGACGTTGCTCTTTATTTGCATATGAATACAGCAAGTCTACTGTAATAATTGCAAACTCAACAGTACCAGGAGAGAGTTAAGAATCGAATGTTGTAATTCCACTAATTGCTGAATCTGTGTAGTTGCAATAAATGCTTACATTCGATTTATTTCCAGTAACCTCCGATGTATTTCCTTCTATATAATCATAATGAAATAACTCCCCTGATTCTGAAAAAAATAGTATCTAACCAAAGGCTAAAATTGGCAAACAAAATGCCAAGGGAAAGAACTCGGTTAACAACTGTAGGTTTTCTAACTTTAAATGCAAATATTCCGCACATTAGCATGATTGTGTAAAGGATAGAGAAAGAATTGTATGTTATTCCAGCGCCTTTATCTGTACAACCACTGCTACCATTTATATGTTTATTTATAAATAATACACAATGAGCTAAGGTACAAAATGCAAAGATAATAGCTGCTAGTAATTTAAATAGTTCATACAAAGATCCAGGTTTTAAAGAATTTCGCTGGCCTTCTGTGTAAAAGACAGCAGAACATACGAGAAAAATGCATATGTTTCCTATTATAATGCTAACAAGTAATACTCCCAACACCATCAATTTTGATTCCTCTTCATGATAAATCATCTTTGTCCAGTTGACGGTCATTACTGAAAAAAACGATGGCCAAGACGATAACTGTAAAGCTAATGTAAATGCTTCCTCCTGAAAAAAAAATAATGCTTACATAACAAAGCTTTCAAAACTAAGGCAATCTAACATCGGTTCATTTATAAAGTGTCTCGCCGTCATAATTTTTGTGAAGAAAATGTTTTCCCCCATATATAATTATAGGGGGAAAACATTTTCTTAATGTATAAAATCTTTAAATTTGCATAATTTCAATATTCCTTTATTTCACTTCCAATTTCAATGACCGTGTAGTGAAGGGCAGCACCGCGATAATTCAATTACTAACGAAAACAAGTTTTTTTTTGACTTGCTTAGATGATTGATTGTCGTTTTACGTCCCATTCGAGAAATTTTCACTCATTAAAAGACGTCACTGTACATGTATACCAGTGAAGGGATTCAAATTTAGACCATTACTCGGCACTCAGGGTCATTGACCTGCATAAACCTTCTTCTATAGAAGTTTTATAAAATTAGTTAAAACTTTTAGTGCACCGGATATCTTTTTTTTTTCTTTATTAAATTAACATAAGGAGGCAATTGCATGGGATAATTATTTCAAATTGAAGATATATGTTCATGTATATACAATTTGTCTGCAACCTAACCTCCTTAACTTTCCTGAGCAAACCATCATCTTTATTATCTTCATCATCATTATCACAATATGTGCGGTAAGGGTATGTACATCTTGTCACCAGTAACAATATATATCTGTATCATTTTGTAGCCTGCGACTTTATGAGGGGTGATCAAAAAGTTCGTGAACTAATTGAATTACTTCCATTCAATTACTTAGGTTTCAGTAATCATTATTGTTTAAAGTAGTCCTCCAATTTTAATGCACATCTGCCACCGTTCTGTCCATGTGCGAATCACGTGATCCATGCGGTCACGTGACATGCTCCAAAGCGTTCTGTTCACAGAAGCTGAAAGATTTTTCTGAGTTTTATATTTCTTAACATGCAAGTTATTTTTTATAACAAGAACAGTCATTTGTCAAAAATGGTGAAATCTCGGCAATAGGATTGATGGATAAGGATATCCTCCCCCAGAATGAGCATGGTGACCATCACAACCCGAGTCCTCGGTCTTGGGAGCGTCGTTTATCCAATGTGGATAAAATATGGACGCCTTTTTATCATATCTGATATGTTTAAAGTCTGAAGTAAACTATATTTTAGGGTTTTTAAAAATTGTATCATTGTTAAGATATTCAACTATTTTTCTAACTGTAACTTGGCGATCTTTCATAACAAATTGCTCAACTAAGGACACATCTCTTTCCCAGCTTGCTTTCACTGGGTAACAGAACAAACGTCATCTCGCTTTCTTCACTAAAACAATCAAACCAATTAATGATTAAATTTCTGGCATGTCTTTTGTCTCCATAAACCTTGAACCTTGAATTATTCTATGCTACTGCCAAGGAATTTCCAAGATATACGTTAAACTTCATGGCCGTAGGAACCGGGGGGGGGGGGGGGGCACGGGGGGCCGTCACCCGTGCCTCAATAATTTTGCCGACATATAGAATACTATAGAAAACATAGCTACTTTATGCTTGTGCCCCCTCAACAATAACGTCTGATGACCTTTTGTTTTTGCTTGTCAAGGACTTTTTGGTAGTTGATAGTGCCCCCCAACAGAAAATGTAAGGTTGTGCCCCCTCAAAGTGATACTGCTTCCTACGGGCCTGAACTTTACAGCCGTTCGTTGCTCGAATACGACTGAGTCAACCATTTTTTGTCTCAAGTCACCTACACATTGACGTCATTTTTACATTGTGACGTCACAAACATGGAGCAAAAAACACCTAACACCTGCTATTTATAGAACATGTGTATGAGTACATGTATGCCAAATTTCATTCTGATCTGAATTTTGGTTTTGGAAATATAGAGATAGTTCGCGAACTTTTTGATCATCCCTCGTATATACCGACAGACAAAATATGTGCTGTTAGGGGTTTCTCTAATCATAGTGGGAAAGATACCTGTGCACCCAGATGTATAATGAAGAGTGTCTGAGCAAGATATGATGAAGAGGATCAATCACTCTTCAGAAACAAGCGTCCAGAAATATAAAGATATCGGTGCTAGTAAATGATGAAGTGTCTCAAATTCGCAATCCGCCACGTAAAAAAGTATGCAAAATTGTGGGTCTCCTAAAGTAAATGACGATTAGACGACAAATTTAACAAAAATAACCAAGTGCATTAGAAAAAGTGCTATACATTGTTTTTGGTCATCAAGATCTCAAAGAAATTGGTCGTTTTTTATCAATGCACATTTCTCATTCATATCTGTTGCTTGAATATGGGCATATACAATTCATATCTATGCGTTAAATTAATGTTTGTTGATTTTTTTCTTTTCTGAGATACAGTCATGTAAGAAAGTAAGCTGGAACATGTTTTTTTTTATCATTTCATGCGTCGTATAAAACCAAAAACATGTATATGTTTAAGATTTTCTATTTAAAAGAATTTCTTTTTCAATTGGAATTTTCTTTTTCAATTTCAGACAGGAGATTTCCGAGGACATCTCATCCCATTTTTTTTTTTCATCATTTCTAAAATAGACTTTTTTTCTATCGCAGGTGTGCAGTTTTGCCAAATTTTTATAAGATCGTTAATCGTTTCTATTGTACAGATGAATTCAAAGGAAAATATAAATGTGTATAATACATTGAGATCGTAAGATATTTTAATGGATGAAACCAATTTAGTAAGTGAACATTTTGTATACATTTTCTCTTCAACCAACGAGTAAATATAGTGGCTTTGTTCTGTTTCCCTTTCCGCATGGCTGTCTAGCCATTGACTTTTTCAAGAAAAGTTTCGTGGAAAATTATTTTTTTACTTATACAATCGTTTAAAAAAATGCGGTCATATTCTTAACAATGATATTGATGGCAAAGAGGTAATTTGAATAATCATACCTTTAATTCCATCCACAAAGAATTCTTTCCATGTCTTCTCATAATTTTCTTCTGTTTCTAAATGTAAATGTAAAAATATGAAATGTTTATAGAGTCCTATTCATCCTGATATCTTTGCAATATTTTCGAGGCATCTAAAAGGATTTTGCTTTATTTGTTCGTTTGTTTGCGTGATGTCTCTTTGAGAATTTTTCACTCATATTGGGAAACCACCACTTGCCGGTGGAGTGCTGAAAATTTAGACCTTTACTAGGCACTAACGACCTTTGAGCAGTTAGAAATCTTTGTCGGTTCAACTCCTTAATACGCGGCTCTAGAGCAAACGCTCTAACCAATGCGCTACGTGGGCGACCATCTCAAAGGTAAGCCAAAAAAGGAAGAAATGGGATCGGTTTTTGTACAGTCCCTGAAACGTTCTACTTTCCCACTTGAACGGTGAGCGAACGCTGAACGAACGGTGAACGAACGCTGAACGAACGCAGAGCGAACGGTGAGTGAACGATGTGTGAACGCTGAACGCAACTTGGTGAACGATGTGTGAACGCTGAACGGTGAGCGAACGCAGAACGCGAACGGAGCGCAAACTCGAACGCAAAGTGAACGGTGAACGAACGGTGAACGCAAGATGAACGATATATTCGGAATGCCTCTGATCTTTTCCTTGCATCGAAACTATTTTATTGTATTATAATGTCAGGTGCCAAAAAAAAAATAAATAAATAAATAATAATAATAAATAACTAGATGCGATCTCGTTGCGAGCAACGAGTGGGTCTTCCGTCCGATTCTTGAAGATGAGATCAGAATTTGACTGAGATTTTTGTTCAAATATAATGATAAAAATAAATTGTTAAGACGAAAATTTTGCTTCAGTAGTGTGTATTAAAATATTGATCATTAAAAAGTTATAGATTAAAGACTTTCGGCCCGTCTTGGCCCCTATTTTGAGGGACCAGTCCTTTTTTCTTGGTATCTTCTTATAGCTCTCATGATTTTGAACATTTTTGCTCAACAACTATTCTGAAATTCTTTTTCGCTTCCGAGATATATGCAAAAGAAATATTTAGGGGCTGGCCCTTCAACTCCTTAATGGGGGCGTTTAGCAAAAATGAAAAGGTTACATATTGTTTAAAACCTTATTTTGAACACCTTTTATTCAACACTGCTTATCAAAATATTTCCCAATTTCGGGATATAGAGTGCCAAAGATTTGTCATTGTGGCCCCTTGTGGCCCCTAATTATGTATCATATGATGTGAATATTATAATATATAGTTGTAAATTGTTGAGATAAACATGTTTGCTTCAGTAATGAATTACAAAATATTGAGCATTAAAGAGTTATTCATCAAAGACTATCGGCCCCTCTCAGCCCCTATTTTAAGGGGCCAGTCCCTTCTTCCCTTTTTTGAACATTTTTTGTTCAACAACTATTCAGAAATTCTTTTTCGTTTCCCAGATATTTGCAAAAGAAGTATTTAGGGGCCAGCCCTTTAACTCCTTATTGGGGATGTTAAGCAAAAAATAAAAGGTTGCATATTGTTTAGAACATTATTTTGAACATCTTTTGTTCAGTATTGCATATCAAAATATTTCACACTTTTGAGATATATAGCGTTAAAGATTTTGCATTTTGGCCCCTTATGACCCCTAATTATGTAACATATAATGTGATTATCATAATATGTAGTTGTAAATCGTTAATATTAATATTTTTGCTTCAGTAATGCATTACAAAATATTGATCGTTAACGAGTTATTGATAAAAGACTTTCTGACCCTCTCGGCCCTTATTTTGAGGGGCCAGCCCCTTTTTCTTCATACCACTTTAAAGCTCTTATGATTTTGAACACTTTTTGTTCAACAACTATTCAGAAATTCTTTTTCGTTTCCGAGATATAAGCAAAAGAAGTATTTAGGGGCCAGCCCTTTAACTCCTTAATGGGGACGTTTAGAGAATAATGAAACGTTGCATATTGTTTAGAACATTATTTTGAACATCTTTTGTTCAATAATGCTTATCAAAATATTTCCCACTTTTGAAATATAAAGCGTCAAAGATTTTGTATTCTGGCCCCTAATGGCCCCTATTTATGTAACATATGATGTAAATATTATAATATATAGTTGTAAATTGTTGAGATAAACATTTTTGCTTCAGTAATGCATTACAAAATTTTGATCGTTGAAGAGCTATTGACTAAAGACTTTCGGCCCCTCTCGGCCCCTAATGTGATGAGTCAGCCCTTTTTCTTTGATATCATATAAAAGATCTTGTAATTCTACACAATTTCTATTCAATATGTTTTTAGAAAATCTCCATAGTTTTAGAGATATGATAAAAAATGTCTCGAAAATTCACTCCTGATTCATGTCCTAAATTTCGACCCCTACCGAGCTTCCATACTAGGTACTTCCGGAAATTTTGAAAACCCAGGTGCAAAACTTCAACATGTCGTCTATCATCGCTGAAAATTTCAGCGCTCTAGCTTTTGCCGTTTTTTAGTTTTTGTGTCGACAAAATGGTTATCTGAAAATCGATTAAAGGGCGATAACTTCCGACCAGAAGTGAATTTTAAGGATTTGAACAAAAAAGGATCATCTTCAGATCAAAAGGCATTACCCCTGAAAATTTCATGAAAATCGATCTAAAAGTTTGCGAGATATCTTCTGCACAAAAATTGTAAAGAAAAAGTGGAATAATAATAATAATAATAAAAGTGAAAAAGAAACAATACAATAATAGAAGGGTCTTCCGTTGGAGACGGAAGACCCTAATTAAACAAATTAATGAATGAATAAATAAGTCAATAAAATAAATTCTCCAAAATTGTCCTAAGAAAGACGATGCATGCACATCAAGTTTTTAATCACACGATTTTTATCGCATTAAAACATTGCAATTGTTGCCGAACGCTGAAGTATAAAGGATATTGTTTTTAGTTGGAAAATTAAAATGTTTATTCTTATTTGATAACAAATCAGAGAAAACTTATGATTTTAGAATGAATTAAAGCGGTTGTAACTTATATTCATATATATATCTCCGTGTCAAGGCGATTTCGTGTAAAGTAATTAAAAAAAATTAATTACATTTATACGCTCGTATTTTAAATTTTTAATACAATAATATATTATGTGTCATTTCTATTTTTCATTATGATTTATTGAGCAGACGTCTACATGTATCTCTAGATGGCCATGATTATACATGTACTCGGACAAGATGATACAAAGATACATATTCATATAATGTTATAAATTCAATTTTCAGAACATGATATTTAAGTAATATGGTGTTATAGTTTTTATTAAACAGACAAATGAGAGAGAGAGAGAGAGAGAGTACTATTCAGTTTTAGCCCCCCCCCCTCCTTTCAGGCTTCACCAAATGTTTTGTACCTATATCAAACAAAAACTTTGAATTTTTTTTCTAGATATATCAGACAGTGAAAGTAACTTTTTTTTTTATCAACAAATCATATCCATTTGTTTGACAGTCATACTCGTTTTTATTTTCCTGCTTCAAGTTCACACGAAGTCCACGTGCTTGTCCTGTCAATCAAAATCATTCGACACTGTGCAGGTGTGAAAGTTTCGTCACATCGAAGACGAAGTGCGAGTATTTCCAACAAGTTATAACATTTATTTTTATCATTTCTAGATTTGATTTCAACATTTGAATAATAAATTAGTAAAATACATTGGGCATTAACACTTGAATGTGAAACATACTCTCTGCCAATTTCAAATACCACCGCCGACACGTGTACATTTTGATCTACTATTGTTTTGTTACTCTTTTAAATGCATGTTTGTTTTGAGACTGAAATATTTGTTCTAAAAAAGACTGTAGCTTTTTCTTTTTAAATGTTAATTAAAATATTCTGGAAATACGGTACTGACTAAGTCACCGATTTAGGGGGAAAAGGGGGGGGGGTGTATTAATCATATCGAATGGCAAACATATAAAGTTACGGTGAAGAAGGATTTTTTTCTCTATAACTATAGACTTTACATATTACAGTAGAGAAATTCTGTAGTGCATTACATTTTAAATAAATATTTCCTTTAACCACACTATCATTTTAATTCGTTCTAAAGATAATAAATTAACAGAATATCCGCAGTACTATGTATAACTCTCAGAACTAGTTCTATCATATTTTCTGTTGTAATTGAAAAAAAACGTAGTAGAAATAAATATTTTCGTAATTTTGCTGCGTAATTATTTGACTTGAATAATTATATCTCCATTAACGATTTGTCGTCTTTAACAAAACAACAAAAATGTTGCAGTGTTTGAAGTATTTGCACATTGCCCTTAGTTAAATTTAATATTTCAGCATCGTTCTACATAGGTACAGAATGTGCTTGTAACAATATTTATTTTCCAGAGTAATTTAATAAATAACCTAACAGCTAAGTTAGAATAATAAAAATATATATTGTAGATATTTTTCCTCATGAAATAATGATTCTTCAAACACGATATGTTAGTTAATAAATTTAAAAAAAAACTGTAACTCCTTTACTACAAAAAGATAAGTCCTTTCACTTCGGAGTTCCGAATGACAATGAAAACTGAACGATAGGTGAACGCTGAACGCAAGGTGAACGCAAAGTAAACGGAACGAAGAGCGAACGCTGAACGCTTTGTGAACGGTGAACGCGAGCGCACGGTGAACGGTGAACGCAAAACTGTGAACGGAGAGCGAACGGTGAACGCACGCTGAACGAACGGTGAACGCACGCTGAACGAACGGTGAGCGAACGGAAAAATGGGAAACTAGAACGTTTCAGGGACTGTATGTATTTATTTCAGAATAAATCTGTGATAGTCTTCTTTATCATTGTCTGTCTACCGTTGGCGATTGAGTTTAGTGATGTAACTTCTAAAATTGGTGAATATTGAGCATTTTCAGCCCCCCACCCCCTCCCCCCTTCCCCCAAAAAACCCTAAACCAGCTGAAGCTTTGATGGCCATCTCTTTAAGATATATTCCAAATAATAATTTCTATACAGCACAATGGCAACAGGATGTAATGTTTTGTGCCAGCGCTCAGTTTGTTTTTATCCCCTCGTGCAACTAGTTGCGGATGGGATATAGCATCGCTACTGTGCGTATGTCTGTGTGTTAGTGTGTCCGTTACAGCTTGTGGGCAAGATTTTAAGAGAACCTTTGCTCTATAAATTCTCAGCCTCCACATACTTATTTGGCATTGTAAAAGGACGAGCCCTATTCATTTTCAAGTGAATCGGTGAAATATTTCTTAAAATATCGCGTTTTTACTACAGAACTTCAAAACTTGAAATGTTATGTACGAGTTGATAATACTCACTTCCTGTTAATTAAACTGGTACCCTGTAAACTGGGAAAATTCGGATCACTTCGATAGAGTCGCTTCAGTAGGTTGGTTTACTAACTTTGTATTCTGGTATTGTCAGATTATTGTACGTATTTTTAGACAGTCTGCGTGAATTGAAAGTGTCATCTCTGACACAGTCATTGTAATAATTTGATGAACGTCGCAGTTTCATTACCAAATTACCACACGTGTATGTGTACAACATGGAATTAATTCTTGAGGCGCACGAGATTCTTGAAAGCTATAGAGACATTTCACAAGTTTCATCGACCTTTCAACACCGGTATTTTGTCATTTTTCATTACGGATATTGCTTCCGTTAGTATTCTCAGATTTAATGCATACTGCATGCAACTATGAGGTATACTCAGGTAGGTATTTTTTGAAATTTAGAGCATACGTGATATGTTTCTGCTAGGAATAAGGGAAACTGCCCAATCACGTATGCATGTTAAACCTCCACCTCCCCCAACAAGATGATATGTACCTTGATTTTTGTTTAAAATACCCCCCCCCCTCCCCCAAGATGATATCCACTTTTTGTTAAAAATCTAAGGTTCATTGATACTCTGATAAGAGAGATAACTCTTAATGACATAAATGTCTATTATTCCTTTATAAAGGACTATATTCGGTAATGACCAATATTTGCCCCCAAAATCAAACTTTGATGGAGAAATATATAATTATGTTCTAGAACAGGGGGATATCTGCAGACTTCAAAACACTGAATATTTACATAAACCATGGCGCCATATGTTTTATATGACGTCAGGAAAATGACGTAAATTCAAAATTTCCATGATTTCTACAGAAAAAGGTATATATTACGTCGCTATTTTGAGTAAAATTCACCGAGCGCAGGTCTGCTTCAGCTCAATATTTTGATATAATGTGTAGAATGATAATATCAATGAAATATGTAAATACTGTTCTGGAGCAAGCCTGCGCTCTATAAATTTTATAGTAAAAATTGAACAAATTTCGTCCATTTTTTCCTCTTTCTGAAAAATAATACAAAATCCGAAGAGTTTGTGACGCCATAGAAAAAAAAATTGTCAATAACCTACTTTGAAACTATAATATTTTTTGTTGATTTAGATTTCTCGTACAATATATATAATTCAGCACATTTCAAGAAATTTTCAAAATATGACTTTTGTTGGGGGGGGGGGGGGGAATATGCATATACCGCATATAGTTCTTTGTCAAGTTGAAATGTTTTTTTTGTTTAGGTTTGCCCCGCAAACTATGGTGTATTTGTTTGTATTTTACTTATAAGATACATTACTTTTGGAAAATAATAAAAGTTAAGGCAACATTTTATATGAGTGAGCAGAGGGTTTATGGACCTTAATTAGTGTTGCAATAAATTTTATTTTCTTTACCTTATTTTAAACTTTATATAGTAATACTGGATGCCCTTGATTACTAGATGATTGTATCTTGTTTAACGTCCCTCGATAGAATTTTTCTCTCGTATGGAGACATTTCCATTATTGGTGAAGTTCCTACCGCGAGACCCAGACACGAATCTGAATCTAAAACATGGACCCCTGGAAATTCGAAAGATGAGATCATGTGCCTAGGAGGAGGAAGCATCCCCCTTCTACCGGTCACACCTACCGTGAACCTTATGTATTAATAAGGTAGACGAAAGATTCAAAAGTAAAATTTAATTTAAAAGCAAAGACCTTATAATTGGCATGAAATATATCAGTCAAAATACAACCCAGTGATACATGTAAGTTATTATTGCTAGTAAGGTCATTATCGTGACCACAGAATTTATATGAAATGCTGACTTTAAATGTGGTTGTTGAAATCTCTGTACCACCAACTAATCTGTCAGTAGCTTGCCTCGGTTTGAAAATTGACCGTACTCGGAGCATTTTCTTGAGTATCGAATAAGTTGGAAGACATAAACATATGAAGATGATACACGTATATTACTAAATAAATAAGGAAAGTGAACAATGTAAGAGCTGAAGTCATCTCGTTTGTCATACAGTTGTTAGTTGGCCCTTATCGTCTTTAGTCAGTAATTCATCCAAATATAAAACATGTGGCTGACTCTGTAGTGTCTTTTATTTTACTGGGATATATCGTGTCGACATATGTATGGAAGTAACCATTTATTCTTAAAACGTCATCGATATATCTGAATATCGAGTTCAAGGCCAAAGCAAGTGTTTTCTTCTTATATAAGTTTTTGAATAAATTCTGCTTCGTAGGAATATAAAAACAGGTCGGCTAGTATAGGAGCACAATTAGTGGCCATTGGAACTTTAACAGTTTGTTGTAAGACCTGGTCTCCAAAAACTTGACAGAAGTTGTCTATAAAGACCTCAAGCATTCTTTTGATATCAATTTGTGAACTTGTGAGAAGAATCAGAGTAATTTTTTAACAGAATAGTTTTGTGAAAGAATGAAAATTTCCGATTTTTTTTTTAAAGAAATAGTTGTCTATGATATTAAAAATCCTAGTTTTTATCGAAAGGAATGGTTGTATAAAGTGTATAAAAGTTAAAAAACGTTTTGATGTTACTATCTTTAAAAAAAAATGTTTTAAAATTTCTAAAAGTTCTTTGGAGTCTTTGAGAATCCGCATTTGATTTACACCACTTCTAGAATATACTTTTCACACGTATGTCTGAAGTTTCTCCTTTACAAAAGTTTATATTTTTTACTCTCCTTTACAAAAGTTTATATTTTTGTAAGGAGTAAAGGGTTTAGTAGAGCACTTGCTGGACAAGGCAAGTTTTTTTGTTAGGATTTTTCTGAAGTTTAGAAATCCAGTATAGGTAGGGAAAACTGAACTTACCTTCGTTGACTGAATTGTTAAAGTTTAAATGACATATATGACTTTGAAGAAATTCATCTTTAGAAAGTGAACTGCAAGTGAAAGTATGATTTCCAGATGTAGACTTAAAACGAAGTGAGAACTAAAAAAATAGCAACCATATTTTGTTTGTTATATGTTTCCTGTGTCAAGTTATAATAGTTACATGTAGCAAAATTTCTTCAAAATGTGTCAAATAAGTTTTAATATGTAAAAAGAATTCCTAAAATTCTTAAAATTACTTCACTACAGGCTTTACAAAAAGATGCACGAGAGAGAGAGAGAGAGAAGACCATTTACCTGTTTGTTGGTCCAGTATGAGACGTGTCTCTTCAGTATCAGTATTTGCCATTTTCTTAGAATTCCTTTATGAATTATGATATAGTGTGCTTCAACTGAGAATATAAAAAAAATTACTTGTACATTTTTTTTCTAAAATAGTTTACGCTGTGCTGTTGTCTGCGGAACTAAGGATTACAATAATGATAAACACTTTCTCGCTGTGATGCAATGTAATGCCCCAAAATACTGCTGTGTACCGACTTCCATCGGGTATATGGAAGGAGGAATTTCCCACGGACAAAGAGGTAAATTAGACAGAGAATCTCCTTAAAATATCGAATTATCGATTTTTTCGACTAATAATATTAATTCAAAGCATATTTGTAAAACTGGTGAGTAAATTTCACAAGTATTTCCTAAAGGTGTTTTTATTAATTTATTCCCTTCATTAATTATATCTAGTTGCATGAATGAAATATGTGGAGATAACGAACAGCACTCAAAAATCCATTAATCATTACAAAATAGGAGCAGAGCAAACACGGACCTCTAAGACATTACAGGTGGGATCAGGTGCCATGGAGGAGTGAGCATCCCCTGCCGACCGGTCACACCCGCCGTGTGCTCCTTGTCATGATCGGGAAATAATGGAAAAAGCCCGTCGACAATTCAGTGTGTAAATAATTGCCTAACAATTAGTATGAAAAAAGTCAGTCAGTATATACTGTTCGGAAAAAAAAAAAAAGCTTAAAAGGAAGAATAACCTGAATTAAAAAATAGTTCTGTTATACAATTTTTTTTTTAGATGGATTCGATTCATTCGAGTAAAATGCAATGTTTGTAACGCTATTGTTAAGTAAGTTAACAGCCTTTTTACAAAACTCACAAAGAGACCTGATTTGCAAAATGCTAAAATTTGACCTTTTTTTGTTTGTTTTTGATCCATATCTTCAGGTATAAAATAGCCATCAAAAGCTGGGGCTCTTGATATTTTGATTCTTTTTACTGGAATATGACGCTATTTAAAAATACTGCATATGATGTTGCATATCCCAAAAGGAAATTGGGCGACTGAAGCGGGTGTACCACAGTTTAAAATAACAACAGGTTTTAATGTTGCACATAGCACCACATGTATCCCATAAAACAGATACCAATAGCATTGTACAACAAATGATCGCGAAAAATATGGCAGACCACGCGTGACATCAGCAACACAGGATCGCTTCCGTGGTTTGTGTAATGTTCATCAATGTTTCACAATGCCGTACCGGTAGTCTACAGCAGTAGCTATCCATGAACTGCAGAGATTATCCAACAAGACAGTTTGGAATTGACAACAGGATGCTGGACCTATCGCCAGAGGACTTATTAATGTCATTGTTTTAACCTATAACACCGCAAACATCGATTTCAAAGGTTTCAGACCAACAACGTTTAACCAAAGCAATGGCGCTGAACAGCTACTGGTTCAACTCAAAGCTTTTTAAACCTCAAGGGAACGACTAAATGTATTTTTTATTATTAGTCCCCTACCGGTGAAACTGGAGGGGACTTCATATTTCCTCTGCGTATGTCCGTCCGTATGTCTGTCTGTCCCTCTGTCTGCTGTACCACTTGGTTTTCCGCCCTTTTTTCCTAAACGCTTGCAGATGTTGAGTGAGTGAGTCTTGATGAGTTACAGAATAAGTTTGCATTTCGTTCCGCCTTATTGATTTTTGACGGAATTACGAACCTTTTCAATTTTTAAGGGTTTTTGCGCAATTTTTTTTCTAAACGCTTGCAGATATTGAGTTGATTTTTGGTATGTGACTTTTACCTTGATTAGTTATAAATTAAGTTTGCATTCCGTTCCGCTTCAATGATTTTTGACGGAATTATGGCATTTTCAATTTTTAAGGGGAACTAGATTACACTTGTCGGTAGGGGAGTAGTATTGCTAATGCAATACTCTCAGGCCCCAAGACCGTAAACTGAGAATAGACTTAAGACAACATTTAAATTTTTAATATCTTGAGTTTTATTTCATGTATTTGCTTAGAGTTTTGCAATTTTATATAACATTTAAATTCAAATATATGATGAAAAATTTGTTTCATTATCAAAATTTTTCAAAAGTTATATTGCTTTGAAATTTTGACTTCAGTCTGTTCTCAGTTCTTGTACTTGGGGCCAGGTGAGGATATGGCCCATGGGCGTCTTGTTTGTTTTGTACATAATGCTTGCGTTTTGTTTAATTCCAGATGCAGGTAAGAAATTAGTCAACAAATAAATCTGCACCGATAAGTTTATTGAAAACCGATAATAATTTTTCTTTCTTGACAGTTGCTATAGAAAAAGCTGGCGTTCCTTTTCATTTAGCTTACCCTGCCAGCCACAAAGAAATCCAAAAGCGCAAAATAAGTTTTCCTATGGTTTTTTTCAAGCTTTCTTAGCCTTATCCTCTAAATTCATTTAGCCATTGAAAAAGTGTTGATATCAAAAGAGATTTGGGCCCTACTATCGATTTTTTAAATCAAATTCAAGCTTTACTTAAAGTTGCAAAAATCAATAATATTCTTAACTGTTCTTGTTCCTGACTGCATTATTAGTGGCATGAGATCAAACAGAACATTTTTATTATTTTTGAAATGGTTCAAATAATATCTCAAATTCCAATGAGATACACGGACAGACGTACTTGTAATACCAAGATAATAAACTGAAGGGTGAGCAAATATGGTTTGATGTAAACTTCTTTAGATGTACCTCATTGCGGTTTGAGACATTATTTTACAGGCTCTGCATTACAGAAAAGGATCGTTTGATGACTTCTTTTCAAGGACTGGTTTATTATGGGCATTATCATATTGGTGTTTGATTCAAAAGTCTCACGATATATAAAGATATTGCTTTTTACAATATGGTAAATGATTAAAGTGACCTGTTCTTTTTGTAAGAAGGATTTGTGATTATGTGATTTTAAAACGCTCTTAAAATATGATGAGTGTATGTTTTCCTTTAAAAATGCATTAAAAAGGTTTGGTAACATTTTAAAAAAATGTTCTGATAACATTTGCTATAACAGTTGATTGCTATAACAGTTGAAAAAAAGCATTTCCCCCCTTTTGTCGAAGCATTTTAAAATGTATTGGTACTAACTTGGCTCTTTATATTGTTTTCAATCATTTATCAGTTTGTATAGAAAATTTCTATTCCGGATACATCATAGAAAACTACGTAAAATGTAGAAACAACATGCTTAAAAAATGCATACATACACGGTTTTCTTTTCTTTCTTTCTTTTTTTTTTGGGGGGGGGGTCCTTCAGTGTAAAAAGCTGCAACTAAATAAATGCATACTAACGTTTGACGAGGTAATATCAACAAAATTCCTGCCCCAGGAAATCTTTTTAAAAAAACATGAATAAGTAGTTATATCTTTGAATATCTCATACTTGCAAGCACTCTTCAATATAATAATTAATGATATTAGATATTTATACATTTTGCAGTATTGTATTGACCAATTTGAGCATTTAATATAATTGTTTAATTAATCAATAAAACCATTTTCTATAATATATACTATAGCAATGCACACCATGACACAGGATGAAACTACGCCATTCAGTCAACTAAATGGTAACTGAAAAGTCCACTGAATGGCAGAGCTATGCCATTCATAATCAATTTTGTAAAATGTTTTATATATGCCTAAGAACTGTTACAATTATGAACATGTTTATCAAATTTACTTAATAAAAATGCAGTGGATTTTTTTTTTACATAAACGTTTAATTTTGATTTTTGAGGTAAATTTCGAACACATATACTGGCACATATACAGCAGAAAGGAATAAAATACATTTTTGACATAGAAACATAGTCTTACCTGCGAAGCTTTCAAATATTACACATTTATCTAATGATTTATTCAAATACCAGGATTGTTTGAAATGCTCCTGGATCGGCTCCAATAAATCAATACTTACTAGGAAGATAAGAATTTATTATTTGGTACACGTATGCATCGAAACATTGTGCATAAATCTTTATCAAAAATTAATAATAACATGTCCATGTAAGGATGTTCGGTGCACCTTTAAACAGAGAGAGACATAATAGAAGATATATCAAAATCCTATTTTTGCATTTTTTTTTTTAGAAAAGAAAGGTCAAAAGCATATTTTTTATCAAAATTATAAATTAAAATTTAACTTCTATAACATATTAGAGTTAAACAATGCAAATTTTACAGCACTTAGCTAAACACTGCTCGCAAAATCGTCTAGAAATAAGATTTTTGAGGGACTAATTTTGTGATGGAAGGATATTTAGAAGAAAATGCTCAAAATCTACAAATTTGTTTATTCAATATGTCGAAACTTTTTTAGTGTTTAGTGTAAATTATTGGTGTGTAAATCACAGACTTGCACGTAGGCATATTTCTCACGAAGCGCTAGCGCGCTTCATGAAGTATGCATACGTGACAAGTCTCTGATATTTACTTACTAATAACTAACACGAAACTAAAAAAAAAAAAGTACATACAGCAGGGTAATATATTACGATCCTGTTTATTACCAGGTCTTCCGTCCATAACGGAAAGCTATGTGATACAATTGTTTCTATTTAGGTTTTCTGTCGACAAGACAAGATTTCTATCATTACTTTTTAATGTCTCTCGTCTTCTTGTTACTCTTAGGTTTCATTTCTACTATTTTTATAATTAGTTCTACCGGTCAAAGAATAGAAGATAGATTTTTTTTTAAATCTTTTAAAACCCCTTCTAGTTTTTGTCCAATTTCAAGAAATTAATTTTTTTAAATGCTTTTTACGCGTATGGTCATTTTCTTACCGATATCATACTTAACCACGTCTTGAAAATACAGGAGCGTCATATAGGGGAGGTAACTCTCACAGTCACAGGATTAAATGATAAACTTATAACTCTGAATTAAAACTTCGTTGTTAGAGGTCTAGTGATGCAAGTATGTTTAAGAACATTTTCCAATGGTGCCTTGAGGATTCCGAGACCTATTCCATCGTTCAGACAAACTGGCAATACTCCACAAAAGCTCATCATTCTTATTTGTTAGGTTAGTTCATCTAATGTTAATGGCCCCAGAGGTTGGTATCCCTTATTTTGCATCAACTGACCTCCCTTTGCTTTCAAAAGATGACAATGTATTATTCCCATAGATAATCTTATATTTCTGGGCCGTCAAGGTAGCTCAGTGGTCATGGGTTCAAACCCAGGCGGCCACTGACCCTAGTTGATAAAAAAAGAAATAGGTACATGTAGCAACTATGCCTTCGTCAAGCGCTCGGTACTTTGAAATGAAAATTGCAGGTTTTTCTGATAAGACCTTGAATCCGATGGCCTGTGTCACGGCAGGCGGTGGCACGATAAAATCCCTCATTCCTCAATGATGACGTCTCTATATGAGTGAAAAATTAATGAACTGGACGTAAAACAACATACAATTAATTGATAAATCATTTTTGGTGTTTTATTATGAATATTATTGAAAACATGTTTATGTATCTAAGTATAGTCAACTAAAAAAATATGTGACTGCTCATAAATTTGCTAAAATGTTTATTGCCTGAACTTAAAGTGAGCAAATATTTCACTGCATCATGCATAGTCAGTGACCCAACGTTTCCTGGTCATAGATGAAACGTTATGAGACAAACATTCACAAGACTAGGGATACTTTTTTGAGTGCAATTGCTTTTTCATGCTCTGAAATATTCTCTCTCTCTTTTTGGCTCTTTGTTTGACTTCCATTCCCTTTCGAACCCACCCATCTTACACACCCCCTTTTTAAATAATTTGTATAGTTACATAAACCCATGCAAGGTATGGGGACATAGTTCTAAACTAGATTATAATAGGATTTTCCACTGTATGTGCCTTCATGAAGGCTTTTATTGCTTATGAGATAAGAAATCAATACACAAGAGAAGACAATAACTTTAGATAGGAAAATAATTTTTTGGTTTTAAAGATATTATATAAAATTGAAGCAGAAAAGGCAAAATTGATGAGGTCTAGAATTCTAATAATACGTTTTTTCGGGAATGTTTTGTTTTGGAAATTGCAGAAGTAGAAAAATAGTAATTTGGTAATAAGGGTCTTCTCATGTGTTATTTCGCCGAAATATGGCTGAAATATTCCCGACTCGGCGTTAACCAATAATAAACTATACTATATTGCAATACCTATGGAACTGAGAACCTTGTTGCCAATTGTTGCAAATGGTGTCCATAGTCTTCTCCATCTTGAATCTCGCGACAAAACTCGCCTAACCGAGAGGCTTGTGATTCGTAACTTTATGCCTATTCTGAGTTTAATTGTGTTAATGAAAGTAGTTATTTCCAAGAATCAAAAACACACCTCGTAAACATTTTGAAACTTTTAGGCCGATATTTTTTTTTTAGATTCTTCACTTGTTTTTGTTAAAGGAGGGGGTGATTAAGGGTTCAAATTAATCATCTGAATATTTTTATTCTTGTTAATGGATTTGCTTTTATGCTTGTTAATATACATTTGCATGTGTGGTCTGGTTTTTTAAAATTTATTTCTTAGTTTCCCTTTGTTTCACGGTTTTTTGCTTGTATGTTGTTTAACGTCCCTCTCGAGAATTTTTCACTCATATGGAGACTCCACCACTTGCCGGTGGAGAGCTTCAATTTTGTCCTATACTCGGCACTTACGGCCATTGAGCAGTGAGGGATCTTTTTGTGCCAGCACCTACTGCGACACGGGACCTCGGTTTATACGGTCTCATCCGAAGGACCGGTCTCCACGTCCCACAGTGGGATTCGAACCCGCGACGTAAGGATCAACTCCTTATGCCGCGACTCTAGAGCAGATGCTCTAACCACTGCGCCACGCGGGCGACTTTGTTTCATGGTAATTCTTCTATTAAGAAGTCAGATTTCATTTGATAGCACCCTCAACTCTCTGCTCTCTGAGACTCACCAACATAAAAAATCTTCCTATAGCTTTTTTTTTTTTTTTTTTTAAAAATAAGGTACAATATTTCAAATTGTGTTCAAAGGTTAATAAAATATATAATGGAATGGAAAATTCATTTTACCAATTTGGACCCAAGGTGCAGCAAAATAGTGTTTGAAGTCCAATATTTATAATATATGATGAACAGGGAGTTAGTGTCACGAGACATAAATACATACTAATTTTTACATGACTATTTTTATGTGTAATGTATATGCTGAAGTAAATTAAATTGAATACTATACTTGCATGTTACTGTATTTCCCCAGATTTACTTTCATATGAATGCTGAATCAGTGACGTGGCAAGACAATTCGTAATAAAATATCTGAGTAACGGTTCTACCAGTCTTATTAAAACCAACACCCATTCCCATACTAGTAATACGTTATATTTCCATTAGTGAACTCTCCAAAATTAGAGGCGCGTTTGGTCGTCTGACAGGGACAGCATGGCGTTGCGGATAATACAAAACATGCCAATCTCAATCCAATTTTTAATGTTAAATGTATTTGTCATTCCAATTAAAGAATGGAAGAGCTAAAAGACATATGTAAGAGAGCGAGAACCCTAAATTTATCATCCATTAATAAAAAATACGACATTTCCGAGGCATGTATATTGTATTTAGATGTAGCATACGATAAATAGATACATACGATCAACAATATAGATATAAATTGATATCGTTGTCATTCCTACTCTTGAGGTATATAAAGTCCACAACAATAAAATATTTCATTTGCATTTTCTTAGGATTTGTTCATCGACATTCAACATACTGTTTACATGTTTACGTTACGTTTGTCCCTGAAATCCCGCGAGATCTGTACATTTACCGACTTTTTCACAAAAGAGCTCACTAAGAAGTATAACTCTTCCATAGTGGAAATAGAACGTATTGAATGACCAGTAGGACAAGGGTGATGTTTTTTTTTTTTGTTTTGTTTTGTTTTGTTTTTTTGGAGGGGGAGGACTTGGCATTGATTATTGATCAGTGTTGATACATGTTTTAGTTTCAGACAATGAAATATAGAGAATGGATATGCTATCTTCATAGCTTCGCCCTCACTAATGGTTGCACCATCTAACATATAATGCTGTATTCGCTTAAAAAAGTAAGTTTGCTAAGGATTAGCTTCACTTTTCCTTCCGTTTTGTAGAGTATCCTAGAGAGTCTTATCAGCGACGTTTTGAGGAAAACATAAAAAAAGTAATTAATATTTATTAAACATTATTTTGTCTTAAGTGCTTTGCATTGAAATAATTGAGTATGTACATGTAATTTCGTATTTGAGATAAATACCCTCTAATTATATTGATTTGTTTTCAGTGGGATCAAGACATTTATTTATAATTATGTGGACTAATGGCCTTTGATATCACTTGTTCTTGATCTCGGAATATATCCTTCTCTTTTTTTTTTGGGGGGGGGGGTCACAAAGGAAACACTTAGAAGGGAGAAAGAAAATATGGACGAAGAATTAGTAAAGACAACTTTAAATTGTTTTAATGGGAAAAAAAACAACCAAACAAAAACGTAAGGAAATATACATTATGACATATATATAGATATATTTAAATTAAATAAATGAAATATATGGAGATAACGAACAGTATTCAAGCTCAAAAGTCCATTAAACAGTACAAATTTTGGAGCAGAGCAAACATGGACCTCTTAAATATCAGAGGTGGGATCAGGTGCCATGGAGGAGTTAGAATCCCCTGCTGAGCGGTCACACCCGCCGTGTGCTCCTTGTTACGATCGGGTAATAACGGAAAAGTCCGCCGACAATTCAGCGTGTAAATAATGACCTAACAATTAGTATGAAAAACGTCAGTCAGCGTTTGATTTAATGATAAATTATATTTCCTGACAAGGTCATTGCATCGACCATAGAACTTACGAAATGAAGACTTAAAACGAGACTGCTGATACTTATGTTTCATTAGCTTGTTTGTCAATAACTTATATCGTTTTAGAAATTGTTCATACGTAGAGCATGCTCTTGCATACCGAATCAACTGAGAGATATAAGCCCCGTATGTAGGTGATGAAGGTATACTGCTGCATAAGCAAGGGAAGTTGACGATTGAAAAGGTTAAGTCATCACATTTATCATAAAGCTTGGTTGTTGGATTACCAATAACGTCCTTTTCTAATAAAATACCCAAATGTGAAACAGATGTGTCAGACTCTGACTCACATTTGTTTTATATTTATTTCAAGCGACCGACCAACTTTAATCTTGGCGACTGAAAAGTTTGTTTTCATAAGTGTATTTAATTCTTTTCTTTATTGTTTTAAATTAATTTTCATCTAAATCCGTTTTTTATCGACTGACTTTGTTCTACTGCTATTCTTAAGCGTTTCTTGAAAACAAAATGGCGGCCACAACATGTGGCCATTGTGGGTAAGTTCATGTCCTAAAACAACAGCGTCATGTTAACTTTATTATATATCTTTAAATTATTACAATTTTACAGCTATTAATTTTAGTTAAAATAAACCTGTGGATCTGAAAAGAAGTCTTAAATGTGAAAAGTTTACAGACAGACACCAGACAAAATGTAATAAAAAAAAGCCTACTTAAGTGAACACAAAACAGACAGAAGAAGACTGAAACATTACATATTTGAACTAAATTGGTGGAAATTTTTACTGTTTTTTAAGGAAAAAATGATAATGTCAGATATAAAAAGATTAAGAAACCCTCTTTTTCATCAACTTAGCATCATGCGTGAACTTTATTTGAGTTTTTTTTTTTTTTTTTTTGAAGAATATATGCATTTATTTGTGTGTTTCAAATACTTTATGTTAATATAGTTCATTCCTTTCATTCAATTTTTTTTTTTTTTTTTTTTTTTTTTTTTTTTTTTTTTTTTTTTACATTTTATCAGTAAAGAAAAAGTATATTTTTATTCGAATTTTTGTTCATTTAAAAGGTCGAAAAGCACTCGAATGATTCAAAGCCGAAAGAGAAAAGGGGGACTGAAACAGAAATAAATGAGCATGGATCTATGAAAACATGGCTTGCCATAATCATCAGTATCATTTTGATTATTGGTTTCGTTACGATGATATCATTGCTTGCTGTTAACCTCCGTTAGAGCTGCGGTAAGTTATAACATCATGTTTTTTCTCCCAAAGAATTGTTTCCTGCAATTAAAGCATTAGCTTAAAAACGAAATTGCCATTGAAAATACTCAGACTTGGGGTTAAATTTGAAAGCATTGTACAAGCTTTTATCATTTTCGATCTTTTCGCATCCTCATGTAGCGTAGATTAATTAAGGTTTATTAAAATTACACATTAGGACATAAGTTTATGTAGTAAAATATAGGGAAAATCGTTCAAATCTTTCTTTGCAGAACAACTGGCTCTTGATAAACAATCACCCTAAGGTAATGTAGATAGAAGTTTGATCAAATCATGTCCCAGTGTGGGTGAGGCCACAATCGGAGACCAAAGTCTTACTTGGAATAACAAAAGTTGAAAAAGAATTTAAAAAAAATGACTGGAGCACAGCAGGACCATATTAATCTTAATGTGCTTGCATCTTTAGGCAATGTAGATTGATGTTTGTTTAGAATGTATCCCAAGGTTAGAAGAGGGGTTCCGAGTTTTTGTATAAAATTATAGAACATATTTTTAAAAAAGATTAAGACAATACTATATCAATCAGTATGCAAATATTTCTAAATTCTGTTGTTTCATTTTTTTAAAATTCAATTTATGGACCCTGGGGTTAGGGTTGGGATATATCGGAAATCAGATTATATTACATAATGCTAGAATACAGGGTAAAAATCTTCTACAAAACAAAGCAATATTGATATTAAAGCATCCCTATGAAATTAGTTGCAAATCCTTTTGAAAATGAAAGCTATTTATAGCAGTCATATGCAAAAAAATTAAATTAGCAGTTCTTACATTAGAATTCGTAATGTTTTATACGATATAGGAGGCAGTGTACCAGAGGATCAGAAAAGACTAATTGGTGAGGTTTTTTAAAACTCATTTAATAATTTCAATAGAAACAGAAAGTTTTGTTTTAGTTGTAAATTTTAGATCAATTTCTTGTCCAGCATTAATACATGAACCATTTTTTTTTAACATGACAGATCATTTTGAACAGAACAAAATCTGATATTGCACCAGCAAACGAGCCGTTTGAAAAATATATTGGGTAAGTTCTTTTTTAATAAAGAAGTCAAAAACATTTCTGCAATGCATTAAAAATCATACCGCTGTTATAATTGCTTTTTTTAAAAACAGGAACTCTTCCAATCTCTGGCAAAAATTTAATGAAAAATACCAAATACTGTACACATACATGTATAAAGTATAAACAACTTTTTCTGATAGAAGTGTTTAATTTTGTATAGACCAAGGAGAACTCTTAAAACGTGTGCATATGAAGGTAAATTATGAATAATGTGATTATTATGTAAGTTGACATCAAACCCAACCCCCAACCCCCAACCCCCCTAAAAATAATAATTAACAAGGTTCATTTGGGTTTTCTTTCATTTTTAATGAGAATTATTTGATGTCATTGAAGTTTCACCACACTCATGGTCTTCCAAGGGAATGTCTGTCTACCTATTATTTTTGACCAGAAGGACTTGGTCCAAGGCTCAGGTAAATTGAATACTTCTACTATGCTGTATTGATACTATCATTCAGTTTGTATCGCGGTATATTTTCATTTATAATTAAGATCTTTTTTTCAGCTTTTTTTTTCTAATTTTCGTGAATGTGAAATGTATATCAATGCAATTTAACGTGTAAGGTCAATGCCCATGAACCTTTGCCGGCTTATACACTGTACCTGTGATAAAATTAGATAACCCTTAGGTACTGCAAATTTAAACAAACGTGAGTACTGCGTATATATAAGGTTAATACGGAGTGCAACCATGGATGTCCACACACTTAGTCAACCGTTACTATAGCGAGCTGACAGGAGAAGTCCATACACCAGCACTCTTCCACAAGGGATAAGCTGGGACTTTGCACAGATACACGGCAAACATTACCACATATTTGCCACTTACAGTCGATCAGTTCTATCGATTAGAAACACTGGCAGGCAAATCCACACACCAGTGTTCTGCCAAAAGTATCAAGCAGAGAAGTTCAGTCACTTGATCTTGCGCAATGACAAACAGGGATGACTGCCCACTTGTCAGTATAGATGCCAAGTCGAGAGCAGGGAAGTCACACACTCTTTCAGTAATAAGCAGTGATGATCACGCACTTATTACTACATGTATATCACAGTACTAGTTAAACCTGGTAGTTTGCACACTTATAACAACCTCAAACATGTTTGTCGAGTTTGACCTTACATAATTTTAACGTACAATGCATAGTTTATTGTGTTTGACAAAGCTAAGAAAAGTGCTGAACGTACACCAATCTAACAAATCATACAGAAATAACTTAGAAATCATTCAATGATAATACTTTACCACTTTTTTTTTTAAATAAAAAATAACGTACTATTTTTTTTTTACAAACAATTAATAGAATTAATAACAAAGGCGATAACTTACGAAAATTCAAAATAATTTCGTAACATTAAGAAAACTGAAGGAATGGTCTCATTTCTGATGAATAGTTAATCCCTGAAAGCAATGGGTATAAGAAAGATTTTTGACCAAAATACAAACGATTAAAAATATTCAAATCTAGATATCATTGAGATGGTGGCCATCTCAAAGGGCCCCGCTTTCAGCAAGGAACATGAAAAAGTAAAGGAGCTGAAAAGGGTTTATTTTGAAGAGGAACACTTGTGTACTATTAAGGGATATGTTGTTTGAGTCTAAAGGGCTTCTATGTCAACCTTGGTATAATAAAAAATGGCATGAAAATCACGAGTGCTCCATACCCTCTATCAAAAAGCAGCACAAAAATCACAAATGTTGCATATCCTCTATGAAAACTGTTGCATATGTATCAAAATATGGAAGGAAATTCACAAATGTTCTGTACCCTACGTCAATTGGTAAAGTTTGAGGCTGACTAGACTAATAAGAGAAAGAAACCATGCACCGAACAAAGATTTTAAACAGAGAGGCTATTTTTGACCTTGACCCTTGACCTAGAAACTTCGTTCAAGGTCACTTCACATCCATTGATCAGTGGCACTCTGTGAGTGAAGTATGAGCCACATTGGACCAAGAGGAGAGAAGATATGCTCCGGACAAGGATTTTTCATATATATAATTCTTCTATGACCTTGACCTTAGACCTAGAAACATGGTTCAAGGTCACTGCACACCCTTTACCCAAAGACACTCTGTGGGTGAACTATAAGCCAGATTGGGCAAAGGAGAGAGAAAATATGCTCCGAACAAGAATTTAACCAGAGAGGCTATTTTTGACCTTGACCCTTGACCTAGAAACTTTGTTCAAGGTCACTGCACATCCATTGACCAGTGGCACTCTGTGAGTGAAGTATGAGTCACATTGGACCAAGAGGAGAGAAGATATGCTCCGGACAAGGATTTTTCATATAATTCTGTTATGACCTTGACCTTAGACCTAGAAACATGGTTCAAGGTCACTGCACACCCTTTACCCAAAGACACTCTGTGGGTGAAGTATGAGCCAGATTGGGCCAAGGAGAGAGAAAAGATATGCTCCGGACAAGAATTTAAACAGAGAGGCTATTTTTGACCTTGACCCTTGACCTAGAGACTTCGTTCAAGGTCACTGCACATCCATTGACCAGTGGCACTCTGTGAGTGAAGTATGAGTCACATTGGACCAAGAGGAGAGAAGATATGCTCCGGACAAGGATTTTTCATATAATTCTGTTATGACCTTGACCTTAGACCTAGAAACATGGTTCAAGGTCACTGCACACCCTTTACCCAAAGACACTCTGTGGGATAAGTGTGAGCCAGATTGGGCCAAGGAGAGAGAAGATATGCTTCGGACAAGAGATCTCAGACGGACGGACGGACGGACAGACGGACGGACAGACTGATCACTATAGGGCGCCCGCAGAGCGGGGCCCTAATTAACGAATCTTAGCAGTCAAAATCTTATTTTTTGAAATTCTGACAAATATATGCATGACTTTAATTCTTGTTTACCGTCACGATAGCTCAGTCATTGGAGCGCTCGCTCCTTGGTCGGAAGGTCGTCAGGTCGAACCCCGGCTTAGTCCGAAATATCTGACGCTTTCCAGGCTTTTTTCACGATTTTGATATTTTACGTGGCAGGAAAACGTCAGAACCGGCGCCATTACGATAACTGGAAAATTCACCGTCTCAAACCGGGGCTCATTTTCGATACTTGTGAACTGAATTCAATGCCGAACTTACAATTTATCAGTAACACAATGCTTCTAGTACTCACCCATATCGGTGAGAAGAAAATATCACTCCTCATTTCGATACAGGTCTTGCAAGATTTTGAAATGCACGAAATGAAAAGAAAACTCGACCGTCTGATAAAATGTTTTCACTAGACTGTATATTTCATAAACAAACCCATAAAAACGATGTTGGTGAGTACTAAAGGCATTGTATTATTAAAAAGTTGTTAATTCAGCATTTAAATCGGTTCGCAAGTGTCGAAAATCAACCCGAGAATGCCGCCTCCAGTTGGACACGGCGAATTTCCAGTTTTCGTAATGGCGCCGGTCCTGACGTTTTCCTGGCACGTAAAATATCATAAACGTGAAAAAAAAGCCTGGAAAACGTCAGATATTTCGGACTCACCCCGGCTGTGACTGACC
The DNA here is from genome assembly GCF_033153115.1 of Saccostrea echinata. Lineage (NCBI taxonomy): Eukaryota > Metazoa > Mollusca > Bivalvia > Ostreida > Ostreidae > Saccostrea > Saccostrea echinata. The sequence goes on along the minus strand of NW_026889776.1, from coordinate 13,879,557 downwards.
GAAGTCGACAAAAATAGGTTGCAACTGTTCCTTAACCATGCGCTCAGCACTTTGAAGTAAAAGTTGCAGGTCTTTCGGATGACACCTTAAAAACCGAGGACCCCTTGACAAGGTAGGCGTTGGCACGATTAAGATCCTTCACTGCTCAATGGCCGTGAGTGCCGAGTTATGGTCTAAATTTGAAGCCCTTCACCGGTATACGGTTGAGTCTCTATATGAGTGAAAAATTCTCGCAAGGAATGTAAAACAACAAACGATCAATCTTCAAACTTCATTTTCTATTATTCACCGTTTTCTGTCTTTAAGGAGAATTAATCTGCATCCACTGAATGAGTTCTTACGAGCTTACGATGTTCACTTTAGCTTTGTTCTGTATTTTATTTACTAGCGATTTGTCTAGAAACATCACCATAAATTGTTCTATCAAAATATGTGCTCAGTTCAAACGCCATAATTATTGGGGCAGGACATCAATACAACGATTAAAAAATTGAGAAAAAGTTAAGTGGTCAAGGTCTAATTCAATACAAGATAAGTTTGATTAGTAAACATTATATCTTTCATATGGCATTGGTTTTACTCAAACTCTTTTAAACGTATATAAAACGTACCGAAAACTCATCTAGAAGATTAAATTCCTTTCTTTTGCAACGTCATGAAACTATCTGTCTGCCAAAAATGTTCCGCCAAATTCTTGGCATACCCTTGAGCAAGCAAAACGCCAAATTTTACACCAAATTAAAAAACCTCTATACGATATCATACCAATCCAATTATATATTGTATTTTGACATAAGAATCAATATGAGACTATTTTAATACAAGTATTGAATATATCTTTTTTTAGGCATGGTGTTCTAACATTGGCGGAAATTTAGCAGAAATTGAATCTGAAGAGGAAAACACCTTCATCCTCAGGTTCACTCTTAGTAAAGCTAACACAACCGAAGGTTCAAATTTTACACTGTCGTTGACTTTATTTCGTAATCTAGATGCATTGTTTTTATTTGTTTTCTTCGTATGAAGTGTTGATTTCTTAAACTTTAGTGAATATTCACGTGAATTGAAATTAAACAAAGACTGTATGAGGTGAAATAATCCCAAGGCCTAAATTTATTGTAGCTTTTAATTAATTTTTCTTTTGTCCAATTCACCAGTGTATTGGACAAAAGAAAAATTAATTAAAAGCTGCAATAAATTTAGGCCTTGGGATTATTTCAAAATTTTGCCAATAAAAACTTCTTTGAGATCACGTGCTTCATTTTGTATATTGCTTAAAACTTCGAATTTATAATGCTGTTCATTTTAAAATTCTATTGAAGTAGTAAAAAATACCTCGTTATCCAACCAATAGTGCAAGTATAAAAACAACCATACATGTATTTAAAGACTTTTTTTTAAGCGTAAAAAGTTTGCCAAGTGGCATAAAGGAATTAAAATTCAAATATGACACACCTTCAACGTAAACGGTCAGAGAATATTTCCTTGTTTCTAAGAATGTAATTCAGAAACGAAAATAGATAAATTTAATAAATATTAAGGAATGAATTAATTTATCATGGATTTCCATAAGAGTCCTTTTTATACTTGAAGAAATGAACTTAATTCTATTTTCACATATTAAAAGTACCACCTTTGTTTTACTAAAATAAATTAAGAACTAAAAAAAATATTCAGAATTTTGACTTTCCTTTAGTTAATCTACTGACCTTGCAATGTGCATAGCTGCAGTAATTGCCATTTTGTGTCTTCACGCGACTTCTGTATCATTTCTGGATAGAGTTTTTCTTTCTTAACCAAAGAAAATAGTTTGAAAATGATTTATTGCACTAAAACTTTTAAAAAGCAGGTTCAGATGTTTACAGCCAAAAATGTCCACTTTATATGATATACTCATTCTGCTATGAACCCCCCCCCCCCCTCCAGTTAAAGACTTAATGATAATGATGAATACATTTGCAGTATTTGAATGAAATTTCTTAAAATTATGAATGGTACATGTTTATTTGAATATGTTTCATTCTTTGCTCTCATAGTTTTTTTGTATAATATTTGCCTATGATATTTCATGTACATACAAGAATAATATTACTATACATATATTTCAGAATATTTTAAACCAATATAAGGGTTTTTATTATTTTTATGGACGATTGTATTTCACATTTTAGATGGCGTTTGGGTAGGAGGCACGGATAAAGAATCCGAACGTGTTTGGAAATGGGTGTCTAATAATAAAAATGTAACAATTAAATTTTGGCGTCCCAAAGAGCCAAACAACATCCGTGGTATTGAAAATTGTCTGGAACTCAAAGGAACTGAAGGAAGATCATGGAATGATTGTTCTTGTGAAAGCAATAAGCGATTTTTATGTGAAATTTTGCAAAGTGAATGAGTTTTTGATACCGATTTCATTCCTTCACAATCTGATCAATAGTTTTTTTCTAGACCGTAAAAAGGGAATGGTAATCTATGAATCAAAAGCGCACTTCATGCTGCAATCAATGGTCAAACGGGCATTGTTAAAAGACTTTCTTTTTAACTTTCAAATAATCATTTACTTTAGCATTAATCTGAAATCTCTTATAATCTTCTGATAAAGAAGTCTATTCGTTAATTTCTCTCTCTCCATTTTTTAATTGTCATTTTATATATGTGTTGTCAGAATCTACTGTGACTCGGGACGTTTTTTTCTTTTTTGTTTCAATAGGTGTATTGGAGTGGCATAGTTGTGCAATTATCTTTGCTTGGATTTTAAAACAGCTGAGTCGTTTTGATTATGTACACCTTTGATAACATATTGAATTTAATCGACAGGGGATGCTTAACTCCTCCATGACACCTGATCCCACCTCTGATGTTTAGAGGTCCGTGTTTGCTCTGCTCCTATTCTGTGTTGTTTCAATGGCATTTTGAGCTTGATTACTGTTCGTTATCTTCATATTTCATTTAAAGAAAAAAAAAGACTTTTTTCTTATTCTTTTCTCACAGCAAAGTCTGACCCATATGTTTCATGTTTGGATTTTTTACTGGAAAAAGACTTTAATGTTAACGTAACAACAAAGCTTTATGATAAACGTGATTACTTGTGATGACTTCAATTTTTCAATCGTCAACTTTCCTTACTTATGTAACAATATGCCCTTATCACCTGCATATGGGGTTTTGTCTCCCAGTTGATTCTATACGCAAGAGCATGCTCTACGTAGGAACAATTTCTAAAACGATTGTAAAAGTTAACGAAGCAAGGATATCAACAGTCTCTTTTGAAGTCATCATTTCGGAAGTTTTATGGTCGATACAATAACCTTGTCAGCAAATACAACCTATCATTAAGTCAAATGCTGACTGACTTTTTTCATACTAATTATAAGACCATTATTTACACACTGAATTGTCTACGGATTTTTCCGTTTTTCCCGATCATGACAAGGAGCACACGGCGGATGTGACCGGTCGGCAGGGGATTCTCACTCCTCCATGGCACCTGATCCCACCTCTGATGTTTTTGGAAGTCCGCGTTTGCTCTGCTCCCGATTGGTATTGTTTAAATGGACTTTGAGCTTGAATACTTTTCGTTATCTCCATACTGCATTTTTTAAAGAAGCAAACCATGTCTTTGGTTTTTCTCTATATACTCTTTAATGTATATTATTGATATATTATTATAAGTAAATTATTAGTAAAGTGCTTTTGTTTAAATATTTGCAAATGTTGCACATGTACCCTACAGCATGCATGCATACAGAATGGAATATGCAAAAATTTATTTGCATCAAGTACATCAATCATAACAAAATATGTGATTAAGCCTTCAAAAAAATATATTTTTTATACATATAACTAAGCCTTAAATTTTAGGTCATACCCACTATTTAAGACCCCTTTTCCTTGTAGTCATATTTCTTGGCTAGGTACTCTAAAGGTCTCGTATTTTTTCCCCTCATAATAACTTGCTACACATTAAAACATAAATAAAACCTAAAACTAACAAATTGCAGTTCTATAAAGTTAAAAATTAATAAAATCCATATGGTACTTTTGTAAGTATATTCGTCTCTGAATATAAAGGATATTTTCACTTTCATTTCAATAGTTTTACATTATCAATCGCCATTGCATAGTTACATCTTCACCACGATCATGAAAGCAAGTCTGCTGCGATACCTATTCCGAAAGAGAAATCTCTCCACGAGGTGAAAGAAAATAAATTGAGAAATTATTCACAAAAAAGACTTCCGTGTTATTCATAAGAGTCGGCACAGGTGTCAGATAGCACTGCTTTTCCTGCAAAACCATGTCCGTCGTTTTTTCTATGACCATAAACGATTAATCCGAAGGCGGCATTATTAGTAGATTTAATTTTTAACATCCCTCCCGACACTTGTAAAACCAGCACGACAAATTTGATGTCCTTGATCGTCACGGTGGCATAGAATTTTCTGTCATTCAAGTACTGTATTATTTCTGTGTCATTAAGTACCATGTTGTAAAGAGATTTTTCCTCAATCATTAGACCAATATAACTTTTTTCAAAATTTCCAGGAACTGTCACTAGATATTTGTCTGTATACTGCCTAATTCCTGGTACAGTAATCATGTAAGGGTCACCTGTGAAGTAAGATCCAGTAGAAAAACTAGTGACCAGAACTGGCTTCTCTGAATCGATCACAACAACTTCTTCGTCCGAGAAATTGACTTCAAAATATCCATTCGGCTGAAGTGTTTTCACTGTTTGTTTATTTCCAATTTTATACGTAAGGCGGTTTTTGAAAGGAGACACGATTTTCAAAATTGTTCCTTTCCTGTTATAGTTAGGTGGTACTATATACATTTTATCAAGTCTATCAATTGGTGGAATTTGTTCATCATGCTTACTGCAATATCCAAAATCACTATTGTGTTCAAAAGCTATTTTATCGCATTGACTGCCAGAAAATACTGCTACTGGCGATGTTGCATGGATAAATGTTCCTGATGCATCTACTTTATGCCATATTTGATAGGTTTCAAGCTCATTTAAAACGAGAATCATTGTACTGCCATTTCGGTATGTTATTCCATCTACTTTCAATGGCAAATCAGGATCAAAATGAAAATAAATTTTGATTACAGTACCATTTTTGGGGGAAGCTATTGCAAATTGAGAATTTGGAAAAGTATTGTTGAACTCGCTATAGGCAGTAGAAATTATGTATGATTTCGATATCGAATTTATTGGAAGAATTACTGTGCTATCAGACGAGTGTATATAATTGTCAATAATGATAACGGAAGCATCCTTAGTAGTCTCAATCAGTAGTGCTTTTTGTTCAACTTTGAAATATGACAGTGCTATCGTGTTTGTCACGTTTATTTCTTTCAAGTTTCTGGATTGTGTCTCTACTTCGTTGAATAGTTGTGATGAATCTAAAAACTCAGACACCAATTTAAACTCAAAATCTTCTTCTGATAAAATAAATATGGTCTTGCTTTGGTTTGTAGCTTTGGGGTGATTGTCAGTAAAACATATCAAGAACCGACGTCCCTGAATTCCTGTAATACATGTCTAACATGTAGAATTGATATTGCATTAACATATTGCATTAACAGAATTACACACCGTAACAGATAAAACAATTTACAAGCGTTAGCCACGATTTTATTGGAATCTAGGCGATGTGAGTATTTATTATCTTAATTAAATAAACCGAAACGTAATGTACCTGTTTTCCCTGCTGCAGGATAATTCATTCCTGTAGAAGGCACATTAGGACAAAGCATTGTTTTCTGGTTACCTGTCGCACATTCAAGATAAACATAATTAATAGTGTAAATACAAATTAATTTGAGCGCAGCGAGCTCTATAGACTTATGAGTAAGTACAGTGGTAATTCGAACTGAAATCTGTACCAACGTCAATCAAATTTATGTGTGTTACTAAAACGCGGAACCGAAAACCGAACAGAAAGTGGAATTTACGAAACGGAAAACAGAAAAAAGTAATCCAGATATCATCATTTGGTAAATATATAAATCATACCATAAATTCTTTATATTTAATACAAATATAGGATTATAATTCAATATTTTGTAGTTGGATATGGGATTTATTTCACGAGTGGGGCAGGGTTTTTTGACATTTTCACAAGGCCGAAGCACGAGTTAAAAAAATTAAAAAAAAATCCTGTCTCACGAGTGAAATAAATTCCATACCCAACAACAAAATATTGAATTTTCTGTTAAGTACGTTTTCTTCAATTTTACCTCTGCCCCTGTCTTTTCGTTACACAGTGCCATAGGCTGTGAAGTCATAGTTGGGCGGTCGAGACGTCATAGCTTAGTAATTGTTAGATCGAAAACACTGTACATTAACATGGATTTCAACAAAATTGGCAGCTTTAGTCTCTCTAGGAATGGTTTATTTACTTTGTCTTACAACAGGATTTTTTTTTTACAACATTCTTCGTGAAGGGAAGGAAAATCGAGTTTTGCAGTACTTCCGATATTCTTTCACACCATGACAGAATATTACTTTGGCTTCCTTTCACACTGTGACAGAATATCCCTTTTATTCAATAAATTAATTACAGTATTTCACTGTTAAAAATGAAATAAAGGGTTATTAATTCGAGTTGATTTAGTCATGTTTATTCTCAAGTGAAGGTCCCTGGACATTGGCATTTATAAGCATAGGATGCGCAAAACCGAACAAAATTATATTACATTACAATACATATTTATACAGATAATTATAAGAAATGTCTTTGTGATAAAAGATGTACTAGAGGAATTTATTAAAGACCACTGTGATCAATATATATGTCTGGCTATGAGAGAACACGCCATAATTTTCAATATGTTTTAGTATAATTGTTCAACAGACATAAAGTGCCAGGCAACGAAAACAAAAACGTCGACAAAAAGTAATTAAGATCATTTTTTTAAAGAATCTTGCTCCATTATCTGTTTTCAAAAACATCATTTTGGGCTTCTTCATGTTCGCCTTATGTACTTTTTTTTTAAAACCAAAATCTCATTTATTGTATCCACATGCGCAGATCCAGGATTTTTTCTCCAAGGGGAGGGGGATCAATGATCAATTAATATGTCCATTTCATGGTTTGTTGGTTGGTGAGGGTGGTGGGGTAGGTAAAAAAACCCTTTTCCGTCATATTTCTTAACATGAATAAATCTCATTGTAGTGCTAAATCTATATTAGATAAAGAATACTGATTCCTGTCTAATTAATTCCAGTGTCAAGTAAATACAATAACTTAATATGAGGTTTTTTTCCGTTCCGTTCCGCTTTTTAGAGGCACCCCAATTTTTTGGTTAAACTTCTTGAGAATCATTTTGCTACATCAATTCCATCAGGTAATAGCGAATAGAAATTCAACAGTTATCGTGAAAATTTTGTTCATACAGAGGCTTTAAAGGAAATTTTTTTAAAAATGCATCTTTAAAAAAATGCACTATTTATCTTTAAAAAATGCACAATTTAAGGTAGAACCTATGTCGGAAAAGTCTTTGTCACAGGATTTTCAAACTTTTCAAAATGATAAATTAGCACTCGCTTATAAATCAGTTAAGAGTATATGGCATGTTTCCCTGTTATTAAATGTAGTGCAGCCTGTGCAATTTGGAATGATAATTATACACTGCAACTATAATATTCAACCATTTTAGGGGTTATGGGGTACTGGTCATAAAGAGAATATAGAAAATCACAAAAATACTTCTTCAAACATCGTTATAGACTTTTTAACTGAACAGTATTAAGCAATATTATTCAAGAATAAATTCTTTTTTATTCAATTGACATAAAAGATAAAGTCCACAGTTCAACAAGTAGAGGCAAATGCACTCAGTATTTTTTGAGTCAATTTACCACCCTAAATTTGTAAATATTTTTCAAAAGTATTCGTCAAAATGTTTTTAATCTTTAATATGACGAAGAAAATACCCAAATAATTACAAAAAATGATTAAAATATATACCTTTTCCCGCAAACTAATGTAAGATACGTTATTTATCAATACTACTTTTGTTGACCTTTTTGCAGTTACACAGGATTTAATGATTAAATGACTGTTTTGGGGGTTACGTTCAGATTTACAATGTGAAAATTTATCAAAAAATGTAATTTTTTATTTAAAAAGATAATATTTTAGGGAACCATTATTAAAAAAACGAAAAATAAGCAAATACGTAATCAAAAGGAATGCACGTCATTTCATGATAGATATTACAAACTTTAAACATAATCTTTAACAGATCTTTGACTTAGACACATTTCATCAAGATATTACACTATTTATTGGGCAACTACAGATTTCTTAGGAACTTTGCATTCCTTCGAAATAGTTGCATGTCATTCACATTATCACAGTTGTGTATTTTCATTACATGAGATGTCCACTTATCTATAACATCATACGACGTAGGTTCTACGTTTAAGTGCAAATAACATTACCACGTCATATGACGTCGGAGTCTAAACTGAGCTGTTGTGCTATTTGAAGAGACGGATCAAAGCTAAAAGTGTAAGCTACGTATAGAGGTTTTTCATGGTATCCAGTAAATATTTACAACTTCGCTCGCACCAAGGATCGAACCATAAAACGATTTTTTGATTTTTTTTTTTTTAAATTAGAATGATAAAATAATTATTTTTGTGCCACATTAAAATACATCTTTAAATATAATTCAAGTAATATATATTTGTGTCTCTTATTTAACATATCAATACCAATCAGTATATACGAAGTTCAAATACAGATTGATTATTTCCCTGTAAATACATGTAAGATCTAATTTATTTTCTTTCTGTAACCTAAAACATCAAATTACTTAAAAGTATCCATTATGTTTATTTATTTTAAAATCTTCCTCTTCAATTTACTTAACCTTAATTAGTTAAATACACGTATATTGTATACATCACGTACTCTTTAATTGCTCGTCTCCATCCCCTCCAAGTGTAAGTGGAGTCACAATTGATACGACAGCAACAATTATAAATAGTACAACAGCTCCTAGAACAAGTCTCTTTTTTGTGAAAAATCCGATTCTGGCGGTGCTTTCAGACGCGTCTCTCGACTGCAATAAAAAAAAATGAAAAAGTAAGTGAAATGGTTATTTTACCCTAAATTTTCACATCCAACTGTTTTAAATGTGGTTGTCTATAAATCTTCTACAACAACTGATTTAACTAAACCTATACATTCCGGTTCTATATTGCCTACAATTACTCATAAAAGTGAAATGATCAACATTTGTGATCTTATATATATATTATATATTTATATATCCAGAAATATATAGTGTAATCCACACACGTAATCGTATATCAAAAAATCAAAACACCGAAATAAACTCTACCAGTTTCATTTTCAATCTTCAGGAGAACTCCGTGGTTAAACTCCAGACCTGTGGAACCTGCCTTCTAGCAGTGCAGGAACAACGTGATAAACCGCACTACCAACTAAGCAAGTTAAAAGGATGGCGATGTAATTCTTGCGGCAGGGCCCTACACTACACGGTCATTGGGAATGGAAACCGCGATTCGAACATTAGTTTTTGCGAATAGAGGACCGTTACCGTTCACTTTATGCTGATACTATTTTTAATATTCTTATGCACATTCACAATGAACTTATCTAACATAGATGCCCTGAGTGAAGAAATATTATTATTACAGAGTTTATAAATAGTCTATAATAATAATAATAATAAAAAAAACTAGTAAAAGGATAGAGAATTTAAGCGTTCAATATCTTGGCGTTTTATTGGACTTTTGCGAGAAGCGCTGAATTTTACAATCGACAGCTTACTTTCACGCTGGGACAATATATGGAAGCTCTTTTGCGATGTAAATATTAAGCTTTACAGTTAATTAAACGATAATAATAGGTCATTTCAAAGCACATATTACGTTGTTTTGGAAGGGAACAGCAACCACCCTACCCTCCACCCACTCCCTTCCCACATTGATCAAATTTTGCTTAGTTTTCCTTCAGGAATGTTTTTCCTTGATTCCTTCAGAAAATGAGATTGAAAGGAGATACTATCCTTCCCCTCACGAATAAGCTAATTTATGTAATTCTGAATTGCATTATCTCTTGCGTTGATTGCATACTGGTAAATCATGTTAATGCCCCTAACACCATACCTATAACCACTATTAAAGCTTTCTTGTCTATTGTCCATTTCTTACCTCCGTACATAAGGCAGGTTTAAAGTCAAAGTAAGCCGTCGACTGTAAAAGTCAGTGCTTCTCGCAAAAGTCCAATGAACGCTTAGTTTTCAAAATGTTTACGGGTATCCGAAAGTGAGCATTCATTAGCGAACGCCCCGTTGTATTCGACAAATGTCGTCTCCTCATCCGATTTACGACTGTCCAGTATTTATGATGGATAGTCGCAGCTAGGTAAGATGTGTCTATTTTCACAAAAATGTAGATTATTAATCAATAATTTAGTACTTTTAAGTCTCATAAAATCCTCAATAGAAATCATAACGCTTGGTAGGGTCATTGGAATGGTGCAATTTTGAACACTTCCAGGACAGACACCGATTTAGCACAGTTCTCATTTACATACCAACACCGGAAAAATCTCATTATTTTGGGTTATTTGATTCAAATAATTAAATCAATGGGGTGAAATGTTTTAGCTAAATAATAAAGGAGTTATTGAACTGATATTGGTAAATATTGGCACTCGTTGGCTGTACAAATGCACTCGCAATCTCGTGCATTTGTAGAGCCAACTCGTGCAAATATTCACTAAAATGTTTTATTATACTTTCATGTCAAATACTAAAATCTGATTGGTTTAGACGCATTTAACAATCCGTAATGTTACCCTCAGCGTTAGCAACACACTTGAAAACGGGAAACACAACGAAATTGTCAAATGCGTGCAAATCATGCGCGTACGTTTCACCGTATAATTCTCAAAACGTCAGTTGTGCGTTTGAAAGAAGCCGAATAAACTTGACGTCAATAAAAGCTTGCGTCCGGTGTAGCTTACTTGAAAACAACAAACGACAGACGAAACATGCTTGCGAGTGCAGAAATAAAGAAACTTTAGATGATAAAGGATTCTTTGAGTATCAAACAAATAATAAAGAGGTTGGTAAATCTTTTTCGAATTAGCGGGGAGTTTGAAAGCTTCCTAAACGTGAATATAAGGACGATCGACGATTTTTTTTATGCTGACATCCTAAATCAATAAGACATTCAGTATAATAACATAAATGATGCCTTTTTTGGAGGGTAACAGTTGAAATTGACACCCCTCGGAAAACCATTGGCAACCTCCGCTGATCATGACCCTCCAAAACAGGTACCATTTATATAATATAACCCTATAATATAGAAAGCACAGACAAATCCTCAATATCAAGATATCCCTACCCAGGGTTGAACGCTAGACCTGCCCAGCCTGTCTCAGCGTGCACAGAATTCATTGTATGTAATGAGTTCTTTGAATATATTTATATATGAGCATTTAGAATCTACTTTATATATTGTTTTTAAATTTATAAATCTAATCAAAATGATTACTTTCTATATGTTATTATTCCTGCAATAACTTACTTAAATGCAAACTCACTATGCAGAATTCAAATGCATATTATTCATCTGAAAATTTCATAATCAGATCGCTTGCATTAGAAATATTTATAGATCAAGAAAAATTTCGGGGAGATCTAAAGAGAAAACATCATTATTAATCATTTATTTAAAAGAAAAAGAAAAAGATGTGTTTGTAAAACACTGATGCCCCCGTATGGCAACTTATAGCAAAGATTAAACTTTCTCAAATGCAAATTAAATATCTTGGTACCCAAAGTAAGGTCTTGTTCGAGGAATAAAACAGAAATATGAAAGCCCTAGCAGCAATCAATGAATAGATATGGAAAAGCTTTTTTCAAAAATATGTCAACATCAAGGTCAAAATTAATGGTGCCCAAGGAAAGACCTTCTCGCAAGAAATACACGGGTGAAATATGAAAGCCGAAACACCAATCGTTCAAAAGTTATGACCAAGGTTAAAGTTTTTCAAAGGTAGGTCAAACTCTCCAATGTCAAGGTCAAAGGGTCAAAGTTGTTGGCATCGAAAGGAAGGTCTTGTCACAAGGATTACCTATGTGAAGTATGAAAGCCCCAGCGCCAACCATTCAAAACTTATGGCCAAGGTTTAAGTTGTTCAAAAGTAAGTCAAACTCCAAGGTCAAGGTCAAAGGGTCAAAGTTGTTGATATCCAAAGGAAGGTCTTTCCACAAGGATTATACATGTGAAGAATTAAAGCCCTAGCACCAATTGTTCAAAAGTTATGGCAAAGTTAAAGTTTTTCAAAAGTAGGTCAAACTCCGAGATCAAGGTCAAAGTTGTTGGAATCCAAAGAAAGGTCTCGTCACAAGGATTATACATTGTACATTTGAAGTATAAAAGCCTTAGCACCAACCGTTCAAAAGTTATGGCCAAGGTTAAAGTTTTTCAAAAGTAGGTCAAACTCCAAGGTCAAGGTCAAAAGTTGTTGGTATCCAAAGAAAGGACTTGTCACAAGGTTTACACATGTGAAGTATTAAAGCGCTAGCACCAATTGTTCAGAAGTTATGGCCAAGGTTAAAGTTTGGTAAAAAATTTACAAAACTGAGTCAAACTCCAAGGTCAAAAGGTCAAATTTGGTGGTACCCAAAGAAAGGTCTTGCCACATGGAATACACATGTGAAATATGAAAGCCATAGCTCCAACCAATCAAGAGTTATGGGCAAGGTTAAAGTTTTTGCAGACAAACATACAGACAGACAGACAGACGGACGAACAGGGCAAAAACTATATACCCCCGAATCTTCGATACGGGGGTATAAATATAGTAGAAATTCAACCGCCATTATTTATTCTTCGATATTTTAGAACTATCATATTATCATTCATTATTATTACGTTGTATTGCAAAATTTTAAATAAACATGTAAAGCTTTAATTCTAATTCTTGCACTATTGGTATCTAGAAAACAATATTACAACATGGTTTCATTAACATAAATACATAATTATCTCTAGGAAAGTGTAGGTGCTGGCCCTGAATAGAGACATATTGATCTATCTGAATAATTACTGTTACAAGTTATTGATGTTTCAAATTGTTTTAAAATTATACAAAAGATATCTCTGATTTAATAAAAATGGATTTGCTATACCTCAGCTGTTGTTGTTACAAAATTCTCCTTTTTCCCGTTATTTATATCGCCTATTGTGTCATATGCATCATTTTCTTTTCCACTGCTGCCCCCTATCTACATAGAGATAGATATAGATAAGTTTAAACTTTAGATTTAAACTTTTAATGTAACATAAATCATCGGTTTAACATGGTTTATTCTCCATTAACAATAAAACGACGTTAGTTGTACTGAATATGTATTAAATTCTTTGTTAGCTACTTTGAAAAAAGAATTTAGGTATTGTAAAAAATGACAATTTAACGCTATAGTTATTTATTTTATCGATGGGCTACCCCAAAATCATAGTCAGAACCAACTTCTAATCCTCTGCTCTGTCGGCTCACGATGCTAATATAGAGATTATCTGTTTGTTCTTCTTCCTAAAATAGCAATTTTTACATTAATATTTTCCGTATAAACATCTGCATTTTTCAAAGCTTTTGACATTATTCAAAATATTTTAATTTTGTTTTCTTATTTCGTTCATTTTAAATTTTACCAACCATTTGAATGCTAATTCAGAGTTAAAAATAACATGCCCTGATTTCTTTCTGAATTTTCTGATTACCTATACTTAATTTATGATATAGCCTTCCTGACAAAAGCGTAGATCGCGTATCTGTTAAGACAAGTAGTTTTAGAAATTTTTACTGCATATCAGACAAAATTTTGAGTAGATATAAGACAGCATATTATTCTTTAATTTGTAGACAAAACAAATATGAGTCACGTGTTTGTCTTAAAACAGATTCAATTAAAAAAATGTTTGTATTCTCTTTAAGCATTTGTGCGGTTGAGTCAATGTTTATATAGTATTGTAAACATTGTTTCAGTTTAAATATTAATATGAAGTTGTTTTGAACACAGTGATTCCATCACCCGAAATCATCTGTTTGTATGTATACAAGCCGATAAATTAACTGTAGCGTATGTGCAGGAGGCTCGCGATTACAGAACATATCTGACATACCATTAATCCAAGTTTTATTATTTTCCAAAGCGCTTATTTCATATACAGTAGATAATTTGATGAACAATTTTATACATGTGATTACTCTGATGTTAAAGTATTCTCTTCCCCACTTCATCGGGGATATATCGAAAGTAGGGATATCAATCCTGTTCTGTCCGTCTGTCCATCCGTCATTTTGTCTGTACATGAAACTTATTCGTTAATGTATGACATTTTAAAAAATCCTTCAGCTTTTACAGTGAAATTTTAATTGATTACTCCCTATGACAAAAGAAAGACATCTACAATGTACAATTTTTCAGATCAAAATCTAAGGTAGGAAAACAATTTCAACATGCTAATTTAGAGAATTTGTGCCTCCTGCTTTGGGAAAAAAGAAGACCGTGCGCAGTTCTAGGGAGGGTCGGAGCCCCCCCCCCCCCGGATTTGCAGAATTATTAAATGTATACATGTATATTTAAGCAAATAAAAAAAATGCCAATATGGGTATAAAGATTTGATTGCTTATTCTTTTATATGTGTATAGAAGATTCTTTTATATAAAATATTTATCACACTGTAATAATGATTTTATGAGAAGTTTGTACACTTTTTCATTTCATATGTTGAATGCTATTATTTAATAAATCCCCCCAAAAAAAATAATAAAACAAATTAATAAATAATGGGAAAAAACGGGATCGTCTGGGATTTGAACCCGGAACCTCTCATTTGCTAAGCAAGAATCATACCCCTATACCAAAGAGGCACTTGATTATACATCAAATTAAATGCAAACATTAGGTCACATATAATGTTTATATTCACGTTCGATATTGTCAAAATTTTACACAATATATGGTGTCTAATTTAGACTTTAATAAACAATTCTAATAAATGTAATTAGAATATAAAGTCCGCCGACAACCTGTATTATATGTAATAACTCTCCACATGCCCCTGTGCTAAAAATAGTGCCAAGCGACTTTTAATACAACCCCCCCCCCCGGGGGGGGGACACTTTGAGAGGGGCGAGAGAGGCCACAGGGAGTTATGGTATAAAATTTTCATTGCAAAAGCTCAAAAGCTTCTTGAGATATCGCCCGGAAAGGAAAGTGTAACACACAGACAGAATGTATGAATTTACGACCTTGAACTTTGACCTTTTGGCCTCAAAATCAACAGGGGTCTGCCCAAGGCCACAGGGAATTGTTTTTTTAAAATTTCATTGCAAAAGCTCAAAGGCTTGTCGAGATATCGCGCGGAAACCAAAGTGTTAAAACAGACAGAATTTTAAAATTTATGACCTTAACCTTTTGACCTCAACATCAATAGGGTTCTTTTTTAGGCCATAGGGAGTTGCTATGTAAAATTTCATTGCAAAAGCCCAAAGGGTTCTCGAGATATCGCGCAGAAACGAAAGTGTTACAGGCAGACAGAAATACAGACGGAGGGACTTCGGACGGACAGACAGACCGAAATTAATATCCCCCACTTTCAGTGAAAGCGGGGGACAATAAAATACCCAATGGTTTGAAATCATAACACTCTGTGACTTCAGATAGACAACTTTAGATTTTCTGTTTAAAATAAAAGGTAAGGAATTTCGATAAAATTTTCTCGCTTAAGGCATTCAATGCAAATTAAAAGAATAATTGCTACTTTTATCATATATTCGACTTAATGCTTATAAAATGAGATTAACAATGTAAGAAAAAACAAAGAACCTAAACTACGTGAAATTTATTAACAAAATCCTATTCTACTGCTAGTTCTAAGAGTTCTCTTTCCTAAAAAAAAAAAATGGTTTAAAACTTAGAAAAGAAAAAAAAAGTTCTCAAATTCTCATAGCGACCACTTTAATATATATATATATATATATATATATATATATATATATATATATATATATATATATGCGTTATGGATGCATTTTACTGTACATTGATCTGTTTAGTTTTTACATATAATGACACGTTGGCCATAGGTGTCTATGTGAAATTAATTAAGTCATTTATCATTTTGTGATAATTGGAAAAATGTCTTGATAAAACACCCTTTTCTTTTGATGTATGGATTCTTTTTACACATTTTCCTTTATTTGACTCTTTGCTTTGGGGAAGGGGGGGGGGTATTGAATGCCTTAAAAATGGTTTATGACATATACACTTAGACATTATAAAGAAATATGTTAAAACTATGTTTATATGTTTATCACTTTACAACCAAGTTAAGATAATCAGATCCTGCTTCTGTGCCTCTGCTTTGTCTGTCCATACAGCTCACATACGGATTCGTCGGTCGATCTCTCACCTAAGATTTAAATAAATACATCAATACATAAAATAAAATCCAATATTTATCAAAGTTCGTCACAGTGTATATGAAAGGAGAAAAATTATTTCAACTACACTTTTTAAATGCATTGCTTGTTTATACGATTAAGGCCTTCATTAAATTGTTATAAAGTTCATGTGTATATTTTAAAAATATGTAATGTTTTAGAGTTTTATTTTGACAGTTCACTAGTTAATCTTGAGTTCAAACCATTTCCATGGTATGAAATACCTTCAAAGTTTTATTTATACCAATTTACTTACAGTGTAGTTTGTAAATTATCAGAGTGAGAACATACAACATATACATCACATGTTTATAGCATATTTTCACCAGTTTCTGTAGTGTTCTTTGATTAGTAGGCATATTTTTGAATACTGTTTTAATACAAAAGGCGGTATTCCCCTACTGAGCATTGACATTTCGTTTACGACCTTGTCGAATATGTCCATTATGTACTGACTATTTTTAAATAGACTTTTTAACATTCTGATCATTTTTTAAAGGAATACATTTAACGGATCTTACAAGTTCAGCTAAAGTTAAACGGTGTTGAAGCCTTATTTGAAACTCATGACTAGAGATTTTTGCACTTGCGAGATACTCTCCCCTTGTGCTCTCAAATCTCTGCCTGTGTGGATCAAAAAGATTGTTTTATCATTTGGAAAATAGAATAATTACTGCCAATCTAGTTTTATATATAGTAATAAATTTCAAATCGTTCATGTTAATTCATTTAATCAGTTTATCATTGTTTATTTCCAAAAATTTGTAACCTATAAGATTACGGACATTGATCACAATTATCCGAGAGTGTGTTTCGTGAACTAAAGTGATGAAAGATAGTTCATGCGAAAGATACAGAAAATCTACGTTATAATGATAAACTTTCGACTAGGCCTGGGTCAATATATCGATATGTATCGATATTCAAGAGTGTATCGTATCGAAACATTTACTTCCAATACGCATCAGTGATGCAGTTTTTATTACAAATCTGTGAAAAAGTTGGGAATTTCAATCACCAAAGATTATATTCAACTGTTTTGAATTAAAACTGATCAATAATCATATAAACATTAAGAATATAGCACATCTCAGATAAATAGTACATAATTCATTGACAACTGTATTTTAACATGCTGGTTTTACAGATGTTAAAAATTTGAAGTATATTTTGTAATGAAAGTGGGATAAGAACTACAAAATGGGTAATAATACATTATAAAACATTCAGGTTTTATTAAATTAATGCACGAAATGATATATAAGACTTTTCGATAGACTTGTAAAAGAATCCAATATATGGCATATCGCTTTACAAAATATCGTATCGTATCAATTTGTTGCTCAATTCACAGCCCTACATTCGATCAATCTGCTATGAATAATGAAAACAAACTTAACAAAAAAGATCATATTAAGTCTGTCGATGAATAGAATACATGAATGTGTAGTATTTAACAGTTACTTTTTTCAATTATCTGCAATTTGTCTGAGTGTAGGCCTTTCAACTAATTTTTCAAGTTGCACATATGATAAAAAAAAAAAAAACATTTGAAAGATAGTATCATAGGTGCGTGAAATTGTCAAAATAGAGTATAATATATACTTAAATTTAATTAAATCATTAAAAAAGTATATTATCATTAATTGGTTTGTACGATGTTGTGTTTTAAGAGAAGGTAACTCAAGCGTGAGAAACGATCAACAAAATGCCGATTTATGAGTTATCGTTTATAGGAATGGCATATAGGTTGCTTCAACTTGTATTGTTATGTATACAAAAGGGTTCCTTGTATTGTTGTGGACACAAGACGGTTGACCAAAAGAAGGAGAATGTCTTCACTCTATCTGGAATAACAGGATCAAAATGAATGGGAAAGGGACTATATTCAAGATTTATAACTCTTTCTGACAGTTGTTATGAAGAAGAAAATATAATGACACGTTTTTTGTGTGTGCATAGTTGTGCTTCTTCTATAAAGACATATATTTCAACAATTAAATGCAGTAATTCATGATCTTATTCTGTATACTAAGCACGAAGAGGAAAGACAAAGTTTGAAAATTAAATCAGCTTAAAATTAAAAAGGGGGGTTGATTTCACTTTATATTTTTATTTAAAAATTCACCTATAAATAACTGTACAGTGTCGGTAACTAAATAAATAAATTTCCCATTTGTGCTGAATTTTAAAACCACAAGATCCCGCTGACAGTGAAGGAGTACTCGGGAAACACTAAAAATTGACATACTTAAAAAAAGCTTTAAACAACTTCCGGTAATAAGTTATCGTTCTTTACATCGAACCCTAGCGGCAGTTGAAAGCCTATGAGGTGTCTCTGTACAACGTTTAGTGCAATGCAATAGACCATGAGACACTGCATAACAGGCGGGCTCAAAGAAGTAATAACTAAAGTTACAATGTAAATGAGCAATTTTTTCTATTGGAGTCGCTTGTATTACAAATACAAAACACGCATGCAGATTTATTTAAACAGTGTTAGAGAAGGTGCATTTAACTTAATTTTCAGGTCGGAACGGCCAACAATATGGCATGCTCAGGGAGAATAAATGAAAGCGTTAACGCAAACCAAACACATTTAAAATAATATGAATTAAGGACGACTGTACTACAACTTATATTAAAATGACATTCCTACTATATAAAAGTTCATATAGAAAAAAAAAAATGAAAATAAAAATGATATATTTTAAAGTATCAAGCATACCTCATTCAGATGAATGTGTTGTAGGTTTATTTCCCCAGACATTTTGAACAAACCTGATGTCAATCTGCAAATATTTACTACATGAATATAATACCATTATATGTTCAATGTGATTATGAAAGTAAACAAATAACATCATTTTATTCCGCCTGTAAAAATATATTCCTATTTAAAACAGTTAAATTCTTAGTTATAGATAGATATTTAGCTTTTAAATTGCGAGACCGATGTTTTTGTTGTCAATTATTTCTTCAGTCTAGCATTTGAATTCCTCAACTGGCTACTAGCTTGCCTCTGGGGTGTGGCTACTAGCTTGCCTCTGGGGTGTAGCAGAATTATGAAAGATTATCATTTGTCCACATTTTTTTAAGGCATTCATGATCGAAGTGTTTATATTATTTTTACTTTTGTAATTTCATAAATAACAATTTCTTTAAGAAAAAAGCACATTCTTCTACTTACCAACAAATCTTGAACGTAAGATGCGGAGAGAGAGAGAGCAATTAGAGAAATAATTAAAGGTAAGTCAATGTTCCTTAATAGAGGAGATACACTGATACAACGGTATTTTGTACATTGTTCTATAGTGATCTTTAAATATCTTATGAAACCTGTCTACCCTTCAGTAAACTGGGGCACGGCTAGTATTGCGTAATACCGTTCTTAAGCAATGAACTGCATGATCAATTTTCAACCAATTTTTTAGTGGTTGTCAATGTCGCTTTAATGCTGTGAACTTGAAATATGATTGGGAAGACTACTGAACTAGTGCAAAAAAAAATTTGTTAAAAGAGATTTTCGAAGAAAAACAAAACACTTAAAGTAACATGAATCTCAGGTGCACGTAAGACAATATTTTCTACCCTTCAATGTGTCGATTGTTAATTGTTTAACATTTACAGTCTTTTCAATTAAAGCCTTTGTTACATGTTTAAATGATTTTTCTTGAGAATTCCCATACTATGCAGGATGTTGTCCTTCCACAGGAGTTTGATGATCCTTCTGAGCACATGCAGCAAGCGGTAGCAGCCCCTGTTAGTGCCACCACGAGTACGACATGTACCAACTACGAGGTCACACCTCAAGTATTGCAAAGTGTTAACATTAAGCAAGCAATTAATGTCTCCCAGTCAATCAACGCAAAAATTTTAAGTTCTGCATACATAGATCTCACATTATTGTTGGAAAATACTTCTACAAAACCTTCCACTGAAAATAACTATATTAAAGAGAAGGGGCAATTGATACCTAGGGAGGCATCTAAACTTTCTGCCAAATAGACAATATTGGAAAATGGGCAGACGCTTTCACAGTTTATAGCAGCATTTATTCATCTGTCCATACTCAGTCTATACAACGGCTTTTTAAAATATATGCTTGGATTTCACATTGTAGTTATCTTGAAATTCGTTGCCTGGATGAAAAAAAAAACGATGAACAGTTCCCGCTTCGCAGAAGTAAGTTCAATCAATACCATAGGGTAATGTTGACCAAAAATTATCGCACATGTTTATCTTTACCATCAGGCTAAAGCTTTAATATTACAGGTCTTGCTATGCATACTTCAAATTATTTATGTCATGTTTTTAATTTTATAGGGCTATGAATTTGCCTCATTTGTGTATATACTTATATCGTGTATAAAGCAAATCATCCAGTTGCTCAATGCCAGCTCTTAAATCCAACAAATTCTAATTCATAGGTCAAGGTAACAGCCAGCTCAACCAAGGGCAGAGGATTTATCCTCGAGCATCTCCTGGGTCTAATGCTCCAATGACTCTCAGTCCTTCTCGCCCCATACAACTTCTCTAGCAGGGCCAGATTCCCAACTAAACGTTTTCCAAAGTTGAGTAATTACATGTACATGTACTCAAATTCAAGCAGATACGAGGGATCTTGGATTGATTGATTGTATATTGTTTTACGTCCCATTCGAGACTTTTTCACCCATATAGAGACGTCACCATATACCGGTGAAGGGCTTCAAATTTTGACCTTTACTCGGCACTCAGGGTCATTGAGCAGTGAGGGATCTTTATCGTGCCAACGCCTGCCGTGACACGGGGCCTCGGTTTTTAAGGTCTCATCCGAAGGACCCGCAACTTTCACTTTAAAGTGCCGAGCGCATGGCGAAGGAACAGTTGCTACCCATTTTTTATCGACTTAGGTCAGTCACGGCCGAGATTCGATCTCACGACCTCCCGATCACGGAGCGAGCGCTCTACCGACTGAGCTACCGTGAACGGTAGGGATCTTGGAAAAACATCTGTTAGGGTGACAAAGAACTGGGTACGTTACGTATAACAGAGCGGCCCTGTCTCCAAATTTGATTTCAGTTTTTTACAAACATGTCTACGATGTGTCTTTTCAAAATCATTTTATTTTTTTTTAATTATCACAAACCGTTTTTCCGTCAGGCGTCTCGAAAAATGGGGAGTTTTCTTTAGAAATTACAAATTTTGACGTGATAACGTCATCACAGCATTACTGATTTTAACGTTACGTTAAAAGAAGTCTGTAAATTCTCTGAACCGGAAACTAATTACTTTAATCTGCCTTATGTTCCAGAAAACAATTTTGAACTTTTATTTCAATTCATCGTAATGTATCTTTGATAGCTGGAAGGAGTGTAATAATTTAAAGGAAAATATAATTTTATTACAAACGATTTCATCAGACAAGTAATGGAGCTTGATTCATCCATACAGACAAGACAAGGTACTACTTCTTTTAAAATTGTGCTCGTATCAAATTTATCATTTCTTTATGAAAAAATGATTTCTTCAATCATTTTCCGCATTGTCTATGAAGTTACATTAAAATTTTTAAAGATACATGAATCTATTAAAAAGAAAATTGGAACGTCCCATATAAAGTACTCAAAATTGGATTTTTGGCAATGAAAAAGCCATCAACACCACTCCCCTTTTTAACAACAAATGGCAGCGCTATTTATTTCTTATTTTCTATTTATTTTTTTTTTGGGGGGGGGAGGGGTATAAATTACACACTATTAGGGGTTACGAGGTGTCTTAAACTGCGTTAAAAAAAATTTTCTTTGATGTTAGGATTTCTTTTATAGATCGTTATTTATTCATTCCAGTGGATCCACTTTACTGCATGGTTCATGAAAAATACAATTTCCAGGAATAATCCCCAATATACCTACACACAATCACTTTCTATGTTAAAACCACATAAATTATTCAAGTTTTTTTCTATGTGCAGTGTACGCGGACGAATTGGTTTTGAGGTTATGAAATAAAAAACAAACACAAATTAAAATTGATAATACAAAGCTTTGAAACACAAAGTTAACTCAAATTAAAATCAACACATACGAATCTCTGAAATGCATTTTACTCTTTTGGGATTGACATCTCTCTGTTTTAAGTGGTGTATTAATTTTTTTTATTTCTAAAAACTTGGAATGGCCTTATCATAACTTGCGTTACAGACCTTGAAAAATTTTGCTTCAAATAAAAACTGTGAATCTCCGAAGGCTTAAGAAAAAGAGATTTGTTTAGATCCACTTTTCGATGAACAAAATATTTTATATAGCCAATGCTAATGATTTAATTTTAGAGACAAACACAGTACTTTGCATGTACATACTCATTATTTGATTAACAAAATCGAAAATTATATGCCTAAATCTGTGTAGTGAATTCGACAAGAAATGCACACGAATTCTGGGGAAGGGATTCAGAAGCTTGTAGTACACTCTAACCGGCATAATTCCCTAAAACTAAAAGTTATAAAAATAAGGATATAATATTATGTGTATGATTTACATATAGAGTTTATCCACGTCAGCTATGAAAATATGCGCATGTCGTCTTCAAAGCAATGCAGCATGAAAAGGCAGACACTTGCATTAATATCGATCAGTAAAAGATCGATCAACGGTCACAGTCGAGTGGGTAGCCAAAGGAAATTTGAAAGGGATGTATTTAGTTTTAAATCAAATTCTTGATATAATTTTTTTATTGGTACTCATTACAGTACATGTATAACTTGATTATCAGTAACCCCCTCCCCCACTTTTATTTACATAGAGACAAAATACAAATAATCGAAATGCAGAATAACAGAACACTCACATAGAAGAAGAAAAATTCACTTTTACGTCCCTTTTTATAAGCTACATATAGAGATTTTATTTCTAGTTCAGTTAACAAATTATACGAAATCTGATGTTATTTTGTTACTTGTGGGAACAATACGCAAAACACGTCACATTGCTTCTTTATAGAGTTATCCTTGCCATTCCCGGATTATAATACTAGCTTGATTATGTTTCTTTTACATGTTAGTGCCTGATAAAAAAAATCTTTAAAAACTGCTGACATGAATTGCGAGACGATACATCTAGTCATCTACTAAGACAAAAACTGCATTAAAATAGATACAGATTTTCTAGGTCCTTGTTTGCTCTGCTCCTATTTTGTATTGATTAATGGACTTTTGAGCTTGAATACTGCTCGTTATCTCCATATATTTCATCTTTAGAACTCCTCCCTATGTTTACATGTTACACAACCGTAGGTAAGATATTTGATATATTTCGGTGAAAATGATAATTTTATCACTTCCTTTGGATACTTTAACTCTCTGGGGCATTTCCTTCGCAATTCTGTGCATTTGTCCTTGTAGTAACGATAAAATACTTTTAATTTGTTTTTTTGTAACGGATTATCATCATAGACGGACGTTGAATCTTTAAAATTTAGCGATAATGTGCACGGCCGTTTTCACAGAGGTGATATTGGACAGGACGCTCCTCCAGCCCCGATGAACATCTATTAGAATACTAAACACCTTTCCTATATGAAATATATTACTATTATTTCATGGATAATCTGGATAAAATCCTTTTAAAAATACTCGCTTACTTCAAGATTAACAATAGTGTACATGTAGTTAATATGTACATTTCGTTTTTTATACAGATACATATCTATAGAGTAATCTTTTTTTTCTTTTTTTCATTTCAAGACTTGGAATGCGTTAAAAATGTATTAGGAAAACAATTTCTGAAAAAAAAAATTAACGAGTTAAATTATCGATTATGGAGCGGAAAGGGGGGTGTCTTGTCCACAAGTAATGCAAGATCGTGTGTATTCCTTACAGAACTGGGAACAGATAATCTTTATTTATAGACAATAAAAAAGGTTGATTGTATCATGTTTCACTTAAATTTTCGTAGAAAATGCCGAAAGAGTGCACCACTGTATATCTTTTTTAAGCCTTATAAACTTGGTCAACTTCCTTGTAAATTATAAATTAAACCCGATTTTACTTGAAAACAATGATGTCAATATTCCGATCAGCATGATAAATGTATATATAAGTAATAAGTGTAAATACATGTAAGGACTTTTCCATTCCCAGCTGCTGACCATCAATAAGTAAATGTAGGTCGGCAGTGGCAGATTTAGAAGTATTTGGTCATATATATAAAACACTTCCTGATTCTGCGATAAAACACTAGAATCCTTTCTGACATAATTAATTATGTCAAATAAAAAAAACTGCAACAATACAGTGACAAGGATAACAAGTTTTGATAAGAAATGTTCAAATGGTGTCTGCTATACGCCAAGCTTCCCATCTACCCCCCCCCCCCCTTTCCCCGCCCCACCGCCCCAATCATTAGCTATTGTCTTTTGACATTCATGAATCCCAGACAAATATAAATTGAAAACGAATAAAACATACTTAAGAAAGCTGATGATTTTCAATAAAAATGTTAAAAATAATCTTTTCTTGACGTCAAATAAAGTCAATGTCCACTATGAAGGAGACGCGCGTTTTAATTAGAGGTAGGCCTACATCTAGTGTTAAATGTAAATTGATTGTCTGAACCATCCCAACTTACAACTTATGTCGTTAAATTACTTTTTCACGCTGTAAATATTGATTGAATATTCATCATAGTTGCGAAGACTGAAGAAATTGTTTCAAGTACATATTTTCAACATGCTGATTGCTCTTTGTGACGTCATTTTTTTCAATGCATTGCGTCACTAATTTACATGTAATGTCCCATACTAAATTTCACTGAGAAAAGTTCATATGGTTTTCATTTGCATAAATAATTGTATTAAATTATTTTTTTTCAGAATTGAATTTAAAAGAATTCAGATAGAGAATTAAACAATTAATTTCTTTTAAAATATAGATTTTATTGTGGAGAAAAGGTGACGTCTATCAAAAAATGCAGCATTTTTTACTTCAATTTTTGTAAAAACTGATGTGGCCGCACGTTTGTAAGGTTATTTTTTCTCTTTAATATTAACAATTGTAGTGTATTTGTTCTTTCCGCAAAGTTTCGCATACATACTCGGATGCGGCCATATCGAATTATAGACTTGAAGAGGAGGAAAACGTCCAAAATGGGGGAATTCCGGAATATTAGACCGGTTTTGAACGTTATATAAATGAAAGGGCACGTGAGTTGAGAAAAATGTATTCCTATTTCACACACAGGGAAACCTTAACAGTTAATTGATATAATTGATAGAATGTAATCGTGCGTTTAATTTTTGCCGATTTTACAGGGCCGTAAATCGGTCTTAACGTACCCAGCTCTTTGTTACCCATCCAGAAAATTATCCAGACAGACAGACAGCTCACCGATAATAGCAGGGGTTTACATTAAACAATTAATTACCCTTTTTGAGGTCAACATGGTGAAATAAGGACCCGAGACCTAATCCATGAGGTGACCTGACCTGACCGAGGCTGCTTAGCGGCCGAGTTCAAGTCAGGTCTGCGATTGGGCCAGGTCGAGGGTCCCTATTTCACCATGTTCAACTCAT
Organism: Saccostrea echinata; assembly: GCF_033153115.1. Classification (NCBI taxonomy): domain Eukaryota; kingdom Metazoa; phylum Mollusca; class Bivalvia; order Ostreida; family Ostreidae; genus Saccostrea; species Saccostrea echinata. The sequence continues at coordinate 13,853,491 of NW_026889776.1, read as the reverse complement.
AAGGGGTAATCAATTGTTTTATTATATCGAGAAGAAAAATATATACACTGAATGTATGATACTTGCAGTTGTCGAACTCATTAAATTACCAATGTCCCTTGATCGGGATTCGCTAGTGAAATCGTTTACGTTGACTTCTGCAAGTCGTGCAAGTTTTTGCGTTTAGAACAATTTTTGAGTGACATTTACAGGCACTGTTATTATTGAAGCTTACTTTTACTGAGCAGAATGAACATTTGGCGCAGAATTTTATTGTAAAGAAGAGCCGAGTCTGCATTCCCGGGAATTGAATTGCTACAAAATTTTCAAATGAATAAACGATAATTTCAAGACGTATAGATCTATCGTATTCTGTTTCGTATACAGACAATGCATATTTTATAACACATGTTTTTTTTTAACGTATAATCATTATTCTATGCATTTACTTTAGTATAAAAGAAATTTTGACTAAGAGGTCATTATTACTTGGTTAATAATTATAATGACCGGGTCATTATATCCCACTTGCAATGATTCCTAAGTCATTATTGCTGTAAACAGTACGTTTTGGGGTCATTATTGAGTTTTTAAGCCTTCTTACAAGCCAATCAAATTTGAGTATTTTCAATAGAGGTATAATAAAGGGTTTTAACTTATAGTACGTCGGGCCTAGAGGGCATGTTATGTGAAAACCTTTGATCTTGGTAATTGAGCACCATGACCAACTAATTGACAAAGTCTATAAGGAAGTGGGTGACCCAGAAAACTCTGCATGTAGGCCTTAAAGTGATCACAGTCCTGTGAAGAAATGCCAAATTTTGTCAGGACATTGCTCAGGTCATAGACCAAATTCTCATTGAAGGAAAGTATCCTTCAATATATATGAAAAAATTTTTATTAATTCTTTTATGCTCTGTAAAGGAAAGATACCGTATAAGCAGAAATTTTAGCGAGGATTTAATTTTGGCATTATTAGTGAGGGTTTTGATATCGCTAAAATTGTATATCGCTAACAATTCATTCCGAATCGCTGATTATATCTATTTTTCTGGACATTATAAATTCGCTGGTATTATTTCTCGCTAAAATATATACAATTTTTTTTAGGATAAATCGCTAAATTTGCTTCTCGATAAAAATTCAACATAACATGGTAATACAAAAGAAACAATACCTATTTAAATCAACCAAGAGAATGCAAAGCATTTTGTCCTCCGAAACCTCAATTTAACATACATTCTTATTGTGTTAGACTGAACGATGAAGTTTTGCCATGGTTTGATCGAGAAAGGCAGACAGATTATTAAAGTAAAAGGTGGGTTCACTAGTGTGGCTTTGATTAGCTCTGATATTGATACGTACCTTTTCAGAATGTTATGTCGAACCTTTTCAACAGTTTTCCTCAAGGCAAGTATGCAGTGGCATCTTCTCGTATTCTTGAGCACCTTCTCAACCGGTAGCTCAGTCGGTAGAGTGCTCGTTCCGTGATCGGAAGGTCGTGGGATCAAACCCCGGCCGCGACTAAACTAAGTCGATAACAAATAGGTAGCAACTCTGCTTTTGCCATGCGATCGGGACTTTGCAGCGAAAGCTGCAGGTCCATCAGATGAAACCTGAAAAACCGAGGCCCCGTGTCACGGCAGGCGTTAGCACGATAAATAAAAATCCCTGTTCAATTGCCCAGAGTACCGAAAAAAGTCTAAATTTGAAGCCCTTCACCGATATAAAGTAACGTCTCTATATGAACAAAAAATTCTCGAAAGTGACGTAAAACAACATATGATTAATGAATCAGTCGAGCATCTTGTTTCTGTAATATAGTGGAAGCATCCACCATCACCTTTGCACATTCACGTAGTGGCAATGCAAAAACGTTACCATTGTATCCTCTAGTATAATTCAAGGAATATCCCAAATAACATGAATTATAGTGTGTAGGTTTGATTACAGTAAGCCGCAGAGCGAAAAAGACTTCTGTGATAGAAGAACAGACCCATTAAAAATACAGCAATGCATTATGGACATGAAGGGTATAATTTAACAACTGCAGTGTAGCAAAGGGTGTTCAAAACACTGGTGTATATGTAGCAGCGGTTGACCTCCATTGTCAGACACTTAGAAAATGTTCAGATTTAGCGATAAATCAGCTAACTTATTTCATGTTCCCATCAGATGGTCTTGCAGCTAGGCAAGCATACGATGTAGGTATTGGTAGGAAAATGACAAATTTAGAACTTCAATCACTATGCAAATGTGTGCAAGGACAAACTGCTTTCATTTTTATGATAAGTACATATAAAATATATTCACTTTACTTTTTATCACTTCTAAGTCTTTCTTTAAGACGCACATTATTTATATTAATATTTAGATTTTTCTGCTCAAATATATAAGGTGTTATGTCTGAGCTGTGACGTGATAATGATGCCAAACGATGTTTATTTTTGTTTTAAATTAACCAGCTTCCAGGACGAGCTGCAAGAGCCTAGGTTCAATTCAGAGTTCCTATGGCGTTTTAAACAGCGTTTAATTTTCAAGAATGGAATTTCATCCAATTCAACTAGACCTACGTAATCTTTGCCATTTATCCAAGCTAACTACTCATTATTCTAATATATCAAGCACAGTTGCAACAATAAATTCCTCTAGAACAGTCGGTAAATTTTTGCTCCATGTCGTCTTTCCAACAGATAGGCTGTTACCTAATCCAACGCATCAAGCGCTGCAATTTGCTATGTGTAGCTAGGTGATTTTCGTCTTTTTAATGAAAAAATTCGGACAGTAACTGCTTATAAATCTTTCAGTTGCATAAACTGCGGTGGCCGCAGTCAGGAAATTTTCCAGCTTTTTATTGTAATGGTGAGAATAAAGATGAAGACATGATCAATATCATAAGTCCTGTAAACAATACGAATCGTGAACAAGATTAAATCCCTGACTCCTGGAAACGCCGAATCGAGAACAGGGCAAAAACACGGAAGAGGTGGGATGAAATGCCTTCGAGGAGAAACTACCCCTATTAACCATTCACACCTGCAGTAAGCTCTCTTTCCTTCGTGTAAAACGTGTAATCTGCAGTCATAATCAGAACAAAAATTGGCCGATTAATTGGTATGAAACTTAACATTCTAAATACCATCCAACGATAGGTTGGTTTTAGAAACAAAGTCGTTATACTTGTATTTTCCATAAAATTTGATAGGTGTTGAATTAAAACAACATTGATAATAGTCCTGTGACGTTAACGCACATGTCAGTAGTCTTCTTTGCTTAAAATAATTGGCATTCAAAACATACCACCATGTACCAAAGAAGATATAAGACATAAAAATTAAAATGGAGGAGGTACTACGTTAATAAGGAAGTTGAAAAAGCTAAAGTCATCCCTATTATCACATATTAAGAGCCCTCTATACACTGCACACTAAAGAGTTCTGATTTTGTGGTATTTTTATGCAGATAGAGTTATCTGCCCTTTGATTAAGAATAAAATAAATTGAAATGTACAGTTTATTACTTAATTTGTGATCAAATCAAGCATTTATAACATTTTAATGGGCCAAGATGAATAGATTGAACACTTCCTTTGCAGGTATTTTGCCGACTTAAGTAAACAACGATTTCTGTTCATCAGTACTTCATTGTTTTTGAACATTTTTCCTGGGGGTAAATGCAAGGTAGCCTATGTTGAAAATGTGACAGATAAGCTCAATATTTAACCTTTAACACACTATAATTTCTCAGTGTCCCAAAAATATTTTCCTCTGGTGTATAGAGGGTCCTTAATACTAATAGCATAACTGTTAATTGACGCTTAACTTTTATACGCTTAACGTTTATACGCAAGAAAAGCAAAGGTTCAAATGGTTTTCATTTCAACCTTAACAAATATTAATGTCCAGGGGGTTATTTTATAGGTATATCCTTACTTTAAATTTTCAACAATGTACTGTCCTTGCACTAAAGTAAAACGTGCTGTTAATACCATGATTAGAATCTAGTGCAAGAAATTTTCTCTTGTTCATTTACCGATACTTATTTTTACGACCCACCAATAGTGAATGACTTCTTACGTCGGACTGTCGTCCTCTTGTTTTAATTAAACTCCAATTTAATATGAATGCTGATCTTCAAAATATATTTTGATGCGAGAATTTGTATGCAGTAATGGTTACAATAGAGAAAAATGCCAAGGACACAATTTGCATATGAATCAAATTTCTGACACGCATGTACCTCATAAGAAAAGCTTTCTTTATATCTTTGATGAATAAAAAGCATTGCGGAGATGATACCTGTTCTGGAGGGTAACAGTTGAAATTGACACCCCGACACCTCAAGAAATGTCTTATTGATTTAGGATGTCAGTAAACAATTGTCGATCGTCTTTACATTCACGTTTGGAAAGCTTTCAAACTCTATATGTCTCAACAAGAAAGCTTCAAAAAAGATTTACCGACCTCTTTATTGTTTGTTTGATACTCAAAGAATCCTTTATCATCTAAAGTTTCTTTATTTTTGCACTCGCAAGCATGTTTCGTCTGTCGTTTGTTGTTTTCAAGTAAGCTTCATCGGACACACGCTTTTATTGAGGTCAAGTACAAACGCACAACTGACGTTTTGAGAATTCTACGGTAAACCGTACGCACATGATTTGCACGCATGTGACATTTTCGTTGTGCTACCCCTTGTCAAGTGAGTTGCTGACGCTGAGGGTAACATTACGGATAGTTAAATGCGTCAAAACCAATTAGATTTTAGTATGTAACATAAAAGTATAATAAACATTAATACTACTGTACTTTAAAATACTCTTTTATTTCATGTTCACTTTAGTAAACTTATTTTTCCGCCTATTATAGTTAGAAATCAATGTACAATCAAACGATCACCCACCCACCAAAATAGGATCGACCAATATGATCACTAAGAATGTCTCCTAGATTACCGTAAGTGGTAATTCGAACAAACACCTCATCGCTTTGGTTTAAATGGGTAACAGCAGTCCCTGCTGTGTTTCCGCCAACACCATTCGTTGCATCAAAAAAGACCGCGCTAATTGCCTTCTCATTAACAATTAGTTCAGTGGATAGATGAGCATCATTTTGAATTCTAAACGACCAGGTAAACACATAGATGCCTGTTCGAGGAGCGATGAATATTCCGGAATGCGGGTGATAACTGTTTCCAATGTTTGTAATCACAGTGTCAAAAGCAATGATAATATGGCTGCCTGGGCTTGTAAGTTTATGGGATCCGTAGGCATAGAAAGCCACAGTACTTCCGGCAGATTGAGTTGGTGCTGGTGATGTTTGTTGTACCAACAATCGTTCTATGGAGTAACAATAATCAATATATAATATCAAAGGCATTTTTGTACAAATTTTTCTTTTAAACAAGATGTGTTTGTGAAACACTGATGCCCCCGTATGGCAGCTTATGTCAAAGGTGAAAGTTTCTCAATTGCAAGACAAACTCCAAGGTCAAAATTGTTGGTACCCAAAGAAAGGTCGTGTCTCAAGAAATATACCTGTGAAATATTAAAGCCCTAGCGCCAACCGTAAAAAAAATATGCCCCCGAATCTTCGATTATGGGGGCATAAAAATGAATTAACCAAACACTTGTCAAATGTGAAAATAAATATGTCTAGCTAGCAAAATTTTAAGAGATTTTTGTATGAAGTGGTGAACATACATGAACGTCAATAATACTCACCCTTCCGAAGCAATTCAGATGATATCGACTTATTAGATTGACTGAATGAATGCAAAAAGGTGGAATGGTTTGTAAACGGCTTCCTTAATGCATGAAGGTAAGAATTCCTTTCAAATGTTTTCATGTTCTTTATACACCCTCTTTGCAAGTGTAATATCACCGTATCCTGAGCCCAGTTCTTGTCCTGAAGCTCTTTTATTTTCCTGGATTGCTCATCGTTAATTTTTTCCAGTTCTTGGTGTTTGTCCTGAAGAGCTGAAATCCGCTCTTCCTGATAAGAAATCCTTTCCTGAAGTGCCAATAACACTTCTCTCATCGACTCCATATCCTCGTATGACTCTCCATAGGCAGGGACACTGGCTAAACACCAAAATAGCACTACAGACAAAGCAAGAACAGACATTCCCGCCATTTTCTCTGGGAATACTGGTCAATACAAAGATCTTATCAGTGTTATTACTCTGAAATCTTCATCATGGGTCACAAGTACTCTTGTGTCTTATCTATCAGTTTGCTCATACTAGGAGAATATATTAACAGGAAACAGGTTCTTACGATTTGATCGGTCACGTAATGAGACACTAATCAAGATATTTATTTATTTTAAATCAGAAACAATACACGAATCATTGTTTGTAAACACTTAAAACATTTTTGATACTTGAGATCATGTAATATTTTAAATTTCATACATACGAGTAAGTAACCTTCTTTCAGCAAAATGTAGCCAATGATTATTCGATTGCTATGAGATGGCCATCATTGCATGCCACGAGTTTTGAGTCTATTCTTTTTTCACTGGCTATCTACTAAACACATTCTCTCGTCATTTATGACAGACTTCACCCAATGGAATAATTAGCTGACGCTTCGAGTCAGAAAACTTTTTTCTAATGAAAATGAGTGATCTATCTTGTAGTTGGATTAAATCATAACCACGAGCGTGCATCAACTTCGATTCGAATTTCCTTGTCTTAACGAGTGACGCTATAATATTAAGCGTATTCAAATAACATCTACATTCGAAACCCTGTCTTTAAAAGTTAAGCTTTCTACGTATTTTAGAATATATTTTAGTCCCCTTCGTTCTTCAGGATCGAGATTGTAATTTTATCAATGATTCTGCCAAGCATCTATACCAAACATGATTTTATCACGGGTGCCGTCCCCCACTTGCGAATAATTCAATATACTCCTTGTATATGTTGTACAACTTAAATTTTAGAGAGAATGCAGTATTTCCTAATGACATTATGCGAGCCTTTCTCTAATGAAATAAATTAATTATTTAATTATTCATTTTTTTTTAATTACTTGTACTGCTGTATACCTCATTTTAAACCCTCAAGTGTACATTTACAAAAATGCAATGCAACAAAAAAAAAATGAAGTTAATTAACAAAAAATTACATTTTATATCTGCTTTATTGAATATCTTTACGCCATCATTATTATCAAACACTATGACATTAGGCTATCATCCATCCTCCGAAATAGGACCTACCATTAGGATCACTAAGAATATCTCCAAGATTACTTGCACTGCTTGTTCGCACAAAAACATCGTCATTTTGGTTTAAATGGACAACGGCTGTCCCTGCTGTGTTTCCACCAACATAATTTGTAGCATCAAAATAAACCGCGCTAATTGCTTTGTCATTGACAATTAGTTCAGTGGATAAATGAGCGTCATTTTGAATCCTGAAAGACCACGTTAACACATAGATTCCTGTTTGGGGCGCGATGAATATTCCAGAATGATGGTGGTATCCGTTTCCAACGTTTATAATCACGGTGTCAAAGGTCAAGACAAAATGGCTGCTTGGAGCTGTAACCTTTCGGGTGGAATAAGCGTAGAATGCCACAGTGCTTCCTGCTGAATTGGTCAGAGATGTTTGTGGTATTAACAATCTTTCTGAAAGCAACAATAAAAATCACTACAGGTTATATAAATTTAACATAAAAATGTGTCATTTCTTTGTCACGAATTCTTATTATTAACGCAAGTTATAGCTTTGAACCGGTATTTGTTAAGAAAAAAAACCAAGTAACATGTAAAGTTCGCAGCTTGTAAATGCGTATGTGTACTTATTTATGAATATCAACTCTTAATATGTACTGTTAATACTCACCTTTCCGAAACAATTTAGATGGAATCGACTCGTTTGATTTCCTGAATGAGTGCAAAGAGGATTCAAATTGTATTGAATGTGGCCTTGTTAATGCAGTATTAAAATATCCAAGGTTTCTTTCAAATATTCTGATATTTCGTAAACACACGATTTGCATTTGTTTTAAGTGTGATATCATTCTATCCTGAGCCCCAATTTTTTCCTGGAACACTTCTATTTTCATAGATTGAACATCGTTAACTTTTTCCAGTTCTTGTTGTTTGTCCTCAAGAGCAGAAATTCGCTCATTCTGAGCAGAAATCCGTTTATCCTGATCATAAATCTTTTCCTTAAGTTCCATTACTAATTCTATCATAGACTCCTTATCGTCGTATGACTCTCTATACGCGGAGACATAAGCTATAAAACACCAGAACAACACTACAGACAAAGTAGGAGCAAATATTTCCGCCATTTTTCCCGGCGTTACATATATCTTATCAGTATTTAATAATCCGGAGGTCAAAAGTATGTTATAGTTCAGAAGTACTCTTACGTGTTTGCACTTGTCTTTGTGTCTTATCGAACATTTATTAGAAAGTACGACGCAGAAATATTGGTATACTAATTGAGATATTACGGAATAAAATAATCATGTTCTTTAATTTATTTCGAGAAAAGCTGGAGCACCTGTTAAAGTTTTACGGTCATTTTTGGAAAAGAATGTACAATTTTCGGCACATGGACCTTTCTTCTTCTTCCTAATATCTTACAAGAGAAGGAATAACTTGAAATCTGTAGGACTGCTGTGTCTGTTTCAATGTTAGTGTAATGATAGTGCCGTGCCTTTTGGATACTACCTGCCCATAGACCGTCATTTGTGTTGCTATGAAAGAATCGTCCAGTTCACTGGGGCATCTTCATTATTGATCATCCTGACTTGTTTTATTTCTCAGCCTTGAAATGACTGGGGCATATAGTGCTACTCCTACTATGACATCAAGAATTGGCAAGGAATAGATTCTACAAAATTATAGTTTGCAGGAAGCCATTGCTAATTTTGAAGAAAAAAAAGAAAACTACTCTAATATCGTGTGTAGTCTATCACCAGTATTGGCTGAAGATTCTGTCAGGACACAGGAATATCTTAAGGTCAGAGTAGTTGGAAAGCAAAGGGATTTCTCGCAGGAGAAAATTACCCATCATGATTAACTGAGGTATCGGAAGTGAAACTGGCCATGGCCGGGTTTCTGACAATGAAGTATTTATAAATACTAACATTCACACAGGCACACATCTGTACATAACCACATATCAGACATACTGGTTTTCTCACTTTCACTACAATCACATCACCTGGAACACCTTACAAACCAGAATACAATGCAAACATGATGACAATGACCAGGTATGGATGAAGGAGTGAATGATGAATGAATAAATGGAAATTAATTACAGATTTACTACACTGCATTAATATCATACTATTTAAATGGATTCTTAATCAAATAAAACTCGGACAGAGATTATCACCCTGTGACATTTTTTTTAATTTTTTTTTTTAAATTTCATTATGAATAATCTCTGATATGATTCATTTGATTGATTGATTGTATATTGTTTTACGTCCCATTCGAGAATTTTTCACTCATATAGAGACGTCACCATATACCAGTGAAGGGCTTCAAATTTTGACCTTTACTCGGCACTCAGGACCATTGAGCAGTGAGGGATCTTTATTGTGCCAACACGTGAGACGCAGCCTCGGTTTTTAAGGTCTCATCCGAAGGACCCACAACTTTCACTTCAAAGTGCCGAGCGCATGGCGAAGGAACAATTGCTACCCATTTTTTATCGACTTGAGGTAGAACATATAACGGAAAAGTCTTTGTCGCAAGATTTTCAAACTTTTCAAAATGATAAATTAGCTCTCGCTTATCAATCAGTTAAAAATATATGGTATGTTTCTTTGTTATTAAATGTAGTGCAGTCTGTGCAACTTGGAATGATAATTTTACACAGCGACTACATATTTTCAGCCATTTTTAGGGGTACTGGTCATAAAGAAAATATAATAAATCACTAAAATACTTCTTCAAACATCGTCGTTTATAGACTTTATTAACTGAACCATATTAAGCAATATTATTCAAGAATAAATTCTTTTTTATTCAATTGACATAAAAGATGAAGTCCACATTTCAACGAATATAGGCAAATGTGCTCAATATTTTTTGAGTCAATTTACCACCTAAATTTGTAAATATTTTTCAAAAGTCTTTGTCAGAATGTTTTCAATCTTTAATATGATGAAGAACATACCCAAATAATTACAAAAAGTGATTAAAATATATACCTTTCCCCCCAAACGAATGAGAACACTCTATTTATCCATACTTCTTTTGTTGACCTTTTTGCACTTACACAGGATTTAATTATTAAATTACTGTTTTTGGGTTACGTTCAGATTTACAATGTGAATATTTATCAAAAAATGTATTTTTTTTTAAAAAGATAATATTTTAGGGAAACATTATTATTATACACCAACCATTATGAATAATTAACAAATAATTATGAAAGGGAATGCACGTCATTTCATGATGGACATTACAAAATTTACACACAATTTTTAACAGATCTTTGACTCAGACACTTTTCATCAAGATATTGTACTATTTAGATTTCTTAGGATTTTTGATTTCCTTCAAAATAGTTCCATGTCATTCACATTATCACGGTTGTGTAACTTCATTACATGAGACAGTCTTGAAGAAAGTACGGGAAAAAGTTACATTAAATTATGACGTCATAATGGATCTAGCACCAAAAAGACAGTGTAAACTCATTTTCTCAGTATGACGTCATACGATGTAGGTTCTACGTTAAGTCAGTCGAACTCACGACCTCCCGATCAAGGAGCGAGCGCTCTACCGACTGAGCTACCGTGAACGGTTGATTCATTTGAAACGTAGTTTATATTTACCTTTTCCCAGTCTACATAATAGTCCCCGTCCAAACTTGGCTATCTCACACATTCTCTTGGTCATTCCACGCTGAAGTTTGCTCGTAGATGCAGCAGGGTGCGCTGGAAAGCCACATTTTGGGGACGGTTTCCAGAGTATTCCATTGCTGCATCTCTGATGAGGAAAAATAGTAATACCTTGGTCGATATCAGCTGACCAGTCCCAAATACCAGCTCTCATAGCGAGTAGTTCGCCTTCACTGGTTACGGTACTTTCTCCAAGAGAACATGAGCGCAGGTGACCCATGATTAATCGCTGGCACATGTTATCTCTACTGAGCATGTTTCAGTGGGGGTACTTACTATGAAAACCACCTTTTCCTTCAAAATATTGCCACAGCGAACACTGAACACTGCGAGCAGACATCTTTCTGAGCAGCGCCCTCTGTGTTTTCAGAGGCATTTATATGCAAGAAAGATAACCCGTGTCAACAACATTTACAAAAACTGACCTTCTTCCAGTGGTGTGTCTTACGTATAGAAGAATTTGCACAAGTTTTTTTGTGTGTGTTTGTTATTACACACTTAACTTTCTATAATGGTTTTCCAATTTATATTTTATTTAACGATGTTGGGTTTAATACAATTTGAACTAGTATTAATTGTAACGGGGACCGTTACAGATGTTCCCCAAACGCTCCCCAACTTCCTTTTGGTGTCTTATTCCCTGTAAGCTTCAATCAAGTATATTCATTTGTTTTTTTACGCATTACACGCGGGCGCACGGGCATGCATGTAAACAATGACCATATCAACTTGTCTACACTTTTAATACATCTTTATACTCAAATTTCATCAAAAGATAAAAAAAATTCGGCTATATTAAGTATATCTGTCATTTTACGCATTGCAAGCGCGCGCACGTGTATGCATGTCCATGATGACCGTGTCATCTTGTCAACACTATTAATATATCTACATATTTTGAGTATCAAAGCATTTCATCAAAAAGTGTAAAAGTAACAGCTATATCAAGTAAATTGGTCATTTTAGCATTGCATGCGCGCGTCATGTGCATGCATGTGCATGTTGACAATGTCTACATTTATAAAGGGTCTATATATTCTGATTATCAAAGCATTACATCAAAAAATGTAAAGTTATGGTTATATCAAGTATATTGGTAATTTTACTCATTGCACGCGTACGCACGTGCATGCATGTGCATGCTGACCATGTCATCTTGTCTACACTATTAATATATCCTTATATTCTGAGTATTAAAGTATTTCATCAAAAGATATGAAAGTTTTGGCTATATCAAGTATATTGGTCATTCTACTCATTGCACGCGCACGCACGTGCTTGCAAGTGCGTGCATGTGTGCGCTGATCATGTTATCTTGTGTACACTTCTAATATATATTTATATTCTGAGTTTCAATGCAATTCATCAAAAAATGTCAAGTTAAGTCTATATCATTTGTATTGATTCATTCATTTGATTGATTGATTGTATATTGTTTTACGTCCCATTCGAGAATTTTTCACTCATATAGAGACGTCACCATATACCAGTGAAGGGCTTCAAATTTTGACCTTTACTCGGCACTCAGGACCATTGAGCAGTGAGGGATCTTTATTGTGCCAACACGTGAGACGCAGCCTCGGTTTTTAAGGTCTCATCCGAAGGACCCACAACTTTCACTTCAAAGTGCCGAGCGCATGGCGAAGGAACAATTGCTACCCATTTTTTATCGACTTGAGGTAGAACATATAACGGAAAAGTCTTTGTCGCAAGATTTTCAAACTTTTCAAAATGATAAATTAGCTCTCGCTTATCAATCAGTTAAAAATATATGGTATGTTTCTTTGTTATTAAATGTAGTGCAGTCTGTGCAACTTGGAATGATAATTTTACACAGCGACTACATATTTTCAGCCATTTTTAGGGGTACTGGTCATAAAGAAAATATAATAAATCACTAAAATACTTCTTCAAACATCGTCGTTTATAGACTTTATTAACTGAACCATATTAAGCAATATTATTCAAGAATAAATTCTTTTTTATTCAATTGACATAAAAGATGAAGTCCACATTTCAACGAATATAGGCAAATGTGCTCAATATTTTTTGAGTCAATTTACCACCTAAATTTGTAAATATTTTTCAAAAGTCTTTGTCAGAATGTTTTCAATCTTTAATATGATGAAGAACATACCCAAATAATTACAAAAAGTGATTAAAATATATACCTTTCCCCCCAAACGAATGAGAACACTCTATTTATCCATACTTCTTTTGTTGACCTTTTTGCACTTACACAGGATTTAATTATTAAATTACTGTTTTTGGGTTACGTTCAGATTTACAATGTGAATATTTATCAAAAAATGTATTTTTTTTTTAAAAAGATAATATTTTAGGGAAACATTATTATTATACACCAACCATTATGAATAATTAACAAATAATTATGAAAGGGAATGCACGTCATTTCATGATGGACATTACAAAATTTACACACAATTTTTAACAGATCTTTGACTCAGACACTTTTCATCAAGATATTGTACTATTTAGATTTCTTAGGATTTTTGATTTCCTTCAAAATAGTTCCATGTCATTCACATTATCACGGTTGTGTAACTTCATTACATGAGACAGTCTTGAAGAAAGTACGGGAAAAAGTTACATTAAATTATGACGTCATAATGGATCTAGCACCAAAAAGACAGTGTAAACTCATTTTCTCAGTATGACGTCATACGATGTAGGTTCTACGTTAAGTCAGTCGAACTCACGACCTCCCGATCAAGGAGCGAGCGCTCTACCGACTGAGCTACCGTGAACGGTTGATTCATTTGAAACGTAGTTTATATTTACCTTTTCCCAGTCTACATAATAGTCCCCGTCCAAACTTGGCTATCTCACACATTCTCTTGGTCATTCCACGCTGAAGTTTGCTCGTAGATGCAGCAGGGTGCGCTGGAAAGCCACATTTTGGGGACGGTTTCCATAGTATTCCATTGCTGCATCTCTGATGAGGAAAAATAGTAATACCTTGGTCGATATCAGCTGACCAGTCCCAAATACCAGCTCTCATAGCGAGTAGTTCGCCTTCACTGGTTACGGTACTTTCTCCAAGAGAACATGAGCGCAGGTGACCCATGATTAATCGCTGGCACATGTTATCTCTACTGAGCATGTTTCAGTGGGGGTACTTACTATGAAAACCACCTTTTCCTTCAAAATATTGCCACAGCGAACACTGAACACTGCGAGCAGACATCTTTCTGAGCAGCGCCCTCTGTGTTTTCAGAGGCATTTATATGCAAGAAAGATAACCCGTGTCAACAACATTTACAAAAACTGACCTTCTTCCAGTGGTGTGTCTTACGTATAGAAGAATTTGCACAAGTTTTTTTGTGTGTGTTTGTTATTACACACTTAACTTTCTATAATGGTTTTCCAATTTATATTTTATTTAACGATGTTGGGTTTAATACAATTTGAACTAGTATTAATTGTAACGGGGACCGTTACAGATGTTCCCCAAACGCTCCCCAACTTCCTTTTGGTGTCTTATTCCCTGTAAGCTTCAATCAAGTATATTCATTTGTTTTTTTACGCATTACACGCGGGCGCACGGGCATGCATGTAAACAATGACCATATCAACTTGTCTACACTTTTAATACATCTTTATACTCAAATTTCATCAAAAGATAAAAAAAATTCGGCTATATTAAGTATATCTGTCATTTTACGCATTGCAAGCGCGCGCACGTGTATGCATGTCCATGATGACCGTGTCATCTTGTCAACACTATTAATATATCTACATATTTTGAGTATCAAAGCATTTCATCAAAAAGTGTAAAAGTAACAGCTATATCAAGTAAATTGGTCATTTTAGCATTGCATGCGCGCGTCATGTGCATGCATGTGCATGTTGACAATGTCTACATTTATAAAGGGTCTATATATTCTGATTATCAAAGCATTACATCAAAAAATGTAAAGTTATGGTTATATCAAGTATATTGGTAATTTTACTCATTGCACGCGTACGCACGTGCATGCATGTGCATGCTGACCATGTCATCTTGTCTACACTATTAATATATCCTTATATTCTGAGTATTAAAGTATTTCATCAAAAGATATGAAAGTTTTGGCTATATCAAGTATATTGGTCATTCTACTCATTGCACGCGCACGCACGTGCTTGCAAGTGCGTGCATGTGTGCGCTGATCATGTTATCTTGTGTACACTTCTAATATATATTTATATTCTGAGTTTCAATGCAATTCATCAAAAAATGTCAAGTTAAGTCTATATCATTTGTATTGGTTATTTCAATCATTGCGCATGCGCACACGTGCATGCATGTGCATTCTCACCATGTCATCTTGTCTACACTTTTAATATATCCTGATATCCTGAGTATCAAAGCATTTCATCAAAGGATATGAAAGTCATAGCTATATCAAGTATATCTGTCATTTTACTCATTGCACGCGCGCGCACGTGCACGCACATGAATGCATGTGTGCGCTGATCAAGTGTTCTTGTGCAAACTTCTAATCTATATTTATATTCTGAGTTTCAATGCAATTCATCAAAAAATGTACAAGTTAAGTCTATATCATTTGTACTGGTTATTTCAATCAATGCGCATGCGCGCACGTGCATGCATGCGCATTCTGACCATGTCATCTTGTCTACAATATTAATATATCCTTATATTCTGAGTATCAAAGCATTTCGTCAAAAAATATAAAAGTTACGGCTATAACAAGTATATTGGTCATTTTACGCATTGCACGCGCACGCACGTGCATGCGCGTGCGCGCAAAATGACCTTCGTTCCGCAAATCTACATAACATTCCTATTAACCCTAAAAAGGTTTCACCTCAATCGGATGTGTAGTTTCGGAGATCACTCACGGACAAAAAGTACCCAGGAAGAAAATAATAATAACTAGATGAGATCTCGTTGCGAGCAACGAGTAGGTCTTCCATCCGATTTTTCGATAAGATGAGATATGATTTTGACTATGATCTTTGTTAAAAGATAATAATATATATAGACTTCCCTAATTAGACTTCAATCCTTTGATTTATATACATTATCAAAGAGCTATCGATGAATTGCTTTTGGCCCCTCTGAACCCCTAGTTTGAGGGGTCAGCCCCTTTTTCTTGATATCAATAGAAAGGTCTTTTGATTTTGAAAACGTTTTGTCCAACAACTATTCAGAGATTTCTTTTCGTTGTGGAAATATGCTGAATGGAAATATTTAGGGGCCACCCCTCCAAGTCCTTAATGGGGCCGTTTGACAGAAATTGAAAGGGTGCATATTGTTTAGAACATTATTCTGACCATCTTTTGTTCAGTATTGCTTATCAAAATATTCCCCCTTTTCGAGATATAAAACATCAAAAATTTAGCATTCTGGCCCCTTGTGACCCCTTATTACATAAAATATGATCAGAATCTTATCATATATTGTTGTAAATCGTTAAGAAAAGCATCTTTGCTTCAGTAATTTATTACAAATTATTGATCGTTAAAGAGTTATAGGTGAAAGACTTTTGGCCCCTCTGAGCCCCTAATTTGAGGGTTCAGTCCCTTTTTCTTGATATCAAATGAAAGATCTTGTGATTTTGAAGACTTTTTGTTCAACAACTATTCAGAGGTTTCTTTTCGTTATGGAGATATGCTGAATGGAAATATTTAGATGCCACCCCTCCAAGTCCTTAATGGGGCCGTTTGACAAAAATTGAAAGGGTGCATATTGTTGAGAACATTATTCTGACCAACGTTTGTTCAGTATTGCTTATCAAAATATCCCCCCTTTTCGAGATATAAAACATCAAAAATTTAGCATTCTGGCCCTTTGTGACCCCTTATTACATAAAATATGATCAGAATCTTATCATATATTGTTGTAAATTGTTAAGATAAGCATCTTTGCTTCAGTAATGTATTACAAATTATTGATCGTTAAAGAGTTATAGGTTGAAGACTTTTGGTCCCTATGAGCCCCTAATTTGAGGGGTCAGCCCCTTTTTCTTGATATCAAATGAAAGATCTTGTGATTTTGAAGACTTTTTGTTCAACAACTATTCAGAGATTTCTTTTCGTTATGGAGATATGCTGAATGGAAATATTTAGGGGCCACCCCTCCAAGTCCTTAATGGGGCCGTTTGACAAAAATTGAAAGGGTGCATATTGTTGAGAACATTATTCTGACCATCTTTTGTTCAGTATTGCTTATCAAAATATTCCCCCTTTTCGAGATATAAAGCGCCAAAGATTTAGCATTCTGACCCCTTGTGACCCCTTATTAGGTAACATATGATCAGAATCTTATCATATATTGTTGTAAATTGTTAAGAAAAGCATCTTTGCTTCAGTAATGTATTACAAATTACTGATCGTTAAAGAGTTAGAGGTGAAAGACTTTTGGCCCCTCTGAGCCCCTAACTTGAGGAGTCAGCCCCTTTTTCTTGATATCAAATGAAAGATCTTATCATTCTGCACAACTTTTCTTCTATATGTTTTAACAAATTCTAAACATGTATGAAGATATGAAAGAAAAGGTGTAAAATTTTGTGAGATGTTTCCGAGACATTTTTTGAGCCCTACCGAGCTTCGGCGCCTTTTGCGCTAGAGAGATTTGAATACCTGCCTGCAAATCTACAAACCTTCCCCTACCTTCACTGAAAATCTTGACTCAATATCTTAAGTCGTTTCGGAGGAGTTTCCAGGACAAGCCGACCCTCTGAAAATCAGAAAATCCCAAATATCTCGAGATGGAAAGTGATGTCATCAACGAAAAAAATTTCCAATAAGGTTCAGATCAATACCTATCAGATCTGAAAGTTTCATGAAAATCGGCCAAGACGTTATCGAGAACTCGCGTGCACAAAATCGGTAAGAATAATAATAATAACTAGATGAGATCTCGTTGCGAGCAACGAGTAGGTCTTCCGTCCGATTTTTCGATAAGATGAGATATGATTTTGACTATGATCTTTGTTAAAAGATAATAATATATAGACTTCCCTAATTAGATGTCATTCTTTTGATTTATATAAAATTATCAAAGAGCTATAGATGACAGGCTTCTGGCCCCTCACAGCCCCTAATTTGAGGGGTCAGCCCCTTTTTCTTGATATCAAATGAAAGGTCTTGTGATTTTGAAGACTTTTTGTTCAACAACTATTCAGAGATTTCTTTTCGTTGAGGAGATATGCTGAATGGAAATATTTAAGGGCCATCCCTAAAAGTCCTAAATGGGGCCGTTTGACAAAAATTGAAAGGGTGCATATTGTTTAGAACATTATTCTGACCATCTTTTGTTTAATATTGCTTATCAAAATATTCCACCTTTTCGAGATATAAAGCGTCAAAGATGTAGCATTCTGGCCCCTTGTGACCCCTTATGCGTAACATATGATCAGAATCTTATCATATATTGTTGTAAATCGTTAAGATAAGCATGTTTGCTTCAGTAATGTATTACAAATTATTGATCGTTAAAGAGTTATAGATGAAAGACTTTTGGCCCCTCTGGGCCCCTAATTTGAGGAGTCAGCCCCTTTTTCTTCATATCAAATAAAAGGTCTTGTGATTTTGAAGAATTTTTGTTCAACAATTATTCAGATATTTCTTTTCGTTGTGGAGATATGCTGAATTGAAATATTTAGGGGCTGCCCCTCCAAGTCCTTATTGGGGCCGTTTGACAAAAATTGAAAAGGTGCATATTGTTAAGAACATAATTCTGACTATCTTTGGTCTGTATTGCTTATCAAAATATTCCCCCTTTAAGAGATATAAAGCGTCAAAGATTCAGCATTCTGGCCCCTTTTGACCCCTTGTTACGTAACGTATGATCAGTATCTTATCATAAATTGTTGTAAATCGTTAAGATAAGCATGTTTGCTTCAGTAATGTACTACAAATTATTGATCGTTAAAGAGTTAAAGATGAAAGACTTTTGGCCCCTCTGAGCCCCTAATTTGAGGGGTCAGCCCCTTTTTCTTGATATCAAATGAAAGGTCTTGTGATTTTGAAGACTTTTTGTTCAACAACTATTCAGAAATCTATTTTCGTTTTCGAGATATGCTGAATTATAATATTTAGGGGCCAGCCCTTCAAGTCCTTAATGGGGTCGTTTTGGAAAAATTGAAAGGTTGTATGTTGTTTAGAACATTATTCTGAACATCTTTTGTTCAATATTGCTTTTCAAAATATTCCCCCTTTTTGAGATATAAAGCATCAAAGAATTAGCATACTGGCCCCTTTTGGCCCCTTATTACGTAACATATGATCAAAGTTTTAAAAGATATAGTTGCAAATCGATAAGATGAACATTTTTGCTTCAGTAATTTATAACAAAATATTGATCGTTCAAAAGTTATACATGAAAGACTTTTGGGCCCCCTGAGCCCCTAATTTAAGGGATCAGCCCTTTTTTCTTGATATCAATTGAAAGGTCTTGTGATTTTGAAGATTTTTTGTTCAACAACTATTCAGAAATCTATTTTCGTTTTCGAGATATGCTGAATTGAAATATTTAGGGGCCAGCCCTTCGAGTCCTTAATGGGGCCGTTTTGCAAAAATTGAAACGTTGCATATTGTTAAGAACATTATTCTGAACATCTTTTGTTCAATATTGCTTTTCAAAATATTCCCCCTTTTTGAGATATAAAGCATCAAAGATTTAGCATTCTGGCCCCTTTTGACCCCTTATTACGTAACATATGATCAAAATTTTAAAACATATAGTTGCAAATCGATAAGATAAACATTTTTGCTTCAGTAATTTATAACAAAATATTGATCGTTCAAGAGTTATACATTAAAGACTTTTGGCCCCTCTGAGCCCCTAATTTGAGGGATCAGCCATTTTTGTTTGATATCAAATGAAAGGTCGTATCATTTTACACATCTTTTGTTATACATGTTTTAACAAAATATTTACAGGTAAAAAGATATAAAAGAAAACGTGTCAAATTTTGTGAGATGTTTGTGGGCCTATTTTTCGAGCCCAGGCGAGCTTCAACGCCATTTGAGCTGGAAAGATATAGATGCCCAATTGCACATCTACAATCTTTCTTCTATCTTCACTGAAAATCTTAACTCAATAGCTTTAGTCGTTTAGGAGGAGATTCCAGGACAAGCCGACCCTCTGAAAATCAGAAAATCGTCAATATCTCACGACCGGAAGTGACGTCATCAAAAAACAAAAAAACCTATCAAGATCAATTGAATATCTTTTACATCTGAAAGTTTGGTGTAAATCGGCCCAGCCGTTTCTGAGAAATCGCGTGCACAAAATCGGTTGGAAGAAAAATAATAATAACTAGATGAGATCTCGTTGCGAGGAACGAGTAGGTCTTCCGTCCGATTTTTCGATAAGATGAGATATGATTTTGACTATGATCTTTGTTAAAAGATAATAATATATATAGACTTCCCTAATTAGATTTCAATCCTTTGATTTATATACATTATCAAAGAGCTATCGATGAATTGCTTTTGGCCCCTCTGAACCCCTAGTTTGAGGGGTCAGCCCCTTTTTCTTGATATCAATTGAAAGGTCTTGTAATTTTGAAAACGTTTTGTTCAACAACTATTCAGAGATTTCTTTTCGTTGTGGAAATATGCTGAATGGAAATATTTAGGGGCCACCCCTCCAAGTCCTTAATGGGGCCGTTTGACAGAAATTGAATGGGTGCATATTGTTTAGAACATTATTCTGACCATATTTTGTTCAGTATTGCTTTTTAAAATATTCCCCCATTTCGAGATATAAAACATCAAAGATTTAGTATTCTGGCCCCTTGTGACCCCTTATTACGTAACATATGATCAGATTCTTATCATATATTGTTGTAAATCGTTAAGATAAGCATATTTGCTTCAGTAATGTATTACAAATTATTGATCATTAAAGAGTTATAGGTTGAAGACTTTTGGCCCCTCTGAGCCCCTAGTTTGAGGGGTCAGCCCCTTTTTCTTGATATCAAGTGAAAGGTCTTGTGATTTTGAAGACTTTTCAACAACTATTCACTGATTTCTTTTCGTTGTGGAGATATGCTGAATGGAAATATTTAGGGGCCACCCCTTCAACTCCTTAATGGGGCCGTTTGACAAAAATTGAAAGGGTGCATATTGTTTAGAACATTATTCTGACCATCTTTTGTTCAGTATTGCTTATCAAAATATTCCCCCTTTTCGAGATATAAAGCGTCAAAGATTTAGCATTCTGGCCCCTTGTGACCCCTTTTTATGTAACATATGATCAGAATCTTATCATATATTGATGTAAATCGTTAAGATAAGCATCTTTGCTTCTATAATGTATTACAAATTATTGATCGTTAAAGAGTTAACGAAGAAAGACTTTTGGCGCCTCTGAGCCCCTAATTTGAGGGGTCAGCCCCTTTTTCTTGATATCAAATGAAAGGTCGTATCATTCTGCACAACTTTTCTTCTATATGTTTTAACAAATTCTTAACACGTATGAAGATATGAAAGAAAAGGTGTAAAATTTTGTGAGATGTTTCTGAGACATTTTTTGAGCCCTACCGAGCTTCGGCGCCTTTTGCGCTAGAGAGATTTGGACACCTGCCTGCAAATCTACAAACCTTCCCCTACCTTCACTGAAAATCTTGACTCAATATCTGAAGTCGTTTCGGAGGAGTTTCCAGGACAAGCCGACCCTCTGAAAATCAGAAAATCCTAAATATCTCGAGATGGAAAGTGACGTCATCAACGAAAAATATTTCCAATAAGGTTCAGATCAATAGCTATCAGATCTGAAAGTTTCATGAAAATCGGCCAAGACGTTACCGAGAACTTGCGTGCACAAAATCGGTAAGAATAATAATAATAATAACTAGATGAGATCTCGTTGCGAGCAACGAGTAGGTCTTCCGTCCGATTTTTCGATAAGATGAGATATGATTTTGACTATGATCTTTGTTAAAAGATAATAATATATAGACTTCCCTAATTAGATGTCATTCTTTTGATTTATATAAAATTATCAAAGAGCTATAGATGACAGGCTTCTGGCCCCTCACAGCCCCTAATTTGAGGGGTCAGCCCCTTTTTCTTGATATCAAATGAAAGGTCTTGTGATTTTGAAGACTTTTTGTTTAACAACTATTCAGAGATTTCTTTTCGTTGAGGAGATATGCTGAATGGAAATATTTAAGGGCCATCCCTAAAAGTCCTAAATGGGGCCGTTTGACAAAAATTGAAAGGGTGCATATTGTTTAGAACATTATTCTGACCATCTTTTGTTTAATATTGCTTATCAAAATATTCCACCTTTTCGAGATATAAAGCGTCAAAGATGTAGCATTCTGGCCCCTTGTGACCCCTTATGCGTAACATATGATCAGAATCTTATCATATATTGTTGTAAATCGTTAAGATAAGCATGTTTGCTTCAGTAATGTATTACAAATTATTGATCGTTAAAGAGTTATAGATGAAAGACTTTTGGCCCCTCTGGGCCCCTAATTTGAGGAGTCAGCCCCTTTTTCTTCATATCAAATAAAAGGTCTTGTGATTTTGAAGAATTTTTGTTCAACAATTATTCAGATATTTCTTTTCGTTGTGGAGATATGCTGAATTGAAATATTTAGGGGCTGCCCCTCCAAGTCCTTATTGGGGCCGTTTGACAAAAATTGAAAAGGTGCATATTGTTAAGAACATAATTCTGACTATCTTTGGTCTGTATTGCTTATCAAAATATTCCCCCTTTAAGAGATATAAAGCGTCAAAGATTCAGCATTCTGGCCCCTTTTGACCCCTTGTTACGTAACGTATGATCAGTATCTTATCATAAATTGTTGTAAATCGTTAAGATAAGCATGTTTGCTTCAGTAATGTACTACAAATTAGTGATCGTTAAAGAGTTAAAGATGAAAGACTTTTGGCCCCTCTGAGCCCCTAATTTGAGGGGTCAGCCCCTTTTTCTTGATATCAAATGAAAGGTCTTGTGATTTTGAAGACTTTTTGTTCAACAACTATTCAGAAATCTATTTTCGTTTTCGAGATATGCTGAATTATAATATTTAGGGGCCAGCCCTTCAAGTCCTTAATGGGGTCGTTTTGGAAAAATTGAAAGGTTGTATGTTGTTTAGAACATTATTCTGAACATCTTTTGTTCAATATTGCTTTTCAAAATATTCCCCCTTTTTGAGATATAAAGCATCAAAGAATTAGCATACTGGCCCCTTTTGGCCCCTTATTACGTAACATATGATCAAAGTTTTAAAAGATATAGTTGCAAATCGATAAGATGAACATTTTTGCTTCAGTAATTTATAACAAAATATTGATCGTTCAAAAGTTATACATGAAAGACTTTTGGGCCCCCTGAGCCCCTAATTTAAGGGATCAGCCCTTTTTTCTTGATATCAATTGAAAGGTCTTGTGATTTTGAAGATTTTTTGTTCAACAACTATTCAGAAATCTATTTTCGTTTTCGAGATATGCTGAATTGAAATATTTAGGGGCCAGCCCTTCGAGTCCTTAATGGGGCCGTTTTGCAAAAATTGAAACGTTGCATATTGTTGAGAACATTATTCTGAACATCTTTTGTTCAATATTGCTTTTCAAAATATTCCCCCTTTTTGAGATATAAAGCATCAAAGATTTAGCATTCTGGCCCCTTTTGACCCCTTATTACGTAACATATGATCAAAATTTTAAAACATATAGTTGCAAATCGATAAGATAAACATTTTTGCTTCAGTAATTTATAACAAAATATTGATCGTTCAAGAGTTATACATTAAAGACTTTTGGCCCCTCTGAGCCCCTAATTTGAGGGATCAGCCATTTTTGTTTGATATCAAATGAAAGGTCGTATCATTTTACACATCTTTTGTTATACATGTTTTAACAAAATATTTACAGGTAAAAAGATATAAAAGAAAACGTGTCAAATTTTGTGAGATGTTTGTGGGCCTATTTTTCGAGCCCAGGCGAGCTTCAACGCCATTTGAGCTGGAAAGATATAGATGCCCAATTGCACATCTACAATCTTTCTTCTATCTTCACTGAAAATCTTAACTCAATAGCTTTAGTCGTTTAGGAGGAGATTCCAGGACAAGCCGACCCTCTGAAAATCAGAAAATCGTCAATATCTCACGACCGGAAGTGACGTCATCAAAAAACAAAAAAACCTATCAAGATCAATTGAATATCTTTTACATCTGAAAGTTTGGTGTAAATCGGCCCAGCCGTTTCTGAGAAATCGCGTGCACAAAATCGGTTGGAAGAAAAATAATAATAATAATAATAATAACTAGATTCGATCTCGTTGCGAGCAACGAGTGAGTCTTCCGTCCGTTTATTTATAAGATGAGATAAGAATTTGACTGAGATTTTCGTTCAAATACATTGATATAGATAAATTGTTAAGACAAGCAATTTTGCTTTAGTAATGTTTAACAAAATATTGATCATTAAAGGGTTACACATTAAAGACTTTCAGCCCTTATTGGCCCCTAATGTGAGAGGCCAGCCCCTTTTCTTGATATCATCTTAAAGCTCTCATGATTTTGAACACTTTTTGTTCAACAACTATTCAGAAATTCTTTTTTGTTTTCGGGATATATGCAAAAGAAATATCAAAGGCCAGCCCTTCAAGTTCTAAATGGGAGCGTCTAGCAAAAATTGAAAAATGCATATTGTTCATAATATTACTTTGAACGTCTTTTGTTCAATATTGCTTATCAAAATATTCTTCCTTTTCGAGATATATTGCGCAAAAAATTATTTAATCTGGCCCCTAAAGACCCCTTATTGCGTAACATATGATATCAACATAACGGGCATGAAGATGAACTCTTTTGCTTCAGTAATATATTACGAAATATTGATCATTAAAGAGTTATTGATTGTATACTTCCCTCTCAGCCCCTAATTTAAGGAGACAGACCCTTTTTCTTGACATCACTTTAAAGCTCTCATGATTTTGAACACTTTTTGTTCAACAACTACTCAGAAATTCTTTTTCGTTTCTGAGATATTTGCAAAAGAAGTATTTAGGGACCGGCCCATTAACTCCTAATGGGGACGTTTAGCAAAAAATGAAAGGTTGCGTATTGTTTAGAACATTATTTTGAACATCTTTTGTTCAATATTGCTTATCAAAATATTTCCCACTTTTGAGATATAAAGCGTCAAAGATTTAGCATTCTGGCCCCTTATGGCCCCTAATTATGTAACATATGATGTGAATATCTTAATATATAGTTGTAAATTGTTGAGATGAACATTTTTGCTTCAGTAATGCATTAATAAAATATTGATCGTCAAAGAGTTATTGTTAAAAGACTTTCGACCCCTCTCAGCCCCTATTTTGAGGGTACAGCCCTTTTTCTTCATATCACTTTAAAGCTCTCATGATTTTGAACACTTTTTGTTCAACAACTACTCAGACATTCTTTTTCGTTTCTGAGATATTTGCAAAGGAAGTATTTAGGGGCCGGCCCTTCAACTCCTTAATGGGGACATTTAGCAAAAAATGAAAGGTTGCGTATTGTTTAGAACATTATTTTGAACATCTTTTGTTCAATATTGCTTATCAAAATATTTCCCACTTTTGAGATATAAAGCGTCAAAGATTTAGCATTCTGGCCCCTTATGGCCCCTAATTATGTAACATATGATGTGAATATCTTAATATATAGTTGTAAATTGTTGAGATGAACATTTTTGATTCAGTAATGCATTACAAAATATTGATCGTTAAAGAGTTATTGTTCAAAGACTTTCGGCCCCTCTCAGCCCCTATTTTGAGGGTCCAGCCCCGTTTTCTTCATATCACTTTAAAGCCCTCATGATTTTGAACACTTTTTGTTCAACAACTACTCAGAAATTCTTTTTCGTTTCTGAGATATTTACAAAAGAAGTATTTAGGGGCCGGCCCTTCAACTCCTTAATGGGGACATTTAGCAAAAAATGAAAGGTTGCATATTGTTTAGAACATTATTTTGAACATCTTTTGTTCAATATTGCTTATCAAAATATTTCCCACTTTTGAGATATAAAGCGTCAAAGATTTAGCATTCTGGCCCCTTATGGCCCCTAATTATGTAACATATGATGTGATTATCATAATATATAGTTGTAGATTGTTGGGATGAACATTTTTGCTTCAGTAATGCATTACAAAATATTGATCGTGAAAGAGTTATTGATTAAAGACTTTCGGCCCTTCTCGGCCCCTAATGTGATGAGTCAGCCCTTTTTCTTTCATATCATATAAAAGATCTCATAATTCTACACAATTTCTGTTCAATATGTTTTAACAAAATACTCATAGTTAAAAAGTTATCGTAGGAAATGTCTCTAAAATTCACTCATGATTCGTGTCCTAAATTTCGACCCCTACCGAGCTTCCATACTAAGCACTTCCGGAAAATTTGAAAACCCAGGTGATCAATGGCAACATGTCCTCTATCATCGCTGAAAATTTCAGCACTCTAGCTTTAATCGTTTTTGAGTTCCATTGCAGACAAGGAGGTCCTCTGAATTTTGATTAAAGGGCGATAACTTCCGACAGGAAGTGAATTTCAAAAAAATGAGAAAAATGTATAAAGTTCAGACAAAGATACATCTTCCCTGAAATTTTCAAGTAAATCGATCGAGCCAACTCCGAGAAATCTTCTGCACAAAAATTGTAAAGAAAAAAAAAAGAATAATAACTAGATGAGATCTCGTTGCGAGCAACGAGTAGGTCTTCCGTCCGATTTTTCGATAAGATGAGATATGATTTTGACTATGATCTTTGTTAAAAGATAATAATATATAGACTTCCCTAATTAGATTTCATTCTTTTGATTTATATAACATTATCAAAGAGTTATAGATGACATGCTTTTGGCCCCTCTGAACCCCTAGTTTGAGGGGTCATCCCCTTTTTCTTGATATCAGTTGAAAGGTCTTGTGATTTTGAAAACGTTTTCTTCAAGAAATATTCAGAGATTTCCTTTCGTTGTGGAGATATGCTAAATGGAAATATTTAGGGGCCACCCCTCCAAGTCCTTAATGGGGCTGTTTGACAAAAACTGAAAGGGTGCATATTGTTTAGAACATTATTCTGACCATCTTTTGTTCAGCATTATATATCAAAATATTCCCCCTTTTCGAGATATAAAGCGTAAAAAAATTAGCATTCTGGCCCCTTGTGACCCCTTATTACGTAACGTATGATCAGAATCTTATCATATATTGTTGTAAATCGTTAAGATAAACATCTTTGCTTCAGTAATGTGTTACAGATTATTGATCGTTAAAGGGTTATAGATGAAAGACTTTTGGCCCCTCTAAGCCCCTAATTTGAAGGGTCAGCCCCCTCTTCTTGATATCAAATGAAAGGTCTTGTGATTTTGAAGACTTATTGTTCAATAACTATTCAGAGATTTCTTTTTGTTGTGGAGATATGCTGAATGGATATATTTAGGGGCCACCCCTAGTCCTTAATGGGGCCGTTTGACAAAAAATGAAAGGGTGCATATTGTTTAGAACATTATTCTGACCATCTTTTGTTCAGTATTGCTTATCAAAATATTCCCCCTTTTCGAGATATAAAGCGTAAAAAATTTAGCATTTTGGCCCCTTGTGACCCCTTATTACGTAACATATGATCAGAATCTTATCCTATATTGTTGAAAATTGTTAAGATAAACATTTTTGCTTCAGTAATGTGTAAGAAAATATTGATCGTTAAAGAGTTATAGATGAAAGACTTTTGGCCCCTCTGAGCCCCTAATTTGAGGGGTCAGCCCCTTTTTCTTGATATCAAATGAAAGCACTTATCATTCTGCACAACTTTTGTTATATATGTTTTAACAAAATATTTACAGGTATAAAGATATGATAGAAAACTTGTCAAATTTTGCGAGATGCTTGTGAGCCTATTTTTCGAGCCCAGGCGAGCTTTGGCGCCTTTTGAGCAGGAAAGATATGGATGCAAAAAAGCACATCTACAATCCCTCCTCTACCTTCACTGAGAATCTCAACTCAATATCTTTATTCGTTTTGGAGTGATTACCAGGACAAGCCGACCCTCTGAAAACCAGATAATTGTCTATATCTCACGACCGGAAGTAACGTCATCAATATAAAAAATTTCCAATAAGGTTCAGATCAATATCTATTAGATCTGAAAGTTTCATGAAAATCGACCGAGTCGTTTCCGAGAACTCGCGTGCACAAAATCGGTAAGAAAAAAAAAGAATAATAATAATAACTAGATGCGATCTCGTTGCGAGCAACGAGTGGGTCTTCCGTCCGATTTTTTGAAAAGATGAGAAAAGAATTTGATTGAGATTTTCGTTCAAATATAATGATATAAATAAATTGTTAAGACAAACAATTTCGCTTCAGTAATGTACAACAAAATACTGATCATCAAAGAGTTATAGATTGAAGACTTTCAGGCCCTCTCGATCTGTATTTTTAGGGGCCAGTCCCTTTTTCTTGATATCACCTTAAAGCTCTTATGATTTTGAACAATTTTTGTTCAACAATTGTTCAGAAATTCTTTTTCGTTTAAGAGGTATTTGCAAAAAAAAAAATTTAGGGGCCGGCCCTTCAACTCCCTAAGGGGGGCATTTAGGAAAACTTGAAAGGTTGCATATTATTTAGAACATTATTTTAAACATCTTTTATTCAATATTGCTTATCAAAATATTTCCCACTTTCGAGATATAAAGCATCAGAGATTTAGCATTCTGGCCCCTTCTGGCCCCTAATTACGAAACATATGAAGTAAATATCATAATATATAGTTGTGGATGATTGTTAAGATAAACATTTTTGCTTCAGTAATGTATTGCAAAATATTGATCGTTAAAGAGGTATAGATTAAAGACTTTCGACCCCTTTCGGTCCATAGTTTGAGGGGCCAGCCCCTTTTTCTTGATATCACCTTAAAGCTCTTGTGATTTTAAACACTTTTTGTTCAATAACTGTTCAGAAATTCTTTTTCGTTTCTAAGATATTTGCAAAAGAAATATTTAGGGGCCGGCCCTTCAACTCCTTAAGGGGGGTATTAAGCAATATTGAAAGGTTGCATATTGTTTAGAACATTATTTTGGACATCTTTTGTTCAATATTGCATATCAAAATATTTCCCACTTTTGAGATATAAAGCGTCAAAGATTTAGTATTCTGGCCCCTTATGACCCCTAATTATGTAACAAATGATGTAAATATCATAATATATAGTTGTAAATTGTTGAGATAAACATTTTTGCTTCAGTAATGCATTACAAAATATTGATCGTTAAAGAGTTATTGTTCAAAGACTTTCAGCCCCTCTCAGCCCCTATTGTGAGGATCCAGCCCCTTTTTCTTCATATCACTTTAAAGCTCTCATGATTTTGAACACTTTTTGTTCAACAACTAGTCAGAAATTCTTTTTCGTTTCTAAGATATTTGGAAAAGAAGTATTTAGGGGCCGGCCCTTCAATTCCTTAATGGGGACGTTTAGCAAAAAATGAAAGGTTGCATATTGTTGAGAGCATTATTTTGAACATCTTTTGTTCAATATTGCTTATCAAAATATTTCCCACTTTTGAGATATAGAGCGTCAAATATTTAGCATTCTGGCCCCTTATGGGCCCTAATTATGTAACATATGATGTGAATATCATAATATATAGTTGTAAATTGTTGAGATAAACATTTCTGCTTCAGTAATGCATTACAAAATATTGATCGTTAAAGAGTTATTGAAGAAAGACTTTCGGCCCCTCTCAGCCCCTAATGTGATGAGTCAGCCCTTTTACTTTGATATCATATAAAAGATCTCGTAATTCTACACAATTCCTGTTCAATATGTTTTAACAAAATACTCATAGTTAAAAAGTTATCGTAAGAAATGTCTCTAAAATTCACTCATGATTCGTGTCCTAAATTTCGACCCCTACCGAGCTTCCATACTAGGCACTTCCGGAAGATTTGAAAACCCAGGTGATCAATGGCAACATGTCCTCTATCATCACTGAAAATTTCAGTGCTGTAGCTTTAATCGTTTTTTAGTTCCATTGCAGACAAGGAGGTCCTCTGAATTTTGATTAAAGGGCGATAACTTCCGACCGGAAGTGAATTTCAAAAAAATGAAAAAAACGTATAAGCTTCAGACAAAGATACTTCTTCCCTGAAATTTTCAAGTAAATCGATCGAGCCAACTCCGAGAAATCTTCTGCACAAAAATTGTAAAGAAAAAAAAAGAATAATAATAATAATAACTAGATGGTTCTCGTTGCGAGCAACGAGTGGGTCTTCCGTCTGATTTTGGATAAGATTAGTCAAGACCTTGACTGAGATATTCGTCTATAAAAAGTGTAAGGATGCATCTTGTTTAAAACATTATTCTGAGCATCTTTTGTTCAATATTGTTTATCAAAATATTTCCCCTTGTTCGAGGTGTCAAAGATTTGGCAATCTGGCCCATTTTGGACCATTATTTTGAACATATGATAAAAGTTTTATAATATATAGTTATAGAATGTTAAGATGAACATTTTTGCTTGAGTAATTTATAACAAAATATTCATCATTAAAATTAAAGATGAAAGACTTTAGGCCCCTCTGAGCCCCTAATTTGAGGGGTCTGCCCCTTTTTCTTGATATTAAATGAAAGGATTGTGATTTTGAAGACTTTTTGTTCAACAACTATTCAGAAATTTCCTTTAGTTTAAAAGATATCTAGAATAACAATATTTAGGGGCCAGCCCTCCAAGTCCTTAATGGGGATGTCTTGCAAAAATTAAAAGGGTGTATATTGTTAAGAACATTATTCCAAACATCTTTTGTTCAATATTGCTTATCAAAATATTTCCCCTTTTCGAGATATAATGTGTCAAAGATTTAGCATTCTGGCCCCTTATGGCCCCTTATTACCTAATATATAATCAAAATTTTATAACATTTAGTGTGCGGAATGTTAAGATAAGCATTTTTGCTTCAGTAATTTATAACAAAATATTGATCATTAAGGAGTTAAAGATGAAAGATTTTTGGCCCTTCCAGGCCCCTAATTTGAGGGGTCAGCCCCTTTTTCTTGATATCTAATGAAAGGTCTTGTGATTTTGAAGACTTTTTGTTCAACAACTATTCAGAAATTTCCTTTCGTTTAAGAGATATATAGAATAACAATATTTAGGGGCCAGCCCTCCAAGTCCTTAATGGGGATGTCTTGCAAAAATTAAAAGGGTGCATATTGTTTAGAAGATTTTTCTGAACATCTTTTGTTCAATATTGCTTATCAAAATATTTCCCCTTTTCGAGATATAATGTGTCAAAGATTTAGAATTCTGGCCCCTTTTTATGTAACATATGATCAAAATTTTATAATATATAGTTGCAAAATGTTAAGATGAACATTTTTGCTTCAGTAATTTATAACAAAATATTGATCATTAATGAATTATAGATGAAAGACTTTTGGCCCTTCTGAGCCCCTAATTTGAGGGGTCAGCCCCTTTTTCTTGATATCAAATGAAAGGTTTTGTGATTTTTGAAGACTTTTTGTTCAACAACTATTCAGAAATTTCCTTTAGTGTAAGAGATATATAGAATAACAATATTTAGGGGCCAGCCCTCCAAGTCCTTAATGGGGATGTCTTGCAAAAATTAAAAGGGTGTATATTGTTTAGAACATTATTCTAAACATCTTTTGTTCAATAGTGCTTATCAAAATATTTCCCCTTTTCGAGATATAATGTGTCAAAGATTTAGCATTCTGGCCCCTTATGGCCCCTTATTACGTAACATATGATCAAAATTTTATAATATATAGTTGCAGAATGTGAAGATGAACATTTTTGCTTCAGTAATATATAACAAAATTTTGATCATGAAAGAGTTATAGATGAAAGACTTTTGGCGCTTCTGAGCCCCTAATTTGAGGGGTCAGCCCCTTTTTATTGATATCAAAAGAAAGGTCTTGTGATTTTGAAGACTTTTTGTTCAACAACTATTCAGAAATTTCCTTTAGTTTAAGAGATATGTAGAATAACAATATTTAGGGGCCAGCCCTCCAAGTCCTTAATGGGGATGTCTTGCAAAAATTAAAAGGGTGTATATTGTTTAGAACATTATTCTGAACATCTTTTGTTCAATATTGCTTATCAAAATAGTTCCCCTTTTCGAGATAAAATGTGTCAAAGATTTAGCATTCTGGCCCCTTATGGCCCCTTATTACGTAACATATGATCAAAATTTTATAATATATAGTTGCAGAATGTGAAGATGAACATTTTTGCTTCAGTAATATATAACAAAATTTTGATCATGAAAGAGTTATAGATGAAAGACTTTTGGCGCTTCTGAGCCCCTAATTTGAGGGGTCAGCCCCTTTTTATTGATATCAAAAGAAAGGTCTTGTGATTTTGAAGACTTTTTGTTCAACAACTATTCAGAAATTTCCTTTAGTTTAAGAGATATGTAGAATAACAATATTTAGGGGCCAGCCCTCCAAGTCCTTAATGGGGATGTCTTGCAAAAATTAAAAGGGTGTATATTGTTTAGAACATTATTCTGAACATCTTTTGTTCAATATTGCTTATCAAAATAGTTCCCCTTTTCGAGATAAAATGTGTCAAAGATTTAGCATTCTGGCCCCTTATGGCCCCTTATTACGTAACATATGATCAAAATTTTATAATATATAGTTGCAAAATGTTAAGATGAACATTTTTGCTTCAGTAATTTATAACAAAATATTCATCATGAAAGAGTTATAGATGAAAGACTTTTGGCCCCTCTGAGCCCCTAATTTGAGGGTTCAGCCCCTTTTTCTTGATTCCGAATGAAAGGTCTTGTGATTTTGAAGACTTTTTGTTCAACAACTATTCAGAAATTTCCTTTAGTTTAAGAGATGTATAGAATAACAATATTTAGGGGCCAGCCCTCCAAGTCCTTAATGGGGATGTCTTGCAAAAATTAAAAGGGTGTGTATTGTTTAGAACATTATTCTGAACATCTTTTGTTCAATATTGCTTATCAAAATATTTCCCCTTTTCGAGATATAATGTGTCAAAGATTTAGCATTCTGGCCCCTTTTGGCCCCTTATTACGTAACATATGATCAAAATTTTATAATATATAGTTGCAGAATGTTAAGATGAACATTTTTGCTTCAGTAATTTATAACAAAATATTCATCATGAAAGAGTTATAGATGAAAGACTTTTGGCCATTCTGAGCCCCTAATTTGAGGGGTCAGCCCCTTTTTCTTGATATCAAATAAAAGGTCTTGTGATTTTAAAGACTTTTTGCTCAATATGTTTTAACAAAATACTTTTATTTAAAATGTTATTATAAGAAATGTCTCTAAAATTCACTCATAAATCACGTCCTAAATTTTGACCCCTACCGAGCTTTCATACTTCGCACTTCCGGAAAATTTGAAAACCAAGGTGCACAACTAGAACATGTCCTCTATCACCACTGAAAGTTTCAGCATTCTAGCTTTTGTCGTTCTTGAGTTTTTGTGCAGACACAAGGTCTATCAAAAAATCGATCAAAGGGCGATAACTTCCGACCGGAAGTGATTTCTCGAAAACTGAATCGGCGTTATAAACTTCAGATAGCAACGCATTAACCCTGAAAATTTGAAGCAAATCGATCGAGCGATCTCCGAGAAATCTTCTGCACAAAATCGGTAAGGAAAAAAAAAAGAATAATAATAATAACTAGATGGTACTCGTTGCGAGCAACGAGTGGGTTTTCCGTCTGATTTTGGATAAGATTAGTCAAGATCTTGACTGAGATATTCGTCTGTAAAAAGTGAAAGGACGCATATTGTTTAGAACATTATTCTGAACATCTTTTGTTCAATATTGCTTATCAAAATATTTCCCCTTGTTCGAGGTGTCAAAGATTTAGCATCCTGGCCCCTTATGGCCCCTTATTACGTAACATATGATCAAAATTTTATAATATATAGTTGCAGTATGTTAAGATAAACATTTTTGCTTCAATAACTTATAACAAAATATTGATCATGAAAGATTTATAGATGAAATTTTTTTGGCCCTTCTGAGCCCTTAATTTGAGGGGTCAGCCCCTTTTTCTTGATATCAAATGAAAGGTCTTGTGATTTTGAAGACTTTTTGTTCAACAACTATTCAGAAATTTCCTTTCGTTTAAGAGATATATAGAATAACACTATTTAGGGGCCAGCCCTCCAACTCCTTAATGGGGGTTTCTTCAAAAATTAAAAGGGTGTATATTGTTTAGAACATTATTTTGAACATCTTTTGTTCAATATTGCTTATCAAAATATTTCCCCTTTTCAATAATAACATGTCAAAGATTTAGCATTCTGGCCCCTTATAGCCCCTTATTACGTAACATATGATCAAAATTTTATAATATATAGTTGTAGAATTTTAAGATAAACATTTCTGCTTCAATGA
Source organism: Saccostrea echinata (assembly GCF_033153115.1). NCBI lineage: Eukaryota > Metazoa > Mollusca > Bivalvia > Ostreida > Ostreidae > Saccostrea > Saccostrea echinata. The sequence goes on along the minus strand of NW_026889776.1, from coordinate 13,819,234 downwards.
CTTATAACAAAATATTCATCAGGAAAGAGTTATAGATGAAAGACTTTTGGCCCTTCTGAGCCCCTAATTTGAGGGGTCAGCCCCTTTTTCTTGATATCAAATGAAAGGTCTTGTGATTTTGAACACTTTTTGTTCAACAACTATTCAGAAATTTCCTTTCGTTTAAGAGATATATAGAATAACACTCTTTAGGGGCCAGCCCTCCAACTCCTTAATGGGGATGTCTTACAAAAATTAAAAGGATGTATATTGTTTAGAACATTATTTTGAACATCTTTTGTTCAATATTGCTTATCAAATATTTCCCACTTTCGAGATATAAAGCGTCAAAGATTTGACCTTCTGGCCCCTTATGGCCCCTAATTATGTAACATATGAGATTTTTATCATAATATATAGTTGTAGATTGTTCAGACAAACATTTTTGCTTTAGTAATGTTTATCAAATTATTGATCGTTTAAGAGTTATGGATTTAAGACTTTTGGCCCCTCTTGGCCCCTAATGTGATGAGTCAGCCCTTTTTTCTTGATATCATAAAGAAGATCTTATTATTCTACACAATTTTTGTTCAATATGTTTTAAGAAAATATTTATAGTTTTGAAGATATGATAAAAAATGTCTCGAAAATTCACTCCTGATTCATGTCCTAAATTTTGACCCCTACCGAGCTTCCATACTAGGCACTTCCAGAAAATTTGAAAACTGAGGTGCACAACTAGAACATGTCCTCTATTACCACTGAAAATTTCAGCACTCTAGCTTTTGTCATTTTTGAGTTTTTGTGTAGACAAAATGGTCACCAAAAATTCGATTAAAGGGCGATAACTTCCGACCGGAAGTGAATTTCCAAAAATTAAAGAAAATGTATTAGGTTTACATCATGATACATCATCTCTGAAAATTTCAAGTGAATCCATCCAACCATCTCTGAGAAATCGTCTGCACAAAATTTGGACAGAAAAAAATAATAATAATAATAGTGAAAAAGAAACAATAGAATAATAGAAGGGTCTTCCGTTGGAGACGGAAGACCCTAATAAAAGTGAAAAAGAAACAATAGAATAATAGAAGGGTCTTCCGTTGGAGACGGAAGACCCTAATAATAATAAAAGTGAAAAAGAAACAATAGAATAATAGAAGGGTCTTCCGTTGGAGACGGAAGACCCTAATAATAGGGAAAAAGAAACCGAACGAAAACAATAAGGTCTTCCGTTGGAGACGGAAGACCTTAATAATAGGGAAAAAGAAACCGAACGAAAACAATAAGGTCTTCCGTTGGAGACGGAAGACCTTAATAATAATAATAATTATAATAACTAGATGAGATCTCGTTGCGAGCAACCAATGGGTCTTCCGTCCGATTTTTGATAAGATGAGATACGAATTTAACTGAGATTTTCGTTCATAAATATATAAATAGTGAAAACGTACAATTTCCTTCAGTTATGTTTAACAAAATTTTGATCATTATCGCATCAAAGAAACGCAATATTTGATGAAGATTTTAAAAAAATATTTATAGTAGCAGATCGTGAAGATGATCATTACTGTAAAAGGGTAATAGATGAAAGACTTTTAGTCCCTTTGAGCCCCTAATTCGAGGGGTCTTGATATCACATGAAAGGTCTTGTAATTCTGAAGACTTTTCGTTCAACAACTATTCAGTTTTCGAGATATGTAGACTTGAAATATTAAGGGGCCGTCCCTTTAAGTCCTTATAGGGGCTGTTTAGGAAAAATACAAAGGATGCACATTGTTCAGATCATCATTCTAAACAACTTTTGTTCAATATTGCTTTTCAAAATGTTTCCCCTTTTCGAGATATAAAGCGTCAAAGAATAAGCATTCTGGCCCCTTATGGCCCCTAATTTCGTAATATTTGAAGAAAACATTAAGATATATAGTCGCAGATTGTAAAGATGAACATTTTTGCTTCAATAATTAATATCAAAATATTTAACGTCAAGGAGTTATAGATGAAAGAGTTTTGGCCCCTCTGAGCCCCTAATTTGAGGGGTCAGCCCCTTTTTCTTGATATGATGATTGAGATCTTCTTATTTTGCACAAATATTGTTCAATATGTTTTAACAAAATAATTATACTTTAAAAGATATGATACAAAATGTCTCAAAAATTCACTCATGATTTGTGTCCTAAATTTCGACCCCTACCGAGCTTCCATACTGGGCACTTCCGGAAAATATCTAAACCCAGGTGCATAATGGCAACATGTCCTCTATCATCACTGAAAATTTCAGCGCTCTAACTTAAGCCGTTTTTGAGTTCCATCGCAGACAAGGAGGTCCTCTGAATTTTAATAAAAGGGCGATAACTTCCGACCGGAAGTGATTTTTCAAATTTTGAAATGCCGGTACAAACTTCAGATGATAAGACATAAAATCTGAAAATTTGAAGTAAATCGATCAATTCATCTCCAAGAAATCTTCTGCACAAAATCGGTAAGGAGAAAAAAAAGAAGAATAATAATAAAAGTGAAAAAGAAACATAAGAATAATAGAAGGGTCTTCCGCTGAAGACGGAAGACCCTAATAAAGGTAAAAAAGAAACCGAAGAATAATAGAAGGGTCTTCCGCTGAAGACGGCAGACCCTAATAATAATAACTAGATGCGATCTCGTTGCGAGCAACGAGTGGGTCTTCCGTCTGATTTTTGATAAGATGAGATACGAATTTGACTGAGATTTTCGTTCATAAATATATAAATAGTGAAAACGTACAATTTCCTTCAGTTATGTTTAACAAAATTTTGATCATTATGGCACCAAAAACGCAATATTTGATGAACATTTTAAAATATTTAAGTTGCAGATCGTGAAGATGAACATTACTGTAAAAGGGTTATAGATGAAGAACTTTTAGCCCCTTTGAGCCCCTAATTCGAGGTGTCTTGATATCACATGAAAGGTCTTGTAATTCTGAAGACTTTTTCTTCAACAACTATTCAGTTTTCGAGATATGCAGACTTGAAATATTTAGGGGCCATCCCTTTAAGTCCTTATAGGGGCTGTTTAGGAAAAATTCAAAGGATGCACATTGTTTAGATCATCATTCTAAACAACTTTTGTTCAATATTGCTTTTCAAAATGTTTCCCCTTTTCGAGATATAAAGCGTCAAAGATTTAGCATTCTGGCCCCTTATGGCCCCTAATTACGTAATATTTGAAGAAATATTAAGATATAAAGTTGCAGATTGTGAAGATGAACATTTTTGCTTCAATAGTTAATATCAAAATATTTAATGTTAAGGAGTTATAGATGAAAGACTTCTGGCCCCTCTGAGCCCCTAATTTGAGGGGTCAGCCCCTTTTTCTTGATATCACATGAAAGGTCTTGTAATTCTGAAGACTTTTTGTTCAACAAATATTCAGAAGTTTCTTTTCGTTTTCGAGATATTTAGACTTGAAATATTAAGGGGTCGTCCCTTCAAGTCCTTATAGGGGCTGTTTAGGAAAAATTCAAAGGATGCACATTGTTTAGATCATCATTCTAAACAACTTTTGTTCAATATTGCTTTTCAAAATGTTTTCCCTTTTCGAGATATAAAGCGTCAAAGATTAAGCATTCTGGCCCCTTATGGCCCCTAATTACGTAATATTTGAAGAAATTTTAAGATATAAAGTTGCAGATTGTGAAGATGAACATTTTTGCTTCAATAATTAATATCAAAATATTTAAGGTTAAGGAGTTATAAGTGAAAGACTTCTGGCCCCTCTGAGCCCCTAATTTGAGGGGTCAGCCCCTTTTTCTTGATATCACATGAAAGGTCTTATAATTCTAAAAACTTTTTGTTCAACAACTATTCAGAAGTTTCTTTTCGTTTTCGAGATATGTAGACTTGAAATATTTAGGGGCCGTCCCTTTAAGTCCTTATAGGGGCTGTTTAGAAAAAAATCAAATGATGCGCATTGTTTAGATCATCATTCTAAACAACTTTTGTTCAATATTGCTTTTCAAAATGTTTCCCCTTTTCGAGATATAAAGCGTCAAAGATTAAGCATTCTGGCCCCTTGTGGCCCTTATTTATGTAACATATGACGTAAAAATCATAATATATAGTTGTAGTTTGTTAAGATAAATAATTTTGCTTCAGTAGTGTATACAAAAATATTGCTTGTTTAAGAGTTATCGATTAAAGACTTTCGGCCCCTATCGGCCCCTTATGTGATGAGTCAGCCCTTTTTTCTTGATATCATGTTAGAGATCTTTTTGTTCTGCACAAATATTGTTCAATATATTTTAACAAAATAATTATACTTTAAAAGATATGATACAAAATGTCTCAAAAATTCACTCATAATTGGTGTCCTAAATTTCGACCCCTACCGAGCTTCCATACTAGGCACTTCCGGAAAATATCTAAACCCAGGTGCAATATGGCAACATGTCCTCTATCATCACTGAAAATTTCAGCGCTCTAGCTTAAGCCGTTTTTGAGTTCCATCGCAGACAAGGAGGTCCTCTGAATTTTAATAAAAGGGCGATAACTTCCGACCGGAAGTGATTTTCAAAAATAGATAAGATAAGATAAGATAAAGATATTGCCGGAATTAACTTCAGATGTCAACGCATCTACCATGAAAATTTGAATAAAATCGAACGAGCCATCTCCGAGAAATCTTCTGCACAAATTTTGTAAAGAAAAAAAAGAATAATAACTAGATGCGATCTCGTTGCGAGCAACGAGTGGGTCTTCCGTCCGATTTCGATGAGGTGTCATTTTGATTGAAACAAGGACTATCTCTGTATTTTGAAAGACGGAGAACATCATACAATGTGTTTTGAAATCACTCAAAGGTTAAATAGAGTGAAATTTAAACGATTTAAATTTTTCAAAAGTTTAAATTAAATCCAAGTGTTAAAACAAGGACTATCTCTGTATTTTGGAAGATGGAGAACATCATATAATGTGTTTTGAAATCTTACAAAGGTTAAATAGAGTGAGATTTAAACGATTTAAATTTTTCAAAAAATTTAAATGGAAACCAACCATTAAAACAAGGACTATCTCTGTATTTTGGAAGATGGAGAACATCATACAATGTGTTTTGAAATCTTTCAAAGGTCAAATAGAGTGAAATTTAAACGATTTAAATTTTTCAAAAAATTTAAATTGAAACCAACCATTAAAACAAGGACTATCTCTGTATTTTGAAAGGTGAAGAACATCATACAATATGTTTTGAAATCTCTCAAAGGTCAAATAGAGTGAGATTTAAAGGATTTAAATTTTTCAAAAAATTTAAATTGCTTCCAAATGTTAAAACAAGGACTATTTCTGTATTTTGAAAGATGGAGAATATCATACAATGTGTTTTGAAATCTTTCAAAGTTCAAATAGAGTGAGATTCAAACAATTTAAAATTTTCAAAAAATTCAATTTGTTTCCAAATGTAAAAACAAGGACAATCTCTGTATTTTGAAAGATGGAGAACATCATACAATGTGTTTTGAAATCACTCAAAGGTCAAATAGAGTGAGATTTAAACGATTTAAATTTTTAAAAAAATTTAAATTAAATCCAAATGTTAAAACAAGGACTATTTCTGTATTTTGAAAAATTTAAATCGTTTAAATCTCAGTCTATTTGACCTTTGAGAGATTTCAAAACACATTGTATGATGTTCTCCATCTTTCAAAATACAGAGATAGTCCTTGTTTTAACGTTTGGATTCAATTTAAATTTTTTGAAAAATTTAAATCGTTTAAATTTCACTCTATTTGACCTTTGAGAGATTTCAAAGCACATTATATGATGTTCTCCATCTTTCAAGATATAGAAATAGTCTTTGTTTTAACATTTGAATTCAATTTAAATTTTTTGAAAAATTTAAATCGTTTAAAATTCACTTTATTTGACCTTTTAGAGATTCAAAACACATTGTTTCATGTTCTACATCTTTCAAAATACAGAGACAGTCCTTGTTTTAACATTTGGATTCAGTTTAAATTTTTTGAAAAAAATTAAATCGATAAAATTTTACTTTCTTTGACCTTTGAGAGATTTCACCTCATTGTATGATGTTCTCCATCTTTGGCAGCAGTTTTGAATTTTTTTTTAAAAATTTAAATCTTTTAAATTTCACTCTTTTTGACCTCCAATAGACTCCTAATCACTCTCATTCATGTTTTCATTATTTTAGATGTCCTTGATTTCATATTTTAAGGCTTTTAAATTATTTCAAATTTGAAAATTTTTGAAATTTTAAATGCTGTAATAAAAATTCATCAAGTAGGAGCTTACCGCTTTCAACATTAGAGGATATATCAAAATCTTACGATTTTAAAGGTTTTTAAATTTGAAATTACAGTATTCAAAACTTTCAATGATTTAAATTGAATACACAAATTTTCATAATCACAGGTACATTATGAAATCACTATTTCAGACTTAATTGAATGTCCTTGCTTTCTTCTAGGTCACTGTGTATTAAACGTCGCTGAAGAAAATCGATAACTTATACATGGGCCGTCAAAATTCTCTAACACACCTGAGCTCATATTTTCTTTAAAATTGCACCTAAAATCAAAACAAATATACTGTAAGAAAGGTCACAGGAAGACCTATCAGACGGTGTAAAAAGTTTTAAAATCGGTCAAGAAATAAAAGAGTAAATATTTTTTTTTTAAAAAAAAAAAAAGGATATCCGCCGAAGATCAAAGAGTACGGTCATCCACAAGTGTCCTTGATAATGAGTTTGACATGTCCTGTCAAAAAAAAGCTAACATACCTGAGCTCATATTTTCTTTATTAGTGCATTTACAAACAAAAGAAATACATTGTTGGAAAGGTCTCGTAAAGATCTATTTGATGGTGTATAAAGTTCTAAAATCGGTCAAGAAATAAAAGAGTAATGCTTTTTAAAAGAAATCAAAGGATATCTGCCAAAGATCAAAGAGTACGGTCATACGCAAGTGTCCTTGGCAATGATTTTGACATGTCCTGTCAAAACAAAAGGCTAACTTACCTGAGCTCATATTTTCTTTATTAGTGCACTTACAATAAAACCAAATATACTGTTGGAAAGGTCTCGTAAAGATCTATTTGACGGTGTAAAAAGTTTTAAAATCGGTCAAGAAATAACAGAGTAATGATTTTTTAAAGAAAAGTTCTTAAAGTACACTTGCACTCAAGTGACCTAACACACCTGAGCTTATATATTGTTTATTAATGTACTCACATGCAAAACAAATACATTTTTGGAAAGTTCTCGCCAAGATCTATTTTACAATATAAAAAATTTCAAAATTCGATCAAAAATTTTTTTTTGAAAAATTTAACTTTAAAATTTGAAAAATTTAAACATCTTCTTAAAATTTCAAAAGTCAGGTGCACATGTCAAGGTCACAATTCTATCATTCCTGAAAATTTCAAATTTCTATTTTGTGCAGTTTCTTCGGAGTAGGACAGACCGGAATTGCAGAAAAACGTCAAAAATACGTCATATTTCGCGACCGGAAGTGAAATCATCAAAAATGAAAAAAACGTCCCGAGGGAACATCGTTCCCTATCATCTCCGAAAGTTTCATAAAAATCCACCGAACCGTTACTGAGATACCGGTGTAGGAAAAAAAAAATAATAATAATAATAAGAAGAAAAAGAAACAATACAATAATAGAAGGGTCTTCCGCTGAAGACGGAAGACCCTAATAATAATAACTAGATGAGATCTCGTTGCGAGCAACGAGTGGGTCTTCCGTCCGATTTTTGATAAGATGAGATAAGAATTTGACTGAGATTTTCGTTCAAACATAATGATATAAATAAATTGTTAAGACGAACAATTTTGCTTTAATAATGTTTTACAAAATATTGATCATTAAAGGAATATAGATTAAAGACTTTTGCCCCTTCTTGGCCCCTAATGTGAGAGGTCAGCCCCTTTTTCTTGATATCATTTTAAAGCTCTCATGATTTTGAACACTTTTTGTTCAACAACTGGTCAGAAATTCTTTTTTGTTTTCGGGATATATGCAAAAGAAATATTAAAGGCCGGCCCTTCAAGTCCTAAATGGGGACGTCTAGCAAAAATTGAAAGAGTGCATATTGTTCAGAATATTATTTTGATCGTCTTTTGTTCAATACTGTTTATCAAAATATTTTTCCTTTTCGAGATACATGTATATTGCGCCAAAGATTATGCAATCTGGCCCCCTAAAGACCCCTTACTGCGTAACATATGATATCAACATCTTGTTATTTAGATAAATTGTGTGAAGATGTCATATTTCGCTTCAGTAATATATTACAAAATATTGATCATTAAAGAATTATTGATTGTATACTTTCGGCCCCTCTCAGCCCCTTATTTAATGGGTCAGTCCCTTTTCCTTGATATCACCTTAAAGCTCTCATGATTTTGAACACTTTTTGTTCAAGAATTATTCAAAAATTCTTTTTCGTTTCCGAGATATATCCGAAGGATATATTTAGGGGGCAACCCTTCAACTCCTTAATGGGGATGTTTAGCAAAAATCGAAAGGTTGCATATTGTTAAGAACATTATTTTTAACATCTTTTATTCTATATTTCTTATCAAAATATTTCCCACTTTCGAGATATAAAGCGTCAAAGATTTAGCATTCTGGCCCCTTATGGCCCCTAATTATTTAACATATGATATGAATATCATAATATATAGTTGTAAATTGTTGAGATGAACATTTTTGCTTCAGTAATACATTACAAAATATTGATCGTTAAAGAGTTATTGTTCAAAGACTTTCGGCCCCTCTCAGCCTATATTTTGAGGGGCCAGCCCCTTTTTCTTCATATCACTTTAACGCTCTCATGATTTTGAACACTTTTTGTTCAATAACTACTCAGAAATTTTTCTTCGTTTCTGAGATATTTGCAAAGGAAGTATTTAGGGGCCAGCCCTTCAACTCCTTAATGGGAACGTTTAGCAGAATATGAAAGGTTGCATATTGTTTAGAACATTATTTTGAACATCTTTTGTTCAATATTGCTTATCAAAATATTTCCCACTTTTGAGATATATAGCGTCAAAGATTTAGCATTCTGGCCCCTTATGACCCCTAATTATGTAACATATGATGTTAATATCATAATATATAGTTGTAAATTGTTGAGATGAACATTTTTGCTTCAGTAATACATTACAAAATATTGATCGTTAAAGAGTTATTGTTCAAAGACTTTCGGCCCCTCTCAGCCCCTATTTTGAGGGGCCAGCCCCTTTTTCTTCATATCACTTTAACGCTCTCATGATTTTGAACACTTTTTGTTCAACAACTACTCAGAAATTCTTTTTCGTTTCCGAGTTATATGCAAAAGATATATTTAGGGGCCAGCCCTTCAACTCCTTAATGGGGAAGTTTAGCAAAAATTGAAAGGTTAAATATTGTTTAGAACATTATTTTGAACATCTTTTATTCAATATTGCTTATCAAAATATTTCAAACTTTCGAAATCGAGAGTGCCAAAGATTTGGCCTTCTGGCCCTTTATGGCCCCTAATTATGTAACATATGATGTATATATCATAATATATGGTTGTAAATTGTTAAGATAAACATTTTTGCTTCAGTAATGTATGCCAAAATATTGAACGTTAAAGAGTTATTGATTTAATACTTTTGGCCCCTCTCGGCCCCTAACATGACAAGTCAGCCCTTTATTCTTGATATCATATTAAAGATCTTGTCATTCTGCACAAATATTGTTCAGTATGTTTTTACAAAATAATTATACTTTAAAAGATATGATACAAAATGTCTCAAAAATTCACTCATGATTCGTGATCTAAATTTTGACCCCTACCGAGCTTCCATACTAGACACTTTCGGAAAATATCTAAACCCAGGTGCAGAATGGCAACATGTCCTCTATCATCACTAAAAATTTCAGCGCTCTAGCTTAAGCCGTTTTTGAGTTCCATCACAGACAAGGAGGTCCTCTGAATTTTATTAAAAGGGCGATAACTTTCGACCGGAAGTGATTTTCAAAAACTTATTCAACCGGAATTAACTTCAGATAACCTAGCACCAACCCTGAAAATCTGAGGCAAATCCATCAATCCATCTCTGAGAAATCGTCTGCACAAAATTTGTGCAGAAAAAAAGAATAATAACTAGATGAGATCTCGTTGCGAGCAACGAGTGGGTCTTCCGTCCGATTTTTGATAAGATGAGATACGAATTTGACTGAGATTTTCGTTCAAATATAATGATATAAATAAATTGTTAAAACGAACAATTTTGCTTTAATAATGTTTAACAAAATATTGATCATTAACGGGTTATAGATTAAAGACTTTCGGCCCTTCTTGGCCCCTAATGTGAGAGGTCAGCCCCTTTTTCTTGATATCATCTTAAGGCTCTCATGATTTTGAACACTTTTTGTTCGACAACTATTCAGAAATTCTTTTTTTGTTTTCGGGATATATGCAAAAGAAATATTAAGGGCCGGCCCTTCAAGTCCTAAATGGGGACGTCTAGCAAAAATTCAAAGAGTGCATATTGTTCAGAATATTATTTTGAACGTCTTTTGTTCAATACTGTTTATCAAAATATTCTTCCTTTTCGAGACATATTGCGCCAAAGATTATGCAATCTGGCCCCCTAAAGACCCCTTATTGCGTAACATATGATATCAAGATCGTGTTATTTAGATAAAGTGTGCGAAGAAGAACTAATTCGCTTCAGTAATATATTACAAAATATTGATCATTATAGAGTTACTGATTGTATACTTTTGGCCCCTCTCGGCCCCTAATTTAAGGGGTCAGACCCTTTTCCTTGATATCACCTTAAAGCTCTCTTGATTTTTTTACACTTTTTGTTCAACAACTAGTCAGAAATTCTTTTTCGTTTCTGAGATATTTGCAAAAGAAGTATTTAGGGGCCGGCCCTTCAACTCCTTAATGGGGACGTTTAGCAAAAAATGAGAGGTTGCATCTTGTTCAGAACATTATTTTGGACATCTTTTGTTCAATATTGCTAATCAAAATATTTCCCACCTTTGAGATATAAAGCGTCAAAGATTTAGGATTTTGGCCGCTTATGGACCCTAATGATGTAACATATGATGTGAATATCATAATATATAGTTGTAAATTGTTGAAATAAACATTTTTGCTTCAGTAATGCATTACAAAATATTGATCGTTAAAGAGTTATTGTTCAAAGACTTTCGGCCCCTCTCAGCCCCTATTTTGAGGGGCCAGCCCCTTTTTCTTCATACCACCTTAAAGCTCTTATAATTTTGAACACTTTTTGTTCAACAACTATTCAGAAATTCTTTTTCGTTTCCGAGATATATGACAATAGATATATTTAGGGGCCAGCCCTTCAACTCCTTAATGGGGATGTTTAGCAAAAAATGAAAGGTTAAATATTGTTAAGAACACTATTCTGAACATTTTTTATTCAATATTGCTTATCAAAATATTTCCCACTTTCGAAATATAGAGTGCCAAAGATTTGGCATTCTGGCCCTTTATGGCCCTTAATTATCTAACATATGATGTATATATCATAATATATGGTTGTAAATTGTTAAGATTAACATTTTTGCTTCAGTAATGTATACCAAAATATTGATTGTTAAAGAGTTATTGATTGAATATATTTGGCCCCTCTCGGCCCCTTATATGATAAGTCAGCCCTTTTTTCTTGATATCATATTAAAGATCTTGTCATTCTGCACAAATATTGTTTAGTATATTTTAACAAAATAATTATACTTTAAAAGATATGATACAAAATGTCTCAAAAATTCACTCATAATTCGTGTCCTAAATTTTGACCCCTACCGAGCTTCCATACTAGGCACTTCCGGAAAATATCCAAACCCAGGTGCAAAATGGCAACATGTCCTCTATCATCATTGAAAATTTCAGCGCTCTAGCTTAAGCCGTTTTTGAGTTCCATCGCAGACAAGGAGGTCTTCTAAATTTTGATAAAAGGGCGATAACTTTCGACCGGAAGTAAAATTTCAAAAAACTGTTCAGCCGGAATTAACTTCAGATAACCTAGTAACAATCCTGAAAATCTGAAGCAAATCCATCAATCCATCTCCGAGAAATCGTCTGCACAAAATTTGTGCAGAAAAAAAGAATAATAACTAGATGAGATCTCGTTGCGAGCAACGAGTGGGTCTTCCGTCCGATTTTTGATAAGACGAGATAAGAATTTGACTGAGATTTTCGTTCAAATATAATGATATAAATAAATTGTTAAGACGAACAATTTTGCTTTAATAATGTTTTACAAAATATTGATCATTAAAGGAATATAGATTAAAGACTTTTGCCCCTTCTTGGCCCCTAATGTGAGAGGTCAGCCCCTTTTTCTTGATATCATTTTAAAGCTCTCATGATTTTGAACACTTTTTGTTCAACAACTAGTCAGAAATTCTTTTTTGTTTTCGGGATATATGCAAAAGAAATATTAAAGGCCGGCCCTTCAAGTCCTAAATGGGGACGTCTAGCAAAAATTGAAAGAGTCCATATTGTTCAGAATATTATTTTGATTGTCTTTTGTTCAATACTGTTTATCAAAATATTCTTCCTTCTCGAGATATATTGCGCCATAGATTATGCAATCTGGCCCCCTTAAGACCCCTTACTGCGTAATATATGATATCAGCATCATGTTATTTAGATAAAGTGTGTGAAGAAGTACTATTTCGCTTCAGTAATATATTACAAAATATTTATCATTAAAGAGTTATTGTTCAAAGACTTTTGGCCCCTCTCAGCCCGTATTTTGAGGGGCCAGCCCCTTTTTCTTCATATCACTTTAAAGCTCTCATGATTTTGAACACTTTTTGTTCAACAACTACTCAGAAATTCTTTTTCGTTTCTGAAATATTTGCAAAGAAAGTATTTAGGGACCGGCCCTTCAACTCCTAAATGGGGACGTTTAGCAGAATATGAAAGGTTGCATACTGTTTAGAACATTATTTTGAACATCTTTTGTTCAATATTGCTTATCAAAATATTTCCCACTTTTGAGATATATAGCGTCAAAGATATAGCATTCTGGCCCCTTATGACCCTTAATTATGTAACATATGATGTAAATATCATAATATATAGTTGTAAATTGTTGAGATGAACATTTTTGCTTCAGTAATGTATTACAAAATATTGATCGTTAAAGAGTTATTGATCAAAGACTTTCGGCCCCTCTCAGCCCCTATTTTGAGTTGCCAGCCCCTTTTTCTTCATATCACTTTAAAGCTCTCGTGATTTTGAACACTTTTTGTTCAACAACTATTCAGAAATTCTTTTTCGTTTCCGAGCTTTATGCAAAAGATATATTTAGGGGCCAGCCCTTCAACTCCTTAATGGGGACGTTTAGCAAAAATCAAAAGGTTAAATATTGTTTAGGACATTATTTTGAACATCTTTTATTCAATATTGCTTTTCAAAATATTTCCCACTTTCGAGATATTGAGTGCCAAAGATTTAGCATTCTGGCCCCTTCTGGCCCATAATTATGTAACATATGACATAAACATTATAATATATAGTTGTAAATTGTTAAGATAAACATTTTTGCTTCAGTAATGTATACCAAAATATTGATCGTTAAAGAGTTATTGATTAAAGACTTTCGGCCCCTCTCGGCCCCTAATATGATGAGTCAGCCCTTTTTTCTTGATATTATTTTAAAGATCTTGTCATTCTGCACAAATATTGTTCAGTATGTTTTTACAAAATAATTATACTTTAAAAGATATGATACAAAATGTCTCAAAAATTCACTCATGATTCGTGTCCTAAATTTCGACCCCTACCGAGCTTCCATACTGGGCACTTCCGGAAAATATCCAAACCCAGGTGCAAAATGGCAACATGTCCTTTATCATCACTGAAAATTTCAGCACTCTAGCTTAAGCCGTTTTTGAGTTCCATCGCAGACAAGGAGGTCCTCTAAATTTTGATAAAAGGGCGATAACTTTCGACCGGAAGTAAATTTCGAAAAATTGTTTAGCCGGAATTAACTTCAGATAAACTAGCAACAATCCTGAAAATCAGAAGCAAATCCATTAATCCATCTCCGAGAAATCGTCTGCACAAAATTTGTGCAGAAAAAAAGAATAATAATAATAATAATAAGAAGCTTGAAAAAGAAACATAAGAATAATAGAAGGGTCTTCCGCTGAAGACGGAAGACCCTAATAATAATAATAATAAGCTTGAAAAAGAAACATAAGAATAATAGAAGGGTCTTCCGCTGAAGACGAAAGACCCTAATAAGAAAATTGAAAAAGAAACATAAGAATAATAGAAGGGTCTTCCGCTGAAGACGGAAGACCCTAATAAAGGTAAAAAAGAAACCTAAGAATAATAGAAGGGTCTTCCGCTGAAGACGGAAGACCCTAATAATAATAGGGAAAAAGAAACCGAACGAAAACAATAAGGTCTTCCGTTGGAGACGGAAGACCTTAATAATAGGGTAAAAAAAAACGAACGAAAACAATAAGGTCTTCCGTTGGAGACGGAAGACCTTAACTAGATGAGATCTCGTTGCGAGCAACGAGTAGGCCTTCCGTCCGATTTTTCGATAAGATGAGATATGATTTTGACTATGATCTTTGTTAAAAGATAATAATAGATAGACTTCCCTAATTAGATTTCATTCTTTTGATTTATATAACATTATCAAAGAGCTATAGATGACATGCTTTTGGCCCCCCTGAGCCCCTAGTTCAAGGGGTCAGCCCCTTTTTCTTGATATCAATTTAAAGGTCTTGTGATGCTGAAGACTTTTTGTTCAAGAAATATTCAGAGACTTCTTTTCGTCGTGGAGATATGCTGAATGGAAATATTTAGAGGCCACCCCTCCATATCCTTAATGGGGCCGTTTGACAAAAATTGAGAGGGTGCATATTGTTTAGAACATTATTCTGACCATCTTTTGTTCAGTATTGTTATCAAAATATTCCCCCTTTTCGAGATATAAACCGTCAAAGATTTAGCATTCTGGCCCCTTGTGACCCCTTATTACGTAACATATCATCAGAATCTTATCATACATTGTTTTAAATCGTTAAGATAAGCATCTTTGCTTCAGTAATGTATTACAAATTATTGATCGTTAAAGAGTTAAAGATGAAAGACTTTAGGCCCCTCTGAGCCCCTAATTTGAGGGGTCAGTCCCTTTTTCTTGATATCAATTGAAAGGTCTTGTGATTTTGAAGACTTTTTGTTCAACAACTATTCAGAGATTTCTTTTCGTTGTGGAGATATGCCGAATGGAAATATTTAGGGGCCACCCCTCCAAGTCCTTAATGGGGCAGTTTGACAAAAATTGAGAGGGTGCATATTGTTTAAAACATTATTCTGACCATCTTTTGTTCAGTATTCCTTATCAAAATATTCCCCCTTTTCGAGATATAAAACGTCAAAGATTTAGCATTCTGGCCCCTTGTGACCCCTTATTACGTAACATATCATCAGAATCTTATCATACATTGTTGTAAATCGTTAAGATAAGCATCTTTGCTTCAGTAATGTATTACAAATTATTGATTGTTAAAGAGTTAAAGATGAAAGACTTTTGGCCCCTCTGAGCCCCTAATTTGAGGGGTCAGCCCCTTTTTCTTGATATCAATTGAAAGGTCTTGTGATTTTGAAGACTTTTTGTTCAACAACTATTCAGAGATTTCTTTTCGTTGTGGAGATATGCCGAATGGAAATATTTAGGGGCCACCCCTCCAAGTCCTTAATGGGGCCGTTTGACAAAAATTGAGAGGGTGCATATTGTTTAGAACATTATTCTGACCATCTTTTGTTCAGTATTGTTATCAAAATATTCCCCCTTTTCGAGATATAAAACATCAAAGATTTAGCATTCTGGCCGCTTGTGACCCCTTATTACATAACATATGATCTCAATTATATAATATATTGTTGTAAATCGTTAAGATAAACATCTTTGCTTCAGTAATGTATTACAAATTATTGATCGTTAAAGAGTTATAGATGAAAGACTTTTGGCCTCTCTCAGCCCCTAATTTGAGGGGTCAGCCTCTTTTTCTTGATATCAATTGAAAGATCTTGTGATTTTGAAGACTTTTTGTTCAACAACTATTCAGAGATTTCTTTTCGTTGTGGAGATATGCTGAATGGAAATATTTAGGGGCCACCCCTCCAAGTCCTTAATGGGGCCGTTTGACAAAAATTGAGAGGGTGCATATTGTTTAGAACATTATTCTGACCATCTTTTGTTCAGTATTGTTATCAAAATATTCCCCCTTTTCGAGATATAAAACATCAAAGATTTAGCATTCTGGCCCCTTGTGACCCCTTATTACATAACATATGATCTCAATTATATAATATTTTGTTGTAAATCGTTAGGATAAACATCTTTGATTCAGTAATGTATTACAAATTATTGATCGTTAAAGAGTTATAGATGAAAGACTTTTGGCCCCTCTCAGCCCCTAATTTGAGGGGTCAGCCCCTTTTTCTTGATGTCAAATGAAAGGTCGTATCATTCTGCACAACTTTTCTTCTATATGTTATAACAAATTCTTAACATGTACGAAGATATGAAAGAAAAGGTGTAAAATTTTGTGAGATGTTTCTGAGACATTTTTTGAGCCCTACCGAGCTTCGGCGCCTTTTGCGCTATCGAAATTTGGACACCTGCCTGCAAATCTACAATCCTTCCCCTACCTTCACTGAAAATCTTGACTCAATATCTTAAGTCGTTTCGGAGGAGTTTCCAGGACAAGCCGACCCTCTGAAAATCAGAAAATCCTAAATATCTCGAGATGGAAAGTGAGGTCATCAACGAAAAAAATTTCCAATAAGGTTCAGATCAATACCTATCAGATCTGAAAGATTCATGAAAATCGGTCAAGACGTTACCGAGAACTCGCGTGCACAAAATCGATAAGAATAATAATAGGGAAAAAGAAACCGAACGAAAACAATAAGGTCTTCCGTTGGAGACGGAAGGCCTTAATAATAATAATAAGAAACAGAGTAAAAACAATATGTTCCCAAACTAAAGTGGCAAATGAAGAAAACCGGCGAAAACAAAAAATAATTATATTAAATAATAATCAATTAATCATGATCTATCACTTTTTACATTGTGTCTTAGCGAAAAAAGGTTGAATTATTCAAAATTCAATATAAAAAAAAATCAGGGACCTCATGAAAAATTTTAATTTCGAAAATAACAGATTTTAATTATATGAATGGCGATTTGTTCAACAAATGCAAACAATTAAAGAACATGCCGAGTTGGTAAAATGTGTCTGCATTTAAACAGGTTTTTTATCTTCCCGCAATATTTCTAAGACCGGCGAATCCGTCGCTGGTCATTTCAAACCGGCGAGATCGGCGAACCTTCCCCGGTCAAACGAAGTAACAAGCCAGGTTATCAAAGGTCAAGCGGCGCATTCGGCGTACGCCGGTTTGACAAATGAAGTCCCACCTATGTATAGATATATGAAATTAAACTTTCTCTGTATAATGTACCTCTTGTACATTTTTATGCCCCGGGATCGAAAGATCCCGGGGGTATATTGTTTTTGTCCTGTCTGTCTGTTTGTAGGTTTATCTGTTTGTCTGTTTATCTGTTTGTCTGTCTGTCTGTTGTCAACTTTAACCTTGCCCATAACTTTCGATTGGTTGGAGCTATGACTTTCATATTTCACATGTGTATTTCTTGTGACAAGACCTTTCTTTGGGTACCATCATATTTGACCTTATGACCTTGACCCACTTTTGCAAAATTTTATGAGACTTTAACCTTGGCCATAACTTCTGAACAGTTGGTGCTTGGGGTTTCAAACTTCACATATGTATTCTTTGTGACAAGGCCTTCTTTTGGATACCAACAAATTTGACCTTTTGACCTTGACCTAGGAGTTTGACCTACTTTTGAAAAACTTTAACCTTGGCCATAACTTTTGAACGGTTAGAGCTAGGGCTTTCATACGTCACATATGTATTCCTTGTGACAAGACCTTCCTTTGGATATCAACCTCTTTGACCCTTTGACCTTGACCTAGGAGTTTGACCTACTTTTGAAAAACTTTAACCTTGGCCATAACTTTTGAACGGTTAGAGCTAGGGCTTTCATACTTCACATATGTATTCCTTGTGACAAGACCTTCCTTTGGATATCAACCTCTTTGACCTTGACCTAGGAGTTTGACCTACATTTGAAAAACTTTAACCGTGGCCATAACTTTTGAATGGTTGATGCTAGGGCTTCAATACTTCACATATGTAATCCTTGTGACATCACCTTCCTTTGGATACCAACCACTTTGACCTTGACATAGGAGTTTGACCTACTTTCGATAAACTCTAACCTTGGCCATAACTTTTGAATGGTTGGTGCTAGGGCTTTTATACTTTACATATGTAATCCTTGTGACAAGACCTTCCTTTGGATACCAACAATTTTGACCTTGACGTTTTACTTACTTTTAAAAAACTTTAACCTTCGCCATAACTTTGGAACAGTTGCAGCTAGGGCTTTCGAATTAAACATTTTTTATCTTTTGGCCTGGATTTTGACTTGCATTTGAGAAACTTTAACCTTCGCCATAAGTTGCCATACGGGGGCATCAGTGTTTCACAAACACATCTTAGCTCATTTGCATAGAAACTCCTATACCTAGCCTTAACTCACTTATACTTCTACACCGCTTTCTGTGCCTGAAAGAATTATTGACAGAGAATGAGTTCACGCGGAGCAAGTTAACTTTACCAGAAATATATAATTATGTTTTAAACCTAACACTAGGAGAAATTATAAAGAGTTTCCTTTGTGTGGTGAAACTACTTTGCTATAAATGATTAAAGTAAAAGGTATACGTGTACAGAGATGACACTTAGAGATAGTATTTAAAAATATTTTGGATCTCCAATGTTTCGGAATGAGCATCACGAAAGAGACATAATTTGTCGAAATGCGCATCTGGTGCATCAAAATTGGTACCGTGTATGATTTACATTATGACCCCTGGGTCGAGGCCTCTGCCGGTGGACTGTAAGTCCCCGAGGGACTCTGCAGTCTGGTAGCTAAGTATTTCGGTACTAGCTTGAAAATAGGGAAATATTATTCATTGCTGTGATACAAAATTAGAAATGTATTTCAAAATTAAGGATTATCTCCCTCATGCATAGCTCTGATCTTTCGACGTATTTGGCTCTAGTCTTTGGTACCTTTTTTCAGCTATTTAAAGTGGGGTTTTTTAAATAGTTTGGATTTCCAGTGTTTCAGCATGAGCATCAGTGAAGAGAATTGACGAAATGCGCATCTGGTGCATCAAAATTGGTAAAGTATATGATTAATAATTAATTATTTATAAGATGGATCAACAATGCGTTCAAGACGGACGCACTGGCTGACTTCATGGGCATGTATACCCTGTCCCTGGTCCAAATTACCTATTGCACATTGATACAAATCACAAACTTGTTCGCTGGAGATTTTAATTGTTGGAGGGAGGGTTGCAGGGGGGGGGATTGATGGCTTTAGCCGCTTAATTGCATTTTTTAGATGCACTAACAAAGAAAGAACAAATATTAGATTGAACGAAAAATTGCAGTTACTTATACAGAAATAATTAATTGTTAGGCTAACATGAAAATTTCCCTTTTGTCGTAGTATCTCCCGAATAGTATCATTTATACATGTACCACACTTGAGCCATCAGAAATGGTTAAGAACATGATACGTCTAAAGCCTCTGATCCCTAGTTTCGACATAATATAAATTACACAATGTTTCGATTTCAACTAATTAAAAACAATCCAGCAAATCATTCGAAATTTTCACTCCTTGTTTCAACAACCGCGCGTGAAATATTTATCATTTTAGGAAAAAAAAATCGTGGAACTACTTTTTTTCGAATGTTCAGTGAACTTGAATAAAATTTAATGTAAAACATTACTAAGATTTACACATGAAGTACCTTACCCTATAGAAATAACATTGTTTGTTAGTCAACACTTGTTGTCAAACGATATCTCAAATACTGTAATGTTTTCATTTATTTTTATGCCCCTCCATGAAATGGCCTGGGTATATAGTGGTACTCCTTTCCGTTCGTTGTTCCGTCATAATAAGCTTTCTGGTATTTTTTTCAAGTTCTAATAGATAATGAGTTGATTTTTGATATATATCTTGATACTGACTATTCACAGATTACATTTCATTTCTGTGTTGATTGACCTATTTTTACGAAAGTTATAGCTCTTGTTCTCGGTATTTCCGGACTTTTTTCGATGTATTCGTAGATAATGAGCTGATTTTTGGTATGCCTATTCATAATGATGACCCTATTGTGGTTCAAAAGTTTCTTGTAGATTGATATAAATTTATGAAAGTTATGGCCTTAGATTTAGAAAATTTCTAACTATTCACGGTTTTCCGGATCTTTTTCGGTGTTTGTAGATAATGAGCTGATTTATGGTACGGAAGTTTAGTAATCTGACATTGCCTTCTGCGCCACTCCCTCCTATAAACTGAGTCGGTAGAGCGCTCGCTCCATGATAGGAAGGTCTCGGCCGCGACTGACCTAAGTCGATAAAACATAGTAGCAGCAACTATTCCTTAGCCATGCGCTCGGCACTTCGAAGTGAAAGTATAGCGGGTCCTTCGGATGAGACCTTAAAACTGAGGCCCCGTGTCACGACAGGCATTGGCACGATGAAGATCCCTTACTGCTCGATGGCCCTAAGTGTCGAGTAAAGGTCTAAATTTGAAGTCCTTCACCGCGGTATATGGTGACGTTTCTATATGAGTGAAAAATTCTCGAATGGGACGTAAAACAACATACAATTAATCAATCAATCCTATAAATTGAAGTTTTTGAGTTTGGGTAGCCCCCCCCCTCCCTTTTTTTGCATATGAGACAATTGTGTAGTAAAGGAGAAATAAATAATCCGTCTGCGATTATCTCAGAAATATTCTTCCCAGCAAAGGAAAGGGAATAAATTTGTCCCTCGTCTTTCAGAATCAAATGGTCCTTTCCTGAAATACATTTATTTTTATCTTAATGTACATGTATAACTGCTTCGGGTCTTCAAAAAAGTTAGATAGAAAATTATGATCTACATATTAATCTAAATCATTTGAATTCAGAGACAATCTAGCTGCAGATATGTGTCATGCTGATCTGAAAAAAAAAATTGGAAAGACAACCGTCGAGCTTAAGATGCCACCCATTGAACAAAGTGTATACTTACTGCGCACAAAAAATGTGCTGTTTCACGATTTATTTCTCTGTATATTAAAACTGTCATAACAAAATATAAGTAACCGTGTGTTCTTAACATAATCTTTTACCATTTCGACAAACAATTTTCCTTGTAACCATTGTTAATAGCTCTACAGGGTTTGAAATTGAGACCACCGAAAATTGCGCCTATTTAAACTGCCATTTTTGGCAGTCTGCCGGGTTCGAATCCCACTGTGGGACGTGGAGACCGGTTCTTCGGATGAGACCGTATAAACCGAGGTCCCGTATCGCAGTAGGTGCTGGCACGAAAAAGATCCCTCACTGCTCAATGGCCATAAGTGCCGAAATTTGCAGCTTTCCACCGGCAAATGGTGGCGTCTCCATACGAGTGAGAAATTCTCGTGAGGGACGTTAAACAACAAAGACAATTCGGTCTTATACTCTCCGTGCAGATGTCAACCAACAGAGTGGTTGATAGAGGTTTAAGGAATTTTTGGAAGTCGAGTTTTTGTGCAATTGACATAAATAATGGAGAAATATATCCAGAATTGAGCCCAACATTTTATTTGCAATAAATGTACCCTTTTTCTATGGAGGGCACTGTGTGGAGGCGCGCTTCATGAAATATGCCTACGTGACAAGTCTGTGTGATTTACACCCCAATAACTCACACAAAACTTTGTTAAAACATTCCTTAATTGCTTTGTCTTACTATGAGAGGAAACCCTATTAAAGACATACGCAATGTACATTGGAACTTGAATACACTGTAAAAAATGTGTTTAGGAAATAAACACTTCTATTACATGTTTAGATCTAAACTTGTATAGTATTGTGTTTAACAACTAAACACTTATGTCTTTACATGTTTTATATCTAAACGCGTTTAGAAATTAAACACGTTTTACTGTAAAGTGCAGAGTTATCTTCCCGGAAATGACACACATATATTTGAACGATGATTTGAGCGCCTATCTAAACAAAGAAAGCAAAACAAGCTAAAGTGATGTATCAATGAGCGATATGACAGCCCAATTCAAGGGATAACCATGACGAAGTAGTGAAATACGTGAAAGGGCATCTTGTTACTGCAATACAATAAAGGTTTGTTTTCTTCTTCTTTGCATTAATTAACCACGATGAGCAACGTAAATAAAGTTGACTTGGGATATCTTGAATTCGTTCATAGACTTGCAGGAGAGGAAATAATATTAAATGTCATTAAATACATCTATATTTATATCAGTGTAGTTTCACTAAAATTTGAACAATTTTGTTTTTCTAAGTAATGTAAAATATCAGTGATAGTGTACCTTTTTTCTAAAATCTGGCTTTCTTTCCTACAGGCACTGTACGTAGTCCAGATCGAACTCAAAATACACGTATCAGAGTACCTGGTGTCATCTTTAAGTGCAGTTTTGTTGTTCCATAATCAACACTTTGAAACTTCATGAGTTGAAGACTACTGTGTTAATTCGACAGTGTTTACAATTATCCTCGTGCATTCGAAATGGGTTACTTTCTGGCAGTTATTGATGGGATATAGATTATAATATGTGGTGCTTTGGGACTTGCTGAAAGTCAATAAAATTTGATATTTTGTGATTGACATGTGGAAAACCCTGCAGCCGATTCAAATTATAATGATTATAATAAATATATTTATAAATATACATTTTGTATTTTTAATTTAACAATTCTTTAATAAAGCCTTATAGAAATATTCAATGAAGTTTTGATATTAAATTGTCAGCTTAATATTATTTTCTTAATAATTTTGAAGATTAAAAGTTTGTTATCTTTGTGTACGTTGTAAATTATGTGTCATTCTGATTGAATTGTTGATACTAATAAAATCTACTCAGTTCTATCTCCTACATTATTTGTGTAAATTAAGTACTTGTACATCGCACAGTGTCCATTGTATTGTATAATTAAATACATATCCCGACGTTCAGTGGCTTTATGAAAAATAATTAATATTGGTTACATATTTTGAAAATTTTGACAATTATGCGCATTTAAAAAAACATATACTTTTTGTGCCTAAATTTACGAGAGTGTTTTGTTTTTCCGAAGGTACAAATTAAACTTATGATGTGTTTAGATTTTAAACACATCTGCTGTTATGTGTTTAGAATTTAAACACTTGTGTTTATGTGTTTAGATATGTTTAATTTCTAAGCACGCAAGTGTTTAGATTCTAAACACTTTCTAAGACATGTTTAGGAATTTTACATGTTTAGAAATTAAACATATAAAAAAGGAGGTGACAAGAAAGTGTTTAGAAAAGTGTTTGAATTGTAAACACATTTTTTACAGTGTATGACATTCCCCTTGTACATGTAATTTAAGTGTTCCAATTATAGTAGATTTTACCACTGCATAATTTATGATATTATAATGATGTACACCTCCTCCTCTAAATCAAATTTTGAGAAAATCGCAGTTAAAACTGTTAAGTTTTCATTTAAAAAATAAAGGATTTTCAACATTTGATATCTGTTTAAAACCCGTAGTAATGTATATTGATTTTTTTTGTTTAAGAACATCTAATTTAAATAAACATCTTTAAAAATTATCACTGGGAAAGGTACATTGTAGGGTACATGTACGATACGTATGTCCTTAAAACTTTGTCCATATATGTACACTGTAAACAATTAATTTTGTAATCATATTATTTTCTTTCTCTCTCTTTGTATGTAGACACGATTCAATATCAGTTATTCAAACACATACACAAGTGATTTTCTCACTTTCCTTAACATGTGTATGTGCTATATTTTATTGTAATTATTTTCTGTATCAGTGCTCGTTTCACTCTTGCAAGAAAACCCTCAGTAAGACCCTTTCTCACTGTGTCAGTTTTCTTTTACTTTTTCCATTTACATTTGGGACATTTTAGATCACAGCTACCTGAATTCAGAACGAGTTATAATTTGGACAGTGAAAATATCGGTTATGATGACTCTACAATTGATTTATTTTTTTTTTCAAAAGATCTTTTAAACAATTTATTTTCAAACATCTTTATATTTAAAATAAATTCTTCAGATCTTCATGTCTTGACCATACGTGAATTCTTGTCACCCTCTGTACCTGAAAGGTATTAGAGTGAAATATTTTTATTTCACCATGCCTCAAATGTATTTACTTTTCTATTTGAGAATGAGAAAAAAAACATGACGGTGGTTATTATAGTTAGCGAAGTATAAAAACCAGATGGAATGAAAGATAGTTAGCTTAAAGGAAGAAGAATACATACCCTCCTACACAACATATAGCGTATCTATCCGCGGGATGGATATTACAGGAGTATCCTGTAGGGCATCGTCTTCCTCCACGTCCGCAATAGAAATTACGTAAGGAATATCCAGACCGGCATCTGTTGTCAGGAACATTCTAAACAGATATACAAGAAGGATTGGTATAATTTATTAAAACTGATGGGAAAAGGGTTCTGCTACATTGTAACAGTTTGTTCGAATGTGTCAGTGTATATTTAACGACTGATGTTGTTTTTTTTCTGAGAAAGAAATTATATGGTTACAGATATATACTAGTAACTAGAAAGAGGTACCGTGTGAGTGTAATGACAAAGTCTATGTTTTTTTCTGTTGTAAACCCCAAATGCATTGTATGTTTCCGATGAAAAGTTAAATAAGTGATGCACCTTGACACTTTGTAATAGAGATGTCTCCTTAAATTTATTTCAGTGGTTTAGGAGTTGCAGATAAAATTTTGGTTCCCCCAAATATTATAGAAAGAATAGCAGTGGCAAAGTTTTACAATGGGAAACCCCAAATATTTTTCTCATCAAAACTAAAATAGGTCTTGCATAATGCAAAACTGTTAACCGTTACGGACATTCCGTATTTAGTGATTGATTAAATATTGTTTTACGTCCTGTTCGAGAATTTTTCTCTCATACAGAGACGTCACCATATACCGGCGAAGGGTTTCAAATTTAGACCTTTACTCAGCACTTAGGGCCATTGAGCAGTGAGGGTTACGCCTACTGCGACACGGGGCCACGTTTTTAAGGTCTCAATCAGAGATGGGTAAGCCAAGTGTTTCGGACGGACGGACACAATCATCGCTAGATATCCCCGATTGAAAAGCAGGATTTTATTTTATTTTTATTTTTTTATATTTCTACCAACTCGAAATCAAACTATACATAATCAAAGCATACATGTACAATTGCGTATAAAAATATATGTTCTAATGATTGACTTACAAATGTTGCCTGAATTCTAATTTAACAATTTGCAGAGTGTGAACATTCATTTATAAGCATATAATGTGTGCAAGTTATATGCTAAAGCTTTTTCTAACATTTGCAGGCACGAGACGAATAGTCAGTCAAGCTAGAGAGTATATAGAAAATAAAGGGGAAAAATGAATTTGTTAAAGATTAATATTCAAATTATGTTTCTTAAATATGTGAGAAAAGATAAATAACCAAATTTATTGTAACATTCTAACCTGACAAGTAGCCAATGAAATTACGGTGAATATAATAACAAGGAACACAATTCGGCGATCCATTTTCAATCTTCTGAAAAAATTTCCTATGAGGCTTCGATTTTTTTTTTCTGCACTCAAATATTCCCAAGCGAATGGCGCGTGCTTGCAATTCAATCTGAAGAGTTTGTATATTTATATTAAAACATTTTTTGAACATCTGGATGCTCTTATAAATGATTTCCGCAAGGCTTATCCTAAAAAAAGCGTGATATGTTTATGAAACATATGTTAATTTGCCTATTTAGGACAAATGAACGTAAAAAAAAACTGCGTCATCGAATCCCTCCATTTAAATTAATGCATTTCACATGAAATAAATGGTATTTATTAATCACAAGTACTTTCATAATGTTCAATGTAAAATGCGATGTAAAATTAAATTAATATTTATAAAGACTTCTGTTAACATTTTCATTTAGGCAGTGATCATATTTTAGCACCCTTCCTCTTTCTTGTCCGCAAATTTATTTAAAATGTACACAATAATATATGATCCATTAATAAGGACATTTGTTTGTTTTATCATTCTAGCGCAACAAATTATTAGGACATAAAGTAATGTATGATCTCCTGAACAATCAGACTCGTATACGTTGTATGCTACATTGTTATGTTTTGAGAATGAATATAAAAGATACCCACCTAATACCGAAAAATCGTCTTGCTTTTTTTAACCTTAACGTTATGTTTTGTTCAATTTAGCTAGGAAGCGAGTATGCTCGCTAAAATGTCATTCTCGCGTATACTAGTATATATATATATCTATCACCGGGGAAAATAAGTGTAAAAACTTTCCGGCAACAATGAAACATAAAAATGCTAACGATGGAATAGCACTTTATTATAACTTAGGTCGGTAGGGTGAATTCTGGAAATCCAAAAATTGCACCCGAACAATCCGAAGCCTAGGACTTCTCTGCTTAACAATGTTGCATGTAACATATAAATAATAAAATATAACAATGACAATTAGCAAAATTTGAGCATGAGTGACAGATGGCTTAGATAGAATAACTCATGACATGTTGAGTAAATCGATTAAATTGACACATTTTGAGTTACATGGTAAATAGAATAATTAGTCTTTTATGTTGTTTTAAGTAATTACAATAGATTAAAAGTATATTTCAAAGATAGTTAAAACAGGCCATTAAAATTGTTTGTATCAAAATTTACACCGTGATAATTCCCTCTCGCTTCGAAAAATGAGACGTCCTCGTCTCAGGAATCACCGGGGACTGGCATGTGGAACACTAGGTTGTTGGTACCAGTATAGCTTGGTTGGTGTTGGTAGCGGGAGGAAAGGGTGTTGTTTGTCGACACGTCTAGTTGAGTCGTATGGTCTTCGTTCGTTTGGTCTGTTCTGTAACTTTGAAATTTGTTTATGAAGAGTGGATGTTACGGTCTGAAGATTGTCACATTTCCGTATTAGTTCACTAATTTTTGTCTTTAAGGTCTTATTTTTATTCTGTAATGCAGTTAGTTGGATGGTATGGCCTGTTGATTTAAATAATTTACGAATATCTTCGGAACTTAGGTCTTGGAATGGTAAAGATTTCACTAACTGCAATCTATCGTAATAGTCCTTTATTCTTTTTGAATCCCTGCGCCGTTTGCTTACGGACTTAGTCTGCAGATAAAGTACACTCTTCCTTTGCGTCTCCGCAACAGCAACACTCTTCGGACTATGTTTGGAAGCAGTCCGAGAAATACACATACCTGCAGTAGAATCGCATTTTGACGACTTTTTGTCAGGCGATCCTACAGACGGGTTTTCCGGGTTTGTCTTTAAGCAGGCCCGTCCTGATCCCTTGGCTTGATCCTTTTTGATCGTTGAATGATCGATGGACGCCAATGGAAATGTATTCCTTTGGGAGGAACGGTAAGGTGTTGTTGCAGAAGAGAAACATACTTTCGCATGGTGACCAAGTTTTCCGCACACGAAACACTCGGAACGTGTAGCTGGACACGTGAAAAGGTGGCCGTGGAAGAAAGTTTTCCCGCACCTATAGCACCGTGGACTGGATCCCGGTGTCGAGAAAATTCGTGCTGGTCCTGGTGTATTCCAAGGACGCGAAAGACAATGGCGCTGGAAAGATGCTGGGGAGGAGCGGTAAAATCCTTTTCTCCGGGTTTGCATGGTGTGGTTGAGGTTATAGTTGTTGGCCGTCTTGGGGAAACTCGCTTAGTTGCTGGTACTCAGGATCAAACTGCTACAAAATATATGCAGCAGTCCCGGGTGTTATACCCGGATTCTCCACCAAATTATCACCGGGGAAAATAAGTGTAAAAACTTTCCGGCAACAATGAAACATAAAAATGCTAACGATGGAATAGCACTTTATTATAACTTAGGTCGGTAGGGTGAATTCTGGAAATCCAAAAATTGCACCCGAACAATCCGAAGCCTAGGACTTCTCTGCTTAACAATGTTGCATGTAACATATAAATAATAAAATATAACAATGACAATTAGCAAAATTTGAGCATGAGTGACAGATGGCTTAGATAGAATAACTCATGACATGTTGAGTAAATCGATTAAATTGACACATTTTGAGTTACATGGTAAATAGAATAATTAGTCTTTTATGTTGTTTTAAGTAATTACAATAGATTAAAAGTATATTTCAAAGATAGTTAAAACAGGCCATTAAAATTGTTTGTATCAAAATTTACACCGTGATATATCATTCAAAATTGTATAGAAAAATAAACGAGTGTTGTGGGAATTTTTTTCTCGCTTATAAACACTAAATAACTTTCTTGCGAAAATAGGGTGTCTTTAATAATATTCAGTACTGTATTACAATGGACCTGGGTTTTGGCAGTTGACGTTTATCTAACCGACAAACAGTTAATAAAAAATAACAAACCGTTCCAGTTCAGGTTATACAAGTATAACTTAGGTAGTCATTAAATCTATACCTTAATTATTTAATTTTCTATCATTAGGTGTTAAAAAAGAAGAGAATTTCCCTTTAAGAATTACCTCAAATTGTACAAAAGTTTAATGTCTTGTCAGGCGGATTGATAGAATACTGATATTCATTATATTATGAGATGTTATTAGATAAAAAGTAATTTTCTTTCAAAACAAATCGTTAAAACTTAAATTATTAAGTAATCAAGGTTATGATTGATGATAAAATAAATTATACCTTTTAATTAGCTTTAACGGTAACATGTTTGAAAAAAGAGTAAAATATTTGCTTAAAATGGTTGATTAATTTAACAGTTAAATCATTCACAACGACTTGAACACTAAAGCGTCCGAAATTGCAATGAAAGTTTTCAGAAAATGGACTACTTTATCATAATTAACACTTATTTTCCATGGGTTTTTTTTTATCATATTTCCTTTACATTTGAGTTTTTCGGCTTTACAGTATTTTACATAATTAAATTTTTAATTATTATACACAAGTTTAAAACATGAAGAAATTCTATTTGGAGATAAGAGTTTAATTAGGAAATAAAAAGAGATCATACTCAAACTTTGAAAGAAAGATTTAGATTTTGCGGTAGATTTCTAGCGCGAACTTCCCAAACTGAAAATAAATTCAAATCATAATCTTTTTTCGCCATCGTACTTCATATATACAGGCAGGGGAAATGTCTTATTAAATCAATAAATTTAAGGGCGTATATACATGTATAGTCACTGTTTATTTGAAATGGCTTCCAATTCAACTGATTAGTCTCCAATACTTACAAGCATGTATCGCACGATTTAATACGGCAATATATGTTGAAAGCTGTACGATATATCACGCAGAACATATTTTTGAGTTTGTTAGGGGAAGATCAGGACACAGTGTTACCGTGTAACTTTCGTCAAGGCTAATTAACATTACTAATCGGCCATGAACCCCACAGCGAAATGTTTCGCTTACCTTCATGATTTGATACTATTTACAGTGCTATTGAAAACAAAACAAAAAGCTGCTCTGAAGATTTCAAAAATCTTTTTTTCAGTCTGTAAATATAAAAAAAAAAACAGCTTTATAGATTTTAAAACGAATGAATTTATTTCTTGATGATAACCATTAAAGTATGCATAAGTGAAATATTAATACATTTAAAAACATGGATATTTTTCCTGCAAGTACTTTTCAAACATTAATTCAATATTTAATTCATGTCTTCTCATTTTCCATACCGACGTCCTTAAATACAAAGAGATTGGAAAGAAGTCGTTGATAATTTACATTTAAATAATAAATATATTGCTTTCCTTTTCTCAATAATCCAATTCAGTAAACAAACACAGAAATACCTTAAAGACATTTTTTCTTATAAGATAATTAAAATAAAGAAATTGGGCGAACAAAATGCGTATTGTGCGACAGGTAAGACAGTGAAAAATTAAATATCAATTGTTAACATTTTCTTTCATACTTCATTTAACATTTCATGTAAACTTAATGTAAAACCTCCACAAATCGCATCAATCCCACAGAATTGAAATTATTCGTTTACGAAATAGCATACATACCCCAAAGTGGGCAGAAATAATTAATTCCTTTTACAAAAACACAAATTGTCCATGGTATATAAGTGGGTCTCCCCCAACCAAACCCCCTTTTTAGAATAAAAAAAAAAACATTCTTCGGTTATCAAAAAACATGGAGCAAAACTCGCTATACCTTAAAAATACATGTTTGACACAGCATTCGTATCTTTCAGAGAACATTAGAAGTCCATTTAGTCAAGGGCATACCACAAGCATGATTTTAATTCCCATACATGTTATGAGAGGTACATGTATAGCGTAGTGGTTAACGTGTTAGTCTCGAAGGAAAAGTTGATACTCGAGATTTTTATTACTTGGGTTCGAATCCCAAGATTACCATTTTTTTTCAATTATGGAATGATTTTTGCCGAAAGACCCCCCCCCCCCATTTTTATGTTTCATAACTTTAAATGGCAAGAAGACAAAATTCACACACTGAATATGACTTTAAACATTAGATGCTGTGGCATTTTGCATGCCTTGTTCTCCCATTCCTAAATATTCCTCCTGCCTTGATTTGCAAGGTCCGGTCTCGATTTTTTTTTTTTTGCCCTGCTATGCGTCACACCTCAGACGTTTAGAATTTCATCAAGCAAGTGACTTTCAGACTCGTTAATGGCCCGGCATTAAAAGTGAAATTCACTGGTTTTTCGGGTGAGACCTTAGGAATGGAGGTCCCGTGTCACGAAGACTTTGCGAGATTTTAAACCACACTTATACGACTGTAAGCGCCATGCAAAAAGCCAAATATTATTAAACTTCACTTCAAGCTGTTGTACGTTTCTATATGGGTAAAGAATTCTTACATGGGACGTTAAAGAACACACAATCATTCAATCAATCATAGAGAAAAGAATACCTTACTTCGAGGACAGCACACAGCGAAGAGGTCAACTTCATGTACGCTGCATTCGTATCCATAGGGACATGGCTGATAGTTGGGACCATCTCCACAGAAAACCCCGGGTAATGGTTGTCCTCCTCGTGGACACTCTAATTACGTGAAAGATACATTTGTTTAATGTTTATATTTGTAAAAGTATGCCATTGTTTCTTAAGGAGGCTGGGGGGTCAACAAATTAACCACAAATTAACCACCAGATTTAACTTAATTTTTTAGATATGATATCTTAAATTGTCAACTATCATTTGGCAAAGAAAAATTTCAAAAATTTTAGTTTTAAAATTTGATCATTTTCTATATCTTCATATGGAGCTCTTCTTCTAAAGGAGATCAATATAGTCTAAAAATGGCCACAACCCCCCAACCTCTTTAAGGGGAAAATAATTGCACGAAAAAAAAAAAAGATTCTACCACATTATATTCCATGTCATCAGAATTACAGGTGTTTCTAATTTTTGATTTTAAACAGGTTTTCCTATTTTAAAAAAGAACACACCTTTATTAGCAATTATGCTCGTCAAAATTTCTAGAACAAGGATAATTACATTGTATGTACATCTATAGGGATAAATAGGTAAGAAAAAAATGAAATGTTGAATTATTAATTTGTACGCACGTGGACAACATATTGCAAATCTGTCTGCTGGATCAATTTCACAGTAATATCCACTTGGACAATCCTGGCGATTTGGACCACGCCCACAGAAAACGCTTCGCAATGGATTACCCCTCGGGCATCTTGCCTGAGATTCAGCCCCAGAAAACAGCTAAAATGATAAAATTTAATTATATTAACCTGATTTATTTTAAAATAAAAGTTGAATTAAATAGAAATCTTGTTTACATGTATAATTAAGGTTACACTCCTTGTTAAGATTTTGAACTTACCAAGCTCACCGAGATCAGGAATATGAAAATCATGCCAACAAATTCGTTGATCTTCTCACCTAGTAACTAGAAGATTACGTTCAAATGTAAATGTGATTTTTATCCCGGCTGTTACGTAGAACAAGCAAAATCCGGTTCACACCTGTCAACATTTTTAGCTTTGAAAATAATGTCAAATTCGTGCAAACACAAACTGCTTCAAGCATATCCTGTTTATTGGTATAATAACTTATCTATTCAACATTTAAAAATGACAATTCGAAACTTAATTCTTTGCCCTTTGGGCAGAAAATAGTATGCCTTTCTCGGTCACAGAAATAAAAAATAATCATTACATAGGAATTTTTCAGGATTATCAATATACCTTTTATTTTAATCCGTATTTCAATAACCTATATGGGGTCCACATGACCTTGCTACTTTTTTTTCACTCTTTGCTAGGATTTTTCTGTGTCGCCGCCTGCAGAGCAGAGCGATACTTACGGACCAGGGGCCCGTTTCATCAAAAGTCGTAAATTTAAGACCTAACTTGGGTGTACTTCCGGGGCTTACGCCAAAATTTAGTCGGGCGTAATTTGCGTTGCACGAAGTAGCGTAAGATTAGTCGTAAACAATACGCTTAGACTAAGGACTAAGTCCTTGACAACGCTGCATTGCACATGCGAAAAAACAAAAACTAAAAAAACATTCGTACTGTGTACATTGCAACATACATTGTTGTTCTACAAACACTGTACACTATAGGGTCACATATACATTAGCTTAAATGAAAAATTACATGAATTTTAGGGACCTTGTAGAAAACATGCATCTTAAATCTATTAATTATAAAATATTGACTACTTACAGCATACCATATGATTAAACTCCAAAATTTATATATTTTGGAATATTTGCATCCCCCCGCCTCACCCCCTCGATTTTGATATAGGAAGAGAGAGAGAGAATACGTTACAATTGTATATACTTGTAAATATATTAACTGGACTAGTCCACTAAATTATTAAGGATCGATAAAATAATACAAAATATGCATCATCAGGAAAAAATAAAGATTTTTTTTTTCTATGACATTACCTTGTACGCATTCCATTTGTTCCTAAAAATTGTAGTATTTATTTTTTAAAATGTGGATTCTCGTTATTTTTCCCGATAAAGAAAGGCAAGTACCATCGATATTCATTTTGAAATTTTCAGAAATTTATCATTCATTGTATAAATATGAATATATTTCAACATGAATATAATGTCATACATGGGAGTAATAATTGTAAAATTACAGTCATTTCCGATTCAAGTTTCTCTGACAGCTTATTCTCAGAATCTACCGAGTGACTTCGTTGACCTCTAGTCCCTTAGGTAAAATCCTCTCTAATTTGTGTTCAGTATCAGGAAAAATCGACTTTCAAGTATATTTACGTATTCAACTGGAATCTTTTTCGTCTTTTTAACGTGAACAACTTTTTTGACGCAGGTGGGGTCCGTGATTTTTTTTCAAAGGAGATCGAGGGGGAGGGGGCAGGGTCATCAGTGAACAAAAATTCCATCTGAGAAACTTGTTGACAAGCTAAAAATCGTAATTTTCTTTCCCAAATCTGAAAATCTAATTGGGGGGGGGGGGGTTCCACCCTTCAATTCCAAAACTTCATAAATATGGTTCTCCCTACCAGCGTACTAACTTTAATCTTAAACAGGGGTCCAAGGTCATTTCATTTTACACTTACTTTACCTTAGATTTGTA
Organism: Saccostrea echinata; assembly: GCF_033153115.1. Taxonomy (NCBI): domain Eukaryota; kingdom Metazoa; phylum Mollusca; class Bivalvia; order Ostreida; family Ostreidae; genus Saccostrea; species Saccostrea echinata. The sequence goes on along the minus strand of NW_026889776.1, from coordinate 13,785,440 downwards.
CGTACATAAATAATTCCGCAAATTGCCGCGAAGAGGACTGGACCCTCCTCGACCCCCTCTAGATCCATGCGTGTAAACGTGGAGTAAATAAGATATGGAGTTTTCGAGCACGATGTTTTTTTAAAGCCTACTTGGTTTTACGACGAGTCAATAATTTTTTTTTTAAATATAGATATTAACCATGCAAAGCTAAAGAAGATAAATGTGCTTCTGTGGAAAAATTACTTTTTTCCATAAAAATGTATCCTGGGAAAAATGGCATTTTTTTCAAAATAAACATTTTTAATAGGTTTCTTTTTAGTGACTGACACAAAATGTATACCGTGCAGTGGATTTACAATATATCCTCATACTCAAAATACACAATCAAATGTGTATAAATGCAGGATTGTCAAAACTTAAGAGCTGGTGTTAAAATGAATCCCTATCTTTTATGAAGAAATTTATTAAAGTAAGTTATGTAAATACTGCATGTCAACTACCTCCCCGAGTGGGTGTACCCCCTCCCCAATTTCCGCTCCCCCAAATCCCCATAGTTTGTGATATTAAATTCTGCGTCGTTTGTAATAAAAAGACTTCTTAGAACCTTAATTCTTCTTAAAGAATGGCTAAATCGTTTTCAAATCGGCAAAGTCGCTTTATTTTATGCTTACGACCGAACTTACGCATACCAATGAGTAGACGTAAAATTTTGGCCTAACTTTAGTCCGGTGTAAAGATACGCTGGTTAATGAAACAACTGGGCGTACGACCTTTGAGGAAACGGGCCCCAGGGCCGGGTTTCACAAAAACTATCGTAAGATTTGTCCTACGATAGATCTTACGATCATCTTAAGATCTGACTTTGGACAATCGTATAGATTTGTCACTGCTGTTTCGCAAAACTATCTTAAGTATAAGAAATCCTATGACAACTCTTAAGACTAATTCCATTCTTCAATATTACAGGGAAATTTTTTTAAATATGTTTGCACGAAGTTTAGTTGTCTTTCTCTAATTTTCTTTGAAATATTGAAATAACAGTGTATCTCATTTAGTTTCTTTTGCAGATATACCCTCGGAAAAAAAAATATTTTTCAAATTTAATGTACTTTGTGTGTGTGTTGGGGGGGGGGGGGTCATAAAAACTAAATTTGAATTAATTCCATCACAAAAAATTTATTGAATAATATTTGATTAAATGTCTTTGTGCTCAGAAAATAATAGTTGCTTCCGAAATGTATGTGATGCTACTTTTAATTAAATCTACTAGTGTATCTGAACCTTTGCAAATAATGAATGGTTTTAGCAATGAATCCTTTTGAAACACCAAATCGTGTTCAAAGTTCGTTCGTAAAATTCGATGAAGGTGTCTCTGAAACGCTTCAACTACTGCAACAAAATAACAATGCTAATTTTACAGTTTCTACTGCTATTAAGAAAGCATGAAGAAAGCGTGTACATGCAGCATCAAATGTTACGGCAGTAACTATATTGAATTTTCAAACACATTCCGGTGGAATGAAGGAAACCCCAAGATTTAAAACTATTTGATTTTCATCTAATTTTGTAAGACTTTATAGTTTCTCGAAAAAAAAAATCACCACAATGTAACAAAATAAATTAATTAAAGTAAAACGTCTTAAAAATGAAAGGTAACTACACAGTTGGGAGGGTTTACAACCAAAGAAAATTGCCTTAAAATGAATAAAGTGCCACAAACATAAAGTAGTTACATTTTATGTTTTCTATCGTAATTTATTTGCAAATTATTGGGGGGTGTCATTGTTCCGGCTGGCCTGATATAGTGCATAGGATTGCTCTATCTCTAAAAAACGTTTTCTTAAAATATCCCTCAGGTCTTAGCCAAAAGATATACTCTCGACAGTTTCACTGTAGACTGAAGACAGGTATCTAGTTGTTTTAAGATAAAGATAGATCTTAAGATTATCATAAGATATGACAGTTTTGTGAAACGACTATGGTGCAATCTTAAGATAATTTTCGGTCTTAAGATTGATCTTGGTCATAAGATAGTTTTGTGAAACGGGCCCCAGTTTACCTGGCGACTGTCTAGCCGTCTGTCTGTCACACCTTACATTTCGAGAATGTAAGAAGTATGGATTTGAGATTTTGCACATATATTGCTTGGTACTATGCCTTTAGTAAATTACCATGGTTATCAATCTCGTGCCCCCTGACCTTTTCAAAAGTTCATAGTGGTATATAGCATAATTTTTGACATTTAAGATGCAAGTTTATACCATTTAGCATGTGCACTGTTTGTCATAGACATTATTTAAAATACTTAGCCTTACAATCCGCTTGATCTTTGACATTTTTTGCATAAAATACCCCGGACAGTTTAATTTGAATTATGTCTTTTGAAATTTGATAGGCAGGGTTTTGATAATTAGCATTTATTCATGTTTATGAGCTCATGATACAGTACTTTGAATCTGCAAACATTTTTAAATACTATGAAAATGCATCGGGATCGGTATTCCACAATGGATCGTGTAGACTGACAATTGCAATTAAGACAGACTAAAATCTCTTTTGGAGGAATGTTGGAAGCATGTATTAATAAAATGATATTCAGGGTTGGGGAACTATGTGTTTTTGATTGACTGATTCTATATTATATGGCATTATACCAGTCTTGTACTATCCATGGAAGTTTAGGGGTTTTTTTTCTTTGCAGGCAAACGCATAAACTATAATGTTAGTAGTTGATAAATAGCTAACTACTCCTAGATTTAATTACAAATGCAATGAAACTATAAAGCAGGCAACATATGCGTTCCTCGGTACACTCTAGCTCATTCATCGTACTAAATATTTGAAAAATTGTGTACTAATTATATTCGTTGCCTTTGCAATAAACATTCGCTAATAATTGGCTGACTGCTTGCAGTTTGTTTCACTTTTTATCTTTCTCTATACCATCGTAGATAAAACTCTGAAATTTTTTTTAAAGTTGTTCAATAACCTTCATATGAACTGAATTATACATGTATTTACATGGAAAGTCGGATAACTTCTGAAAAGATGTAAAGAATACTGAATTCCAGCCAGAAAGATGGAAACCCCTGCAAACACAAGAGTAGCTGCAGAACTGTAGCTCTCTGCTTGAGATAATTCGGACAGACAAAGCAGAGAGCTACAGATCCAAGCGTTATAAAAACCTTCGATTTACGCCGCCGCTATTTTGTCGCTCGCTTCGGGTATTATTTCTTGTATTGAATGCTTTCCCCTGCTTTAAAAGTGGTATCCAATTATTATCCATATATTTTACTCCTATTCCTGATACTTTTTATTTACCTTTCAACAGTTCCAGACGGCCGTAATATCAGTTTAAAAAATGCATTCCGACGTCGACGTTGGTGTCATCCTGAAACAACACGCCCGAGTTTTATTTATCTCATTTCTTTTTTTACATACATGTTGTATTCTAATCTTTATAGACAATATACATGATATTTAAACCTCCAGAAATTTTTATTTACAATTTCTTGACAAGTATATGTTCTTTGAATTACTTCTTTTCGCACAACCCCCATTACATGGACGTCGGAATGGGAATTTTTTAAACCGACATTTCAAAACCATAAAGGGCTGTTTGAGACCGTTGAAAGGTAAATAAAGTAGCGAGCGACAAAAAAGCGGCGGCGTAAATCGAAGGTTTTTATAACGCTTGGATATGTAGCTCTCTGCTTTGTCTGTCCGAATTTTCTCAAGCAGAGAGCTACAGTTCTGCAGCTAACACAAGAGATGTAATGAGGTGCCTAGGAGGAGTAAGCTCTTTCGTCGACCGGTAACATCAAACCATTAGCCAACTGTTTAAACTAGATTAACGAAGTAATTCATATTCAAACAAAATTTTTAGTAATGACTTAACGATTGGTATGAAATATGTCGGTCAAATTACGAACCAACATACCGCTATTTTTTTAGATGACGTCATTATAACAACAATAGAATTTGCAAAATTATAGTTTTTTTGACCGAAGTTCTTGAACGCCCTGTAATCTCAACGTTTTTATTGAAAACCTGAAAAAAATTAAAAAGCAGCATTTACTTGCTCTGCAAAATTTCACAAAGAAATGTCTTTGGTTCATCACAGTTGTTATCATTCCATGCCCATCCTTTCTCTTCTGAAAGTTCCAGGCAATTTTCGTTATTTCGGAAATTATTTGGCTCATTTGGAGCCCAGAATGTAAAAGTTATATTTGTATTTCTTGACGCCCATTTCCAAATTCCTTCTGTATTTTCATCTGTTCCGCCTACCCATACACCATCTGGAAATGTAAATATAAAAGAGAAATTATTTATTGTTATTATAATAAATACAGACGCAAACGGTTCATAACACAACGTATCCACTGGATTTGAAGTCATATTTACCGGAGGGTTAGTGTGCGTGCAGCGGGAATTGTAACGTCACAAAAGGAACCTTAAAACCACTAAACAATGGTTGCAACGATCGGAGCCAGTTGTGTATCTAAGCAGGAAGAATGTTAGATAGTACCTATCGCCTGATTAATTTCTAAATACATGTATTTCGATGACTTACAAACATCGAAAGGAAGTTATAGCTTATTATGTGGATATTTTTAATCTTTCTACGACATAAATTCGTTAATGAAAAAGGTTCATCATGCAGTCTTCAATGTCTTTTTTTCTTCAAAACCAAATATAGAATAGGTGACTCGTTCGGTGATGAATGCTTGTTATTCACCAGAAAAATATCAAAATTCACCGAGGCTTCGCATCAGTCAATATTTATATTTTTTTCTGGTGAATTCGCCTCAGTCAAAATTGATATTCATAACCAAAATCAGAAAGAGTTCATAATTATATGTATATTATTTTAAGGATACTAGTATTTTTCAAGTTTTACAGGAGTGCATCATGTACAAGTATGATATCATAATTCGCCATTTTAGCATGATGGTTATGTAATCCTCTACTTGAAGACCATTTTTCTCAAGTTCAAAAACTTATGAACACAGTATTCTTGTATGTAAATGAAATTCATTTAAAATAAATAAAAAAAAAATAAATATAATGAAAAATACTGCATTATGTCGTTTGAATTTTCAGATGTTTCTTTCAAATAAAACTAAAATAAATGTATCAGTAATTATCTGCATTTTATAAATCATATCAACAATTATACTCTCTCATTAACAATATTTTTCTCAAAGATAAAGCTTTATCCCACTTCTTTAGTTTCCAGAGTTCCATGTTTTAATTTAACGAATTTTTTAACAGTAAAAAAGAGGTACCTCTGATTATGTTAGCTTCTCTTAGACTGATAATGCTGTTTCGGATGAAATTATTCTCATCTACAGTCTCTATTTCTGCCAAAGTTCCCCCAGTATCACTACACCATACCTAAAAAATAAAAATAAAATACTGATCATATTAACTTCACTGATTCCTGAGATCAAAAACAAAATCATGTATTTGGTTCCGCGATATCGACGGATATTTTTTTTTAATTTACCTGAGAATCATTCCAAGTCCTCTCGGTCAGAAATAAGATATAGATTGAATTTCCATTCGAGGACCAGAAATGTGGAGAAACTACAAGAAAATATGATTACATGTTTACTCCTTTTATTTTATTTTATTTTTTTTTTCGAAAATGTTATTTGGTTGTCCCCTCTTGGAATAAAGCAATAATACTGAATGTAATTAATTAGTAGCCGTGTCTTCAATTTCATTTAAAAAGTAACCTTGGAATTCTAGGTTCATAAAAATGCGCTAAACACATCAAAGAACCGATTCAAAGAAACGAAACTCAAGCGATTCTACTTTTTATGCACTTTTTTCAGATTTTCATTTTATATTTTGTGAGGTTGGAAGAAATTTTATTGATTCACATGGGTAATAATTAAGGAATTAAAAATATTTCCTGTTTTACACTGAAATAATCGGAACTTACCAATTATATTTTTTAAACGGCTTATTTGCAGCTGGAGTGACTTGTTTTGTTCTGTTAAATATAATTCATCATAAATTAAAAAAAAAAACATACATCATGCATTAGTTTGAAAAAAAAAATCAATCAACTGAAATACTGGTTTTGTTCCGTTTGAAATATTTCAAAAAAAATATGGCTCATACATTGATATTTTTTTTTAAATTTAACTTAATAAATACAAGCATAAATGTATTCAAAGAATCACTGCTTCTGCTGAAACCGTATCTTTGTAGAAAAGGTAACTCACCAATTCCTTTCTCCTGACCCTCCTGTATACTGCCCACTAAATCATAAAGATATAACTTAGATAATTGGTACGTTATATCGTTTACATAATCTTAAATTTTGATAATGTTCGCGACTAAATTTTTTACTCTTTCCAATTTATTTTTCATTTTAAATGACCGTTATCTAAGGGGGAAAATAACTACATGACACAATATAAGATTGATAACGAACGGTGAACAATTTATGAGAATGTCAATTCTCAAATGTTGAGCCACTAGGTACACCACATGTTCCTGAATACTAAATCGTCTTTTGGAGTTTAACCATAGATATAAAAAAAAATAATACTTAAAGATTATATTTACTAGGTAAAAAAAATCACTACACTAAGAAACTAAGAAAAATAATAATTAAAGCTCTACAAAACGTAAAGTCTTTCTTTAACGCTTTTGATTATCAAAGAGAAATCTAATTTATAATTGAAATGCACACAATTTCAGCATACCTTGGGGGCAAAATTTGACAAAAATGGCCTGTTGAGAGTTTATTGAAGAATAATATTTTTTTTATCAGAGTTATCTCACTTATCAGAGTTTCAATGAACCTTAAATTCAGGTCAGCGATTTCATTTTTTTTTTGGCCGTTCCTTATTGCTACAAAATAGGCAAGTGTTATAAAAACCACGATGATAAAACTTACGACATCTCTTATTGAGCTGCACAGCAAACAATGATGTCATCGTGACAAAACCACTTAGGAAAACAACACTTATTACAATGGCTACCCAAGTTTTCATTGATACCCCATGTGTTTCAAATTTGTTACTTTCTTTTTCAACCCCTTTAATCTCCTTCAGGTTTGGTTCCACAGCGTAGGTGTTTTTGAGCTTAAAACAATTAGAAAAAAAATGAAAGAGTAATCAGTGTTTCAGTAAATGAACGTATTTATATGATTACGTAACATATACATTAATTTATGTATAATTCCACAAAGTAATTAAAAAATTAATATATGGTATTAAATTGTTTTTTAAAAATTTCCAAAAACATAAGGTGAAGCAGACGGTTAAAACAAAACATTCTGTAATATTCGTACCCGTTCATATCTGCCATCATCTTTTTGTTCTTTCTAAAAAAAATCAAGTTTGTGAATAACTTTTATCAAAGAAGTTCAAGAATGTCATGTTTAACGCTTAGTACGTCCGTCCTTTTTGCTTGTAAGTCAATATGTCTGTCAACAAAAATCACACAAGGAACTGTACTGGAAAATGGATCAATTCGATTTTTTGGGAAAAGATCCCTCGAGAAGATATGGCAAAACTGACACATTATATTACATACTTCTATTCCATTCTAAAGACCATCTTTCTGCATATATTGTATTTATTTATTTTTTTGAAAAATGTAACATTTTTGCATATAAATTCAAAAAAAAAAAGGGACAAAATTACAGCTATTTTATATTGCCACTTACCAGGGATTCATACGACTTGTCTACAGTGGCTAAAAATGTTGGATAATGATATTCGTTCTGGACCTCAGCCTGTTACATACAATAGATAATACGCATAACTCCTAGATAATCTAGTATTTCAAATATTATTCTTTTATATAGGATAAAAGGCTAAAAAAAAATGTGAGCAAAGAACGAGGGCGCTTTTGAGTGGCATTCGGCAGGAATCACGGCCTACTTGAAAAGTGAAAATTTCATTGATCTATCACACGAAATTTTAGCATTCTTTTGATCATTTGGGTTCCTGTGAAATAGGAAAGGGAAATATTTTCCCGAAATTGTATCCTGAATTGCTAAAAAATATCTTGAAAATAGGGTAGATGATTCATTTGGTACAAAATGTCACATTTTTAAACAAGTTTTTTCTAAAAATTTGCCATCTCTGGGTCATCTCTCCATGATTTTCAAACGTTATTTGTATGAATTTTAATTCAAAGAAACAAACAATCATTTGTAAAAAATGGAGAAAATACCCAGACACCATAAAAGCGAAAGCAATTCTTCCAATCTACTAATACTTTAATATACACATGTACTTGTAATTGCATTTAACTATAACCTTATTATCTTGTAGGTGTTTATTATTTATGTGAAGCATTACTATCTTAAAGTTTGATCATTAAGATAAGCGGACCTAAATATTACAATTTGACATTCAAACTAAATACAAATGTATAACATTTTCCTATGTGCGTAGCTTTGTAAAACCTGTCCAGCTGTGGTCAACCGACCAAATCGTGGACATTTAAACTATAAATGTTTCGTACACATGATTCCTGCAGATCACACGCCAAACACGCCCATCTTCTTTATAATCGCTTAAAAATGTACATGTTTATTTGTTCGAGTTCTTGGTAAAACGTGTGTGTATGTGTGTGTTTCTTGCTTTGTTATCGTTTTAACTTATGATTATTGAATTTTGTACTAACATAAGTTTCGTTCATATCCCCTTTGTCTCTGATTAGTCTTTATAGTTCCCAGGTGTTTCACTCCATTCCTTCTGATTTTTTCTGAAGAAGGAAAAAAAATCAAATTACAATGTAATACTACCAATTTATAACATATTAAGAAAATTTGTTTTGAGATGAATGATGCTGATTTCCTCTTTCATCACCCATGCAAATACTGTCAAATGTAGTAATAACTTTGTTAAACATCCTTACTCGAAAAAATGACAATTGGAAAAAAATCTTTTGAAGTAAGATACAACATATATTTAAAATACACAGTTCTTAAGAGGATATAATTATTTTTTCTTTCAAATTTTCTGTCGCCCGCGTGGCCCAATGGTTAGAGCGTTTGCTCTAGAGTCGCGGAGTAAAGAGTTGATCCTTACATCGCGGGTTCGAATCCCACTGTGGGTTGGAGACCGGTCCTTCGGATGAGACCGTATAAACCGAGGTTCCATGTCGCAGTAGGTGCTGGCACGAAATAGATCCCTCACTGCTCAATGGCCCTGAGTGCCGAGTATAGGTCAAAAATTTGCAGCTCTCCACCGGCAAGTGGTGGCGTCTCCATATGAGTGAAAATCTCGAAAGGGACGTTTAACAACAAACAAACAAACAAAAAATCTTTCAAATTTTCAAGTGACAAAGAAAAAATCAATTTCTGAGTAGGTGACAAAGAAAGAACTTTTAATAAAAGAGAATGGAGATAAAGTTGAATTGAGACTTGTCCTTGTAACGATTTTTATGTAAATAACATTTCCTCTTCCCAACCTGATTTTCAATTAATTTTGGTAAAATTTAAAAAATCAGATTGATAAATCAATTTATTCTTAAAAGGCAAAGGACAACTCATGACTATCAGATTTAAATAAATAAATTAAAAAAAAAATTGAAAAGATAATTTTTTTAAGTTATCATATGGATATAAAATTAGCAGTTCACACATTTCAAGTTAATAATCCTCTCAATACTGGTGATAACAAATGAATATAATTAGATGTATTCTTTTTAAAAAAAAAAATCACATTTTTTTTTTTTTTTACTATTTTAATTTAAAGCATAATTATAAATAATTATAAATATAATTTCATTCACTTAGGACAAAGCTTTAAAAACATACCTTGTATTTGTCGATGGTCAGAGTGTCTATGACACTGAAACACCGGAAGGAAAGGGATAAGTAGAATTTATCCGTGACTAACTATGTATGTAGGTATAGTATATGTACTATTTGTACCGATGTATTTATATTTATCGTGCCGGCAGAGTATTGACTAATCCAACGTATCCCTCCCAACCTGTTTCTAATGGCTTCTTTATATTTTTTTTTTTTTTTGGTGAAAATTATCAAAGCTGTCCGAAATGAGTACTTATCTCTCATTATGATAAGCTGCAGAGCTTGCATCAATAATTAAAAATAGTTCGGAGACCCAAGTGGATAGATAGAGAGACAGTAGGTCAAACGGACGGAGAGGAAACCTCCTGTTCAACCGGAAGGGGACGCATTAATCAATCATTATGAAGCACAGATGACTCAATTACCTACATGGTGTTGTTTACTTGATTCTGACATTTGACCTGTGTCTAGGAATTAGTAATGTTTACTTAAATTAATTTAGAAATGGAAATAATTTTAATATTGCTAATGGATCCATCGTGTACTCTTTATTTTCAACATTATGAAAAGAAAAGTTTTCCATGAAATAGTTTGTTTATTTTCATATAACAAATTACAATTAGCTGTTACATTTATCCCACTTCGTATGAGAGCGCAATATGAGTGCCATCAGATCTCAATCCTGATTAATGAGTGGTATTTTCCGTATATAAAATTTACTACAGTTTTTATAAACACACTTAAAACACTTATGATTAAGATAAGACAAAAGTATTTAAAATCAACATACAGGTATATGGTCCTTCAATCTACTTATAATCTGAAGTATCATACCACTCTATTTCAAGTACCTATAGGAAATACTTTTTATCAACAAGACTTACTAAAATATAGATCATCAAGTGTTATTCAGTGTAACTGACCATTATTTCAAGAAGTTGTTGATATATGAAGAGAAGTGTTATATTTTTCTTTGGATAATACATATATGAGCCAGTTCATAAATTTGTGAGGTTTCTTTTGTGCCTTTATGTAACAAGTAAAATATAGTTGGAAGCCAATTCTTTATCTTATATTCTATGTTTATCTCTTGTTTCACTAGAAATTTCTTTCAAGTTTTAAAAATTTTTTCTATACCTGTGTAATAATGAACTTTGTTCTGTTTATTTATAATATTTACTACCAGTCCGTAATGTTACTTACCTCATGTTCTATATCCCTATCAGTGCTTTTACTGTAACCTTTTGACTTTGTAAAAAAAAAAACGCTTATTCATATTGTATGTATAAGGTTTAGGATGGCTTTTATATTATTGACAAACATCTTTTTTCTTCGTCAGGTCAATCGGGATAAGATTTTATTTCAGTCTATGATATGACTAACTTGATGAGGTCAACCGATGTAAGGTATTATTTCAATCTATACTATGACCAACGTCATGGTGTTTTGTCTGACAAAAGACAACGACTTAAACATCTCTACAATTTTAAATATCAGACGATAAACAAACCTTGCCCATAAACAATTAAAATCATTCCGCGCACCAAACGATTGCCCAGACATTTTCAAAAAACCCTCAAAATCAAACTATATCGACGTGCCAGTCCCACATAGATTCTGATGTCAGATCCATGCCAATTTTTTTAGGACATGTTGTCTTTAATATCTCCAATGGGAACAAGCAAATGAATGACACGTCGTACATGCAAAACCTAACTTAACTGAACTTAACTTAAAACCACTAGTGATGGAAAATCGGAAAAAAATTAGGATCGATTATCTGTAATAATCAACTGGGCATAGTCGATTTATAATTGAAATTTTTACCTTAAATAAATATAGAAAAGTTAAACTTATTCAGATTTCAGGCAGACTTTTACCAAAAAATCATTTAATTACATATAATATTCAAAAACGTTTATTAATTTTTCTTTTGATGAAATGGAAAATAACATTTCTTTGCTTCAAAAAAAAAATTAATGTATTGAATCAGAAAGGGAATTTATTTTTAAAAAATATTAAATATAATACTGAATTGGTATATTACTGATATAAGTCCCAACTTTCATTACATGCATTTATTTCTTGGAATTACAAGTTTAAAAGTAGTTATCCATAAATTAGACTTGTATTTCTGATAATAATTACGTTTACAGATTGTCTATACAAAATGTCAAACCTCGTAATATTTTCCATTTTCTGTTATTAGTCTGACCCTACATTCAAACAGGGCGGTAAAAATATCAACATGGCATGGATTCCTTCGATATTTTAAACATTCATTACTACTTTTAAACTCTTTGCATTAGGATTTGGTAATAAAAGTAAGGTATGACAATTTTGTTTTTTGTTAGCGATGTCGGCGACATTTATTTTTTAATCGATGAGTAGCATTGAAGAGCTCCTAACAATCGACAATCGATATTGTCAGCGACAATCGTTCCATCACTAAAAACCACCAACTTAGACCAAATTATAACCCTCCAACCAATAGAGAGAGAGAGAATCTCACCTCTAGAAAGCGACAGCGATTAAATTTTTTCCATATTCACTATTATGTTTATTGCTTTCTTTGTCCTACACGTTAAGTCAATAAAAGTATTTGGAACAAAATGGTTGAACTGCATTGAGGATATTTGAGATTAATTACAAAGAAAATGGGCATTACAATGTTAACTACGCCGACAAAGGGGCGTAACTTCTACAAAACTTGAAGTCGGACCAACACTATGTCAGCTTTGTGGCAAAGAGAGAGAAAGTTAAGTTACGCCGATAAACAAAAATACCTTGTGGAAATGTAGAAGTGGAACCTTCACTACACCAGCATTGTAGGATAGCGAAAAAGAATTAGTTACGTCGTTAAATGGTCAGAACTATTCGAAAAGTGGAATTGGGATCTGTCACTATATCAGCTTTGCAGCAAAGTAAGAGAAAGTAGGTCAATCGCCTTATTTCAGCAAGAATCCAAACGTACAACATTGCAAAGTGTGAACTCCCATATTAATCCATGTTTTCTAAGGATATCATATTATCTGTGCTCAATATTTATTAATTGAAACATATTTATATACTGTGACATTTATGTTCGGACACGAAAGAGTACAGGTTTTCATCTTCTCTTTCCGTAACATAAATTAATATATTTCCTTGTTTTTGATGGGATTTTTTTTAACAAGGTGTCATTTCTGTTCAGACACGACAGAGTCCGGGCTTTCAACTTCCCTTTCTTTAAGATAAAATTAACATTTTTCTTGTTTTTGAAGGGATGTTTTTTTCCGAACAAATCATGTCAGTCTTAATCTTCACAATGTTGAAGTTTTCTTACAGAATTCTCCGAAATCTATAAACTTCATAAGAGAACGGTGGGAATTTCAATTCCATTAATTACAATGGGAGAATAGCATTGTTTGATTTTGTTCCCAAGTGGGAAATAAAATACACTGTTGCAAAACGGAATTATTTCTCCCATGTAAGACAGAGGTCCTAAAAATGAAGAAGCTTTTATTTATTAATTTCTTTTAAGATCATAGGAGAAATTATCCTACAATCATTCCATTTTACGAGACATTCATTCAATAACGACAGACTTATACCACAATGTAACACAATAACAATGTGTTTTTTTTTAAATTTCTATAGCAAAGTGATACTTTTTAGATGTCTGAAAATAATTCAAATTTCATTGGTCAAGTTTCTGTTAAAACAAGCATTCTGAGAGTATATCATTAGCAATACTAGTCCCCTATCGGCAAGTGTAATCTGCTTCCCGTTAAAAATTGAAAATGCCATAATTCCGTCAAAAATCAATGAAGCGGAACGAAATGCAAACTTGATCTATAACTCATCAAGGTAAAGTCACATACCAAAAATCAGCTCAATATCTCATTCTGCAAGCGTTTAGAAAAAAAAATTGCGGAAAACCCTGAAAAATTGAGAAGGTCGTAATTCCGTAAAAATCATTGAAGCGGAACGAAATGCAAACTTGATTTGTAACTCATCAAAATACACTCGCATACCAAAAATCAGCTCAATATCTGCAAGCGTTTAGAAAAAACTGCGGAAAACCAAGTGGGACAGACTGACAGACAGACGGATACACGGACAGGCAGACTCAGAGGAAACCTATAGTCCCCTTCGGTTTCACAGGTAGGGGACTAATTAATAATAAAACAGAAATATACCCCATCAAAATACTTATTGATCTATATATAATACTTAAAACATTGCTGTGACGTCATGCCTTTGTTCTTGCAGTCTAAAAATTTACCTGTAGCCGTCCGATAATAATAATTACCAGTCCAATAATATATTATCGGACGGCAGAGATAACAAAATCGGACAGTATTTAAAAACCAAAATGTAGAATGAAATCAAGTATTAATATGCCCAAAAACAAAAAAAAGGTTAGATAAAAAACAAATTCAGGGAAAGCAAATGCAAGGAAACTAATTTGTTACAAAACAGCAAATCCGTGAAGAAGGAAAACGAGTTTAACCTCAAGGCGAAAACAGTAACAATTTCTATTGGGGCTAAGTATTTTCGATACAGCACTGTAAATAAGCGAATTTTAATACATTTCCGATGAAGAATTTGTGAATCTCTCCATTTAACGAGGTTTGTCGCCGATAACCACACTTTTAAAACCAGAGATTTTGATTATATCCAACTAAAATTTCAGATAAAACCCCGCATTTTTAAATTCCATAGTGATGATATCATCCAACACAATCAATGTCAGATGAACTTAATAAAACAATGAATGTCATGTTCCAAATAAAAATAAAACCCTTCAACATCTGACCAGCGTCCATAATTCATGCTAAGCTAAGCGACTGCCATTGAATGAATGAAATGAAACCAAAGAGTTCACTCACTGTTTTTAACGTTTAAAGAAAAAAACCTTTCTTTTTTTTCTTTTGTCTACTTATAATAGATGGTTTCAGGTATAAAAAAACACTATTGATGCCAGAATTCCTATTGTGTAATTATCGGACTCCTCCAGGTAACTTTTGGACATTTAAATGGCAATGTTTTAAGTAAGATATATGCCTCATACAATTCTATATGTAAAATTATCAGACTGTTTTCGGCCCTAACGGGCCTCAAACAGTCTGATAATTTTACATATAGAACAATATTCGGCATATATCCATTACATATCAATATACATGAAATATTATTTATGTTTTCTAGTGTGATTTCACAAGTTCACTGAAGCTAGTTTTTTGCACATACTTAGAATGTCTTATAATCCAAATCATATCAATATTATAAAAGTTAGCACTAACAACAGGTTTGATGGATGAATTTGTCATTTATTATACATGTATAAATGATAACAGATAATTAAAAGATAAATCAGATAAAGGGGAGATCACTTTAACACAATACATCGCTAAAAAGTTTTGAGTAAATCTCTACAAAACATTATTTGATCTCCCCAGTGTATCAAATTACATTTAGAATTTCCAAATTAACAATCCAGTATCCAAAAAATAACAATGAGCAATTATGGTGACAAAAACTGCCATGGCAGATACAAACTCAGTCACTGCCAAAATATATAGAGGATATTCAATGTTTTGTAGATGAATATGGAATTTATTTCACGAGTGGGACAGGATTTTTAGATATTTTCACGAGTGCGAAGCACGAGTGAAAATATAAAAAAAATCCTGCCTCACGAGTGAAATAAATTCCATATTCATCTACAAAACATTGAATTTTCTGTTTATTACATTTTCTTTGATTTTCCCTTTGTCTTTTCTGCACACAGTGTCATAGGCTTGACGTCATTGTTGAGCGGTTGAAACGTCATAGTTTAGAAGTTGTGTGATTGTAAACATTAAATAGCATGGATTTTAGCAACATTTTTGGGAAGAAATTTGCAGTTTTAGCTCTATCGAGATGCTTATCACTATCTCTATCTTATGACAGGCCAGAAATTTTTTTTACTTACTTTGATATCCTTTCACACTGTGAGAGAATATCATTTTTGGTATCCTTTCACACTGTGAGAGAATATCACTTTTATTCAATTAATAAATCACAGTATTTCACTGTTGAAAATGTAATAAAAACATGCATTTAACTTTTTTTTTTTTCAAAATTGCAGGATCAAATCTAACAGTACAGAGGTGGAATAATGACTGGGGTGGTTGGTGGGTAACACTTGGAAAACCCCTCTTACGATTTAAAACAAAAAAAAATGGCGTAGAAAACTACACTCAGTGTCTCTCTTGATTGGGTGATAAAATTACCCCCCATCGACCGCTCTAATATTGACACAAAACCAAAACACGGATAAATACGGATTAACATGTTACACATAAACAAACTAAAAATAATCATTACATGAGTACATAAATGCTATTATTTACAATAATATGTTCTTCAGTGAAAGTTCACTGTAGCTAGGTTTTTGAACATACTTAGAATGTCTTGTAATCCATATTATATCCATATTAAAGTTAAACACAAACAACAGGTTTGATGGATAATTTTTTTCATTTATTATACATGTATAAATGATACCAGATAATTAAAAGATAAATCAGATAAAGGGGAGATCACTCTTACACAATACATCACTGAAAAAGTTATGAGTAAATCTGTACAAAACATCAAATTACATTTAGAATATCCAAATTAACAATCCTGGGGCCCGTTTTACAAACAAACAACTAAAACCAAAATTTTATTAATGTAACAATTTAATTTAAATTGAAAATGGTTTATCTTTTTTAAAGGAATGTAGAAAGATATATTTACGCTAGAAATTTTAAACAAAATCATTAATTCTGTAAAAATTAACAATCAACTAAAGCTTTTGGTCTCAGTCGTAAGTTGTTGATGAACAAAAAAGGTGGCAGACAAAAACTGCCCAAGTACAAGCATGTAATATTTGTACCTACTGCCCACCAATTTACTAACCACTACTTCTCCTCGTGAAGGTGTTAGGCGATAAAATTACACAGTGAACAACAAGAAAAAAAAGCTTGATGCAGGTGTAATCATCTCTGGGGATCTTCAGTTTATTTCTTTAAAAAAAGTTACCGTGAAATGTTAAACAAAATCATCTGTATTTATCAATACAAGTTGTCCAAACATGAGCTCTCCCCACTGAGCAAAGGAAGCAAATTCTTTCCCAAAAGCAACAATGCTGGAAGCATTCTCCTCAAAGACTTGGTGAGTTTACCAGGAAACTCGGAGTATTGTTACAAGAAATGCGATGATGATTTTATCATATTCAATAAAACCAAGCAGAAAAAAATTTGAGAACAAGCATATGAAATATCGTCATCTTCTGTGAACTTTCTTGTAACTGCACTTTACAAAAGTCATAAATTTCAAAACCTTAACAATCTTAACAGCAATTGATATTTAAAACCTTCAAACAACTTGCGGTATTAACACATAGAGAGGGCTCATTGTCTAGCCGTATTTAAAGGATTAATTAAGAAGAAAGAATTCTTTAGACATGTAACAAATACCACAGAACATCCATTCTGAATGCAACACTTGATGCTTTGTAGACTCACTTGTCAAAGCGAGGTTACTCTTTTTCTAAGATCAATGCTAATATTAAAGATTGATTGATTGTATGTTGTTTCACGTCCCATTCGAGAATTTTCAATCATATAGAGACGTCACCATACACCGGTGAAGGGCTTCAAATTTTGACCTTTACTCGGCACTCAGGGCCATTGAGCAGTGAGAGATCTTTATCGTGCCAACGCCTGCCGAGACACGGGGCCTCGGTTTTTTTAAGGTCTCATCCGAAGGACCCGCAACTTTCACTTCAAAGTGCCGAGCGCATGGCGAAGAAACAGTTGCTACCCATTTTTTATCGACTTAGGTCAGTCGCGGCCGAGATTCGAACTCACGACCTCCCGATCACGGAGCGAGCGCTCTACCGACTGAACTACCGTGAACGGTGCTAATATTAAAGAAACGATCAACGAAAACCGATCAAAACTCATCCCTATGATGGACCCTAGATGAGGCGATTTAATAGCCAGTGAAATAATCGACGACCCACTGCATCATTTGTATTGCAATCTGCTCTATACAAAAACATAAATTATTAGTCTGATTTGGAATGTCGGATCTTATTAAATCTCCTACAAGTCTGGTTCAGTCAGGTCGCTCATTTTCACAAATTGGGATGGTTCGATATAGGTTCTATGAATATAAATCTTAAATGTTATCGTGTAGTAATTAGCCCGCATGTTGACAAAACGGTAACATTGACAGAAAAGAGAAATTTTAGGAAACCAACTTAACAGTTGATCATAATTCAAATTCAACATCATGTAAACTGCTTTAGAATGGGCGTCAACATTCTAACTTCCACGCTAAAACCAACATTTCCGCGTATATTTTGTAAACCTGCATGTATTTACTTGTAAACCAGCTGGGAATAACATTTAATTACAGTTTGCAAATGTATTTTCGGATGTTCTGGTGAAAAAATTCCTCAATAATATACAATTTTCCCAAGAATTCATCTTTGAATTATTGCTACTTTAACAAGTTTCCTCATAAAAAATGAGGTACATTTCCAGGCATTTGTGCAAGATACCAGAGTGTGGTATTTCCTATATAGTCCTGTTTGAGATCATCTGATTTGTCAATATCACAATTTTTGATGTATTTATTTTCCAAGACATTTAAAAAACAGTTTAGAAATAAAAAGTAATGTTAATATTATGAATATTTTTACATATTACGAAGAGATCGAAACATAGATATTTGAGGAACGTGTCTTCAGACCTTAAAGTAAGATGTACATGTACGTCATCTAGTAAAATAAATAAAATTACTCCATGTGTAATGACGCGTTCATATATTTAATAAATCTCGCTAAAATAAAAAGGAGATTTTATTATCTTACAGTCTTTAAATAAATCAATTACGTCTCATTTTGAAAACAGGGTTCCGAATCCGTTAGTTATGATGTCATCAGCGTGAACTACATTTCCAGAAAAGATAAGATGAATTCTGCTTATTCATTTACTCTATAATTAGTGATTCGTTAATCTGATACATACGATAACCAAAATATCATAGTACTTTATAAATTACATGTCATTTGAATACAAAAAAAAAATCCTCACCTTTTCTGATTATAGATTCGGTTAACTAATACATTGACGTCAAAGGGCGGTGCAACAATGTTCTGTATATTATTTTTTGCTTGTTAAAGGTTCAACGTTCCCCAAACGATTTTACCGAAGAAGTCTTTTTTGTACGGAAAATACATATAATTTCAGTATACCTTGAGAGGCAAACCTTGCCAGTGATTGTTTTTACTTGACAATTCTAATTAAGAATGATAGTCGTTTATCATTAGTATGCATGGGTTATCTCTCTTGTCAGGGAGTCAATGACCCTTGTAGTGATCAAGCAAATTTGAGTAGAAAAAAGAGGAGGAATGAAAAGGATCAAATTTGTTTTACATGAAGCATTCATGATTAAAAAAAAAATAAAGTACATTTGCCAAACAGCGTTAAGATCAATACCCTGCATATACATCATAATATGACACGGTAGAAAAGGCAGAGTGACTGACTTATTATTTGTATGTGTCATTTCAATATTTCAAAACAGTTGGTAGAGCGCTCGTTCCGAGATCGGAAGGTCGTGTGTTCGAATCACGGCCGCGACTGACCCGAGTTCATTGAAAATGGGTAGCAACTGCTCCTTCGCCAAGCGCTCGGCACATTAAGGTGAAAGTTGCGGGTCCTTCGGATGAGACCTTAAAAACTGAGGCCCCGTGTCACGGTAGGCGTTGGAATGATAAAGCATCCTCACTGATCAATGGCCCGAAGTGCCGAGTGAAGGTCTAACTTTGAAGCCTGTCACCGGTATATGTTGACGTCTCTATATGAGTGAAAATATCTCGAACAGGACGTAAAACATATAATCAATCAATATTTCAAAAGTTAAAGGTAAAATTAGGGATTTTTCAGCAACAAGTTTTAATGCACTCTGCTATAAGCTGACACTAACCATTTACAATACAGATTACCTCATTATACTACTCCGGACATATGGAAATTGAAGGGACCAGCACATTTTTATTAGCTCTACTGGTCAGAGACCAGAAGAGCTTATGCGATAGTAAGTTGTCCGTCGTCCGTCCGTCTGTCTGTAAACAATTTTTCAAAATGCTACTCCTCCTACAGTTTTAGACTGATTTCAGTATAACTTGGCACACAAGTAGATTACACTAAGATACATAATTCTGTTTATTATATACCCAAGTGTGTATCACTCAATTTTACTGTAGATTTCGTACAATCACGTGACGGTGTGATCCGACTTTCCGGATCACCACACTGTGGTTTTCTGAATCCATATCAACCCTCTCTGAAACTGATGACGTAGTACACAGAAACATGACGTTATTTTTCATGCGCATCAAAAAGTTCCTTGAAAAATGCTTTGTTTAATGGAAAAATCTTATATAATTGATCTCAAAAGTTTTTTTAAAACTATATTTTGCTAGTTGTAAGGGAGGGTATATAATAAATTTATCATTATAACAGTAACTTGATCCAAAGAGCCGTATCACGTCTCGTTGACAGGCGCGGATCATCAGATCAAACTCGACGCTTCGCGTCTCGTTTGATCTGATGATCCGCGCCTGTCAACTCGACGTGATGCGACTCTTCGGATCAAGTTACTGTTATAATAATGTATATGTATCAGTTTTTGATTTCGATGAACGGTGTTGCCATGGTTACTAAAAATAGAAATTTCTGTGAAATACATTCAAAATGCTACTCCTCCTACAGTTTTGGTCTGATTTCAATATAACTTGGCACACAAGTAGAC
Source organism: Saccostrea echinata (assembly GCF_033153115.1). Taxonomy (NCBI): domain Eukaryota; kingdom Metazoa; phylum Mollusca; class Bivalvia; order Ostreida; family Ostreidae; genus Saccostrea; species Saccostrea echinata. The sequence goes on along the minus strand of NW_026889776.1, from coordinate 13,764,823 downwards.
TACACAAGATACATAATTCTGTGTATCGGTTTCCGATTTCGGTGAACGGTGTTGCCTTGGTTACTAAAAATAGAAATTTCTGTGAAATACTTTCAAAATGCTTCTCTTCCTACAGTTTTAGTCTGATTTCAATATAACGTGGCACACAAGTAGACTACACTAAGATACATTATTCTGTATATCGGTTTTTGATTTTGGTGAATGGTGTTTCATGGCACACAAGTAAACTAAACTAAGAGACATAATTCTGTGTATTGGTTTTTGATTTCGAAGAACGGTGTTGCCATGGTTACTAAAAATAGAAATTTCTGTGAAATACATTCAAAATGCTACTCCTTCTACAGTTTTGGTCTGATTTCAATATAACTTGGCACACAAGTAGACTACACTAAGATACATTATTCTGTATATCGGTTTTTGATTTTGGTGAATGGTGTTGTCATGGTTACTAAAGGTAGAAATTTCTGTGAAATACATTCAAAATGATACTCCTCCTACAGTTTTGACCTGATTTCAATATAACTTGGCACACAAGTAGACTGCATTGGGAAACATTATTCTTTATATCAATTTTTTTTATTTTGATGAAGTGTTGCCATGGTTACAAAACATTGAATTTCTTTGATATACTTTCAAAATATTAATTTGCCTACAGTTTGGACTGATTTTAATATAACATGGCATGAAAGTAGACTACAGTGAGATACATAATTAATTGTCTTAATTGTTTTTGGTTTTGTATTTTGATGAATAATGTTGCCATGGTACCTAAAATCGAAATTTCTCTAAATTCTTTTAAATAGCTACTCCTTCTACAGTTTTAGTCTGAGTGCAATTCATCTTGCCACAAAAAGCGAGTAAAACAAGAATTACTATTTATTCATTGCTGTTGCAAAGTTTCAAGTCCAAGTGCTACTTTCTCTTCCTTAATTGTTATAAGTACAAACCAGTAGAGCTACAGTCTCGACAGAGACTTCTGGTTTATAAAACCAAAGGTCAAAGCAAGCGAATGACCATAACAGACGTTTTTAAACGCTTATCCCGATCTGAAATACTTACACGAACCCAAATCAATCACAGAATTCATTTCTAAATTACGACACTTGAAGTAGCTCGCGTGGGGCAGTGGTAAAAGCGTTGGATCCAGACTCGCGGAGAAAGATCATCCTTACCTCGCGGGCTCGAATGCCACATAGGGACTTGGAGATTGGTCCTCCAGATGAGATTGTATAAATCGAGGTCTCGTATCACAGTAGGTGCTGGCACAAAAAGATCCCACACTACTCAAAGGCCATAAGCGCCGAGTACAAGTCCAAATTTGAAGCCTTCCAGCGAAAAATGGTGGCCTTTCAATATGAGTCAAAAATTCTCGAAGGGACGTAAAACAAACAAAAGACACTTGAATAGCGATATTAAAAACCTTGTTCATTAAAAATTTATTTGATCTCATTTTTTGGTTTAAGGAAAAAAGTCGTCAGATTCAAAGGCTTCAATAACGGCGAATTTCTTATTGTACATTACGATAAAATCACTTATTTTCGTTGGGTCAATTTTTTGTGGTTTGAGGAAAAAACTACAAGTTCGAGGGGATTTGATTTCGAGGTTAAAGGAGAAACATTACACTCCAGTATGCACTTCATGGGGGATATGAATTTTTAGGTCATTTCATACCATGATAATTAAACCCGTACGAAAACTAGTGATTGCTTATCCCAAAATATTTCGCTAATTTAGATTTAGACTGAACATTTTTATTGAGGCAGGTTTTTTTTCCTCATGCTTTTTTCAATAGGGCGGATCATGAAATCATTTGTGCGCATTTTTCCATCATTTGTGTGCATTTTATTTTCATTTTGGTGAAATACTGCTATTGTCAAAAGGGTGGAAAAATTAAGAATACCTGTGTTCGTTTCTCTGTGTAAAGAGACAATGTTGCATTTTTTTTTTACATTTTAAACTGAGGCCAGTAAAAGTTTTGGTTATGTTTATTGCTGCGTTCACCTTTATTTTTGATATCCAAGATCAGGAGAAAACAAACATACATTTCAGTATTCATGAAATTGATTATCTTTGTTAAATGTTCTAAATAAGATACAAATGTGTCAAATAACGTATATTCGGAAAATTTATACTTGATTTTTGAAAAGAAATATTTCTTTCTGCAAGAAAATAAATGACGCAGATTTTATGTCAATAAAGTCTTTGAATTATTTTTAGTGCGTGTTTATGAATAGGTAGGTAGGTTTTTGAATTACATGTTGACGATAATCACAGAAAAAAAAAACTTGGAATGGCCTGACTTTAAAAAAAAACTGTAGTTCTTTCTTATTTATTACTGTGATGTAACTGATATTTATACCAAAATCACTGGCTTCAATGAAACATGAAAACGTTTTAAAAAGAGACTTATCCAGTTGCTGAAGATATAATCTTTTTTACTGAAGTGTAGCCTAAAGAAAAGTTCCTAAATCAAAGAATATTACAAGCAAAATATAGACTGTACCATGGGTGGAATATCAAAAATGTATCGGAACACAAATCATTTGTCAAAATTCAAATTTGCAATCCAAGTTCTCTGCCACGTAGTATTTAGAGATGACGGTTTTACAGCAATAAACCGCACAAAAGAGGAAATTCTAGAATTCTTTGATTTCGGCAATCGCTTTAAATCCACCCTTGAGATCCGAGATGAAAGTGTTAACATTGTTGACACGACATTATAAAAAGCCCGAGTTTGAAAAAGAATAGATAACTTGATTTCAGTACTTCAATTACCCCCTCCCTTGGAGTCTTTAAGTTACACATTTCAGACGGTAAGTAATCCAAACGCGCTCTTAAGGACATCGGCGGATTATTTTTTCGTCTAAAATTGGATAATACATTGGAATGATCCAGGGGGATAATTCAAGCATCATGTCGTAGAGTAATCATTACTTAAAAGATCCGTGGCGGTGAATCGGTAGAATACGGCGGTATAAATTGAAACAATAGGTTAAATCGAGGAATGGGTCCAAGATGGCGTCCTCCCATGTTTTGTTTTAGAAGTTGGTATGTGATTTTTCCAATATGTTTTTTTTCACTTCGGGAGGAGGTCCCTGTGTATGCGTGTATGTAAGTCACTGTAATGAGCAATATCATAATGAAGTCGGTACACAACGACTACGAATTAAGTATCTAATGTAAAAAGAAATCCAGTCTAAGTCATTTATGTTTATTATGTCTGGTTAACATTAAATTATTACATCCATAACATTGTTATAGTCGGTAAAAAAAAAATAAAAACCGCCAATATATTGCTGAAATAGTGCCAATTCGGCGTAAAACACTAATCAGTCAATCAATCATAGTCGGTAAAAAGGATCATTGATCTCTTAAGTCTTTGTACAGAAACAGTTAATATAACTGATATAAGCTTCTCCGAAAATCAGTGATTTTTCTTAATATTCGCCGATAATGAAAGTTTTCCTATAATATTGTAGATTTTGAATGATAAATTGATTTATTGTGACGTTATGATACCCTTGTGACCTCTAAGTACATAACGTCACATAAAAAAGTAATCAGAGAACATTGATGGCAACTTAAAGTGACAGTACGGCGCATCTCATCAAAAAACTGACTAGATAAAATTTTCCGACATGATTTGGAATTTTGTTACTACTCATAAATGTATAAACTTTCAGAAAATTACAACTTTTACAATTAAATAATTTGGATTGTTTCTTTAAAATTAATAGTTATTTATGGGATATTAATATATACATCGCAACGTGTTCGGGGTTCCACATTCCATGCTATGCACGCATGCGTAGTTTTCATAAACAAAACAGCATGGTTAGAGAGGGAAGCCCGGTAGGCCTGCTACATTGACGAAGTCGACCAAAAATAAAAAGAAACTGAAAATAGAACTTGAAAAAGCAACTTTCGCGACTAAAATTTAGTTTGGGGATTAATATAATCACTGGATAAGGAAGAAACGGGAACTCGGCGACACTCAACTTGGATGTAAATATATAATTGTAAACTCTACAGTGTAGGCACGTGCCGTTTTAGAATTCACGTGGTACAAATAAACAGATCTAAGATTGCTCCAGTTCGCACGACCCTTGATTTTCCGGCAGATTCTAATTACGTTAATTTTGTTTGAGTAGAGAATATTTCTGTTTCTCAAACTGCTTACATCAACTTCATACCTTATTTCTTAATGACATATTGGGTAAATTTGAATGAAAAAGCACACAATTTGCAGCCGTACTGTCGCTCTAAGGATATGCCAATGCTACAATCAAAGAGCAGATGATGCATTGGATACAATAAGTTTCTGAATGTTAGTGAATGAAATAATAAAATACTACTTTATTGATTTGTTTTGCTTTTCATTTAACAAAACAATTATCGATTATGTTGGACCTTCGGGACGAGAATATTGCTCTCCACTCCGCGTCTGGCATTAATTCATCCCCCGGGGGCAAACATAATCAATGTTGCCCTCAACCCCTATTCAACCCGATATTTGTATATAACTTAATTTCTTACAAAACGAAGTCTAGACTTTACAAGTCCTCTTATATCATAGAGCCTCCATAAGTATACAAACGGATTTGCAAGAGAATTTAATAGACAGAGACAAGTTACGAGACTATTGGACTTTGCGGACATGTTGTCATTCCATAATGTAAAAATGAAAGGTCCAGTAAAAATAACGAGGAGTATAATTAACAAACCAACTAACTTCAGGGTACTGACAATTTTTTTGTGATTCACTGAAAGTATTTTGCGGTTGATCTGTGTCTGTGTATTTTCTTGACCACTGTCATTTAATGTCCTCGTGTTATTTTTCGGACCGAAAATGACAGGTACACGTAACTGCTTCAATTGAATATTATTTGTCTTCAAATGTTTGGGATTTGAATCAGCCACAGAATTTACTTTTTTGTATGTTGTCAAAACAAAGCGAATTGTCAGAAAGTAGAAGATAAGCGTTAATGATAACAGAGACAGTGAAAGGAACCTTATGTAAACCGAGTGTGCCAGGTAATGTCCATGATAGACATACGACAGAAAACGGTCACTATACAGATCAAAATTTCTGTGAGGTGGTGAAACAAGAACGAAGTTGGGGATCACTACAACAATTGAACTACTGACACAAACATAGTACTTTCGGTTTTGCTGAAAAATGTACAAGTTCCAGTTTTCTTTACATAACACGAGATATCTTTGTAAACTGATTAAAAACGCCTGTAAGAGTGACAGACACAAGCCATTGAGCATTAGAACTAATTGCAAAACAGTTAAAATCTTGTTCCCTATTAAAGATGGTATGAAAAACGTAGTGGCAATGCATGGGATTCCAAGACCGATGGAAAAATCACTCACACATAACATGAGAACTAAAAACAGGTAAGGGTTCTTTCGTATATTCTTATCCTTGATTAATATAACAAACACCCCTCCATTAACCAGTAAGACTAGGATCCCAAATATCATTATAGAGATAAATGCTGGTGGTAAATGTATTGCATGAAAAACTTGTTGAAGATTGGTGGAACAGTTTACGTTCTCAATTGATGAACAGTTGCCATTTATATCATTCATATCGCCTTTGTTTGGAGGACTGTCTTAAAAGTTGCCTCGTCTTCGCTGTTTGTTCTCAACGTGATGTCACAAGAGAAAGTCTGTTGACAAGGTTATCTAAGAATAAATTATTCGAACTAAAACGAAGAGTTATAAGAATAAATAATCTAATTTTGTTTAGATAACCTCACACAATCTTTTCATGTCAATATAAAGAAAATAATAAAATGTAATGAAATGTTTTAAACGTAACAATCTGCCTTTCTGCACAGAAATATGCTAGATGCATTTATGTTATCATTTGAACGAACTTGCAATTATGTTGACTATGAATAAATTTTGACATTTCAGAATCAATTGTTTAATCTGAAAGTGTAAACTAAAAAAAATACATTCAACACCATGCCCCGGGATCATGAAACATCTTAAGCTTAAGTCCAAATCTTTATGATGTACTAATATATTGTAGAAGTGAAGCAGACCAAAATTAAAATATTTCTTAATTTAACTTCACTAAAGTGTTGTTCTCTGCAAATTTAGCGATTAATTCAATAATTAATAAACATTTTACAGACTATTAAAAATTTGACTTAAGTCTAAGTCTGTTTCGTGATCCTGGAGCCATCTGTTTTGATAGTTTTTCTTCTTTTTGACATTCAAAAAAACAGTATATGAATTATCTTGCAATTTCAAAATTCGAAAAGATTTGTAGATATTTTTTTCCAGTATACTCCTGGGAAAAAACCTGAGAGCCAACATTGAAACCCTACTCTTTCCCCAGGCGTCACGCTTTTGTCAAATTTAATCTGCATTACCTAAGGATATTTGAACTTTGACATGACTAATCATGATCCTGTTGCTCTTTAGAAAAAAAATGAAATATTTCCTTTATTGATCCCCTATTTGGCCTGTTTGATCCCCGGATGCCATGAATTTAACAAGCTTGAATCAGAACTACTCGACGATGCTCCGTTATCTTTATATTGACAGAACATCTCTATGTACCTATTCAGGGAAGAGTTAAAAATGTTGAAAAACCTATTATATAAGGGGACAGAATTACTTACAGAATGGAATGTGGAGATAACAAACAGTATAACTTCATGTTCAAAAGTCCAATTAAAAAAAAATCAGATTTGCATGCCTTTCCCTACTTCCTTTATTCTGTACCTTTTTGCAATGTTGATACAGGCTGAATTGAAAACACAACAGAAAATGTGTTTAATATATGTCAGAAGATATGGTTATTCTTAATTCTATGTATTCATTTACATCCGAGCTTTTATTATTTTGTGTTTCTCTGATAGTTGCTAAGGGAGAAAAGTGGACACCTGGAACTTGATCATCAATAAGTATACATATAAAAATCGATATATTCCTTACATACCTTTTTGTTTATAAATACAACTTTTCTTGGCTCAAAAGCCTTAACAGTCGCCTCTGTATAATACGACCCTGTAAAACTTCCAAGGAAAATCTTAGATGATTGATTGATTGTATGTTGTTTTACGACCCGTTCAAGAATTTTTTACTCATATAGAGACGTCACCTTATACCGGTGAGGGCTTCAAACTAAGACCTTCACTTGGCACTCAGGGTCATTGAGCAGTGAGGGTTCTTTATCGTGCAAACACCTACCATGACAGGGGACTTCAGTTTTTAAGGTCTCATCCGAAGGACCCGCAACTTTCCCTTCAAAGTGCCTAGAGCTTGGCGAAGGAACAGTTGCTACCTATTTTTTATCGACTTAGGTCAGTCGCGGCCGTGATTCGAACATACGACCTTCCGATCACGGAGCGAGCGCTCTACCGGCTGAGCTTTTGTGACGATGAACTTTCAGACGAAGATATGTTGCTCAAAAACAAAAAAAAAAAGGACAAGCGTGATCAACAAAATAGATGGTCTGGTTAGCAGCAATAACTTAGAAAGTAGGTCTATGTACTCGCCTGTATGTGCTACTGTAACTCCAGCATGCTAGAGGTTCACGGCGAGATGCTTGGCACGGCGTAAACTCTACCATCCATTGTAAAATTTCTCGCATCTGAATCTCCAAGAGGAATAAAAATTATTTAATAAATACAGGCATTGGTACTTACGAATGACACCAAAAATAAAATATCACATGCAAGAAAACAAAGTTAATCTCACGTATTAGCGATCAATCCATTATTTTTTTTTACCGGTCCTTCGCATGAGATCGTATAAACTGAGGTTCCGTCTTGAAGTAGGTGCTGGCATAAAAAAGATCCCTCACAACTCAATGGTCCCGAGTGCCGAGTACAGGTCTAAATTTGCAGCCCTCCACCTGCCAGTGTTCTTTATATGAGTGAAATATTCTCGAGGGACCTTAAACAACAAATTATTTTTATCGAAACAGAAATCAAGCCAAGTCGTCTTTTAGGAATTCAGAAACGGAATGCAGCAGAATGCCAAAACGAAAATAATTTTTCCACTATGATACAACTGAAATTTTCTTTTCTCTTAATAGCAATCCACAAAAGTAATGTGAAGTCAAATCGAAATTTCTTCTAGTGAATATTTTTAATAGCGATGATTTTGAATAATAAATACCAATGCATACTGACTTAAGCGGATTTTATGATTTTTTGAGACTGTTATATCCAATACAAATACGACTAGGTACCTGATGATTACTTGTTTACAGATTATTTCACGTATATGTTCCAACTTCATCTCCGTCGGAACTAGCTCGTAAGAAAATGGCTCTTACTTGTAGGAGCTAGTGCTAGCTACACTCTATGCATTACAGTCACCAAATTTAACAACTAAAAAGTGCAGTAAGGTGAATTAAAACTAGTGATCCGAAAATTGATTTGTTTTAAAAAATTCAACTTACCGTAACATTTTTTATTCAATTTCAACATCATATTGTTTTTGTTTGTTTGTATGTTGTTTAACGTCCCTCTCGAGAATTTTTCACTCATATGGAGACGCCACCACTTGCCGGTGGAGAGCTGCAATTTTTTGTCCTATACTCGGTACTTACGGCCATTGAGCAGTGAGGGATCTTTTTCGTGCCAGCATCTACTGCGACACGGGACCTCGGTTTATACGGTCTCATCCGAAGGACCGGTCTCCTCGTCCCACAGTGGGATTCGAACCCGCGACTAAAGGATCAACTCCTTACTTCGCGACTCTAGAGCAGACGCTCTAACCACTGCGCCACTGACAACATCATATTGTAAATACACTCTAGTTAAAATTGCCGAAAATGACAATATAATTGACAAATGTATTACATTTAAAGAGTTTCAGAGATTTTATTAGTGGTACTTCATTTGAAACAAAATGTGTTTGCGAAACACTGATGTCCCCGTATACAGTGGCGCCTCGTTTATCCGGACGCCTCTGTCCCCAACGAAATCGTCCGGATAATTGAATCACATCTCAAAAATCACTCTCTATGCATGTATATATGCACATTCTTGTTTCAAATGTGACAGCAAAGAAAAAAAAAACTTTTAAATTATAATTTGGTTAATTGTTTTAAAAGCAGTAATTGATTAATGAAAAAATATATTAAAATGTAATTTACGCAATAAAAAAAAATGGATGGGCAATTTTATGCCGAGATTTCCTTTTTTAATTCGTCTAGCTTCTCTTTGGCATGTGACTTCATGGGTTGAACAAATTTTGATCTGATACGTTGTTCTATTTCGTCATATATCATAATTATTGAAGCTCATATGATATGACAGGACTCTTCAGCATCATCTTTGAAAATGTTCAAATATAAACTAATCCTGTATATTCCCCGTATATTCATTACACAGGGTTACTATAAAATTAACTGAACACTGCAAGTTAACTCAAACAAAGTATTAAAAACATCGTAAACACAAGCCATCTTCATGATTATCAATATTATTTTTTTTCTACAGACGCTAAGTTTGAATTTCGATCATTAAAAAATACCTTGAGAAACGCAATCAACTTCTGTACGCAACGTCAGTTTTATATATAATGGACGTTTGTAAACGGTAGTATATTAAATAGAGATATTTCTTCAATTATGTACCTTTCTTGTGAAAAAAACCCGTTTCAAATACATTTACTTTTTTTTTTTTAGAAATGGAAACTTACGCAATTGACATGATAAAGAGCATTACGAAATCGCTCGTTATTTATTGTTCATTTTATTTACAACTCTCCAAAATTCATCTGAATTTACCGATGTATATACGGTTAGCAATATGATTTTGAACGGATTATTATTTAATTAAAGCACAGTGTCAGCTAAATTCTTTGAGCTTCATAATAAAGATAAACGTGTGATTGAACTGGGGTAAACACACGCTAATTATAGACGCTATTGTTTGTAGGTCACAGGTAACCGCCTTCAAACTGACTGCATGGCCAATGCTTTTACAACAATTAACACGAATGCAAGATAAGTGTGAAAATACCGTTTCTTCGCAGTACAGTTAAGGCAACATTTTCTATAAAAAGGCACCAAAAACGAGACACTTAAAGTTCAACCGTCTTATTTTTCAGCATGAAACTCTATCTGAAATATCTTAATGGCTTTATGAAGAGTTTGTCCATCGCTTTCCACATCGGTATTTTTTGTCATCATGTGACCCTCTAAAGTCACGTGAGCTCCGATTTTAGGTCAAAATATGAAATGTCAAGTTTAACCAAAAAGTGCAAGGGCAAGGCAAACAATATTTGAACTGCACAAGGATTCATTGTGTTCCTTGGTATCTATCCTATCGAAAAACTGATGCTCATTCAGTCAGATTTCTGAGATATTTAAGTTATTCATTAAAAACAAACACCAGTATTCAAAAATAGGGTATTTTTCGTCATTTAATCGGAAATTTTAAATTGCCTAATGAATTACAAAGAAATGAGCATCACTTTTTAAAGACTAGACAGTTAAATAAAGAATTTAAAATAAAAACCTACCTCTTGGGTTGTCGCCTTGCCCTTGCACTTTTTGATTAAAAATTGAAATCTTAACACATTCATTCTAAATATAGTTTTCAAACGCATCATTGACCCAGCATGGGAGATAACTCTGTGGTACTTAGAAGAGTTTGTGTACCTCGCAAATTTTAAACAAATAATACCTACGGACTGCGCTGGGCTTTATTTCACTTAATCAAAACGGTATGCATGAAAAAATCTTTGACTTTACTTTGTTTTGTATATCTTCGTTCTTTTATACGCTACACAAGACGTATTAGACACCTACCGCATTTCCTCCGTTCGCCTGAAATTTGCCGCAACATCCATCATGTAAATGAACTGGAAAATGCCCATGGTTAAAAATATTGAAAGATTCAGTCAGTTGTGATAAAAAAAAAAATTAAAAAAAAATAGACAGCCCCTATCAATGATAAAACTTTTATTCTTCCTCAGTAGACACACAGAAAAAACATCTCCAACAGAACTTAGTATATTTTTTTTTTTTTTTTTTTTTTTTTTTTTTTACATATGTGATTATTTTAGTTATCAAACCTTCAACTGTTTATGGATTCTAGACTACGTTAAAAGTTTTAAGAACAGGAGGAAGGGATTGGGGTGCTTACTCCTGTATTTAATAACCTGTTTTCCTTTCTACAGATCTACCCCCCCCCCCCCAGTTTGCCTCTGGCTCCTTTGATACCATATACCTTACTGGTATGTTAAAAATAAATTATTAAACAGTGTTTACATCAGGTTTTACTTATTTGGGTATTGTAGCACAAATCATATCAGCAGGGGGGGGGGGGGCTTTAGTCTCATGTTTTTGAGTAATTATCAATCAATGTGCAAGCAAGATAATCATAGTAAAAACTTTGTATTCAAGAAACAGATACTCTGTTAAAGAACAGATGAACACAATATACATGCTGAAATTTAGATCTTGTTGTACCCCAAAACACAGACAGGCGCATAGCCAGAATGGAGAATGGAAGTGAAATGTACGCAGAGAACGGCTGGGGTCCGCTTTGAGACCAGTGGGTCCAGATGAGGGCCCAGGGCGAAGTCCCTGGAAGCTCATGGTTTTGTTACCAAATATTTCATTCAAAATCATGCCATTTCGATTTTCTTTAGAAAATACAAGACATAGTAATATTGTTTTTAACACAAAGTTAAATAATTCCGTTCAAATTTATTGTACATGTTGAGGCTGAATATTTTTTAAAAAGATATATTGGTATCATCTTTCGGCAACAAATATAATTAATAATTTCAATTTTTAACAAAAAAAATATTTCAAATCATATTCTAGTGGATCACAGCATTCAACGGTTGATATTTTCTCAAAGATCTTAAAATAAATTATCAATGTGTTACAGAAGAATTACAAATTAATGAATGTTTTATTTGGTTTTGGCAATGATTTAATAAAACATTACAATTTTTTTTTTATAAAGACATGGTAATATAGAATTTGAATTTGAATCGAAACAGTATGAGATAAAATAATTTGAAACACAAATATTTTCTCTTCTCACAAATCTCTCCCTCCCCCCCCCCTCCCCCATTTTTTTTAATTTGTAAACGATGTGTACGCACCTGCGTATAAGCAGCTACGCGCCTGTCAGAATACATGCAAGTAAAGATACTCAAATCTTAACAGCCTTCAAACTTTCACACCACTGTACTGTTAAAAATTCAAAGTATTAGTTATCTAGAAAATTTATTTAATTAACAGCCTTTCAAATTCAAAGACAAGCTGTGAAGGGATTTCAAACAGTCCACAGTTCAAACAGTTCTTCTGGATGAAATCAATTCTGAAAACAAAATGAAATACCATTATGGAAGGTTCATTGGTGTTTTAAAAAAGTGATACATAAAAACAATGCATTGAGTAACATGGAAAGCATATACATGACTCTACTGTTTTTATTATCAAAACATTTCAATAATCTTGCTAGGAATATGTATGGTTTAGAGCTTATATGGAGCATACCTTTTTATTTCATTGGTGGAAACACTTGCTGCCTGAATGAATTGTTCAAATTGTTTGAGAGTAGCTACAAAACAATATATATGTAATGAGTGAAAAACATAATGATTACTATTGTAGAATGAAATGACATTGCATTGTACAAAACAAACCGTGCTATACTATATTTTCTGAAATTCATAAAATAAATGGAAACAAACTTTTGATACAAAACTATTCTCACTGGGAAATTGAAACCTATGACATCTGCAAAAGTAGAATTGGTAGCTTTATTTAAGTAAAAAAAAACAACAATATACTAGAGATAACATTTAATTCTTTCACCTATACAACATTAAAAAAAATATTTAACACTGGCATACTATAAAATTAATGTGAAATGCTTTAGTGTGATCATACCCAGTGGAGAAATTGATGCATCTATTTTGATAGTTCTAGCTGATGTAAATGCCAGTTTAAACCAGTTCTGTGATAGCTACAATGACAAAAGGATTATACATATAAACAGTACATAAATACATGTATGCACATATGACTGATTTAATGTACATGTAGTCAGACAAATGAAAATTCAAACATTTTATCTTCATTAATGTAGAAATTCTACAAATTTACAGCCTAGCTAGTGATACAGATAGTAAAAGTTCTATGATGAATTTAAAATATGAAGCACTGGTAAAAACTGAAATCTTAAAATTCACATATTTTTGATTGCCAGAGGTATAAATTAAAATTTATAGGGTCTTATACTCTTGTATGTACAGTGCACATACATTGTACACTGTGCAGTTTGACTTCACAAATACATTGTAAGTGTGACTGCATCTAAATTATACTATTTGATATCATGACGTGCTGTGCTTATATTATGTTACATGTTTGTACATGTATGCCAAAGGACAACATCATTGCATATTTAAAAGTGTGCAACTTTCATAATGTGTGTGTTTTTGTGTATGTGTGTGTGTGGGGGGGGGGGGGGGTACACACAAGGCACTGCATTGCAGTTTGTGACGGACTGTAACAATACATCTTATTGTACGTGTTCAAGGTTATTTTACATCGATGTAAAGAATAGTATGTCTACATGTTAATACCTATGCACATACACACCTTAATGAACAGAAAGGAACCTAGGGAGGTAGTGCGGATCGTCTCAAGTTTTCCATGATTTCCCGAAATAACGTCATCATCTTCTCATCAAAAAGATAAACAAGGCCCAGGTCTCTTATTTTATCTCTATTCTCTTTAAAGATTGCCTGATTGTTGCATTTATCCACTGCATATCTCAGCTGCTGTCGCCACGTTTTTAGATGTAAACAACATTCCGTGTCACCGAGTGCAAGCGCTTTGCTGAAGCCGAATGCAGCCAAACGACACAATTAAAAGAGAATTATTTCGAAGACGTGTTGTTACTATATAAGAGAAAATCACTAATGTTTATTTATTTAAACCTGAAAATACAGACGTTCATTACAAATTCTCGCAATCATCATTAAATAGCTTTTTTGAGCTCTATTTCTTTATATGGATCTATCAAGGCGGAGCAACAGTCATGACGTCAAACCTCATTATGACCTCATTACCATATAATCTTCATGTGTAGCCTTAACTGTACTGCGTTAAAAAATTACCGTCCGGATAAACGAGTCATTTTTCAATGAACTATTATGTTCTGTAGTAGAAATTGACCGTCCGGATACGGAACGCAAATTTCCGGATTAATGTGACAAAATAACGTGGAAAAAATCGGTCCCCAAGAAGTATCGTCCGGATGGTGAAGCGTCCGGATAAACGGCGTCCGGATAAACGCGGCGCCACTGTATCTCATTCAAATTTTGTAAAGAAGTTCGTCGATGATATTCTTTATAATTTAGGGAAAATTTTTAATACTTTCAGCAAGTAACATTCTGGTCATCAATTTTTTGTCTACATTTATTCATACTGGATTATTCTAACAATTTTGTTGTACTCCTGATCAAGAGCATGTCAGACTTTAAATAGGGATTGTGAACCATAAATTACACCAGAACATGTTCCATTGCATGTTTCAATAAAGTATCTATTGAAGGTTTCATCTACCAAATTCATCGCAACTACAGATAACAAGCTCTTTCGGATATATCTTGTTGCAGGATGCTCAGCTCTCCTACCCACAGAAAACAACATTCTCATAGGTTTTCGAAGACAGCTCAACACCTATCCCGCAGATCACTCAGAAGTTGTAGCCAAGTAGATTATGAATCAGATTTCAATGTGATGCACAGAATCTTAGCTTATTCCCTTCATTTTCACAGAAATCAACAGACTGCTAGACCACAAATGGAACGACACCAGCAGAGAAGTCATCGAGAGATTGCCAACATTCAACATAGCCAACTAACCGCTTAACAGAGCTCGATGGAAACGGACCCACCACCTCTAAAGACATCAGACTAGAGGGGAAAAGGAGACAGGGCAAAAATTCCTTTTCCTAGACTACACCATCAGAACAATAGGATCCTAGCATCTGCAACAACAGGCAACCTAAGAGACCCTTTTCTGTGACAAGACATTGGAAATTGCTCTAGCCTATTCCTACAGATCTACACCATACACATTCCGGGTGATGACACTTGTTTATGTCCTCTTGAAAAATATCTACACGAGATTTTCCACCTTTCTCGATCAAATCAACGACCCTGGCTTCCAGTTTTCACCCACCAGTCCCGTAGCTGACTTCTAGACAGCGGTCCACAACTCGCAGGTAGGTTAAATGACAGTGCACTCTCTGAACTACCAAAATATGACGTCATAATGGAAAATAACGTCAGGTCACTGCAAACTTGAGGTGTTATGACGGGGAGAGTGTCATGAACTTTACATTTTATTTCAAACTGCATGTAAAATGCTAGATAGCTATTGCAAAATTCACGGGTCGTTAAATGTTTTTTAAGTCTTATATGTCTGAATATTTTAAAAATACACTGCTTACCTACCCTTGATTGAAATTCATCATGTTCAAAATGCTTATGAAAAATATACTTTTGAAATGAGCCCGATGTTTAAAAAAAAAACGAGGCACGCATGAACATAAAAAAGCTTATGTGTGAATGGTCATTGAAATAATGGTAAATCATTGATAACACTATAAGTTGTGAATATATTTATATATCGAAAGACTATTACATATATAGACATGTATGTAGTAGGTTTTCCTAATAAATTTATCGGTAAAATTTGTATATATTCCTTACCGAGAGCGTCGTGGCAACGAACCCGAAGTACAATTTGTACTTCTTAATAAACTTGCTTACATGTAAAGAGAAAATTTATGAATAAGGTATCGTTAAAAAAACAATTAAAGATGTAAAATTTTGTGCTTTAATCAATACATTTCATTTTTTTTTTTTGAAAACAGTCTTTTGTATCAAATACTCGGCCTATTTATAGGGCATTAAAAGCTTATGTTACACAGGTACTTGATCTTGGTTTCTAAATATGTACGTACCTTATTGATATGTAAAAAGTTTAGTACATTATTTATATATCAGTAAGGTACAAACATATCTATAAATCAAGACCCAAGTACCTGTGAATTTTGACAACCCCCCCCCCTCCCCAAATCAATTTATCACTAAAATGTGCAGATTCAGTGCTTTTATCCTTGACGGAAATGAAATAAGAGCATCTGAAGTACAATAGCCATAACATAGTATAACAGGTTTCACAATAAACGTCAATTAATGAATTTGTTAATTTTCAAGTTTTTACAAAGGGGGATGGGGTGGGGTGGAGACGTACATTTACTTCAAGCGAGATTTTGTACAAAGTATTTCTTCGTGCTACATGTATAAGCCAGTAGGCTATCAGTAGAAACTACAAAATATTTTCTGTCAGTAGTAGTATAGATTCAGTTCCCCTCGCTTGCGCGGGATTTCATCTAGTGTACTCTGTTTTATACCCGTGGTTGGAGATAGAATTTATTTTGTGTGTATAAAAGAGTCTGGCGCAGGTGATTAATGAGGATTAATCTGAGAATTTTTGTGAAAATCTGTAAGAAGAAGTTGTTCTCTAACTGAATCTTGCTTGGGAAAAATGTGTGTTGGCTTTGTGTTAATACAGATTACGATATTGTGTGGAAAATATCCTCAAATTTGTAGGTAAGTTGAATATCTCAGGAAATATTTTGTACCCAAGTAATACTATGACTTTTCCCAAGCATATTTCGGATACACAAGGATACGATGAGTTTATTTATATAACAAAATGTTAATAATTATTGTGTTAATCAGCTGCGCCGAAGCGATTTATATGATTCACTTTAAAAAATTATAAATGACCGTCACGTGATCAACAAAGTCATGTGATATCATAACAAATATGCTAATATATAGCCGAGAAAACCCTTTATATAAATTGGAAGTACTCAAGTTCAATACTTACGAGGGGTTATCAAAAAGTTCGTGGACTGACGCGATAAAATTAATAATATTTAGTCTTTGCTTACAAAATTTAAGCGGAACATAAAACAGTAAAAGTTTAAGAAATGTTGAAAATTTTAGCTTGATACGTTGATTATTGGCCAAATTATTCTAAAATTAAAAAGACTTTGTGTGATCACCTAGCGCTGTCGCCGTTTAGTGTCATGACGTCCGTTTAACGTCATTGTTTCTTAATGTCCGCTCTCTCTACCTCATACACTTATCTTGATGAGATTACCTGGAGTTAAGTAAGGGCTCAAACCCGTTTTATTTATATGAATTTACAATGTCATGAGCAGCTGTTTTCAATGCATATAATATTGTAAATGGATCTTTATATGGGGAAAGATCCTCACTTGATTATGCCAGAATACTTAGCTTGTTGGAGTTCAATTTCTACCAAACATGATCAACGTCACTTTTCGACGTGACTGACTTTTGACACCCTGACTACAAATCGACACTAACTGTGCATATTTCATCTCTCTGAATCTGTTTGGGCATTAAAAAACAAGTACTCTGGATGCATTTTATTTTTCTGTAGCCAGTTTAAACATTCCTTAGGTCAATACCAGTTTTTCCAGGAGCGAAACTCTAAGAGTGTTTGAAAAAGAAACCCCTCCCCTTTTTGACGTTATTTTCAAGCCCATAATTGTTTGGACACTCCATATAAAATTTACGATAAAATTTCATAGAAATTACAGAATGGGATAAAAATTGCAAAATTTTACTGAACAAATGTGTCGTACCACATGCCTGAATTAACGAGATTTTCTGATGACAAATACTCATATCTAAAGAGTTTTTCTCAGTTACACTCAGGTAGAAAAAAACGTCATATTAGAGGTTGCGCCGCCTGGACATACCTTTGCTTACAAAAACACTAACAATTTATTAAAAAATAAAAATTATGATTTATGGTTTATTCTATAGATAGAAAAGATGATGCTAACTAAATGTGTAAAAATTCATTGATGTACCTCAAGCGGTTTTAATTTTATGACGCTAGTCCACGAACTTTTTGATAACCCCTCGTATAAATTAAAACCAAAACCGACCTCGCAATGACATATTATGTTTTGAGCGCATTTTAAAGCTTCGGTAAGCCTTAACATAGCTGCGTCTATCCAAAAAGTGTTTCTCCATCAGAAGTGCATCAAAACCTAGGAATGTTTTTCCCCACTTTACCCAGGAGGTTTTGTTTAAAGTTCAACAGACCGGACTACAGATACCCTACGGAGATTACGACGAATAAAAGACATTGGCTTAATCAACAGTATGTTTTCTCCTTGTTCCCCTTGAAAAAAATTAATTTAGAGCCCTAGAATACAAGAGATGAAAAACGACAAACCCTTTACAGACTGTGTCCGAAGAGTAGATTGAAGATGACCAAAAAAAAAATTAGCCCAGAAAGATGACACAGAAAACTCAACGGAACCATTAGATCTTTAGCAAAGAAGTATGCAACTATCAAGACAAGACTACGGATACTGAAAGACAGGTAGCAGGAGAGCATCATCGATATTATGACATGTACAGACTGTTCAAAACCAAAATTAGTTCTGAAATTAGTGTGTCATGTGAAAGTGAAATTGTGCTATCGGTGTAATTGTTATGAGTGAAAATGGAATTTAAATATTTATTTTAACTACATATTACAACTCTTTCTTGTAGTCAATAGGGAGTTTTGATATTTGATTTTATTGAAGAAAGCTCAAAGAAAACTATAGCTATCTGGATATTGTTATTTTCGGTGTACGAATGTATGAGATATGACCTCAAATGAAACATGGTCATTTTCAGACCATAATGAGTTGCTATATAATGAATATATATGATTACAATCAAGCAAAAACCACCCTTAAGTCAAACATTTTATATATTGAGGTGTTTAGTGATCCTGATAGAAAATTTTCTCCTCTTTAAAATGATATATAACAAGTCATTGTTCATAAACTAAAAACAAGTGAAAATTTAAAATAAAAAATACAAATTCAATGTCATGACGCTGTGTTTTATCGGAAAACGTCACTTATTTTGTTCTCGCATTTCCATGGTTGCGTTGTAAAAGCTGCGCCAGAAAAATCACCTCGGACTACAAATGGCATTACATATGTGATTATTATTTAATTACTTTGTTTTTGTGCTGTTTTATGATCGATAATCTTAGTATTCCAGAAGAATTTCAGGTTTCTATACCCCCCCCCCCCCCTTAAAAAAGAGATCCCAGACAAGAGATATCATTTTGTTTTGTTTCTTTTTTTAATTTGTTTCAGCTTTTTTTAAAATTTATTTTTCTTTTTTTTTTTGGGGGGGGGGGGATTTTATTGTGCCTTTGTATGTCTATATATCTAATACTAGATTTACACCCCCCCCCTTCCCCCTGAAAAAAAGCTTACGCAGTTCAGATCAGATTAATTTTTTTGTATGCCTTTTTTCATAAGTTTTATTGCGCCCTTTAAAATTTTGTGATTGAAAATTGAACATTTTTCAGGATATATCGAGTCAACATATGCATGAAAGTAACTGTTGCTAATTGATAATACGTCGTCGATATATCTAAATGTGTAAGGCCACAGAAAGTGTTTTATGCTTCTCATGTGTAAGATTTTGAATAAATTCGGCTTCATATGAATACAAAAAATAGGTCTGCTAATAACGGAGATTCCAGTAACAAACGGCCCCACCATTTTCAAGAGAGAGAGAGAGAGAGAGAACGACCAATCAATGCATTACTTCACATATGAATTAAATCAAAATACTTCTAATATACTTTCTGTCCTTATGGGTTTTTGTTTAATGATAATATTATGAAGCTCGAGCTCAGGAATGTATTCTTATTTGGAGCAGTTTGGAGGAGAAGATTCGTCTTTCTATTATTTTCTCATAAATGAGGTTTATAAAGAAATCATCCTCTCTAGCCGCCACTACACTTATCACAGGAAACAGATGAACAAGATTTGCTGAAGAAACACTGCAAAGTTTTTGACTGATAGCAAGTCATCATATTCTCCATGATAAATAAATACCTGTTTTTAGGAATAGAAGAATTAATTATTTGAAAATGATTGACATTGTGTTTAATATTGTTTGATTATTGATGACAATTTTGCTAAAATTAAGACACATTAAAACCTAACCTACATTTTTACATGTAGTTGTTTCAGCTATGCAGATAAAAATGCATTACCAGAAGTGAATTCGGAATTGTAGTGTGGTTGGGGTTCAAGTTTTTTTTTTCATGAATTAATAATTATTAGGATGAATATTTCCGCATAGGATTAAGTTATTAAAACGTAAAATTTAGAGACCAGTCATGGAGTGTGTGATTTCTACTACTTTCTCCATATCTAGCACTACTACTTTCTCCATAAAGCACGGTACCATAAAGCAAGCGTTTCGTGCACCCCTCCTCCTGGTGTGACATACATTTTCATCTTTTATAGAAATGACATCTGAAGCATTGTCACAACTACACTTTTAAATAATACCCGATTTCGCCTAATCTAGGAAGCTTTCCGTAAAATACATCATCGGAAACAATGACCAAAATGTATGATCCTCTCACATTAATTCTGGAGAGAGCTAAAATGCGGATCGACCGTGGCATGAGACAAGTCGTGCAAAAATGCATTATTGAAACAATCCCTTTTTGAGAGAGAGAAAGAGAGAGAGAGAGAGAGAGTTACATGTACTAAGTACCATGCATGGCCAAATATGCACTGCAAAACACAGTAGGTCAACTTGGCATACATGTACGTGGTGCGGAAATGAAAGAGCGTAAGAATAGTCCAGTGCATAATGCACCTGTCGCAAATCTGTAGAGATGGGTGCAGAGGTTGTACAAACAGCCTTGACTGGTGTTAATCCAACTGCATGTCTATTTCCTGCTGGCTGAGCGAGACCATACTTTTCGGCATAATTCAGAATAAACTTCATTTTGCTGTGGTTGCAAGGTAGAAGGAGGAAAATACCCCAAAAGCACGCAAACTAAATCCTAGAAGTTTCTAATAAAATTGTTTGTGGTCGATTAAATGACGCATTAAAATAGCTTAAATATAGTTATTAGCCACATGCTAAATATTTACATCAGTTTCAAGTGTTATTTGAATCAAAGGCATTCAATTGATTTTATTTCTACGACCTCATCAAAGCTAGTATAATCTCAATAAATTTAGGATACAATACAATTTAGTGTCTAAATGATTTCAATTTCATGATAATTTATCATCTTTTCCTAAATAGGCTGTGTTTGTCTTCGATTAACTGATCGAATGATTCACGATTCATAATGTTGCAATATTTAAAAAAAATCAATTCGTTTTAAACTCTATTTTTTTAACAACTATTTTACAGAATTAAAAATCAACAGTTAATATTTCCCCCTCTAAATATCGATAAACATGAAAATAAAATACACACAGATACCGAAAAAAGAAGTGGTGAATTCATACTGAACTCTTCCTGTTGCCAAGTACAAATAAACAATATTTATAATGCAGGTTACTTCCCTTCGATAGCGGTACATGTTAACATCCATGTAGACTATTTCAAGCAATTTCAGTTTTTATTTTTGTTTTGTTTTTGTTTTTTGTTTTTTTTTTTGGGGGGGGGGGATTCTTGACAAGCAAAACAGTAAACAGTACAAAACGGGGATTCTTGACAAGCAATAACAAAGCAAGACAAAACGAACTTTCATATATTATAGTATAAACTGGCAAAATTATACCAAGGGGATACAACTGTAAATTATAGCTTTGTTTTCCAAATTAAATTATATACTGATAGCAAAAATTATATTCCAGTGACCCCCCCCCCCCCCCCGATTCTTTCAAGCTTGTTTTTGATTTTTGGTACATAATGCTGTTTAGTACGCAAATGAAATTCCACACTTTTGTATTTAAAATCCAACACCTTAGCTTTACACTTTGATTAGGTTAGATATGCATTTAAACATGAATATAGAAATATTAAGTAATATTAACACAAAATCATGTTGAATATGATTATGTTCTTTTTGTTACTGCCAAAGCCTCAAAATAATATGCGATTTCTCCCCATATATATGTTTTAGAAGTAAAAAAATTGCTCCTTAAAAATGTAAACAAGGACGCTACTTCGTAAGATTTTCATCTTTAGTTTGCTGTAAACTAATCGTTAAAAAAATTAACTTTTTTTCAGTACTAAACAGTACGCTTTAATAATTAAAGTCACGCATGAATACTCAGACAGTATGTTGTCTAGTCTATGCATCTACTTTATGAAGAAAGACTTCAATTAATTATGGATCTTCACGTTGCACATTATTTGCAAAATACGGCTAACATTTATGACGTTAACTTTAGCGCTAGTTTTGACGATAACGTCACAATGCACATAAGGGTGATTTTCGCTTGAGGGTCATCATATATATATATATATATATATATATATATATATATATATATATATATATATATATATATATATATATATATATATATATATATATATATCAATATATATATATCAATAGTGGTCTTTAAAGCCATATTGAGTTGTCATTTAAAATGTCATTGCTTAAAGCTGAACACGACTCGTAAATAGGCATACGCCATTTTCGATATTATATCTACGATACATCAACACCAGGGTATACTCTTCGCATTCGTTACACCTGGACTGCTTTATTGTCACGGGTATCGGCGTGGAATGGCGACCCGTGTTCGTGCTGGCTATCGTGCATTACCTTTGTTTACAATTTATTGTAGTTACGTGTATCTGTGTTTGTTTGTATACTGCACTGACCTGTACAACTATAATTGTAAGTTTCTTTTGTATCTTACTTTCCTGCATTAGACGAGGTGTTACAGTTATTTTTGTCGCTACCGAGTGCTGTATAGCATACGTCCGTCTACACCGGTGTCGACTGATAATACTGAACAGTGTCCAAGTCAGGACCTTTATATAGGGGTCCTCAGATATAGCGAGAATCCGAACAAAAATGGCGGACACATTGCTTTTACGAATCATGTTCAGCTTTAAGCTCAAAGGTTTTTAAAGATATCGCTAAGAATCGAAAGTATTATTAATAAACAGAATTTGTGAATTAAAAGCCTTGACATTAGACCTTAAAATCGATAGGGATCTTCTTTAGGCTATAAGGAGTTGTATAAAATTTCAATACAAAAAAATCACAAGTTTTCTGGAGACATCGCCTGAAATTTAAAATGTTACACACAGACAGAATGTATGAACTTATGACCTTGACCTCTAACCTTTTGAACTCGAAATCAGTATGGGTATTTTTAGGCCATATAATGATTGAATGTTATTTTACGTCTCCGACGAGAATTTTCACTCAGATAGAGACGTCATCGTATACCGGTGAAGGACTTCAAATTTAGACCTACATGTATATTCGGCACTCAGGGCCATTGTGCAGCGATGGGTTCTTTATCGTGCCAACGCCTACCGTGACACGGGACCTCGGTTTTTTAGGTCTCATCCGAAAAAGCCGTCAGTTTCACTCCCAGTGCCGATCGCTTGGCGATGGAACAGTCGTTTTGCTTTGTCTAGGTTTTAGTTTTGACGCCGCGCAGCAAACGAAAATCGAACCCGGGCATCCACATCACGAAGTGAATGCCCTACCATTGGGCGAACGCAACCGGGTTTAAGCCATAGAAAGTTGTTAAAATTTCATGTTACACACAGACAAATGACGGACAGATAGACCAAAAATAATCTACCCCAACTTTCAGTGAAAGCGGGGGGGGGGGCAATAAAATTATACGTAATCCTCTATTATATGGGAAGTAATAATTCATAAAAGTTATATTACGCAGTAACGCACACAGTGTACTGAACGTAATGCTTTGATGTAAAGGGGAAGGGGGGTTAGAGTTGGGGACCGCTTCCTCTCCTGGGATTTTCAGAGTAATTAAATTTGAATAAAAAATTTATCATAATGACATCAGACATGGAATTAGTGGGAGGTCCCCTCTAAAATCAAAAACAAAAGACATATACTTTAAATATAGTTAATACTGTCATTATGCTTCAGCATCTATGTGATTAAACTACAGTCATTTGTGTCAAAATTATTTCTTCAATTGTTGATCTCAGGAACTTTAAAAGACTTCGTCCCCAGTTTCAGAAACCTCATTTAACACTGCCCTCGACCCGCTTGGGCCTCGTTGGTATTCATCCTCTTCGCCATATAAAAGCATACCCTCTTATGCAAATTCCTGAATATGCACATTTACAAAGATGACAGAATAAAAAATACATATGAGGACATTTCCACTAAATACACACACTGTTATTTTTTCATCGTTAAAAACGATTTAATACTGTCAATTTGCGAACTTTTGCAATAAATTTCCTCTTTTTTGTAATATTTTACAACAATGGATATAATGAAACGACATAATAAACTAGTATTAATTGTAACGAGAACCGTTACAGATGTTCCCCAAACGCTCCCCAACTTCCTTTTGGTGTCTTATTCCCTATCAGCTTCATTAAATAAGGCAATCAAGTATATTGGGTTTTTTTACGCATTACACGCGCGCGCAGGGGCATGCATGTACAAAATTACCATGTCAACTTGTCTACACTTTTAATACATCTTTATATTCAAATTTCATCAAAAGATGAAAAAAATTCGGTTATATTAAGTATATCTGACATTTTACGCATTGTACGCGCGCGCATGTGCATGTATGTCCATGATGACCGTGTCGTCTTGTCAACACTATTATTATATCTACATATTTTGAGTATCAAAGCATTTCATCAAAAAGTATAAAAGTTACATCTATATCAAGTATATTGGTCATTTCAGCATTGCATGCGCGCGCACGTGCATGTATGTACATATTGACAATGTCGTCTTGTCTACATTTATAATGTGTCTATATATTCTGAGTATCAAAGCATTACATCAAAAAATGTAAAAGTTATGGTTATATCAAGTATATTGGTAGTTTTACCCATTGCACGCGTACGCACGTGCATGCATGTGTGCGCTGACCATGTCATCTTGTCTACACTATTAATATATCCTTATATTCTGAGTATCAAATTATTTCATCAAAAGATATGAAAGTTTTGGCTATATCAAGTATATTGGTCATTTTACTCATTGCACGCGCACGCACGTGCATGCAAGTGCATGCCTGTGTGCGCTGATCATGTCATCTTGTGTACACTTCTAATATATATTTATATTCTTTCAAAGCAATTCATCAAAAAATGTACAAGTTAATGCTATATCAATTGTATTGGTTATTTCAATCATTGCGCATGCGCACACGTGCATGCATGTGTATTCTGACCATGTCATCTTGTCTACACTATTAATATATCCTTATATTCTGAGTATCAAAGTATTTCATTAAAAGATATGAAAGTTATGGCTATATCAAGATTATTGGTAATTTTACTCATTGCACGCGCACGCACGTACATGCACGTGTGCGCAAAATGACCTTCGTTCCACAAATCTACATAACACTCCTATTAACCCTAAAAAGGTTTCACCTCAATCGGATGTGTAGTTTCGGAGATCACTCACGGACAAAAAGTACCCAGGAAGAAAAATAATAATAACTAGAAACTCATTGCGAGCAATGAGAGGTCTTCCGTCCGATTCTGAAAATAAAAACGAAAATTCAAGCTGAAAAAGAGATAAAAGAAATTCAGACACTCTGTAAATTTAACCCTTGTCGTCAGCGTGAAAATCCAACTTGCTAACGTTAACCATTCATTTTTTACATCACTTCCGGTTACGACCGGAAGTACCAGAAGTAACGGCTATACAAGATTTTCTCACGATTCATATAACTGATGACTGACCATCAGTCTTGAAAGTTTTAGACTTCAGTCGTTTACTGTTGCCGAGCAATATTGTGAGATCAAATTCTAATTTTGAGGACAGGTAAACAAGAGACCGGAAGTGAATTTTATAAAAATCTTTGACTTTTCTCTAGACATTTGCAATATATACAACATACATAAAGTCATTTCAAGTACTTTATCGATGAGCAATATTTATGAGAAAGTTAAATATCAAAGTAAAGTAGTTTATCTCCTAAAACCGGAAGTTGACGTTTTTGTTTCCGGTGGAATCTAACATATTTCTTAACAGCGAAAGAGATGCAATAAAGTGATGCAAGCATTAATTTAAAAAAGAAAAGTTAATTTTTTTTTTAGATTTCTTTGATCACTTACTGTGACAAGCGGAAGTGACGACTGACGCGTTTAACCCAAATGGTTTTGCCTACTCCTCAAGGTCTATTACTTATAAAAGTTTGGTGTTTTAATCTTTTACCTAGTTTTGAGATCTCGCTCAGACAACTTCACATTTTGAGGACAGGAAAACATGCGACCGGAAGTGAATTTTTGAAAGATATTTACGATTACTCTAGACATTTGCAGTCTGAATAACATATTTAAAATTCATTTCAGATACTTTTTCTAGAAAAAAATATTGATGGAAAAGTAAAATACTCAAATTATGTAGTTTTTCTCTTATAACCGGAAGTTGTCGCTTTTGTTTCCGGTGAGACCAAGATCTTTCGAATCTGCGAAAAAGATGCAATAAAGTGATGCAATTTTTAATTAAAAAAAGAAAAGTTGAAATTTTCGATTTCTTTGATCACTTCCTGTGACGACCGGAAGTGACGGCTGACGCTCTGAACCCAAATGGTTTTGCCTACATCTTAAGGTCTGTTGCTCATATAAGTTTGGTGTCTTAATCTCTCACCGTTTCCGAGATCTTGCTCAGACAACTTCTCATTTTGAGGACAGGAAAACACGCGACCGGAAGTGAATTTTACAAAGATATTTGATGTTACTCTAGATATCTGCAGTTTGAATAACATATTTAAAATTCATTTCAAAAACTTTATCTACAAAGGATGTTAATGGGAAAGAAAAATACTAAAATTATGTAGTTTTTCTCTTATAACCGGAAGTTGTCGTTTTTGTTTCCGGTGGGACCAACATATTTCGAAACTACAAAAGAGATGCAATAATGTGATGTAAGTATTGATTTAAAAAAAGAAAGTTGAAATTTTATGGTTTCTTTGATCACTTCCGTAAACGACCGGAAGTGCCGACGACGAACGAAAATGTGATTCCACAAATTTAGAAGTCACGTTCTATGCTCTCCAATAAGTCTCCAGTTCATATCTTTAGTCATTCTTGAGAACATTCGAGGACAAAATTTCATTTTAAAATCAGGAAATTGCCCGTAACTTGGAACCAAAATGGAATTTTCCAAATTTTCCTTGTGATGAAACAAGTTCATACAATGACTAATTTTTCCTGAAAGTTTCACGAAAAACCACTGAATAGTTTTCGAGAAAACGCCTGCACAAAATTTGGTCAAAAAAATAATAATAATAATAATAACTAGATACTTATTGCCTAGGCAATAACAGGTCTTCCGTTTTCTTGACTTCTTTGAAAAAAAAACCCACAATCATCTCAATAAGATTACTCTAAATAATAACAAAAGTTATCTCAAGGCTTCCAAAGATATGTAGATACAGATAAAAACAAACGGAATTACTTTTCTGTTTTCTTTATGTTCTTTGTCATGAACGAAAGTGCTCCAAACGAATAAAATGTATAAAAATAATTTGCATGGTCACGGTCTATCTAACATCTGCATTAGCCAAACATTTCTGCAAAAAAAAAAAAAACTTTAAAAATTCACTTTTTTGCATCGCTTCCTGTCACGACCGGAAGTGACGACAACGTACGATTTTTACATGATGTAGATAAACTGGTAACTAACTATAAGTTCTGAAAGTTTTTGACTTCAGTCATGTAGTGTTTTTGAGCATTTAGGTGAACAAAATCTCAACTTGAGGACAGAAAAACACGCGACCGGAAGTGCATTTTCTTAGGATGGTTGACTTCACACTAGACAATTGCAGTCTCAATAACATATGTAAAAATCATTTCAAAAACTTTATCAATAAGTGAAATTTTTGGGGAATGTTAAAAATCCCAATAACATAGTTTCTCTTTTATAATCGGAAAGTGTCGTTTTTTGTTTCCAGTGAGACCAACACATATAGAAACTGTGAAAGAGATTCAATTATATGATGCAAGTTTTATTTCAAAAGTGAAAAGTTTAAATTTTCGATTTCTATGATCACCTCCTGTAACGACCGGAAGTGACGGCTGACGCTATTAACCCAAAAAGTTTTGCCTACTCATTAAGTTCTATTACTCATATAAGTTTGGTGTCTTAATCTCTTACCGTTTCTGAGATCTCACTTTGACAAGTTCTTATTTTGCGGACAGTAAAACACGCGACCGGAAGTGAATTTTACCAAGATATTTGACGTTACTCTAGACATTTGCAGTCTAAATAACGTATCTTAAAATCATTTCAAATACTTCATCTATAAGCGATATTTATTGGAAAGTAAAATACTCAAATTATGTAGTTTTTCTCTTATAACCGGAAGTTGACGTTTCTGTTTCCGGTGGGACTAACATATTTCGAAACTGTAAAACGGATGCAATAATGTGATGCAAGATTTAATTAAAATAAGAAAAGTTGAAATTTTCGATTTATTTGATCTCCTCCTGTGACGACCGGAAGTGACGGCTGACAAATTTAAACATATTCTGCAAACGTACTTGTCATGATCAATAATCCCTGAAAGTTTGAGGTCTTAATCTTTTACCGTTTCTGAGATATCGTCCGGACATGATCTCTTTTGAAAAAACGGAAATCGGACATATCTGACGACCAGAAGTGAATTTTGCAAAATCCTTCAAAATCTTTTTAGTTTATTTTATTTGTCATAATCCCTGAAAGTTTCAAGAAAATCCATCGAGCCATCTCTGAGAAATCGCTTGGACAAAAAACGGGAAAAAAATAATAATAAACAGTAGAATCAGTATAAGGTCTTCCGTCTGAAACGGAAGACCTTAATAATAAGAAACAGTAGAATCACTATAAGGTCTTCCGTGAAGACGAAAGACCTTAACTAGAAACTCATTGCGAGCAATGAGAGGTCTTCCGTCCGATTCTGAAAATAAAAACGAAAATTCAAGCTGAAAAAAGAGATAAAAGAAATTCAGACACTCTGGAGATTTAACTCTGGTCGTCAGCGTGAAAATCAAACGTGCTATCCATTAACCATTCACTTTTTTACACCACTTCTGGTCACGATCGGAAGTACCGGAAATAACGGCTTTTCAAAGATTTTCTCACGATTAAAACCGATGACTGTTAGATCAAATTCTAATTTTGAGGACAGGTAAACACGAGACGGGAAGTGAATTTTATAAAAATCTCCGACTTTTCTCTAGACATTTGCAGTATATACAACATACATGAAGTCATTTCAAGTACTTTATCGATGATCAATATTTATGAGAAAGTTAAATATCAAAATAAAGTAGTTTATCTCCTAAAACCGGAAGTTGACGTTTTTGTTTCCGGTGGAATCTAACATATTTCAAAACAGCGAAAGAGATGCAATAAAGTGATGCAAGCTTTAATTTAAAAAAGAAAAGTTATTTTTTTTTTTAGATTTCTTTGATCACTTACTGTGACAAGCGGAAGTGACGACTGACGCGTTTAACCCAAATGGTTTTGCGTACTCCTCAAGGTCTATTACTCATAAAAGTTTGGTGTTTTAATCTTACCTGGTTTCGAGATCTCGCTCAGACTTCACATTTTGAGGACAGGAAAACATGCGATCGGAAGTGAATTTTTGAAAGATATTTAAGATTACTCTAGACATTCGCAGTCTGAATAATATATTTAAAATTCATTTCAAATACTTTATCTAGAAAAAAAAATATTGCTGGGAAAGTAAAATACTCAAATTATGCAGTTTTTCACTTATACCCGGAAGTTGTCGTTTTTATTTCCGGTGGGACCAACATCTTTGGAATCTCCGAAAAAGATGCAATAAAGTGTTGCAATATTTAATCTAAAAAAGAAAAGTTGAAATTTTCGATTTCTTTGATCACTTCCTGTGACGACCGGAAGTGACGGCTGACGCTCTTAACCCAAATGTTTTTGCCTACATCTTAAGGTTTGTTGCACATTTAAGTTTGGTGTCTTAATTCCCTTACCGTTTCCGAGATCTTGCTCCGACAACTTCTCATTTTGAGGACAAAAAAAAACAAACCACGCAACCGGAAGTGAATTTTACAAAAATATTTGACGTTACTCTAGACATTTGCAGTCTGAGTAACATATTTAAAATTCATTTGAAATACTTTATCTACAAAAGATATTAATTGGAAAGAAAAATACTCAAATTATGTAGTTTTTCTTTTATAACCGGAAGTTGACGTTTTTGTTTCCGGTGGGACCAACATATTTCGAAACTACATAAAAGATACAATAATGTGATATAGGAATTAATTCAAAAAAGGAAAGTTGAAATTTTACGATTTTTTCGATTACTTCCGTACACGACCGGAAATGCCGACGACGAACGAAAAGGCGATTCCACAAATTTAGAAGTCACGTTCTATGCTCTCCAATAAGTCTCCAGTTCATATCTTTAACCATTCTTGAGAACATTCGCGGACAACATTCCATTTAAAAATCAGGAAATTGCCCGTAACTTGGAACCAGAATGGAATTTTCCAAATGTTCCTTGTGATGAACAAACTTCATACAATGACTAATTTTTCCTGAAAGTTTCACGTAAAACCACTCAATAGTTTTTGAGAAAACGCCTGCACAAAATTTGGTCAAAAAATAATAATAATAATAATAATAATAAGAAACAGTAGAATCACTATAAGGTCTTCCGTGAAAACGGAAGACCTTAACTAGACTCCTGTTGCCATGGCAACAAAAAAGTCTTCCGTTCTTCTAAATCTGTAAGAATTTGCTTTTTTCTGTGTCAAAAACATACAATATCATATTAACTGTGAAAGAAAAAATAACTGGAAAAAAGTCCTTTCAGTACTTATGGTACTTTGATTTTCATGATCCAATCTTGTATAATATATTTGGCACCTATGAGAGATATACGTATATCATAGAGCAAGGATGATTAGCAATTTAATAAAATTGTTTGCAATCATTTCTAAGCCAAACAAACAGACGAACGAAAACCGTACTATCATAAACTTCACTGTGTATATGTTCTGGCATAATTGTGATGGTGTTATAAAAAAATATAATGAATTAAGTTAGTATCACATTAAACGTAAAGTCACTGAGTTTTGTAAAGCTATCAAGATTTGACAGCATACCTATAAGAAAGATTATTCAATAACAGTAATTATTCAGCAATCGATTAATTGATTGATTTATTATATGTTGTTTACGTCCCTCTCGAGAATTTTTCACTCACATGGAGACGCCACCACTCGCCGGAGGAGACTGCAAATTTTTTTTTATACTTTGGCAATTATCACCATTGAGCAGTGAATAATCTTTTTTGTGCCAGCACCTTCTGCGACACGGGACCTCGATTTATACGATCTCATCCCAAGGACCGGTCTCCATGTCCCACAATCGAAGTTCATAATACCGAGGTATTTTATTTTATTCTATTTTTTCACAAGTTTGTTGCATCAGATGTACTTAAAGATCATACTTCAAGATCATTTCGAACTCAGGCTACTTTTTTGCAGTGCATACAGCGTCAGGTTATTTTGATTGACAGGTCAACACACGTGCACTTCGTGTAATACTTTTTAAGCAGAAAAATATACAGGGTGTGACCATGACTGACTATGAAATCAGAAAACATTTAATAAAGAATGGGTGTCACTGATATAGAACTAATTTTTGGTCTATGTAAATGGATAGGAGGATCGGGATTAAGAGGGAATCTCTCTCTCTGTCTCTTCCTCTCTCTCTCTCAGACATGTAAATTGAACATTTCAGTATCATAATGACAAATCTACCATTATAGAATATGAAATTCTGTACACATGTAAATGTAATTATAACCACATGTTCCAGATTTAAATCTAAAACGAATATATAATTCAAATGCCTAGCTGCACGAACATCTCCAAATATTAATCAAGACCGGAGGGGGGGGGGGGGTTCAAAGGAATTAGATAGTTTTATGTTTTATGAATTATAAGGAAAAGTATGGACGTCAGTTGCATGTACATAATTATATATCATTGCATAAAATTGTGTTCATTCAGGTATACTCATCCCACATATCAACAGACCTGTGCAATTTTTTATCATGTTTTTTTTTTTCAAAAGAAACATATAGCGAAGCATTATTTCACACAGAATCGCGTTTTCACATATTTTTTTTTAACTCTTTGAGTATTTCATAAGAATCCAAGAATCGTCTTTTCACATCTTTTATAACTCCTTGGGTATATAGAGTATAGATCATGTGTCATAAATAATTCAACTTTTTATCAAATATACATGTAATAACCAAATCTAATCTATAGATTGATTTTCTTTCTTTTCAGTGGCAGATATCAATTTATTTATAAAGGCTTTAAAACAGTACTGTATTACAATTTTCTATCGCTTAATTCTTTTTTGGGTGTATGAATATCGGAAATAAAACTCGGAAATCGGGATAATTTCGCATTCAAATCATAGAGAATAATAAATCGTCTGCATTATAGAAGGCTTATAACTATCGTATTCTGAACTTACTATACGAGATAGATAAAACTGCATGCCTGTTTATCACTATAAATGTATACTCAGTGCTAATAATATATTTAATTGAATAAGCTACCTATAGCTAGCATATATATATTTATTTATTTTTTTAGATATATTCATGTGTAAATCGATTAACTGTCAATACAGACTTACACTACACTGGCAACTACAGACTTTACATGCACTGGAAGTGGTAACCAACGTACTCTTACATTTAGAAGATTGAATATGGAACGTCTAAATATTTTGATATGGAGAGTGTTTATGTCTCTGACGTCATCGATACTATTTCCGCCTTTATCTCGAAAGTTCTATTCTCACTTACAAGTCAGAGTTATCTTTCTTTGCCCACTGTATACACACTAGGTAAATAGAGCTGATTGCATATATGCATAGGGATTTCACTGTTCGTGACGTTCTGATGCTTTGCTTGTCGAGAAGTTTAAATACTACGTCACATTGTCACCACATCAAAGGAAGTAACCGAGTGCACGTCTCTCCCACGCTAAAGTCGGTCAACTGCAACATACAGCGGGTTCACAAAAGGGGATAAAAATACCTTTAATACTTATAAATAAGAGCTTCTATATGGAATCTTTTTTTTAAGTCCATTATGAATGGAAAGTGAGGTGGTCATATATTCCTTAGGGAATTTCCTTTTTTTTTTATATTTGCACATAAAAAGTAGTGTATGATTCATTGATTACTTAATTTATGCGTATCAATCCAGATCATTCTGAGATTGTAGCATTTTTTTTTTTTTACAAATCTCTGCTTAAAAGGGACTCAGTATTAAGTACTATCTACGCATACAGAGCTCTGTTTGAGGAAGATATTAAACAGGGAATCGGGGGGGGGGGGGGGGGGGGCTCATATACGTTTACGTTCAAACTTTATCGATAGAAGTTCATTTAAATTCTGCAATTACGAACAAGCTTTATTCTCTAGTCCATTTATATTTTCATTGAAAGCGTAAATTTACCATTAATTAGGTGTAAAACAATACTTTCAATTCATTCACATATATTATATATATTCACATATATTATGATTAATACTGAATGGCAAATTGCAAGTCGTTCTTTCAGTGAAGACCAGAAAGTGTACCTCGAATCGGCCGTTACATAATTGGACTGAAAGAGTACATTCGTAATGTAAGATGCGGTTTCTCAAGATGTATCTTACAGGATTTAACAAGGAACACTCTTCTCTGTTTTTCTCTCTTCCCTTCTACACTCCACGTTTTTTCAAACCCCCATTTACTACAGGTACTTATCATATTTATTTCAAAGAGGAGGTCGGGGTGTTGGGGTATAACTAACAAGAAAAAAAAAACTTGAGAATTTTAACAAGTCCAAAAATAGCACAATACTCGTACTAATCATCATAAATAAATAAGTTTCACAGAACTCAAAATTTTTAATTCGTTTGGCCAGGAAGGGCTTTATACTCTCATATATTCGGCAATTCTTGAGGCACAATAACGTGGAAGAGCTATACATGTATTTATACTGCAAAAAAAAGTTAAGGGGGCGTAGGTAAAACAGGCCTCCAAATAAAAATTAAACACAAAAAAATTAACAGTGAAAGAACTTCTCGAGAAGGAGGGGTAATTAAAAAAAACTACCATTTAAAATCCATAGCAAATTAAAAACTGAACAAGTTGGGGGTGGGGGTGGTGGGTGGTGGTGACGCCTTTGTACTTCAAGTCTTTAGCCCCCATCCTCTCCCAAAAAGTTCAATTTTTTAACGTAAATATTGTATTTTTGGGAAACAACAAGTCGTAAATTAATGATATGAATTTATTTGAATTCAAAGATACTTATTCATATCTTTTATTAACAGTTAACAATTTCGGTTGCATGGAAAAATGACCGAGTGTCTCCTGCACTTACTTCAGAAAATGCTTTAAATACAGCCACTTTCAGACTTTTCTCCATTGGTGCCATATATCTGTCACTTTTTAGTAAATTTTTTACCTTCCTGAAGCACTGCTCGGCGGGGTTCATGTCAGGAGAATACGCCGGTAAGAAAAGGTAATCAATCCCCAGAGTCGGTAAATAAGTGCGAAGGATTCTTTCCGATGCGTTATGATGGATGGGGGCATTGTCTACAACAAGACAATCCTCAGGGGAAAATACCGCTTCCCCCTCATCGGTGTAACTATTAACGGCTTCACCTACAAACTTTAGAAATTCAGCAGTATTTGAAGGCCCGTCAATAATGTTGACATATTTAACACCAGTAATACCTACTATGATGCTGACAGTTAAATTTGCTTGACGTTTGTACCTAGTGAGTTCAACACAACGCGTGCCCTTTACTGAGTGACCATAGTTTGGATTACCGCTCGAACACTTATTCCCATCTCATCCATAAATTTTAAAGTATATGGATTCCTATGTTGAATATAATTCAAGAACTGTTGAGTGAAGATCAAGTTATACAGAGTAAATCGATCTTTGTCATATTTTGTGATTTTTTTGAAAGTCATGGACAAGTCCTTTTTCAAAGTCCGACAAACGGTCGAGGTGCTCACATTTTGTACTGTGTTTGAATTTTGAATTACTTGCTCTCTAATAGTCTCTAATTGCATACTCGGACGTGCTGTTTTCAAAGCCGATATAAATTCTGTCTTCTTTAGCTAGGATTTTTGGTCGACCCGTTGACTTCTTGCCTAGTTGCTCACCCTCAGTGTGCTTGAGCCAAACTTTCGTGATTGTGTCAGGAACAAGTTTGTACTTTTTTGCCAATTCCTTTTTCACACCTTTCGGTACTTTTTTGGTTATAATATCACCTCCCATATCACAAATGTCTTGGACAATTAATCCTCTCAAATCAGTGGATAATGACTTCCCATTTAGATAAAAACGACCATACCTATTTCTTTTCTCCATGTTTGTCAACGCGCGTTTACATCGAATATAGCAAGAGGGGTGTATAGACTATATCTATCGTATTGAGCCTACTCCAAATCCCCACCGCTTATGCAAAGATTTATGCTACACCCCCTCCCCCTCCCCCCAAAAAAAAAATAAAAAAAAAATACATTTTGCAATATTTAATGCATTTATAAATGACTTGAAACCCCCTCCCCCTCTTTCATGCAATAGACTCTTCCAAAATCGGCGGGTAAGTTATCTTACAAGCTTAAAAATGATTGGTTTTACTTTTTTTTTTCTCAACAACGTCACACGCGACCAGCCCATTCGTCTACAGACTACAATACAAGAAAAAGAAGATGGCGTTGTCAAGGCCGATCGGTGATGACGAGATCGATATTAAAGTTCACTACAAGTACTACGGGGAAGATCGATGCACAGTTATTAGTATGGAGGTTCGAGAATTGCTCTCCATTGGTTATGTTGGTTTAGAAGGCATAATCAAGGCACATGTACAGTACCTGGGTCGCATGCCATTGCTTAGAATGAGTTATAAGGACGAACAAAATGATTATGTCGATTTATGCGATTACAACTTCAACCGGTTTATTCGTGTCATTCGAAATTCAAAAGCGATATCAGGTATACCTTTAACAAACATCAGAGTTTTGGAAGGGATTTCGCCATTTACCAAAGGTAAAAAGTCGGATATTTCAACCCAATCCAGATGTCGCGAAGGCACAAATCCTCCGGCATGCAAGGGTCTGGATTTTGCTGAAAAATATTTTGATACCCCTTTTTCCGCGACCAGTGAACGTGTCGTCAATATGAATGATTCATTTGATCTGCGTTATCGTTGCGAGAATACCACTTCAACAATATCTACCGACTTTGAATTTAAAGAGGAAGATGATGAAAAAACCTTTTTGGATACATTTACTTACAAGTCCCCATTAGACCATTCTTTAGACAACAAGAAAGAAGACATAGACTCAATAAACACAAAAATCCTGAGTGCTCAAGACTACCTTCAGACCCTGAAATCCAAATATCAGAATAGCTTTAATAATGGTGGCCGCGGAAAGCAGTGTTCGAATTGTCATCTTCGACTCGATCACACAGCCCGGCAGTGTCGATTAGAGAAATGCGAAAGTGCTGAGCAATGCGGGGACGTTATGAAACATCCAGATGAGCGAAAATTAATTGATGAAGCTGATGATCAACTGCGGA
This sequence comes from Saccostrea echinata, assembly GCF_033153115.1. NCBI lineage: Eukaryota > Metazoa > Mollusca > Bivalvia > Ostreida > Ostreidae > Saccostrea > Saccostrea echinata. The sequence goes on along the minus strand of NW_026889776.1, from coordinate 13,728,112 downwards.
AACTGGAGAAGGAATTAAAAGCCAAAAATACTGAATATGTATCACTTTCTAAGGCTGCAGTTTTCGCAAATGACTCGTTTTCACAACGTGTGCGTGCTCATTTAATAAACAGCAACAAGAAAAAATATCTCCTACAAACCAGGGATGGACTATTTGTTCCTAAATCCTGTTTATTAAATTGTGATTTGGCCAAGCTCGAAAAATTTTATAATCGAAAGGTTCCAGACGACATTGAAGGTGCCAGCAAAACTTTTCAACAAATTATTGAAAATTTCGACAGAGGAGGCAGTAGTAGTCAAGTATACACGTCGAAGCGCCCCTTAAATCCTGCCAGATCTTTACTCGAAAACAATGAATTTTTTCCATGAAAATTTCCTCGAATAAATCAACAGGCCTCATGCACCCAAACTCAGTCTGATAAAGGTAAATAGTTAGTTAATTTTAATAAATTGCAGACTGTAGGAAGCACTTACGGGAGGGGGATGCTCATACAACGAAACACCGAACAGAAATTCCTTGACACCCCTCCCCCCTCCCAAAAAAAAAAAAAACACAGCTGTAAATTAGCTTTGTTTTCTATTTAAAGTACATGTATATTTTGGCAAAATTATCGAAGGGAAGAGCATACCCCCAAACTCACCTTGCTTCCTGTATTTATGTTTAAGGTATAAAAAGTCATTAAATATGTCTTCTTTACCATTTTGGTGAACACTTCAAATCAATTATCATTTTAACATAAATTACTAGTATATAGCATGAATTTTGGTAGCAAGTACGTATTTTATTGCATTATAATATATTTTTTTTCAGGATCTGATGTCCAACAGTACTCTTTAAAGAAGAGGTTTTAGGGGAAATTTGCCAAATTCCTGAGTTAAACACCGCAAGGGAGCGCGCTAGTGATTTTATGATTATATCTTGCTTTAAAAAAATGATTAAAATATTTACTAGTATCTACATCGAGTTTCTATAGTTGGTTTTCAATTCGATGCTTAACAACTTCCCTGTATATTTGTTATAGTAAAAAGAGATTTATCATTATGGTTTGTTCTATACAAACCTTAATAGCGATTTCTAAACGGGTCCATATTTCACGCATTGATGGGTTTTGTTGTATTTGATTCGAACTTTGTACTTCATCCTAAAGTGAGTATAAAGTTATAGACTGCTGTAACAAAAGTGTGTTGCGTTCTTGAATTTTCGCTACAGTCTAATATACAATTTACAATTACAAGAAGTGATTCAATTTTTAAGTTTTATTGAACATGAAGACGTTTAGTCAGCCAGGCACGTAGTATTGTGTTTTAAAAAAATCATAAAAACGGGGGATTGTCCAGACTTGAAAATCCTATTTTCGTGGAGAGTGTAGGTTCCAACTTTTTTAAAACCAAATTTTATAAATTCATTTCCCTGATTTGACTACACTGCAAAGGGGGGGGGGGGGCAGTGAACATTTTCAACAAAAAAAGATTATGCTTTGTTTGGGAAAAAAAGGCCGCGGGAGTGGGCTAGCATCCTGATATTACTTACCTGTTTAATGTATATCCCACCCCCCAAAAAAACAACAACAAACAATCGGATTGAATTCGGAGCATATTTTTCCCTTGCACTTTTTGCTCTCAAATAATCAGTCTTAACTGATGTAGCATAACAGAAATGTAAAATAATATCATTTGGTTTTATAGTTCGATTTAGTTAATACATGTACAAGATAAACTTTCCATTTCAGGTACGAATCGGTGATGAATGTGAATGCAGGAAGCAGTTTTCTCAAAACGTCATATTAGTTAATTGAAGCAAAAATTAAAAGTTTGAAAGCACGCATTAAGAAAAAATTACATCGCCTAGTCATTAAGATAGATGTATTTAAATGTGATGGTTTTGTCCCGCATGTGCAGAAATCGCACCTGTTTTCTTTATAACCCCCTCCCCCATGGGGGATGCTTGCAAATTCATGTAAAATCGGATTGTGCTCTGATATGGTAACGTTATACATGTACTGTTTGCATTCTCATGTTTATATAGGAATGCGAAATTAAGTTTTGGTGTACCATTTTTTACGTCAAGCAAAAAAAAAAAAAAAAAAAAAAAAAAGATATAAATAGAAAAATACACACACACCCTCCCCAAAAAAACATGCATCTGTCTGCCGTGAAAGAGCAAGGATAATTAGTTTAAACTTTGCCTACTAATTAATTGAATTGAAATTTATGTAATTTAAAAAAAATTAAAGCGCCATTTTTTTCCCAAAAAGATCCCCCCCCCCTCGAGAATTTATTTTTGATTTGTGTCAGTATGATATGCAGACCATGGGGCATTCAATCCTGTCAAAATATTCCCTATCAAAAATAAATCCAAGAAAATCCCAGATCAGATACACTTTACATATGATAATAGAGTGAAGTACTAAAACATTTCGTTATACGTCAAAAAAAAAAAAAAAAAGAAAGAGAAAGAAACGATAATGCACGCGTTTGTAAAGAAAGATAGGGACATGTACATGATTTGTTTTATTTTGTTTTTGTTTTTTTTTTAGCATTTTGACAAAAATATATAAATATTGACAATTATGAATACAATTTCCCTTCTCGGCAGAAATGTTCGTTATTCTATGCATTCTTACAGTACATTAGATCTATGCTAAATCAAGCACGCCCAGTTAATTATATTAACTCCATCTCTTCTTGAATATCTCTCTCAAAACTTATTTAACTCTACTTTTCAGCAGTGATTTGGGATAAAATGCTACAATCAAAGAATAACCTGGATTGATACGTAAAATCCAGTAATCAATGAATCATGCACTACTTTTCATATGACAGATTGAAAAAGTGCAAATTTGTTATAGAATTAAATAATTACCTATAAGTACTCTATTTCATTATTTAAGATACTAATTGTGCAGGAAATATTCTATAAAAGGACGGCTGGACTATCTGTCCCCTTTTATGAACCCGTTAATCGTCGGCGATGTGTATTACCGTTGACCGACTTTAGCGTGGGAGAGACGTGCACTCGGTTACTTCCTTTGATGTGATGACAATGTGACGTAGTATTTAAACTTCGCGACAAGCAAAGCATCAGAACGTCACGAACAGTAAAATCCCTATGCATATATGCAATCAGCTCTAGGGAAAATGACGGTACCGAAAATCTGCAAAAGGTGGAATCTGATTTCAAAACAAATTATATATTTAGTATTTGTAGAAAAACCTCTGTTATACATAATAATATCTTGAAAAAATATTAAAAATCAAAAAAGTTAAAAATTAACCTAACACAAGTTCACTTCCGGTTCTGACAGGAAGTACCGGAAACACACGAAAACAACTTCGAAACAAAGAGAATGTCATGATCTAATATTCCTGTAAATTTCACATCTTTACCTCAAACCGTTTCTGAGAAAAACACCGCACAAAAGTCCATTTAAAAATTGGAAATTCGGCCATAACTTCGGACCGGAAGTGAATTTTTCAAAAATCGGAATTTTATATAAACTTCATATATCAGCCTAACAAAAAAGTCTTCCGTTCTTCTAAATCTGTAAGAATTTGCTTTTTTTCTGTGTAAAGAAAACATACATATCATATTTACTGTGAAAGAAAAAAAATAACTGGAAAAAAGTCCTTTCAGTACTTAAGGTACTTTGATTTTCATTATCAATCTTGTATAATATATTAAGCACCTATAAGAGATAAACGTATATCATTAGCAATAAAAAAAATTGTTTGCAATCATTTCTAAGACAAACAAACAGACGAACGAACACCGTACTATCATAAACTTCACTGTGTATATGTTTTGGCATAATTGTGATGGTGTTATAAAAAATATAATGAATTAAGTTAGTATCACACTAAACGTAAAGTCACTGAGTTTTGTAAAGTTATAATATCAAGATTTGCCAGCATACCTATAAGACAGATTATTCAATTACAGTAATTCTTCAGCAATCGATTGATTGATTGATTGATTATACGTATGTTATTTAACGTCCCTCTCCAGAATTTTTCACTCACGTGGAGACGCCACCACTCGCCGGAGGAGACTGCAAATTTTTGTCCTATACTTTGGCACTTATCGCAATTGAGCAGTGGGGAATCTTTTTTATGCAAGCACCTTCTGCGACAAGGGACCTCGATTTATACGATCTCATACAAAAGACCGGTCTCCACGTCCCACAATCGAAGTTCATAATACCGAGATATTTTATTTTTTATTTTATTCTATTTTTTCATAAGTTTGTTGCATCAGATTTACTTAAAGATCATACTTCAAGATCATTTCGAACTCAGGCTACTTAATTGCAGTGCATACAGCGTCAAGTAATTTTGATTGACAGGTCAACACACGTGCGCTTCGTGTGATACTTTTTAAGCTGAAAAATATACAGGATGTGACCATGACTGACTATGAAATCAGAAAACATTTAATAAAGAATGGGTGTGACCGATATAGAACTAATTTTTGGTCTGGATCGGGATTAAGAGGGAATCTCTCCCCTCTCTCTCTCTCTCTCTCAGACATGTAAATTGAACATTTCATAATTATAGAATATGAAATTCTGTTTACATGTAAATGGTAATGTTATTCACATGTTCCAGATTTAAATCTAAAACGAATATATAATTCAAATGCCTAGCTGCACGAACGTCTCCAAATATTAATCAAGACGGGGGGGGGGGGTTCAAAGGAATTAGATAATTTTATGTTTTATGAATTATAAGGAAAAGTACGGACGTCAGTTGCATGTACATGATTATATATCATTGCATAAAATTGTGTTCATTCAGATATACTTATCCCACATATCAACAGACCTGTACAACTTTTTTATCATGTTTTTTTTTCAAAAGAAACATATAGCGTACCATTATTTCACACACTCTTTAACTCTTTGAGTATTTCACAAGAATCCAAGAATCGCCTTTTCACATCTTTTATAATTCCTTGGGTATATAGAGTATAGATCATGTGTCATAAATAATTTAACCTTTTATCAATTATACATGTAATAACCAAATCTAATCTATAGATTGATTTTCTTTCTTTTCAGTGGCAGATATCAATTTATTTATAAAGGCTTTAAAACAGTACTGTATTACAATTTTCTATCGCTTAATTCCTTTTTTTGAGTGTATGTAATATTTTTTGATATCGAAAGTAAAACTCGGAAATCGGGATAATTTCGCATTCAAACCATAGAGAATAATAAATCGTCTGCATTACAGAAGGCTTATAACTATCGTATTCTGAAATTAATATACGAAATAGATAAAACTGCATGCCTGTCCATCACTATAAATGTATATTCAGTGCTCATATAATATATTTACTTGAATTAGCTACCTAGCACATATATTAATTTTTTTAGATATATTCATGTGTAAATCAATTAACTGTCAATACAGACTTACACTGCACTGGCAACTTCAAACTTTACATGCACTGGAAGCGGTAACCAACGTACTCTTAAATTTTGAAGAGTGAATATAGAACGTCTAAATATTTTGATATGGAGAGTGTATATGTCTCTGACGTCATCGATACTATTTCCGCCTTTATCTCGAAAGTTCTATTCTCACTTACAAGTCAGAGTTATCTTTCTTTGCCCATTGTCTACACACTAGGTAAATAGGGAAAATGAGGGTACCGAAAATCTACAAAATGTGGAATCTGATTTCAAAACAAATTATATATTTAGTATTTGTAGAATAACCTCTGTTATACATAATAATATCTTGAAAAAATATTAAAAAACAAAAAAGTTGAAAATTGACCAAACACAAGTTCACTTCCGGTTCGGACAGGAAGTACCGGAAACACACGAAAACAACTTCGAAACAAAGAGAATGTCATGATCTAATACCCCTGTAAATTTCACATCTTTATCTCAAACCGTTTCCGAAAAAAATTCCGGACAAAAGTCCATTTAAAAATTGGAAATTCGGCCGTAACTTCGGACCGGAAGTGAATTTTTCAAAAAACGGAATTTTATATAAATTTCATATATCAGCCTACTATCATGTGAAAAATTGTGAAAATCTATCCAACCATCTCTGAGTAATCGCGCTCACAAAATTTGGGAGGAATAATAATAATAATAATAATAATAACTAGACTCTTGTTGCCATGGCAACAAAAAAGTCTTCCGTTCTTCTAAATCTGTAAGAATTTGCTTTTTTCTGTGTAAAAAACATACATATCATATTTACTGTGAAAGAAAAAAAATAACTGGAGAAAAGTCCTTTCAGTACTTAAGGTACTTTGATTTTCATTATCAATCTTGTATAATACATTTGGCACCTATAAGAGATATACGTATATCATTAGCAATTTAAAAAAAAAAAATGTTTGCAATCATTTCTAAGACAAACAAACAGACGAACGAACACCGTACTATCATAAACTTCACTGTGTGTATGTTTTGGCATAATTGTGATGGTGTTATAAAAAAATATAATGAATTAATTTAGTATCACATTAAACGTAAAGTCACTGAGTTTTGTAAAGTTATAATATCAAGATTTGACAACATACCTATAAGACAAATTATTCAATTACAGTAATTCTTCAGCAATCGATTGATTGATTGATTGATTGATTGATTATACGTATGTTGTTTAACGTCCCTCTCCAGAATTTTTCACTCACATGGAGACGCCACCACTCGCCGGTGGAGACTGTATATTTTTGTCCTATACTTTGGTATTTATCGCAATTGAGCAGTGGGGAATCTTTTTTATGCCAGCATCTTCTGCGACAAGGGACCTCGATTTATACGATCTCATCCAAAGGACCGGTCTCCACGTCCCACAGTCGAAGTTCATAATACCGAGATATTTTATTTTATTCTATTTTTTTCACAAGTTTGTTGCAGCAGATTTACTTAAAGATCATACTTCAAGATCATTTCGAACTCAGGCTACTTAATTGCAGTGCATACAGCGTCAAGTGATTTTGATTGACAGGTCAACACACGTGCACTTCGTGTGATACTTTTTAAGCTGAAAAAAATACAGGATGTGACCATGACTGACTATGAAATCAGAAAACATTTAATAAAGAATGGGTGTGACCGATAAAGAACTAATTTTTGGTCTGGATCGGGATTAAGAGGGAATCTCTCCTCTCTCTCTCTCTCTCTCTCTCTCTCTCTCTCAGACATGTAAATTGAACATTTCATAATTATAAAATATGAAATTCTGTATACATGTAAATGGTAATGTTATTCACATGTTCCAGATTTAAATCTAAAACGAATATATAATTCAAATTCAAGACGGGGGGGGGGGGGGGGCGGGGCTTCAAAGGAATTAGATAATTTTATGAATTACAAGGAAAAGTACGGACGTCAGTTGCATGTACATGATTATATATCATTGCATAAAATTGTGTTCATTCAGATATACTTATCCCACATATCAACAGACCTGTACAACTTTTTTATCATGTTTTTTTTTTCAAAAGAAACATATAGCGTACCATTATTTCACACACTCTTTAACTCTTTGAGTATTTCACAAGAATCCAAGAATCGCCTTTTCACATCTTTTATAATTCCTTGGGTATATAGAGTATAGATCATGTGTCATAAATAATTTAACCTTTTATCAAATATATATGTAATAACCAAATCTAATCTATAGATTGATTTTCTTTCTTTTCAGTGGCAGATATCAATTTATTTATAAAGGCTTTAAAACAGTACTGTATTACAATTTTCTATCGCTTAATTCCTTTTTTGAGTGTATGTAATATTTTTTAATATCGAAAGTAAAACTCGGAAATCGGGATAATTTCGCATTCAGATCATAGAGAATAATAAATCGTCTGCATTATAGAAGGCTTATAACTATCGTATTCTGAACTTAATATACGAAATAGATAAAACTGCATGCCTGTCCATCACTATAAATGTATATTCAGTGCTTATTATATATTTACTTGAATTAGCTACCTAGCATATATATATATTAATTTTTTTTAGATATATTCATGTGTAAATTAACTAACTGTCAATACAGACTTACACTACACTGGCAACTTCAAACTTTACATGCACTGGAAGCGGTAACCAACGTACTCTTAAATTTTGAAGAGTGAATAAAGAACGCCTAAATATTTTGATATGGAGAGTGTATATGTCTCTAATGTCATCGATACTATTTCCGCCTTTATCTCGAAAGTTCTATTCTCACTTACAAGTCAGAGTTATCTTTCTTTGCCCATTGTCTACACACTAGGTAAATAGGGAAAATGAGGGTACCGAAAATCTGCAAAATGTGGAATCTGATTTCAAAACAAATTATATATTTAGTATTTGTAGAATAACCTCTGTTATACATAATAATATCTTGAAAAAATATTAAAAAACAAAAAAGTTGAAAATTGACCAAACACAAGTTCACTTCCGGTTCGGACAGGAAGTACCGGAAACACACGAAAACAACTTCGAAACAAAGAGAATGTCGTGATCTAATACCCCTGTAAATTTCACATCTTTACCTCAAACCGTTTCCGAGAAAAATTCCGGACAAAAGTCCATTTAAAAATTGGAAATTCGGCCGTAACTTCGGACCGGAAGTGAATTTTTCAAAAAACGGAATTTTATATAAACTTCATATATCAGCCTACTATCATGTGAAAAATTGTGAAAATCTATCCAACCATCTCTGAGTAATCGCGCTCACAAAATTTGGGAGGAATAATAATAATAATAATAAAAAGAAACAATACAATCACTATAAGTCTTCCGTTGTGAACGGAAGACTTAACTAGACTCTTGTTGCCATGGCAACAAAAAAGTCTTCCGTTCTTCTAAATCTGTAAGAATTTGCTTTCTTCTGTGTAAAAAACATACATATCATATTTACTGTGAAAGAAAAAAATAACTGGAAAAAAGTCCTTTCATTACTTAAGGTACTTTGATTTTCATTATCAATCTTGTATAATACATTTTGCACCTATAAGAGATATACGTATATCATTAGCAATTTAAAAAAAAAAATGTTTGCAATCATTTCTAAGACAAACAAACAGACGAACGAACACCGTACTATCATAAACTTCACTGTGTGTATGTTTTGGCATAATTGTGATGGTGTTATAAAAAAATATAATGAATTAAGTTAGTATCACATTAAACGTAAAGTCACTGAGTTTTGTAAAGTTATAATATCAAGATTTGACAACATACCTATAAGACAGATTATTCAATTACAGTAATTCTTCAGCAATCGATTGATTGATTGATTATACGTATGTTGTTTAACGTCCCTCTCCAGAATTTTTCACTCACATGGAGACGCCACCACTCGCCGGTGGAGACTGTAAATTTTTGTCCTATACTTTGGCACTTATCGCAATTGAGCAGTGGGGAAACTTTTTTATGCCAGCATCTTCTGCGACAAGGGACCTCGATTTATACGATCTCATCCAAAGGACCGGTCTCCACGTCCCACAGTCGAAGTTCATAATACCGAGATATTTTATTTTTTATTTTATTCTATTTTTTTCACAAGTTTGTTGCAGCAGATTTACCTAAAGATCATACTTCAAGATCATTTCGAACTCAGGCTACTTAATTGCAGTGCATACAGCGTCAAGTGATTTTGATTGACAGGTCAACACACGTGCACTTCGTGTGATACTTTTTAAGCTGAAAAATATACAGGATGTGACCATGACTGAATATGAAATCAGAAAACATCTAATAAAGAATGGGTGTGACCGATAAAGAACTAATTTTTGGTTTGGATCGGGATTAAGAGGGAATCTCTCCTCTCTCTCTCTCTCAGACATGTAAATTGAACATTTCATAATTATAAAATATGAAATTCTGTATACATGTAAATGGTAATGTTATTCACATGTTCCAGATTTAAATCTAAAACGAATATATAATTCAAATTCAAGACGGGGGGGGAGGGGGGGGGGGCTTCAAAGGAATTAGATAATTTTATGAATTACAAGGAAAAGTACGGACGTCAGTTGCATGTACATGATTATATATCATTGCATAAAATTGTGTTCATTCAGATATACTTATCCAACATATCAACAGACTTGTACAATTTTTTTATCATGTTTTTTTTTCAAAAGAAATATATAGCGTACCATTATTTCACACACTCTTTAACCCTTTGAGTATTTCACAAGAATCCAAGAGTCGCCTTTTCACATCTTTTATAATTCCTTGGGTATATAGAGTATAGATCATGTGTCATAAATAATTTAACCTTTTATCAAATATATATGTAATAACCAAATCTAATCTATAGATTGATTTTCTTTCTTTTCAGTGGCAGATATCAATTTATTTATAAAGGCTTTAAAACAGTACTGTATTACAATTTTCTATCGCTTAATTCCTTTTTTGAGTGTATGTAAATATTTTAATATCGAAAGTAAAACTCGGAAATCGGGATAATTTCGCATTCAGATCATAGAGAATAATAAATCGTCTGCATTATAGAAGGCTTATAACTATCGTATTCTGAACTTAATATACGAAATAGATAAAACTGCATGCCTGTCCATCACTATAAATGTATATTCAGTGCTTATAATATATTTACTTGAATTAGCTACCTAGCATATATATATTTATTTTTTTTATAGATATATTCATGTGTAAATTAACTAACTGTCAATACAGACTTACACTACACTGGCAACTTCAAACTTTACATGCACTGGAAGCGGTAACCAACGTCCTCTTAAATTTTGAAGAGTGAATACATGTATAGAACGTCTAAATATTTTGATATGGAGAGTGTATATGTCTCTAACGTCATCGATACTATTTCCGCCTTTATCTCGAAAGTTCTATTCTAACTTACAAATCAGAGTTATCTTTCTTTGCCCATTGTCTACACACTAGGTAAATAGGGAAAATGAGGGAACCGAAAATCTGCAAAATGTGGAATCTGATTTCAAAACAAATTATATATTTAGTATTTGTAGAATAACCTCTGTTATACATAATAATATCTTGAAAAAAATATTAAGAAACAAAAAAGTTGAAAATTGACCAAACACTTCGAAACAAAGAGAATGTCATGGTCTAATACCCCTGTAAATTTCACATCTTTACCTTAAACCGTTTCCGAGAAAAATTCCGGACAAAAGTCCATTTAAAAATTGGAAATTCGGCCGTAACTTCGGACCGGAAGTGAATTTTTCAAAAAACGGAATTTTATATAAACTTCATATATCAGCCTACTATCATGTGAAAAATTGTGAAAATCTATCCAACCATCTCTGAGTAATCGCGCTCACAAAATTTGGGAGGAATAATAATAATAATAATAATAATAAAAAGAAACAATACAATCACTATAAGTCTTCCGTTGTGAACGGAAGACTTAATAATAAAAACTAGACTCTTGTTGCCATGGCAACAAAAAAGTCTTCCGTTCTTCTAAATCTGTAAGAATTTGCTCTTTTCTGTGTAAAAAAACATACATATCATATTTACTGTGAAAAAAAAAATAACTGGAAAAAGTCCTTTCATTACTTAAGGTACTTTGATTTTCATTATCAATCTTGCACCTATCAGAGATATACGTATATCATTTGCAATTTTTTTTAAAAAAAATTGTTTGCAATCATTTCTAAGACAAACAAACAGACGAACGAACACCGTACTATCATAAACTTCACTGTGTATATGTTTTGGCATAATTGTGATGGTGTTATAAAAAAATATACTGAATTAAGTTAGTATCACATTAAACGTAAAGTCACTGAGTTTTGTAAAGTTATAATATCAAGATTTGACAGCATACCTATAAGACAGATTATTCAATTACAGTAATTCTTCAGCAATCGATTGATTGATTGATTATACGTATGTTGTTTAACGTCTCTCTCCAGAATTTTTCACTCACATGGAGATGCCACCACTCGACGGTGGAGACTGCAAATTTTTGTCCTATACTTTGGCAATTATCGCAACTGAGCAGTAAGGAAATCTTTTTTATGCCAGCACCTTCTGCGACAAGGGACCTCGATTTATACGATCTCATCCAAAGGACCGGTCTCCACGTCCCACAATCGAAGTTCATAATACCGAGATATTTTATTTTTTATTTTATTCTATTCTTTCACAAGTTTATTGCATCAAATTTACTTAAAGATCATACTTCAAGATCATTTCGAACTCAGGCTACTTAATTGCAGTGCATACAGCGTCAAGTGATTTTGATTGACAGGTCAACACACGTGCACTTCGTGTGATACTTTTTAAGCTGAAAAATATACAGGATGTGACCATGACTGAATATGAAATCAGAAAACATCTAATAAAGAATGGGTGTGACCGATATAGAACTAATTTTTGGTCTGGATCGGGATTAAGAGGGAATCTCTCCTCTCTATCTCTCTCTCTCTCTCAGACATGTAAATTGAACTTTTCATAATTATAGAATATGAAATTCTGTATACATGTAAATGGTAATGATATTCACATTTTCCAGATTTAAATCTAAAACGAATATATAATTCAAATGCCAAGCTGCACGAACGTCTCCAAATATTAATCAAGACGGGGGGGGGGGGGTGTCAAAGGAATTAGATAGTTTTATGTTTTATGAATTATAAGGAAAAGTACGGACGTCAGTTGCATGTACATAATTATATTATCATTGCATAAAATTGTGTTCATTCAGGTATACTTATCCCACATATCAACAGACCTGTACAATTTTTTTTCGTGTTTTTTTTTCAAAAGAAACATATAGCGTACCATTATTTCACACAGAATCGCGTTTTCACAAATTTTTTTTTTTACTCTTTGAGTATTTCACAAGAATCCAGGAATCGTCTTTTCACATCTTTTATAATTCCTTGGGTAAACAGAGTATAGATCATGTGTCATAAATAATTTAACTTTTTTATCAAATATACATGTAATAACCAAATCTAATCTATAGATTGATTTTCTTTCTTTTAAGTGGCAGATATCAATTTATTTATAAAGGCTTTAAAACAGTACTGTATTACAATTTTCTATCGCTCAATTCCTTTTTGAGTGTATGTAATATTTTTTAATATCGAAAATAAAACTCGGAAATCTGGATAATTTCGCATTCAAATCATAGAGAATAATAAATCGTCTGCATTATAGAAGGCTTATAACTATCGTATTCTGAACAACTTACTATACGAGATAGATAAATTGCATGCCTGTCCATCACTATAAATGTATATTCAGTGCTTATAATATATTTACTTGAATTAGGTACCTAGCATATATATTAATTTTTTTTTTAAATATTTTCATGTGTAAATAAATTAACTGTCAATACAGACTTACACTACACTGGCAACTTTAAACTATACATGCACTGGAAGCGGTAACTAACGTACTCTTACATTTAGAAGAGTGAATATGGAACGTCTAAATATTTTGATATGGAGAGTGTATATGTCTGACGTCATCGCTACTATTTCCGCCTTTATCTCGAAAGTTCTATTCTCACTTACAAGTCAGAGTTATTTTTCTTTGCCCATTGTTTACACACTAGGTAAATAGGGAAAATGACGGTACCGAAAATCTGCAAAATGTGGAATCTGATTTCAAAACAAATTATATATTTAGTATTTGTAGAATAACCTCTGTTATACATAATAATATCTTGAAAAAATATTAAAAAACAAAAAAGTTGAAAATTGACCAGAAACAAGTTCACTTCCGGTTCGGACAGGAAGTACCGGAAACAAACGAAAACAACTTCGAAACAAAGAGAATGTCATGATCTAATACTCCTGTAAATTTCACATCTTTATCTCAAATCGTTTCCGAGAAAAATTCCGGACAAAAGTCCATTTAAAAATTGGAAATTCGGCCGTAACTTCGGACCGGAAGTGAATTTTTCAAAAAACGGAATTTTATATAAACTTCATATATCAGCCTACTATCATGTGAAAAATTGTGAAAATCTATCCAACCATCTCTGAGAAATCGCGCTCACAAAATTTGGGAGGAATAATAATAATAATAATAAAAAGAAACAATACAATCACTATAAGTCTTCCGTTGTGAACGGAAGACTTAAAAAGAAACAATACAATCACTATAAGTCTTCCGTTGTGAACGGAAGACTTAAAAAGAAACAATACAAACACTATAAGTCTTCCGTTGTGAATGGAAGACTTAATAATAATAATAATAAAAAGAAACAATACAAACACTATAAGTCTTCCGTTGTGAACGGAAGACTTAATAATAATAAGAAGAAGAAACAGAGTAAAAACAATATGTTCCCAAACTTCGTTTGGGGAACATAATAATAAGACTTTAAATTAAAAAAAAGTTGCAAGACTGTGAAGATGAAATGAACAACAAAGCAGACATCATACAATTTATTGAAGAAAGAGATATCACATAATAACTAAAAATGATTACAGCAAATAAAATGAGAAGTGTTCAGAATGATTGTGTAGAATTGCAGAAACAGTGCAAAAATGACATGCTTTTGCACAGTGAAAATATTCGTGATTGGATTGCTTCAAGAAACAAAGATATTGCAACATTCATACTTTGTGTGTAATTCTGACATGCAAAATATTTCTTCTGATGAAAGCAACAATTTTAGCGTTTGCCATTGAAAACTATCTCATGTGCAACTAAAGTGTAAACAAAAATAAATGCATTCCAAACTCTTATTGTGGAGCTGCAGGTGCCCACTCTACTGTACTTAATGAAATTCTCACCTTCTTTGACAATGACCAGGTCCTAGCCAGAAATTGGAGTGTACATTACGACACTTAAGCTATTTAAAGTGCCAATAAAACTATTGTGCACTTCTTCCTCATCTCTCCAACAATCCAAGAAAAATTCATTGTCTCCAAGACATTGGCTATACAGGAAATATCTCAAGTTTAATCTATAACCAATCCCTGTCTTTTTTTCACATTAACGTTCATTACTTATGAAGCTAGGGAAAATTTCCTTGGGCAAAAAATTTTCCAGATCCTTCAACAGCAGGTGTCCGACATAGATGTGATTGTCTCAAATCGGAAGAAGAAAAGAAGGAGGAGGATTCCACACAGAATTAATCAATTACAAGACAGGATCTATATGTCATCATGCTGGAACATCATCTATTGTCGTCGGGAATCCCATTCTCATGAATCCATGTTCCACTGATGCTGTAAAGGATATCCTTTACAGCATTAAAAAGGCAACACACACCTGGTGATAACGTGGATAATGGATAGTCTGTCGTATCTGATTGGTATAAGGTATTAAGAGAAACTCTTAATCTTCAGGATACCCTGCTATATTGCTGGGACATGGTCACTGGGAAATTAATATGACAAAGAGCATGACAGTTTCCACTCTCTTCACAGCTGTCACATGCTGCTTATTTAATACGATTTTAAAATTAATAGAGTTTTAATATTTCCTTATGTAGGGCTTAATTAACTTGTTTTGGAAGTGGTTGGGAAGAATTCGGCAAGACTTTCTGGATACAAGTCACTCAAAGCTTCCAGTCTTGTATGGAAGGCAACGACCACCATTAAACCTTTCAATTATTTGAAATTTGCTTCGAAAAGAAACTCCAAAGAAAAGAAGAACATGGGAGAGCAGATCGGTTGAATCTAGATAGTTCGTAAACGGTAATGAATAGAAGAAACTGCAGTTTAATTTATCTCTTTATTTTTTTTTTGTACAAAAGAATGAAATCATTTTAATCATTTGTTGGACTTGAATGTGAACACTGTGAGAATATGCGCCTAAACAGGGGGTTTACCCACTAGTCCGAAGGTTCATTAGTCCGACGGCCCACAAGTCCGAAGGTTCACTAGTCCGAAGGCACACAAGTCCGAAAGTTCCCTAGTCCGATTGAAATAAAAGTTACGGACTTTTTTGTTTACATATCAAAGCAAGGAGCGATATATATTGCTTTACATATATAGCGATTTATGGAACATATACCTTTATTGATTATCATAATAGAAAATGATTACAGATGAAGTTTGCCCAGTTATATATCGATATGTTATTTTCTATTTTTTGTTGGGGTTTTCAAATGTCATTAAGTCCAACAAAATCTACTTTCAGAACTTTTTATCAAAATTATCAACCTATCAAAGTGAAATCAACGGGTAGTGTAAAATAATATTAATGTTCATAAGTCTTTATAACGAATAAATTATACTATGAAATAAAATCCGGCATCTGAAATAAAAGAAATATAATCCTAATCGGCCAACCCAGATTTAAGATTGTTCCAAGGGAAAAAGAATGTATGATAATTCTTAAATGACCGCATGTTTTTTTTTTTTTTCTTCATGTCAATGCATTTTAAGGCTGCATATAAAAAAGAGACAAGCGTGTGTTTTTTATATATCCCTTTAATAATTTTTATTGCAAGAAATAAATGAGGTCAACAGTACGCAATTTTTGAGCAAGATTCGTAAATAAAACCGAGATAGCTGCAAAAAAAAAAAAGTTTGAAGTTGAACATGTATCCAATGCGTGCATCAATAAAAAGAAATAGAATTATTCTATTTCGTTTTCAAAGTGTACATTTTTCAAGATTTTTAACTATTTTGCCTTAAGAATCGAGAGTTTGTGTTATCAATCATGATCGTTCGTGTGACGTGTAGAATCGAGTGAGTGAAGGATCGTCCGTGTATGAGGTTTAATCGTGCAAAATTGCTCGTGTTACGTGCTCGTTTGTGTATGATGTGAGGAATAACGTTGCAGCAGTATCATTTATTTTGTTTTAGTATATAATTCTAAAATTGCCATTCCGTGAATCTTTGACAGATTTGGTATTATACTCAGGCGACCGTTAAGGCCCTAGGGCCTCTTATTTGTAGTACTTTTCTTAGGTGAAAATGCCCTTTCAATTTCTTGATCTTTATGAAATGGAAATACAGAAACAAACACGATATTAAGAACAATGATCGAAAAAATGCAGGGTAAGCTCAATCAATATCGTCCAAAACACATGCTGCCTTTTACGTCACTTGACAAAAAAAAAAAAAAGAAAAGAATTATACAGGGAACTTGAAAACGCATATGTTAGTATGCATGTATTTGAAATAAAGCATGTTTAAATAGTATCAATATTTTCCTTTGCATGAGAAGAAAATATATTTAATTCCCGTGTATTTCGTCTTGTGTATACATGTACAAAATAATTTTTATAAAAATGATTCTTATATATAAACTCAAGAATATTTTATGTTAAAAGACATACAACTCAGTTGATAGAAAACAGCTATAAGAATACCTATAGACATTCCAGTTCTAAAGGTAAAAAATCCCTTGCCATTCAACGAATTTCAAAGCCATACACTCTACATTTATGAAATAATCCAACTTTCTGTGAAGCAAGTTTTTGAATTTTATCTTTTCTTTACTTTGTCCTCTGTTGAAAAACAAAAATTTGGTATCTTTAATCATAGCCGATGCAAGATTCCATGTACAATTGTTCAGTATATAGAATATTGTCAATCCCTGTTTCTTTCCTTTTTTTAACATCTGGTGAAATTAAATCTAAAGCTGTTTGTTGAAGGACACCTGTCTGAATAATAGCTTCAATACATGAAAAATAGCAGACAAGTCTGTTTTGATTTTTTGAATGGTTCAGGGACAATTTTATATTTAAATAGAAATGAAAATAACAACAAATGACTTTCCATAGCTTCTCAAATTTCCAGCTAGCTTTATTTTCCAAAATACAGGTTTTTCCCTACTTTTAAACATGTATTTTGCCTTGTTGCCTCTATGAAAATTTAGAATGGTTCCTGATATTACATTTTTTTTAAAATAAATTTTGACAGAGAACATTTCCATTTGAAACTGATAAATTTAACCAAAATGTACAAGAAATCATTTATAAATTGTGTCTGAAATTTATATCTTTTTCAGAACGGCTCAAGTGAGATAAAACAGTCCTGCAAGAACGAATTTTTATACATTTCTTTAACTTATTCAGGTTTTAAAATTTTGTTGCAGTTGTACTGGTAATTTGTAATAGCTCATCATAGTTATTCCTTTGGCAAAACTTGGCGTCAGATATTGCCGTCTCTACCAGTTTCATCATGTCTACTTTCTATGACACCAATTAAGTGTATATTTTCCTCCTTGTGTCTTTGGAATTCCTGTTTCAATGAAATGAAATTTTATTTAATTTTTACAATGATGCATAACAAAGTGAGATATATCAAGTGCATTTTCAGCAATACGATTTTAAATCTATCAGGACCATGTACTGATGCTTTCACTGCTGAAACATAAAATAATATGCGCTAATAAATATACGTTACGTGCCAGCAGCATCTGTATGCTGTGTAAAGCAAGCCATCTCTTTGATCTGTGAGTTGATGTATCAACAAAGAAAAGTTCCTCCGGCTCTGTTATACATGTAATTTGCTTCTTTATGTTTGTTCTCTTTAAAATGTAAACAGTATATTAATAATTAATTGCCCAATGTAATGCAAGATTACCATGTATATGAGCCCACTCGCTCACATATATACAAATAAAAAAGTATTAAAACTTTTACAGTGTAATTGATTGATTTTACGTGCCATTCGAGAAATTTTCATTTCATACTACCCAGGCACGTAGCGTCAGAAGGGACGGGGGGGGGGGGGGGCGCTTGTCTTCCCACTTTTTTTTCATTGAAAGTTGCCTCCCCCCTCTTTTTGTTATTCAAGTAGGGATATGGTTAAAATTTCGTACTGAAAAGTTTCCTACCACTCCCCACCACCAAATAGGATTTTCAAGTTTGGAAATTTTTTTTTATTGCTTGTCAAGTTTTTTTTCAGGTTAGTTGAATTTTTTGTTCCCTAGCTGGCCGGTCACTTTCAAAAACGATCCTACGTCCCTGTTACCCTGTATTTCCGTTACTTGTACGGCCCTTATATAAACCGCTCACTTGGTCACGGTTTAGTGCAATCAGTTTTTACTTGTGTGGACGGACGTATTCTACATAACTATTGTAAAACTCTCGGTAGCGACAAAAGTAATTGAGCTTCTTCTATGGCATAAGAGGAGGTTAACAAAAAAAACTTACATCAGTTGCACAGGTCAATGCAGTACAAACAAACATAAATGTTAACAAAGGCAACGTAAGATAACCAACACGAACATGTGTCGTCCATTCCAAGCAGGTTCCCCTGAGAAGAAAGCAGGCTGATATCGGAGATAGGAAAACTAATATAGCGTATGCATATTTACGAGTCGTGTTCAGCTTTAAGGTCTCATCCGAATGATCCGCGAGTTTCACTTCCAATACCGGGTGCTTGGCGATGAAACAGTAATTACCCATGTTTACTTTTTACGTTTGACGCGGCGAACAAGAATCAAACCCGGTCCTCCCGATCACGAAGCAAACGTGCTACCACTAGGCTACCGTGACTGGTTAAACCTTATGACTGACGGGTCCAGCGAGAAAGTTGGAACTTTTTTGGAAGAAGCTTTCATCTTCATAAATACTTCATTGTCTAAGATTTCCCAGACTTGCATCGTTCTTGACATCGGGGTTCAAGAATGCCCTACAACAACAAAGTAATAAAAGTTTGTTAAGGAAAAATTTAATGCCATTCTAAATAATCTATACAGCAGATATTTGTTTGATATACAATGTATAACGGGGGTTGAAAAATTCTTTAAATATCTTTCAATGCACGTAAATTTTGCTAAAATGACTGGAATCATTTACTGGGAGCCGAGCAGCCTGGAGGATTCTGTAATAAAAAGATGTAAAAGTTGAAGTGATCAGTCTTTTAAATCTAGTAAACAAAACGAATCGTCAACAGGGCAAACGAGTTTTTGCGGGGGCAATGTGTTTAGGGCTTTAAATCAATGTTCATAAACATTTTTAACAAGTTATTCCACCAGAGTAAAAGAAGATGGACAACCATCCGTTGTTTTGCAAACTAGTCGGGCTTAGTGAGTAAATGATATCATAATCAGACTGTAAGAGGCATTCCATTGCAAGTCGACGTTGGGAAAGAAATTACACCAATTGTAAATAATGGAAATTGTAGATCAGACAGACACTTGTATACATTGTTCCTAATAAAGTTTTGTTAAGTTTTCATGAACTAATTTCTATTATCTATAAGGTTAACAAATATCTACTATAAAGTTAAATGATTTTTTTTTTTGGATTAATTAAGAGTTTTGTTACAGTCTTTGTTAATAACGGGCTTTAAATCAAAGTCAATAATACTCTTGAATCAGGCATCAAATTAGGTCACCTGAATCACTCAGGTGACCTATTGCTGTTTTTGTCGTACGTCGTCAATCGGTCGTAAACTTTTGAACATTTTTAGCTTCTTCTCTGGAACCACTGAACCAATTTCAACCAATTTTGGCATATAGCATCTACAGGTAAAGGGCAGTGAAAATTGTGAAATTCATGGCCCTTGCCCCCCCCCCCCCTTGGGGCCTGAGGGGTGGGGTAAAACCATAAAAATTTATTAATTCTTTAAACATTTTCTTCTTTACTCCTGTATATCAAGCAGTCAAACTGTTGGCCTAATTATAAATAAACACTGAACCCTCTAACAGGTTCAGAGGTTTTGGCGCTAGGGCGGGACTCAGTTAATGTATAGTGAAAATGCATAATTTCTTTAAAAATATCCTCTTCTGCTCCTGCGTATTAAGCAAACAAACTAAATGCATAGTTATAATGAGGTAGGGTGCCTCTTTCAAAATGTGAATTTTATGGCCCCTTGGTCAAGGGCTCTGGTGTTTGGGCGGGGCTCTAATGATTATATAGTGAAAATGCATTAATTCTTTTATAATCTCTGCTCCTGGGTTTTTAACCGCTGAACTTAGTACATAGTTATAATGAGCAAGGGTGCCTCTTCCAAAATTGTGAATTACATGGCCCCTGGGTCAGAGGTTACGGGGGGGGGGGTATTTATAATATACTGAAAATGAATTCATACTCTGAAAATCTTCTCCCCTGTCCCTTGGTATTAAGCAAAAAACTAATTACATAGTTATGAGGAAAAGGGTGCCGCTTCCAAAATTGTGAATTTCATGGCACCTGGATCAGGGGTTCTGGTGCTTGGGTGGGGATTTATTGATTAATAAGCAAAAATGCATTATTGCTTTGAAAATCTTCTCCTTTGTCCCTGAGTACTAAGCAATCAAAGTAAATGCAATGATATCAATGTAAATGTATTGAATATAATAATAAGTAAATGTGCCTTTTCTTTGGTCTGGGTATCTAGGAGGCAAACAGAGTACACAATTGTAATAAGTGAAGTAAATGAGAGTTACTCATCTTTACTAGATTGTGTTAATCCAAAAATCCTTGTATATAATTTAATTAACAGGTTATTTGATTGAATGAGAATACAATATATAGATTATATATAAAAATATAGAAACAAAATAAAAATGACTGTTTGGTTTAAATGAGAAAAGCACACTCAAAGTCAGATTCTTGCCTGGAAAGCAATATAAAAGATTGACAAAGCTTTATATATTTAGCAAAAGTTGTAACTGTGCATAGTTTGTTAACACTGTGGTGATCTCTTTGACAGTTGATTAGTTATTTTCAGGTGAAGTCATGGTTGACATCAGACTGGAAAACGATGTTATACTTTATCTTAAGTGAACAAAGAATCGGAGAGCAGGGGTGACTTGTTTTAATTTGTGACAAGTGGCAAATAGCCACATTGTATATCCAAGTCTTTGTTTACTGAATTTGTAGCACTAGGCAAGTGACAAAAACATATCTGTATATATTGAATACCTTACACAATAGGCAAGTGTCCATTGGATTTGTATATTTTGCATTCACAGACCTGTTACTCTTACGATTTCGGCGTATTTTGTATGGATTTTGAGTCCAAAATACGTCTTACGTTTTGCTGAATTTGTAGCACTAGGCAAGTGACAAAAACATTTCTGTATATATTGAATAACTTACGCAATATGCAAGTGTCCATTGTATTTGTATATTTTGCATTCACAGACCTGTTTACTCTTACGATTTCGGCGTATTTTGTATGGATTTTGAGTCCAAAATACGTCTTACGTTTTGCTTTAATGAAAATACGGAAATCAGAAATCCGTTGTTTGGATTTTAGCAGTTAGTTTTCGTTATCATCTGTCTCAGTTTGACGCTTTTTAATCACTAAAAAGAGAGATATTTCAAACACTTAAGTGATGTCGAGTTGCCAAAACGTGATGGTTTAAAAAAATGACAGAATCCCCTCGAAAGAAAGCAAGATATGATGTTTTTCTTTGTTATTAAACCATGTTTTGGTAATCAGAAATGTAGTTATTCTCTGGTAATATATGTACAATCGATGGAAAGTGAAATCTTACGGGCAAATGCCAAATCTCACTGACAAATCTAATAAAAAAAATACTGAGAGACAACAATATGGGTAAACAGGTCTGCATTCATCATCACCCCTGTAAGACTTGAGAAAACCAAGTATGATCCTAAGGAGATTACTCGGGTCTAGCACGTTACAATAAGCAAGATTATTTTTACCAGATTTTTGGAAATTCCTGAGCAACATTGTTTCGTCCATTATTTAATTTTGTTTTATACTTCTATGGGTCCTTTACAGTGTTGTATTATACTCGGATGACCGTTAAGGCCCTTGGGCCTCTTGTTCATGGTTTATTTTCCAGGGTTGTTTTGATTTCTCTTTGATTTTCGTGTACGTGCACAAACAAGGGATCGTCAAAAACTACGGTGACATCTGTCATCAAGGATGGTGCAAGGCAAAAAAAAATATTGATGGAAGTTTAACATTACTAGTTTTCCTTTGGACATCTGGTACGTTATGTACTTAATAATAGTGTAGAAATCTTATATTTATCCGTGTATTATCTGTTTATGAAATTTAACCCATGCTTTATGTTGCATTACTAAAATATATCTCATTCTTTATTTTCTACGGAATAAAAACTAAAGTTCATAAAAAATAATTACATAATGGTTGAGATGCATTTAAAAATGGAAAAAAAAATAATGAAAGTAACATATTAGAATATATATTCATTTGGGTTTTTTTTCCCTAAAGTTTTAGTTTTAATTTTTCAAACAAACTAACCTTTTCCCATTGACAAACTAAACTTAAATTTATAGAAAAAAATAAACATTTAGGTTGTAACTAGACCATCCGTAGAACTCGTAAGCAGTTTTGTTGCCCTTTTTCGGAGGATTAATAGAAGTACATGTAGTAAAAACGAGTCGATTACATCTGTTGTGAATTAAAAACTTCAAATGGATCGATCCCTTCCACTCCTTTCTCACGTGGTGCAGTGGTTAGTCTTGTTCTAGCGACACGAATTAAAGAATACGCCTTGAATTCAACTGCGGGACCTAGATACCGTGATCCTAAAAACCGAGGTCCCGTGTCGGAATAGATGTTGGTTCGAAAAATATCCCTCGATAATAATCCTATTTCGAGGGTTGATCAAAAAGTAATGTGACAACTGCTATGAAATCCTTAAAAATCCAATGTTATCAACAAATTTCACATACTAATAACCCTACCTATTTTGATTTTCGCCTGAAAATTTCATTCGATTATATAAAATACTTTTTTAAAATATTAAAATAAACACAACTTTAGGTTTTGTCTAGCGCCGCGCGGCAAGAATATTAACAACGTCGTTATGACGTTACTTTTCGGCATTCATTTTGAGTTTATCCGCATATCTTTTAAACCTCTCACGTGTTCTTTTTATTAATCTTGACTGCCGTTTTGCTATAAAAAGTCTTGTTTTGGGTTGAGGTATTAAATTATTTGAACATAGCCCAAATCTTATTTTTAAATTCATTTATGCGTAAATCTTATGTATCATCGGATTCAAAATGAATGTCGAAGACATTCTTGCCCTTCGGCGATAGACGAGACCCAAAGTTGTGTTTATTTTATGTTTTACAAAGTATTGTAAATATTTGAATGACATTTTTGGACAAAACCCAAAATAGATATGGGTTTAAGTATAAAGTTTTGCTGTAAACTTTCGATTTTTAAAGATTTAAGAACAGTTGTGGAATTACTTTTGGATTAACCCTGTTATGTTTTGTTATCCCCTATCAACTAGTTGCGGAGGGGAAATGGCATCGCTACTGTGCATATGTGTGTGTGTGTTAGTGTGTCCCTTACAGCTTGTGGGCAAGATTTAAAGAGAACCTTTGCACTATCATTTCTCAGCCTTCACATACATACTTACATGTATGTGGCATTGTAAAAGGACAAACCTATTCATTTTCAAGTTAATCGGTGAAATAGTTCTTAAAATATCGCATTTTTACTACCTTCAAACACTGCAATTTTATGTACGAGTTGACAATACTCACTTCCGGTAAATTTAACAGGTTAAAAATCGGGTCGTTTCGCTAGAGCCCGGTAAGATCTACTTTGTATTTGCGTATTTTCAAATTATTGTGCGTATCTTGAGAAAGTTTGTATGAATTAAAAGTGTCATCTCTGTCACTGAGTAACTGAAATAATTTTATGAACGTCGCGGTTTCAATACCAAATTACCACACGTGTGTTTACAATAGGGGCCTGTGGAATTTAATCTTGAGGCGCACGTGATTCTTGAAAGCTATAAATATAAAGTTTCACAAGTTTAATTGACATCTCAACTCCGGTATATTGTCATTGTTCACTACTGAAAAATATTACTCTCGTGCGTATTTTCAGATTTGATGCATATTGCATGCAGGTTTACTCAGGTAGGTAAAATAATGAAATTTAGAGGATACGTGATATATTTCTGCTAGGAATAAGGGAAACTGCCCAATCACGTATGCTTGTTATGACCCCCCCCCCCCCCCCGATGATGTCCACCTTGACCTTTGTTAAAATTTAGTGTTGCAATACATTTTAATTTCTTTACCTTATTTTTAACTTTATATATGTATATGTTTATTCACCAATCACCAATCAAGAGCCCTCAATGGGGCATGTACAATTAAAAACAATACAATCATGATTATAATAAGTAATGGCTGCATTGGTTGCAGCTCACTTGCAAGTGTTCAATTAAATTACGGGTATGGTTCATACAATGAAAAATAAGCATCATATACAATATAAAGGAAAACCAAACTGCTGTACACTTCAATGAACAGACTAGGTTAAGAAGCAGTAGTTACAGTAAGTAAATAATCATAAAATTACTGTCATAATGAAAGTATTACAAAGCAGATCAGTTTGTGCTCTAAAACTTATATATGGAGAAGTGGAGAATACATATATCGATGGCCTGGCAGCATAGGGTACCAAGGGATGATGCCTTTTGAACAGTCTGGCAATATGTATTTCAGAAGAACTAGCTTGCTCGGTCTTGTACCCCAAGCAACCAAGACAGCTTACAGAAGGAAAACTTAACTTGTTGGCCTGTCTACCTTGGGTACCAAGGGACGGTGCCTTTTGAACAGTCTGATGGTATGGACTGTCAGTCTTGTACCCAAGGTAGCCAAGACAGCTTATAAAAGATCCTAGTATATAACTTGAAATGTAATGCATAACGATATAATTCTTCAGGAATCATATTCCATTGTTCTGGATCATTTTACAGATTTGAGTAAGAATGTCTACTTTTTCATTGGTCATTAGCCATACGAGTTTTTGGTCATTCTCCATCTTATCAAAATTCTTACAATATATTTGTATTATCTTATACAAAATGGCCCTTTCATCCTTAACATGACTACAGCAGAATAAAAAAAAATTTCATCATCAACTGAATTGTTGTTACATCTTTTACAAAACCTTTCATGTTGAGGAATATTTTGGTATCGTCCCCTTTCAATTTATATAGTAATACTGGGTACCCTTGATTACTAGGCCTAGATGATTGTATCTTGTTTAACGTCCCTCTTGAGAATTTCTCTCTCGTATAGAGACACTGCCATTACCGGTGAAGTTCCTGGCGCGAGGGGATGCTCCGCTTAGCGGTGCTCTTGTTTTGTTTTTTGGTTCCCTATACAGTTGCGAATTATTTAAGGAATGTTTTTAAGTTTTGTGTGAGTTATTGGTGTGTAAATCACTTGTCACGTAGGTATATTCCATAAAGCGCGCTAGCGCTTCACGAAAAATATGCCTACGTGCTACTCTGTGTGATTTACACACCAATAATTCACACAAAACTTAAAAACATTCCTTATATTTACACTTTATATGTTCAAAATCACCAAAAATATACCAATGTTTGAATTATTCGCTGCCCTATATCGTTACATTTTTATTAACGTCTATGTAGCCCATTGTGACGTCATTTTAGTGTGAGTTTCTCCGTGCATATTTCTACGCGTGAGTATACACGAAATGGTATTCAAATCAATTTCACAGTTGGCTTTAGCAGAAAAATACAGCAAATGTAAATATATTTTAATCACTTCTATATATAACTTGATTGATAACGTTATATTACTGTCAAACATGTTTTTGACAAAACTTAAGGTAGACGATGAAACTGAAGCTTGTGGCTTCCATATTCCATCCTACAAAGGCATGTGACAATTCGAAGGTCGGGACCTTGGTTTCATTCTTTCCATTCTACTGCAGGGCCTTAACCGACATCCTTCTAAATCACGTGACAATGTGAAGGGCGGGGCCTAAATAAATAATTCTCATGAACACAGTCTAATTTAAATCCATTCTTCTAAAAGACTGCATCTGTAAAATGCACTGGTTCAGCAGCATCATCTGTGTGGTGGGTAGTATTCGTAAATTGATGTCTAAAACATTATCATATGAAACCAGTGTTTGAGTTTATAATATTTAAGCGTGATTATGTTTGCCAATGCCCAGAAACGTGTTATTATGCTCATTGTAGAATCCATCTATCTCATTTGTATTTATTTTAGTTACTCTGTTCCCAGGCTAATTGGTGCATGGCTGCAGTTGCAATTCCAAATTTCGGTGTTTCAGGTAAGATGCATAAATTTATAGAATTCCAAGTCACAAACTGAAAGAACCATTTCCCTATCGGATGGTTATCGTGTCGATGAGTAGATTTAACTAGAATTATTACTGAATTACGTGTCGCCATAGAACAGCCTATTTCCCTAAATATGACTCCAAATTATATATGACATCGTAATACTCTTGTTTCACACAATGTTCTGAACATGGTGATGAGTTGTCTTCTGTCTGATCTGTATTACTCTTAATCCGGTTTTTGTCAATTTTTTTCTTCTGTCAATTTGTTGAATTCTTCAATTTGGTTCTCGTTTATGCCCTGTAATCGAAGATTTGGAGGCATATAGTTTTGCCCTCTCTGCCCGTCTGTCTGTCAATCTGTTTGTCAGCCCGCAAAAACTTTAACCTTGCCCATAACATTTGAATGGTTGGTGCTAGGGCTCTCATATTTCAGATGAGTATTCTATGTGAAAAGATTTTTCTGCGGGTACCAATATATTTGACGACCTCAGAGTTTGACATAATTTTGCAAAACTTTATCAAACTTTAGCCTTGGCCATAACGTTTTCACGATTAGAATTAGGGCTTTTATTAGGTCACCTGAGTCACTCAGGTGACCTATTGCTATCTGTTTTCGTCCATCGTCGTGCGGGTGTTTGTGGCACGAAAACTTTTCACATTTTCGACTTCTTCTCAAGAACCACTGGGCCAATTTCAATCAAACTTGCCACAAAGTATGATTCAAGTTTGTTCAAATAAAGGGCCACGCCTTCTTCCAAGGAGAATCGCCCGCGTGGCGCAGTGGTTAGAGCGTCTGCTCTAGAGTCGCGAAGTAAGGAGTTGATCCTTACGTCGCGGGTTTGAATCCCACTGTGGGACGTGGAGACCGGTCCTTCGGATAAGACCGTATAAACCGAGGTCCCGTGTCGCAGTGGGTGCTGGCACGAAAAAGACCCCTCACTGCTCAATGGCCGTAAGTGCCGAGTATAGGACAAAATTTGCAGCTTTCCACATGAGTGAAAAATTGTCGAGAGGGACGTTAAACAAAATACAATCAATCAATCTTCCAAGGAGAAATAATTTAGAGAAAAAATAACGGCATCTTTTAAAAATCTTCTCAAGAACCACTGGACCAGGTAAGATGAAACTTATATGGAAACATCCTCAGGTAGTGTAGACTCAAGCTTGTAAAAATCATAACCCCAAGGGGTAGGGT
This sequence comes from Saccostrea echinata, assembly GCF_033153115.1. Classification (NCBI taxonomy): domain Eukaryota; kingdom Metazoa; phylum Mollusca; class Bivalvia; order Ostreida; family Ostreidae; genus Saccostrea; species Saccostrea echinata. Next base: position 13,699,998 of record NW_026889776.1, on the reverse strand, counting down.
GGGACCACAATGGACGATCAAAGTTTTACATATGATTACATAGGAAAACTCTTTAAAAACTTTCTTCTCCAGAACCACTGGGCCAAGAAAGATGAAACTTATGTGGAAATATCCTCAGATAGTGTAGATTTAAATTTGTTCAAATCATGTCCCCAGAAGGTAGGGCGGGGCCACAATGGATCAAATGGATCAAAGTTTTACATGGGAATACATTGGAAAAATCTTCTTCTCCAGAACCACTGGGCCAAGAAAGATGAAACTTATGTGGAAAATAATCTTCAGGTAGTGTAGATTCAAGTTTGTTCAAATCATGATCCCTGGGGGTAGGACGGGACCACAATGTACATTGGAATACATAGGAACAAATTTGAAAAAAAAAATTCTTTTCTCAAGAACAGCAAAACCATGATTGGTTATATTTACATGGAAGCATTCTCAGATAGTATAGATTCAAGTTTGTTCAAATAATGACTCTGGGGATAGGGTAGGGCCACAATAGACGATCAAAGATTTACATATGAATACATAGGAAAAGTCTTTTTCTCAACAATAGCAAAGACATGATTTGTCTTATTTATATGGAAGCATCCTTGGGTAACGTACGTTAATTCAAATTTGTTAAAATCATGACCCCCTTGGGTAGGGAGGGCACACAAAGGTATTAGTTAGGAATATTTAGGAAAGATCATTTAAAAATCTTCTTCTCAAGAACAACAAAGCCATGATTAGTCATTTTAATACAGAAGATCTTCACTGTAGATCACTAAATTTTCGCGACACCTTATTTTCGTGAGATAGACATTTACTCTTGATAAGCGAGACAAAATATTCACGAATTGTGGTTATTGCTCTATATAATCCTTAGGAATATTAATATATGCGAAAATGAAATTTTCGCAAGCACACAATCTCGCGTAATTACGTGAAAATAAAGTTCTTCCGAATAAAAAAGTGATTTACAGTCATGTAAATTTAAGATTGTTCAAATCATGACTCCGAAAGGTAGGGTGTGGCCATAATAGAAAACAAACTATAGGGAAAAAATCTAAATGGGGGACAGATAGAACTAATTTATGAGTTGTTACTGAATACTAGACTAATTATTTCTTTATTTATGAGTTGATACTGAATACTAGACTAATTATTTCGATGATCCTGATCATCCAATTCTCTTGCTTTTGGGCAACAAAGCTTCTTCTATCATTTTATTTTATACTCTTTGGATCCTCAATGGATTGTTGTTTTATTCTCAGGTGACCGTTAAGGCCCTTGGGCCTCTTGTATTTCAAATATGTATTTTTTATGTGACCAAACCTTTCTTTGGGTACAACCTTTCTTACCTTTTCAACTTGACCTTGGAGTTTGATCTACGTTTGAGAAACTTTTACCTTGGCGGTAACTTTTGAATGGATAGTGCTGAGGCTTTCATATTTCAATTATGTATTTTTTATGACAAGACCTTTCCTCTATAACCAATATTTATTACCTCACGACCTTCACCACGGAGTCGCCCGCGTGGCGCAGTGGTAAGAGCGTCTGCTCTAGAGTCGCAGAGTAAGGAGTTGATCCTTACGTCGCGGGTTCGAATCCCACTGTGGGATGTGGAGACCGGTCCTTCGGATGAGACCGTATAAACCGAGGTCCCGTGTCGCAGTAGGTGCTGGCACGAAAAAGATCCCTCACTGCTCAATGGCCGTAAGTGCCGAGTATAGGACAAAATTTGCAGCTCTCCACCGGCAAGTGGTGGCGTCTCCATATGAGTGAAAAATTCTCGAGAGGGACGTTAAACAACATACAAACAAACAAAAAACCTTCACCACGGAGTAGGACTTGCTTTTAAAAAAACATTAGCCTTTGGCTATAACTTTTGATTGGTTTGTGCTAGAGTTTTCATAGTTCACGTGTTTATTTGATCAGGTCTTTCTTTTAGGTACCAACATTTTTCAACTTTTGACCTTCATCTGGGAGTTTGACCTTTAGATCAAAAACTTAACCATGGTCTTGAGCTGCCATACAGGGGCATCAGTGTTTCACAAACACGTCTTGGTCTTCATGTATCTTTATCTCTTTATTAGCTCTTCTGAGCCAAAGGCTCAAAGAGCTAATGCTGTGGCCATTTGTGCGGTGTGCGTAAACTTTTTAGAATATGGGCCAAAACTCATGAACCCCTTGGTAAATTATTGTCAAATTTGTCACAGGGTATCCTTGGCCCAAGGGCTCCCTTTTATACTAAAACTAGGGTTGTGACCCTTAAACAAGGGGAGATAATTAGGAAAATAGAAACAAAAATACTGGTTGCTAAAAAATCTTCTTCTCTAGAACCACTGGGCAGATTATCACCAAACTTACACAAAAGGATGAGAATATGTTGTAGATTAAAATTTGCACGGGGATTTACCCTGGGGCAAAGGGTGTGGTCTCAAGGTCACTTCAAAGTTGACCAAAAATTACATTTTATTAAAATGTTGATATTTTGCTTACTATAAGAACTAGGATCATCAAATCTTGTCAGTTGGTGCATCTTAGGACCTCATATCATGTTGACTCAAAAGTAGGTCACGGTGACCTACTTTTTAAATTTTGCGGCCATTCTTTTCAAAATGATTTAGAGGCATATTTTGAACAATTTAAGGCCTATGATCATCAAACTTTGTCAGTTGATGCATCTTGGGTCCTCAAAGTACGTCAACTAAAAAGTAGGTCACCTTGACCTACTTCTTGAATTTTATGGCTAATCTTTTTTAAAACAATTAAGGTCATTAATTCGAGTACGGGGAGGCTTAGAATCATTAAATCTTGTAAGATGATGCATCTTGGGGCCATAAAACATATTTATTAAAAATTAGGTCACAGTGACCTACTTTTTGAACTTTGCAGGCATTCGATTTCAAAGCGTTTTAGAGGCATAATTTGGACATTTTAAGTCCTATGATCATAAAACTTTGTAAGTTGATGCATCTTGGGTCCTCAAAAAAGGTCAACTGAAAAGTAGGTCACCGTGACCTACTTTTCAATTTATATGACTATAATTAAATATTTCAGGTACTAATTGGCTTAGAATCATCAAACTTTGTCAGTTGATGCATCTTGGGTCGTCGGAGTAGGTCGACTAAAAAGTAGGTCAAAGTGACCTACTTTTGAAAATTTATGGCGTTAATTAAATATTTCGGGTACTAATTGGCTTAGAATCATCAAACTTTGTCAGTTGATGCATCTTGGGTCCTCGGAGTACAACAACTGAAAAGTAGGTCACGGTGACATCCTTTTGAAAATTTATGGCTTTAATCAAATATTTCGGGTACTAATTGGCTTAGAATCATTAAACTTTGTCAGTTGATGCGTCTTGGGTCCTCGGAGTACAACAACTACTGAAAAGTAGGTCACGATGACCTACTTTTGAAATTTTATGGCTGTATTTAATATTTTCAGGAATTATTTGGCTTAGAATCGTCAAAATTTGTCAGTTGATGCATCTTTGGTCCTCGGAGTAGGTTGACTGAAAAGTAGGTCACCGTGACCTACTTTTGAAAATTTATGGCTGTAATTAAATATTTTGGGTACTTATTGGCTAGAATCATCAAACTTTGTCAGTCGATGTATCTTTGGTCCTCGGAGTACAGCAACTGAAAAGTAGGTCACGGTGACCTACTTTTGAAGATTTATTGCTTTAATTAAATATTACAGGTACTAATTGGGTTAGAATCATCAAACTTTGTCAGTTGATGCATCTTGGGTCCTTGGAGTAAAACAATTGAAAAGTAGGTCACTTTGACCTACTTATAAAATTTTATGGTTATAATTTTAAAAAAATATTTTAGGTATTATTTGGCTTAGAATCATCAAACTTAGTTGATGGGTCCTCAGAGAATGACAAGTGATAAGCAGGTCACCTTGACCAATTGGCTTAGAATCATCTTGGGTTCTCAGAGTGTGAATTGGAATTTCAAGGGTTTATCTAAATATACAGGATACTTCGAGGCTTCAAATAGAAGTGATAGGTTGTACAGTTTATCAGAAGAGCGATTCAAGGCCCATGGGCCTCTTGTTTTTATGTTTTTCTGATCATCTGCATTTTGGCTTTCTTCATTTTGCTCCTTCACTTCTTGAACTTCTATCATAACTTGTTTTCACCTTTCATATAGCCATTTTGGTTAACTTTGTGTACATCTGTCCTCTCTTGTTCTAACATTGGCTCATCAGCCATACTGACTTCACTGTTTGTCTCAACATTTTTTTCTCCATTTTTAATGCTGAACTTGACACGTTCTGTATTTACTTCATGTTGAGATTCTGTTTGATACTAAACATCGTTTCCCAAATTGTCAATAGGTACCACTGCCACGGGTTTTCTATCAAATTGTGGAAGTTCATATCAGATTTTCTTGTCACAGGTCCATAAAATATACACGGGGTTGATTTCAGTCAAAAGGCTATAATAATATTTATAAAAAGAAACTTTTTAGGTCACCTGAGTCACTCAGTTGACCTATTGCTATCCGTTTTTGTCCGTCGGCGTGCGTCGTGCGATGTGCGTTAACATTTGAACATTTTTAGCTTCTTCTCTGAAACCGCTCAACCAATTTCAACCAAATTTTGGCATATAGCATCTATGAGTGAAGGAGAACAAAAATTGTGAATTTCATGGTCCCTGCCCCCCTGGGGCCTGAAGGGTGGGGCTAAGCCACCAAACTTAATGCAATCTTTAAAAATCTTCTTTACTCCTGGACATCAAGCAGTCAAACTGTTGGCATGATTGTAATAAGCATTGAGCCCTCTACCAAAATTGTGAAATTCATGGCCCCAGGGTCAGGGGTTCTGGTGCTAGGGCGGGGCTATATAGATCATATAGTGAAAGTGCATTATCTCTTTTAAAATCTTCTTCTCTGCTGCTGGGTATCAAATAAACTAACTAAGTAGATAGTTATGAAGAGCAAGAGTGCCTCTTTCAAAATTGTGAATTTCATGGCCCCAGGGTCAGGGGTTCTGTTGCTAGGGCGGGGCTCTATTGATTATATAGTGAAAATGCATTAATTCTTTTAAAATCTTCTCTGCTCCTTGGTATTAAATAAAGTAACTAAGTACATAGTTATGATGAGCAAGAGTGCGTCTTCCAACATTGTGAATTTCATGGCCACAGGGTCAGGGGTTCTGGTGCTAGGGTGGGGCTCTATTGATTATATAGTGAAAATTCATTAAGGTATTCAATGTATAATGAAGGAATCTTGATTACTTTTGAATCATTTTAAACTAGATAAATATGTATTGCTAAATAATGATGAGAGTGAAATGAACCAAATTTACATGACTGATAACATATTAGAAGCCGGTTATTTTGGACCTTAAACGGTTTATAAGAGTTACCTGCCCTTGATGAAAAGAAAAAGGTTCGATTTTTATCAAAATATCTGTGGTAGATGATTCATTTTATTTCATATTTTAATAAAGAGAAAGTTTATGCATATTTTTACCAAGAGATTTGTTTGAACTTCAAATTATTTTTTACAATATCTTAATAAAACATGCGCTGTTCATAGACTTCAATGTAAAATTCAAGGTGCAATTAATTTGACAATAATCAAAATTTTGTAAATTCCTCCGGTGGAGTACTTTTATTTGATGACACCTTCAAAATGCTACCATGATTAAAAATATCAGACCATTCATTTATGAGGTACAACGTATGGTCGTTATACATTGAATACCCTAATTCTTTGAAAATCTTCTCTGCTCCTGGGTATTAAATAAAGTAACTAAGTACATAGTTATGATGAGCAAGAGTGCCTCTTCCAAAATTGTGAATTTCATGGCCCCAGGGTCAGGGGTTCTGGTGCTAGGGCGGGGCTCTATTGATTATATAGTGACAAATGCATTAATTCTTTGAAAATCTTCTTCTCTGCTCCTGGGTATTAAATAAAGTAACTAAGTACATAGTTATAATGAGCAAGAGTGTCTTTTTAAAAATTGTGAATTTCATGGCCCCAGGGTCAGGGATTCTGGTGTTAGGGTTGGGCTCTATTGATTATATAGTGAAAATGCATTAATTCTTTGAAAATCTTCTTCTCTGCTCCTGGATATTAAATAAAATAACTATGAACATAGATATGATAAGCATGGCTGCCTTATCAGACATTGTGAATTTCATGGCCCCTGGGTCAGGGGTTCAGGTGTTAGGGCGGGGCTCTATTGATAATTTGCATTAATTCTTTGAAAGTCTTCTTCTCTGCTCCAGGGTATTAAAGAAACTAACTTAGTGCATAGTTATGATGAGCATGGTTGCCTCTTCCAAAATTGTGAATTTCATGACCCCAGGGTCAGGGGTGTTGGTTTCAGGGCGGGGCTCAATTGATATATATATAGTGAAAATGCATTATTTCATTGAAAATCTTCTCTCTCCTGGATATTAAATAAACTAAGTACATAGTTATGAGCATGGCTGCCTCCTCAGAAATTGTGAAGTTCGTGGCCCCTGGGTGAAGGGTTCTGGTGTTAGGGCGGGGCTCTATTGATTATACATGGGAAAAGCATAAATTCTTTCAAAATCTTCTTCTCTGCTCCTGGGTAGTATTCTTACAAAGAAAGTGCATGGTTATGATACGGAAGAATGCCCCTTCCAAACTTGTGAAATTCATGCCCCCTGGGTCAGGGGTTCTGGTGAGGTGGGGGGGGGGGGCTCTATTGATTATATAGTGAAAATGCATAATTTCTTTTAAAATATTTTTCTACTACTGGTAATAAAGCAAAGAAACAAGTGTATAATTATGATGAGTAAAGTGCTTCTTCTAGAATTGTGAGTTCATGGCTCCTGGGTAAGATGTTCTGGTGTTGGGGGGGGGGGCTTTATTTATTTAATAATATAGTGAATATGCATTTCTTTGAAAATCTTCTATGCTTCTGGGCATATTCGAGGCAAACAGAGTAAAAATTTTAATATGCAAGGGTATTTTTACCAGAATTGTGAACACCTGGATTATTTATTCAGGTGTTCTGGTCCTGGCCAGGGCTCTATGAACTTGTATTCTGCTGAGCAAAGTTATTCCCCTTTGTCATTCACCTTTGATAATTAATCACTGTAAATAATATATTTGAAAGGTTAAAAGAATAAGAGAATATTCATTGTATAATATAAAAAGTACTTTCATAGTTTTAATGATCTGGTAGACTTGGAAATAATAGATGAATAAAAGTGAGGCAAAAATAACTTATCTTTTTTAATGTTCTTCAAAGGCCAAGAGAGACCAATGTGAGAAGTAGTAATTTGGGATTAAAAATATACATTTTCTTATAGTCTGCATGGTAATAGTGATAAATGGGGAACAGATAGATTCTATACCAATAATTTTGTTGATGCGTATCATACTATTTTTCTTGCTTTTGGGCAACAAAGCTTCATTTATCAGTTTATGGATCCTCTAAATTGTTGTGTTGTACTCAGGTGACCGTTAAGGCCCTTGGGCCTCTTGTTGTGCAACATTAAGGAATTTATAAGTGTCCGTCACGTGATCAACAGTCATGTGACACCACGAAAATGCATTATTATAATACTTAATTACACTCTCATCACAAGTTGACTGAAAATTCATACGTGGATTACAAATTGAAATTTAAATCTAGCTCAGAATAAAATGTATATTTTAATGCATATTAAGCCTTTAGACAGCCTTAACATAGCTGCGCACTTTATATCTGTTTATTTATTTCCCTTATAGCCTACCATACAATGCTGATGATGCAGTAGTTTAAAAGTTATTTTGTGAGAAAAGTTACAATTTCTTAATCCCAATATTTATGTTTATTTTTTTTTTTATATAACAGTAAGGAACTATTTTTTTCTACTGAGTAAATCATACTTACATTTAGGATATTTTCATCAAACACATCGAATTTGAATAAATGGCGTCAACAACTTGGCCTCATGTAAATGAAACCGAGACTGATAATAAGTATGGAACCCAGAAAGGTTCATTCTAAATAATTCTATTTTTATGCCCCTGGATCGAAAGATCCCGGGGGTATATTGTTTTGTCCTGTCTGTCTGTTTGTCCGTTTGTCTGTCTGTCTGTTGTCAACTTTAACCTTGCCCATAATTTTTGATTGGTTGGAGCTATGACTTTTATATTTCACATGTGTATTCCTTGTGACAAGACCTTTCTTTGGGTACCATTATATTTGACCTTGACCTTGGAGTTTGATCCACTTATGCAAAATTATATGAGACATTAACCTTGGCCATAACTTCTAAACAGTTGGTACTTGGGGTTCAAACTTCACATGTGTATTCTTTGTGACAAGGCCTTCCTTTGGATACCAACAACTTTGACCTTTTGACCTTGACCTTGGAGTTTGACTTACTTTTGAAAAACTGTAACTTTGGCCATAAATTTTGAATAGTTGGTGCTTGGGGTTTCAATCTTCACACGTGTATTCCTCGTGACAGGACCTTCCTCTGGATATCAACCCCTTTGACCTTGACCTAGGAGTTTGACCTACTTTGGAAAAACTTTAACCTTGGCCATAACTTTTGAATGGTTGGAGCTAAGTCTTTCATACTTCACATATGTACTCCTTGTGACAAGACCTTTTTTCGGATACCAACCACTTTGACCTTGACCTAGGAGTTTGACCTACTTTTGAAAAACTTTAACCTTGGCCATAACTTTTGAATGGTTGATGCTAGGGCTTTCATACTTCACATATGTAATCCTTGTGACAAGACCTTCCTTTGGAAACCAACCACTTTGGACCTTTGACCTTGACATAGGAGTTTGACCTACTTTTGAAAAAACTTTAACCTTGGCCGTAACTTTTGAATGGTTGATGCTAGGGCTTTCATACTTCACATATGTAATCCTTGTGACAAGATCTGTCTTTGGATACCAACCACTTTGACCTTGACCTTGACTTTTATTTAAAAAACTTTAACCTTCGCCATAACTTTTGAACAGTTGCAGCGAGGTCTTTCAAATTTCACAGGTATATTCCTCGAGACAAGACCTTTCTTTGGGTATCAACATTTTTTATCTTTTGGCCTGGATTTTGACTTGCATTTGAGAAACTTTAACCTTCGCCATAAGCTGCCATACGGGGGCATCAGTGTTTCACAAACACATCTTGTTTTTTTTTTTGTTTTTTTTGTTTTTGTTTTTTCATTAGCATAACATGAGATTCAAAAACCTGTGGAACACACATTTTTATCTTAATATTTCGAAGACAAGCATATTTACAGTTTTTAGTGTTTGTATGGCATATGTTTACTTAAGAACAGTTTAAGGCTTACAAGGGGGAAAAATAAGAACAAAATAAAATGGACATAGTTATAAAACACTTGTAAATTCAACACAAAGGAGTGTAGTGCATCGCAAAATATGCTTATATATACATTTATAAATGCAATTTTTCTTTAAAAATATCATACAGCAACAATAAGAGTATCCTACCAACTACAGAATAATGTATTCTAAATATTTATGTACAAAATTATATTATTTTTACTTCCTACACTCTTTATTGGCGTAAGACGAAAATTTTGGCGGATTTTGATAATGACTCAGATATGATAGAATGTCATTTACGGATAGAAGTCCTTTTCTCTACCGAGTCAAAAAAGTGAAAACTATTCCATTGTTACCCCTCGCACAACTAGTTGCGGAGGGGATATAGCATCGCTACTGTGCGTGTGTTAGTGTGTCCGTTACAGCTTCTAGGCAAAATTTAAAGATAACTTTTGCACTATCAATTTTCAGCCTCCACATACTTAAGTGGCATTCTAAAAGGACGAACCCTATTCATTTTCAAGTTAATCGCTAAAATATTTCTTAAAATATCGCGTTTTTACTACTTTTATGTACGTGTTGACAATACTCACTTCCGCTTAATTAAACTGGTACCCTGTTGACCGGGTAAATTCGGGTAGCTTCGAGAGAGTCGCTTCGTTAAGTTGATGTACTAATTTTGTATTTGCGTATTGTTATATATCTTGAGAGAGTCTGTATGAATTAAAAATGTCATCTCCGACACTGAGTAATTGAAATAATTTTATGATATCCACCTTGACTTTTGTTAGAAATGTGACTAGTGTTGCAATACATTTAAATTTCTATACTTATTTTAAACTTTATTTAGTAATACTGGGTGTCCTTGATTACTAGATGATTGTATCTTGTTTAACGTCTCTCTTGAGATTTTTCACTCGTATGGAAACATTGTCATTACCGATGAAGTTCCTGCCGCGAGGGGATGCTCCGCTTAGCAGTGCTCTTGTTGCATTTCTAACCCGCTTCTCGTTCTTGGTTTCATGGTTTTATGACGCCAGAAAGGCCCACTGAAGTAAACAATGCAATTAATATTTAATGTAATTCTACCGCATTTACCAAGTTAATTTTAGCCGTTTTTGTGGATATTAATGTGTCCATGTTTTCACATGATTTCTTAGTTCAGTCAATTCAGTTTGAACGAGTCGTTAATGAGGCAGGGCAACTGAAAACAAGAGCTTTTCATTGGAGGGGATCTTGATGAATATCCTATAAAAATTACGCTTTTACCTCCAACTATGATTACTTACTCTAAATCAAAACTTCAGTAATAAAAAATAAACAAACACACAAAACTCAAATATTTCTAGTCGCCCGCGTGGCGCAGCGGTTAGAGTGTGTGCTCTAGAGTCGCGGAGTAAGGAGTTGATCCTTATGTTGCGGGTTCGAATCCCACTGCGGGACGTGGAGACCGGTCCTTCGGATGAGACCGTATAAACCGAGGTCCCGTGTCACAGTAGGTGCTGGCACGAAAAATATCCCTCACTGCTAAATGGCCCTTAGTGTCGAGTATAGGTCGAAATTTGTAGCTCTCCACCGGCAAGTGGTGGCCTCTCCCAGACCTGCCTACCCTTTTCATTGCGAAGGTGTAATTTCAATACTCATTTTGGTGGAATTTCAGAGGTAAAGGCGTAATCCTGTATGTTTCCCTAGTTTGAAGTATTTTGTCTAAATAAATCGGTAATTGTACATCATTGAACAAAGCAAGTATGAATATTTCTTATTCATATCATTTATTGACAAAAAGGCCATGTGTTGTAAAACTGGTATCCTAAATGCAGTCATATCAAACTTATATAACGTACATGCCTAGTGAACTTTTGGAAAATTTCTAGCAAATCACATAATTCAGAGTTTCATTTCCATGTTAATACAAATTCCACATTATTGCACTATTTCGTTTTTGTTTTCCTTGTCTCTAAGCAGTGTAAGAATAAACTGAATTGAAATTAAACTGTCTTATTGCACAAATCATTCGATTTTTTTTTTTATTTTTGGCATGCCACCCATTTAAATGTCATAACTCGTTCTCGTTTTCATTTAGGAAAGCCTCTACTTGAACTCCTAAGTTAGCCTTTCATTAATTTGTCTAGGAATATTTTAAAGCGTAAAATTAAATTCATGGCGTATCAGCGTAATTGTGTGGTAAACAGCGGAAGAAATACGCCAAAAGCGGAAGGGTAGGCAGGTCTGTAAAAAGAGATACTTCCTCTTTGAAGATCGTATAATTTTGCAAAATTTTTGTCATGATTATGATATTTCTTAAAATTACGCTGCAAAATCTCATGATAGAGTGGAAGCATTGAACAGCGAATGGGCTTAATTGACTTCACATGTTAAGAGAGATAAGCCACGTTAGTCAAAGTTCATTTTCACGATCAAGTAAATTTGATTGACTGTCTTTTCGGCATTTTGCAAAAAGATCCCCCCCCCCCAAAAAAAAAAATCTGTCTTATTTTATCAGCTGAGATAAACTTATTCCAGTATGAAACTCAATATGTTTAGGTCTTTGTCTCATATGACCTTTATGAAATACTAAGGCAGCGAAAACGGTAAGTTTTAAAAGCATACGACCAGGCTTGATACTTCATAATAAATGAAAAAAAACACTAAATAAATTTGTTTTTTTCTTAATACAGAAACCGAGCCATTTGCCCTTTCTTGGGACAAAATTCCGAGCAGCGATATTGAACGACAGTATCCAGGTTATTTGGAAAGTAAGTTGTTATTCAGTGTATTTTATACAAATCATATTCTAGCGCAAAGCGTAAACGGAAGGAATTGAATGAATTTACACAGGATAATTTGTCTAATAGACATTTCTTTAAATATGTGAGACCTTTCCCATCTTCGAATCAAGCTCAATTTATAGGGCTGTGTCTGAGAAATGACAGAACACATAAGGACGTATAAGGTTAGGACAATTCCCGGCTTAAAGACAACATATACATGTATACACCTATTTTCAAAGCTCATGGAAAAGTTTTTTCCTCCAAAATTGTTAGTAATGTCATTTTTTAAATATATTACATTCATTTACGTACAAATTTTCAAGTTGACATATTAGCTGATGTAGTGGAAAATGTGTCTATGAGGACCATAAAAAATGATTTTTAAACATGGATTAGTTAGCTGTTCAATCTACATTAACAGTTAGATGACGGAAAATGATTCGAAAATCTATTTCATGTTTAAAGAAAAAATTAAGTCTGAACCCATTCTACATGAAAATCGGACATTTTTGGGGAAAAAAACAACTTTGATAAACTCAATGCCCCGACATTGGTCATTTCTATACCGATTATTATGGCATTAACACTCGTTGTGCATTATGTAAACATCCGTTTTTTTTAATTGTCGCCACCTCCCGTCTACCTTGGTTATAGACTGTTTGGATGAACACCCAATATCATTGCTTTCTTAAGCACCAACTTATATATCTAATCCTTCCAATTGCCTAAACGTTGATGCATAATACTTTTACTTAAGAAATAAATAACAAGTTAAAAACCTTCTCTGGGAAATGAAGTGGGTCGGTCAGGTGATCAAATCTTGTGAAGGGCGAAGGCCTTCTCCGAAGATTTGTTCACCTACTGACCCACTTCATTTCCCAGTGAAGTTTTAAAACTTGTTATTTATTACTTATATGTACATTTGAGACGGACAATCTAATATAGTCGAATATAAATATTGCATTAACTGTTCGTCGTAGATTTTGACAAATTACGCAAGGTGTAAATTGGCTTGAAAAGCAGTTACGCTTCAAATTCTTTGGGAAAGTATTCTGTTTTGAAGGGAATATTCTGTGAAAGACTACTTGTGATCAATTATAGTGACCATATTGGTGTATGGGAATTTTTGTATTCATGAGAACCCATATTCGATGTTAAAAAAAAACCCACAAGAAACACGTCCGATGTTTGATAATAAAAAGTTGGAGGAATTTCGGTCGGAAAGGGATAGATGGACCAGAGAAATCGTAATCAAGTATATAATTTGATCAGAACCATAAAATCTACGATTTCAGTAAGGCATATTTATTATGACGTTGACACGGAGACACTGGCTACAGCTTACATTGTAAAGACAACGATCTCGATGATGGAGGTTTGCCTACCGAACTTCCGAAGTGCAGTGTTTGTCAGCTGTTTCAAGTGTTTGTGGCGTGATTGCATTACACTGATATTTTCCAACAGATGTTCAAATTTATTGTGAGTAAAGTTTAATGAAAAAAAAATTATAGCATTCAGAGGTCTACAAGAAAAATAAGGGTAAAGGTTGAGACTATGCAGCTCAGACATGAAACTTTAACACGTAGTTTTCTATTCTCTATGTAAAATCGATCAAGAACTGTATTAAATACTCGTTTACATTGTAAATACAATGATTATTATTTTACTTGCGTATTTTTTTTTACATTTTTATGCATGTAAATCATGGTATATTGCTAAGTAGAGTAAGTCTTTTTATGTAGATATTACTGCGCTGTGTGATTAGGTCACGTAATGACCTATGACCTTCGAAAAACTTCATACAGGTATGAAGATATTTGCTCTCTGCATGTTTATATAATAGTGAGATACTACAAATGTATATTCATTACATTTCCCAGGATACCAATCTATGATAGTTTTGTAATGTGTTTTGTATATATAGGCTTTTTGTTTTTTGTTTTTTTTTTGTTTTTTGTTGGAATTATTGCTATTTATTGATTTCTACTTGTCACAACATGTTACATGTTCTATATTTTGGTGTAATATTCTGTCTTGTTTTTGTAATATGACGTTTTGTGCAGCCCTCATGCTTTGTTCTTCTTAATAAATTACCAGTTTTATTCTTTATAAAGGAGTTGAATCTTCTTACTTATATGAAGCTACAGATCTGTAGCTCGCTGGTCTGAAAAATTGGGATGGACGACCAGAGAGCTACAGAGCAATTTCAATTGATTTTACGATATTGACAATTTGTTAAATTTATTTGATCAGTCTTAATTACGGTATTTAAAGAATATTGTAAATAAAAAAAAAAATAATTTTAATTTCTTTTTCATTATCATAAAATGAAAAAAAAAATTAATATAAATTTTGAAATTATAAGATTTCAACAAATGGTACAGAACCAACCAGACCCAACCTGACACCCAAGCAGTCCCAGAAAGCAGTCCCTGGGACTGCTCTGGGACCACTGTTGGACTACTGTGGGACTGCTCTAGAAAGCAGACCAAGCAGCCCTTGGGACTGCTTTCTGGGACTGCTTTGTTCACCCATGCGTGAAAATGATTCCGAGTGACAAGAAAGCCCCGCCCCTTGTGTATTCTGAATTTGTAGGTTTCATTTCGTACAGTAGTTTTGTTTACTTTCAGCAGAGAAGTTGTAAAAGTATTTAAAATTAAACAACAAGAATTTTCCCCCAAAAAAATAACAAATACTGTTAGCTACTGAAAGATACATATGTATACATGTATGTCATCCGCTGATATCGCACCATTGCAGTGTAAAATCAATCAGAAAAATTAGATGTTGGTAATAATAAAAAGTTGTTTTGCAAGTTTAAAAAAACAGAAGTCAGAAAATTATTTTTTTAAATCTGTGTATTTAACGTAAATGCTGGTGTTCGAAACTAAATGATTTATATAATTTATATAATTAATAAAAGCTGTTAAATTATGTACTTAAAGTTTACATTATTCTATGTCCTAAAGGAGTACACAATCACGGCGTAAAAGTTTTAGAAAATTTTCAAAGCTATACATATGCTGCACTGGAAAGTAATTATTTTTTGGCTGTAAAGGCGGCTATCACGGAAAAAAAAAAGAAAAAATCAATGCCTTTTTTTTTTACCGCTTCTAAATTAAATCTAATAACTAATTCAAATAAGGACAATTTTTCTTTTTCTATGAAATAATCTCCCGTCATATAAACTTCGTTAGCAATTATTCGTTGATTTTTCTCCCGGATCCCGGATTTGTTTTTAACTTATAAAAAAGTTTTAAGAAAGATATAAAATATATTTTAAAATAAATATGGTTAAAAATATCGAAATTTGTGTTTTCTCATTTCTTTTTGTGTACGTTTGAGGAAAAACAAGATACACGTAACAACTGCATAGTCTGGCCAATTAAAAGCCGTACGCGGTGTATAAAATGTGTAAACACTGGCTAAGTTTTCAGTCGCCTTTGGGCATAAATAGCAGACAGTTCACGCGTGTTGTTTGGGTATCAGTGTTACACATCACTGACCATACTGGTCAACAATGACACTTATTTCGTTCTTCAAACTACAAAACTCTTGTTTTAATAAACATGGTATAAATGTATTTCAGGATTATCTAATTTCTTAAATACCTGAGATATAGTCACTTGCCTGAATTACATGTACATGCACACTGATGTACGGGCTCAGGAAATATTTTAGTGAAATTGTTTAACGTTAAGATTCTTACAATAATTACTATTATTCCAATAACAGCGTGTCACTTTGCTTGATCAAGCGTGCTAAAGTTTCACAAATTGATTACCGTATTACTCATCGATTGGATGTTTGATTTGAATGAAATCAATGCCACTTTGCATAAGAAACACAGAATCCAACAATAACCCGATAACACTGGCCAATCATTTTGAATGATTGTTCACCAGTGCGGCAGTCAGCAGCAACACGTGGTCAGTCAAAGCCTGTTTTCTGTCCTCAAAATAGTAGTGTCATATTTGTTGTGATTTGACGAATGGAGTTAATACATGTACGTATGAGAAAATTTAAAGCATGAAATAAGTATAAGGCTATACTCTGCTACTATTATACTATATAGCGATCAATATCATCATTATAAGGATTAAGACTTGCTCTGCCTGTCCACATGTGATTATTGTTTACTGTATACTCGTGAACAACCATTCAATACGATTGGTCAGTATCACTGGGTTCTGTATTTCATATGCAAAGTAGTATTGCTTTCATTGAAATAAAACATCCAATCGATGAGTAATATGGTAATCAACATGTAAAACTTTATCACGCTCGATCAAGCAAAGTGACAGGCTGTTACTGGAATGATAGTATATCGACAAGTCAATGAAAACGATAGCCAAAATATATTAGTAAGCAAAATTTGATGACGAATTTACTGTCATCAGATTCATATTACACATGTATATTTTCTGAAGCCTCAACGTCAATGAAAAACATAATACGGATTAATATGGGAATCAGCCTTGCTCTATAATTGTAGGATCTACATGTATTTCAAAGTCATTGAATTCTAGTCTAAAAATAAGCCATTCATTTTTTTAAGTACATGAGTAATTTTCTAGAAAAAAATATACCGGTATGCAGTAACAATTGTCTATAAATAAATTCAATAAACAATGGTTTTAATATACTACAGATGTAATTACAGTTTGAGTGTGAAAGTCTCTTTTTTTAATATAATTATTTTTTTCTTATATATACTGCAGTTTTGTTAATTATTCAGAAATAATTGTCAGATAAGAATTGTAAATATGCTGTACATGTAACATGTCTAACACTTTTTTCTCCTAAAATAAGTTCATCATTAAATTTCAACTGCCTTTATATTGCTGACATTGTTTGTTGATACACTGTGTAATCTCAGTTATGACTAAGCTCCACCGATCAAATTATTAAAACCGCCTCCTGGGACTGCTGGGACCGCTCTGGGACTGCTATCTGTCAGGTTGGGTCTGGTTGGTACTGTATATTACCTTTGAGTAATATTCTGCATTGATTGTTTGTCCCTCAGGTACGCATGCACAAGGAGCATACCACGAATATCCATGAAAAATATAAACATGTTTTTCCTAACAGATTTTCTGACTTTAGCCTTGAGGAGAGGTGGGGATGATTTCTCCTCCATGTTGAACACTGTTGCATCGTCTCAGGATTGTAATGAAACAGCCATGTCTCGTCAGCTCTAACTATTCGTTGAAGAAAGTCGTCTTCATTCGAATATCGCCGTAGGAAAGCCCTAGGGTAGACTTTACTTTATCGGTCCCGAGATCCGCAAGATCCGCGCGCTCATTGCACCATGACGTAAGATTTACGTCACTCAAATGATAAGGGTTAGTCTTGGACATTTTTCTACTGGTTACGGTTAGTCTTGCACCCACCTGAAAGATTAAGGTTAGTCCTTGCAAAAGTTTTCGACTGATTAGGGATAGTCTCGCATCCATCCGAGAGATTAGGGTTAGTCCTCGAACATGGGTTAGTGTAGCATCCGCCCAGATTTGGGTTAGTCCTCACATACCATCTAAGAGATTAGGGTTAGTTGTCTTGTTCTTTTAGACTAATTAAGAAATTCAGTTGCATCTGTATTTTTGTATATTCAGCTTTAATGACATATCTTTGGTTTGTTTACTTGAAAAAAAAAGCTAACTACGAATGAAACGACACTAAGCATGTGCCGCACGCGCTTCGTTGACAATTATTTTTTTTGTCTTCTTTTCACTGAATAAACAATGTTAATCACTTTTTTTTCAGAGAATGAGGTTAAATACTTCGTTTAAAAACGAAGTTTTAAACTAGACTTTGAACCGTAGAATTCGATTTTGGGGTCAAAAAGGCTTAAAAACTCATATTTTTAATTTTTTCCATCACTCACGCGATCTCATATATACTGAAATCACCTACAGCGACACTATATTTTAGCGCGTTTTTCTGGGGACCGGATAAGTCAAGTTGTTCCAAGCCCTAGAAAGTTGCAATCTTGTTTTGTCTTCATCAGTAAGGAGTTTGGGTTTCCAGCGCGCCGAAACTCTTCTCGCATCCAAGTGTTGAGACAGAATTGTTAAAGCGGTTCCAAAGCCGATATCAAACATCGGTGCAAGTTATGCAACTGTGACGCGCCCTTCACTTTCCATAACGTAATTACTCTTTCGACCTACATTTCACTTACAGTTCTTTCCATCCCTGATCGCTCATTGTCTAAAACGGTCTCTGCAATCCAAAAACCGTTTGTGCCACTTATAAACAAACACAGTTTCTGTTGGTGTTTTTTCAAGAGCAACACAAAAGTTTATCGCCACTCCCTACTCTGTGACGTTTTGCGAAGTCATTCCTCTAGGCCTTTTTCGAGCGAACTACCAGTCTTCTTTAATTATATTCCATTCAACGAAGCAGTATATAACGTCACAATTTTGCATTTGATATGACGCAACAATACTCAATTCGAATGTTGAATTTTATTTCAATATAGCGCCAAATTTCAAAATGACGACCACTGACATAATATCCTGTACTGATTGTAAATCAATAAATTTTCCCGTGCTCCGTGACCCCTTTTTGCAGCGTGGAAATCTTAATTTGAAAGTATATCGGAATACATAGATTTTTAAATTCAAATAAATTAGAATAACTATTAAAATATTTAAACTGAATATGGTAAGTATATGACGTTCCGTAAAAGAAGTTATTACAAAAGCCTACGAACGTTTCTCATGACAGTCGTATGTATCATTTTATCAAGATAGAACTTTGCAAGCTAATTTTTACTAAGACACTAATGATGCTAAAAATTGTAGAATTAGAAATGTTTTACTTCAAATGGTATGCCTTGATGTGCAAGTTTTGGCAATGTATTAAAAAAGAAAATTATGGCAGCAAAAAGGATAGTTTCAAAAGCATACGATCAGGCTTAGTACTTCAAATATTATAATTTAACAAAAATCAAAACATTTATTTGCTATATGTTCTATATTCAGGTTTAGGTTGGCCACTTGTGGCATTTTCAAGAAGTATTCCGAGCAAGAAAGTTGATGGACAGGTACAAGGTGTGCGAAGTAAGTTGTTATATTGTTTATTTTATACAAATCAAAACTTAATCCATGATCCTAAACGAGAAAGAATTCATTTAAACATGATAAATTGTCAAGTACCATTTTTTTTAAATACATGAGACCTCTCCTAACTTCTAGTTTATGGAAACTTTATAATTATGTTTCTCATCAATTAAGCTTTTAGTAATGTCATATTTAACATATTTTATTTATTAATTTTTATTAGTGAATTATTTACTGATTAAAAAAAATTAAGTTGGCAGTTTAGCTCATTTAGTGGGAAATGGGTTTATTGAAGCCACACATACACAATAAAATGATTTTAAATATGAATGAGTCAAGTCTCAATTCTACATAAACAGTTAAAGCAATATGAGCTGCAACTTTGATGCCAGAAATTTTTGTTGCAAAATTGTAATTAACTATTCCACTAACAAGAAAAAAGAACATTTATAAACTTCTGTTGTTCATATTTGCGATGAATATTTTTAAGCTTTGGTTGAAGCAGAATTATACATTATTGTCGTCCTGTACAATATTGATTCCTTATATAATTCTACATATTCGAACACAAGCCTTACTTCTGAAACAATTTAATACTTTATTTAAGTCAAGTTCATCAAAAGGGTTCAAATTAGATAAAAACTTATCAAAATAGCACATTTCAACGGCAAAATTAAATTCTCAAAAATGCAGCTCATATTGCTTTAAATAACAGTAAATGAATGTCAAATTCATTTACGTTTAACGCATTCCAAAATCAAAACAGAAAATCTTTTTTTCTGTTTTAGGCATTTTGCCCTCAGGTATTGACAAAATCTAACAAAAGAACACAGTTTTATAAGATATTTATTCATAAGATTGTGAAATATTAGCGTTTTTCTGACAGAAACACGATCTAGTGTCACAAATAAACTAAAATGTAAATATTTGGAGGAACTATTGACAATTTAGCAAGACTTTACGGGGTAAATTTCCCCCGAAAGAAAATCATTGATTCACATCTTAAAGATAGCAAAAAACTACAGGGTAAATTTCCTCTCAAAAATGACATTGAAACAGTGTACCTACAGTAATTCAAAACAAAAGCAACCATCTTTTAGATAGCAAGACTTTACGGGGTAAATTTCCCCAAAGAATATCATTGTTGCAGTATTCCCTACTCTTATAAAAAGCGAACATTACACTTTGAAAATCGCAGAACTCTACAGGGTAAATGTCCTCTCAAAAATGACGTTGATTCAGTTTATGTACAGTGTTTGAAAGCAAAAGCAACCATCTTGATGATAGCAAGATTAACGGGGTAAATTCCCCCCCCCCCCCCCAAAGAAAAGCACTAATACAGTATTTATGATTCGCAAACATCGTGAAGATGGCAACAATCTACATAGTAATTTTTCTCTCAAAATTCATATTGATACATTTTATACACTAGTGCAGTATTTCTAAGCAAAACACCGATCTTGTAGAAAGCAAGATTTTACGGGGTAAATTTCCCCCCAAAGAATATCTCTAGCTGATACAGTATTCACTACTCTTATAAAAGCGAACATTACACTTTAAAAATTGCAGAACACTACAGGGTAAATTTCCTCTCAAAAAAAACATTGATTTAGTTTATATACAGTGTTTGAAAGCAAATGCAACCATCTTGATGATAGCAAGACTTTACGGGGTAAATTTCCCCCCAAATAAAGTCACTAATACAGTATTTATGATTCGCAAACATCGTGAAGATGGCAACAATCTATAGAGTAATTTTTCTCTCAAAAATGACATTGATGCAGTTTATACACGGTATTTCAAAGCAAAAACAACCATATTTTAGATAGCAAAACTTTACGGGGTAAATTTCCCCCAAAAGAATATCACTCATACAGAATTTATGCTTCACAATATCTTGGCGGTAACAAAAATCTACAGGGTAAATTTCCTCTTAAAATAATTATTGATACAGTTTATCTTATACGTAGAAAAAGCGAACATTACACTTTGAAAAATCGCAGAACTCTACAGGGTAAATTTCCTCTCAGAGATGATATTGATACAGTTTATATACAGTATTAAAAGCAAAAACATCCATCGTTTAGATAGCAAGACTTTACGGGGTAAATTTCCCCCCAAAGAAAATAACTGATATAGTTTTTATGATTCACAACATCTTAAAGATAGCAAAAATCTTCGGGGTAAACTGCCTCTCAAAATTAACATCGATACAGTTTCCATATATTAATTCAAAGCAAAACCAACAATCCTTTAGATAGTAAGACTTTACGGGGTAAATTTCCCCCCAAAGAAGGTATCACTGATACGGTATTCATTATTCTTATAAAAAGCGAAAAGTACACTTTGAAAATCGCAGAACTCTACAGGGTAAATTTCCTCTCAAAAATGACATTGATTCAGTTTATATACAGTGTTGAAAGCAAAGGCAACCATCTTGATGATAGCAAGACTTTACGGGGTAAATTTCCCCCCAAAGAAAATCACTGAAACAGTATCTTTGATTCGCAAACATCTATAAGATGGTTACAATCTATAAGGTAATTTTCCTATTAAAAATTACATTGATACAGTTTATATACAGTATTTCAAAGCAAAATCACCTATCTTTAAGATGACAAGACTTTACGGGGTAAATCCCCCCCCCCCCCGCAAGAATATCACTGATACAGAATTTATGCTTTGCAATATCTTGGAGGTAGTAAAAATTTACGGGGAAAATTTCCTCTAAAAAATATTACTAATACAGTTTACATCATACTTAAAAAAAAGAAACATTAAACTTTGAAAATAGCAAGTATGTACGGGGTAAATACCTCCCTCCCAAAGACTATCAATAATACAGTTTATGTTATTCAAAGCATGAACAAACACTGCAACTCGATGATAGCAAGACTTTAGGGGATAACACCCCCCCCCCCACAAAGAATATCACTGCTGCAGTTTATATAATTCACAGAATAAAACAAATATTACTTTTTGAAAAAAGCAGAACTTTTCAAGGTAAATTTCCTCTCATAAAATAAACTAATTCTCTATATATTGTTTACAGAAAAAGCATACATTACATCTTAATGACAAAAAGACTCGGGGTAAATTTCATATCAAAGAATATCAATAGTATATCATTTTTATATTACAAACGATACTTTTATCTTAATATCATGCAAGCTGGAAAAGCTGAATATTAAAGTTAACATAATATTAAACCTCCGAACATAGAAAAACATACAAAAACATAAAAAAAAACCTCTGACATCTTTCTTTCTCTGTTAAAGGTATAATATTTCTTTGTGTCCCGTTACACTTTCTTTATTTAAACAGCGTCCTCCTTTAATATCTTTGACCGAAGTTCCAATACTATGCTTTTCTCTTGGCTGACACACTAGACAGATTGTAGAGTGCATTTTCCAAAGGAAATCTGGCAACCATATTCTGAACCAATCCATAGTCGACCTATGGATGAAAGTTTTAAGTCTCATAAAGTTCAATTTTCCAAAGCCTTAAAGTACTTGCGTCCACAAAACTGAGAGGTCATCTAGCTTGGTTTCCTTTCCCTAATTTGCTTAGTGTTCTGTGTGACCTTTGGCGTGGATGAGCCAGGGAACAAGGCAAAAGAACGCCGGCCATATCAATACGGCCAATAATATTTAAATTCCCAACTCACTATTCATCATGTAGTGTATATTACAGGGAAACGGACACATTGCTTTCAAGGAAAATGAGTGAATTTATCAATGGGTGGTTGCGAGAAAAAAAATTGAGGTGATCAGTTTCTCATCACTTTACTGTTTACTCTTCCGCTGCGTGAATTCCAGATGTTAATCAACCCTTTTATTGGATAGCATTGCGGTCATGTCATAAATCTGACCTAAGCTAAAATAATTTCTACATTTTCTCAGCATCCATATCTTGATCTATAAAAAGCACAGGTTGACCTTCTTAAAACTTGGTGACATTTTACATATACTCTACTGCAGTTGCATACGCATCATCTATTCATGTGGCAGTTATTATTACTTTACTAAATATGTAAGATGTGAAAAAATTATGAACAGTTATTCTTTTTCAGTTGATCTTTCTACTCTGACACAACGTTAGGTTGAAAAAGAAAAAATATATAGCTAATGAAAAGCAATACTGATAGAACGTATTATTGACTTAAGAACTCGAATATATTGTACATCAATTTAAAAATTAAAGAAAAAATATCCACCTTCGTATTGCTTTCCATATACTGGTGTCTACCTTTCCTAGCTGTATTCTTTGCGGAGTATCGGATGTCAAGTGCAAAAATTAATGAAAGAATGATAGACAAAAATTTAAACATAAGATTTTTCATGTACCATAATTACAGTGACGAAATTTATTACTGTTGTTTATATTTTTCTCTTTACATGTCTTTTTCCCCGAATTTATAACACGTTATATTTTTTATACATATACATGTGTATATGTACAGATTAAGAGAAATGTACATGAATTAAAAAAAAAAAACTACAGGTATACATGGTAGGGGCCGTGTACCATTATTTTAAGCAGGCTCATATCGGCAATCGTATATTTGATAAGTAGAAAGAAGAAAAAAAGGAACTCCCCGAGTGTTTTTCGAGTATTAATCTCAGCTAACTTCTTATGATACCATTTTTTGTGATTAATTTTAATAATTGAATATTTAAACACTGCACATATAGGCAGAATTATTTATGAAAGTTTTCAAAGAACAGAATTGTTACTTAGCAGACATTTTCGACAATCGATTATGCCGGAAATGTCCTAGATGATTGCGATTGTCATAGTCAAGGTCATTTTATTTTAGTTCAAAAACGTATCATTTACAATGACTTTCCCTATTCCACGTTACACAAAACAACCTCGCGCAGCCAAGTATAGATGGCTATCAGAATTTGAACCCATTAGTTCACGATTAGTAGCAATGTGTGCTCAGCATGTATGATTTAGGTACTCAAAGGCAATGATATCGCATTGCCAATCCTGCAGAAGTCGCCATGCAATTCAGTCAATTAATTAGAAGAAAATAATTCTTTTACACTCTATTGCTTAGCATGGTATTACAAGATATAAAGAAATACACAAAGAAAGCTTCAAGAACTTTAGTATTGTTCAAGATTTGGTCTTGAATTTGTAATTTTTCAATTCAGCACAAAACAGTCACTTTTGTATCGACTCGTCATAAAAATACACTTTTGAAACACTCCTTAAATACGT
Source organism: Saccostrea echinata (assembly GCF_033153115.1). NCBI lineage: Eukaryota > Metazoa > Mollusca > Bivalvia > Ostreida > Ostreidae > Saccostrea > Saccostrea echinata. Next base: position 13,675,668 of record NW_026889776.1, on the reverse strand, counting down.
AATCAACTGTTTTAACACAAAAATTAAAATAAACATATTGCTTTAAAGAAAATTATTGAACATATTGAATTGAGGTGATCTGTCCCTCATCATTTTACCGTTTACTTTCCCGCTGTGTGAAGTCCTGTTTATTCAACCCGGGCTTGTATTGGATAGCATTGCGGCCGTGTCATAAATCTGACCTTAGGCTGTTACTTCTAAATTTTCTCAGCAACTAAATCTGTTATCTATCAAACCTAAGAGATTTTGGAAGAAATTCTGTGGATTTTCTCCAGTGTAGTTTTAGACTGAATTTAATCAAAGTGCAATTAACGCTGATCTTTATATTACCTATGAGAGTGTTGCGAGGCAAATGATGTCAGCAGTGGTGAGGGAAGGATCCAAAACTTTTACAGATTTTAAAAATTAAAGCTTTAAAACATTTTCAGAGAACAATTTGAGGCCCTATTTTTTGGGGGGGAGGGGGGAAGGGGGAGTGCATGATTTCAATATCCTACGCGCTCAATAATAATAATGAATTTAAAATGAAACATATAATTATAGGAAATAAACGAGTTAACAATAAACAAAGTAAAACAAAAAGGAAATTAAAATAAATGTTCGAATCTGTAACCCTTAATTTGATGGTAGAAGGTATAAGTATGTCATAGGTTACTAATTTTACCCCATTTCATTGACCACGCAAGTAGTACCAATTAAAAACACAGTTTTCTCCCTTAAATATGTCTAATGATGTATACGGGGTGGATTGGGCTGATTTTAGGGCATTGAAAGGAGAGTGTGTTGGGAAAAGAATTAATATTGAAATTTAAAATACTGAGAAATGTTGCCTTTGAATGCTTAGTAGGAAGGGTGTAAATAGGTCATGTTTACCTTCTTCTCAAGGGGTAAGTGAAATATGCATCGTATGGGGTACATGTAGCTCGCTGTGTCCTAGAGGGACTTGCACACTATGGATTCTCCTTAGATTCAGAAATATTTAAAGGTTATAATTAAAAAAAATCCGCTAAATTCCAAGAAAAATTTAATTAATTCTAAATAAAATTGAAATAAATTCCACATGTAAAAATGTAGAAGAATGCGTGGTAGCAAAATAATTAATCATATCAAAGGAAATAAATGCTAAATTTATCAACGACATCCGAAGAAAAAAATTGTAAAAGTATTTTTCCGCTTAGATCCACCTCTCCAAGATTCTGCCATCAATTGTCTCGAATCACTCTTAGGGGAATATCAGTGATTAGCGTTAATAGCACTTGTATTGAGTTCAGCTCACAGCTAAATCGGACGGGATTTCTTGCATTGCACAAGCTGCCCTCTTTGAATTTGTTGATTTTTTAAGGTCATTGAATTTCCTTCTATTATACTAAGTTACTTGTTTTACATGTACTCTACTGCAATCGCATATGCATAATTCATTAATGTGGCAGTATTTTATTCCACTGTTGAATTTTTTTTTTCAAGATGTAACAAAAATCACGAACAGTTATTCTTTCCTAAGAAAGTTCATCTATCTATACGACTACTCCTTTAACTTATAAAAAGAAAAATTAAAAAAAAAAAAAAAAAAAAAAACTATTAAAAAAGCAATATTAATAGAACTTTATTCCGAACTTTAAAAAAAATTAAATTTATGAGTACATCATTTTTGACATTAAAAAAAAATATGCATTCTTTGTGTATTTCTTTATATCTTGTAATACCATGCTAAGCAATAGAGTGTAAAAGAATTGTTTTCTTCTAATTAATTGACTGAATTGCATGGTGACTTCTGCAGGATTGGCAATGCGATATCATTGCATTTGAGTACCTAAAGCATACATGCTGAGCACACATTGCTACTAATCGTGGACTAATGGGTTGAAAATCTGATAGCCATCTGTACTTGGCTGCACGGAATTCTTTTAATTGTGTAACGTGGAATAGAGAAAGTAATTGTAAAGGATACGTTTTTGAACTAAAATAGAATGACCTTGACTATGACAATCGCAATCATCTCGGACATTTCCGGCATAATCGATTGTCGAAAATGTCTGCTAAGTAACAATTCTGTTCTTTGAAAATTTTCATAAATAATTCTGCCTATATGTGCAGTGTAAATATTCAATTATTAAAATTAATCACAAAAATGGTATCATAAGAAGTTAGCTGAGATTAATACTCGAAAAACACTCGGGGAATTCCTTTTTTCTTCTTTCTACTTATCAAATATACGATTGCCGATATGAGCCTGTTTAAAATAATGGTTCACGGCCTCTACCATGTATACCAGTAGTTTTATTTTTTTATACATGTACATTTCCCTTAATCTGTACATATACACATGTACATGTATACAAAATATAACGTGTTATAATTTCGGAAAAAAGACGTAAAAGATAAAAATATAAACAACAGAAGTAGATAGATTTCGTTACTGTAATTATGGTACATGTACATGAAAAAATCTTATGTTTAAATTTTTTGTCTATCTTTCTTTCGTTAATTTTTGCACTTAACATCCGATACTCCGCAAAGAATACAGCTAGGAAAGGTAGACACCAGAATATAGAAAGCTAAATGTAAAATGTCACCAAGTTTTAAGAAGGTCAACCTGTGCTTTTTATAGATCAAGATATGGATGCTGAGAAAATGTAGAAATTATTTTAGCTTGGGTCAGATTTATGACATGACCGCAATGCTATCCAATAAAAGGGTTGATTGACATCTGGAATTCACGCAGCGGAAGAGTAAACGGTAAAGTGATGAGAAACTGATCACCTCAATTTTTTTTCTCGCAACGACCCATTGATAAATTCACTCATTTTCCTTGAAAGCAATGTGTCCGTTTCCCTGTAATATACACTACATGATGAATAGTGAGTTGGGAATTTAAATATTATTGGCCGTATTGATATGGCCGGCGTTCATTGCCTTGTTCCCTGGCTCATCCACGCCAAAGGTCACACAGAACACTAAGCAAATTAGGGAAAGGAAACCAAGCTAGATGACCTCTCAGTTTTGTGGACGCACGCAAGTACTTTAAGAATGTTTCAAAAGTGTACTTTTATGGACGATTCGATACAAAAGATACTGCTTAGTGCTGGAACTGAACTACAAATTCAAGTCCAAATCTTTAACAAACAAGGTAAATATACAATTTTATATGTGTCACGATATATATATTTTTTAGGTTTAATAACTGAAGCTGAAATGTTAAACTTTAACCATCATTTAGGTTGCAGTAAAACTATCTGCATATGCTATTAGTTACCTCTCTCACTTCCCCTTAAAAAATGTTCATGATGGACCTAGAGGGCATCAGTAATACATGTACAATACAAATACAATACTATAGTAAGTAACTTTTTTGATTATCTTATGTAGATCCATATCACGAATGAGCATTATTCTCAGAAACATGTATAAATGTATGTGTGTATATGAGTGTGTATTGGGGGGGGGGGTGTCTTTAGATGAATGCAATTTCCATGCAATATAAACAGAAAGACTGTTTTACAAAAATTCGGAGCAGGCACCTGCTGATCTACTCTAGTGCGCAATATTAAACCAGTCATATCTGTCATGAAATCATATATAAATGCCTAAGGCTTTGGAAAATTGAACTTTATGAGACTTAAAATTTTCATCCATAGGTCGACTATGAATTGGTTCAGAATAGGATTGCCTGATTTCCGTTGGAAAATGCACTCTACAATCTGTCTAGTGTATCAGCCAAGAGAAAAGCATAGTATTGGAACTTCGGTCAAAGATATTAAAGGAGGACGATGTTTAAATAAAGAAAGTGTAACGGGACACAAAGAAAACTTATACCTTTAACAGAGAAAGAAAGATGTCAGAGGTTTTTTTTTTTAATGTTTTTGTATGTTTTTCTATGTTTAGAAGGTTTAATATTGTGTTAACTTTAATATTTAGCTTTTCCAGCTTGCATGATATTAAGATAAAAGTATCGTTTGTGATATAAAAATAATATATTTTTAATATTCTTTAATATGAAATTTTTTGTCATCAAGATGTAATGTATGCTTTTCTGTAAACAATATATACAGAATTAGTTTATTTTATGAGAGGAAATTTACCTTGAAAAGTTCTGCTTTTTTCAAAAAGTAATATTTGATTTATTCTGTGAATTATATAAACTGCATAATTGACATTCTTTTTTTTTTTTTGGGGGGGGGGGGGGGGGGTTTATCCCGTAAAGTCTTGCTATCATCGAGTTGCAGTGTTTGGTCATGCTTTGAATAATATATACTGTATTATTGATACTCTTTGGGAGGGAAGGATTTAACCCGTACATACTTGCTATTTTCAAAGTTTAATGTTTGTTTTTTTAAAGTATGATGTACATCTAAACTGTATCAGTAATATTCTTAGAGGAAATTTACCCCGTGAATTTTTACTACCCCCAATATTGCAAAGCATAAATTCTGTATCAGTGATTTTCTTTGGGGGAAATTTACCCCGTAAAGTCTTGTTATCTTAAAGATGAGTGTTTTTGCTCTGAAATACTGTATATAAACTTATCAATGTCATTTTTAAGAGGAAAATTACCTTATAGATTGTTGCCATCTTAAAAATGTTTGCGAATCAAAGATACTGTTTCGGTGATTTTCTTTGGGGGGAAATTTACCCCGTAAAGTCTTGCTATCATCAAGATGGTTGTCTTTGCTTTCAACACTGTATATAAACTGAATCAATGTCATTTTTGAGAGGAAATTTACCCTGTAGAGTTCTGCGATTTTCAAAGTGTAATGTTCGCTTTTTACAAGAGTAGTGAATACTGTATCAGTGATACCTTCTTTGGGGGGAAATTTACCCCGTAAAGTCTTACTATCTAAAACATTGGTGCTTTTGCTTTGAATTAATATATGGAAGATGTATCGATGTTATTTTTGGGAGGCAGTTTACCCTGAAGATTTTTGCTATCATTAAGATGTTGTGAATCATAAAAATTAGATCAGTTATTTTCTATGGGGGGAAATTTACCCCGTAAAGTCTTGCTATCTAAACGATAGGTGTTTTTGCTTTTAATTACTGTATATAAACTGTATCAATATCATCTCTGAGAGGAAATTTACCCTGTAGAGTTCTGCGATTTTCAAAGTGTAATGTTCGCTTTTTATAAGATAAACTGTATCAATAATTATTTTAAGAGGAAATTTACCCTGTAGATTTTTGCTACCGCCAAGATATTGTGAAGCCTAAATTCTGTATGAGTGATATTCTTTTGGGGGAAATTTACCCCGTAAAGTTTTGCTATCTAAAATATGGTTGTTTTTGCTTTGAAATACCGTGTATAAACTGTATCAATATCATTTTTGAGAGAAAAATTACTCTATAGATTGTTGCCATCTTCACGATGTTTGCGAATCATTAATACTGTATTAGAGATTTTCTTTGGGGGGAAATTTACCCCGTAAAGTCTTGCTATCATCAAGATGGTTGCATTTGCTTTCAAACAATGTATATAAACTAAATCAATGTTGTTGTTTTGTTTTTTTTGAGAGGAAATTTACCCTGTAGAGTTCTGCAATTTTCAAAGTGTAATGTTCGCTTTTATAAGAGTAATGAATACTGTGTCAGCTAATGATATTTTTTGGAGGGGAAATTTACCCCGTAAAATCTTGCTTTCTACAAGATTGGTGTTTTGCTTAGAAATACTGTGTATAAACAGTATCAATATTATTTTTGAGAGAAAAATTACTCTGTAGATTGTTGCCATCTTAAAAATGTTTGCGAATCATAAATACTGTATTAGAGATTTTCTTTGGGGGGAAATTTACCCCGTAAAGTCTTGCTATCATCAAGATGGTTGCTTTTGCTTTCAAACACTGTACATAAACTGAATCAATGTCATATTTTTGAGAGGAAATTTACCCTGTAGAGTTCTGCTATTTTCAAAGTGTAATGTTCGCTTTTTATAAGAGTAGTGAAAACTGTATCAGTGATATTCTTTGGGGGGGGGGGGAATTTACCCCGTAAAGTCTTGCTATCTAAAAGATTGTTGCTTTTGTTTTGAATTACTTAAGGTACTGTTTCAATGTCATTTTTGAGAGGAAATTTACCCTGTATGTTTTTGCTATCTTTAAGATGTGAATCAGTGATTTTCTTTCGGGGGAAATTTACCCCGTAAAGTCTTGCTAAATTGTCAATAGTTCCTCCAAATATTTAAATTTCAGTTTATTTGTGACACTAGATCGTGTATCCATTAGAAAAATGCTGATTTTTCACAATTTATGAATAAATATCTCATAAAACTGTGTTTTTTGTTAGATATTGTCAATACCTGAGGGCAAAATGCCTAAAACAGAAAAAAGATTTTCTGTTTTGATTTTGGAATGCGTTGTTTTAAAAAACCCCAAACCCCATTATACATCAAAAATCGAGGAAAAAAAGATATGTTTGATAAACACAAATGCCTCAATAGTGGAAATTTCTAATGAAAAACAATAAGCTGAATGAATGTTCCTGTACACCTTGTTGTATAATAATATTCCAAGGAATATCCATGAGAATTTCTCAGTCAATTTCTTTGTGCCCAGTTCTCAGTAAATCAGGTATTTGTTAACAGACTGATGAAATTCATTTGACATTACTAAACATGCATTTGAACCGTAATCTCCACTAAAGTAGCAAACTTATAAATACCAACGTCCCGGGATTTATAACAGCGACAATTAATGTATAATAAGTAAATGAATCATCATAGTAACAATGCTCATCCCGTAAAATTAGGATACACAAAAATAGTGAGAGAAACGTCAATCACTCAGGTACACATTTCAGTATACATTTAACCAGAGGTACAAACGTTATTTAATGGTCTCTGATTGAGTAATAAAGGGAGATAAATATTGATTTAAATCAGAAGAACGTAATTATCTACCATTAATTTAACCATACATGCAGTATCCAAACTGTGTACACTAATTCTCTTTCCAGAGTTGTCGTTCTTTGATCTCCTGGCATCAAATTATGTTTCAACAAACTCCTTTTATAGTTCGCCTACATACATACTTCAGTGCGCTTTCCATTTTTTTAATCTTTCAAACTCATTGAACAAAAAAGATTGACTGTTTTTCTGAAATAAATATCGTGAGATTCAAGGTTTATAAACCCACCGAAAAGGAGTGATGTCATCTTCGCAGCCCTCAAAATTTTATATATTCTTATGTGCAGAGTAGGAAAAAGAAAATGCAAATCTGAAGCAAAAACACACCTGATGTACGGGGATACCTTAGTTCAATAGCAGTAGCAAAAGCATAGGATTATTGTAAGAACAAGTCTGTTTAGGCTTCTATGTATGATTCCATATATATAAAAAAAATATTTTTTTAATGGAAACTGAAGAATGTTTCAAATCTGGAATAACCCCCTCCTCCCCGTATCATCTTATTTCAGCAAACAGCCTTAGAAACAGCTGAAATTGATTGATTTGGACGTTCGTGTCAGGATAAGCCGCAGGATCTGTGGACAGAAATACCACCCAAACCTCTTTAATAGAACAAACAGTTCCAACGGATTTTTTTTTTTTTTACATGTTTTGTTTCACTAATGATTCTAGTACATTAACAATGCGTTCGATATGAAAAAAAATAGAATTACCAATTCAGTAAAAAATCAAAATCGCAGCATCATAAAATATGTTAACGCGACTATGATTAAAACCTTTATTCTACCTTGAGGGCCTTAGCGAAATGCAAGGTCATAAATTTTGCATTTCACGAGTTGACAAATCACGTCTACGAATTACAATAATGTGCATTGACACAGTCTTCTTTTACATTTTGCACAGGATAGTTAAGCAAGTTGTGATAGTACAATTTGCAAAAACATTTACAATCTACAAATTAAGCTTTACATGTACTCTAAGAAATTAGAGTTTAACCCTTTGGCTTTCCATAATTTGCAGACTCGCGCGCCATCTCAGTTAATTCAGATCATGATTGTTTTTTTCCCCATCTACCGTCAATTCAGTTAATGAGTGTTGGTTTTGTCGGTGATCGTTCATAATAAAAACAAATCACTGTCCGTCCAATCGTATCTTATCGTGTTCAATGATAAAGTCACGAACCTTCGTACGTTATGTACTTTATAAATATATCAAGTCGATTAATATATATATATATATATATATATATATATATATATATGTGTGTGTGTGTGTGTGTGTGTGTGTGTGTGTGTGTGTGTGTGTGTGTGTGTATATATATATATATATATATATATATATATATATATATATATATATATATATATATATATATATATATATATATATATATATATATATATATAAAACAAAAAATTTTGATGCTGTTGTTTTCTTAAGACGTTAGTGGACACTTCTATAGAGTTAACGTAATAATTTGTCTAATTTCACTTTCCTAAGATTTTTGGCATAAAAACATTTTTTTGTTTTGTTTGTTGTTTTTTTTTTTGTTTTGTTTTTTGATTTTTGTTTTTTGTTTGTTTTTTTTTTTTGCAGTAAAAGGATTAACGAATTACTTTCTGTAAAGTCCATTGTGATATCACTGTTTATTCCTAAAATATTAGGTATAACAATAATGATATGTAATGAATTAGTCTACAAGTTCAGCATACTTTCCTGATACAAATTTCAAAAGTACATGTATAATACGTTGACGAGTTAATGAGAGAATAAACATTTATTCCGTTGAAAGTTGTTACCTCTTTTATTACAGTCATTGAACCTTTACATCCATTTTATGCCAGATATATATTTTACATATTTTTAGGAAGATTTTAATTCGATGGAGAAAGAGGATATTTGGGATGAAAAAGAAGAAAGGAGAATTATGTTATGAAACAACTGTGGATGGAGTTGAAGATGTTCAGAAAAAATAAAGACTATATTGTCATTCAACAATGCCTTTTGTGTTTGTATTTGAACTTGTAGCATCATGCGACTATCCCCGACACGACTTACTAACGAGGTTATTTGTTGCACAACACTCTCTACCATCGGCTCATACATTCAGAAACGAACGACAGTTCTGCATAGGAGATTGGTTGCACAAGGCCTGTTTTAGTGCTGGAAGCTGATGGGAGTTGGTCCGTAGCCAGAATCTGCTGAGAAACAGTGTATTGTAAATAAATAACTGTTACACAACTGAGTTACCTCACTAGTGCCCAACTTGTGGGTCATGGGAAATTTCCCATTCTGCCCTAAAGTTTTTTTTCCTGGCATTTTCGACTTGTCGCCATTTTCGGTGCTGCTTTATGCACTAGATTTTTTAATCAACTTGGAATCAACTTGTTTATACTGTCTGTGATTTACTAGTGATTTGGTTGTGATATTTAATACGGACAAGTCTCCGGAGGAGGCCGTGTCAGCTCAAGGCTTGAGTACTCTCGGGGCTGTCACAGAATGTCACCCTCGTACCCCGGGTAGAATCTTTTTCTTGGGGGGGGGGGCAATATATCTCATTATAAAATATCAATCTCATTATATAGTTAATTCAAGGATACTCCTTTTATGAAAAGCATAGGGATTATAAAATTATAAAATATTTCGTATTAATGGTGTTTTTTAAAAAAAAATCAATGGAAAACCCAAAAATTCAAATTAAAGCATATTTTATGAAAGATTGCCAAGAACAAAAACTGTATACAAATAAAATATTTTACCTATATAAATACATTCTGTGATCCACATTAGGTTATTTGATGTCATTGATCACTTTTCTTTTTTTTTTCTAAATTAGAACACCAAATCAGTATTCAATTAAAACATCCCCATGACAATATCCCTGTGTACATAAACGAAAAAAGATTATGGTATACAATATTCGATGAATCATATCCAGTTTAAAGTCACATCATGTGTTCGTTCGACAGTGTTTACATGCACTTTAAGTTCTTTTCATTACACTTGACATCCTAGCCTATTTTTTTGAATGGGATAGTTGTCTTTACCCTCCTCGCATATACATGTATCCTTTGTTTTAATGTAAAGGGAAAAATATTTATTCCATTAGGCAAAGAATGCTGTTTTTTTTTCAATTTGCCTCTCTTTGTAATCGAAGACGTGGCATATACAATTTGTGAGAACAAAGCATACTACAAACTTATTTCTGAAAGGATAAGTACAAGCTACACACAAGAAAGAAGGGAAGGGACTGAAAGAATAAAATTCAGTACTTTTGATATTCATTCGCGTTAATATCACGAGATCCTCCACTGAATTTGAAATGATGCAGAGGTGGAATTTCCACTGCAGAATAAGGAAGGATTGGCATAGTTCTGTCGACTCGTGGATGGTTTTCCTGCTAAGACGAGGTCTGTCGTGTAACCGAGTTAATATTACTTATCCAGGTTCAATCAAGGCTGTATTTGGATTCACCTCGGGTTGTATACTATTTCATGCACCCTTCGACCGAAAGATGTATGGAATACAACCCGGGGTAAATCCCCTTTCACCCTTGATTGGACCTGGATAATGAATTTATTTCCTATGTAGCCAAATAAATTCTTTGTAAACCCAAGTCCAATCAACGCTGGTTTAAACTATCGATAAGATTAACTACCTGCAACAATGCATTGTGACGACATGGTATTTGATTTTGCGAAAGAGAAACTATGCATTGTGACGTAACGTTATTTACCCCCGGCTCGAGCAGGGTGTACGACTTGCTAACCAATCAAATCTAATGTTTCAAGCTAGAAAGGAAATAATAAACGATATACTATTTCAAAAAGAGTTCAAAAGGCTGGCGCCAACCTTAGTCATGCGACAGTAAACAATCATAAGAAAACGGAACATGGATGAGTCCGGGTAGTATATACAACACAGAAGGAACAGGATAAAACACAGGGTGTAGGTATTCTCAGCAAAACATCAAGAAATTTTGTGTATAGGGAGGTACTTAGGAGAAAATAATAATACCATGTAAAACCAAATGTTACTACATTCCTCCTCAATTTTTTTAAGGGGTTGATCATATTACAAAATACTTGCGATATAAGGGATTAAACAGATTTAGCTGGTCGAAACAATATTCAGACCTATGATAACAATGAATAAAGATAGACATTCTAAACAAAATTGGTTAGAAAGTATCCAGACCTAAAATTCTGTGGAAACCGTCATATGTTTAGAACAGCACAAAAAGTTTTGACAGCTGTATAACCCTCGGGCATTCTGGACTGCCTGTTTCAATAGTTGATGTATGCATGGGAGTTTTGTATTTAGTGCACAGAAAACAGTATTCTCGCGCACAACTTGCAGGTCTGGTTAGAGCGAAGGCAGATGACCTGAAGTGGTCGATGAAAATGTTACTGACGGAAGCACTCTTTTCCTAGACGAAGGCTTATGCCTCTGTGACGGCAAGTAGTCATCAATTCATATGCATCTCCGTACAAAGGATAGTATATTCTCCCTTCTGGTCGTCTCTATCCTTCTGGAATCTCTCAAGTTCTTAGCCAATTGATGTTGCTGAACATTTGTGTTGTAGATGGTGCTGTGAGATGATCCGTCGTTCAGAAGTGCCAGATCGTACACCAGTCTCTTTGGATCACCTAAACTTCCCGAAACTTCTTGCAAAGTTAACATAATGTTTATCTCTTTCCTGGCGAAATGTTCAGTTGGACCTGCGACTTCCATGATCTCTTATAAGTTGCCATTGTACAAAATTATATATATATATATATATATATATATATATATATATATATATATATATATATATATATATATATATATATATATATATATATATATATATATATATATATATATATATATATATATATATATATATATATATATATATATATATATATATATATATATATATATATATATATATATATATATATATATATATATATATATATATATATATATATATATATAATATATATATATATATTATTATATATATATATATATATAATTAATATATATATATATAATATAACATGATAGCTCCGCCCCTTGTATATTCTGAATTTGCAGGCTCCCTGTTGTTGTTTTGTTTACATTCAGCAGAGAGGTGTTAAAGATAAAGAATAAAAAAACCCAAGGATTTTTTACAATATTTTAATAAGTAGAGATAGATATACATGTAATTCCTAAATGTCTTCAGGGGCTGTAAATTTACACAATTGTAGTCTAGAATTAATTTTAAAAAATGAAAGTAGTTAAAAGGGAAGTCAGGAGATGACTTTTAACCCTTAAATTAAACTTTAATACAGGTGTTTGGAAAAAAATATCGAGGCCTATTTAATTAATTAATGCTGTCAAGTTACGGTATGTACTCAAAGTTTGCATTAGCACTATTTAAAAATAACAAACAAACAAAAAACAAACAAACTTGTCATTACAAAAAGACATTCAGAGGGACATACTATACTGTATTTTTTTAAATTTAAAAAGCTAAAACCATATGCATGCTAAAAAAGAGCATTCCATGCTATTTTTTACCGCCCTTTAATAAAACCTAATAATTTATTAAATGACCATGAAATAAAATTATTCTACCATTCTTCAGTCATTTAAACAATTATATTTGTGAACAATTATTGGGGGATTTATTTATGAATTTGTTTTTGATTTATAAACAAGTTATTAAAAGAGTAAATTTATAAACATTTTAAAATATTGGGAATTGTGACTTATTTCTTATTTGTTTTGTTTGTGTTTTCCTGGCCGATTAATAAAAAAACAATACAAATGTATAAAATGGTGTCAACACCTAAGGTTTCAATGGGACTGCTATGGGACTGCTCTAGAAAGCAGACCCAGTCCCTGGGACTGCTTTCTGTGACTGCTTTGTTCACTCATGCGTGAAAAAGGTTCTGAGTGACATGATAGCTCCGCCCCTTTGTGTATTCTGAATTTGCAGCTCCCTGTTGTTGTTTTGTTTACTTTCTGCAGAGAGGTGTTTAAGATAAAATATTAAAAAAAGAAGTATTTCTAACAAAAATTAAGTAAGTAGAGATAGTTATACATGTAATTACTAAATGTCTTTAGGGGCTTTAAATTTACACAGTTGTAGTCTAGAATTAATTTTTACAAATGAAAGTAGTTGAAAAGGGAAGTCAGGGAATAATTTTTATCCCTTAAATTAAACTTCAGTAGGGGTGTTTGAAAAAAAAATATTTAGGCCTATTTAATAAACTAATGCTGTCAAATTATGTATTCAAGTTTGCATTAGCACTATTAAAAAAACAAACAAAAAACAAACAAACTTGTCATTTCAGTAAGATATTCAGAGGAACGTACTGCGCTTGATTTTTGTCTTAATTGAAAAAGCAAATACTATGCTAAAAAAAGAGCACTCCATGCTATTTTTTTTACCGTCCTCAAATAAGACCTAATAATTTATTAAATGACCATAAAATAAAATTATTCTACCATTCTTCTGTCACATAATCAATGTGAACAATAATTGGGGGATTTATTCATGAATTAGTTTTTAATTTACAACCAAGTTATTAAAAGAGTACCGGTACATTTATATATATTAAAAAAATAAACCTTTGAAAATATCGGGAATTGTGACATTTCTTATTTGTTTTGTTTGTGTTTACCTGGCCGATTATAAAAAGAAATACAATTGTATAAAATGGTGTCAACACCTGAGGTTTAATCGCCTTTGGGCATAATAAGCAGAAAGTCAATGCGTGTTATTTGGGTATCAGTGTTACACATCACTGAACACGCTGGTCAACAATGACACTAATTTCAATCTATGTACTGCAAAAAATTCTTTGTTTCAATAATTGTGTATAAATTTATTTCGGGAATAATTAATTTTGAACATAATCTGAGGGTTCCATTCGCGTGATTTACAGATGTACACTCGAATATTTATATAATAAAGCACTTAAACTGTGAATCTAACGATAATTATATTGGCAATTCATTGAAAAAAAAATCATGACTGAAATGTAATACTCGGCAATATTTAACAAAGAATTTTTTAAAAGCTCCAATACTTAGAAAAATGCATTCAGAGTATAGTATGGGAATCGGCCTTGCTCTGTAAGATCTATTTAAAGCTAATTCTGGTAGAAAATAAATAATTCAGGTTTAATTTTTTATATAAAAAATAAATATGAAAACCAACATCAATCACAGAAAAAAAGGAACTGATTTATTTTGGTGAAAAATAAATATACCAAATAATTGTGTTTAAATATTCATGTTTTAATAGGTGTAAACATATCTTCGTCCAATAATTATTATTTGTTTCTACACGCGTACTGTGATTTTCTTAACAGTTCAGAAATGACTGTCGCGTAAGAATTGTAAATAATTGTTGACACTACTCAGAGAGAAATGATCATCAATTTCAACTTGCTTTTATAGTTACATTGTTTATTAGGTCTTCCGTTTTCAACGGAAGACCTATAGTGATTCTACTGTTTCTTCTTCTTCTTATTATTATTAGGGTCTTCCGTCTTCAGCAGAAGACCCTTCTATTATTCTTCGGTTTCTTTTTCACTTTTATTAAGGTCTTCCGTTTCCAACGGAAGACCTTATTGTTTTCGTTCTGTTTCTTTTTCCCTATTATTATTATTAGGGTCTTCCGTCTTCAGCAGAAGACCCTTCTATTATTCTGAGGTTTCTTTTTTACCTTTATTATTATTATTATTATTATTATTCTTTTTTCTCCTTACAAAAATTGTGCAGAGGATTTCTCGGAGATGGCTCGTTCGATTTTATTCAAATTTTCAAGGTAGATGCGTTGACATCTGAAGTTAATTCCGGCAAGTCTGTTAAGGGATATTGACTTCCGGTCGAGAGTTATCGCCCTTTTATTAAAATTCAGAGGACCTCCTTGTCTGCGATGGAACTCAAAAACGGCTTAAGCTAGAGTGCTGAAATTTTCAGTGATAATAGAGGGCATGATGCCATTTTGCACCTGGGTTTGGATATTTTCCGGAAGTGCCTAGTATGGAAGCTCGGTAGGGGTCGAAATTTAGGACACGAATCATGAGTGAATTTTTGAGACATTTTGTATCATATCTTTTAAAGTATAATTATTTTGTAGAAACATATTGAACAATTTTTGTGCAGAATGACAAGATCTTTAATATGATATCAAGAATAAAGGGCTGATTTGTCATGGTAGGGGCCGAGAGGGGCCAAAAGTATTAAATCAATAACTCTTTAACGATCAATATTTTGGTATACATTACTGAAACAAAAATGTTTATCTTAACAATTTACAACCATATATTATGATATTCACATCATATGTTACATAATTAAGGGCCATAAAGGGCCAGAATGCCAAATCTTTGGCACTCTATATTCGAAAGTGGGAAATATTTTGATAAGCAATATTGAATAAAAGATCTTCAAAATAATGTTCTAAACAATATTTAACCTTTCAATTTTTGCTAAACTTCCCCATTAAGGAGTTTAAGGGCTGGCCCCTAAATATATCTTTTGCATATAGCTCGGAAACGAAAAAGAATTTCTGAATAGTTGTTGAACAGAAAGTGTTCAAAATCATGAGAGCTTTAAAGTGATATGAAGAAAAAGGGGCTGGCCCTTCAAAATAGGGGCTGAGAGGGGCCGAAAGTCTTTGAACAATAACTCTTTAACGATCAATATTTTGTAATGCATTACTGAAGCAAAAATGTTCATCCCAACAATTTACAACTATATATTATGATATTCACATCATGTGTTACATAATTAGGGGCCATAAGGGGCCAGAATGCTAAATCTTTGACGCTTTATATCTCAAAAGTGGGAAATATTTTGATAAGCAATATTGAACAAAAAATGTTCAAAATAATGATCTAAACAATATGCAACCTTTCATATTCTGCTAAATGTCCCCATTAAGGAGTTGAAGGGCCGGCCCCTAAATACTTCCTTTGCAAATATCTCAGAAACGAAGAAAAATTTCTGAGTAGTTGTTGAACAAAAGTGTTCAAAATCATGAGAGCGTTAAAGTGATATGAAGAAAAAGGGGCTGGCCCCTCAAAATAGGGGCTGAGAGGGGTCGAAAGTCTTTAAACAACAACTCTTTAATGATCAATATTTTGTAATGCATTACTGAAGCAAAAATGTTCATCTCAACAAATTACAACTATATATAATGATATTCACATCATATGTTACATAATTAGGGGTCATAAGGGGCCAGAATGCTAAATCTTTGACGCTTTATATCTCAAAAGTGGTAAATATTTTGATAAGCAATATTGAACAAAAGTTGTTCAAAATAATGTTCTAAACAATATGCAACCTTTTGATTTTTGCTAAACGTCCCCATTAAGGAGTTGAAGGGCTGGCCCCTAAATATATCCTTCGGATATATCTCGGAAACGAAAAAGAATTTTTGAATAATTCTTGAACAAAAAGTGTTCAGAATCATGAGAACTTTAAAGTGATATCAAGGAAAAGGGTCTGACCCATTAAATAAGGGGCTGAGAGGGGTCGAAAGTATACAATCAATAACTCTTTAATGATCAATATTTTGTAATATATAACTGAAGCGAAATAGTACATCTTCACACACTTTATCTAAATAACATGATGTTGATATCATATATTACGCAGTAAGGGGTCTTTAGGGGGTCAGATTGCATAATATATGGCGCAATATATCTCGAAAAGGAAGAATATTTTGATAAACAGTATTGAACAAAAGACGATCAAAATAATATTCTGAACAATATGCACTCTTTCCATTTTTGCAAGACGTCCCCATTTAGGACTTGAAGGGCCGGCCTTTAATATTTCTTTTGCATATATCCCGAAAACAAAAAAGAATTTCTGACTAGTTGTTGAACAAAAAGTGTTCAAAATCATTAGAGCTTTAAAATGATATCAAGAAAACGTGGCTGACCTCTCACATTAGGGGCCAAGAAGGGGCGAAAGTCTTTAATCTATATTCCTTTAATGATCAATATTTTGTAAAACATTATTAAAGCAAAATTATTCGTCTTAACAATTTATTTATATCATTATATTTGAACGAAAATGTCAGTGAAATTCTTTTCTCATCTTATCAAAAATCGGACGGAAGACCCACTCGTTGCTCGCAACGAGATCTCATCTAGTTTTTCTTATTATTATTCTTACCGATTTTGTGCACGCGAGTTCTCGTAAACGACTTGGCCGATTTTCATGAAACTTTTAGATCTGATAGGAATTGATCCAAACCTTATTGGAAATTTTTTTCATTGATGACGTCACTTTTTATCTTGAGATATTGAGGATTTTCTGATTTTCAGAGGGTCGACTTGTCCTGGAAACTCCTCCTAAACGACTTAAGATATTGAGTTAAGATTTTCAGTGAAGATAGAGGAAAGATTATAGATGTGCCATTTGGCATCTGTATTTTTCCAGCTTAAAAGGCGTCGATGCTCGCCTGGGCTCGAAAAATATGTCACTTTTTCCTTTATATCTTTTTTACCTGCAAATATTTTGTTAAAACATGTATAACAAAAGACATGCAAAATAATAAGACCTTTCATTTGATACCAAGAAAAAGGGGCTGACCCCTCAAATTAGGGGCTCAGAGGGGCCCAAAGTCTTTCAAGTATAACTCTTGAACGATCAATATTTTGTTATAAGTTACTGAAACAAAAATGTTTACCTTAACGATTTGGAAATATATGTTATAAAATTTTGATCCTATATTGCATAATAAGGGGCCAAAAGGGGCCAGAATACCAAATCTTTGACGCTTTATATCTCAAAAAGGAGGAATATTTTGATAAGCAATACTGAACAAAAGATGCTCAGAATAATGTTCTAAACAATATGCACCCTTTCAATTTTTGTCAAACGGCCCCATTAAGGACTTGGAGGGGTGGCCCCTAAATATTTCCATTCGGCATATCTCCATAACGATAAGAAATCTCTGAAGAGGTATTGAACAAAAAGTCTTTAAAATTACAAGACCTTTCATTTGATATCAAGAAAAAGGGGCTGATCCCTCAAATTAGGGGCTCAGAGGGGCCCAAAGTCTTTCAAGTATAACTCTTGAACGATCAATATTTTGTCATAAGTTACTGAAACAAAAATGTTTATCTTAACGATTTGGAAATATATGTTATAAAATTTTGATCCTATGTTGCATAATAAGGGGCCAAGAGGGGCCAGAATACCAAATCTTTGACGCTTTATATCTAAAAAAGGGGGAATATTTTTATAAGCAATACTGAACAAAAGATGTTCAGAATAATGTTTTAAACAATATGCACCCTTTCAATTTTTGTCAAACGGCCCCATTAAGGACTGGGAGGGTGGCCCTTAATTATTTCCATTCGGCATATCTCCACAACGAAAAGAAATCTCTGAATAGGTATTGAACAAAAAGTCTTCAAAAATACAAGACCTTTCATTTGATATCAAGAAAAAGGGGCTGACCCCTCAAATTAGGGAGTCAGAGGGGCCAAAAATCTTTCAAATATAACTCTTGAACGATCAATATTTTGTTATAAGTTACTGAAACAAAAATGTTTATCTTAACGATTTGCCACTATATATTATAAAATTAAGATCATATATTATGTAATAAGGGGCCAAAAAGGGCCAGAATGCTAAATCTTCGACGCTTTATACCTCAAAAAGGGGAGATATTTTGATAAGCAATATTGAACAAAAGATGTTCAGAATAATGTTCTGAACAATATATATCCTTTCAATATTTGCAAAACGGACCCATTAAGGACTTGAAGGGTTGGCCCCTAAATATTTCTATTCTACATGTCTCGAAAACGAGAAGAAACTTCTGAATAGTTGTTGAGCAAAAAATGTTTAAAATGACAAGTCTTTTTATTTAATATCAAATAAAAGGGGCTAACCCTTCAGATTAGGGACTCAGAGGGGCCAAAAGACTAATATGTAAGTCTTCAATATGCAACAATATGTTGTAATACTTTGATTCTCTATTGCGTAAGTAGGGGCCATAGATGGTCAGAATGTTAAATCCTTTACGCTTCATATCTCGAAAAGGGGAAACATTTGGAAAAGCAATATTGAACGAAAGATGTTCAAAATTATATTATATAAATCAAAAGAATGAAATCTAAGGAGGGAAATCTTTATATCATTATCTTTTAACGAAAACTTAATTAAAATCACAACTCATCTCATCGAAAAATCGGACGGAGAACTACTCGTTGCTCGCAACGAGATCTCATCTAGTTATTATTATTAGGGTCTTCCGTCTTCTGCGGAAGACCCTTCTATTATTCTATTGTTGATTTTTCACTTTTCTTATTATTATTAAGGTCTTCCGTCTCCAACGGAAGACCTTATTGTTTTCGTTCGGTTTCTTTTTCCCTATTCTTATTATTATTATTAAGGTCTTCCGTCTCCAACGGAAGACCTTATTGTTTTCGTTCGGTTTCTTTTTCCCTATTATTATTATTATTATTCTTTTTTTTTCTTACCGATTTTGTGTACGCGAGTTCTCGGAAACGACTCGGTCGATTTTCATGAAACTTTCAGATCTGATAGATATTGATCTGAACCTAATTGGAAATTTTTTATATTGATGACGTCACTTCCGGTCGTGAGATATAGACATTTATCTGATTTTCAGAGGGTCGGCTTGTCCTGGTAATCACTCCAAAACGAATAAAGATATTGAGTTGAGATTCTCAGTGAAGGTAGAGGAGGGATTGTAGATGTGCTTTTTTGCGTCCATATCTTTCCAGCGCAAAAGGCGCCAAAGCTCGCCTGGGCTCGAAAAGTAGGCTCACAAGCATCTCGCAAAATTTGACAAGTTTTCTATCATATCTTTATACCTGTAAATATTTTGTTAAAACATATATAACAAAAGTTGTGCAGGATGATAAGTGCTTTCATTTGATATCAAGAAAAAGGGGCTGATCCCTCAAGTTAGGGGCTCAGAGGGGCCGAAAGTCTTTCATCTCAAACTCTTTAACGATCAATATTTTGTGATACATTACTGAAGCAAAAATGTTTATCTTAACAATTTACAACAATATATGATAAAATTCTGATCATATGTTACGTAATAAGGGGTCACAAGGGGTCAGAATGCTAAATCTTTGACGCTTTATATCTCGAAAAGGGGAATATTTTGATAAGCAATACTGAACAAAAGATGTTCAGAATAATGTTCTAAATAATATGCACCATTTCAATTTTTGTCAAACGGCCCAATTAAGGACTTGGAGGGGTGGCCCCTAAATATTTCCATTCAGCATATCTCCACAACGAAAAGAAATCTCTGAATAGTTGTTGAACAAAAAATGTTCAAAATCACAAGACTTTTCATTTGATGTCAAGAAGAGGGAGCTGACCCCTCAAACTAGGGGCTCAGAGGGGTCAAAAGTCTTTCATCTATAACTCTTTAACGATCAATAATTTGTAACACATTACTGAAGCAAAGATGTTTATCTTAACGATTTACAACAATATATGATAAAATTCTGATCATATGTTACGTAATAAGGGATCACAAGGGGCCAGAATGCTAAATCTTTGACGCTTTATATCTCGAAAAGGGGGAATATTTTGATAAGCAATACTGAACAAAAGATGGTCAGAATAATGTTCGAAACAATATGCACCCTTTCAATTTTTGTCAAACGGCCCAATTAAGGACTTGGAGGGGTGGTCCCTAAATATTTCCATTTAGCATATCTCCACAACGAAAAGAAATCTCTGAATAGTTATTGAACAAAAAGTCTTCAAAATCACAAGACTTTTCATTTGATATCAAGAAAAGGGAGCTGACCCTTCAAATTAGGGGCTTAGAGGGGCCAAAAGTCTTTGATCTAAAACTATTTAATGATCAATACTCTGTAACACATTACTGAAGCAAAGATGTTTATCTTAACGATTTACAACAATATATGATAAGATTCTGATCATACGTTACGTAATAAGGGGTCACAAGGGGTCAGAATGCTAAATCTTTGACGCTTTATATCTCGAAAAGGGGGAATATTTTGATATGCAATGCGGAACAAAAGATGGTCAGAATAATGTTCTAAACAATATGCACCCTTTCAGTTTTTGTCAAACAGCCCCATTAAGGACTTGAGGGGTGGCCCCTAAATATTTCCATTCAGCATATCTCCACAACGAAAGGAAATCTTGAATATTTCTTAAACAAAACATTTTCAAAATCACAAGACCTTTCAACTGATATCAAGAAAAAGGGGCTGACCCCTCAAACTAGGGGCTCAGAGGGGCCAAAAGCATGTCATCTATAGCTCTTTGATAATGTTATATAAATCAAAAGAATGAAATCTAATTAGGGAAGTCTATATATTATTATCTTTTAACAAAGATCATAGTCAAAATCATATCTCATCTTATCGAAAAATCGGACGGAAGACCTACTCGTTGCTCGCAACGAGATCTCATCTAGTTATTATTATTTTTCTTCCAACCGATTTTGTGCACGCGATTTCTCAGAAACGGCTTGGCCGATTTACATGAAACTTTCAGATGTGAAAGATAATCAACTGATCTTGATAGGTTTTTTGTTTTTTGATGACGTCACTTCCGGTCGTGAGATATGGACGATTTTCTGATTTTCAGAGGGTCGGCTTGTCCTGGGGTGTTCTCCTAAACGAATAGAGATAAAGGGATAAGATTTTCAGTGAAGATAGAGGAAAGATTGTAGATGTGCCATTTGTTAATCTTAAAGTTCTGCAACTATGTATTATAAAATTTTGATCATATGTTACGTAATAAGGGGCCATAAGGGACCAGAATGCTAAATCTTTGACACATTATGTCTCCAAAAAGGGAAATATTTTGATGAGCAATATTGAACAAAAGATGTTCAGAATAATGTTCTAAACAATATACACCCTTTTAATTTTTGCAAGACATCCCCATTAAGGAGTTGGAGGGCTGGCCCCTAAATATTGTTATTCTATATATCTCTTAAACAAAACGAAATTTCTGAATGGTTGTTGAACAAAAAGTCTTCAAAATCACAAGACCTTTCATTTGATATCAAGAAAAAGGGGCTGACCCCTCCAATTAGGGGCTCAGAAGGGCCAAAAGTCTTTCATCTATAACTCTTTAATGATGAATATTTTGTTATAAATTACTGAAACAAAAATGTTTATCTTAAAGTTCTGCAACTATATATTATAAAATTTTGAAAATATGTTACGTAATAAGGGGCAATAAGGGGCCAGAATGCTAAATTTTTGACACCTCGAACAAGGGGAAATATTTTGATAAGCAATAATGAACAAAAGAAGTTCAGAATAATGTATTAAACAACATGCATCCTTTCACTTTTTACAGACGAATATCTCAGTCAAGATCTTGACTAATCTTATCCAAAATCAGACGGAAGACCCACTCGTTGCTCGCAACGAGAACCATCTAATTATTATTCTTTTTTTTCCTTACCGATTTTGTGCAGAAGATTTCTCGGAGACGGCTTAACCGATTTGCTTCAAATTTTCAGGGATTATGCGCTGCTATCTGAAGTTTGTACCGCTATTTCAATTTTTGAAAATTCACTTCCGGTCGGAACTTATCGCCCTTTTATTAAATTTCAGAGGATCTCCTTGTCTGCGATGGAACTCAAAATCGGCTTAAGCTAGAGCGCTGAAATTTTGAGTGATGATAGAGGACATGTTACCGTTTTGCACCTGGGTTTAGATATTTCCCGGAAGTGCTTAGTATGGAAGCTCGGTAGGGGTCGAAATTTGGGACTCGAATCATGAGTGAATTTTTGAGACATTTTGAATCATATCTTTTAAAGTATAATTATTTTGTTAAAACATACTGAACATTATTTGTGCAGAATGAAAAGATCTTTAACCAGATATCAAGAAAAAAGGGCTGACTCATCATATTAAGGGCCGAGAAGGGCCAAAAGTCTTTAATCGATAACTCTTTAACAATCAATATTTTGGTATACATTACTGAAGCAAAAATGTTCATCTTAACAATCTTCAACTATATATTATAATATTTATGTCATATGTTACATAACTAGGGGCCAAAAGGGGCCAGAATGCCAAACTTTCGACGCTTTATATCTCAAAAATGGGAAATATTTTGATAAGCAATACTGAACAAAAGATGTTTAGAATAATGTTCTGAACAATATGCAACCTTTCAGTTTTTGCTTAACGTCCCCATTAAGGAGTTGAAGGGCCGGCCCCTAAATACTTCTTTTACAAATATCTCGGAAATGAAAAAGAATTTCTGAATAGTTGTTGAACAAAAAGTGTTCAAAATCATGAGAGCTTTAAAGTGGTATGAAGAAAAAGGGGCTGGCCCCTCAAAATAGGGGCCGAGAGGGGTCGAAAATGTTTAATCAATAACTCTTTTAAGATCAATATTTTGTAATTCATTACTGAAGCAGAAATGTATATCTTACCAATTTTCAACTATATATTATGATATTTACATCACATGTTACATAATTAGGTTCCAAAAGGGGCCAGAATGCCAAATGTTTGGCATTCTATATCTCAAAAGTGGGAAATGTTTTGATAAGCTATATTGAATAAAAGATGTTCAAAGTAATGTTCTGAACAATATCTAACCTTTCAATTTTTGCTAAAAGTCCCCATTAAGGAGTTGAAGGGCTTGCCCCTAAATATATCTGTTTCATATACCTCGGAAACGAAAAAGAATTTCTGAATAGTTGTTGAACCAAAAAGTTCAAAATCATGAAAGTTTTAAGATGATATCAAGAAAAAGGGGCTGACCATTCTTATAAGTGGCCAAGGTAGGCCGAAAGTCTTTACTAATGTATTACTTTTTAATGATCAATATTTTGTTACACATTACTTAAGCAAAATTGTTCGTCTTAACAATTTACTTATATCAATATTTTTAAACAAAAATTTCAGTCGAATTCTTATCTCATCTTATCGAAAATCGGACGGAAGACCCACTCGTTGCTCGCAACGAGTTCGCATCTAGTTATTCTTTTTTTCTTTACAATTTTTGTGCAGACGATTTCTCGGAGATGGCTCGATCGATTTACTTGAAATTTTCAGGGAAGATGTATCGTCATCTGAACCTTATACATTTTTTTCAATTTTTTGAAAATCACTTCCGGTCGGGAGTTATCTCCCTTTTGTCAAAATTCAGAAGACCTCCTTGTCTGCGATGGAACTCAAAAACGGTTTAAGCTAGAGCGCTGAAATTTTCAGTGATGATAGAGGACATGTTGCCATTTTGCACCTGGGTTTAGATATTTTCCGGAAGTGCTTAGTATGGAAGCTCGGTAGGGGTCAAAATTTAGGACACGAATCGTGAGTGAATTTTTGATACATTTTGTATCATATCTTTTAAAGTATAATTATTTTGTTAAAACATACTGAACAATTTTTGTGCAGAATGACAAGACCTTTAATATGAAATTAAGAAATAGGGGCTGACTTATCATATTAGGGGCCGAGAGGGGCCGAAAGTATTAAATCAATAACTCTTTAACGATTAATATTTTGGTATAGATTACTGAAGCAAAAATGTTTATCTTAACAATTTACAACTGTATATTATAATATTTATGTCATATGTTACATAATAAGGGGCCATAAGGGGCCAGAATGCCAAATCTTTGGCACTCTATATCTCAAAAGTGGGAAATATTTTGAGAAGCAATACTGAATAAAATATGTTCAGAATAATGTTCTAAATAATATGTAACCTTCAGTTTTTTGCTAAACGTCCCCATTAAGGAGTTGAAGTGCTGGCCCCTAAATATATCTTTTGCATATATCTCGAAAACGAAAAAGATTTTCTGAATAGTTGTTGAACAAAAAGTCTTTAAAATCATAAGAGCTTTAATGTGGTATGAAGAGAAAGGGGCTGGCCCTTCAAAATAGGGGCTGAGAGGGGCCAAAAGTCTTTAATCAATAACACTTTAACGATCAATATTTTGTAATTCATTACTGAAGCAGAAATGTTTATCTCAACTAATTTCAACTATATATTATGATATTCACATCACATGTCACATAATTAGGGGCTACAAGGGGTCAAAAAGCCAAATCTTTGTCACTCTATATCTCGAAAGTGGGAAATGTTTTGATAAGCAATATTGAATAAAAGATGTTCAAAATATTGATCTGATCAATATGTAACCTTTCGATTTTTGCTAAACATCCCCATTAAGGAGCTGAAGGGCTGGACCCTAAATATATCTTTCGCATATATCTCTGAAACGAAAAAGAATTTCTGAATAGTTGTAAAACAAAAATTGTTCAAAATCATAAAAGCTTTAAAGTGGTACAAAGAAAAAGGGGCTGGCCCCTCAAAATTGGGGCCGAGAGGGGCCGAAAGTCTTTAATCAATAACTCTTTAATGATCAATATTTTGTAATATGTTACTGAAGCGAAATAGTTCATATTCACACTCTTTTACTACATAACATGGTGTTTACATCATATCTAATGCAATAAGGGGTCATTAGGGGTCAGATGGTGTAATCTTTGGCGCAATAAATCTTGAAAAGGAAGAATAGTTTGATAACCAATATTGAACAAAAGACGTTCAAAATAATATTCTTGATAATATGCAATCTTTCAATTTTTGCTAGACGTCCCCATTTAGGACTTAAAGGGCCGGCCCTTAATATTTTTTTGCATATATCTCGGAAACGAAAAAGAATTTCTGAATAGTTGTTGAACAAAAAGTGTTCAAAATCATGAGAGCTTTATGATATCAAGAAAAAGGTACTGACCACTCATATAAAGGACCAAGACGAACCGGAAGTGTTTAATCTATAACTTTTTAATGATCAATATTTTGTTTTACATTACTGAAGGAAAATTGTTTGTCTTAATAATTTATTTATATTACTATTTTTTAACGAAAATCTCAGTCAAATTCTTATCTCATCTTATCGAGAATCGGACGGAAGACCCACTCGTTGCTCGCAACGAGATCGCATCTAGTTAAGGTCTTCCGACTTCCTTCGGAAGACCTAATTGTTTTCCGTCTGTTTTCTATTATTAAGGTCTTCCGACTTCCTTCGGAAGACCTTATTGTTTTCCGTCTGTTTTCTATTATTATTATTATTCTTTTTTTCATAGTACAGCCCATATCTCAGCTATGCGTGGTTCAATTTAAAAGATTTTTTCAGGGAAGATGCATCATGAATATATCTCCAGGGGTGTCCCTCACTTTTTTGAAATTCACTTCCTTTCGCGATTTTTGGGGAAAATTGTATTTTTTAAATGGAATTTTGTTCGTTAATTTTCTCGAGAACGGCTAAAGATATGAAATTGAAACTCACTGACGTGGTAGAACATCAAATGGAGATATGGTGATCGACCTTTATTTTTCGTCGTTTGTACTTCCGGTCGCGAACGGAAGTGAATTCAAAAATGTTAAATTTGCAACTTTTTTGTTTTTCAATATTTTTCTTTGAAATTTACAGGGTTAATAGAGGGTCTTCTCAGAATTCTATATATGTTTTCCTCATTTTGATTGATGCATTTATTGCAAAGATATGACCAATCCAAACTTTCTCGTATGTTGCGGGTTCGAATCCTGCTGCAGCGGGAGATTGTTTCTCTTTTTTTCAGTTGTAAATAATATTTTTCTCCGTGAAGACATGTATGATAGTTTTTGCTTATTTTTTAAAGCTTTATTAACAGAGATTCTACAGAAATCCTTTAATAATTAAGATCTATGTTGAAAGACTGTGTTACATAAACGCAAACGAAAAATACGTGCAATAAAGTATTAAATGAAGTGAGATAGCATAGCGTTCTGGAGAAAAGTTCGGTCGGAAGACCACTTGTTGCCCTAGCAACAAGAAACGCATCTAGTTATTATTATTATTATTATTATTATTCTTTTTTTCATAGTTATGGCGATATCTCAGCTGTGAGTGAGCAGATTTCAGAGATTTTTTCGCGGAAGATGCATCATGTAAATATCCCTAGACGTGTTTTTCATTTTTTCAAAAGTCACTTCCGTTCGCGATTTTTGGGGAAATTTGTATTTTTTAAATGGCATTTTGTCCAGAATTTTTCTCGACAACGGCTAAAGATATGAAATTGAAACTCAATGAATAAATAGAACATCAAATTTCAATATGGGGAACGACCTTTATTTTTCGTCGTCGGCACTTCCGGTCGCAAACGGAAGTGAATTCAAAAAGTCCAATTTTTCAACTTTTTTGTTTTTCAATATTTTTCTTTAGGATTTACAGGGTTTATAGAGTGTTTAACAAGAATTCTAAATATGTATTCAATATTTTGATGCGTGCATTTATTGCAAAGATATGACCGATCCAAACTTTGTCCCACTGTCTGGGGTTCGAATCCTGCTGGAGGTAGTTATTTTTTTTTCTTTGTTTTTCTCTTTTTTTCAGTTGCTAATGACTTCTCTCTCTTTAAAAACATGTTTTTAAACAAAATTTTTGCTGATTTTTAAAAGCTTTTTTGTCAGAGATTCTGTAGAAAACCTTTCGACATATACTGAATATCTTTGCATCTAATATATGTCCTTCTAAAACTATTTTAAGGATTTCATTCTTGTCCCCAAAGCTTGACCCATTCAACAGTTGTCACCCCTTTTGCAATCCTCCGAAACCGTAAAACGTAGAGATTCCAAGCCTTCAGCAGTGTCTTCGACTCATTTAATACTCTCTTCATTCTATCATAGCAAAAGCATTCTTTGGTCCCTTGTATGAGTTACTGCCCCTCAAAGTTTATGCTGCTTACATTTAATGAACTTTTTTTAGAACGGTGTATCCTAGAGACATGGGACCAACTGCATCGGCATGTTTGACTTTGACCTTGAAATATAGGTCAAGGTCAAAGTCATTTAAAAACATAAGAAATTCCTTATATATGTGTAAAATATAGCAATTCACCAAATGACCTTGAACTTTGACCTTCACCTTTGGTCTTGACATTGGGTCAAATGAAAAGTAAGGACATGCATCCAGCTCCAGTATCAGGTAAAAACATAGAAAGTAAAGATTTCCTTGTTTTGTTTTGTTTTGGTTTTTTTTTTTTTTTTTTTTTTTGGTTTTTGTTTTTGTTTGTTTTTTTTGAAATGACCTTAACCTTTGACCTTGACCTTTGATCTTGACCCAAAGGTCACAATCAGGCTTAAAGATGTGAAAGTAGTTACAATTCTTAGTTTAAAAGAGGCATAAAATAAATAATTCATTCCCCCCCTCCCCCTTCTTGAAAAAAAAATCACATCAACAACAACATAGAATATTTCTGTAAAATTCAAACCAGACCTCGGATGGACAACATATTTGGTACATATGTAGTATAGACCTCAGAGAAACTTTCTCGAGAGTTTTACGGTTGAGTCTTGTAAGTTTATAGAAGTCATGAAGTTTCACGGCAAGAACTACAAGTTCTGTTGTGTTTGAAATTAAAGTGCAGGTGAACGAAGAAATGATCTAAACCTTTTATCGGCTATTTCTTCAGATGTCGTTAGTAGCATTCGATTTTCCTGATATGATACGACATTTTAATATCAAGCATTCTCTCTTTCTTTTACATTTGGAATTTATTTGATTTTTATTTAGAATTAATCAGTTTCCAGAAATAGCGATTTTCGGTATATTAAAAACAATTCTCGCTTTCATTGTCGTGTTTCCCTTCTAAAAATGCATGTTGGGAGTTTAATTTGTGCTACACATATTTAATTTAACCCAAAGAAATGCTTGTTTAAATGTTTCATATTTATTTCAGGATATTCAGTCAGAAATGTTAAAATCCGAACCCGATCTTTTAAGCTTACAACAAAGCTATTTTCAAAAAATTCAGCATGCTCACAATATCGATGAATCGGGCTACAGTCCATTAATACATTTTCATTAGGGAACAGTGTTAACGTTTTCTCACGCACACCCGTCCCTTGTTATTTTATATACTGCTTGCAAGTTCAGGAACTATTTCCTTTTACGGAACTTCTTTCTTCCCCTAATGATTCTAAAAATACGCTTGTACGAGGGGTTATCAAAAAGTTCGTGGACTAGCGCTATAAAACTAAAACCGCTTTAGGTACATGAATGAATTTTAAAACATTTAGTTAGCATAATCTTTTCTATCGATAGAATAAACCATAAATAATAAGTTTTATTTTTTAATAAATTGTTAATGTTTTTGAAAGCAATGGTGTGTCCAGGCGGCGCAACCTCAAATAGGACGATTTTTCTACTTGATCGTAACTGAGAAAAACTCGTTTGATATGAAAATTTGTCATCAAAAAATTCCGTTAATTCAGGCATGTGGTACGACACAATCGTTCCGTAAAATTTGCAATTTTTACCCCATTCTGTAAGTTATATGAAATTTTATCGCTAATTTTATATGGAGTTCCAAATAATTAAGGGCTTGAAAATGACGTCAAAAATGGGGAGGGGTTTCATTTTCCAACATTCTATTAAGTTTCGCCCCTGGAAAAACTGGTATAGACCTAGGGAAAGTTAAAACGGGCTACAGAAAAATAAAATGCATTCAGAGTACTTGTTTTAAATACCCAAAAAGATTCAGAGAGATGAAAGATGCACAGTTAATGTCGATTTGCACTCAGGGTGTCAAAAGTCAGTCACGTCGAAAAGTGACATTAATCATGTGTGGAAGAAAATGAACTCCAACAACCTAAGTATTCTGGCATAAACAAGTGAGGATCTTTCTCTATGCATAGATTCATTTACAATATTATATGCATTGAAAGCAGTTGTTCATGACATTGTAAAGTCATATAAACAAGACGGACTTAAGTACTTACTTAACTCCAGGTAATCTCATCAAGATAAGTGCACAAGGTTTGAGAGGGCAGAGATTGAGAAACAATGACGTTGTCAGACGTCATGAAACTAAACGGCGACAGCGCCGGGTGATCATATGATGTCTTTTTTATTTTAGAATAATTTGGCAAATTATTAACGTATCAAGCTAAAATTTTCAACTTTTAAAAAACTTTTGTTGATTAATGTTCTTTATAAATTTTATAAGCACAGACTACATAGTATTAATTTTATCGAAACAGTCCACGAACTTTTTGATAACCCCTCGTATTTATTCTATAGTCTTAAACAATTAACTTACTCAATTTTATCGGAATGTGTAGCGCAGTGGTTAGAGCACCTGCCTTTCAAACCAAGGGTTTTGAGTTCGATCCCAGCTGGAGGAGGATTTTTTTTTTTTTTTTTTTTTTTTTTTTTTTTTTTTTTTTTTGCATTTTATTGGTTTTTTTTTTTTTTTTTTTTTTTTGGCATTTTTCTGTTTTTCGGCCTAAACGACACGAAAACACTTAAAAAGGTGGAAAGGCCTCTAATTGTTCTCTGAACAATTAGTTTACCTGTTATTATTAAGGTCTTTCGCACTGGGTGAAATAAGCAGTTTCCCGTCATGGGAAACTATATGGAAACCACATGGAAACCTCATGTTTACATCATGTTTCCTAGTGGTTTCTGCAGCGGATGCCAGGTTATTCCATCAAGTTTCCGTACCGTGGAAACTACTACGCTCCGATTCCATAAGGTATCCCGAACCACGGAAACCTCAGGAAACCTGAAGTTTCCTGAGCCTCCATGTAGTTTCCCGTAATGGGAAACCTGAAGATTCCACTGGTTTCCATAATTAGGAAACTATGTGGAATCGGAGCGTAGTGGTTTCCATGGAATGGAAACTCGATGGAATCCTCAGATTTCCCATGAACGGAAACTAGAGGAAACCTCGTGATTCCTCAAGTTTCCATGACTCAGGAAACTATATGGAATTGGAGCGTAGCGGTTTCCGTGTGATGGAAACTTGGTGGAATTATCTGGTGTCTCATAAAAGGAAATTACAGGGAAACTTCAAGATTCCCTTATTTTTCTGAGACGGGAAGCAATGTGTAATTGTGGTGTAATAGTTTCCATACCATGGAAACTACAGGGTAGGTTGAGCATTTCAATTTCGAAAAATGATTGACAAGCAACTGGAAGCTCAAGGATCCCTGTATTTTCCATGGTAATCTTTCTTGTCTAGAATGTGAAAAGAGAACAGCAGGTTTAAATCAAAATATATATTATTAATTTCCTTGGTAAACTGTGTTTTCTTTTCAAAATCTATCAAGAAAATGTATAAAAAGGAAAAAGCATTATCAAATCATATGTTTAATTATTCATTTGATGTGCAAAAACATTATTTGAAAATGATATCAAAATAAATAAAATCATATATCTTGGTACACAATGAAGTAGTCTTTCACATCTAAGTCCATTCATAAAAACTTCTTTAAACACTCTATACTTCTTTCAACATCAGCTTCCGTTGTATTTTCTTCACATCATCTGCGTCGATCTGCAATATATTTTCATATAAAATTATTATTTGATGTAAGAATTGTATGCTTGAATATTATTTAGAAATCTTACAAGATCACTCAATGTCCTTTAATGTACCAATATCAGTGATTATAATTAGTTTCAGTCTTTAAATTTAATGACATGAAATCCGAATAATGAACATTACATAGTAAGGTTTTAAGCCAGATTAATATTAAAGCAGGTAAGATTGAGAATATGACCATCTCGTACATGTAGAACACTGCTTTTAGTTGAGTGAATTGGAGAGAAATGTGCTCTGGACAAGGATATTACGAATCTTTTTTTTTTCTTATTGACATTTGACCTAGAAATTTTGTTAAAGATCACTAAAAATCCCATGGCACACAAGCAAGATCATACCAAGGGAGAAAAATTATGCTCTGGACAAGGACTTTAAATAAAGATATATAGTGTGTTTTGATACTGACCTTTGACCTTGATAATTGGTCCAAGGTCACTTTTTACCCTCCATCCACAGGCACTCTATGAGTTAAATTTGAGTGAGATTGGGCTAAGAGGAGAAAAAATATACTCAGGACAAGTGATATCAGATGGACAGACAGATCATCTCATGGCATCTGCAGAACAGGACCCTAAAAAAACAATGCACATACATGTTAAGCTATATCCATACAAGTCAATATGAATTCATCATATGTTGCATTGCATACACATGTTTTAATAATGTTTAATACCTTATGAATAATTTCATATTGCATGTACACTCAGTTTACATACAAATAATCTAAATATCATCAAAAACGACAAACATATCAGCCATTCAAGATTTAGTTAATCAACATTCAGTACAAGTTCTATATGCTATATCATATGTACAGACACTTACTAGTATTATTTACCTGCATTCTAAATCTTGTTTTATGTCATTGAAAATTAAGGTGATAGCCATTACCGATAACCAGTTTTTACTCCCAATTTACATACACGAATGTTGTAATGTTTGTTCAAAACTTCTCATTTATAAATATTATCTTATAGACTAAGTATATTTAGTTAACATATACCTACAGTTAAAGCTTCAAAGTGTTTCATTGAATATTTTAGAAATTACAGTCATCAAAATACTGACCAGCCAGAAATCAGTAAATTTTTATTTTTCATTTTTGTCTTGTTTCATTTAACATATTTCAATGTTTGAAAGTTTTAGTAAGTTATAATATTTACTACTTTAGCATAGCCATACAGTTGAACTTTGGCATCTTGAATACCACAGATATGTCGAAGTAATTGGAAGTATTCTTTAAATATTTTACTCCTGATATCTCGAATCCTCAAATACATGTATCACAAAATAATTTTAATTGAACTTTGAATCTTGACAAAAGGACTCTTAAACAAATATTCATTATTCTTAAAATAAAGTCTACAGGTTACAAAATTATAAGTTGCTCAACAATGATCATATCAATAATATCTGAAAGAGTTGATCATTTCCCCTTGGGGTGAAGGGGGGGGGGGGAAGCTTCCTCTGTACAATTTAAAATATCCTTACTTTGTGTCAACCTTGGTTAAAATTAGTGGTTTTTGAGAAGAAGTTGAAAATGTGAAAAGCTCACTGATGGATCGACAGTTTGATGGACAAAAGACAAAACAAAAGGTATCAGAAAAGTTCACTCGAGTTTTTAGCTCAGGTGAACTAAAATCCTCACTGCATGGTGTATATTATGCTAGACATCATCCAGACAGAAAATTTTATAGAGAAGTGAAAAAGACTCCAAGCCATACAATTTCATAAGGCCAAACAAAAAAATATGTTTGTTTACTGTTACATGCTGAAATAAAATAGGGTTGGTAGGTAGATTAAGATGCATGTAAAAGTTAAACTGACGAATGAGTGACTTATGGATTTTTACAACGAAAAAAAAATTGTGTTGGCTATTAGATATTGGGTCGGGGGGTGGGGGGTGGGGTAACCATAAACAAACATTTTTTTTATTATGCCCAACCTGTTGTAGTTTGCAGCTGGTAGTTCAACATTCCAATTAAAATTGGAATCAAGTTCTTTTCTTTTAATGCAATTGTCATACATGCCTATTTATTATTGAATTTATTTACCACTTACCACATGATCACATCTTGATTCATCATACATCTTTAGTTACTGGTTCTCCTTTAATGTCAATTTTCTTCTCTCTGAAAGAATATATTATGTACAGTTACTACACTGTATTGCATTCTGATTTCACTTATAAGACCAACAATAAACAAGAGTCCATGGTGCCACTTTGCTCACCTGAGCACTTTGGGTAGGAAAAAGCATAAATCAGTTCTGTATTTAAAAGTTTAAATATAAAAGTGGTTCAGAGGGGGGGGGGGGGGGTGTTATGAATTCTATACTTTCGAAGGATGCTTTTGAATTAATATGATACATATAAGCATTGCTGTTCTTAAGAAGAAAATTTTTATTGATATATTCCTTTTCTTCCTTTTTACAGTAAAACTCGGTTATAACGAAGTCACTGGGACCTGTGAAATTACTAGGGCTGGGACGATATATCGAGATATCGATAATATCGATTCAATGTGAGGATGATACGCATATCGATACGTATGAAGAAATATCGACATATTTCCCAAAAAATTCTGACTAATATTTTTCTTTGTTAACTTAACATTTTGGGTTTAATATGTAAAATAAATATGCTTAATATAAATAGGAATATGAAATACATAATAATTAAGACCAAAATAATTAAGTTTTACAACAGATATACAACTTCTTTGAATAAATTATTCTTATTTGTGAAGAAATATCTTGTTCATTTCAATATGAAAAAAGAATTTATAACCAATTAAACATATCGTGATACATATCGTATCGTGGCTCAAATATCGGGATACGTATCGATATAGAAAAAGTTGGATCGTCCCAGCCCTAGAAATTACTTCGCTATATCCTTAATTTGTTATATCCAAATAGGGAATTAGTGAAATTTATTTAGCTGGGGATCCAAGAAAACTTCGCTATATCCGTGAATTCACAATATCCGTGTTCGTACTAAATGAGTTTTACTGTATAACTATGATTCCCTGTTATGGCCCCTTTATTCTCCTGGGGAGGGAGGGGGGAGTGTCATGATTTGAATAAATTGAATCTACATTACTTCAGGATGCTTTTATATTATTATGACTAATTTTGACTATATTGGTCTTGAGAAGAATTTTAAAGATCTTTCCTATGTATCAGAATTGTTAGTAAAATGTTGATTGCCGATTGTGGCCCCATCCTACCCATGGAGGTCATGATTTGAACATTCTTGCATCTACACTACCTGAAGATGCTTCCATATAAATATGACAAATCATGGCTTTGCTGTTCTTGAATAGAAGAAATTTCTAAGATTTTTCCTATGTACTTTGATCCTTCATTGTAGCCCCGTCCTACCCCGGGGGTCATGTTTGAACGAACTTGAATTTACACTAGCTGAGGATGTTTCAACATAAGTTTCATCTTTCCTGATACAGTGGTTCTAGTGAAGAAGATTTTCAAAGATTTTATCCTATGTATTCCTACGTAAAACTTGATCATCAATACGTTTTATTTCCATCAGTGAACTCTTCAAAATTAGAGGCGCGTTTGGCCGTCTGACTGGGACAGCATGGCGTTGTGGATAATACAAACCTGCCAATCTCAATCCAGTTTTAAATGTTAAATGTATTTGTCATTCCAATTAAAGAATAGAAGAACTAAAAGACATATGTGAGAGAGCGAGAACCCTAAATTTATCATCCATAATGATCCATTAATAAAAAATACGACATTTCTGAGGCATGTGTACCGGTATTGTATTTAGAGGTACCATACGATAAATAGATACTGTATCATACATACGATCAACAATAGACATAAATTGATATCGTTGTCATTCCTACTCTTGATGTATATAAAGTTCACAACAATAAAATATTTCATTTGCATTTTCTTAGGATTTGTTCATCGACATTCAACATATTGTTTACCATGTTTACATGTTTATGTTAGTTTGTCCCAGAAATCCCGCGAGATTTGTACATTTTCCGACTTTTTCACAAAAGAGTGGCACTGTGCACTAAGAAGTATAACTCTTCCATAGTGGAAATAGAACGTATTGTGGCCCCACCCTACACCCGGGGGTCATGATTTAAACAAATTTGAATCTACACTTCCTGAGGATGCTTCCAAATAAGTTTAATTTTTCCTGGCCCAGTGGTTCCAGAAAAGAAGATTTTAAAAGATGCCATTAATTTTTCATTTATTTGTAATTATCTCCCCTTAGAAGAAGATATGGTCCTTCATTTAAATAAAGTTGAATCCCCTTTACCCAAGGATACTTTGTAGCAAGTTTGATTGAAATTGGCCCTGTGGTTCTTGAGAAGAAGATTCAAATGTGAAAAGTTTAAGACAATGACAGCGACAGACAAATTTTGATCAGAAAAGCTCAATTGGCTCAGGTGAGCTATGACTGATTTGTTTGATGTACTCCAAAAGATCCATCAAAATCACCCCTACCCAATCATTTTTTTTAAGTATTTTAATTTTACTTCATTTTTTTTGGGGGGGGGGGGGGGTTCCAGGGAAATAAAGTTTGTTTCATTATAAAGTTGAGGTTTATAATTTCTCCAAGACACTTGTTTTAACGAGAGCAATAAATATTAAACCTGTCTAGCTGTCCAGTTTGTAATGAAACATCAATAAATTTCTAATTCTGTGTTTTTGTATGACAAAAAATCAATTTGTTAGATACTGCCAAAAAAAAATCTACCTACCTACTTACCTATTTTACAAAATTTGGGTCGAAGTACACAGGGTTGTCCCTAAGAATTGAAATAGAAGGGGACATTTAAAACGTAGAAGGGGAACTGGGGTTCCTCCCTTACTGGGGAGTTTAGGAGGAATATCAAAATAACCGGGGGATTATTTACATCATTATAGTTGGGGAAATTCCTCGACCCCCAGGTCTTAGAGACAACCCTGAGTACATCTGATCAAACAAAAGTATTTTTGATAATGGCAAAAACTTCAACAACTACCAGGGAGGAATAAAATAAACAAAAATTTATCGTTATCATACAACATATATCAAACAAAAATTTCAAACAAATAACGATTCACTTATTTTTACCATTAGACTTCTATGATGTTGCGACCACCATCAATAACTGATGATTGTTACTCAGATGATTCATTTGCATTACTTGAAATACTATCAAAAATGATCAATATTTGTACATCTTGTAGGCTTATTATTTAAAACATTTTCAGTAAATCTCTCAGCAGGTCACAAATGAGAAATTTTGTCTTTTGAACAGTAAACTATTTCAATTTACAATCTATCACTAGATTGTTAAACAGTTGTTATATTATTATAGACAGTACTTACAAACCAATACATTTTCCCTATACATATCATCATTATGCATATGAATAAGGGTTGTGTTATGACTTTGTAAGATGTATATGTACTCTAGTTACAGACAATCTATTTAAATTGTTCTAATGATTCTTCATAATTTCTAATATTATCTGCCAAATAAAGGCGGCTTACAATAGTCAGGACTCTCTCTTTTAACTGTTTAAATTTCCATCGATGATGATGTCCTTCGTGAATAATCTGATAAGTTGAGATTGCGGACACTTTTTGTTTAAATATTGATGACTTAATCGTAATTTAGTAGGAGAAATAATTCATTTTTACCTTGTCGTTACATCATAAAAAGTTCCAGAAGTCCAAAAGTACAAGTTGCATTCCGAGAGCACATGTATTCAAACCGGATATATGTTTGTCTGTATTAGCAAAGAAACCATATTCGGTACAAACATTATTATCCGATTTAACAACGAAAAAAAATTTCATACACTTTTCATTTATTTATAGAGAGAGAGAACTATTATAGTAAGCATTCATTTTCATTAAAAAAAAATCTACAAAGGCGAAACGTTAACATACAACATACAGCATGGAAAAAGACAAATGTGGTGCCATAGGGCCTAACTATACAAAGTCTACTATCTATACATCTATGATTGAACGTAAAACACTAAATATTGTATAATTCAAGTTTCTCTTTCCGTTTTTTCAATGTGTAAACTAACATATTTAAAACTTTGATATCAAACTTTTCAAAATGGCGTCAAAACGAATGTGGTCTTCGATGGGAAAGATTTGTTCTGCCCAATATTAATATTATTTACCGTAAAAAGTATATAAAAATATACGTACACTAATCCTTGGTTGTTGATCATTGCATTTTTCATAGTTTTAAAGACACTGGGTGGTGAAAACATCGTTAACTTTTCACATTTGCACCTTACACCCGAGTCCATCTCCGTCTTGCTCAACTCCAAAAATGGCGCCTCGTGAAAATTGACCAATGAAATTAAAGCCTCTGCAGAGCGATGCATTATGGGAAACGGAACCTGTTTACGTTAATTATGTTAGAGGGTAATAAAAGTTTTTACATATAATATAATTTCCCTATTACGGTGATTATGAGTTCATATCCTTAGTGAAGTTCTTCACTAATCATAGAAAGGGGGTGTTCCTCAATAAATTTGCTGATAATTAGTATACTATAGAAAACAAAGAGGTTTTCTGAGAGTGACCAGAGACATTTTATGTTTCTGGTGTGACCCCTCAAATTAAATGACTTGGGGGGGGGGGGTACTTAGTGCCCATCCAAACAGAAAATGTCCGGTTACCCCCCCCCCCCCACTTTTTCATTAAATTATTCATTATTCTGATTAATGTATAATGTCACAACGAAAGATGTTAAACCTTTACACATGTATACATGTTTCAGAATTTGAAGCGTCAGAAAATGAATATTAGTTGAGGACCGTAGAAAATTAGGGGGGGGGGGGCATAGTGGACATGCCATACGTCCCTAAACATATTTTTTACAGTATAGAAAACAAAGCTTTTTTCCTGTTGCGCCCCTCAAAATAAACGTTTGATGACTCTTTATCAGCTGTTTTTTATTTTGTGACAAGAATGTTGTCCTTTGAAGTCTGCCGTAAATTTCGATCTGCATTTGGCATGCAAATGAACTACATGACATGTATACAGAACAGTATATTTTATTTTTAGTGATGATGGAAAAGTTCGGTGTCAACAATTGCTAGTTAGTAGAAGGAATCAGGGTATGTTAGACTAGTATACACTAGTGAAAATCAAGACAAAATAATTTAATTACCAGCAAGGACGGTTCAAGAATAATAAAGATTTGATGATTTTTTTCTCTTGTTCGGCTTTAGATACTATTTTGAACCCCTCCTTTTTTGGTTTCGATTTTAGCCTGATATCAATAATAATCAGTGGACGAAATTGCTGGACTTTTTTCTATTTGCTATATTTTACTTCAAACATCTTTGCCTTTAGTTAAGATAATTCTCACCGTTATAATGTATCAGAATTTTTCACATTAAGTTTGAATATTGATTTATAAAAAAAGAGAGTAAACACAAGGTGGAAAAAAACGAATCAATATCAAAGCAAAGGTAGGGAAAACAGTATTTTAATTTGGAAAACACCTGCCCGTAGAATGCGGGGGGAGGAGGGGGGCAGGGGGTGAAAGTAAATGGTTATGCTCTTCTTATTTTTTTTTTTTTTTTTTTTTTTTTTTGTTGGCTTGTCAGATTTTTATGGAAGCCCCCCCCCCACTTTTGAAACTGTTGCTACTGACCTGAAACACATAATTAAAATAAGCTCAGAATTATTGTAGGTAACCTACAATCATGTCCATTGCGTTCAGAATTTTAGTCGTAACTGGTAACAATTTGTCAATATTTGATCATCTGATTTGTTGGAAAATAATGCCCGGTGTATACTCGTTGATGTGCAGGGCTGTATATATATACGTGGCTTTAGCCGTTCAGCCAGTACCGCCCTGTATCTTTCATATATAACTTTTTTCTGGTAATTTCTGGTAAGGTTTGCTAGTTAAGAACGTATTAACTTTCTGGTAAAGTTTGTGCCCCAAACTGAAATTATACAGGCCTATGGTTTGAGTAGACAGTTTTCAGTGCAGTTTTTTTTTTTAAATAAGTAATGGTGCATGTAGGGGTATAAAAATCAAGAAATGGACGGCATGTATAAAGAAATGTTTGTACATGTAGAAGTATTGACAACCGCCACATCAGTACATTATACCTAAATATCGAAAGAAACTATTTTCTCTCCATTTTTTGAAGGAGGGGAGGGGACTTAAATTTGAAAGGGGTAACCTTCCGTTTAACATAATACACGATTTAAAAATATTAAGTTTTCGCTAAGCATCTACGTGTAAAACAATTAATAATTTTTTTTCTTCAATGAATTGCCTTAGCATGCAGTTCTTCAGAAGACGTTGTTCTTAAGGAAAAGAAAATCATGTTATATAAATATCATAGACTTTTCTTTATTTAGAGCCAGCATTGGTCTTTGTGTACAAAATGGCTAAATTAAATATACGTGCATGTATGCATTTAAGACCAACATTATTGTAATTCCCTGCGAAAAATGAAGACATATCAGGGTCTGTGTACAGATATATATAAAAAATAAGTTATTTAGTTAACACTCATTAATTTTGTATATAAATATTATTCTGCTGTGTTATCTTATCAATGTCTTTGTAGAGGACTATATACGAAGTTCACACAAAACATTAGTAATTTAGTTCTTATGTTGTATAATAGATCCCTCTGCATCCTTTCTCATAAACAATTTGCGAATTAAGCAGGCAACAAAGTTGATAATTAACAATTCTTTCTATGTTTTCAATATTCAAAGTTTACATTGATGTCAAACAAGGACGATTCGTTATTTACCGATTAAGAAATTTTATTTGATTTATCTATGCACTTACAAATTTGTTTGAAAAAGAATTATGATTTAACACATAACGAGAATTTAGATTTATTCTAGACCGATAGAAAAGTATATTTAATTTTTAAATGGTTAGGAAATTTTGTTTTGTAATCAGTAATGAAAAAATAAAATACGATTCTTTTTTTTTCCTTCTCTCATTGAACGTCTTAAAATTAATGTAGCTTATTTTATCAATATTCTGTGGTCTTATTGATAATTTAAATTATCTTTTTTAAAATTAAATCAATGGCCAGCAGTTATCAACTAAATTTAAACTGAATTTGTGGAGACTATGTGTATGTACATGCTTGACCACAGCCCATTGTTCCCCTTAGGGA
This sequence comes from Saccostrea echinata, assembly GCF_033153115.1. Lineage (NCBI taxonomy): Eukaryota > Metazoa > Mollusca > Bivalvia > Ostreida > Ostreidae > Saccostrea > Saccostrea echinata. The sequence continues at coordinate 13,635,213 of NW_026889776.1, read as the reverse complement.
GAAAACCCTCTCAAATCACATAGAATATACAAAAAATACACAGTCGCAGGTGTCTTCGCGACACGTGTCTCCACCTGTGGCACGTGAGAACAGGTGCCCGCGATTACAAGGGTTAGCGCAATGATTGAATTTTATCTGAGCAGTTTACACTGATTTTTCTAAAATTAAAAGTTGTATTAAATCTTCTCTTACTACTAATTCCAATTCACGTGTCTTTATGAGTTTTACCGAGACTAAAATGTTAAAAAAATCTTTTATTTGTCACAGAATGTTCAATTTTATTACACAGAATTACACAAACAGTTTTTTTATTATTCTTTTGATACACGTTTCCAAAATGTCTATTATCGGGAAAATAGGTGTAAACCACAGCATACGTGTTTTCCATATCTGGAAAACATGCAGGAAACTACAGGTTGATTGCTTCCATATCGGGAATATACGTGGAAACCACTACTGCATGTTTCCGCGGTTTCCCATATTGAGAAACTTACGGGAAACCACAGGTTGGTTGTTTCTATATCGGGAATCTACGTGGAAACCACTACTGCATGTTTCCACGGTTTCCCATATTGGGAAACTTATGGGAAACCACAGGTTGATTGTTTCCATATCGGGAATCTACGTGGAAACCACTATGTGGTTTCCATAAAATGGAAACTATATAAAAACTACTGATGTCACGATTCCCATATGTTTCCATCGGGTTTCCAAATTTGGGAAACCTGGCTTTTCATCCTGTGTCGATATATATGATAAGATATGAATATGAAACTTGCTGAGGTGATAGAGCATCAAATGTAGATATGTTAATCGACCATTATTTTCCGTCGTTCGTACTTCCGGTCGCAAACGGAAGTGAATTAAAAAATGTTAAATTTGTAACTTTTCTGTTTTTCAATATTTTTCTCTGGGATTTACAGGGTTAATAGAGAGTCTTCTAAGAGTTCTAAGTATGTTTTTATCATTTTGATTGATGCATTTGTTGCAAAGATATGTAATACAAAGATAGATTACATGATCAGTACGTACTGGTCCCTGCTGACAAAGCAGGTAACAACATTGTCTTTGTTTGTAAGACTCATTATATTAAATGTATTTTAGAGGAACTTGGATTTAATTCTACAAGTGGTAATCCGACTTATACTCATAGTTCCCTTTCTAAGGAAGAACTTCTTCAAAATCATGTCAGTTTTGAATATTTTTAATATTCCAAACAACCAAAATGAATTTGAATTTCCATATTTATATTGGATTCCGAAAATTCATAAAAATCCTTACAAACAAAGATACATAGCGGGTTCCAGTATATGTTCAACCAAGCCTCTATCTTTACTCCTCACTAAGATATTAACAGTGGTGAAGGAGAAACTTCAAGAGTACTGTGCAACAATATATTCGAGAAGTGGTGTAAATCAGATGTGGATACTTAAAAATTCCAAGGAACTTTTGGAAAATTTGAAATCACAAGATTTTACCAAAATCAACAGCTTTAAAACTTACGACTTTTCAACTTTATACACAACCATTCCCCACGATAAATTAAAGTCCAGGCTTTTTGATATCATTGACAGCTGCTTTTTCAATAAAAATGGAACTCGTAAATATACTTACCTTGTTATTGGTCATTTGCAAAATTATTTTGTTAAAAAACATTCTGATTGTACACACAAGTACTCTGAAGTTGACATTAAAGAGATGCTTGAGTTTCTGATTGACAATATCTATGTGGTTTTTGGAGACCAGGTCTTCCAACAATCTATTGGAATTCCCATGGGTACCAATTGCGCCCCGTTATTAGCAGACCTTTTTTGTATTCATATGAAGCAGACTTTGTCCAAAATCTTGTAAGTGAAAAGAAGAAAACACTTGCTGTGGTCTTCAACTCGACATTTAGATATATCGACGACATATTGTCAATTAACAATGGCTATTTCCATTCTTACGTCGATACGATATATCCTGGTGAACTTGAGATAAAAGATACCACAGAGTCTGACACATCTGTTTCATATTTGGATATTTTACTTGAAAAAGATGTTAATGGTAATCTAACAACCAAGCTTTATGATAAACGTGATGACTTTAACTTTTCAATCGTCAACTTCCCTTACTTATGCAGCAATATACCTTCATCACCTGCATACGGGGTATCTATCTCTCAGTTGATTCGATACGCAAGAGCATGCTCTACGTATGTACAATTTCTAAAACGAGGTAAATTATTGACAAATAAGTTGATGAAAGAAGAATATCAGCTGTCTCGTTTTAAAGTCATCATTTCGTAAGTTCTGGTCGATACAATGACCTTGTCAGCAAATACAATTTATCATTGAGTCAAATGCTGACTGACGTTTTTCATACTAATTGTTAGGCCATTATTTACACACTGAATTGTCGACGGATTTTTCCATGATTTCCCGATCATGACAAGGAGCACATGGCGGGTGTGACCGGTCGGCAGGGGATGCTCACTCCTCCATGGCACCTGATCCCACCTCTGATGTTTGGAGGTCCGTGTTTGCTCTGCTCCTATTTTGTATTGTTTAATGGACTTTTGAGCTTGAATACTGTTCGTTATCTCCATATCTTTCATATGACCGCATTTATTGCAAAGATATGACCGATCCAAACTTTCTCGTATTGTTGCGGGTCCGAATCCTGCTGGGGCGGGAGATTGTTTCTCTCTTTTTTCAGTTGTAAATGATATTTTTCTCTGTGAAGACATGTGTGATAGTTTTTGCTTATTTTTAAAAGCTTTTTTAACAGAGATTCTACAAAAATCCTTTAATAATCATGATCTATGTTGAAATACTCTGTTACATTAACGCAAACAAAACATACCTTCAATAAAGTATTAAATGAAGTGAGGTAGCACAGCGATCTGGAGAAAAGTTCGGTCGGAAGACCACTTGTTGCCCTAGCAACAAGAAACGCATCTAGTTAGGTCTTCCGTTTTCAACGGAAGACCTATAGTGATTCTACTGTTTCTTATTATTATTATTCTTATTTTTTTGACTTTCTAATTTTGTGCACGCGATTTCTCGAAGACTATTAGACGAATTTACATGAAATTTTCAGGAAAGATATGTCGTAACATGAACTTGATCTATCTGAGAGAAAATTTCGAAATTCAATTCCGGTGCCAACTTACGGACCATTTTCTGAATTTAAAATGACATTTTGTCCGCGGATAATCTCAAGAACGGTAAAAGATATCAATATGAAACTTTCAGGGATTATTGATCGTAATAAATACTAGCCGGGACGTGACCTTTCGTTCGTCGTCAGTACTTCCGGTTGTTACCAGATGCAAATTTGAAAAATTGAATTTTTAAACTTTTTTAATTTTCGATATTTTTCTTTGATGGAAGTTGTGTTAATAGAAGCCCTTCTGAAAATGCTTAATATATAATTTGTTTTCAAATAGATAAATTCGAACTCTAGATATTCGCATTTTAAAATTTGAAGCGGATCCAAAATGGCGGCTGTCTCCATACACTCCGACGAGCAGGTCGACACTCGGAGCTCCTCAGGTGGCTCGTACCTCGCACACTAACCTCGGATGTCAACGGTGTTCTACCATGTTGCTGATGTATTTGTATATTTGTATGGAGCGTAGTGGAGTCAGCCGAGGATTGCCGATTGGAAGGTCGGAGTTTACGGAGACAGCCGAGCGTCTTGTTGAAGAAAACTACCATAAGGATCAATGAAATATGAAGGAATTGTTGGATCTGGTTAGATTTTGGAAATAAGTAATCTGTCTTTGAAAACATAAATACTCTGACTCCCAAATGCAATAAAATAATTAATTTGTACGGTACATACAATAATATATATGAGAATGGAGACCATTCAATAGAACATACATTTAAAAGAAAAGGCGCGAAGATTTACTCGTGACGTAATGTATCGTGACTCTTCTTTCATAGTAGAAAAATGGTCTGATGCAGAAGTGCAGAAAAAGATTACACGGACACGTTTGTATGAAATGCAGGTACATGGAATTGCATGGAATAAAAAGTTGAATACACAAAGAATAAAGGAAGTAAACAGTAACTATCTGAACAGTTCATCAGTAAAGGATTATTTGTTATTGTTTAAACTCAAGAAACGAATTCCGATGTGAATCTGCTTGCACAAAATTTGGCTAGCTAGCTCTCATTCTATAATTCCGCAGTATATAAAAAAAACTTTTAACCTCTCTGACGCTCGTTACTTCAGGCAATGATACAAAGTAAACATCGATGATGGCTGGTAAAATTGCGCTGGTGTAGTGGCTTCCATATTGAATTTTCACGAAGGCGATCTGGGTTTAATCTAGAATTAGTTTGCTTAAATTTACGTTTTCAACTTTATAAATGATGTTGAGTTTTTTTTTTTTTTTTTGTTTTTTTTTTGTTAGAAATGATAGAACATGATTTCTAGATTGGCGAAGGGACCTTTTAATGCGTCGTCGTTAGTTCTGGTCGCTCGCAGAAGCAAAATTAAAAAATCGATTTTTTCACCTTCAATATTTTTCTGTAATATCTGTAGGGTTAAGAGAGCCTCTTTTCAAAATACTAAATATATAATTTGTTTTCGAATTGATAAATCTACACTCTTTATATTCGTCATTTTTACTTTGAAGCGGGAGTTGAAATGGCGTAATGGTTAGCACTTTGGATTTTCACGCTGACGACCAGGGTTCAATCTCCAGAGTGTCTGAAATTTTTTTTCACTTTTTCAGCTTGAATTTACATTTTTATTTTCAAAATCGGACGGAAGACCTCTCATTGCTCGCAATGAGTTTCTAGTTATTAAGGTCTTCCGTCTTCACGGAAGACCTTATAGTGATTCTACTGTTTCTTCTTCTTCTTCTTCTTCTTCTTCTTATTATTATTATTTTTCATTTTTATTTTTCTGACCTTTTCAAATCGCGATATCTCAAAAACTACTCAATCATTTTCAGCCAAATTTTCAGGAATGATGTGTTATCTCATGTCATTTTGAAATATTGAAAAAGTTTGGGAAAAATTACTACCGGTCAGGAATTATTACGATTTTTCACTTTTTCCACTAAAAATCTAGTCCGTGAATGTTCTCAGAAACTGTTAAAGGTAGGAGTCTGAAACTTTCAGGTATGATAGAATGTCGTTTCTAGATGTGTGATCGAAACATTTCGTGTGTCGTCGCCACTTCCGGTCGTCACAGGAAGTGATTTAAAAAAGGCAATTTTTTGAACTTTTTTGTTTTTCATTATTTTTCTATGATATTTACAGATTTAACAGAGAGTCTTACCAGAATGCTAATTATGTAATTTATTAAAAAATTGATTAACCCAGACTCTAAATATTTATCATTTTTCAATTTTAAGCGATGGTCTTCGATAGCGTAATGGTAAGTGCGTTGAATTTTCACGCTGGCGACCAGGATTCAATCCCCAGGATGTCCGAGTGTTTACTCACTTTTCGGGGGCCCAAAATATAATTTTTTTCTTAAATGGGGGGGGGGGCTATGTCCTTCGACATCAGAGCAGCGGTGTTTGACGTCACATTCACGGCTGTCTTTTTAGTCCTTCATAAAGTGTTTGCAGTTGACATTTGCACTAATGCATACATGTATATGCAGTTGTGATATATATAAATGAGGTACACATGTATATGTATCTAGGTACATATGCAATTGTATCACAAATTGAAGACTTGCCAACTTGTTTTTTGTAGAATTTATTATTTTCTCATGATGATTATTAATAGAATTACATAAAGCAATTTCAAATGAGAAAAAGAACTTAATGACATTTAGTTTAGAGCAAGATCCATCATAATTAAGAGCTCAAAGCGGCTAAGCATAAAAGGTATTGTCAATTAATGATAAACAGTGTATTTACAAAATAAAACTACTCGAACATTATGTGAAAAAAATATGCTTTCACGAAATACATCAGTGAATTGTCAATCAGTTTCTTATGTGTGAGTGGTGCTGACTCGGAGAGACAGAAGAGCATATGCGATAATAAGGTGTCAGTCGTCCGTCCGTCTGTCTGTCTCTAAACGATTTTTCAAAATGCTACTCCTCCTACAGTTTTCGTCTGATTTAAATATAACTTGGCACAAAGTAGACTACACTAAGATACATAATTCTGTCTAACGGTTTTTGATTTCGATGAACGGTGTCGTCATGGTGACGAAAAATAAAAATTTCTGTGATATACTTCCGAAACACTACTCCTACAGTTTTACTCTGATTTTGGTATAACTTGGCACACAAGTAGACTACACTAAGAAACATAATTCTATTTATCGGTTTTCGATTTTCATGAACGATGTTGCCATGGTTACTAAAAATAGAAATTTCTGTGAAATACTTTCAAACGCTACTCCTCCTACAGTTTTGGTCTGATTTCAGTAAAACTTGGCAAATATGTACACTACACAAAGAGACATAATTCTGCTTATCGGTTCTTGATTTCAATGAACGGTTTTGCTATATGGTTACTAAAAATAAATTTTCACAATATAAACGTTTAATCATATTTTATGTGTGAAGGTGTCAAAGGGAATGTAAAACATAACAAATATTGTTTAGTGAGAAAGCAACTTCTCTTATGACAAAGAAGGGACGGAAGACCTTCTTGTTGCCATGGCAACAAGGTTCTAGTTATTCTTATTCTTATTTTTTTGACTTTCTAATTTGTGCACGCGATTTCTCGAAGACTATTGAATGGATTTACATGAAATTTTCAGGAAAGATGTGTCGTAACATGAACTTGATCAATCTGAGAGAAAATTTGGAAATTCGCTTCCGGTGCCAAGTTAAAGACCATTTTCTGAATTCAAAATGACATTTTGTCCGCGGATAATCTCAAGAACTGTAGAAGATATCAATGTGAAACTTTCAGGGATTATAGATCGTGATAGGTACAAGCCGGGTCGCTCCTTTTCGTTCGTCGTCGGCACTTCCAGTCGTCACAGGAAGTGATTAAAGAAATCGTAAAATTTCAACTTTCTTTTTTTAAATAAATACATATATCACATTATTGCATCTCTTTTGTAGTTTCGAAATATGTTGGTCCCACTGGAAACAAAAACGTCAACTTCCGGTTATAAGAGAAAAACCACATAATTTGAGTATTTTTCTTTCCCATTAATATCTTATGTAGATAAAGTATTTGAAATGAATTTTGAATATGTTATGCAGACTGGAAATGTCTAGAGTAACGTCAAATATCTTTGTAAAATTTACTACCGGTCGCGTGTTTTTCTGTCCTCAAAATGAGAAGTTGTCTGAGCAAGATCTCGGAAACAGTAAGAGATTAAGACACCAAACTTATATGAGCAACAGAGCTTAAGATGAAGCCAAAACCACTTGGGTTTAGAGCGTCAGCCGTCACTTGTCGTCACAGGAAGTGATCAAAGAAATCGAAATTTCAACTTTTCTTTCTTTAATTAAAAATTGCATCACTTTATTGCATCATTTTCGCAGATTCGAAAGATTGTGGTCCCACCGGAAATAAAAACGGCAACTTCCGGTTATAAGAGAAAAACTAAATAATTTGAGTATTTTACTTTCCCATAAATATTCTTTATGGAAAAAGTATTTGAAATGAATTTTAAATATTATTCAGACTGCAAATGTCTAGATTATCCTCAAATATCTTTCAAAAATCCACTTCCGGTCGCGTTTTTTTCTGTCCTCAAAATGAGAAATTGTCTGAGCGAGATCTCGAAAACAGTTAAGAGATTAAGACACCAGGTGAGAGATTAAGACACCAAACTTTTATGAGTAGCAGACCTTGAGGAGTAGGCAAAATCATTTTGGTTAAACGCATCAGTCGTAACTTCCGGTCGTCACAGGAAGTGATCAAAGAAATAAAAGATTTTAACTTTTCTTTTTTTAAATTATTCCTAAATAACTACGTTATTTCTATATTTAACTTTGTCATAAATATTGCTTATCGATAAAGTACTTGAAATGTATGTTGTAGATCCTGCAAATGTCTAGAGAAAAGTTAGAGATTTTTCTAAAATTCACTTCCGGTCTAGTGTTTACCTGTCCTCAAAATTAGAATTTGTTCTCCCAATACTGCTCGGCAACAGTAAACGACTGAAGTCTTAAACTTTCAGGACTGATAGCCAGACATCAGTTTATTTAAATCGTGAGAAAATCTTGTATCGCCGTTTCTTCCGATCGTGACAGGAAGTGATGCAGAAAAGTGAATTGTTCATGCTTAGCACGTTGGATTTTCACGCTGACGACCAGGGTTAAATCTCCAGAGTGTCTGAATTTCTTTTATCACTTTTTCAGCTTGAATTCTCGTTTTATTTTTCAGAATTGGTCAGAAGACCTCTCATTGCTCGCAATGAGTTTCTAGTTATTATTATTAAGGTCTTCCGACTTCCTTCGGAAGACCTTATTCTTTTCCTTCTGTTTTCTATTATTATTATTATTCCACTTTTCGTAGTACAGGTCATATCTCAGCTATGCGTGGTTCAATTTGAAAGATTTTTTTCAGGGAAGATGCATCATGAAAATATCTCCAGGGGTGTCCCTCACTTTTTTGAAATTCACTTCCGTTCGCGATTTTTGGGGAAAATTGTATTTTTTGAATGGAATTTTGTCCGTTAATTTTCTCGAGAACGGCTATAGATATGAAATTGAAACTCACGGACGTGATAGAAGATCAAATGGAGATATGGTGATCGACCTTTATTTTTCGTCGTTCGTACTTCCAGTCGCGAACGGAAGTGAATTTAAAAATGTTAAATTTGCAACTTTTTTGTTTTTCAATCTTTTTCTTTGAAATTTACAGGGTTAATAGAGAGTCTTTTAAGAATTCTATGTATGTTTTCATCATTTTGATTGATGCATTTATTGCAAAGATATGACCAATCCAAATTTTCTCGTATGTTGCGCGTTCGAATCCTGCTTGGGCGGGAGATTGTTTCTCTCTTTTTTCAGTTGAAAGTAATATTTTTCTCCGTGAAGACATGTATGATAGTTTTTGATTATTTTTTAAAGCTTTGTTTACAGAGATTCTACAGAAATCCTTTAATAATTATGATCTATGTTGAAAGACTGTGTTACATAAACGCAAACGAAAAATACCTTCAATAAAGTATTGAATGAAGTGAGATAGCATAGCGTTCTGGAGAAAAGTTCGGTCGGAAGACCACTTGTTGCCCTAGCAACAAGAAACGCATCTAGTTATTATTATTATTATTTAGACAAATTTTGTCCAAGCAATATGTCGAGAACTATTCAGTGGTTTTTCGTCAATCTGTCAGGGATAACGCGCCAGTTCATGGCATTGTTACATTTAAAAGAATTTTGGAAAAATTCGCTTGCGGTTCCAAGTTATGGACATTTTTCTGATTATAAAATGAAATATTCTCCTCGGGATATCTAAAGAACAACTAAAGATATGAACTGGAGACTTGTTAGAGATTATAGAACATGACTTTAAAATATGCAAATCGACCTTGGTTTTCGTCATCAGTACTTCCGGTCGCTACCGGAAGCGAATTAATAAAGTCAAATTTTTCAACTTTTCTGTTTTTCAATATTTTTCTATGATATTAGTAGGGTTAATAGAGACTCTTTTCAGAATTATAAATATATAATTTGTTTTAAAATTGATAAATCCAAACTCTAGAGAATTTTTATTCTCTTTTTTTAAGACAAAATCTTTTGCACTCGAATTCTCGAAAACTATTCAAAGAATTTCTTCGAAATTTTCAGGGATAAAAGATCTTTATATGAGTTTTATATGAAATTCCGTTTTTTGGTAAATTCGGTCCCAGTGCCGAGTTATGGACATTTTTTTTTATTTTAAGATGAAAATTTTTCTGTGAGTGTTTTCAAGAATGGCTAAAAATATGAACTGGAGACTTGCTTGAGATGATAGAACATGATTTTTAGATACGGGAGGGGACCTTTTCATGCGTCGTTGTTACTTCCGATCGCTACCTGAAGCGAATTTAAAAAAAATAGATTTTTTCTACTTCAATATTTTTCTGTAATATTTGTAGGGTTAAGAGAGCCTCTTTTCAAAATACTAAATATATAATTTTTTTTCAAAATGATAAATCCAAACTCTAGATATTCTTCATTTTCACTTTGAAGCGGGAGTCCAAATGGCGAAATGGTTAGCGTGTTGGACTTTCACGCTGACAACAAGGGTTAAATCTCCAGTGTGTCTGATTTTTTTTTTATCACTTTTTAGCTTCAATTTACGTTTTCATTTTCAAAATCGGACGGAAGACCTCTCATTGCACGCAATGAGTTTCTAGTTAGGTCTTCCGTTTTCAACGGAAGACCTATAGTGATTCTACTGTTTCTTATTATTATTATTATTATTATTATTATTATTATTTTGACTTTCTAATTTTGTGCACGCGATTTCTCGAAGACTATTGGATGGATTTACATGAAATTTTCAGAAAAGATGTGTCGTAACATGAACTTGATCTATCTGAGAGAAAATTTGGAAATTCGCTTCCGGTGCCAAGTTAAGGACCATTTTCTGAATTCAAAATGACATTTTGTCCGCGGATAATCTCAGAAACGGTAAAAGATATCAATGTGAAACTTTCAGGGATTATAGATCTTGATAGGTACAAGCCGGGTCGCTCCTTTTCGTTCGTCGTCGGCGCTTCCGGTCGTCACAGGAAGCGATTAATTTTTCTTTCTCATTAGTAACTTTTGTAGATAAAGTATTTGAAATGAATTTTAAATACGTTATTCAGACTGCAATTGTCTAGAGTAACGTCAAATATCTTTGTAAAATACACTTCCAGTCGCGTGTTCTTTAGTCCTCAACTTGAGAATTTGACTGAGCAAGATCTCGGAAACAGTAAGAGATTAAGATACAGATACAGATACTTCAAGCACTGCAACATTTTGTTGTTATGTTACAGACGACAAATCGTTAATGGATAGATAATAATCAAAGTCAATTAATTTACCAACTGCAGCAAAAATACGAAAATATTTATTTCTAACACATTTTTTTTAAATACAGAAATACATGTTACAACTAGTTCTGAGAATTATAAACAGTACTGTGAATATCCAGTTAATTAAATATCTTTAGAGCGAATTAAATTGATAGTGTGAGGTTTAAAAAAAATGTTTGTTTAAAATATAATACATTATAGAATTTTTTTCTACTTTACATATATGAAGTCTTTAATTAGCGAGAGAGAAATGCCTTTATAACATGATTATCATTAATATAACCAAAGTGATTCTCCAGTAATGATATTTTTCACCTTAGATTTATATGTTTGCCATTCGATATGATTAAGACCACCACCACCCCACCCCCACCCCCCTTCCCTTAGATCGGTTACTTAGTTAGTATTTCCAGTATATTTTAATTAACATTAAAAAGAAGTTAATGTGTTTTGTAGCAAAAATATTTCAGTCCAAAACAAACATGCATCTAAACAAAGTCATTTAACAATAGTAGTTCAAAATATACATGTGCCGGTGGTGATATTTTAAATTGGCAGGGAGCACGTTTCAGATTCAAGCGGCTTAATCATTCCAAGTGTTTATTCCCAATGTATTTTATTCATCTATTACTTTTTTTTTTTGAAATGTTGGAATCAGATCTAGAAAGGATAAGAAAAAATGTTAAAACTTAACACTTTCCCATCGGTGTAACGAGACTTTCACACCAGCAAAAGTAAAAAAAAAATGATTTTGATTGACAGGTCAAGCACGTGGACTTCGTGTGAACTTGAAGCAGGAAAATAAAAACCGATTATGACTGTAAAACAAATGGATTTGTTGATAAAAAAAAGAGGTTACTTTCACTGCCTGATATATTTAGAAAAAAATTTAAGAATTTTTTATTGATATAGGTACAAACATTTGAGGAAAGGGGGGGGGGCTTAAATCTCTCTCTCTCTCTCTCTCTCTCTCTCTCTCTCTCATTTGTCTGTTCAATAAAAACTATGAAATCATATAAGTTAAATATCAGGTTGTGAAAATTTAATCTATAACAAATAATATGGATGCCTTTTTGTATCATCATGTCCGAGTAGAATCACGGCCGGGGAATGTCTACAGATACATGTAGAAGTCTGCTCAATAAATCATCATAAAAAATAAAACTGACACATAAATAAATTATTGCATTAAAATTTTAAAATACTAGTGTATTTATGCAATACGTCCACATAACTTTGTAAAATATTTTAATTTTTTTCTCATTATTTTACACGGCATCGCCTTGACACGGAAATATGTGTATGGTTGTTACAACCGTTGTAATTCATTCTACAAGTCCGTAGTTTTCTCTTCTAAAATCCACATTTTATGTAATGGTTTTATATATCAAATAAGAATTAACATATTTATTTTTACAACTGAACTATTTAATCTTTTATACCTCAGCGTTCGGTAACAATTACATTGTTTTACAGCGATAAAAAATTGTGTTTAAAAAAGTTGATTTTAAACATCGTACATATGTCCAGAAAATATTGTAAAAAACATAAATTAATAATTTTACTTAATGTGCATGTATCGTCTTTCTTTGGACAATTTTCATTGACTTGTTTATTTATTTATTTTTTAACAACAGGCATTAGAATACAATAGAATGGTTTCAATGCAAGGAAAAGATCAGAGGCATTCCGAATAAATCGTTCATCTTGCGTTCACCGTTCGTTCACCGTTCACTTTGCGCTCGCGATTGCGCTCCGTTCGCGTTCTCCGTTCGATCACCGTTCACCGTCCACACATCGTTCACGAAGTTGCGTTCAGCGTTCACACATCGTTCACTCACCGTTTGCTCTGCATTCGTTCAGCGTTCGCTCACCGTTCAAGTGGGAAAGTAGAACGTTTCAGGGACTGTAACAATAACTTTTAGTAAAAGACATAATCTGCTACTAATGAAAACTACTGATGTCTTTACGTTCTTTATTCTTTATGCATTCAACTTTTTATTCCACGCAATTCCAAATGGAGACGTATCCGTGTAATCTTTCTCTGTACTTCAGTCAATTTGCCTACTATTAAAGGCTGGAGCGATAAATTATTTCACGCCAAACGTTACGAGTAAATCATTGCGCCTTTTCTTTTGAAAGTGTTTTCTTTTGAATGTGTGTGATAGCTTCAATACAATATAAAAATATGCTGATATAGCCTGATGTTTTACCTTTAGAATGTACATCTATGGAATTATACGTATCGAATATGGGCAAGTAACACTAAAGCATTTCATTTGCAATGTTTTCCTACATAATTTATTTTCTTGTTTACCTAAAAAGTGGAGCATTCCGTTTAGTTTACACATTTAATAAAAAGACTGGAACGTTTTGCAACAAGACCTACTGTAAAGTTCTCTAAATACTACGTGCACAAAATTTGTCTAAAAATAAGAGTAATTATTAGAGTTTGGATTTATCAATATTAATACAAATCATATATTTCGCATTTTAAAAAGAGCCTCTATTAAATCTACTCATATCAAAGAAAAATATTGAAAAACAAAAAAGCTGAAAATTCGACTTTTTTAGTTTGTTTCCGGTAGCGAAAAATAGGGGATTCCACATATATAAAAGTCATGTTCTACACTCTCCAACAGGTCTCCAGTTCATATCTTTAGCCTTTCTTTAGATCCCGCAATGACAAATTTTCATTTTAAAATCAGAAAAATGCCCATAACGTGGAACCGGAAGCGAATTTTTCCAAAACTTTTTTTCAAGTGTAACAATGGCATTTTACAGCGCATTATCACTGAAAGTTTGACGAAAAACAACTTAATGGTTCTCAAGATATGGTGTGCACAAAGTTTATCGAAAAAACAAAATCTATTTTTAAAACTACTTCCGATGGACATTTTTAAAAACAAATTTAATATTACATATTTCGATAAGCATTTATATTATCACTTCTAAAATCATAGAAAAATATTGAGAAACAAAAAAGTTGGAAAAAAAATGATTTTTTAATTCGCTTCCGGTAGCGACCGGAAGTAATGACGACGCACGAAAAGGAGATTCCGCATATCTTAAAGACATGCCCTATACTCTCTAACAAGTCTCCAGTTAATATCTTTTACCAATTTTGCAAAAAGTGGCGACAAAATTCCATTTTAAAATCAGAAAACTGTCCATAACTTGGAACCGGAAGCGAATTTTTCCAAACCTTTTTCAAGAGCTACAATGGTTTTTTATAGCGCATTATTCCTGAGAGTTTGACGAAAAACCACTGAATATTTCACAAGATATGGTGTGCACAAACTTTATCGAAAAAAATTTATTTCTAAAACTACTTCCGGTGGACATTTTTTTTAAACAAATATATATTGCATATTTTAAGCATCTCTATTAACCTTTCTAAAATCATAGAAAAATATTGAGAAACAAAAAAGTTTTAAAAAATTGATTTTTTAATTCGCTTCCGGTAGCGACCGGAAGTAATGACGACGCACGAAAAGGAGATTCCGCATATCTAAAAGACATGCCCTATACTCTCTAACAAGTCTCCAGTTAATATCCTTGACCATTTTTGTAAAAAAGGGGCGACAAAATTTCATTTTAAAATCAGAAAACTTGTCCATAACGTGGAACCGGAAGCGAATTATTCAAAAAATCTTCCAAATGTAACAATGGCATTTAATAGCGCATTATCCCTGAAAGTTTGATGAAAAACCACTGAATAGTTCTCGAGATATCGCGTGCACAAAATTTGTCTAAAAAATAAGAATAACTAGAAACTCATTGCGAGCAATGAGAGGTCTTCCGTCCGCTTCTGAAAATAAAAACGAAAATTCAAGCTGAAAAAGTGATAAAAGAAATTCAGACACTCTGGAGATTTAACCCTGATCGTCAGCGTGAAAATCCAACGTGCTGACCATTAACCATTCACCTTTTTGCATCACTTCCTGTCACGATCGGAAGTAACAGCGATAAGATTCAAATAAACTGATGACTGACTATCAGTCCTGAAAGTTTTAGACTTCAGTCGTTTACTGTTGCCGAGCAATATTGTGAGAACAAATTCTAATTTTGAGGACAGTTAACACGCGACTGGAATTGAATTTTATAAAAATCTCTGACTTTTCTCTAGACCTTTGCAGTATCTACTACATCCATAAAATCATTTCAAGTACTTTATCGATAAGCAATATTTATGAGAAAGTTAAATATCAAAATAACGTAGTTTATCTCCTAAAACCGGAAGTTGACGTTTTTGTTTCCGGTGGAATCTAACTTATTTCAAAACAGCGAAAGAGATGCAATAAAGCGATGTAAGTTTTTAAATTTTGAGAAGAAAAGTTAAAAATTTTTTTATCGCTTCCTGTGACAAGCGGAAGTGACAACTGACGCGTTTAACCCAAATGGTTTCGCCTACTCCTCAAGGTCCATTACTCATAAAAGTTTGGTATTTTAATCTTTAACCAGTTTTTGAGATCTTGCTCAGGTAACTTCTCATTTTGAGGACAGGCAAACACGCGATCGGAATTGAATTTTTGAAAGATATTAAAGGTTACTCTAGACATTCGCACTCTGAATAACATATTTAAAGTTCATGTCAAATACTTTATCTATAAAGAATATTTATTGGAAAGTAAAATACTCGAATTATTTAGTTTTTCTCTTATAACCGGAAGTTGTCGTTTTTGTTTCCGTGGGACCAACATCTTTCGAATCTGCGAAAGAGATGCAATAAAGTGATGCAATTCTTAATTTAAAAAAGAAAAGTTGATATTTGATTTCTTTGATCACTTCCTGTGACGACAGGAAGAGACGGCTGACGTTCTGTACCCAAATTGGTTTTGCCTACATCTTAAGGTCTGTTGCTCATATAAGTTTGGTCTCTTAATCTCTTACCGTTTCCGAGATCTTGCTCAGACAACTTCTCATTTTGAGGACAGAAAAACATGCCACCGGAAATGATTTTTTCAAAGATATTTGATGATACTCTAGACATCTGCAGACTGAATATCATATTTAAAACTCATTTCAAATTCTTTATCTCCAAAAGATATTAATGGGAAAGAAAAATACTCAAATTATGTAGTTTTTCTCTTATAACCGGAAGTTGACGTTTTTGTTTCCGGTGGGACCAACAAATTCGAAACTACAAAAGAGATGCAATAATGTGATTTAAGTATTGATTAAAAAAAAGAAAAGTTGAAATTTTACGATTTCTTTGATCACTTCCGTAGGGGACCGGAAGTGCCGACGACGAACGAAAAGTAGCCTCTCGGCTAGTATCTATCACGAACCGTAATCCCTGAAAGTTTGACATTGATATCTTTTTTCGTTCTTGGGATTTTTCGCGGACAAAATGTCATTTTGAAATCAGAAAATGGTCCGTACCTTGGCACCAGAAGTAAAGAACTGCGCACGCTAACTTTCGATTCCCGCCTACATTTTACACCCATTTAATTCAATACTTATGGCAATTTGACCGTAACATCCTTGTTGAATGCAAAGAACAGTTCAATGGTAATTGACTGATAATTTTAATGCCAGTGTTAAATAGTTAATTATTTATAATTCCAGCTCTTAAAATAAGGGGGGTAGACGATAATTTCCTTTGAAATCGGGCTTTAAAGAATCAACACATTTTAAAATATTCTTTGATATGAATAAATGTTCCTAAAATCTTTTCTTGTGTTTTACGCATGTAAATTTAAACATATATTATTAAAAAAAATACAATATTTTATTTGTAA
Source organism: Saccostrea echinata (assembly GCF_033153115.1). NCBI lineage: Eukaryota > Metazoa > Mollusca > Bivalvia > Ostreida > Ostreidae > Saccostrea > Saccostrea echinata. The sequence continues at coordinate 13,618,529 of NW_026889776.1, read as the reverse complement.
AACCCTTTGAAATTGGTGAAAAAATAAGAATTTTTGTAGTTTTTTGTCTGTAAACATATGTCCCCCCCCCCCCCCCCGTGAAACACAAAAAGCTTTGGTATGAATTTGTAAAAAGATAGTCCATATTACCTTTAAAAAGGAATTTTTGTTTCACCGGGGGGGGGGGGGATGTTTTTAAAATATTTTCCGTTTTCCGTTGATTTCTATAGTGAAAAACAAGTTTTACCCAAATTATGGAGTTATCTCTCTTTGTTTTCCAAAAGATATACATATGTAATGTTTTATGAAAATTTATATAAATATTTATTTAAATATGAAAAACCATCCAAATATGTTAACTTTTGAAAATCGACTTGGAGGTAGGCGGGAGAACAATGCTTTCGTTCGCAGTTCTTTCCAAATTTCCTCTCGAATATTATAAAATCATGCCACAACACATAATTCCTGAAATTTCATGTAAATCCATCCAATAGTAATTAAAGCTAAAAAGTGAGAAAGAAAATTCACACAGAATTGGGATTAAATCCAGATCGCCTGCTTTAAAATTCAATATGGAAACCACTACACGAGCGCAATTTTACCATCGGATTCCATCATCGATTTTTACTTTGTATCAATGCTTGAAGTAACAAGCGTCAAGGAGGATAAAACTTTTATTAGATATACGGAGGAGTAATGGAATGAGAGCTAGCTAGCCAAATTTTGTGCAAGCAGATTCAATTCGGAATTCGCTACTTGAGTTTAATTAGACAATAACTGTCAGCAGAAGAAATAATCTATTACTGATGAACTGATGACACTGATTACTTCTTTTATTCTTTATATATTCAACTTTTTTTCCCATGCGATTCCATATACATGTTTTTCATGTCCATGTTATCTTTTTCTGCTCTTCTGTATCAGACCATTTGTCTACTATGAAAGGGGGGGGGGGTGTTACAATACATTATTTCGCGCCAAACGTCACGAGCAAATCTTCGCGCTTTTCTTTAAAATGTATGTTCTATTGAATGGTTTCAATCATCATATATATTATTGTGTGTACCGTACAAATTACTAATTTTATTGCATTTGGACGTCAGAGTATTTATGTTTTCAAAGACAGATCATCCATTTCCAAAATCTGCCATATCCAATAATTCCTGTACATTTTATTGATCCTTATGCTAGTTTCGTTCAACAAGACGTTCGACTGTCTCCGTAAACTCCGACCAGCTCGTCGGAGTTTACGAAGACGGCCGCCATTTTGACCCCGCTTCAAATTTTAAAATGCAAATATCTAGAGTTTGTATTTATCAATTTTAAAACAAATTATATATTAAGCATTTTTAGAAGTGTCTTTATAAACCCTAATAATATGAAAGAAAAATATTGAAAAACAAAAAAGTTGGAAAAATCCATTTTTGAAATTCGCTTCTGGTGGTTACCGGAAGCATCGACGACGAACAAAAAAATCGTCAGAACATCTGCAAGTCATGCTCTATCATCTTTGACATGTCTCCAGTTCATATCTTTAGCCGTTTTAGAGGAGATAGGAAGACAAAAATCCAATTCAAAATCAGAAAATTGGCCATTACATGGAACCGAAAGGGAATTTTTGAATTTTCTCCTCAAATGCACAAAGTTCATAATAATGTTTATTATCCCTGAAAAAATCACTTAAAACTACTGAATAGTTTTTGAGAAAACGCGTGCACAAAATATGGGAGGAAAAATAAGAATAACAATAATAAGAAACAGTAGAATAAGGTCTTCCGTGAAGACAGAAGACCTTAATAAGAAACAGTAGAATCACTATAAGGTCTTCCGTGAAGACGTAAGACCTTAATAATAATAATAGAAAACAGAAGGAAAACAATAAGATCTTCCGAAGGAAGTCGAAAGACCTTAATAACAAGGGATGGGCTGCTTGAGAAAACGTTAACACTGTTCCCTTATGAAAATGTATTAAAGGACTGTAGCTCGATTCATCGATATTGTGAGCATGCCGAATTTTTTGAAAATAGCTTTGTTGTAAGCTTAAAAGATCGGGTTCGGATTTTAACATTTCTGACTGAATATCCTGAAATAAATACGAAATATTTAAGTACGCATTTCTTTGGGTTAAATTAAATATGTGTAGCACAAATTAAACTCCCAACATGCATTTTTAGAAGGGAAGCACGACAATGAAAGCGAGAATTGTTTTTTTATATACCGAAAATCGCTATTTCTGGAAACTGATTAATTCTAAATAAAAATCAATAAATTCCAAATGTAAAAGAAAGAGAGAATGCTTGGTATTAAAATCTCGTATCATATCAGGAAAATCGAATGCTACTAACGACATCTGAAGAAATAGCCGATAAAAGGTTTAGATAATTTCTTCGTTCACGTGCACTTTAATTTCAAACACAACAGAACTTGTAGTTTTTGCCGTGAAAATTCATGACTTCTATTAACTTATTAGACTCACCGTAAAACTCTCAAGAAAGTTTCTCTGAGGTCTATACTACATTTGTACCAAATATGGTGTCAATCCAAGGTCTGGTTTGAATATTACAGAAATATTCTACGTTGTTGTTGATGTGATTTTTTTAAGAAGGGGGGGGGGGTGATTATTTATTTTAGGCCTCTTTTAAACTAAGAATTGTAACTACTTTCACATCTTTAAGCCTGATTGTGACCTTTTGGTTCAAGGTCAAAGGTCCAGGTAAGATTTAAATAAACATTTCTGTGTGGGTTGAATTAAATGTAACTAGTATAAATTAAATTTCAGACATGCATTTCTGGAAGAAAAGGGTGTCAATGATAGCCTTTAAATTTATTTAATAGGAAAAATCGCTATTTTCGAGATTCATTCGAAAAATATTAATTCTAAATAAAATTGAAATAAATTCCACATACTAAAGAAAGCAAGAATGCTTGATATCAAAATATCATATCATATCAAGAGAATCGAATGCGATTAACAACAACTGAAGAAATAGCCGATAAAAGCTTTAATTCATTTTTATGTTCATCAGCACCTAAATTGCAGGTAGAAAAAATATGTAGTATTTGTCGAAAAGATTCCTAATTTCGTTATACTTTGGAGATTCAATGTAAAACTTTCACAAAACTTTCTTTAAAGTCTCTTTTGTAGTATCCTGGAATTTTATGTCCATCCGAGACGTTGTATGAGTCTCAGAGAAATATTCTACGTTGCTATTGGTTTGATTTTTTTTTTTTTTCATATTGGTTTAACACCCCCTCCCACCCTGCCCTTTTCATATTTTCTGAAATATTCTATATTCTTTTCATTACCCCTTGGTCAAGGTGAAAGGTCAAGGTCAACGGTCGAAACCATTTTAAAAGTTTGGATAGGTCATATCTTTGCAATAAATGCATACATCAGTATATTTCAGACCTAAATAGAAGTCAAAGAAGACACACTATAAACCCTGTAAATTCTAGAGAAAAATATTGATAAACAAAAAACTTGAAAAATTGAACTTTTTGAATTCGTTTCCGTTTGCGACCGGAAGTAGAAACGACGAAAAATAAAGGTCGATCAGCATATCTGTATGTGAATTCTCTAACATATCCGTGAGTTTCACTTTCATATCTTTAGCCGTTCTCGAGAAAATTTGGAGAAAAAATTCCATTTAAAAAATACAAATTTCCCCAAAAATCGCGAACGGAAGTGAGTTTTAAAAAAGTGAGAGACACCCCTAGAAATATTTTCATGATGCATCTTCCCTGAAAAAATCTTTAGAATTGAACCACGCACAGCTGAGATATCGCCTGTACTATGAAAAGTGGAATAATAATAATAATAGAAAAAAGAAGGAAAACAATAAGGTCTTCCGAAGGAAGTCGGAAGACCTTAATAAGAAACAGCAGAATCACTATAAGGTCTTCCGTGAAGACAGAAGACCTTAATAATAAGAAGAAACAATAGAATCACTATAAGGTCTTCCGTGGAGACGGAAGACCTTAATAACAAGAAGGTCTTCCGCTGAAGACGAAAGACCTTAATATGTTCCCAAACTTCGATTGGGGAACATAATAAAGAATATTTTACTGTCATTGCATGATACATTAAATAAAATAAATTTGAGAATGTTTGTTTGATATAGGTACATGCATTGGGGGAGGGAGGCTAGGACGGACTCTCTCTCTCTCTCTAGGTATAATTTGTTTATACAAAACTATGACAAAATATTACTTAAAACATCAATTTCTGAAAGAACAAGGTACTTAATGTATTATTTGGCCTACTTTCAGAGGTTGATTTTTTTCCTTAATACTCTCTTATGTATCTTCCCTAACAAAAAAAATACTATAGTAAACTATAGTTAACTATAGTTTATTATAGATAACTGTAGTATCAAAGTTAAAACTTTGGAACTTTGATTTACTATAGTAAAAGCTTTGGAACTTTGATTTACTATAGTGAAAACTTTGGAACTTAGATTTACTTTGGTAAAAACTTCGGAACTTTGATTTACTATAGTAAAAACTTTGAAACTTTGATTTTCTATAGTAAAAAAATTTTGATACTTTGATTTTCTATAGTAAAAAACTTTGATACTTTGATTTACTATAGTAAAACCCGTGAAATTATGTTTTTTTTTTATTCCCATTCTTGAACTTTTATGATATTCATAAAAGCTTCAGAGAACTTTTTATAAATGGGGCCCCTCCCCTAAAAACATTAATGTACAAGAAATGAATTTTAATATAAGGTTGTCTCTTGCGCCGATAGATAAGCAACATTTATTTAAATGTATTTAATTTAATGCAGATATAGTGTCAGTTTTTTTTAATGGAGAAAGGAAAATAATATACTATTAAAAAAATTTCCGTCATTTATAACCAAGCAACATTTATTTAAATGTATTTAATTTAATGCAGATATAGTGTAAGTTTTTTTTAATGGAGAAAGGAAAATAATATACTATTAAATAAAATTTGCGTCATTTAAAACCAAAATACCTACTCCATCAATTTCAGTAAACATGTATTTTTTTCAATTTATAAATATAAATATTGCATTTCAATTAACTAATTTGTAAATTGAAATTAAGATGTACAACAACTCCCAGCCCCCACAAAACCCAACCTCCACCCCCATAAAAAACGGCAAAATAAGCAACAAATTATAAAAATACTTTAATAAGTTAATAAACTATTTTGAAACCTTTGAAACTTTGATTAACTATAGTAAAAACTTTGAAACTTTTATTTACCATAGTGAAAACTTTGGAACTTTGATTTACTATAGTAAAAACTTTGGAACTTTGATTTACCATAGTGAAAACTTTGGAATTTTGATTTACTATAGTAAAAACTTTGGAACTTTGATTTACCATAGTGAAAACTTTGGAACTTTGATTTACTATAGTAAAAACTTTGGAACTTTGATTTACTATAGTGAAAACTTTGATCTACTATAGTAAAACTTTGGAACTATGATTAACTATAGTAAAAACTACGGAAGCCCAATAGTGCAAACCAAAAAAAAAAAAATTAAAAAAAAAACGAAATTATCAAATAAAGAAAACGAAATTATTAAATGAATAAAACGAAATTATTAAATAAAGAAAACGAAATTATTGAATAAAAAACTGAAACTAAAATACGGAATTTATAGATGTGCATGGTAAGGGCCTGAACCCATGAATCATTCCATAAAGCGCACGTGTTATAAAGCATCACTAAGGATTATATAGACCTGATTTTGTTTCGACATTAAAACAAGTGTGGGGGAAATGAAAAAAAAAAACTTAGATAAATGTCAAATTGACAAACATAGAAAAACATTATGTGCCCACAGCCTATAATTCGCATTTTTGAAGTAAATGATTCATAACTGTTCAATTTTGTTTACGGGAATTTGATGCTGTGTCGCATCCCACAACGTGAAAGTTTGAGCCTGTTAGTCTTGACGTAGCGAGGATGGCTGTTTCTGCTTATTAATGACATTCCAAAAGAGCTCATGAATCGCTGAAAGGTCAAGACCTTGCGCATCGTATTGCTGAATTCCCCCCGAATTAAACCTAGCGCCCTATCTGTGTACCCATAAATCTTTGGTTGTTGAAACAATAAAGAGAATGGTTTGAATACTTTGTGAGATTTGTTATGCAAGTGTGTGCATTGTTTGTTCACAACTATCACTGACTTATAAATACAGATTGAGAATTTGTCATTCAGAATATGTGAGAACTAATAGTTAGTGCATCACCCCTAATTATGCTTTGATAAAATGACCAAGAAATTAGAAGTGTTTTAATAAAGTAAGCAATCATCAAAATCTACTCATTGTAACCACCTTGACTTGCTTAATTTTTGCATTTGCTCTCTTTAAACAATTTTTTATAATGTCAATGAAACCCGCAAAATCCGATCGGTAACGTGTCATTTTACAGCATTTTTGTAACGTGCGATAATTGAAAAATGATGTACATCTTCGCTAGCCAAGGGTTTTCGGTCCGCACTGCTCCCCATTTATGGCTAGCGAAGATGAATGATGTATAGCCATGGGAATTTCCTAAATGTTATAAAGTTCAGCAGTTGTAAACAACGGAATCTTAACAGACGTGTATATCTTAAATTTTGTGCACTTTATTAGCATAATCTCTTTAGTGTTTCAGATTCATTGTATGCTGATAATTAGCCCTTCTGAGGTGAGGGTTTAAGAAAGCTAATGTTAACGTAAACTTGTCATCACTAGCCAATTCATCAGACTGGTCAAAGTTCACATTAATCATGTTAATGTAAGAACATAGATCTAAGCATATTGGATAACCAAAGGTAAAATTCTCCCCTAGTCATGTATTGTGATTGTCTACCCCAGGTTATGTTATCGATACGAAAAGAGCTGAGTGTAAATGCAAATAAGACACTTGTTTTATATCGAAACAAAATCAGGTCATACAAGTAGAACGGAATGATTCATGGGTTCAAGCCCTTACCATGCACATCTATAAATTCCGTATTTTAGTTTTGGTTTTTTTTTTTAATAATTTCGTTTTCTTTATTTAATAATTTCGTTTTCTTTATTTAATAATTTCGTTTTCTTTATTTATTTTTGGTTTGCACTATTGGGCTTCAGTAAAAAACTTTGATTTACTACAGTAAAAACTTTGATTAACTATAGTAAACTATAGTTAACTATAGCTTATTATAGTATTTTTTTGTTAGGGTTAGTATAGTCTACTTATGTACCAAGTTATATTGAATTAAACCAAAACTGCGGGAGGAGTAACATTTTGAAAAATTGTTTACAGATGGACAGAGAGACAGACAGACGGACGGACACCTTGCTATTGCCTAAGCCCTTTTGGTCTCTGACCAGTAGAGGTAAAACTTCCCATCTATTCAACGAATTTCAAAGCCATACACTCTCTAAATTAATGAAAAAAATCCAACTTTCTGAGAGGTAAATTGTTGAAATTGATCTATTTTTCAACAGATCGAGGAAACTATTTTCTGTGACGTCAGAATAAATTTACATGCTAAATGAGGCACCCAACGTGACTGGCAAACCGACCAATCAGCTAAATGAGTTGCATTATGGGTTACTACAAAAAATACTACATGTACGTTTCGAAAAGGTGAGTTTTTGAAATCGCTCTCGGAAGGACATGATACATTTTTGCAAGCATTTTACACACTTAATATAATATGTACATCATTATCTACAAGTTCCATTCTCACATTTACATACAAATGATTTACAACGGTAAAATTTGGGTTTTCTCCACTCCATTGTATAAGTTCGTTTGTTGACAATAGCCTGGCAGTTTTTCCTGTGCTGTACTATCAGTCAGTATGAATTTCACGTGACTATTCCCTGGTCCAAAACAAATCGACTCTGAGGTGTACTCACGTATTGTCATTGTTTACTACGTATAAAACTTCGATATATATGCTACTCAATACACGTTCTATGATCAATGTACATGAGAATTAAAATACCGTACAGCAATAGCCTTATTTTTTTTTATAACTGCATTCACTTTAATTTCTAGTAAACAAATAACGAAGTAACAACGAATAACACCAGTAGCATGGCAAATTTACGAATATCAAGTTATAAAAACTGGGTTCTTATTTACCTGTTAAGACTTTGTGAGCGGTATTTCAACGAACTATTTAACACGGAAAACTGACTTTGTTAATGTGAGCATGGAAAATCTTAATTAGTACCTATTCTTCTTGTTTTTCACAAAAACATTAAAAATAATTATTAGTTGACTTTCCCGCAGTCATTTGAAATCGCGTCCTAAATTTGCCTGACCCACATGTTTGTAGTAAAATATAAACATGTAGTAGACCATCATGCTTTTCGGTTCATTCTTTGGAATGGACGATTGCTCGCTGTAAGCACCTCTGTGCGCAATGACAACAATATCCATATATGGCAGATTCCTTGAGCTGTTCAACTTTGTCCTCTGTTGAAAAAAAAAAACAAAATTTTTCAGGGACAGTTTAATATTTAAAAAATACAGATGGAAAGAACAACACACGACATTCTATATCTTCTAAAATTTAAATACAGCTTTATTTTTCCAAATAAAATTCAGTTTTCATTCTTCTTTTAAAAATGTAATTTCCCTTGTTGCCTTTATGAAAAAATTAGAATGATTCATGATGTTAAAAATGTTATAGATCTTGTCAGAAAAACTTTCCATTTCAAATTGATAAATTCAACCAAAATGTACCTTTGTGTATTGAAATTTTCATCTTTTACATAACGGCTCAAATGTTTGTTTGTGCATTGTTTATCGTCCCTCTCGATATTCACTCATATGGAGAAGCCACGGCTCAAATTAGATAAATTGTTAAAAAAAAAAAACATTTAGGACATAAAATTTTATTGTACTGTTGGGATAGTTTATAGTTATTCCTTTGACATAGCTTGATGTCAGGTATTGCCAGCTCTACCAGTTTTATCATGCCTACTTTCTCTGACACCAGTTAGGTGTATATTCTTCTCCTAATGTCTTTGGAATTCCTCTTTGAGTGAAAATTTCAAAGATAGACAACCTTTTTTTCAATCTCCCAATGATACATTTCAAGTGTAATTTCAGAATTATCACATTGAAGTCCTCCTTAAAATTGTAAATACATTGCAGGCCCGTAGGAAGCAATTTCAGTTGGGGGGGGGGGGGCACAACCATACATTTTCAGTTGGGGGGGGGGGAGGGGAGGCACTATCAACTACCAAAAATTCCTTGACAAGCGAAAGAAAAAGGTCATCAGACGTTATTATTGAGGGGGCACAAGTATACAGTAGCTACTTTTTCTATAGTATTCTATATATCGGCAAAATTATTGGGGGGGGGGGGGGCACGCATTGAAAATTAATTTCCCTTATACAGTTATTGACTTCGGATCAGTTGACCCATAATTAACTAGGTCCGTATAATCACGAGTAGACCGAATTGAAAAGTCAATAACCGTTTTATAAAATAATCAGGAATTTTACATCATTTTCACACTTAAGTTATTGTCCATTGAACACTCATATTATGTTTTGTAGCAAGATATCATAATTATATTTCAGTAAATATTTAACAAGATGGAAAATACTAGTAATATTATAAGACAATGAATACTCAACCATTGACTATATGATTGTTTCACGATTACTGCGGTACCTGCTATTTCGGAGGGCAGAATGATATAGTTTTGTGAAACAATTGTTTAATGTACGTCATTCAATTATCTATCAAGAGAATCTTCGCCAAGCGTTATTAATTTGCCCTGCAAAAGAGAAGGGCCGCAGTTATCGTGAAAGGGATAATAAAGAAGAAGCTTAGACGCTTCGGTACTGGCGTCTGCATGATTTATGTTACAACGACACATGCTTTACAACGCGCAATTTGAATGGTTAATAAAATTGTTAGCAAATCAGTTAATCAAGACAGAAAATCAGAATAAACCTCCCCGACTTTCATTTTGAGATTTACCTCAGAAAAGAGCGTCTGGGCCAATCAGAGCATCAAAATTCCTGATTGTTCAATAAAATGTAATACAACATCACAATGTATGTAAGTACATTCGCTCACATATATAAAATAAAAAAAGTATTGAACCTTCGCTCACATATATAAAATAAAAAAAGTATTAAACCTTGTGGATGATTGATTTCGCGTCCCATTTGATAATGTTTCACTCATATAGAGACATTACCATATACCGGTTAAGGGCTTCAAATTTAGACAGAAACTCGACACTCAGGGCCATTGGGCAGTGGGGGGTTCTATCGTGCCAACATTTAACGTGATACGGGACCTCCGATTTTAAGGTCTTTTCCGAATGACCCGCGAGTTTCAATTCTCAGATGGGGCGCTTCGAAGAAACAGTAACTATCCGTGTTTGCTTCTTAGGTTTGCGGAGCGGCGAATGAGAATAGAATCCGGTCCTCCCGACTACGAAGCGAACGCGCTACCACTAGGCTACCGTGACCGGTTAAACCAAATGACCGACAAGTCAAGCGAGAGAGTTGGCACTTTCTTTTTAATGGAAGCTTTCATCTTCATTAATACTTTATTGTCTGATTTCCCAGACTTACATGTGCCTTGTTCTTGACATCAGTGATTATGTCCTACAATAAAAGAAACTACAAAAGGTTTTAAAGGATAATTGAATGCCCAAGTAAATAATCTTTATAGCAGATATTTGTTTGATAAACAAAATATAGCGGTCGCAGTGGTATAGAAACGTTTGCTCTAGAGTCGCGGCGAAAGGAGTTGATCCTTATATCGGGGGTTCGAATCCCACTTCGGGCCGTGGAGACCGGTCCTTCGGATGAGACCGTATAAACCAAGGTGTTGGCACAAAAAGATCCCTCACTGCTGAAGGGCCGTAAGTGCCGAGTACAGGTCTAAATTTGCAGTCCTCCACCGGGCAATTGGAGGCATTTCAAGATGAGTGAAGAATTCTCCAATAAAACAATGTGTATAGTGAGGGTTGATTAATTCTTTAAAAAAAAATTTTATGCACAGAAATTTTGCTAAAATGACTTAATTTATCACTTTCTACTGAGAACCAGACAGTTCTCGGAATTTTGTAATAAAGGCAAGATGTTAATTTTATAAATCCAGTAAACAAAACGAATTGTGGACAGGGCAAAAACAACCCTGGAAAAACTAAAGGTTGGATAAGGTGCCTAGGAGGAGTAAACTTCCCCTGTTGACCGGTCACCCCGTAAGCCCTATATGATCAGATAGACGGTACTCCTTAGGCAAATTTAGTTTTAGTGCAATGATCTAACAAATGGTATGGAACACGTCAGACAAAATACAACCCAAAGTAAGGTTTTTTAGATTTACAAACAAGGTCCTTATAACGACTTTAAAAGTCGCAAAAAGCTTCTTTTAAAGGGGGTTGTTGAAAAAATGGTCTTTGTAACGTGATCATGTACGAAAGCTCGAAAAAAAAAGACTGATAAAAGTGGTATTGGGAAAACATATATAAGCAACTTAAGGAGACAATAAGGGTTTGAACCAAAGCCTCATCAAAGTCTATATTGTATATATATACATCTGGTTGCAGTCAGGTTGAATAATTTTGTAGGAAACAGTTTGTAATGCAAATTAGTGCTTTTCAGCTGCTAATAATCAATACCAGTTTTTACATTCAATATGTAATTTACTTACAAAGTGTGCTGAAAGTTTTGGCATTTATAGTAAGAAAGCAAAGACGATGATATCAACGGGTTAAAGTTATGAGTTTATTTTGACTTCACAAATGTTTTAAGCCGAACAAGTGCAAGGAAATAAGGAAAAATTATACTTTATACTTTCAGATTTAAAAGTAAACGTTGCTCCATTAATTAACTTATATAATGCCATTTAAAGAGGCTTCACTTATACATTCACCACAGCTGTTCGTGTAATGACACAATGAATGTCCAAAATTTACAATTCAATGTTTAAATACTCATCATTCGTAAAAAAAAAAATGATCAATTAAGTAATAACTCTGCATTCTTAACAAACGTTTCATTTCTTCCTGTCTGTTGACGATAATTTAAAGTGAATGTGCAGAGCTGGTCCTTGAAATAGGTAGTTTTTGATGCTGTTCATAGCAGAAAAATAGTTCTAGGTCACTTATCCCATTTCTTACTCACCTTGTGAACTTTCTCTGGGATGCCTAACAAATCAGATAAAAACCACGAAAATTTGTAATTTTACAGTAATCTATTTGAATATTTTTTGTACATTCCATTCTCAAAAATTAATGTATTTTAATCACTTATATTTTTGGATGTAAAAGTTAAGATGTATCTATATACTACATAGGAGGAAACTTTGACAATGTTGAAATGTTGACGAATTTAACGTCAAGGTTTCCATTCCTGAACTTTCACAATGCTTTTAAAAAGTACTGTTTAATACTAGTTGTTGGTCAACATTTCAGCTCACAATTTTTGTAATATACCAAAATTGTCAAACTTCTTACCCTTCAATATAACTACTTTTACAGTACATTAGATTGCAAAGCATATCGTATAAATTTTGAGGTTAATTTACATTATATTTTTTCTAATTTCAACACTTTGAAGCACAAAGGTGCTCTAAATTTCTCACTGACAATTTTTATAGTTTTTTCCCGACATCAGCTCTTCCAAAGATCTGTTTGAATATTTACGGGTACCAATTGTGTCCCGTTATTACCAGATTTTTTTTTTTTAGTTATACGAAACTGATTTTTTCCAAAACCCTTCAATTTGAAATGTACATATATTGACAAAGTTTTATCAAATATCAATATTAATTTCAATTCCTATGTTGAATTTGATATATCCCATTCAACTTAAAATAAAAGATATCACATAGCCTGAAACATCTCTTTCATAAGTGGATGTTGTACTAGAGAAAGGCATTGATAAAAAAACTCACAACTTAACTTTATGATAAACGTGAAACGTGATAAACGTGAAGTCTTAAACTATTTCTACTTGATGTCTTCAGCTTTTCTAACGTCACCTTCCCTTATTAGGGCCCCGCTCTGCGGGCGCCCTATAGTGATCAGTCTGTCCGTCCGTCCGTCTGTCCGTCCGTCCGAGATCTCTTGTCCGGAGCATATCTTCTCTCTCCTTGGCCCAATCTGGCTCATACTTCACCCACAGAGTGTCTTTGGGTGAAGGGTGTGCAGTGACCTTGAACCATGTTTCTAGGTCTAAGGTCAAGGTCATAACAGAATTATATGAAAAATCCTTGTCCGGAGCATATCTTCTCTCCTCTTGGTCCAATGTGACTCATACTTCACTCACAGAGTGCCACTGGTCAATGGATGTGCAGTGACCTTGAACGAAGTTTCTAGGTCAAGGGTCAAGGTCAAAAATAGCCTCTCTGTTTAAATTCTTGTCCGGAGCATATCTTTTCTCTCTCCTTGGCCCAATCTGGCTCATACTTCACCCACAGAGTGTCTTTGGGTAAAGGGTGTGCAGTGACCTTGAACCATGTTTCTAGGTCTAAGGTCAAGGTCATAACAGAATTATATGAAAAATCCTTGTCCGGAGCATATCTTCTCTCCTCTTGGTCCAGTGTGACTCATACTTCACTCACAGAGTGCCACTGGTCAATGGATGTGCAGTGACCTTGAACAAAGTTTCTAGGTCAAGGGTCAAGGTCAAAAATAGCCTCTCTGGTTAAATTCTTGTTCGGAGCATATTTTCTCTCTCCTTGGCCCAATCTGGCTCATACTTCACCCACAGAGTGTCTTTGGGTAAAGGGCATGCAGTGACCTTGAACCATGTTTCTAGGTCTAAGGTCAAGGTCATAGAAGAATTATATATGTGAAAAATCCTTGTCCAGAGCATATCTTCTCTCCTCTTGGTCCAGTGTGGCGCATACTTCACTCACAGTGTGCCACTGGTCAATGGATGTGCAGTGACCTTGAACGAAGTTTCTAGGTCAAGGGTCAATGTCAAAAATAGCCTCTCTGTTTAAAATCTTTGTTCGGTGCATGGTTTCTTTCTCTTATTAGTCTAGTCAGCCTCAAACTTTACCAATTGACGTAGGGTACAGAACATTTGTGAAATTCCTTCCATATTTTGATACATATGCAACAGTTTTCATAGAGGATATGCAACATTTGTGATTTTTGTGCTGCTTTTTGATAGAGGGTATGGAGCACTCGTGATTTTCATGCCATTTTTTATTATAACAGGGTTGACATAGAAGCCCTTTAGACTCAAACAACACATCCCTTAATAGTACACAAGTGTTCCTCTTCAAAATAAACCCTTTTCAGCTCCTTTACTTTTTCATGTTCCTTGCTGAAAGCGGGGCCCTTTGAGATGGCCACCATCTCAATGATATCTAGTTTACGTATGAAAATACCATAATCACTTGCAAAAGGGGGGGGGTATGTCTCGAGCTGGTTCGATATGCAAGAGCATGCTCTATGTACGATCAATATTTAAAATGAGACAGGCTACTTGAAAATAAGTTGATGATACAAGGAAAGTTGATATTACACGGATATCAACAATCTCGTCTAGATTCAACATTTCGCAAATTCTATGGTCGACACATTGACCTTATTTACAAATACAATCTGTTGTTAGGTGTAGGTTGAAAACTGATTGGCATCTTTCATGCGAATTGTTATGCAATTATTTTCACACTGAATTATTGTCTATGGATTCAACCTTTTACCTAATCATGACAAAGACCGATCGAGAGGGGATGCTCACTCCTCCATGGTACCTGATCCAAATTCTGTTCTAAGAGGTCCATTTCTGCTCTGCTCATTATTTGTTTTGTTAAATAGGACTTTGAGCTAGCATGATTACTATTCATCGTCATCATCACATTTCGTTGAAAAAAAGTCAACTGCCGGTACGTGGGTGTCTGTAAATGCGTCGGTGTTCAAGAGCCAAACTCTTTTTGCAATATTTATTGATTTTGCTTTGGGGGGTGGGGTGGGGTGGGGTGGGGGTATCTAAAGGGAATAAATGCTCTGCACTTGAACAATTTACGCTTTAAGGGGGTTGTTAAAGGAAGAAATGCTCTGTACTTGAATGATTTTACCTTTATAAGAGCTAATGCGATAGTAAGATGCCCGTCGTCTGACTGTAAATATTTTTTTTTTTCTAATTGCTATACTCCACCTCAAGTGTGGACCGGATTTCAGTATTACTTGGAACACGAGTCGATTACATTAACACACATGTTTTGGGGTTTTTACTTTCGATGAATGGTGTTGCCAGGATTACTTAAATTAGAAACTTTTGTTAAATTATTTAAAAACACTAATTATACAGTTCTGATCTGATATCAATAAAACTTTTTACACAAGTTTATTAAACTAAAATACATACTTCTCTTTATCGTTTTGCAATTTCGATTAAAGGTGCTCCCATATTTACTTTTTTGTGAATGTCTACAAAAAAGCTACTGCTGCTACAGATTTGGTCTGATTTCAGTTAAACTTTTTAACACAAATAAACTTGACCAAGAAATATTACACTAATATATACATGTACCGTGGTATAATGCTGAATATAGGGTTTTTAATTTCCATAAACAGTGGTGCCATGGTTCCTAGAAAACGAAATCTTTTGTTAAATTCTTTCAAATCTCAGAATTTGCAGAAAATAGCTCGTAATTATTAAATTATCGTTCTATGGATCTTGTTTAGACTTTGCATTATATTTAGTGGACGGTTCAAGATTCTTGACTTACGATTTCTAATAAACAGGGAAAAAAGATTCTCTTTTAAAGAAATTAATGAGCATTTGTCCTAAACATACTTGGTAACGAGATAAAAGTACGCAGTGGATGATGATATTTATCAATGCTTTGAATACGTATTTTTAGGTTACTTGTGTAGCAAAGCACTAGGAAATTTTTTTTTCAAAGTGCGTAAAAATTGGGACAAAATCGACGCACTTTGAAAATTCTATACTAAGATTTTAATATTAGACAGCATTATTTTGTTATATCTCTTTAAAAAAACAACTGATGGATTGATTGATCTACCCTCATCGAGAAGGAGGAGACGACAGGTAGAAGGTCCCTTAGCCCAAGTCTATATCTTTCCTACCCAAATATATGCATTTACATAATTGGTATGGCATTGATATATTTTCTCTCAATAATTTGAGTTAACGTATAATAGATAAAAAGTTTAGATAAGCTTTCCTGAAAAAAAAATAATAATAAAAAATAACGCACCCTATTATATTAAAGAAAATAGGCTCAGAGACCATATCGCTGATCTAACCAATAGTAGCCAACTGACTATAATTTACCCAAAAACAGCATTCTAAAATCAAATACAAATAAAAAAAAATAACTAAACAAGAGGCCCAAGGTCCTTAACGGTCACCTGAGTATAATACAACAATTTAGAAGTTAAATACACTGACAGATGAAGCTTTGTTGCCCTAAACCAAGAGAAGTAGGAAGATCAGGATCAACAAAATAATTAGTCTAGTATTCATTATCAACTCATAACTTAAGTTCTAATCTGTCCCCCACTTAATATTATCACCATGCAGACTATTAACAAACTATTAGTGCTTCTGTACTATTTTTAAACCCACTTTAAGACCTCTAGCATTGACCTCTCTTATGGTCTTTGAAGAACTTTTAATAAGATAAGTTATTTTTGTCTCGTTTTTATTTATCTATTACTTACAGGTCTACCTGATTATTAAAACTAAGAAAGTACTTTTTGAATTATACAATAAACATTCTTGCATAATTATCTTATTCTATTAACCTTTCAAAAACATTATTTACAGTGATTACTGATCAAAGATGAATGGAAAAGGGGAATAACTTCTCTCAGTAGAATACAAATTAATAGAGCCCTGCCCAGGACCAGAATGCTTAGACGAATTGTCCAGATGTTCAAAAATCTGGTAGAAATACGCTTACTTATATCATTTAAACTTTTACTCAGTTTGCTTTCGATATGCCCAGAAGCAGAGAAGAATTTCACCGGTACAATGCATTTTCACTACAGATTTAACAAAGCCTTACCCTAACACCAGAACCCAAGACCAAAGGTCAAGAAATTTACAAATTTGGAAGAGTTACCCTCATCATCATAACTATGGACTTCAAAGAATTAACACTTTTCCACTATATTATCAAAAGCCCCCCCCCTTCCTCGTTATGCCAGAACCCCTGACCCTAGGACCACAAGATTTAAAAATTCTGTTCGAAGCTCCCATCTTCATCATAGCTAAGCTATTTATTTATCAGCTCAACACTAGGGAGCATACAGGATTAGTTAATGATTAATTAATAGAATTAATGCATTTTCACTATATAATCAATAGAGCCCCCCTGCCCCCCTCCTCAAGAACCCCAAAAACTGAGGCCATGTATTGAAAAATTTTGGAAGAAGCATGCTTGCCTATCATAATCATGCACTTAGTTTGTTTAAATAATCTCCAGTAGCAAAGAAGAAGATTTTCATAGAATCAATGCATTTTCACTATATAATCAATAGAGCCCCGCCCTTACACCAGAACCCCTAACCCCGGGGCCATGAAATTCACAATTTGGAAGAGGCACTCTTGCTCATCATAACTATGTACTTAGTTACCTTATTTAATACCCAGGAGCAGAGAAGAAGATTTTCAAAGAAATAATGCACTTTCACTATATGATTTATATAGCCCCACCCTGGGGCCAGAACCCCTGACCCTGGGGCCATGAATTTCACAATTTTGAAAGAGGCACTCTTCCTCATCATAACTATGTACTTAGTTACTTTATTTAATACCAAGGAGCAGAGAAGAAGATTTTCAAAGAATTAATGCATTTTCACTATATAATCAATAGAGCCCCGCCCTAACACCAGAACCCCTGACCCTGGGGCCATGGATTTCACAATTTTGGAAGAAGCTCTCTTGCTCATCATAACTATGTACTTAGTTACTTAATTTAATACCCAGGAGCAGAGAAGAAGATTTTCAAAGAAATAATGCACTTTCACTATATGATCTATATAGCCCCACCCTGGGGCCAGAACCCCTGACCCTGGGGCCATGGATTTCACAATTTGGAAGAGGCACTCTTCCTCATCATAACTATGTACTTAGTTACTTTATTTAAAACCCAGGAGCAGAGAAGAAGATTTTCAAAGAATAAATGTATTTTCACTATATAATCTATAGAGCCCCGCCCTAACACCAGAACCCCTTACCCTGGGGCCATGAAATTCACAATTTTGGAAGAGGCACTCTTGCTCTTCATAACTATGTACTTAATTACCTTATTTAATACCCAGGAGCAGAGAAGAAGATTTTCAAAGAAATAATGCACTTTCACTATATGATCAATATAGCCCCATCCTGGGGCCAGAACCCCTGACCCTGGGGCCATGAATTTCACAATTTTGGTAGAGGGCTCAATGCTTATTACAATGATGCCAACAGTTTGACTGCTTGATGTCCAGGAGTAAAGAAGAAGATTTTTAAAGATTGCATTATTTTTGGTGGTTTTAACCCCACCCCTCAGGCCCCAGGAGGGCAGGGACCATGAAATTCACAATTTTTGTTCCCCTTCACCCATAGATGCTATATGCCAAATTTGGTTGAAATTGGTTAAGCGGTTTCAGAGAAGAAGCTAAAAATGTTCAAATGTTAACGCACGACGCACGCCGACGTACGAGAACGGATAGCAATAGGTCACCTGAGTGACTCAGGTGACCTAAAAAGGCCATCATGTTGTGCGGGAATAAACAATAAACTCGTTTTAAAGGAATTTCACAGAAATTTCTATTTTTTGTAACCATGGCAACACCGTTCATTGAAATCAAAAACCGATGCACTAAATTATATATCTTAGTGTAGTCTACTTGTGTGTCAAGTTATACTGAAATCGGAGCAAAACTGTAGGAAGAGTAGCATTTTAAAGAAATTTCACAGAAATTTCTATTTTAAGTAACCATGGCAACACCGTTCATTGAAATCGAAAACCGATGCACTAAGTTATGTATCTTAGTGTAGTCTACTTGTGTACCAAGTTATATTGAAATCAGACCAAAACTGTAGGAGGAGTAGCGTTTTGAAAAATTGTTTACAGACAGAAGGACAGACAGACAGACGGACACCTTACCATCGCATAAGTGCTTTTGGTCTCTGACCAGTAGAGCTAAAAATCTTCTTTACTCTTGGCTTTAAGCATCATGGTTGTAATTAGCATTGACCCCTGTACCAAAATTGTAAAATTCATGGCCCCAGGATCAGGGTTGTGGAGGAAGGGAGTGACACTAATGATCAAAAAGTAAAAATGCAAATATTTTTTTACAAAATCTTCTCCTTCCCCAGTTTATTTAGCAGATAAATTAGATGCGTGGTTATGATAAGCATTGGTTCCCCTTCCAAAATTGTGAAGTTTGAGGCACCGGGGTGAGAGCTTCTAGTGGGTGGTAGTGTGTGTGTGTGGGGGGGGGGGGTTACAACTTTATCCTCTGCTCCCGGGTATTTAGCAAATAAATTAAGAGCATGGTTATGATAAGCAAGGGTGCTTCTTCCAAACTTGTGAAATCTGTGGCCCCAAGATCAGGGTTGTGGAGGTAGAGAGTGGCTTTATTGATCATAAAGTTTGTTTGTTTGTTGTTTAACGTCCCTCTCGAGAATTTTTCACTCATTTGGAGACGCCACCACTTGCCGGTGGAGGGCTACAAATTTTGATTTATACTCAGCACTTTGGGCCATTGAGCAGCGAGGGATCTTTTTCGTGCCAGCACCTTTTGCGACACGGGACCTCGGTTTATACGGTCTCATCCAAAGGACCGGTCTCCACGTCCAGCAGTGGGATTCGATCCCGCGACGTAAGGATCAACTCCGTACGCTCTAACCACGCCACGCGGGCGACCTAATGATCATAAAGTAAAAATACAAAAAATTCTTTCCAAAATTTTCTCCTTCACCCGGTTTATTTAGCAGATAAATTAGGTGCGTGGTTATGATAAGCATGGGTGCTTCTTACTATTTTGCCAAGTACTGGTATAATTCGTATTTGCTTATAGCTATTTACTTAATATCATAAAATATTGAAATATTTTGGATGTTTGCAAATGCGCTATATTGTAGGCCATTTGGTATACTAAGTGCGCTATACCTCTTTTTAAAAATGTGACAAAAATACCTTATCTTTGTGCATTAAATGTTCTTCAAATACAAAGAGAAGTCAATGTGAGAGGAAATGAGATAGGAAAAGAAGTTTATGTAAAAGCAAGATCATATTAAGAGAAATCTTCGTCATGAAGAATGGGCGGAGAAGAGCGGAGCCAATTCTTCATGAAGATTTCTCTTAGTATGATCTAAATGACTTAGAACAGAACCCCAGCCAATCAAATCAATAATTCAAAAATAATATTCTCCAATGATTGTGTCATAATAGTGTCATGCCTGAATTGACTGCTCATTCTATATATAAATACGTATCGAACACAAACACACAGTATGGAACACGCGCAGTTTCAAAATGGACCTCCAAACCATTTAGGTTAGAATGGACTTAAATGAAGTTGTTCTTGATTTACTGGGAGACTGGGATGGTGAGGATATTGAAGCTACTGAGGCAATGAATATCCTTGTACCAAGAATCTTTTTTTTTCTATATAATTGTGGTTAAATGGCAAGACCATAGACAGCAGGAGTGGACATCGCCGTAACGCCACATTAAAGTTCCGTCAGGAACATTTGCCTTACTGAAGGAAATTAGCAACACTCTCATTTCTTCTGTGCACCCCCCTCCCCCAAAATGAAAATCATGCTTTAAATCAATTTTTAGAGACAGCGCTGATATACACGACGACGATTGTATTTTTCTGGATATATGTTGAAAAAAAAGGCGACAAAACATTAAAGTGGAAATTACAAAAAAAAATAAGTGAATTCCAAGACCCGAAAAAAATTTAAATATAATTTTGAAACAATACATGTACCTTGCATTATTTTTTTTTCTTTTTGCGCGAGAAAGAACGGTCCATATAACTGTTAAGTGAACCAATCAAATACCATTCAATATTTCAGAAATAGAACTATTGCTCACCATGAAGAATTGATTCTTCATGAGAATTGGAAACATTTGATTGGCTGAATAAGTGGGTTATGTTCTGAGACCGCCTCTCTCAATTATTCATTATTACCCCTATAGACTGCTCACCGAGGCTTTTGAAAAGTTCAAAAATTACAAGGGGCAAGTCAGCGTACAATGTAGTAAAAGAACTGTACTGTGCAGAAAGATGTTTAGAAGTACAAATTTTTAAAGATTGTTCTGACGATGCAATGTACTCAAAGTCTGAAGAAAACACCAGGGCTTTTGTCCATTTTGTTGAGGATGAAGATAAACTCATTTTTTTCAATCCAGATATATATGATCATAGCAAACAATGTGTTTGAAGTCAAATATCGCGACGTCTGTAAAGAGGACCTTTACAATGTCAAAATTGTACAGGATGGTCTTAAGGAGGGGAATGAATACATAAAGGTTAGGCACATTGAGCCTCACCAGAGTGGCACAAAAGGCTCCAATATGATACAGAAGATCATGGTGAGGATTTTTACCATATTTTGCCCATTATATTCTTTAGTGGTGGATAAAGAAACACTTTTGAAAAGATGTTTGTGGAAAAGTACTTATATTTTTAGCAAAAAAGCAAAAACAAACACTATTTTGGACCTAAGTTTGTACTTGGAGTATATATATAGCTGTGTCTCTAAACATTTTTTTCAGTTGCACTTATATTTTTAGCAAAAAAACAAACCACATACAAACAAACACTGTTTTGGACCTAAGTTTGTATTAGGAGTATATATATAGCTGTGTCTCTAAACAATCTTTTTCAGTTGCACCCAAGAAAACACATTATATTAAACAGGAAAAATCAGATCATACGATTTAAAATGTAAAATGAGTACCATTGAAACCCTCACATAACTATAAGATGCCCAAGGACCACCGGTTTTATTGGAGTCATCTTGACACTGCTGTTCTTCAGGACAATTTTAAGAAAAACTTTTTATTCCTTGAAAAATTTCTTATCACATGTAATTGCACAATCCAAATACAACTGGACCACGACTTATCCAATATTCCACACTTCTAAGGGATTCAGAATATCAGAAGGATGAAGTATTTTTGTTGGATAAACATTTTCCTTTATATAAGCGAACTTTGTGAAATTAAAATTTAAATCTGAAAAACTAAATAAATTTAATGAGTGAAATAGGTGTGGAAAAACTACAATCAATCAATCTTTGGGGGCTGGGGAGATCTATTTTGTCCATCGACCTACTGAAAATTAGAAAGTGAAGATAAGGAAAAGTGATCAATTTATAAATACACTTAAGAAAACGAATTGTGATCTGGTCAAAAACAAGGACCCCCCTGAAAACACCAGAGATTAGATCAGGTGCCTATGAGGAGTAAGTTTCCCATATCGACAGGTCACTTTCTGTTAAATCAGTATATATGTAATGACCTTACATAAAATATGACCTACATAATTCGGGGGCAATGTATCTAGGGCTTTAAATCAAGATTGGCATAAACATTTTTGACAAAGTAAAAGAAAATGGACGACCATTCGTTATTTTGCAAACTAGTGGTGCTTAGTGAGTAAATGAGATCATAATCAGACTGCAAAAGGCATTTCATTGCAAGTCGACATTGGAATGAAATTACACAAATTGTTAATTGAAATTGTAGATAAGACAGTGATTCAGAGCTGTCTGCAAAAAGTCGGAAGCTCGGCATCAAGAGTAGTTTGTTTTAGACGGTTTGTATTAGTTTGAAAGGAACAATGGTTTGTAGTTTGAAAAGAAGAATGGTTTGAGAAACAGAAACATTGATACAGCATTAGAATGACTTAGCAATAATGCCTTAGGAGTACTTATGCCTTAACTATAAATTTTGCATACTTATATACATTGTTCCTAATATAGTTTAATTTGATAAGTGAATTGATCTCTCTACGAGGTTAATTTTATAAATCTCTACTATGAAGTTAAACGTTTCTTATATCAATAGACGATAACTGCGGTACTCCTCTTTTGCAGTGCAAATTGATGTAGTTTGGTGAAAATGACAGCAATTGTTTAAAAAACGTCATTTTATTAACTACCAACAAAAACTTCGTTTTTTATTTGCCCTGCAAAAAAACAATATATCGCAGTTATCTAGATTGAATTTCTATCGTTAAGATGATATTGTCCTAAGGACCCGGTTTGACGATATAATACGTTCTGTTTATGGCAAGGTAGCAAAATAAACATTTTATAACTCCAACTTAATGCAATCCAGAGAGTTTGGAATGTCAACATGACGTGTAAATTCAAAGTCAGAAAAAAAAACGTTGAGAAAATGAAATGTCTTTATATGGATTACGTTTAGGTTAATAAACATATACATTCTCATTTTTTTTTTATTAATTTGGTAGTTATTTTCAATACAACTCCTTTTGTATTTTTCAAAATAATTTCGGGGCGATTTGCTCCGATTCTGCTACATTGTAACTCTATGGAGCGTATTCTAACTGTGGTGAGGCCACCATTAAGAAAAATGTTTGTCTGCCGTCTCCCGACTCAGGGTACAAAATTGGGTCGGTTGATGGTTGGGAAAATTTTTTCCAAGAAAATTTCAACATAATTGTTGACGGGATGAGAAAATTCAGGAAGGAAAAGATAAGATATTGTTTCCTTGAGGTTAAAAAGTAGTTTTGAGTTGGGCGATTTTTAGCCAGTCGATCGGGAGAGGGCAACCATTTTTAGAGATGGCCTGAGAGTCTTTTCCTGACACACAGTTGGATTATTCTAACCGTACAAACGTCGTGAAAAGGCTAATAGGTTTCCTAACAGTTCAATAAATAAAGGACTTTTAATCAAAGTCAGAACTCCTCTTAAAACAGGCAATATAGTTTTAATTTCCAGCTTTATTTTATTTCTCTTTAATTTCTGTGTACGAGCACAAACAAGGGAGTGTCGAAAACTACAATGACATCTGTCATAAAGTATGATGGAGGACGAAAATGAATATTGATGAAAGTTTCACATTACTAGTTTTTGTTTGACGTCTGGTACGTTGTGTAATTTACAATAGTGTAGAAATCTTATATTTATCCGTGTACCGGTAATATGTGAATATGAAATTAAACCCTTGGGTTATGTTGCATTACCAAAATAAATCTCGGAATGAAAACTAAAAATTCATAAATAATTACCGAATGGTTGAGATGCATTTTAAAATCGAAAAAAGAAAAGGAAAATAACACATAAGAATACATAGGATTTTCTTCTCAAATACGTGTTCATAGTTTAAATTTTTCAAATAATCTAACCTTTTCCCATTGACAAACTTAATTTAAATTTACAGAAAATAATCATAAAAATAAAGGTTGTAACTAGCTGATTCGTAGAATTTTTAAGTAATTTTGTTGACTTTCACCGGAAAATTATAAGAAGTAGTAAAACGAGTCGATTGCATCAATTGTGAATTTTTAAAAAAAAATCTCAAATCTATCAATCCCCTCCGCTCCTCTCGCACGTAACACATTGGTTTACATTAAAAGGTCTCGTTCTAGAGACACAAATTAACGACGTTGGATCCTGATATTTAAAGTCTTAAACTTTTTTTGTCAAGTATATTTTTAGCTTCTACACACATAGCTTAATTAAAAATCAAAACAAAAAATGGGGGTCAATATGCTTCTTTTGGCGCTACAGTACATTTAAAATGACCTTTTTGCACTGAATTTGTGTCTTAATCAAAAATAACATCTTCGACGTTTTCCCTCTAATATTTTTTATCCAAATAAATCATGAGACGAAGTATGTTATTATTCTCTCTTAAAAAAGACACATTAAAATTGTGACAAGGAAAAATTTTCAAATTGCTTCGCATAATCAATTATTTGACCTTTCTGCACTCACAAAATGTCAATTTTCGGGCATTAAAAATTTATCAAGCAAGAAAAATATTTTAAAATCTTAAACTTTTGCTGAATTTAAGTAGATTGATCAGAGTTATCTTATATATTCAGAAAAGAAAATCAAAAGTGGAGGTCTATGATGATATTTTTTAGATATTACTAAAAAACTGTTAATTTTATGATAAAATTGGCTAAATTTTTTCCTGGAGTTTCAGAATATATTTTCTATATTTGTCACAATATGATGATAGAATTCACAAAAACTGATTTAATTAATATTTTAGAACCAGCATTAAACATTTCAATGCACAAAATAGCTCTGTGTGCAACCAGCATGGAAAAATAGGAATCTAAACTTAACAGTACTGTATATATTTCAAAAGGGAAAAAAATGATCATTTTCTTCTAAAAAATCTTCCGCCACAAAATATAGTTCCTAGCTTAATCCTATTTGAATTGACTTTAATCGCGTTTTTTTCATTGGATATAGTATAATTTGCATTGTAGAATCCAGATTTAATGTTACAACTTAAAAATAATGCAGAATTTTAGAAATAAAGCTCCAGACCAAAATCTGCTCAAAAGCTCGGGATCGAACGTCCTTAAAGGAGATATCGTAAATCCCGTAACGGAATAGTTGCTGGTACATGTACATAAAAGATTCCTTTTATTTCAGGCCATCTTTAAACAAAAATGTTTGCTTGCCCTCTCCCGACTCAGGATAAAAAAAGAGTTGGGTAGGTAGGTACGGGGACATTTTTTTAAATTCAAAAACACTTGCGAATATGAAGTTAAAATAGTTAAAAATGGGATGAGAATACTTCTAAATGAATTTAAACAAAAATGTTTCTTGAAGGTTTTGAGTCGGTCGGGAAAGGGCAGACAAACATTTTTTTAAAGATTGCCACAATTGCTGTTTTTTTTCTTTCCTAATACAGTTCCGAATATATTCGAATCACTTCTGTGTAATATAACTCAACTGCAAATGTTATATTACCATCAAGCATGTCTATACAGTACTTGGCTAGTTGATGGAACTGAAGCTTGTAGGTTCCATGTTCCATCGTACCAAGGCATGCAACATTTAGCAAATTTTACTGCAGGGCCTTAATCGCCATCTTGCTAAATCATGTGATAATTTGAAGGGAGGAGCCTAAATTTCATAATAAATACGTGTCATACACAAAGTTTAAGTTTAATCCATACTTCTAAAAGGCTGCTGTAAAATGCATTGGTTCATCATCATCTGCATGGTAGGAACTACAAGTTAATTGATTTTCAAAACATTATCTCATATGAAATAAATATTAAAGTTTCTAATATTTAAGCATGAGTATGTTTTCCCATGCCAAGAAACATAATATGCTTAATGTAAAATCCAACTTTCCCAAATTAAATTTATTTTATTTCCTGAGTTCCCAGGCTCATTGGTGTATGGCTGCAAATTTGATGCCAAGTATCAGTGTTGTTAAAGGTAGGTTATAATTCACAGAACTCTAAGCCTTTCTGAAATTAAAAGAATCACTTCACTTTATGATGGAAAGGGTTTGATGAATTTTGTTCAGTCAAACAAGTTGATAGGTCTGCAGTTTTAATTTACAAATACTTACATTGTCATTATTATAAAGCCATCCCCACCTTTCTTAAAATTCGCGCTCTAGTTGTACTTATGTCTAAGAACTTTTGATCAAGTTTTATACCTCCCCCCCCCCCCCAAAAAATGTAAAAGTTAATCTTGAAACATTTCCTTCTTATTTACGAAGTTCTTTTTTCCCCTACATTTCATGTACAGACGCTGAAACGTGTTACCAACCAAAAAAAGCGTTTGACTTTCGTGCGCTTTTCGTTTCGTACAGTGTTTCCTGTAAGCTTCAAAGCGTTTCGTGCAAACCGTGTAGCGAGCGTGCAAAAAGCGTGTACATGGAAACGTGCGACTTTCGTCTAAGAACCGTGTGAGAAACGTGTGACTTTCGTGCAAGAATCGTTTGAGAAACGTGTAGGATTCATTCGGAAGTCATTTTACTTTAAACATGGCCATCTAGGGTCAGAATGTCAAATTTTGTTCTTTGTTACCAATATTATTCGGATATGTTTAAAGAGTGAAAA
Source organism: Saccostrea echinata (assembly GCF_033153115.1). NCBI lineage: Eukaryota > Metazoa > Mollusca > Bivalvia > Ostreida > Ostreidae > Saccostrea > Saccostrea echinata. Next base: position 13,591,538 of record NW_026889776.1, on the reverse strand, counting down.
TAAGAAACAAAATATATGGGAACGACAAAATAAAATTACGCGGTAATCTCTAAGGTATTTATGTGTTTTTCTTTTTGTTCAATTTAATTAATAATGTACAGCAATCTTTAGGACGCTGAGTTCACTACAATATCAAAGCGATCCTAGCCTTTTATTTTTTTTTTCAAAGGAAGTAATTAATATTCAACTTTTTTTCAATAAAAAAATTCATCATGACCCCGCTCCTTATATTACCTGACTGTGATAAATAATTTTGAAACGATGTGTTATTTATAGTCTTTTTATACAAAAATTGGCTGATTTATAATTGTCAAATATATGAGTTATAGTTTATATAAATTGACGAACGCAGGGTTAGATATATCCGGGGGTGGGGTTACGGAAAACGCAAACTTTCAGTTCCAAAGCCATTTAGTGTTTAATAGCATAATTTTCTTTGTTTAGGGGGTGGGCCGGATGCACTTCTTAAAATATTATAGAATCTTCTTTTACCTTCAACTTCCTTCTTAAGATCAAGGTCATTTACAACAGCGACCACGGACTCCGTGTTCATCGAGCTGAAAACTTGCTCTGCTATTATCTCTTGTCAATGATGGCTAAAATGATACCCGAAAATAAAGATCGAGTTTTAACTTGTTAGATTAAATAAATTAAACAAATAATACCCGTGGATTTTATTTTTGATCAATCCGAATTCCCGTAAACAGTGAAATAATTTGTCAGTCAATTCATGAATATCAAATTAAAAAAAAAAGTATAAAAATGAAATATAAATAATTATTTATTAATTATTTTATAAATGACGCAGTTTAAAGTGTTTTTTTTTTTTGGGGGGGGGATGTTTTAGTTTTCATGAAATGTACTTGGACATGTACATTGTATGTATTAACTGCCGTGACTATTAATTGCATAAAATTTCCTATCTTTGACTCATTTAAATAGATAGACAGTTGTACAATGCCATATATCCGGGATGTGCATGATACTTGGAATTCGATTTTGATTATTTATAGGGAAAATACCATATGTTAAACTAAGTCAGTTTTATGCTAAGGGGACGACCATTTGATTCTGAGGGGAGGGGGGGGCAGGTTTTGGATTAGAAAATGTCCCCGAAATGTTGAAAATAAAATATGAATCCTCGGCTGTCTCCTACAAAATGAAACTGGGTGTAGTTATTTATGCAAAATTGGTAAGTTAGAAAGCAATCATGTTTTTGGCCAAAATTTCTGTCGTATTCTTCGTCAGTGAGACTGTATCAGGAAATTTGATACTCGCAATTCGCGAATTGATATTCGATCTGAAACACATGTATTGCTGTAAAAAACGATATAGCAATAGAATCCCCGAGTTATGACATAATCGTGTTTTTCTATGAAAAGAAAATATAAAGAATTAATATTGAGCCTAAAGCAAATGGGATGACCATACCGATACTTTGTGCAGTCACAGTTAATCTCGGCAATATCGATTTTGAAGTACTGAGTACATTACGGTCCGTGATTAGTTTTAAAATCCATCCATCATTTAATATTTTATAATCCACCCATCATTTAATATTTTGTATATATATATATATATATATATATATATATATATATATATATATATATATATATATATATATATATATATATATATATATTTATATGTAATAAAACTTTTTAAATTATGTTCTTTACAACAACAAAAAAAACTGTAAATATAATACACATTGGAAAAAATAAAAAAGGTTTGTGTTTCGATGATAGGTATTAATCTTTGATATAAGTAAAACAAATTGACGGGGAAGATACTTACTAATGTGTATTATGTATTAAATTTTACTAAATTGAAAAATGTCGATTTTTTTCATATATACAATATATCAACTTGGTAGAATTCTTATTCTCTAGACATTTCATAGGAATACATGTATTTCCATGTGTTAAAGTCCTTACTTTTTTGGATACATGTAATAAAATATGAGAATAACATACAGTATTCAAGCTCATGGTCCATTTAAGGTTTTGTCAAAGGTCAAGACGTCCAAAAAATTATTTTTACAATAGCTCCAAAACTATGTGAGGTATAAAAAAAACTTTTAAAGTTTATAAATATATCATTGACTAACAGATAGAAAGTATCACTTAAAAACATATCTTTAAAGAAAAATATTTTTTGAGAAAAAAATTTCAAAAAAATTGCTTAAAATGCACCTGCTTAATTCTGTACTTTTAGTGAAAACCATCATTGCAGAAATAATAAATGCTTACCAATGAAGGGTAAGTTGGACGTGAATGGTCTCGGAAAAGCTGTTATTGAATGCATGACATGTATAAAGGCAAGACCCCTATAAAATCCGCCATTTGCAATGTACTTTCGGTTTCAAATCTTAACATTTGGACAAAATAAACAGGGAAAACAACTTTCCAGAGGCTATCAAAGTCCAACTTGCCCTTCACTGATAAACATATATTGTTTCTGCAATGATGTCTTTCACTAAAAGTACGGAATTAATTAGGTGAATTTTAAAAAAATATATGCATTTTTTTTTTAAAGAATTTTTTTCGATAAATATTTTTTTAAGTATTTGCTATCAAGTGATACTTTCTATCTGTTAATCAATGATATATTTTAACTTTATAAACCACATAGTCTTGGAGCTATTGTAAAAATAAATTTTTGGACATGTTGACCTTTGGCAAAACCTTAAACAATACAAATAGGGAGCAGAGCAAACAAGGACCTCCTAAAATATCAGAGGCGGAATCAGTCGCCATGGAGGAGTAAGCATCCACTGTCGACGGTACCACCCGCCGTGTGCTCGATCTTTGTCATGATCGGGTAAACGGAAAAATCCGTAGAAAGAACGAGAGCACTTTAGATTGGCATGCGGCAGGAATATGGGCGCACTTGAAAAGTGAAAATTTCATTGATCTGTCACATGAAATTTTAGCATTCTTTTTGTGTATCGGGTTCCTGTGAAATAGGAAAGGGAAATATTTTCCTGATATTGTGTTTTGATTTGCTAAATAACAACTTGAAAATTTGCTAGATGAATCATTTTGTAAATCAATGTTACATTTTTAAACATTTGCTATCTCTGGGTCATCTCTCCATGATTTTGCAACGTTATTTGTGTGCATTTTAATTCAAAGAAACAAACAAACATTTGTAAAAAAAAAAAAAAATGGAAAGAAGACCCAGAGACCATAAAAATTAATTATTAAATAACTTTTTCGAAAAAAGAAATCCAATTTGTAAATGCGGTGCTTCATTGTCGTTTTAAAATCCATATCGTGTGTGTAGCGAAGATAGAACTGTAGTATGCGTTACCCGTCCAGTGCAATGGAATCGATAATATTTTGCTTTGATCTTTTTACTGAGCGTAAATATTTTTTTAAAGCAAACAATCAAATCTTTTATCAGTTTAATTTTATGTACTTTTTTTAATTTTAAAATTGATAAATTCTGGTTCTGATGCACCGAGAGCGAAACCAATTGTTCCAACCTACTAGTACTAATACAAATGTACTTGTAATTGCATTTAACTATACCCTTATTATTTTATAGGTGTTTATTATTTATGTGAAGCATTACTGTGTTATATACAGTGTAGTAATTATTAAGATAAGCGGACTAAAATTTAACAATATGACAAGATATTTCAAACTAAATGTAATATTCTCCTATGTGCGTAACTTTGGAAAGTCTGTCCAGCTGTGGTCAGTCAACCAAATGGTGGACATTTAAACTTTAAATGTTTCGTACAGATTATTCTGCAGATAACACGCTAAATACGCCCATCTTCTTTCAGTGTGTAAATTATGGCCTAACAATTAGTATGAAAGGGTCAGTCAGCATTTTACTTAGTGATAGATTGTACTTGCTGATAAGGTCATTGTATCGACCAAAGAACTTGCGAAATGATGATTTCACGCGAGACTGTTGATACCCTTGTTTCATCAATTTGTTGGTTAATAGCTTGCCTCGTTTTAAAAATTGATCGTACATGGAGCATGCTCTTGGATATTGAATCAACTGGAAGATATAAACCCTATATGCAGATGATAAGGGAATACTGCTACATACGTATGGGGAGTTGACAATAGAAAAGTTGAAGTCATCACGTTTATCATAAAGTTTTGTTGAAAGGTCACTATGAACTTCTTTTTCTAGTAAAAATATCCAAATATGAGACAGATGTGTCTGACTCTGGTGTCTTTTTATTTGAAGTTCACTTGGATATAACGAATCGACCTATGAATGAAAGTAACTATTGTTACCTGATACATGTAATACGTCGTCGATATATCTTAATGTCGAGTTGAAGGGCACAGCAAGAGTTTTCTTCTTCTCATGTAGAAGTTTTTTAATTAACTCTGCTCTATATGAATACAAAACATAGGTCTGCTAATAACGGGGCGCAATTGGTACCCATGGAAATTCCAACAGATTGTTGGAAGACCTGATCTCCAAAAACTGCATAGATATTGTCAATCTGAAACAATCATCTTTTTAATATGAAGTTCAGAGTATTTGTGTGTACAGTCAGAATATGTTTTAAAATAATTTTGCAAATGACCAAGTGGCGTAATCTTCCACATAATTCATAATGTTTATGAAAATATGATACCAGTTGCAAGACCCAGGTTCCCTAAATTTTGACCGTTTAATAATAAGTGATTAAAGATCATCATTATTAACTTTATTAATTAACATTTCCAGTGATGACGTGTCCAGCAAGACTATAGTTGTAGGGTGAAGAATTACATGAACATGTTGGAGGATTATGCTTCCGGTGTTCGATATCTCGGCACTCTAAATGTGTAAACGTCGTTTGTACACAAGATTATGTATAGTTCTTGTTAGAGTTGTTATTAAACCATTTACGAGTATTTTTAAAAAATGAAGCGATTATTTCAGAAACTTTCAATCACAAAAAATAAGTAACACACACACAAGGGGGGGGGGCAGGGGGGGGGGAGAAAAAACGAGAGACGGGACGGGGGTGGGGTATGATAGTGTTGTGCATGTGAATATAAACAGACGCTGTCAAATAATTAGAATTGAAACTAAGACAAGGAACCTAAACTGAATATGGTGTTTAAAAGCCATATGATACTATACAGGATGTGTAGCTTATACAAGTTCACTTGTCAAGGAAAGTTGAATTAATGGCCGCGTTGGACTCTTGTGTGTGAAAGAAAAACTAGGTTGTAGATAAATGAATTCATTAAAACAACTTTCCTGGATATGAAAGATGAATTCATTCTCACTCTCACTCTGCCTTCTTTTCTTCTTTCGTAGGGCCCTCGCTTCGTGATCGAGGGGCCCGGGTTCGATTCTCGTTCGCCGCGCCGAGTCAAACCTAAGACGTAGACATTGTTAGTGACTGTGCCTTCGCCAAGCGCCCGGCACTAGAAGTGAAAGTCACGGGTCTTTTGGATGAGACCTTAAAAACCAAGGTCCCGTGTCACGGTAGGCTTTGGCACGATAAAGAACCCTCACTGCTCAATGGCCCTGAGTGCCGAGTATAGGTCTAAATTTGAAGCCCTTCACCGGCGTACGGTGACGTCTCTGTATGAGTGAAAATTTCTCGAATAGGACGTTAAACAACATTCAATCTATCAATCAATCTTTCTCTCTTTCGCTCGTAGCGGTCACGGTAGCATAGTAGTAGGGCGTTCGATTTGTGATCGGGAGGGCCGCGTCACTTGTCGGCAAATACAATCTATCATTAAGTCGAATGCTGACTTACGTTTTTTCATACTAATTTACACACTGCATTGTCAACGGATTTTTCCGTTTTTTCCCGATCATAAAAAGGAGCACAAAGCAGGTGTGACCGGTCGGCAGGGGATGTTCACTCCTCCATGGCACCTGATCCCACCTCTGATGTTTTTGGAGGTCCGTTTTTGCTCTGCTCCCAATCTGTATTGTTTAAATTGACGTTGAGCTTAAATATTGTTCGTTATCTCCATATTGCATATCACCTATGACATAAACATAGGTAGTGCCTGTTCCTTCGCAAAGCGCCCGGCACTAGAAGTGAAATTCATGGATCTCTCGGATGAGACCTAAAAAAATCGAGGTCCCGAGTCACAGTAGGCGTTGGCACGATAAAGAACCCTCACTGCACAATGACCCTGAGTGTCGAGTATAGATCTAAATTTGAAGCCCTTCACCGGCATACGGTGACATCTCTATCTGAGTGAAAATTCTCGAATGGGACGTAAAAGAACACACAATCAATCAATTTCTTTCGCTCGCTTTTATTCCTCTTTCTAATCGAGTGTCAAACGATGAAAATGATCAAATAACACTGACTGATAAAGCTTGCAATTATGCAATGAAATTGTGAAAAAGAAATAGCACCTCTTTGAAGATGGTATAATTATACAAGGTTTTAGTAACGTTATGAATTATCTTAAAATTCCACTCCAAAAATGACATGATAGATTGTAAACATTGCACAGCTTTGACCAACGACGGAACTTTACTGAGATAAGCAACGTTGGTCAAAGTTCATATTCACAATGAAGTAATTTTGATTGACTGTGCTGTCGCTATCTTGCATAAAGAATCAAAAAAAAAAAAAAAAAAAAGAAAAAAAAAAAAAAAAAAACCAATTTCGGTCTTATTTTATCAGCTCAGATGAACTTGTTGTTCTCGTATGTAACTCTATATTTTCAGGTCTATGTCTCCTATGACCTTTAAGAAAAATAAAGGCAGCTAAACGGGTAGTTTAAAAAGCAAACAACTAGGCTTTATACTTTATAAATGAATGTGTTGATAAAATAAAATACTTATCTGCTTTGATCTATTTTCAGTAAGCGGAGAGCCATTAAGAACATATTGGGAAGGAACCGACCGACTGCTATCAGGTTTGCAAAGTTGTAAAACAGTGTATTTGATCAAATCAAGTTCTAGCCCCAAAGCCAAATCTGGAAGGAACTAAATAAATTTACACATGATAATTTGACATTTCTTTAAGTAAGTGAGACCTTTCCCAACTTCTTCGAAGCTCACGCTCTAGTTGTATTTTATATGGCTGTGTCTGAGAAATGGCAGAAAAGGTTCTTTATTTAATCCATGAAGTGTACAGCGGTATTTATATGTATCATTTTATCTGGAAAGAAATATGCAAGCTTACTTGTACTTAGGTACTAATTATTTTGAAAATTGTAAATACTTCATCAAACATGAGGCCCAAGGGTCTTAACGGTCACCTGAGATAATACAACAATTTAGAGGATCCATAGAGAATAAAACAAACTGATAAATGAAGCTTTGTTGCCCAAAAGCAAGAGAAATATGATAATCAGGATCAATAATTAGTCTAGTATTCATTAACAACTTATAACTTAAGTTCTAATCTGTCCCTCATTTATCACTATCACCATGCAGACTATTTACAAACTATTAGTGCTTCTGTACTATTTTTAACCCCATATTATAACCTCTCACATTGGCCTTCCTTGATCTTTGAAGAACATTTAATAAGATGTTATTTTTGTCTCTTTTTTATTTATCTATTATCTACAAGTCTACCTGATCATCAAAACTATGAAAGTATTTTTTGTAATATACAGTAAGAATGCTTGCATAATTCTCTTTTTCTATTAAACTTTCAAATATATAAATTACAGTAATTAAATATCAAAAGTGATTGGCAAAGGGGAAAAACTTCTCTCAGTAGAATACAAACTAGTTCTAATTGTAACGGAGACCGTTACAGATGCACCCCAAACGCTCCCCAACTCCCTTTTTTGGTGCTTCATTCTCTATAAGCTTTATTGAAATAGGCAAAATCTGTATTCAATTTTGATAATAAAAAAACGTAGGAAACAATTCCACCTATCTATATTCTAAATATTCTTAACGGTATTGCCATGATTTCTAAAAATAGAGATTTCTGTGAAATACTTCAAAATGCTACTCCTCCTACAGTTTTGGTCTGATTTCAGCATAACTTGGCACACAAGTAGACTATACTGAGATACATATTTTTTTTTATCGGTTTCTGATTTCAATAAACGGTGTTGCCATGGTTTCAAAAAGTAGAAATTTCTCTGAAATATATTCAAATTGCTACTCCTCCTACAGGTTTGGTCTGATTTCAATATAACATTGCACACAAGTAGACTACACTAAGATACATAATTCCGTTTATCGGTTTTTGATTTCGCTGAACGGTGTTGCCACGGTTGATAAGAATAGAAATTTCTGTGAAATACTTTCAAAATGCTTCTCCTCCTACAGTTTTGGATCCGATTTCAATATAAATTGGCACAGAAGAAGATTAAACTGAGCGACATAATTCTATATATCCATTTTTTGATTTTGGTGAAGTGTTGCAATGGTTACAAAAAAATTAAGATTTCTTTGATATACTTTCAAAACATTACTTCGCCTACAGCTTAGTCTGATTTTAATATAATGTGGCATGGAAGTAAACTACACGGAGATACATAATTGTCTGTATTGTTTTTTGATGAATGATGTTGTCATGGTAACTAAAATTGAAATTTCTCTAAAATTCTTTTAAAAGGCTACTCCTTCTCGGTTCTAGTCAGATTGCAATTTATCTTGCAACAAAAAGAGAGTAAAACAAGGATTATTATTTATTTAATGTTGTTGCAAAGTTTCACGTCCAGGTGCTACTTTTTCTTTTGTTATAAGTACAAACCAGTAGAGCTACTGTCTCGATAGAGACTTCTGGTTTGTTTCGAGGTAATTCGAAAAGGGGTTTTGTTCATCTTAATATTAAGATCATAAAAAAACATAAAGGGATTAAACCCAACGACAATGAACTTTGATTACATTATTATCACTACTCCGACGAAACTTAAACCTTAGAGATATGGAACCTTAACCAATGTCTTAAACTAATTTAGAGGACGCTTTTGAATTACAGAAAAATTAATCGTGGAGACATGGTACTAATTGTATTGGAGTCTTCAACCTTCGACCTTAAAAGTTAGGGAAAGGTCATGTCATTCAAAAAACAAGAAATTCAGCTCTTTTAATATCTCTTGTCTTTTTTACATATATAAATTATTTCAATGCATCGTAATTAAGCCCTTCTCATTATAATTTAAACTTTACTCCTTTGACCCTTAAGTCTAACCCGTTTGAAAGATATTCAACCTTTTAAAATGAACCTGGCTATCTCTACTCATCCAAGACGGTATACTCACTGATGTCTTCAGTTTCTCATGTCAAAACATCAATGTATGTAGCGTGAAAGAACCTGCACCCCTTATGAGATTAATTGTCCTTTTTATGTTTTTCGCTTATCGTTGAACCTTAAAACTTATTTAGGGATAGTTAAAGAAACATGGGACCAACTACAATGCAATCTTTGACCTTGATTTTTTCAAAGCAATTTCCGGTTTCTGTTTTCATAAAATCTGTCCTTGAGAGATAAATACAATAAATTACATATAAATATAAAATTTCAAGAAGATGGAAAGACCTCTGATTTCCCGAGAACAATTAATCTACAAGTTATTTATAAGAATTTCACAATATATATATAGTAAAGGTTAAATCGTTTTTGTAAACTGACACCCTGTCTTTTCTGACACAAAGAACAAGGTATGGTAATGGCCGAATCTGGCCCCTCATTTGATGTAAAATTCAGAACAGTTAAAATTGTGATGGTTTGTTGTTAAGAACTTAAAATGATGCTTGTTTTAAAACCAGCACTAATTTTGATTCAACGCTTACACGGAGGCCACAAGAGGGTGCAGAAGTAGAACATTTTCCAGACTTTCCTCAAATCTTGTGCAATTTTGTCAAATTTGAGATACTTTTCACTTCGGGAAACATAGAGCACAAGCTTGCCTATCTGAGATTTTTATACAAAAGATGCATCTGATATTAGTGTTTGAAATGTATAAATTTGGTAGATAGGCAAGCTTGAACTTTATGTTTTCTGAAACAAAATTTCCTGTAAAATCTATGAAAATTTGCATAAAAATGAGAGAATTCGGTAATTGACATATTTTCTGACCTTCTTGTGACCTCTGTGTATCCCATAACTTAGAACCAATACTCATTTTGTGGCAGGGGTGACAACAAGTTTTTAATGATAACCTGTTGCGTCATTGTAAGAGACACACCAAACCAGGGGCCAAAAAGAAGTCTTAACCTATCTTGTCCTTTGTCTCCCAGTGCATTTTGCATTTGACAGGTTTCACTGTAAAAAAAAACACAAATCATTTTCTAGCAAATGTCTTGCAAAAACTCAATTCGGTTTCAAATTTTAGTTTATTTTAAAATCGTATCACAGCCAATCAATGTAGTTTTTGAGAAATTGGTATGCATTTCAACATTATGCAATTCCAGTCGGGATCTGTAAAATTAAAACCCCATCTGAAACCAAGGTTCAAAAAATTTGAATTAAAATAATGTTAGCATATCAATAGAAAGCTGGTCTCGAATTTTGATTTAACGTATCATATTCATTTTAATGAACATTTTTGAATAGTATGTACAAGTAATCCCCACCTGTTGCAGAAGCTATAACTTGAAGGAAAAAGGAGCATAGTGAAATATTATATTACGATGCATGACCTTATTTATGATTACGGTTAATAATGAAACGGCGGGATGCGGGTTTACATAACATTTTGTTAAGGTAATGGATCAATTACTCTAGAAAAAGGAAGATTTTTTTCTCCATTCAATAACTTAATAATCCTTTGCTCTAAGTACAGCATACAATATTTCGAAAAGCCTTTGCTTGACAGACATTTAACTTGGTTCGCTGCATGATTCCTTCTGAAAAAGTAGATGTTATTAAACTAAATTCACTGGATTCCATTGAGGAGTAAATGACCACGACAAGGGCAAACTGGACTTAGCAAAATCTTGACTGCTTAATTCTTAAGTACCCGATTATATAAACTAAATTATCCGCCAAAATATGGCTGAAATATTGTCGACTCGGCGTTAATCAATAAACAATCAATCAATCATCTTAAGAACCCTTTGCTTGACAGATGTGAAACTTGGTATACTGGTTTTCCTGGAGAGTAGGTAACCACTGAAGATTTTCTACTCTAGACTTAAGGTGATTTTGTTTGATCAATATCTTGGGAACACTTTGCTTGACAAGCATCAGACTTGGTGCATTGGTTCCTCTTTAATTGGGGCCGGGGGATGTTTTTGAGACATTTCTATTTTCAATTCATCCTTTTAAAAACTAGGGTTGGTCAAAGAACTACTGTAACATCTGTCATCATTAATGACGCAAGATTGTAAAATAGATATTGATAGTGGATTAATATCCCTTCCTTTTTACGTCTGGTATACGATGCCTTCAAATATAGTATACAATTGTTATATTTATCTGTTTAAGCAATAAAACCCTTGGTTTATGTTTCTAGTCAGAAATGGAAACTATTTGCATAAAGAATACATTTAACAGTATGGTAAATGTACATCTAAATATAAATGAAAGTAAATGTATACGTTTCTTCACTCAAATGCGTATTAAATGTGTATCAATAACTCAATTTCTCAACAATATCATAAGAAATATCTCTGGCATAAATGAAATTTAATCAAATGTTGTACGTCTTAATATACACAACTGAAAATTTCAGTTGTAAACAATTTCATACATACCTTTTTTACAGCCTCCGTACAAAAAATATACAAAATAACCTTAACTAACCTAAAATTTCACCTTGCCTTTTTTCAGAGGAGTCATTATATGCCTCTTTTAAGAGTAAACGTAAATCACAATGTCTACCTTTTTCTATTCCTACAAAACCAATCTTCACAGAAAAAAGAGAGAAAAGAAATACATTCTCCCATTTTTTTTCAGGGTAGTTGTATTCAGTTTTAAAGCATAGGAAGACGATGTTATCCTTAACTAATTATGCTTTAGGTACAAATCTTTTTTGAGTACAAGGAATGACAATGTAGAAACTATATGTACATTTGAGTACGAGTTTTTAACACTCTATGTGATTGCTTGATGACTTTTTGACAAAAGTGAATTTTGGAAATTTTCATTTCTTTTGATCGTCCACCTTCAAATTATTTTAAGAAACATTTGATCTACACACAAGTAATTTGATACCGATATTAAGAAGATATTGAAATTCCTCAATGAAATATTTATGTTGTGTTTTGAAACCATATCTTGCAGAAGTATGTTGAAATTTCAATAGACTGTTATTGTGTCCATTTTAAACCAATCCGTTTTGAAACGGAATTAGGTCACGAAATTCTAAATAAGGAAAAAAAAAACTCTTGCTGCGGTCTTCAATGTGATATATACCGTTCACGGTAGCTCAGTCGGTAGAGCGCTCGCTCCGTGATCGGGAGGTCGTGAGTTCGAATCTCGGCCGCGACAGACCTAAGTCGATAAAAAATAGGTAGCAACTGTTCCTTCGCCATGCGCTCGCCACTTTGAAGTGAAAGTTGCGGGTCCTTCGGATGAGACCTTAAAAGCCGAGGCCCCATGTCACGGCAGGCGTTGGCACGATAAAGATCCCTCACTGCTCAATGGCCCTGAGTGCCGAGTAAAGGTCAAAATTTGAAGCCCTTCACCGGTATATGGTGACGTCTCTATATGAGTGAAAAATTCTCGAATGGGACGTAAAACAATATACAATCAATGTGATATATTCAGTGGATCGACGAAGTTTGGTGGATTAATAATAAAATTGTTTGTCGATTCGATATATTCCAGTGAGTTAGACTAAAAAACATCTATGCCAACTAACAACTTAACTAGCTTTAACTATATGACAGTTAGGCAATTTCATCATCTTCCCTCATTTATGTAGTAACTTGTGGTAGGGACATTGTTTCGTAGGGCATCGTTTCGTATTCGACGGTAGGGGGAACTGTCACGGTAGCTGAGTCAGTAGAAGGCTCTCTCCGTATTCAGAGGGTCCTGGGTTAAAGTCCTAACCGCGACTCCCATAAAATTGATAAAAAGAATAGGTTTAAACTGTTCTTTCGCTAAGCGATCAGCACTTTCAAGTAAAAGTTAAGGGTCTTTTGGACGAGACCTTAAAAACAGAGACCCGTGTCACAGATGTCGTTGGCACGATAAAGATCCCTCACTGCTCAATTGCCCTCAGTGTTGAATAAAGGTCTAAATTGGAAGACCTTCACCGGTTTATAGTGACGTCTCTATATAATTGAAAAAATTTACATGGGACGTACAACAATGTGTAATCAACCATTATTAATCGAAAGCCAGGGGGACGCAGGGTTCGATTCTCGTTCCTGGCGCCTTGTCAATCCTAGGACGTAAACATCGGTGGTTACTGTTCCTTCGCCAATCGCCCGGCGCTATAAGTGAAAGTCTCAAATTTTTTCAATGAGACCTAAAAAGCCGAGGTCTCCTGTCACTCACTGAGTGCCAAATAAGATACTTGCTCTAAATTTGAGCCAATCACTGGTACAAGGTGACGTCTTTTATGAGTAAAAAATTCTCGAAAGTGATCTTAAACATTAATTAATCTTCATAAACTGCATTTGGTGTTTTTGTTTCCCAGATGATTCTGTACACATGAGCAGATTAGTTTTGAAATGTAGCCAAGCGACTGACAAATAAATTGATGTTTCAGTGCTTTCATTTTTTTTACTCAGCATTTTTATATAACAGTTATAATGACTGTGTTTGCAAATAGAATCCCTAGTTTTTTTCGCATTTTGCATGACATGGTTCATACTAGTTGTAAGGCCATTGATTCTACCTCGTCAATATAGAGGGTTCGCTGCGGGTATGGCTGGTGGACTGGGGATGCTTACTTGTCCTACCCACCTGGTCCCACTTTTAGTGTTTCCATGGGTACACGATTTTGCTCGATTCACAATTTCCATTGTTTGTAGGGTTTAGGAGATTGATCACTTTTCGCAATCTTCACCTTTCTATGTAAAAACACAAAACAAACAAGGACTAAAAAAAATGCATTCAACTCGCCAGACAAAAAAAGTTGTCGGTAATAACTTTGTAAAAATACGTACTGTTAATTTATTAAACAGAAAGTACGTATGTTTCCATATTTACGTATTTTAATTGCTTAAATTACAGGAACTGAGGCGTGTAGAATCTTTGATTAATCCATCCTCATGAATCATGTGACATTTGAGGGGGCGGGAACTTAATTTCATTATATATACTTGTCACTTGTAAATAAACCATTAAATTCAATTCCATACTGCTCAGTGACTGCTCTGAAATGTACTGTTACATCATCATCTGTATGGTAAATACAGTGTTTTCACTGTTCCGAAAGTATTTAAAATGAATTGTTCATAAATTTCTTGTTTATATTTTAATTTGAAATTATCTAAAGAACGGGTTTTTCCTTTCATTGTAATTTACATCCAACTATACCTTTGTAATTTATGTTTAGCTCCTATGTTCCCAGGCTCTTTGTCGCGTTAGATTAGATGGGAATTCACAATTATCTTTTCGAGGTAAGTTGCTTTTTTTTATAGAAACCCAGGGATCACTTTATCGATTTCCAGATAGTTCCAGATAGTTCATTTAGAAAAACCTGCCCATTTTCTTAAAACAAAAGCTCTAGTTGTACATGAAGATACTTCGCGGGTATGTTAAGGAAGCATATAAGTCAATTCTCTGGAAATTTAGACTTTTTAAAGAAAATTAAGTTTGATAATTTACCAAAACCGCTGATAAATGTAAACTATTATTATCTATTGCATAAAGATAAAAGAGTGTCTAACGCAAAGACGTGCACCACCACCACGGCATCACGTGACTTCTATTAATAGCGAAATTTTCCTTACTAAAAAAGCTAACAAAACAACAGTACCCCGAAGTGTAATAATTTCTTTGAGTAAATAATATAGTTGTAAAACATCTATTTTGCCTAAAAAGTGCTGCTAGAATTCCACTGTCCCGTCAGTCAAATAATAATTCCACACATTCGCACGAAACCTTACCCGATGTTTTGAATTTTATACATATAAACCGAGATTTTTCGTAAAACCATGCTTAACTCGGGATTCTAGCAGCACTTTCCAAGTATTTTAGGAGGGAAACTTTCCATCTGTACAAATCTTATGTTTTGAAATATACAGCTTATTGTTGTTCTGCTGCATTATTTTTGTCACAAATGACAGAGGAAAGGCCGACCGGGATACGTATATAGCTGACTGTCTTCGAAGAGAATACAATCGATGAAAATAAATTAGCATACCTGTTTTAGTAACTGAACTCCATATGAATTTCACAAAATATTAAGAATTTTTGCTTTTAAACTCCATTTTACGTATCTATGTACATGCCGTCTTAGCCAAATTCTCTTTACACGACATGATCAATTCCCAAGTTACTTGAAGTACACATATGACGTCATCGGTGGTAGATTTTAATCAAAAAGACAGATACAGCATAACAAAATAAAAACATTTTATTTTTGTTAATGTTTACACGTTTCTATTCATTTTCTAGAGTTAAATTATATCTCTAAATACGAATATTACGAAAACTTGTATTCTAAAATTGACGTCATCTCGCCTACTATGACGTCATAATGTAGCACTGATTAAGTCAAGGTAGAATATTTTGTATGCTTCCTTATTACCCCTGCGTTTTTAACGAGGTTCGCTCCTGAGCTTTTGAGCAGATTTTTATCTTAACCTAAATTTTAAAGATTCTGCATAATGTTTTAATTCTTACAATAAATTTGAATTCTACAATGCCAATTAAACCATATTCAGTTAAAATTCCATACAAAAAGCATTAAGTGAGGAACTATATTCTGTGGCGGAAGGTTTTTTAGAAGAAAATTATCATTTTTTCTCTTTCGAAGTATTTAAAGTATATTAAGTTTGGATTCACATTTTTACATACAGTCTGCACACAGAGTTATTTTGTGCAGTGAACTGTTTTATACTAGTCCTAAATTATATATTAAAATAAACTGTCATGAATTCTATCATCATATTTGATAAATATAGCAAATATATTGTGAAATTCAAGACAAAAATTGCCCTAATTTAAGCTTAAAATTAGCACTATTTTAGTAATATCTAACAATGAACATCACAGACCCCTACTTTTAATTTTCTTTTCTGAATATATAAGATGCTTTTAACCATTCTTCTTAAATTCAGTAAAATGTCATTACTTTCAAATGATTTTTTTGCTTGTTAAATTTTTAATGCCAGAAAAATGAAATTTTTTGAGTGCAAAAAGGTCAAATAATTAAACATGCGGAGTAATTTGAATTTTTTTTTTTTGTCACAAATTTTAATAAGTCTATTCAAGATGAAATAAGACTGTATATGTTCCCATAATTTTTTTGAATAAAAAATATTTGAGGAAAAACTTTTAAAATTGATATATGTATGAGACGTATTTACAGTGCAAAAAGGTCACACTAAATGCTCTGTAGCGCCAAAAGAAGCGCATTGACCCTCATTTTTTGTTTTGATTTCTAATTAAGCTATGTGTATATATTCTAAAAATATACTTGATAAAAAATTCTCATTACTTTTGATGGCAGGATCCAACCTCCTTAAGGCAGTATATGATAAATTTGACTCTACTTTACAAAAATATTGCATCAGGTAAACTCAAAACATATCCCTTTATCTCTGAGTTTCTTAAGTTCTGCAGACTTTACATTTGGGGGGGGGGGGGGGGCGTAACAGATGTTCACAGATGATTTCCTTATTTCATTATGGTGCCCCAATGCAACAATATTCAATACATTAGCCAATGCTTTTGTATTGAAAACATCTTTTCATTTTTCTGTTAACACACAGATATACCTGTACATGTATGATCACTAGCCAATCCGAGCTCTGAGCACAAACATGGTCTTATTTTCATTATTTGTTCAATACAATAGTTTTATAGAATGTTGTACTCTAAAGCTACATTTTGAATTTCTGAGAATTTCACAGACCTGTTTACTCTTACGATTTCGCCGTATTTTGTATGGATTTTGAGTCCAAAATACGTCTCACGTTTTCCTTTGATAAAAATACGGAAATGAGAAATCCGTTTGTTTGGGTTTCAACAGTTAGTTTTCGTAATGATGTGTCTCAATTTGACGCTTTTTAATTAAAAAAGAGAAAGATTTCAAACACTTCAGTGATATCGGGTTGCTAAAACTCGGTGGTTTAAAAAAAAAAAAAATCCGAAAGCAAGGTATGATGCTTTTCCTTGTTGTTAAGTCATGGTTTGGTAATCAAAAATGTAGTTGATCTCTAGTAATATATGTAAAATCGATGGAAAGTGAAATCTTACGGGGAAATGCCAAATCTCACTGACAAATATAATAAAAAATACTGAGAGACAAAGATATGGGTAAACAGGTCTGATTTCATTTAAAATTTGAATTTCAACCAATCAGAATTCAGCACGCGTGCTTGCATATCCACATAATAATTATTTGCACGTTATAGATTATGACTTCTTAATGCAATAAACAGCGTTATCAGATTAGGTTTCAGTGCACGTGTATGTATGCACGTGTTTCCTTTTTTATTTCTCATTTTGATCTTTCCATTATCACACCGCTCCGAAGGAGAAGGGGTATACTGTTTTACCCTAGTGTGACTGCCTGTCTGTCCGTAACAAATTTTCGTCGCAGGTTTTTAGCAACTACTCATCACAGATGCTTGAAATTTTAGCCATATGGTGGGAATGCATTTTTGTACTAATCCCATGTCAGCTTCCTGTTTATCCGTGTGTCTGTCCATGCTGAATTTCCATAATAAATGTTCGTCTCAGTTTTTTCAGGAACTCTACCCATGCTTGAAATTTAAGCACACTTTTTGTTTAGGCATGTGATATGGTGATATTCATTTTTTGTACCAATCCGATGTCAACTTCCTGTTTATCCGTGCATCTGCCACACTTTGTATTTATCATGTCATACAGTGGGATTCATTTTTGTGCGAATTCCTGTGGCAATTTTTCTCAGCAACTACTCATGGCAGATGCTTGAAAATTTAGCACACTCTTTGTTTAGGCATGCCATATCTGGGGATTTATTTTTGTATGAGTGCGATGTCAACTTCCTATATTTCATTAACTGAACTTGTGTATATTCACATAAGAGCGAATATATAAATATATATTGTATATGTAGAGAGAGAGAGATACAGAGACAATAAAGACATATTGTGTAAGGGAAATGCTTAGCATGTTAACTTTGTATTCAGTTTTCAGCTGTCTTGTGTGATCATTTTCTGTCAACTTCTAAAAGGGTTTACTATTATTTTTTTTTAAAACATTAACTCAATGATAGAGAAGATTTAATTCTGCAGTACTTCTGTAAATGGAATACTTTGTTTTGGGATGACGCTGATATTTATTTGAGAAGTCTTGTGTAAACCAGACTAGATTTGCATGGACGTGATGTTAAGTATCATCATGCGCGTCGTGACCGTCAGGGTATAGCTCTGTCGGTACAGCGCTTTCTCCGTGATTGGGAGGTCGCTGGCCGAGATAAAACTTCCTTCGCCAAGCGCCCCTCACGCACAATTTAGAAAAGAAAGTTTAAGGGCTTCAAAAGTCATGTCCCCGTTTCATGACATCCGTATGGCTGGTTATAGAATCCTCACTTCTCAATGGTCCTGAAAAAATGTGTAAAATGAGCGCCTTCATTGATATTTGATGTCTCATTTAAATGTAATAATCTTGCATTGATGGAAATAAATCTAAAATCAATCATTTATATAAATGCTCATTGGAAGTGCACTTAAAACGTCAATATTTTGTTTTAAAAAATCTTTAACGTATCCTTCCTTTGAGGAACAAATAATTGGTTAAAATAAAAAGATTAGTAAATATTGACAATAAAACATCAGAAACCTATTCGTAAAAATCACAACATATTTATTTACCAAAGACATATAGCATTATCTTGAAGTCATTTTTAAAGAAACTCTCCAAAATATTAAATAATCATTTTGCATCCGTTACCTTAGCTGGCCATATTTTCAGAAGTCTCACGTTATAATGTTTATGTTAAAATTATCTGAATATTTTAGATATAGGAAGAGGAGGAGAAAAAGCAAGTGATGCACTGACAAGACGTTTGCTAGGTAAGATGTTACATTTGATAAAAACTTGAACCTTTAAGCACAGTGATCATTTTCTATAAATAAGTTTGCTGAATTACATTCATGTAATACAGGTTGCTTTTTTTTTTTTCAGCAGCTCCTTTGCTGGTTTAATTAATAGATATATGTTACTTCTTTGTTTTGCTTTTTAGGTTTGTTAATTACCGATTAACGTTAAATTACGTTTGTGACAAAGAAAAAACATTAACGTAATCAAATAATGACGTCAACTCACTCCATGAATTTTTTTTAAATAAACAACTTAATTAAACAGCGCAAGTATACAACCTTTTTAAAGCTGTTAAATTTAAAATGTTTGTACTCCCTGTTTTTGAATCATTATGTGTAATATCGGTAAATGCCAAGGAACATTTCCGAAGATCACTTGACTTTTGTAAGCCAATGAAAATAAAGCAAGCAGTCATGGCAAGAGTGTCCTTCTGCTGGATTATGTTTGCCGATTCTTTCGCTAGAGATACTACATGCCCATGTTTCTTATGTTAATTCATGTTACAAGGAATTGCTTTTGCATTGGAATAATCTGATGTGTTCTATCTGTAGAAAGAAGATTGACAACTGGAGGTGGATTTAGATATATGTTGTAATAAACTCATAAATAGTATGGAGATTTATTAACTTGGTAACTTTGCACAATAACAACCCAAGTTCCCCATACCATCTGTGTTCATTATTTAGGTTCATGTTTGAAATTTTGAATAGTATGTTGTTTTAATAAATACATCTGCGACCCCTTTTGTCTTTTTCTCTCGGGAAAATCGTTATGAATATGGAGAAACTGTGTATACTTTATACATGAGATTAATTTCACGTAATTTTTTTTTTCTAGTTCATTTAAAATAACTGAATTTTACTAGATTTGTTGTTAATGTTAACAACTGAGAATTCAAGATGGCGCTTATTTTGTTTAAACAATACATATATGTAGGACTGACTAATGCAAGCAATTGCCGTTTTGAAAACAAGAGGCCAAAGGGCCATAAAATTCACAATTTTTGTTTCCCTTAACCCATAAATGCTTTGTGCAAAAATTGGTTCAGTTTGGTTGAGCGGTTTCAGAGAAGAAGCTGTTTACGCACGACGACGAACGAAAACAGATAGCAATAGGTCACCTGAGTAACTCAGGTGACCTAATAAAAAGGCGTCACCTTCTGTTAAACCAGTGTATACGTAATGACCTAACATTTAATATGACCTACATAATGCGGGGCAATGTGTCTAGAGCTTTAAATAAAAATTGGCACAATTATTTTTGACAAATTATTCCACCACAATAAAAGCAAAGAAGATGGACGGACATCCATCATTTTGCGAACTAGTCATGAATAGTGAATAAATGATACCATATTTAGACTGTAAGAGGCATTTCATTGCAAGGCGACATTGGGAAATAAATTACACAATTTGTTTATGGAAATTGTAGAGACAGTGGTTCAGAACTGTCTGCAAAAAGTCGGTAGCTCGGCATCAGGTGTGTTCGTTTTAGATGCTTTGTAGTTTGAAAAGAACAATGGTATGAGAAAGCAAAAACAGTAATATAGCATTAGAATGACGTTGTAGTGAAGCCTTGGGAGTAGTCCATGCAGATTATTGGACTTGTGCAAGTTTATCATTACTACAGGACGCATCTAATGCTTTAACTAGAGAATTTGCATACTTATATAGGTTGGGGAGAAATGTAAATTCCGCTATAATAGTGGTATATCACTTTTATAGTGAAATTCCGCTGTATTTTCAGCCCTATTGACCCTCGATTTCATCAAATAACATGCTTGCTGTTTAAGGTATTAGGGGTGTAATGGTCATGGCCTTGAATATGACTAAGTTCAGTTTAGTTATAATGGACAACACTTCAGGCAATATTTCCCAAAGTTTCATGCAATTCTGTCCAAACATAATTTTTCTATACTTATTTTCATGCCTGTACCCTCTAACCACTGGTGCACCTTTAATAGACAAAAGGTACAGATGTAATTTTTACCTCTACTCTAGTTAGTCGCAAACAGTTGAAAGTTTCATGTATTCAGCTGCAACACTAAGCAGTACATATTCACTGGGTGAAATAAGCAGTTTCCCGTCATGGGAAACTATATGGAAACCACATGGAAACCTCATGTTTACATCATGTTTCCTAGTGGTTTCCGCAGCGGATGCCAGGTTATACCGTCAAGTTTCCGTACCACGGAAACTACTACGCTCCGATTCCATAAGGCATCCCGAACCACGGAAACCTCAGGAAACCTGAAGTTTCCTGAGCCTCCATGTAGTTTCCCGTAATGGGAAACCTGAAGATTCCACTGGTTTCCATAATTAGGAAACTATGTGGAATCGGAGCGTAGTGGTTTCCATGGAATGGAAACTCGATGGAATCCTCAGATTTCCCATGAACGGAAACTAGAGGAAACCTCGTGATTCCTCAAGTTTCCATGACTCAGGAAACTATATGGAATTGGAGTGTAGCGGTTTCCGTGTGATGGAAACTTGGTGGAATTATCTGGTGTCTCATAAAAGGAAATTACAGGGAAACTTCAAGATTCCCTTATTTTTCTGAGACGGGAAGCAATGTGTAATTGTGGTGTAATAGTTTCCATACCATGGAAACTACAGGGTAGGTTGAGCATTTCAATTTCGAAAAATGATTGACAAGCAACAAGAAGCTCAAGGATCACTGTATTTTCCATGGTTAATCTTTCTTGTCTAGAATGTGAAAAGAGAACAGCAGGTTTAAATCAAAATATATATTATTAATTTCCTTGGTAAACTGTGTTTTCTTTTCAAAATCTATCAAGAAAATGTATAAAAAGGAAAAAGCATTATCAAATCATATGTTTAATAATTCATTTGATGTGCAAAAACATTATTTGAAAATGATATCAAAATAAATAAAATCATATATCTTGGTACACAATGAAGTAGTCTTTCACATCTAAGTCCATTCATAAAAACTTCTTTAAATACTTTATACTTCTTTCAACATCAGCTTCCGTTGTATTTTCTTCACATCATCTGCGTCAATCTGCAATATATTTTCATATAAAATTATTATTTGATGTAAGAATTGTATGCTTGAATATTATTTAGAAATCTTACAAGATCACTCAATGTCCTTTAATGTACCAATATCAGTGATTATAATTAGTTTCAGTCTTTAAATTTAATGACATGAAATCCGAATAATGAACATTACATAGTAAGGTTTTAAGCCAGATTAATATTAAAGCAGGTAAGATTGAGAATATGACCATCTCGTACATGTAGAACACTGCTTTTAGTTGAGTGAATTGGAGAGAAATGTGCTCTGGACAAGGATATTACGAATCTTTTTTTTTTTTTCTTATTGACATTTGACCTAGAAATTTTGTTAAAGATCACTAAAAACCCTTCATCCCATGGCACACAAGCAAGATCATACCAAGGGAGAAAAACTATGCTCTGGACAAGGACTTTAAATAAAGATATATAGTGTGTTTTGATACTGACCTTTGACCTTGATAATTGGTCCAAGGTCACTTTTTACCCTCCATCCACAGGCACTCTATGAGTTAAATTTGAGTGAGATTGGGCTAAGAGGAGAAAAAAATGTACTCAGGACAAGTGGTATCAGATGGACAGACAAATCATCTCATGGCATCTGCAGAAGAGGACCCTAAAATAACAATGCAAATACATCTTAAGCTATATCCATACAAGTCAATATGAATTCATCATATGTTGCATTGCATACACATGTTTTAATCATGTTTAATACCTTATGAATAATTTCATATTGCATGTACACTCAGTTTACATACAAATAATCTAAATTTCATCAAAAACGACCAAAATATCAGCCATTCAAGATTTAGCTAATCAACATTCAGTACAAGTTCTATATGCTATCATATGTACAGACACTTACTAGTATTATTTACCTGCATTCTAAATCTTGTTTTATGTCATTGAAAATTAAGGCGATAGCCATTACCGATAACCAGTTTTTACCCCCAATTTATATACACGAATGTTGTAATGTTTGTTCAAAACTTCTCATTTATAAATATTATCTTATAGTATATTAAGTTAACATATACCTACAGTTAAAGCTTCAAAGTGTTTCATTGAATATTTTAGAAATTACAGTCATCAAAATACTGACCAGCCAGAAATCAGTAAATTTTTATTTTTCATTTTTGTCTTGTTTCATTTAACATATTTCAATGTTAGAAAGTTTTAGTAAGTTATAATAGTTACTACTTTAGCATAGCCATACAGTTGAACTTTGGCATCTTGAATACCACAGATATGTCGGAGTAATTGGAAGTATTCTTTAAATATTTTACTCCTGATATCTCGAATCCTCAAATACACGTATCACAAAATAATTTTAATTGAACTTTGAACCTTGACAAAAGGACTCTTAAACAAATATTCATTATTCTTAAATTAAAGTCTACAGGTTACAAAATTATAAGTTGCTCAACAATGATCATATCAATAATATCTGAAAGAGTTGATCATTTCCCCTTGGGGTGAAGGGGGGGGGGAGGGGGCTTCCTCTGTACAATTTAAAATATCCTTACTTTGTATCAACCTTGGTTAAAATTAGTGGTTCTTGAGAAGAAGTTGAAAATGTGAAAAGCTCACTGATGGATCGACAGTTTGATGGACAAAAGACAAAACAAAAGGTATCAGAAAAGTTCACCCGAGTTTTTAGCTCAGGTGAACTAAAATCCTCACTGCATGGTGTATATTATGCTAGACATCATCCAGACAGAAAATTTTATAGAGAAGTGAAAAAGACTCCAAGCCATACAATTTCATAAGGCCAAACAAAAAAATATGTTTGTTTACTGTTACATGCTGAAATAAAATAGGGTTGGTAGGTAGATTAAGATGCATGTAAAAGTTAAACTGACGAATGAGTGACTTATGGATTTTTATAACGAAAAAAAAATTGTGTTGGCTATTAGATATTGGGTCGGGGGGGTGGGAGGGGGGGTAACCGTAAACAAACATTTTTTTTATTATGCCTAACCTGTTGTTGTTTGCAGCTGGTAGTTCAACATTCCAATTAAAATTGGAATCAAGTTCTTTTCTTTTAATGCAATTGTCATACATGCCTATTTATGATTGAATTTATTACCACTTACCACATGATCACATCTTGATTCATCATACATCTTTAGTTACTGGTTCTCCTTTAATGTTAATTTTCTTCTCTCTGAAAGAATATATTATGTACAGTTACTACACTGTATTGCATTCTGATTTCACTTATAAGACCAACAATAAACAAGAGTCCTCAGTGCTACTTTGCTCACCTGAGCACTTTGGGTAGGAAAAAGCATAAATCAGTTCTGTATTTAAAAGTTTAAATATAAAAGTGGTTCAGAAGGGGGGGGGGTATGAATTCTATACTTTCGAAGGATGGTTTTGAATTAATATGATACATATTAGCATTGCTGTTCTTAAGAAGAAAATTTTTATTGATATATTCCTTTTCTTCCTTTTTACAGTAAAACTCGGTTATAGCGAAGCCACTGGGACCTGTGAAATTACTTCGCTATATCCTGAATTTTTTATATCCATATAAGGAATTAGTGAAATTTATTTAGCTGGGGATCCAAGAAAACTTCGCTATATCCGTGAATTCACAATATCCGTGTTCATACTAAATGAGTTTTACTGTATAACTATGATTCCCTGTTATGGCACCTTTATTCTCCTGGGGAGGGAGGGGGGGGGGGTGTCATGATTTGAATAAATTGAATCTACATTACTTCAGGATGCTTTTATATTATTATGACTAATTTTGATATATTGGTCTTGAGAAGAATTTTAAAGATCTTTCCTATGTATCAGTATTGTTAGTAAAATGTTGATCGCCGATTGTGGCCCCATCCTACCCATGGGGGTCATGATTTGAACAAACTTGCATCTACACTACCTGAAGATGCTTCCATATAAATATGACAAATCATGGCTTTGCTGTTCTTGAATAGAAGAAATTTCTAAGATTTTTCCTATGTACTTTGATCCTTCATTGTAGCCCCGTCCTACCCCGGGGGTCATGATTTGTACGAACTTGAATTTACACTAGCTGAGGATGTTTCAACATAAGTTTCATCTTTCCTGATACAGTGGTTCTAGTGAAGAAGAATTTCAAAGATTTTATCCTATGTATTCCTACGTAAAACTTGATCATCAATACGTTTTATTTCCATCAGTGAACTCTTCAAAATTAGAGGCGCGTTTGGCCGTCTGACTGGGACAGCATGGCGTTGCGGATAATACAAACCTGCCAATCTCAATCCAGTTTTAAATGTTAAATGTATTTGTCATTCCAATTAAAGAATAGAAGAACTAAAAGACATATGTGAGAGAGCAAGAACCCTAAATTTATCATCCATAATGATCCATTAATAAAAAATACGACATTTCCGAGGCATGTGTACCGGTATTGTATTTAGAGGTACCATACGATAAATAGATACTGTATCATACATACGATCAACAATAGACATAAATTGATATCGTTGTCATTCCTACTCTTGATGTATATAAAGTTCACAACAATAAAATATTTCATTTGCATTTTCTTAGGATTTGTTCATTGACATTCAACATATTGTTTACCATGTTTACATGTTTATGTTAGTTTGTCCCAGAAATCCCGCGAGATTTGTACATTTTCCGACTTTTTCACAGAGTAGCACTGTGCACTAAGAAGTATAACTCTTCCATAGTGGAAATAGAATGTATTGTGGCCCCACCCTACACCCGGGGGTCATGATTTAAACAAATTTGAATCTACATTTCCTGAGGATGCTTCCAAATAAGTTTAATTTTTCCTGGGCCAGTGGTTCCAGAAAAGAAGATTTTAAATGATGCCATTAATTTTTCATTTATTTGTAATTATCTCCCCTTAGAAGAAGATATGGTCCTTCATTTAAATAAAGTTGAATCCCCTTTACCCAAGGATACTTTGTAGCAAGTTTGATTGAAATTGACCCTGTGGTTCTTGAGAAGAAGATTCAAATGTGAAAAGTTTAAGACAATGACAGCGACAGACAAATTTTGATCAGAAAAGCTCAATTGGCTCAGGTGAGCTATGACTGATTTGTTTGATGTACTCCAAAAGATCCATCAAAATCACCCCTACCCAATCATTTTTTTAAGTATTTTAATTTTACTTCATTTTTTTTGGGGGGGGGGGGGGGTTCCAGGGAAATAAAGTTTGTTTCATTATAAAGTTGAGGTTTATAATTTCTCCAAGACACTTGTTTTAACGAGAGCAATAAATATTAAACCTGTCTAGCTGTCCAGTGTGTAATGAAACATCAATAAATTTCTAATTCTGTGTTTTTGTATGACAAAAAATCAATTTGTTAGATACTGCCAAAAAAAAATCTACCTACCTACTTATCTATTTTACAAAATTTGGGTCGAAGTACACAGGGTTGTCCCTAAGAATTGAAATAGAAGGGGACATTTAAAACGTAGAAGGGGAACTGGGGTTCCTCCCTTACTAGGGAGTTTAGGAGGAATATCGAAATAACCGGGGGATTATTTACATCATTATAGTTGGGGAAATTCCTCGGCCCCCAGGTCTTAGAGACAACCCTGAGTACATCTGATCAAACAAAAGTATTTTTAATAATGGCCAAAACTTCAACAACTACCAGGGAGGAATAAAATAAACAAACAAAAATTTATCGTTATCATACAACATATATCAAACAAAAATTTCAAACAAATAACGATTCACTTATTTTTACCATTAGACTTCTATGATGTTGCGACCACCATCAATAACTGATGATTGTTACTCAGATGATTCATTTGCATTACTTGAAATACTATCAAAAATGATCAATATTTGTACATCTTGTAGGCTTATTATTTTTAACATTTTCAGTAAATCTCTCAGCAGGTCACACATGAGAAATTTTGTCTTTTGAACAGTAAACTATTTCAGTTTACAATCTATCACTAGATTGTTAAACAGTTGTTATATTATTATAGACAGTACTTACAAACCAATACATTTTCCCTATACATATCATCATTATGCATATGAATAAGGGTTGTGTTATGACTTTGTAAGATGTATATGTACTCTAGTTACAGACAATCTATTTAAATTGTTCTAATGATTCTTCATAATTTCTAATATTATCTGCCAAATAAAGGCGGCTTACAATAGTCAGAACTCTCTCTTTTAACTGTTTAAATTTCCATCTATGATGATGTCCTTCGTGAATAATCTGATAAGTTGAGATTGCGGACACTTTTTGTTTAAATATTGATGACTTAATCGTAATTTAGTAGGAGAAATAATTCATTTTTACCTTGTCGTTACATCATAAAAAGTTCCAGAAGTCCAAAAGTACAACAAGTTGCATTCCGAGAACACATGTATTCAAACTGGATATATGTTTGTCTGTATTAACAAAGAAACCATATTCGGTACAAACATTATTATCCGATTTAACAACGAAAAAAAATTTCATACACTTTTCATTTATTTATAGAGAGAGAGAACTATTATAGTAAGCATTCATTTTCATTAAAAAAAATCTACAAAGGCGAAACGTTAACATACAACATACAGCATGGAAAAAGACAAATGTGGTGCCATAGGGCCTAACTATACAAAGTCTACTATCTATACATCTATGATTGAACGTAAAACACTAAATATTGTATAATTCAAGTTTCAAGTTTCTTTCCGTTTTTTCAATGTGTAAACTAACATATTTAAAACTTTGATATCAAACTTTTCAAAATGGCGTCAAAACGAATGTGGTCTTCGATGGGAAAGATTTGTTCTGCCCAATATTAATATTATTTACCGTAAAAAGTATATAAAAATATACGTACACTAATCCTTGGTTGTTGATCATTGCATTTTTCATAGTTTTAAAGACACTGGGTGGCGAAAACAACGTTAACTTTTCACATTTGCACCTTACACCCGAGTCCATCTCCGTCTTGCTCAACTCCAAAAATGGCGCCTCGTGAAAATTGACCAATGAAATTAAAGCCTCTGCAGAGCGATGCATTATGGGAAACGGAACCTGTTTACGTTTATTATGTTAGAGGGTAATAAAAGTTTTTACATATAATGTAATTTCCCTATTACGGTGATTATGAGTTCATATCCTTAGTGAAGTTCTTCACTAATCATAGAAAGGGGGTGTTCCTCAATAAATTTGCTGATAATTAGTATACTATAGAAAACAAAGAGGTTTTCTGAGAGTGACCAGAGACATTTTATGTTTCTGGTGTGACCCCTCAAATTATTTGACTTGGGAGGGGGGGTACGTAGTGCCCATCCAAACAGAAAATGTCCGGTTACCCCCCCCCTACTTTTTCATTAAATTATTCATTATTCTGGTTAATGTATAATGTCACAACGAAAGATGTTAAACCTTTATACATGTATACATGTTTTAGAATTTGAAGCGTCAGAAAATGAATATTAGTTGAGGACCGTAGAAAATTAGGGGGGGGGGGGCATAGTGGACATGCCATACGTCCCTAAACATATTTTTTACAGTATAGAAAACAAAGCTTATTTCCTGTTGCGCCCCTCAAAATAAACGTTTGATGACTCTTTATCGGCTGTTTTTTATTTTGTGGCAAGAATGTTGTCCTTTGAAGTCTGCCGTAAATTTCGATCTGCATTTGGCATGCAAATGAACTACATGACATGTATACAGAACAGTATATTTTATTTTTAGTGATGATGGAAAAGTTCTGTGTCAACAATTGCTAGTTAGTAGAAGAAATCAGGGTATGTTAGACTAGTATACACTAGTGAAAATCAAGACAAAATAATTTAATTACCAGCAAGGACGGTTCAAGAATAATAAAGATTTGATGATTTTTTTCTCTTGTTTGGCTTTAGATACTATTTTGAACCCCCTCCTTTTTTGGTTTCGATTTTAGCCTGATATCAATAATAATCAGTGGACGAAATTGCTGGACTTTTTTCTATTTGCTATATTTTACTTCAAACATCTTTGCCTTTAGTTAAGATAATTCTCACCGTTATAATGTACCAGAATTTTTCACATTAAGTTTGAAAATTGATTTATAAAAAAAGAGAGTAAACACAAGGTGGAAAAAACGAATCAATATCTAAGCAAAGGTAGGGAAAACAGTTTTAATTTGGAAAACACCGGCCCGTAGAATGCGGGGGGGGGGGGGGCAGGGGGTGAAAGTAAATGGTTATGCTCTTCTTATTTTTTTTTTGTTGGCTTGTCAGATTTTTATGGAAGCCCCCCCCCCCCCCACTTTTGAAACTGTTGCTACTGACCTGAAACACATAATTAAAATAAGCTCAGAATTATTGTAGGTAACCTACAATCATGTCCATTGCGTTCAGAATTTTAGTCGTAACTGGTAACAATTTGTCAATATTTGATCATCTGATTTGTTGGAAAATAATGCCCGGTGTATACTCGTTCATGTGCAGGGCTGTATATATATACATGTACGTGGCTTTAGCCGTTCAGCCAGTACCGCCCTGTATCTTTCATATATAACTTTTTTTCTGGTAATTTCTGGTAAGGTTTGCTAGTTAAGAACGTATTAACTTTCTGGTAAAGTTTGTACCCCAAACTGAAATTATACAGGCCTATGGTTTGAGTAGACAGTTTTCAGTGCAGTTTTTTTTTTTTAAATAAGTAATGGTGCATGTAGGGGTATAAAAATCAAGAAATGGACGGCATGTATAAAGAAATGTTTGTACATGTAGAAGTATTGACAATCACCACATCAGTACATTATACCTAAATATCGAAAGAAACTATTTTCTCTCCATTTTTTGAAGGAGGGGAGGAGGCTTAAATTTGAAAGGGGTAAACTTCCGTTTAACATAATACACGATTTAAAAATATTAAGTTTTCGCTAAGCATCTACGTGTAAAACAATTAATTTTTTTTTTTTCTTCAATGAATTGCCTTAGCATGCAGTTCTTCAGAAGACGTTGTTCTTAAGGAAAAGAAAATCATGTTATATAAATATAATAGACTTTTCTTTATTTAGAGCCAGCATTGGTCTTTGTGTACAAAATGGCTAAATTAAATATACGTGCATGTATGCATTTAAGACCAACATTATTGTAATTCCCTGCGAAAAATGAAGACATATCAGGGTCTGTGTACAGATATATTATAAAAAATAAGTTATTTAGTTAACACTCATTAATTTTGTATATGAATATTATTCTGCTGTGTTATCTTATCAATGTCTTTGTAGAGGACTATATACGAAGTTCACACAAAACATTAGTAATTTAGTTCTTATGTTGTATAATAGATCCACCTGCATCCTTTCTCATAAACAATTTGCGAATTAAGCAGGCAACAAAGTTGATAATTAACAATTCTTTCTATGTTTTCAATATTCAAAGTTTACATTGATGTCAAACAAGGACGATTCGTTATTTACCGATTAAGAAATTTTATTTCATTTATCTATGCACTTACAAATTTGTTTGAAAAAGAATTATGATTTAACACATAACGAGAATTTAGATTTATTCTAGACCGATAGAAAAGTATATTTAATTTTTAAACGGTTAGGAAATTTTGTTTTGTAATCAGTAATGAAAAATTAAAATACAGTTCTTTTTTTTTCATTCTCTCATTGAACATCTTAAAATTAATGTAGCTTATTTTATCAATATTCTGTGGTCTTATTGATAATTTAAATTATTTTTTTTAAAATCAAATTAATGGCCAGCAGTTATCACCTAAATTTAAACTGAGTTTGTGGAGACTATGTGTATGTACATGCTTGACTACAGCCCATTGTTCCCTTTAGGGAGAAAACCCTCTCAAATCACATAGAATATACAAAAAATACACAGTCGCAGGTGTCTTCGCGACACGTGTCTCCACCTGTGGCACGTGAGAACAGGTGCCCGCGATTACAAGGGTTAGCGCAATGATTGAATTTTATCTGAACAGTTTACACTGATTTTTCTAAAATTAAAAGTTGTATTAAATCTTCTCTTCCTACTTATTCCAATTCACGTGTCTTCATGAGTTTTACCGAGACTAAAATGTTAAAAAAATCTTTTATTTGTCACAGAATGTTCAATTTTATTACACAGAATTACACAAACATTTTTTTTTATTATTCTTTTGATACACGTTTCCAAAATGTCTATTATCGGGAAAATAGTTGTAAACCACAGCATACGTGTTTTCCATATCTGGAAAACATGCAGGAAACTACAGGTTGATTGCTTCCATATCGGGAATATACGTGGAAACCACTACTGCATGTTTCCACGGTTTCCCATATTGAGAAACTTACGGGAAACCACAGGTTGGTTGTTTCTATATCGGGAATCTACGTGGAAACCACTACTGCATGTTTCCACGGTTTCCCATATTGGGAAACTTATGGGAAACCACAGGTTGATTGTTTCCATATCGGGAATCAACGTGGAAACCACTATGTGGTTTCCATAAAATGGAAACTATATGGAAACTACTGATGTCACGATTCCCATATGTTTCCATCGGGTTTCCAAATTTGGGAAACCTGGCTTTTCATCCTATGATTGCATATATGCATTCTTTTTAGTTCAAATTCATCAGGTATGATATATGAATACTTGTAATCGAGAGAACCTGTCTACTTTGAGTGACAATTTTGGCGATTTTTTTCATAAAACCGTTTGTAATATTCTGTCAAAGAAAAATATGGTAGGAAAGATCAATAAAAGAACAATATCAATTTTGTGTACGGTGTGTTTATGATAATATAACAACAATTTTTTTTTATTCCATCCACAATATTTATCTATATTCTGTATCATAGCGATGTACCCCTAAAAATTCAAGCCATTATTTTTTGTAAATGTCATGGGATATGTGATAATTAATGAAATGATGAGCATATATAAACAACAGGTTATTGTCATTTTGAATACACTTCACTTTAGTCTGATTCATTTGTTCAGAATATTGACCTCGTCACAGTGACCTTGACCCAAAGATTTGCAAAATGACCTACATTTTTGCAGCTTCCATGTGCATGAAGTTCTTTACAGATCAAAACATTACAATGCAATGTAGACTAAAATATAAACTGACAGAAACACTAATCAAAAGGTAAAAAAAAAACTAATTTGTTCCCCACATGTATATAAAAAATATCAATAAAATATATTCACCCCCCCCTTCTAAACAGTAAACTTATGTAAAAATAAATAAATTAATTAATGTAAATAAAATAACAAAAATCACCCTAACCCAACCCAGAATAAATCATTTATTCCCATATCTAATATTATTTTTTTTTCTTTAATGTTGTAAACATATTTACATTCTATTTTTTAATGACATATTTTGAACATCTCAGATATTTTACGTATGGACATTGAACGTCACTTATAAATTGCAGATTCTACAATGCACGCAATGCTACCTATATAGATTACGTACACTTTTTCCCCTCAAAAGGTTTGCTGATATTGAGAGAATCACAAGAAATCGCGATGCGAATGTAAAGTTTTGAAGAAGGTATACTTCGTTCGATTTCGAAAATGGTGCTATTTTTAGAAGTTGGAAAAACCCATGAAGTGTGTATTTGAATGTATCATCGTTTTGACTGCATATTTTGTCTAACAAAATAATTAACGTGTTTTCTACGTAATATCATATTTATTCTCTCCTCCGCTAAGCTATATTCCTTTTCTTTGGTGTATGTTTTATGTTAGCGTCCTAGGCCGTCTTGACGACACGCCATTTTTGTTTACGAAGTACAATGTTCCGAAAACTGCCGGTGTCAGACACCTCGGTAAATGCCGTCATTTTTACCGGAAATGGTGTATTACACCTCTAATGCCTTAAAGCGCAAGTCATGGTGGGTATAAAAATGGACACTAATTGGCACCCTTACATGTTATGAATTTTATTTAATTTTCTGCCGCTGCGTTTAATAATGCGAACACACTTTCTAAAACGGAAGTTACATTTTTAACATAGCAAGCAATGATTTCGGTAGTATTCAAGAAAGACTAAATCTCAATTTCTCTCACACATGTGCACAAATTAATGCTTGTAATAATTTTCAAGCAGCATTGAAAGAGGTTTGTCCAATTTACAGAAGAAAGGATGATTTGTGTCTGCATGGTAACGGTTATGGAGGCCCGTTGTGACAAATGAAAAAAACTCATTACATGTATACTTTATTCTGGTACCGGTGGAACCGATTGATATAGATCGTAAACAATCTATAAGATGTCCTTTCTACAGGTAATCCCAAGTATAATGTTTCTTTTCTTGATGATGAAACCAGAAGTTCAAACGATTAATCTTATTCGGAAAAGACAATTTTTTCTTGCATCGAATTACTTGTAGAAGTGACATTTTACATGAATAAATTTGGCACGATTTATTTATTGTCTAAATAGCTTGAAATTTTTACTACATTATGTACTGAAAAAAAGCTATGAAATCTTAATTAAAACTATAAAAGAATTAGAGTATTTCTGCAACAAGAAATGAAATAAAAGGAGAAAAACTGTAATTTGAAAACTTAAACAAGTATTTTCAATGAAATATGAAGATGTAGTACAGTAATCAAGCTCAAAAGGTCACTGATACAATATAAATTTTGAGCAGAGCAAACACGAACCTCTGAAATCAGCAGCCATGGAGGGATAAGCACCCCCCTGTCGACCGGTCACACCCGCCTTGTGCTGTTTGTCGTAATCGTATAAACGGAAAAGTCCAAAGTCAATTCAAGATGAAAATTTCGCATGAAAGACGTCAGTCAACATTCGACCCAACTTGTCAGATTGTATTTGCATACAAGGTCATAGTATTGACCATGGAATTTGCGAAGTGTTGACTTCAAACGAGATTTCAGAATACCCTTAATTCATTATTTGTCAGAAGCCTGCTTCGTTTTAAAATTGTTCGGGCGGAGAACATGCTCTTGCATCAACTGTGAGACAGAAACCCCATATGCAGGTAAAAATGGTATATTCCTACATAACTTAGTGAAGTTGACGATAGAAAAGTTGAGGTCGTCAGGTTTATCATAAAGTTTGTTGCTGGTTTGCCATCAATCTCTTTCTCCTATATCCAAATATGAAGTAGTTCTGTCATACTCCGTCGTGTCTTTTATCACTAATTATTAACGCAATTTTATTTTTAGAAAGTGCAGCTACATTTCGTGAAATTTTTGTTGGATGAAAATGTATTATGAATAATTATAGGGCTGGGTATCGGTTGGAAAATTCGTATTGCGATATATTGCGATATTAGGAACTGTATTGCGATATGTATTGCAATATTTATACCCCACGCAACTAGTTGCGGGGGGTATAATGTTTTTGACCCGTCCGTCAGTCAGTCAGTCCTGTTTTTTTGTCAGCGCAACTCCTCCTAAACCGCTGCAGATATTTAGGACACAATGTGTAGATGTGCATATTACCAGGAAATTCCAATTCCTTTATTTTTTCTGGGAATTTTGGCACTTTTCAACTTAGATTTTTGGCCATATCCTGAATATAGAGATGAACAGTTTGTCAGCGCAACTCCTTTTAAACCGCTGCACAGAATTTCGTCAACTTTTGCAGATATTTAGGACACAATGTGTAGATGTGTATATTACCAGGAAATTCCGATTCCTTAATTTTTCTGGGAATTTCGGCACTTTTCAACTTAAATTTTTGGCCATATCTTGATTATAAAGATGAACAGTTTGTCAGCGCAACTCCTTTTAAACCGCTGCACAGAATTTCGTCAAACTTTGCAGATTTTTAGGACACAGTGTGTAGATGTGCATATTACCAGGAAATTCTGATTCCATTATTTTTGCCCTAAGAGATTTGCCTATCATTGAAGAAACTTTCCAGCTAGGTAATAAGGAAATCCACACTGGAATCAGCCTTTGTAGTGACATTTTGTGTGAAATATGTTATGACCTTAAAAGACCCCTATTGATTTTGAGATCAAAATATTAATGATTTAGCACACACACAAAATCTTGAATCTTGGATAGCCCCCCCCCCCTCAAATTGTCCTTTGCCTTAAATAATTTCATAAGTACAGTATATAAACAAATTCATATGACTACATCATAATTTTGTTTCCATCAATTATTTAATTGTGTAAGTTGTCATGTGTTGGACATGGACTTACACTCATTAACAAATCGAAATCACTGAGGAATTTAAATAACAGTTTGTCAGCACAACTCCTGCACTGAATCCACCGAAATATGGCTGAAATACTTGCTGACTCGGCGTTAAACCCTAATCAATCAATCAATCAATCCTGCACTGAATTTCCTGAAACTTTGTAGGTATTTAAGACATAATGTATAGATTTGTATATTACCAAGAAATTTTTATTCCATTATTTATCTAGAAACTTCAGCCCAATTAAATTTGTAACATGCAAAGATTTGAATGCCCTTATATGCAAGAAGTTTTGATGTGATGATTTTTTGCAAGTAATGCCCCTTTTTGAATTATACTGTGTATTTAAAATGCACTGTGCTATTCAGTACATGTTGTATTGTCGAGTTTTGGGGGAGCGTGGGGTATGTGAGCTTGCTCACCTTTTCTTTCATTTTAACAGTTTAAATGCATTTTTCTTATCTTATTAACCTCCATTTATAAGCAGAGTGTATAAAACTTTTATAAATACGTTGTAGCAAAAAAAAAGTTCTAGTTTATTTCACTACAGTTTGGCAACGAATGTAACCATACAACAGAAACCTTTACCGTTTGGTACTGTTTGGCACGTTTCTGACATCTTTAATTCATGTTTTACTTTATTACTCTAAATCCCAAGCATTTTGTCGTATATCGGTACTGAAAAAAAGTATCGCAATACGATATTTTTTGTTAACGAATCGCAATATACTGGAATATCGATATTATTCCACAGCCCTATGAATAAATTAATCATTTTAAAAGTACTTTTATGCTTCATATAACGATTTATTGCAATTGAACTATACAAAATCGGTTCCATCAGAATTATGTATTCATGTAATGAGTTTTTTTTTTTCATTTGTCACAACGGGCATCCATACCCGTTACCATGCAGACACAAATCATCCTTTCTTCTGTAAACTGGACAAACCTCTTTCAATGCTGCTTGAAAGTTATTACAAGCATTAATTTGTGCACATGTGTGAGAGAAATTGAGATTCAGTCTTTCTTGAATACTACCGAAATCACTGGTTGCTATGTTAAAAATGTAACTTCCGATTTAAAAAGTGTGTTCGCATTATTAAACGCAGCGGCAGAAAATTAAATAAAATTCATAATATGTAAGGGTGCCAATTAGTGTCCATTTTTATACCCACCATGACTTGCGCTTCAAACAGCAAGCACGTTATTTGATGAAATCAAGGGTCAGTAGGGCTGAAAATATAGCGGAATTTCACTATAAAAGTGATATACCACTATTATAGCGGAATTTACGTTTCTCTCCAACCTGTTATATACATTGTTCTTAATAAAGTTTTCGTGTATCGATCTCTATTATCTATGAAGTTATTTTATAAATATATGCTATGAAGCTTAATGTTTCTTAGATCAATAGACTGTTTCACCATTACTGCGGTTCTGCTCTTTTGCAGGGCCAATTGATGTAGTTTGGTGAAATATGACAGTAATTGTTTAATAAATATTTAATAAATAATTACTGTGGAATCATTTAAATCCGGGGGGGGGGGGGGAGGGGGTGTTAAATGTTCGTGGGCAAGCAAAATTTTATTGCTTCATGGGGGTGTAATTTCGTAGGTCGTTTATTTGGTAGATTCGATAAATCAATACGTTGACAAAATAACTGTTCGAATGGATGTAAATAAAATTCACAAACATTGATGATTCCACAGTATCTTCAATCATAAACTTTAACAAACGTTATTAATTTGCCATGCAAAAGAGCAATATCGCAGTTATCTAAATAGAACGTCTATCGTTAAATTGTATTGTCCTACGGATACATTTTCTCGATATAATTCGTTAAGTGTATTGACAGTGTAGCAAAAAAATTAAAAAAAAAATACACGGGCGGTAACTCCAACTTACTCCATTTACTTTATACAATCCAGAGAGTTCCGAATGTTAACATGGCATGTAAATTCTAAGCGAGAAAAAAAAGTTGAGGTAATGAGTTGAATTTTCGTCTTTCCAGTTGTATATGAATTATTTTTGTTCGGTTAAAAGGCATATACAATTATCTCAGAAAGTGTTTTTATTAATTTGGTACTTATTTTCAGTGCAATTCTTTTGTTTTTATTATTTCAAAATCATTTCGGAGCAGATTCGCTTGGATTTGCTACAACTATATGGGGCCTATTCTAATTGTGGTGAGGGCTTGTCCTGAGACAAAGTCAGATTATTCCAGCTATGCAGCTATCGTGAAAGGGCTAATAAGTTTCCTTACAGTCCTTGTGAAGAACGGGCTTTAAATCAAAATCAGTACTTTCTTGAATCAGGCATCATATTTTTATTGTTTTATTTCCCAGCTTTATTTTGATTTCTCTTTGATTTTTGTGTACGTCAAAGAACTACAGCGACATCTGTCATGAAGGACGATAGAAGATAAAAATAAATATTGATAAAAGTTTAACTTTACTAGCTTTTACCTTTCGACCTCTGGTACGTTATGTATTTTATAATAGTGTATGAAATTTAACCCATGCGTCATGTTTCATTACTAAAAAATAGATCTCATTCTTTGTTTCCACGTAAATGAAAACTTTAAAAAAATCATTAAAAATATATAATTACCGATGCGTTTTACTTGATGGTTAAGATGCATTTTAAAACTAAAAAGACAAAAAAAGTAACACATTAGATTATTGTTTTCTTCTCAAATATGTGTTCATAATTTCAATTTATCAATCTAACCATTTCCCATTGACAACCTAAACTTAAATTTATGGAAATTGAAAATTCAGGTTGTACATGTAACTGGACCATTCGTAGAACTTGTAAGCAATCGCGATATTGTTGCTTTTCTCAGAGGATTAATAGAAATGGTAAAAGCGAGTTGATTGCATCTGTTGTGAATTAACTACTCCACCCCCTCAACCTCCTTGGTCTCCCACGTGGCGCAAATGTTTACATTAGAGACACGGATTAAACGATAGATCCTTACGTCACAGGTTTGAATTCAACTGAAGGACGTAGAAACTGTGATCCTAAAAACAGTGGTCCTTTGTCAGAATAGATGCTGATACGAAACAGATCCCTCAATGATAATCCTATAATTTCAGTTGGTTTTTTTGGAGGAGGGGGGGGGGGGTCCTCATACAGTTGCAATTCTATTTGAATTACTTCTGTATAATATATCTCAATTGCAAACGTTATATTACCATCAAGCATGTCTTGACAATACTTAGCTAGATGTTGAAACTGAAGCTTGTAGATTCCATGTTCCACTCTACCACGCATGTGACAATTCGAAAGGCGGGACCTTAGTTTCCGTCGTTCAAAATCATGTAGCAAAGAGCTACGCACGCTAATTCTCGATTCCCGCCTACATTTTAAACCCATTTAATTCAATACTAATGGTAATTTGGCCGCAAAATCTTTGTTTAATGCAAAGACTAGTTCAATGGCAATTGACTGATAATTATAATACCAGTGTTATATAGTTAATTACCCCTAATTCCAGCTCTTTAAATAAGGGGGGTAAACGATATTTTCCATTGAAACCGGACTTTAAAGCATCACCACATTTTAAAATATTCTTGGATATGAATAAATGTTTCTTAAATCTTTTCTTATGTTTTACGCATATAAAATTAAGCACATATCATTAATAAAATATAATGTTTTAGTTGTAAACTCCTTTGAAATTGGTGGAAAAATAAGCATTTTTGTACCTTTTTGTCTGTAGACTTATGTTCTCCCCCATGAAACACAAAAAGCTTTGGTATGGATTTGTGAAATGACAGTCTATATTACCTGCTGTAAAAAGGAATTTTTGTTTCACGGGGAGGGGGGGGGAGAGAGAGATTGATTGATTGATTGTATATTGTTTTACGTCCCATTCGAGAATTTTTCACTCATATAGAGACGTCACCATATACCGGTGAAGGGCTTCAAATTTTGACCTTTACTCGGCACTCAGGGCCATTGAGCAGTGAGGGATCTTTATCGTGCCAACGCCTGCCGTGACACGGGGCCTCGATTTTTAAGGTCTCATCCGAAGGACCCGCAACTTTCACTTCAAAGTGCCGAGCGCATGGCGAAGGAACAGTTGCTACCTATTTTTTATCGACTTAGGTCTGTCGCGGCCGAGATTCGAACTCACGACCTCCCGATCACGGAGCGAGCGCTCGACCGACTGAGCTACCGTGAACGGTGGGAGAGAGAGATGTTTTAAAAATATTTTCCGTTTTCCTTTGATTTCTATAGTGAAAAACACAAGTTTTACCAAAATTATAGAGTTATCTCTCTTTCTTTTCCCAAAGAACTAATGTCTTATGAAAATTCATATAAATATCTCTATAATTATGAAAAATCATTCAAATGTGTTAACTTTTAAAAATTGACTTGGAGGTAGGCGGGGGAACAATACTATCGTTCGCAGTTCTTTTACTGCGGGCCTTAATCGCCATTCTGCTAAACCATGTGACAGTTTGAAGGGCGGGGCCTAAATGAATACTTGTCATGATAACAGTTCAATTAAAATCCATACTTCTAACAGACTGCAGCTGTAAAATGCATTGGTTCATCATCATCTGTATTGTAGGTACTGCACGTAAATTGATTTTCAGAACATTATCTGATGAAATTAATATTTCAGCATGGTTATGTTTTTCAATTCCCAGATGCGTGTTAATATGCTCTTTGTAAAATCCAACTATCTCATTTGTATTTATTTTAGCTCCTGTGTTCCCAGGCTCATTGGTGCATGGCTGCAGTTGCGATTCCAAATTTCGGTGTTGTTTCAGGTAAGATGTTATAATTTATAGAATTCCAAGCCACAAATTGAAGGAATCATTTCCCTATTGAATGGTCATCCTGTTGATGAATTTTGTTAATTCAAACAAGTTGATTGGTACATGTTTATATGCAGTTTAATTTAGAAATACTTAAAGCCATCCCCATCTTCCTAAAAAATCGCCCTAGCTGTACTTATGGCAATATTTGAGAACTTTCGATTAAGTTTTATAAAAACAAACAATTTAACACTTAAACTTTTTTGAACATTTTTGTCTTATGTAGAAAAGTTTTTTTTTTTTTGGTTTTCCCACATTTCGTATAGATGGTGTTATCTGGAATAAAGTTCCTCTTTAGGATATGGTTCCCATACCCACAGTGACTTCTATCCCATGTAATATTTTCTATTCTCTTGGGCAAAACTTCGTCGGACTTTGCCCATAAATGCGCCTTGTACCAATTTTCGAGCTCAGGGCAAAGCATATCGCGGTATATTCCTTCCCCAAGACTTTTTTCCCTTTGATTGATTGATGGGTTGTTAATGAGACGTCGCCTTACACCGGTAAAGGGCTGCAATTAAATTTAGATCTCTCGGTACTTGGGAGCATTGAGGGTTCTTTATCGTGTCATTGTCGTGGCATGGGACATCCCTTTTTAAGGTCTCAATTATCTTCGCTAGCCATGGGTTTCTGATCCGCTACTCTCCTATAAACACTTGACGTACAATGCTGTCGAAAGTCGGAATTGTTTACGTCAAGTGATTTCGACTCTTACAACATATGCACAGAATGCGTATCGACAAAAATAAAAAGTTGATTGATTGATTGTATGTTGTTTTACGTCCCATTCGAGAATTTTTCACTCATATAGAGACGTCACCATATACCGGTGAAGGGCTTCAAATTTTGACCTTTACTCGACACTCAGGGCCATTGAGCAGTGAGGGATCTCTATCGTGCCAACGCCTGCCTTGACACGGGACTTCGATTTTTAAGGTCTCATCCGAAGGACCCGCAACTTTCACTTTAAAGTGCCGAACGCATGGCAAAGGAACAGTTGCTACCCATTTTTATCGACTTAGGTCAGTCGCGGCCGAGATTCGAACTCACGACCTCCCGATCACGGAGCGAGCGCTCAACCGACTGAGCTACCGTGAACGGTAAAAATAAAATAAGTATTTAAGAATAATTAACAAGCAGGTATAGAGCGATGTTTATTTGTTATGTATGGTGCAAATCTATATCTGCAATATAGATTTCTGATCAAATTATGTGCATTTCTGCTTAGCAGGTCTGGGGTAATGGTAATGTGTATTGGTAACGCATTGTAATCATTACATTTTTTGAAAGTAACGGGGTGTAATGTGTAATGCACCCATTTTTCAATTACAAGTAATTGTAATGATTGATTGATGTTTTACGTCCCATTCGAGAATCTTTCACTCATATAGAGATGTCACCATATACCGGTGAATGGCTTCAAATTTTGATCTTTACTCGGCACTCAGGGCCATTCAGCAATGAGGGATCTTTATCGTGCCAACGCCTGCCGTGACACGGGGCCTCGATTTTTAAGGTCTCATCCGAAGGACCCGCAACTTTCACTTCAAAGTGCCGAGCGCATGGCGAAGGAACAGTTGCTACCTATTTTTTATCGACATAGGTCAGTCGCGGCCGAGATTCGAACTCACGACCTCCCGATCACTGTGCGAGCGTAATTGTAATGCATTACTTCCATAAAAATGCCAGTAATGACCATTACTTTTCGGTTTCATTTGGATTATATTTAGCCTTCTTTTCTTATTTTATGAAATAATCTGATACCTTTTGATTTGATTTAGAATTTTCTAAAATTAAAAATACATTCTTGAAATTAATTGAAGACAGATTTCTTTTTTTTAAGTGTTTATTGTCATTTATAAACATAGAATGGTTTTCCTATGGACATTTTTATAAGAAGTAGTGAAACAAATTAAAGGAAGCTATGTACAAAAAAAAATTATTTAAAAAGATGTCAGATCAGAGACATTTACTCAATACATGTAATTCAATTCCAAAGATAGCCCCAAGCAAATGTTACCTGTTCAATTTACTCAGATCTGGCCACTTTTCAGCATAAAACTATAAGTATTCTCACTTTGGACTTTAAGTATTCAATAAGTATTTTCACTTTGCACTATAAGTATTCTCACTTTGCAAACTTTGCTTTGCTGACATGGACTCTGTTAAGTAGGATCCTGGATCAATATGATCTTCCAGAGGACAAAAATGGAAACTTTTAGGGCAAAAAGTAAACATTGCCCAGCATTTATTTCTGGATCATTGAGAGTCACCTCAAACTTCGAAACCCATATCAAGGTAATTATGTCCTTTAATTAGCTTCATTGACTATATTGACTAATTACAGGTGCTAATATATTTGTTCATTTATATATACTTCTGTTTACATTGACAATATTATTATTTTTTAAAAATATATTATTCAAGTAAAACATATATTATCAAATATTCATTTTTAATTGTAGAGGAAACATAGAGAGGTAATTTTGGCAGACACTCAACAACAGAAGACTGAAAGTGTAGTGACTAAATATTTTCCAGCATGTAGTGTTACCAAGTACACAATTTATGACCAGAAACAGAAGTTGACAACGGATGCACCTTTGTTGTTTATTGCAGGAGATCTACTTCCACTGTTAACCGTGGACAGCCAAAACTTTAGGAACATTGTTGAGAAATTAGATCCTAAATATCAGACCCCAAGTCGAAAATATTTCACCAGGAATTTACTCTATGAAAAATCAAGTGAAGTGAAAAACAATCAAAGTGCAGCTATATAAAGCGAGA
The DNA here is from genome assembly GCF_033153115.1 of Saccostrea echinata. NCBI lineage: Eukaryota > Metazoa > Mollusca > Bivalvia > Ostreida > Ostreidae > Saccostrea > Saccostrea echinata. The sequence goes on along the minus strand of NW_026889776.1, from coordinate 13,548,671 downwards.
AGTGTTTGACAGAGGATCTGTGGTCCAATAGACAAATGAAGGCTTTTATGGAGATTTCATTGTTGACTGGGTAATAGATTCTGTGATGCTTTCCTGCAAAATTTTTAAAGGGAAACACACATCAGAAAATATAAGACACGAGTATGAAGAAACGCTTCCTCTGTTTAAAATTGCTGCTAAGATCTGCACAGTTTTTAGGACAATGCATCGAACATGGTAAAAGCAAAAAAAAAAAAAGAATTCTCTTCAAGGATACAACAGTGAAAAGGAGAAGTCCGAAGGTGAAGGTGAGGATAATGATGATAAAAAAAGTACCCACAGTACCACTACTGGACGAAAAAAAGTGCTGAAAATCCCAAATTTTGCTGATAATGTTTGATAATTACTGATACTGTGCTGTTCTTGCTGATAAATACTGATATTTACTGTTATTCTTACTGTTGTTACTGATGTTTTGTTTAAAAAATAGTATTTATCAGACTCAACAGTGAAGACAACAGTAATTATCAGTATTTATCAGAAACAACTAAAATTATCAGTAACAACAGTAAATATCAGAATTTATCAGCAAGAACAGTACAGTATCAGTAATTATCAAACATTATGAGTAAAATGTGGGATTCTCAGCACTTTTTTCGTCCAGTAGTGTAGACGAGGTTCCAGAGGAAGAATTTGAACATTTACCGAAACACCTATGATGCTATGCTCGCACACTTCAGCTCGTAGTCAAGGATGAACTAAGGGACTGTACTCCACATTTGAAATCAGTCATTTTATTAAACTTCCCTAATTGTATATCATACCAGTCTCCTTGGAATTGAAGCACAACATAAATCATTTGTCAGTAGTTTATAACAAGAAGATGATGACTACTTTGAAGTCTTCAATATACACAAGACTGAATCTATTTGAAAATGAGAATGACTTCATTTTAATATCAGCTATGCTACATCCAAGATTCAAGTTGAGATGGTGTGATAAGAACAAAGTCAATACTTTGATTGCTTTGCTGAAGAACTCTGTCCAGTCTCTTCACTTTGAAGATGAATTTGAAGATGCTATAGAGGGGCAAGGAACAAAGTCACCACCTACTAAAATGGAAAAGTTAGATTTCTTTCGCTTTATGCCTGAGTGCAGTACTCCAAGTAAGATATGACAACAGTCTGGAGCAACAGTATCTGAGGTTGATTTATACTTATCTGAACCCTGTGTTGATATCACAGATGACATCTTGAAATTTTTGAAAGAAAACCAAACTCGACCTCCTTTCCTGGAAAATACAACACAAAGATTCTTGGCCAACCCGGCAACATCTATCCCTGTGGAAAGACTTTTCAGCATTGCAGGCAAAGTTTTCATACCAGAACGCTGTTCTCTGACTGACAATACTTTTGGAAGTCTGATGATGATGAAATACAAATATGATGTGTAAAATAAAAAGATGTTATTCTTATATTTGTTTACAATCTGACTTATCTGACATAAAAGTTAACTGCAAATAAATTGTGTTCAGAAATTGTCTGTATTTTTTGTAGTTTGTAATGTATTTCATTACTTTAGTAAAGTAATTGTAATTTAATTAATTACTTTTGTAAATGAAAGAAATAGTAATGGTAATTAAAATGGAAAGAATTCCAACGTAATTGTAATTTAATGCATTATATTTCAAAATAATTGACCCCAGGTCTAAGGCTCAAAGTTGGATGACACCATAGCTATTTATACAATGACACGTTATCTTAAGGACCGTTGTTTACATGTACTTGTGCTTTTAAGGAAGAGTCAAGATATATCCCGAACAGAGATTATATATTTACAAAAGCATTCGTTTATAGGTCGCACAATATCAATTGACTCCAATCACAACTCGAGAAAATAATCCCGACCTTTGATAGCAACACAGGCCAAGGGTTTGTGAGGAGAGTAGCGGATCAGAAACCCTTGGCTAGCCAAGATTGGGAACAAGAGTGGTGAAAATGGCGGCCGTGCGTGGCTGCCAAAAGGGTACACCACTTGCCAAAAAAACGACATTGTGTAAAGGGGATTCAAGTCTGTTTTAACGAAGGGCCACATCCTCTTTCAAGGGGAGATAATACAAAATTAGTGAAAATTTTATGGTATCTTTTAAAAATTATTGTTTAACGTCCCATTCGAGAATTTTTCACTCATATAGAGATGTCAACGTATGCCGGTGAAGGGCTTCAAATTTATACCTGTACTCGGTACTTAGGGCCATTGAGCAGTGAGGGTTCTTTATCATGCCAACGGCTACCGTGACATGGGACCTCGGTTTTTAAGGTCTCATCCGAAAGACCCGTGACTTTCACTTCTAGTGCTGGGCGCTTGGCGAAAGATCAGTCACTACCTATGTTTACGTCTTAAGTTTGACGCGGCGCGGCGAACGAGAATCGAACCGTGCCACGAACCGAGCGCCCTACCACTATGCTACCGTGACCGGTTCAATCAAATTGAAGTAGACAGATCAAATTGAAGTAGACGGATAATATAAACAGAAAGGAATCGGTTGACACCTTCAATACACGCGTTATCCATTGTTTATCACCAAAAGGCTTAATGTGATTGGTTGAGAGGTAAGAAAAACAATCAAGATTTGTAATTTTCCCGAATGACATCGCTGCAGTCAGCCCGCAAGATATCAAATAAAATTTGTCAGGGGTTCAACGGCAACGAGTTGACACAGGACACTTGACGTTGTGAGGATCGTATGGTTCTTGTGAGAATTGTTATTAAACCATCTGCGAGTGTGTTTAAAACTAAAGCGATTATCATAGGAACTTTCATTCACAAGAAAAACAAAACAAAAACACCCCCCCCCCAAAAAAAAAAACGGGGGAGGGAGAGAGAGAAAAAAGACAGTGACGAGGTATGGTAGGGGTGGTGATGTTGCACACGAGTAAGTTAATATATAAAGATCCGCTGTCAAACAATTAGAATTGGATAAATTTTATCAAAAACTAAGGCAAGGAAATTGAATATTTGATTTCACATTTCTTTTTTAAAGCCATATAATACTATACAGCACGTGGAGCTTTTACAATTTCACTTGTCAAGGAAAGTTGAATTATTGACCGCGTTGGACTCGGTGTGAAAGTAAAACAAGGTTGTAAATAAATGATTTCATTAAAAAACTTTCCTGGTTATGAAAAATGAATTCATTCTCACTCTCCCCTCTTTCTCTCTTTTGCTCGCTTTTACTCTCTTATTTATATCGATCGAAGTGTCACACGATGAAAATGATCAAACTACACTGACTGATATAACATGCAAATATCTTGTAAGTATGTAATGAAATTGCTAGGGAGAAATACTCCTTTTTTCAAGATCGTATAATTTTACAAGGTTTTAGTCATGATCATGATATTTTAAGAATTACGCTGCATAATGACATAATAGTTTGTTAACATTACTGAACTTTGAACAGTTCTAAACGGGGTTTTACTGACGTCATATGCGAAGGGAAATAAGCTAGTTCATTTTCACGACGATCGAGTAATTTTGATCGACTGTGCTGTAGACATCTGGCATAAAGAATCAAAACAAACAGAAATTCAATCTTATTTTATCAGCTCATATGAACTTATTCTCGTACGTAATTCCATATTTTTAGGTCTGTCTCCCATGACCTTTAAGAAAAAATTAAGGCAGCGAAAAGATTAGTTTAAAAAGGATACGACTAGGCTTGGTACTTCATAAATGAATATGTTAATGAAATAAAAACACTTATCTGCTCTGTTCTAGATACAGAAGGAAGAGAGCCAGTTGGCATATTTTGGGAAAAAATTCCGAGCAGCAAAGTTGAAAAACTGCAACCAGGTTATTTGCAAAGTAAGTTGTAATAGTGTATTTTATACAAATCAAACTCTAGCCCCAAAACATAAACGGGAAGGAATTGAATGAATTTAAACATGATAATTTGTCTAATAGACATTTCTTTAAAAACATAGGACCTTTCCCAAAATCGAAGCTCGCGCTCTAATTATACTTTATGTGATTGTATCTGAGAAATGACAGAAAAGGTTCTGTATTTAATCCGTGAAGTGTACAACGGTATTTATCATATATGTATCATTTTATCGAGAAAGAAATATGCAAGTTAACTTCTACTTAGACACTAATGGTTTTGAAAATTGTAAAATTAGAAGCTTTATACTTTATTAGAAAATGAAAAGATTAAAATTAAAATATATGCCTACACAAAATGTGCAAAATAATTAAATCTAAATTTATAGGAATTGGAATCAGATTTGCACTCAAACCGAAATTGTTCTGCTTCTCTGCTATCCCATTGGTCCATATTTTCATCATTTCCATTTATCAACATCTTTTTAATGCATAATATAATAATCCATATGAATGTAGAAGACAGATTTAATAGTAGAGGAATATTTAAGAGGAAGTTATTTCTGTAATTTTAGTTTCATACATAAAATAAGAAATGGTACAGAACCCAATTTAGATACACCCTATTCAATTACCACTCCTTAAAGCTGATCACGACTCGTAAATAGGCATACGCCATTTTCGATATTACTATCTTAGATATCAGCACCAGGGTATACTCTTCGCATTCGACACACCTGACTGCTTTTATTGTCAAGGGTATCGGCGTGGAATGGCGAACCGTGTTCGTGCTGGTTATCTTACATTCCCTTTGTTTACATTTGATTGCAGTTACTTATATTTTGTGTTTGTTGTCCCCCGCTTTCACTGGAAGTAAGGAATATTAATTTGGGTCTGTCTGTCCGTCCATCCGTCTGTATTTCTGTCTGTCTGTAACACTTTCGTTTCCGCGCGATATCTCGAGAACCCTTTGAGCTTTTGCAATGAAATTTTGCATACCAACTCCCTATGGACTAAAGAAGAACCCTATTAATTTTGAGGTCAAAAGGTCGAAGGTCAAGGTCATAAATTCTGTCTGTTTTAACACTTTCGTTTCCGCGCGATATCTCTCGAATTCTCTAAGCTTTTGCAATGAAATTTTACATAACAACTTCCTGTGGCCGAAGTAAGACCTCTATTGATTTTGAGATCAAAAGGTCAAAGTTTAAGGTCGTAAATTCACAAATTCCGTCTGTGTGTAACACTTTCGTTTCCGGGCGATATCTCGAAAAGCTTTTGAGCTTTTGCAAAGAAATTTTATACCATAACTCCCAATGGCATCTCTCGCCCCTCTCAAAGTGTTCCGCCCTTTTTTTTTTTTTTATTATTTATTGTATATTTAAAAGTCGCTTGGCACTATTTTTAACACTGGGGCATGTGGAGAGTTATTACGTATAATACAGGTTTTCGACCGACTTTCTCATTACATCTATTAGAACTGTTTAGTAAAGGCTAAATTAGACAATATGGAATGTGTAAAATTTTGACAATATCGAACGTGAATATAAACATTATATGTGACCTAATGTTTCCATTTAATCAGACTTAACTATATATGAGTCATATTATTGAAATGAGTAGATCAACTTCTTGTTACATAGTCAAAGAAGCATAACTCAAGATTACGACATTATCATTACTGACTTTAGTGTGTGACCTAGTGTTTGCCTTTAATTTGCTGTATAATCAAGTGCCTCCGTGGTCTAGGGGTATGTTGCTCGCTTAACAAGCGAGAGGCCCGGGTTCAATCCCCGATCTATTTTATTTTTCTTTTCTTTTTTTCTTTGGATTTACTAAATGATACTATTCAACATGTAAAATGAAAAAAGTTATCATGATGTCTGGCGTGAACTCATAAAATCATTATTACAGTGTGATAAATATTCTGTATATTAAAAAGAATCTTCTATACATATATAAAAGAAAAAGCAATCAAAACTTTATATCCATATTGGCATTTTTTTTTAATTTGCTTCAATATACATGTATACATTTAATAATTCTACAAACACGGGGGGGGGGCAGTGTGAACCCCCTCCGAACTGCGCATGCTCTTCTTTTTTTTCCCTAAGCGGGGAACACAAATTCTCTGATTAACTTGTTTGTATACTGCACTGACCTGTGCAACTGTTGTGTCTTTAGTATCTTACTCTCCTGCATTAGAAGAAGCACACAGTTATTTTTGTCGCTACCAAGTGCTGGGACGGAAGTGCAATAACGGTAACTCTAACTTTATAAATGTTCTGCATTAAAAAAAAATTCCAAGCTTTGCAATAACAATATTGTGAAATTTGGTTGTCTAGGTTGTTTGTTAAAAGTTAATTTTCATCCATTAGAATCTGCTAGTTAAAGTTATCTTATTATTCACAGAACTTACCGTTAAATGTTATATTATATGAAGAGAAAATTCGGGATTTATTCCTTCTCGCATTTAATGTTCCGAATGACATTACACGTAATGATGATACCCGAAAATACCGGGCACTTCCGTCCCAGCTGGTGCACATCAACAAAATTTACCCTAGATGCAGGTGATTTAATCGAAATATTTACAAATCGGGGGCACATAAAAATTAAATGGAAATATGAAAAGGAAGAAGAATGTATAACGAATTTATTGATGTATGCATATTCCATGTTTTCTTATTCTTTCGATAAATAATCAGGCGAAGTTTAAGCGAGGTGAGGCAGACGATGAGAAAAGAGTTGCAAGCCTTCTCTCTTTTTATGTATCAGTCGAAAACGATATATTTAAAAACAGCTTACAGAGACAAAAGAGTTACATAATTGATAACATACAGTACATATTAGAATACAAAAATAGGAAAAAGGTGACTCGACCCCAGATTTAAAAAAAAACAATGGAAGGGGGGGGGGGGTTCCATACCCCAAGTGCCTGTGATTTAATTCAGTTCGCAAGTATCGAAAATCCGGAGTTGGAGACGGCGAAATTTCCTGTTTTCGTAATGGCGACGGTTCTGACGTTTTCCTGGCACGTAAAATATCGAAATCGTGAAAAAAGCCTGCAAAACGTCAGATATTTCGGACTACTAATAGTCTTGACGACAGTTCCTTCATCGTTACAAAAATCGTAGTGACCTTAATATCATAATAATAAATGTGATTATTTGATTAGTTTAAAGCTCAACACGATTCATAAAAGAAATTTGTCCGCCATATTTTGTTTCTTCTGTTGTTACATATGAGATCCCAATATAAGCCATTCACTTAGACACGGTTTCAGTGTAATCAGTTTTCACCTGTGTAAACGGACGTATGCTACAAAGCTATTGTAATACACTCGGTAGCAAGAAAAGTAACCGTGTGCTTCTTCCACGGCAGGAGAGAAAGATATCAAATAAACTTACAACACTTGCACAGGTCATTGCAGCATACAAACAAAAATACACATAAATTGCAATAAAATGTATTAGTTTAAAGCTCAACACGTTTCATAAAAGAAATTTGACCGCTTATTTTTTTTTTTATTATGTTGCTATATCTGAGACCCCCATATAAGCCGTTCACTTAGACATGGTTTCAGTGTAATCAGTTTTCACCTGTGTAGACGGACGTATGCTACAAAGCTACATGTATTGTAAAACACTCGGTAGCAAGGAGAGTAACTATGTGCTTCTTCCACGGCAGGAGAAAAAGATATCAAAGAAACTTACAACACTTGCACTGGTCATTGCAGCATACAAACAAAACTAGACGTAAATTAAACTGCAGTAAAATGCAAACAAAGGTATTTGCAAGATAACCAGCATGAACACGTATCATTCATTCCTCGCAGGTAACCTTGACTTGAAAGCAATCAGGTGTAACGAATGCGAAAGGTATACCCCAGTGCTGATATCGGAGGTTGGAAAACATAAGTGGCGTATGCCTATTTACGAGTCGTGTTGAGCTTTAATTTGTCTTAATTTTGTTTGTGGTATTAAAATGCATGCACAATTATTTTATGCAAGAAAGGTTTTTCAATGATGAGCCTTAGAAATGTCAACATTTCGACCGAATAAAGTTGATTAGCTTCGTTACTTGGAATGCCGTTATGTCGTGCTAATCTTTGGCAATATATTATAAAAAAAATATTATGGCAGCGAAAAGGATAGTTTCAAAAGCATACGTACGATCAGGCTTAGTACTTCCAATATGAATATTTAAATAGAAATAAAAAAAACAATTATCTGATATGTTCTATATACAGGTTTAAAAGGGTCACATTTGATATTTTCGAGAAAAATTCCTAGCAAGAAAGTTGATGGATTGGTACACGGTGTGCGAAGTAAGTTGTTTTACAGTGTATTTGATACAAACCAAAACTTAAACCCAGAGCTTAAACGGGAAGGAATTGAATGAAAGTGTTCATTTAAACACGACTATTAGTCCAATAGACATTTCTTTAAAACGCGAGACCTTTCCCAATTTCTTCAAAACTCACGCCCTATTTGTATTTTCTTCGGCAGTGTCTGGGAAATGATAGAAAAAATTAGGGCGTACAAGGTGAGGACACTTCTCTGCTAAAAAACAAATTAAATATACATCTCTATTTATAGTTCATGGAACATTTATATTTTTCTCAAAAATTAAAGTGTCAGTAATGTCATTTTTCTTTATTTTAGTGATATATTATTATTTAAAAAAAAATTAAGTTGACAATTAAGGATATCCAATCCTCAGTCAGGGAGAATAACTCTTTAAAATTATTTAATTAAAAAAGTCTCAACATGAAGCTTGACATTTTCGTTTTATACATCTTAATATGATTCAAGTTTCTTTGAAGTCTACGAAAGGGTTACATGTATGTAAAAAGTTGACATTTGTACCCTATTAAAGTAAAAAAAAAACAGTTTTAGAGAAATAGGATTTTTTAAAAAATGCTCATCAGCTTAATATGAAATTAAAAGTGATCTGTGGTGTATTGCAATGATAGCACAAGCTTTTTTACACTATGTATTATATAATAATTGAAAGAAATAGAAGACCTAGAATACCGAATAAGTATAAAACACGCGCAAATTTCTCAGAATGCCTCAATATCTATACCTTATTTTATATTCTAAAATATATTTGTTGATCAATTTTCAATAAGATAAGTCATAGTTGATGATTTTATTCGCTTTTCCTTAATATGTATGGGAGATTTGATAATTTTTCCTATATAATATGATTAAATATATTGCTTAACTTTACTGTGGGTAAACATACATTACTTTGTGAATTCAGAGATATTTTTCTGAGCATTTTCAATTACTTTACTGCTGATTTTATGAACCTGAGGATCGGACTACCTTAAGCACTTCTTATATCATTCACTCAAAGGACTATTCCCCCGTAAACGAAGTTTGGGGTGTGATATACAGAAATCACTGTCAGTGTAGCTGTTCGGCCAGTCGTATCTAAGCGTGCCCAATATAATGGTCTTACTACACTTTTCTAAGACTTTCTGGCATTTAAAAAGTGTTTGCAGTAAAAGGATTAAAGAATTATTTACTGTATTTCTTTACAGTCGATTGTGATATCCCTCTGTTTATCCCCAGAAAATTGGGTATAACGTTAATGATATGTAATTAATTAGATTACAATTTTAGCATACTTTCCTGATACAAATATGAAAGGTATAACAATAAGTTAACGAGGAAATAAAAATCATTTATTCCGATGAAAGTTACCTCTTTTAATACAAAGTCATTTAACCTTAACATCTATTTTATGCAAGATATATTTATCTATTTTTTGCCAGATATATTTTTATTCGTAAGAAAGAATATTTTTATACCATCTAGGAATCTGATATTGGAGATTAAAAAAAAAAGAAAGGAGAATTATGGTAATGAAGCAATTGTGGATAGAGTTGGAGATGTACAGAAAAAAAATAAAAACCATGTCATTCAACATTATGCCTTTAGTGTTTTTATTTGAACTTGTAGCATCGTGTGACTATCCTCGGCACGACTTACTGACGAGATTATTTCAGATTGCGGCATAGTTACCCAAGCCTCTTTTAGTGTTGGAAGCTGACGGGAGTGTCCGTGGCCACAACCTGCTGAGAAATAGTGCCTTGTTAATGAATAGCTGTTATACCACATAGTTACATCACTAGTGCCCAATTGTGCGCCATGGAAAATTTCCCGTACTGTAGTAATTTTTTCCCCTGGCATTTTGCTAGCCGCCATTTTTGGTGCTGCTTTAGGCACGTGTAAAGAATACAAATATGGTCCTGTATTTTTTTGGAAAAATGAAATTGTTGTGAGAGATTAAAAATAATGCTTTCTGAAATGTTCACACTCCTTGCAGTAAGATAATACTTTTTAGCTTACCTGAGCTGAAAGCTCAAGCGAGTTTTTCTGATCACTTTTGGTCCGGCGTCCGTCTGTCTGTAGACTTTTCACATTTTCGACTTTTTCTCAAGAACCACTGGGCCAATTTCAACCAAACTTGCCACAAAGTATCCTTGGGTAAAGGGGATTCAAGTTTGTTCAAATGAAGGGCCACGCTCTCTATCAAGGGGAGATAATTAGGAATTAGTGAAAAAAATTGGTATCATTTAAAAATCTTCTCAAGAACCATAGGGCCAGGAAAGATGAAACTCATGTTGAAGCATCCTCAGGTAGTGTAGATTCAAGTTTGTCCAAATCATGACCCCCGGGGGTAGGGCGGGGCCACAATGGAGGATCAAAGTTTTACATAGAAATATATAGGAAAAATCTTTAAAAATCTTCTCAAGAACAGCAAAGCCATGATGAGTCATATTTATATGGAAGCATCCTCAGGTAGTGTAGATTCAAGTTTATTCATCCAATGACCCCCGGGGGCAGGGCGGGGCCACAATAAAGGATCAAAGTTTTACATAGAAATATGTAGGAAAAATCTTTAAAAATCTTCTTCTCAAGAACAGCAAAGTCATGATGAGTCATATTTATATGGAAGCATCCTCAGGTAGTGTAGATTCAAGTTTGTTCAAATCATGACCCCCGGAGGTAGGGCGGGGCCACAATGGAGGATCAAAGTTTTACATAGAAATGTATAGGAAAAATTTTAAAATCTTCTTCTCAGGAACAACAAAGCCCTGATTGATCATATTTATATGGAAGCATCCTCAGGTAGTGTAGATTCAAGTTTGTTCAAATCATGACCCCCGGAGGTAGGGCGGGGCCACAATGGAGGATCAAAGTTTTACATAGAAATGTATAGGAAAAATTTTAAAATCTTCTTCTCAGGAACAGCAAAGCCCTGATTGATCATATTTATGTGGAAGCATCCTCAGGTAGTGTAGATTCTATTTTCTTTAAATCATGACCCCTGTGGGTAGGATGGGGCCACAATGGAGGATCAAAGTCTTAAATAGAAATATATAGGAAAATATCTTTTTCTGAAGAACTGCAAACCTTGATTAGTCATTTTGATATGGAAGCATCCTCAGTTAGTGTAGATTCAATTTTGTTCAAATGATGACCCCCAGGGGTTGATGGGGCCCATTGGGAGATAGAAAGTTTTACATAAGAACATATAGAAAAAATATTTCTTCTCAAAAACAGGAAAGCTATGTTAAGTCATATTGATATGGAAGCATCCTCAGGGTAATCTTTTCAATACTGAACTGATTTGTGCTTTTGCCTAGCCAATGTGCTCAGGTGAGCGATGTGGCCCATGGGCCTCTTGTCTATTTTATATGACCTCCTAAATGTCAATTGTGTCTTCCTGAACTTGTGCATTTTTCCATAGCCATGCCAAATTCTTTCATGAGTATCTCTTTCGTATTTTTCAATTTTCAATTTTTATTTATACAAATTTCAAAACGTTTCAAAGACGTCAAATTTTTAAGGCATAATAAAGTCAAAACCATGCATTTTTTCTTTTATGCACTAGTTTTTTTTTTTTAATCAACTTGGAATCAATTTGTTTGTATTGTCTGTGATGTACTGGTTATTTCGTAGTGATATTTATTACGGGCAAGTCCTCGGATGAGACCGTTTCAGCTTTAGGCTTGGGTACTCTAAGACAATGTCACCATCGTACATGTACCCTGTTTAAAATCCTCTTTTTGACGATATCTCTCGTTATAAAATATCAGCCATATTATTGAACAAATTCAAGGATACTCCTTTCTATGAAAAGCACAGAATTCCTTTCATCGTTAACTTGAAATTATCAAAATATTGCATCTTAATGATGTTTTAAAAGAAATCAATGGAAAATCCAAACTTCAATTATTAGCATATTTTATGTAAAGGATGAAAAGGGAAAAAACTACATACAAATAAAACATTTTACGTATATAAATACATTCTCTGATCTACATTAGGTAATTTAATTTATTGATAACTTTTCTTTTTTCATGAATTAGAACAGCAAACAATATTCAGTTTAAACATTTAAATATTCCTGGGTACATTAACGTAAAAGAGTTATGATATACAATATTTGATGAATCATGTCCAGTTTAGTCACATCATACATTAGTTCGACAGTGTTTCGGACACTTAATTTAAGTTCTTTACATTACACTTGCCATCTGAGCCTACTTTTTTGAATGTGATAATTGTCTCTACCTCACACATATATCCTTTGTTTTCATGTAAAGGGAAAAACATGCACAACATATTTATTCTATTACACATTTACATTACATTACACAAGTATGTTGTATATCATTAATATTGTCAAATTGTCTTTTTTAGTAGTCAAAGACAAGTGGTATATACAAGTTGTGAGTACAAAGCATACTTCAAGCTTATGTTTGAGAGGATAAATACTAGCTAAATACAAGAAAGAAGGGATTGAAAGACTCAAAATTAATACACTTGATATATACTCGCGTTGATATCACGAGATCCTCCAATGTATTTGAAATATTGCAGAGGTGCGTGTGGTACGTAGGAATTTCCACTTTAGAGTAAGAAAGGACTGGCATAGTTCTGACGGCCGGTGGATTTTTTTCCTGCCAAGACGCGGTTTGCTATGCCCCGCCATGAATATGGCCGGGGCATATAGTGTTTGTCATGTCCGTCTTCCGTCTGTCTTTCCGTCGCGCTTTGCGTTTAGCTCTGTTCAAAGCTCAGTTTCAAAGAAAATATCCAAAATATTTTTATCAAATTTCATATGCTGATAAATATTGAGGAGAGCTATGCAACTGCATCAACATTTTTTTGACCTTGACCTAACTTTTCTTAAATTAGTGTTTATGATTTAACGATACCATTCAAGATAGTGTAATCAAACTTCATATGGTAATACATACTGATGAGAGCTATTCAACTGCATCAACATTTTTTGACCAGAACCTTTCTTTTGACCTTGACCTCACTTTTCTTAAATTAGTGTTATGCTCAGCTTTAAAGATACCATTCAAGATAGTGTTCAAACTTCATATGCTGATACATACTGATAAGAGCTACTCAACTGCATCAACAATTTTTGACCTTGACCTTTCCTTTGACCTCACTTTTCTTAAATTAGTGTCAAACTTCATATGCTGATACATACTGATGTAAGCTATTTAACTGCATCAATATTTTTTTCCTTGACCTCACTTTTCTCAGTTTGTATTTAACTCAGTTTTAAAGAAACCATTCATAATATTTTTTTTTATCAAACTTCATATGCTAATACATACTGATGTAACCTTTTCAACTGCATCAACATTTTATAACCTTAACCTTTCCTTTGACCTTAACTTCATTTATTTTAAATTAGTGTTTAGCTCAGTTCTAAATAAACCATTCAAAGTATTTTTATCAAACTTAATATGCTGATACGTGTTTGTGAGAACTATTTAACTGCATCAAAGCGTTTGACCTTGAACTTTCCTGTGACCTTGACCTCACTTTTCTTAAATTTGCATTTTGCTTCATTTTAAAGAAGCTTTTTTAGATATATTTACGTAAGCTTATATACTTATACATAATTTGGTGAAAATGTATCATCTATATCCAATCTTTTAGGTTTCAATTTTAAAGAAACTATTCAAGATATTTTCATCAAATTTCATACACTAATACAATTTTTCATGTTGCATTACTAATATACCCATGGCGGGGCATTCATGTCCTTTGGACATATTTCTAGTATTGTAACTGCGTTAATATTACTTATCCAGATTCAATCAATAGTGTACGGGGATTTACAAATGTACCGTTGTATTTCGTATGGTGTATGAAATACGACCTGGGGTTAAAGGTCATAGGAGACAATTACCTGAACATATTGAGTTACATCGGGAATAAGTTCATATGAGCTTGTAAAATAAGACTGAAATTGTTTTTTGGATTTTTTACGCAAGATAGCTACAGCACTGTGGATCAAAATTACTCAGTCGTGAAAATTCACTTTGACTAACGTTGCTTATCTCCCTTAGCATATGACGTAAGTAAGGCTCAATCGCTGTTCAAAGCTATGCAGTGTTTACAAACTCTCTTGTCATTTTGCAGCTTAATTTTAAAGAATATCATATTCATGGCTAAAACCTAGTATAAATATACGATCTTCAAACATCTTGCAAGATGTTTGCATGTTTTATCAATTAAGATATGATCATTTTCATCGTTTGACACTTCGATCTATTGAGAGAAAAATAAAGCAATCGGAAGAGAGAAAGAAGGGAGAGTGATAATGAATTCATTTTTCATAACCAGGGCAGTTGTTTTTATGAAATCATTTATTTACAACCTAGTTTTACTTTCACACAGAGTCCAACACGTACTGTCAGTATGACACTTTTCTTGACAAACGATACGTACCTGCTGCGTTAAGTATCACATGACTTTAAAAAAAAAAAACAAGAAAAAAATTTCTTGTGTTACTGTTTTATATTATTAAATCAATTCTTATCATTTGACACTGTCTTAATATTCACTTACTCATGTACAACATCACCACCAATACCCGATCTCTGGCGCCCCCTCCCATCCCCCTTGTTATTTCTTATTTCTTTCTTTTTGTAATTGAAAGTTCTTGAAATAATCGTGTCGTTTTTAAACACACTGCAGATGGGTTAAAACAACTCTGGCAAGAACTATACGTAAACTTGTATGTATGGGAGTTAGTACAAACGACGTTTAAAAAAAAGCAGCTCTAACATGTGGAAATATTTCTATTAAGAATAAGGATTCTACCAAATGTAGATATTGAATGAATTAGAAATCGACATTTTTTTTTTAATTTAGTAAAATTTAATACATAAAATACGAAAAAGGTAGGTATCTCTCCAGTCAATTTGTTAAAATATTTATCAAAGATCAGTACTTATCATGGTATACAAACCTGTTTATTTTTCCAGTGTGTATTATATTTATGTTTCTTTTTCTGTAAAGGATATAATTTCACTCGCAAATGATGGATGGATTTGCAAACTGATCACGGACTGTACTGTTCACTACTACATACCGATTATTTCAAAATTCGACATTGTAGAGTCAAACAGTGTCTGCACAAAGTATCGGCATCGTAACAATCTCATTTGCTCTGGGCTCAACATTTCTTCTTTATATATATATATATATTTTATAGAAGAATACGATCATGTCATAAACTCATGGATTCTATTGCTATATCGTTTTTACAGCAATATGTGAGTTTCGGATCGGGGAAAACTAAACTTCAAAGACGCTGACATTTTCAGTGGTTCACGCTTATCATGGACTTCAATACCACCGGCCCCGTGTTTATTTTGGGGATTCACATTAGGGATATTCCCCATATAAGTGTCATATTCTTTCTTTAACAGAATATTATAGGCTTAATCAAAATTTTTATTCATATCAGAAAAGGTCACTTTTAATAAATTATTCTATTTTATGTTGCATTATGCGATTTTTTTTTTGGAATAAAAAAACGACTTATTAACTTTTTTTAATGACGATGGAATCCTTTTGGAATGTCGTATATGTGTATTAAGGGAGTATGGTACTGACAAGTCCTAATTTCAGAGTAATTAAAACTCTAAAACATCCACATAAAATGAAAGAAGTACCTTTATATATTTCATAAAATATTATAAGAAAAGGTTCTAGTGAGTAAATCAAAAATTATGACGCACTAAAATAAGGGGGGTAACTCTGTATGATAAAGTGATATTTTTATAACCAATTTTTAAAAAATTGAGAACAACAATAAAAACAACATAAAAATATTTTTTTGAAAACGATGTCATCCACAATATTGAAATTTTAATTTCAAAACAAAATAGTGCAAGAAAAAAGCCAAAAAGACAAATTAATTTTGATTCATTTATATCATGACAATTTATTGGGAAAATGGGTTCATGTATATGTACAACGTATTTTTTAATAATGAAAGAATAATTAAAAGTTTGATATCTTATGCTATATTTATAGTGATTTGCTTGCTTTACAAATTGCTAATAAAAAATTATAATGTTAGTGTGTAGTTTTGGAGTAATGTGCTCCCGAATTTCCTGACCCGAATTTCCTCTGCTCAAAAAGCTGTTATAAAATGTTAAAATAATGAGATTGCAATTTATTTACTTGCTTATAGTTTCTAACTCTCCTGATTTTGTCGTTTTAAACTCAAATTTTTATTATAGTTATTATTTTTCTCTTGTGACACGGCGGGCAATGCTTTTCACCAGATTTTTGCCGAACAATCCGAAAATCTTCCGATTTCCCGGTTTGGTTTTGTACATTATCGTGTACATGTCACTTCCAGTTTGCAACTCGTATACAAAATGCCGAATCGGAATCAAAGTTGAAAGTAGACTTGGAGGAGGTGTTTACAATTATCTATGAATTGTTTTGAACAAAAACAAAAATAGAATTTGAAACTCCGGCTTATAATTTCTAACGTTTTAGTGGAACGGATGAAATAAAGTGAATTGACGAAGACAGAATGCTCGAGGCTTATTGTACATTCGTTCTATGTCTCCATGTTTAATTTTAATTAATAATAAATCTTTGTCTTGAATGAATATTTTCCATCTTGAGCAATATTGAAAGATTAGATATGATTCAGTAACTATTAACTAACCAGCTATTAAACCGAGGTCCGTAGAATGCGGGGGGGGGGGGGGGGTCTGAGTAAAGTATATTGTTGTAAATTTTTCCTTAGATGCTAGTCTCCAATGTCGAGCACTAGCAAATTCCAGGATTTGGATAGTGAAATTAGGTGTTTTTTTATATTTGCTTGTCAGATTTTTGAGAAATATTGCCCCCTTTTTTGGTCTTTTTTTCCTTTATCAGATTTTTTTTGGGAAGTTGTCCCCCCCTTTTTTGAAATTGTTGCTACAAGTCTGACTAAACCATCATACATGCTGTTGAAGCTAGGTAAAATAGTGACACCACCACAATATACTACACTGTACTTTGCTATGCATGTGTACAATATGGTGTAGAGTAACAGCAATATTTAACAAAATCAGATAAAATTTTAAGAGCTAAAACCACAAAGTACAAAAATAGTCCTTCACCAAAATAGATGAACTTATGTTTTATAATTTGAAGGGTTTTAAACTATTTATCTTAAATAT
The DNA here is from genome assembly GCF_033153115.1 of Saccostrea echinata. Lineage (NCBI taxonomy): Eukaryota > Metazoa > Mollusca > Bivalvia > Ostreida > Ostreidae > Saccostrea > Saccostrea echinata. The sequence goes on along the minus strand of NW_026889776.1, from coordinate 13,531,285 downwards.
CTTTTTCTAGTTTTCTTTTTATGGTTAAAATAACCTTTGTTTCTCTAATAATAAGTATCATAAGTTTACAAGTCAAGCAGTAGGCTTGTAGCAACGGTTTCAAAAGTGGGGGGGGGGGGCACCTTCCCCCAAAGAAATCTGTCAAGCAAAAAAAAAAAAAAAAAACTAAACTCACCAAAAATAGGGGAGGGGCAACTTCCCAAAATAATCTGATGGGCAAAAAAAAAAAGAAACCAAACTTATTAAATGTCCATTTTGTGGAAATTGACAGTGCTTGACCTTGTAGCAACGGGGGGGGGGGGGCAATCACTATAGCAAACTACTATACTCGGAAAAAGTAGGTCCCCCCAGCATTCTACGGGCTTGAGCAGCTTTGTAATACTGCACCTGACATAACTCTCACACACTGACAGGAGCTTATAAATGAAGATAAAAACTTACAGTACATGACGTGAGGCAGTTTATTACCTCCTCAATGTAACCATATGCATGAGGGACGGGAGATTATTAATACAAGAAAGTTGTAGGAGATTATACATTCATGACATTGGGTCAGATTATGACACAGATTTGAGTCATAAGCAATTTTTGTGTCAAGTATCAACTACCAATTAGCCTCCATTTGAGAGTAATAGACCAGGTACAAATAACACACCTTTTCTGCCAGAAGCCTTGAACTTGCTGGAATGACCTTGAGTCAAGGTCAGTTACTCAATACATACATGTAACCTTAGGTTATATGCAATATTTACGATCAGTATGAGCATCTCATGTTCTCCATACAAAATACAGGAATTCAATGTTTTTCTTAAAATGACATTTAACTTGATCAAAGGATCTTGAGTCAAGGTCATGGCACGCATTTGGGTCATTAGCAGTCCTTGTGTGTCATTTTCATCATTTTTCCAATGGAAAACCTTCTTAAAAATAAGGAAGATGAATTTCCCAGGTTCTACTCTTTTTTTTAACATGCAGTGTATTTAGCATCTGTTCATACAATGATAAGGTAATGAAATAATTTTTATAATGAAATGTATTTAATATTGCAAAATTCATGAGAATCAAAATACATTAACATATTGAAAACTTATTTGCTCTATCTACAATTAAAAAAAAAAAGAAAAATAATTTGTAATTTGACCAAATTTGAATTAATGAAAACTTATTACATTAAGTACCAAACACTGACATTGTATCTAAAAATGATGCTACAGACATGGCAAATTCTGATAACACCAATAATGTATCCACAACTGATGTCATGGACATTTCAAACAGACTGAAGATATATGACTCTTTTCATATAAAACTCTGGGGTCTTTCAACTGAAAAAGTCTGCATTCTGAGATAGAATCCACTTTACTTTTTATAACGAGTCACACACAGTTTTCAATTCACATCTTCCATCAATAACTCCATATCGAATTTGTTGGCAATGCCAGTTTTAAACTGCATTCGATTAATACTGGGACATCATAGGAAATGATAGTGTATCCAGTGACTACACTTTTCTTGTCGTTACTCAAAACTTTAGTCTAATTCTGATTGTTACAAGAGAAACTTCTATGTTCACTTGTTATTGTACACCTTCATTCCATTTATTTTTAGACCTGGAATTTTGTCTGCCTGTTTATTGATTGTTCTTTGTGGAAAAAGTTGAAAACTTTTCTCGTCTCATTGCTTATATGATCATGATGTTCCCGCTCTCTGTAAGGAACAATAATCTTGTTTTAGTTATTAGTGCAGGTGATAAAATAATTTTCATTTTAATAACAATCAAATGATCTTGTCCACCTGATCTAGTCAATACAGGCCTACAGAATGGTTGTGTGTGTTGGGGGGGTGGGGGTCTGTCCTCCTAACTTTTTTCTGAGAATAGTATTTGGCTATAGAGTAAATTTTCATTAAGATGTCAGTTGCACCCCCCCTTTTTTTTTTTACTAGAGGTCTGCATCAATAAACTTGTTACATGTATATGGGCAGTTAGTGATTTCACATACCTAAACCTGTTGGCTTTATTTTAAACATGAAATGTTTAATAAGTTAATAACTATGAAACATACAAGTTGTATGTCCCTATGATATTATAAATAAACAATAATTAAGTATGTTTGTATTTATGTATAATTCATAATATTTAATGTCAAACCTAATATACCAGTTAGTATTCATCAAACAGTTACAATTCTTGCATATGGTTAGTGATTGGAAATTGGGATTTTTTTCATAATTGATTATTGGAATAATGGGATGCACTATAATCGAAAAAAAAATTGATTAATTTCAAATATTATATTTCTTCAATTTCAAATGTAGAATAAATTGTTTAGAAATTCTGGAGTGATTTCCAAAATACATTTTTGAAATAGTTTGTATCATTGGATTCATTTATTAGATTATTATTTAGGATTTAGTTAAATTCAAAGAAGAATGAATCAAAAATTAAAGGAATAATTTGCATTTAACTAATATTTTGAGTAATCGATTATCTATAATCGGGGACCATTTCGATTAGATAATTGATTTAATCGATTAATCTTTACATCACTACATATGGTACTTTCAACTTTATCTAAAACTTGTCATGGGTATCAACTATGATATACATGTATTTGTCTAAAAGTGACACATAGGTCTGATTGACTGATTACATGTATTTTTATGTTTTTCTTCATACTGTAATATATCACTACATGTATAAAATACAATTTACTTGCTTACTAATTGTGAAATCTAGCCAATTATCAAAGAAAATAATCTAGTAAGTAAAGCCAAGGAAAATGATTGGTTAAACCTGCTTTGTTTCCACTTTTATCATGTTCATGCTTGAAAAATTTAGAGTTCCGGTAGGTACTGGTAGGCATATTTTTAATTCTTTTTTTTTGCGTGGACTTTTTTAAATAAAACAACCAAGTAACACTGATGTCCAGTCTATGCGAAAGTTTTTTGGACCACACAGGACATTGGGTCCTGTGTAATCAATGAACACACAGGACCGAATCAATTTTTGTTGGACCAAAAAACCTAATGTAAAAAAGTGAAAAACATGAAAATGCAGAGTAGTAAGCCTAACACCTTTTCTTTTACAAGGGATTGCTCCCGCATAGTACTGTAGATGGTCCATACGGTTTTAATCACCTTCATTTACGTATTTGGATTTGTGAGAAATTTTTTACTTATAACGAACATATACATGACTCCCCATCAAAATAATAATGCTCAAAACTGGACATAGACACATCGGACATTCTGGTCCGGTGTAAAAAATGACGCATCGGACCAGAGGCACTACACATCGGTCAGGTCTGACGGTCCGATGTCTTTTGCATAGACTGGAAGTCAAAGAAATAGTGTTTTATTTATGGTGGAAATTTTTTTATACATGCTATTATTGGGGAATTTAAAATGAATATTCATATTTTTCTTGAAAAAGCATTTTAAAAAAAATTGGGGTCAGCTGCAAAATAGGGTGGGTTCACTGGGTTGTGAAAGTGGAAACAATTTTGCCTAACAACACCACAGCCTAACATTTTGACAAATGTAAATGTACCTTAATGGTAGCTGATGATCCATAAGTTAGGATATCCACAGCATGAAAGAGCTGCTGAAATGGCATGGACATTTTAGAGCATCTGTCATATCACCCCCAGTTCCATAACCCTCCTTCCAAGTTTCCAGATAGCAGATATTAAGGGTTCCAGATCCTGTTCCATCTCAACTTCATGTTCAATGTCCACAATATTAGGGATACCTATTCAAATAATATACATGTACTACTAAATCTATATAGCTGAGATTTCTTCCCTATCACTGCATATATGTAAATGTAGATGCAGTATAAACAAAACGAGTGTTTTATTTTATTTTCATATTGTGTGGTCTACATGATTATGATTGAGTTTCACATACTCTATAATATGTATTGATGCTTTTAGCTTTCATGAACTCAGAAGAAAATTCAATTAAAAAAAATGATTATAGTCAAAATTGCAATTCAGACACTCTACCATCAACATAACTTGGAAATTAATAAGGAAAGAAATAATCTTAATAAAAAGAAAAGTCCTGTTTTAGGCCAAAGAATTTAGTGGTAAGTATTATTTGTGTTGTAGTGTAGTGAATTTTTTATCTAGTATGTTTTGGAAGAAAATTGTCTAGACAGTGTCCAACATCTTGCATCTGGTTACCTTCAAATTTCATTGAGTTATAACTGTGTCTCATATGACTTAACATTTATAATAAATTGTTGTTTCTTTTAATATATTTTCTATGTTTGCTAAATTTAAAAGCATCAATACATACATGTAGACATGATAGAGTACATGAAACTCGAAACGTTTTTCCAAAATCAAGCGCACCTGAATAACATCTATAAATTTTTGAATTTTTATTGATTCACCAACATTCCGGAATGCAATCATGTCACACAATATAAAAATAAATTGCAAAACAGAATTGTGTATAAATCATGTAAATTACCCCCTCATGTGTGCACTGGTAACCAGTGGTATTGTTTTTATTATAATATAGTGTAGTGCTCTTTATCACTTTTTTGAATCTATATTGTAAACAACAACTAAGGAAGAATGTAACAATTTTTAATCACAAAATCTCTGTTTTTTTTTTTTGAAAAAAAACTTTAACATGAATCGTCACTAATTTATAAATACAAATACAAATATTTTATTGGCACAAACACAATTACAGTAATTGGTAAAGGCCCATACAGAACACATTAATAAGTATAATAATACAGTAGAACACAACTAGAATACAAACAATTGGTGTAGCAAATAATGTAGTGTACTCATCAGATACTAGGTGATTCATAACAATGTAGTTACTCATTTATAGCTAGAACATTTTTTCTAATATCAGATATTTGACATAAAAATGAAGATAATATTTTAAGAACCCTTTTACACCTGGTTTTCATCAATGATTTTAACAAATTGTCATTATTATGGATTGTTTGGTTGAAATTAGGGAAAGTAGATAATTTTGTTTTGAATATTTTTCTCTGTGCTTCATATTTCGGACAGAGCAAAATGAAATGTTTTTCATCCTCAATATCAAGGTTTTGACAAACTTTACACAACCTATCATTTTTATTAATTTCAACATATCTACCTTTTTCGATTTCTAAATTATGTGCACTTAACCTAATTTTTGCTAAAAATGATCTATCATGCAGTGTATAATGTTGTGAGTTCACTCATGCCCCCAATTCAGAAAAAAGTACCCAGTTCACTCATATATATATATATATATATATATATATATATATATATATATATATATATATATATATATATATATATATATATTTTATCTAATACCGGTATTTAGCTGAGCCACAATCACTTTTACTGAATTTCAGAGGTAATGTTAGTTAAATGGTGTCAAATACTAGAGACAAACCTGGGCAGATATGCAGATCGTTTTTGCTAGGCTAGAGTTGTCATGCGTTTGTGATTCGAATGATGGGTTTAATCTTTGCACAGTAATTTTCAGTCAGACGCAGCTCACCATCGCCTTTCTTGAGTCAACGAAGCCTTGCTGTGCCGCTGAATAGATTTGGTTGACGAAAATCCTCGTTTTCTCCGCATTTCATTCTTTTCGAAACATCCGCTTTGTTTACATTACCGAAAAGTAAGATAAGTCGTAAAATTACCTCGACTTGTTGTTAGTTTGAATCCAATGAAATTTTAGTCACATTTTATATGATTTTATATCAAGTATATCTTTAAAATAAGTTGCATTGTAAATTTTATTTCCAACTCTACTAAAGAGATGAACGACATACGATTCATTTACGTCGTTCGGAGTTGCGCGGTGGATTCAAAATCGTCACTACCATACGTCCTTAAACAGGGAGGTTTGATGCAGAGTAAGTAATCGAAGTTGTGGCTTAATCTAAGCGTAATTTTATATAGGATATCCTCCGATAAAAAGCCCCCGTTTTGAGTTGCCGTGCCTTATTAACGACTCGTTCAAACTGAATTGACTGAACTACGAAATCAGATAACTCACCTGAAAACATAGACACATTTATATTTACAAAAATAGCTTAAATTAACTAGATAAAAATATGGTAGAAATACATTAGTCTAATGCTCTGTTTACATCAGTGGGCTCTTGTGACGTCATAAAACCACAAAATCCAGAACGATAAGCGGGTAAGAAAAGGAACAAGTGGAAAAGTTTTCACCTTTATTTTTCAGTAGAACAAAGGCCAAAAAATATTACTACTCGTAATTTAACATTCTTTCATAAATAGCTTTAGGTTTAAAAAGTGAAATTCTAATGTTCAGAATCGTTTCCTATGACCTTTAATTCCCGTTCACCCTTGAATGAACCTGGATAACGAATTTATTTCCCATGTAGCCAAATAAATTCTTTGGAAACCCAAGTCCAATTAACGATGTTTGAAACTATCGATAAGATTAACTACGTGCTAGAATACATTGTGACGTAATGTTATTTGTTTTATTGCGATAAACTATTCTTTATGACGTCACGTTATTTACCCCTGGCTCGAGGCGTGTGTACGGCTTGCTTACTAATCAAATTTCGTGTTTCAAGCTAGATAGAAAATTATAAACGATATACTATTTCAAAATGGTAAAACAAAAGCTGTGCCTACCTTAGTTCAATCTCTCGCCAGAGGGCGTATTACGCTATTAGTGGAAATTAGCGGGAACGATAACTCTGGGTAGAGATTGACCTTAGTTGTGCAGCAGCAAACAATCATAAGAAAACGGAACATGGATGGGTCAGGGTAATATATATTACACACAAGGAACAGGAAAAACACAGAGTGTAGGTGTTCTCAGCAAGACATCAGGACAATGACTGAAGCTTTTAATTAGTACAGCTAATACAGGGCATCAACCAAACATACTCAGTATGCGGGTAGACCAGGGTCAGAAATCTTGTATATAGAGAGGTAGTTAGGAAAATATAATAACATGTAAAACCTAATTTTACTACTTTCCTCCTGGATTTATTTTACAGGGCTTCATTATATTATAAAATACATATGATTTAAAGGATTAAACAAATTTAGCTGGTCGAAACAATAGTTAGATCTATGATAACAATGCATAAAGATAGACATTCTAAAAATGACTGAAATTCTGTAGAAACAGGTTCAAAATAAAGTCGCTAAATGCGACCATAAAATACAATATAGCGAGTGTGTCACATTAAACACTAGCAAAATTTATCGATAAGTTCCAGTTTGGGGTTTTACTTTTGCAAATTAAGTGTTTGAATGACTGCTTAATTGTCATGATTTTCAGGGCGATCTGGGGACGGAATTTAGCAGCAATCCCAATAGAATAAATTTGTATTTTCCCCAAATTATATTGGAAGTTTTCCCACAGAAAATCTTACTAAATCTGTTTGTTTATTGCATGCTTCTCAATAAACTCTAGTTAGAATAATCAATTGTGTCTCGGGACAAACCCTCACCACACTCAGAATATATTTGAAATGTAGGAAATCGGAGCGGATCCTTTCCAAAATGATTTTGAAGAATACAAAAGGAGTTGCACTGAAAATAACTACCAAATTAATCTAACAAACATTTTTTGAGACTGTAAATGCCTTTTTACCTAAAAAAATCCATTTAAATACGAAAATCCAATACTTTCTCTCAACGTTTTTTTTTTTTTTGCTCGCTTCAAATTTACGTGCCATGTTGAGTCGCCCGCGTGGCGCAGTGGTTAGTATGTTAATTGTATGTTGTTTTACGTCCCATTCGAGAATTTTTCACTCATATAGAGACGTCACCATATACCAAAGAAGGGCTTCAAATTTTGACCTTTACTCGGCACTCAGGATCATTGAGCAGTGAGGGATCTTTATCGTGCCAACGCCTGCCGTGACACGTGGCCTCGGTTTTTAAGGTCTCACCCGAAGTACCCGCAACTTTCACTTCAAATTGCCGAGCGCATGGCGAAGGAACAGTTGCTATCCATTTTTGATCGACTTAGGTCTGTCGCGGCCGAGATTCGAACTCACGACCTCCCGATCATGGAGCTCTACCGACTGAGCTACCGTGAACGGTCGCAGTGGTTAGGGCGTCTCCTCTAGAGTCGCGGAGTAAGGAGCTGATCCTCACGTCGCGGGTTTGAATCCACTGCGGGACGTGGAGACGGGTCCTTCGGATGAGACCGTATAAACCGAGATCCCGTGTCGCAGTAGGTGTTGGCACGAAAAAGATCCCTCAATGCTCAATGGCCCTGAGTGCCGAGTATAGGTCAAAATTTGTAGCCCTTCCACCGGCAAGAGGTGGTGTCTCCGTATTAATGAAAAATTCTCGAAGGGACGTTAACAAACAAACACGCCATGTTGACATTTAAGACTCTCTGGATTGTTCATAGAAAATGCACAGTTTTCCAGTTATCGTCCGTGTTTATTTTGTTACATTGCCAATACACATAACGATTTCTATCGTTAAACCGGGTCATTAATCTCAAGCAGAAATATTTTGTTCGTCAGCCATTTTGGACTTCTTTGTTAGATAATTCATACCACTATTGTTCTTCATGTCAGTCATAAGATAATACTTGAAATATTCTTGAGTTGTTTGTCAAAGTAATACAATTATTTGTTATTACTTCTCATATTGCAGGGGTTTCTTTAAATCCGAGGTTAGCCTAATTGACACTGAAATTCTCAATTCTATGGGCTACAGCACCCCCCCCCCCCCGGAAAAAACAAAAACCAAAAATAAATAAATAAATACAAGAGGCCCAAGGGCCTTAACGGTCACCTGAGTATAATACAACAATTTAGAAGATCCATAAAGTATAAAACAAACTGATAGATGAAGTTTTGTTGCCTAAACGCAAGAGAAATAGGATGATCAGGATCAATGAAATAATTAGTCTAGTATTCAGTAACAACTCATAAATTAAATTCTAATCTATCTTCCATTTATCACTGTCGCAATGCAGACAATTAACAAACTAGTATTAGTTCTTCCGTATTACTTTTAACCCCATATTGTGACCTCTCATATCGGCCTCTGTTGGTTTTTGAAGAACATTTAATTACTTTTTTTAAATTTCGTTTTGATTTATTTATTATTTACAAGTATACCTGATCATTAAATCTATGAAAGTACTTTTTGTATTATATAATAACATTTTTTGCATATAATTCTCTTAGTCTATTGACTTTCAAATACATGTATATTACTTACAGTGATTAATTATCAAAAGTGAATGCCAAAGGGAATAACTTCTCTCAATAAGAAACAAATTAATAGAGCGCTGGCCAGGACCAGAACACTTTACCAAATAATGCTGATGTTAAAAAAAAAAATGGTAAAAATATCCTTGCTTATCAAAACTTTTATTCTGTTTGCCTTCGATTTGCCAAGGAGCAGAGGAGATTTTCAAAGAAATAATGCATTTTCACTACAGAATCAACACAACCCTATCCTAACACTAAAACCCATGTCCCAGGGTCATGAAATTCACAAATTTGGTAGAGGTACCTTCATCATTATAACTATGCACTTAGTTGAAGATTTTCAAAGAATTTTGTATAAACACATTTTCCCTATATTATCAATAAAGCCCCCCCCCCTTCCCGCGAAACACCAAAACCTGGGACCACAAGTTAAAAAAAAAAAAAAATTAAAAAGCACAGTTGTTCATCATAAATATGAACATTGTTTATCTGCTCAACAATAAGGCACAGACAGGATTATTTAACAGAAATAATGCATTTTCAATATTTTATCAAAGAAATAATGGTTTTTCACTATATTATCAATAGATCCCCCCAACCCTGGGGCCATGAATTTCACAGTTTTTGAAAAGGCATCATTGCTTTTCATAATCATTCACTTAGTCTGTTTCAATAATACCCAGGAGCAGAGAAGAAGATTTTCAAAGAATTAATGCATTTTCAGTATATAATCAATAGAGCCCCGCCCGAACACCAGAAACCCTGACCCAAGGGCCATGAAATTCACAATTTTGGAAAAGGAATCCTTGTGCATCATAACCATACACTTAGTTTGTTCAAACCCAGGAACAGAGAAGAAGATTTTCAAAGAATTACTATATTTTCACTATATAATCAATAGAGCCTTATCATAACACCACAGCCCCTGACCCAGGGGCCAGGAATTTTATAAATTTGTAAGATTGTGCATCATAACCATGCACTTTGTTTAAATAATACCCAGGACCGGAGAGGAAGATTGTCAAAGAATTAATGCATTTTCACTACATAATCAATAGAGCCCCGCCCTAACACCATAACCCCTTACCCAGGGGCCAAGAAATTCACAATTTTAGAATAGGCATCATTAATTATCATAACCATGCACTTAGTTTGTTTTAATAATACCCAGGAGCAGAGAAGAAGATTTTCAAAGAATTAATGCATTTTCACTATATAATCAATAATTAGCCCCACCCCTCGGGCCCCAGGGGGGCAGGGGCCATGAAATTCGCAATTTTTGTTCCCCTTCACCCATAGATGCTATATGCCAAAATTGGTTGAAATTGGTTAAGGGTTTTGGAGTAGAAGTTGAAAATGTTCCAAAGTTAACGGACGACGCACGACGATGGACGAAAACAGATAGCAAAAGGACACCCGAGTGACTCGGGTGACCTAAAAATCAAAAACACCGTCTGCAGTTATTTATAATTGGATTCGAGTTTTAATTTACCATTATTGAATAATTTTTGAAAATTGCTTGTGCATTTTCAATATTGCTAGTAAATGCTTTTTCCACAAGCTAATTTATAAGTTTGCTTATAGTTATAAAAGTTAATTTCGAACCCCGAGAAACCGTCACATGTATAGAACAGGAGAAACAGTCTTAACAGTTGTAAAATCTTTGACCATTGTGGACTGCCTTTTACAGTAGTTGCTGTATGGGAACTTGTAGTTTTGCACTTTGTGCACAGTAAACAGCATTCTCACGCACATATTGCAGGTCTTGGTTAGAGCGGAGGAAAATGACCAACAATATCCCCTCTGAAGTGGTCGATGAAAGTGTTACTGATGGACGTACTCTTTTCCAAGACGAAGGCCTATAACTCTGTGACGGCAATAGTCATTAATCCATCTCTCCGAACAAAGGATAGTATACACTTCCTTCTGATCGTCTCTATCCTTCTAGAATCTCTCAAGTCCTGAGCCAGTTGATACTGCTGAACAATTATGTTGCTGATGGTGTTGAGAGATGTTCCATTGTTCAGAGGTGCTAGATCGTACACTAGTCACTTTGGATCGCTTAAGGCCAACATTTTATAATAAAATGATTTACGGGAGCGCCGACTGCAATTTAAACTAAAACCATATAAAAAATAAAAGTCCCTGTTGTTGATTTTATTTTTAAAATTCCAGCCGATCGTCAATGCAAATGCACTAAGAAAATAAAATAATGTGCAAATAAGTCGGCATTTCTGATTGCTTTATTGAAAGCCATTATCATCCAGTCAATTAACGTTTATTATCAACCGTTTCGGAAGTGTATAAAACGTGCCAACATGGATGCAGAAATGTCAAATTTTACAAAAGTTGAGAAAACTTTGTCCTTATACACGATAGTTTTTCCAAGTCAACCATAGCTAACAGGAAAATCAATTAAAGTACGTCCGATGACGTAGTTAAGTTGGAGTTAAAAAAAATTAAGGAAATGATCAGCATAATTTTACTAGAAGATATGTTGACAGGACTGTCACTTTTGCTGTGGGTACCATATACATTAGTTCTCTTTTACAATTTTAATACCTTTGATGAACGTAATAAAAGGATGGAAATCGAAAATAGACGTTCGAATTTAGTGAAGAATAAAATGTGACGTACCTAACTTGCATGTATATCCAAGAAACGTTTTCAAACTTGTAACATTTTAAAAAGATATCATGTGCAACACTGTAATGACTGGAAATTCATAAGTATTTTGTGGTTTGTTACACAGTTTTAGAATAGATATAAACAGACACTGCAAACGAAACGGTATTTAATGTGTTAATACTTTCAATATGCATAAACATATGCTATATTGTAAAATACAGGTTTAAATTATGATTCTGGGTTTTATATTGTATTTTCAGATTCTCATTATAACAATGTTTTCCATTTTTGATTTGTTGGTTTTTTCTGTACTTTGAACATAGTGAGGTTCTTATTATAAACTTTTTTTCTTTGGTCATCTTGTTGCGGTCATCGTGAATATTTTGATAAGAAATTCCTTAGATTTCCCCCATTTCTCATAAGGGTTTAAATGTCTACTTAAATTTTTGTGTTGCGGTTTTATATTTTAAGCTCCACACCGCATACATGGCAATTTTTATCGAATAGTTGAAAATAAAATATTAGACACTTTTTCCAATTTTATTTTTTTTTTAGTCGACTGCAGAAAATTAGGATTTTTTTTTTTATTTAAAACCCCTCCCCCCCCCCCCCGACCCATTTTTTCGAAAAAAAAAATACCGTAAATTATTTAATAAAAAAAAATGTTGGTCTAAACTAAACGATGACGAATTCCTTCTCACAAAATGATATAATATGTACCTCTTTCTTGGTGATTAGTTCTGTTGGTCATCTCTGACTTCCATAATCTTCTATAAGATCCTATTTTACACAATAATATATAATATACATAGATTTATAGTAGTATAAGGAACAATATAGATCACCAGTTAAACTTACATTAAAAATATAATGTATTGACATGACTATGGTCTATACGGTCCACTTCTTGATCAAGTGAACAGATCATAATAACGTACATGCGAGTATACTCAATATTATCAATACTGCAAATGACGACACATAACATTCTACAAATTTGATCAGAACCATATGTTATTTAAAGAACTGCTTAACCCAATAGAGCTTTCATATTTATGTTCCATGTGTTGAGACACTTCTTCGGGTATCAACATTTCATTTTATACCTGTTGACCTTGGCCTACTTTTATACAAAAAAACTATTACCTTGGCCATGAGCTGTCATAATATTCGTGTTTGATTTAAACATATACATGTATTAAGACTATTTTCAAAGTCTTCTCAGTTGCAGTGGGTTACGCTCAGTTCAACTGTGTTACAAAAAATACTGTAAAATCACATATTTTCGTGGGGTCAAATTTTTCGTAATTTAAGGAAAAACTGTGGGTTCGTGGGGACTTGAATTCGCAGATTTAAAATTGTTGAGTAGTTATGTATATGACATTTTACATTTCGTGGTGGAAACGAATTCGTGGGAAATTAACCTTCAGGAAAATTAGTGATTTCACAGAAATAATTGTGTTAATTACTCGATCGGTGTAATATATGGAAAGATACAATTCTCTGATACACGATCAACCAAGTCAAGTTATATCTTAACAAATGTGTTCTTATATAGCAGAAAGGATGTTCTATGCAAATTTACGGTACTTATATATATAGCTTTAAAACGAAAAACAAAAAAGAGTTACAATGTAATGTCATGTTTAAAATGCTTGCAAAGCTTTAGAAAGGCATTAATTCTGCGAGCTCCCGATCCATACACAGCTGAACATACTGTATGTTGAACCTTCTAAGGATCGGGTTTTTTCTCATGCAGACATTCCAAAAATCACCCGCTTTGCAACACCTCTTCACTGTTAGGGTTCACTGTCCAATCTAGGCATTATAGGACAGCATCTTTCTTCTAGGAGCAATTGGTCTAAAATTTCTTGATGCTTTTATAGGAGAGATTCCATGCCCAGCCATTATTGACCAGTGGTGCCTCTACTTCTTCAAAGTTGTGAATTCCATGGCCCATCGGTCAGGGTTTCTGGTGTAAGGACAGTGCTTTTTATTTTATAAAGTGAAAATCTTCTCTGACCTTGGGTATTTAGCAGATAAAATAAATGCATGGTCATGATTAGCAAGGATGTTTCTTCCAAAATTGATAAATTAGTGAACCCAGGGTCAGGGGTTCTTTCGGGTCGGGTGTTCTATTGATTATTTATTGATGATGCATTAATTCTTTGAAATTCGTCTCTGCTCCTGGATATTAAGCAACAAACTTAATGCGTAGTTATAATGACCAAAGGTGCTTCTTATTTAATTGTGAATTTCAAAACGCCACGGTCGAGAGGTCTAGTGTTGGGGCAGGAATATTTAGATTCATGGATTTTTTTAAATATCGTTTTTTTTTCTTTTAGATTCTCGGTATTTAGCAGACAAACAAATTGCATGTTTATAAGGAGCAAGAATGACTCTTCCAAACTGTGAAATTCAAATCCCATATGTCAGGGGTTTTGATGTAAAGACGGAGGTCTGTTGAATACTTGTATAAAGTGAAAATGCATTACATTTTTTGAAAATCTGCCCCTGGGTATTTAGCTCACGTACTATGTGCATGGTTAGGAGGGTACCTCTTCAAAATTGTGAATTTCAAGGGCCAGGGATTCTGCAGTTTGGCCAGGGCTATGTTGAATCAGAATATATAGTGAAAATGCATTATTTCTCTTAAAATCTTCTCTGGTCCTGGGCTTTTAAGAGACAAACAAAGTACAATGTTGTAATAAGCAAAGGTATTTTTACCAGATCTGTGCAATTCTGGGCAGGGCTTTAATAATTTGTTATTTTTTAGATATTTTTATTAACTTTTATTCTACTCCCTTTTGCTTTTTACCTATGATAATTAAAACTGTAAATAATGTGATTGAAAGATCAATTCAATACGAGACGTATACAACAATTTTTATAACATATAATATAATGAAACATGGAGATAACGAATGGTAATGAAGCTCAAAAGTCCATTGAAACAATACAAATCGGGAGCAGAGGAAACACGGATCTCCAGAAAACATCAGAGGTGGGATCAGGTGCCATGGAGGAGTAAGTTTCCCCTCTCGACAGGTCACACCAGCTCTGAGCCTTCTGTTAAATCAGTGTATGCGTAATGACCTAACATTATACATGTATATAACTTACATAATGCGGGGGCATTGTGTCTAGGGCTTTAAATCAAGATTGGCAAAAGCATGTTTGACCAATTATTCAATCAGAGTATATGCAAGGAACTTCAAGATAGACGAACATCCGTGTGTGTGTGTTTTTTTTTTTTTTTTTTGTTTTATTGTTTGTTGTTGTTTTTTTTGTGTGTGTGTTTTTGATTTTTCTTGCAAACTAGTGGTGCTGAGTTAATAAATGATCTTCGTAATCAAACTGTAAGAGGCATTTTATTACAAGTCGATACTGGGAAAGAAATTACACAAACTGTTAATGGAAATTATATAATTAAAGGCCGGACAGTAATTCAGAACTGTCTGCAAAAATTCGGTAGCTCAGCATCAGGAAAAGTTTCCTTAAGATGGTTTGTATAGTTTGAAAAGAACAATGGTTTGAGCAAAAACAATGATATAGCATTGGAATGACATAGCAATGAAGACCTGGGAGTACTCCATGCAGATTATTGGACTTGTACAAGTTTATCATTCCTACAGGACGCATCTAATGCTTTTACTCGGAATTTTGCACATTTACATACATTGTTCCTAATAAAGTTTTGGTAAATTTTTTTGTGAAATGATTTTTATTATTTGTGAGGTTAATAAATATCTACTATAAAGTTAAATGTTTCTTTTATTTATTAAGAGTTTTCTAATAGTCTTTTTAAATAACCGCCTTAAATCAAAGTAAATATTATTCTTGAATCAAGTATGATATTTTTAATGTTTTATTTTCGAGCTTTGTTTTGATTAATCCTTGATTTTTTTTTTATTTGCACAAGCAAGAGATCCTTAAAGAACTACAGTGACATCTGTCACCTGGGATGATGCAAGATAAAAATAAATTTTAATGAGAGTGTAACTGTACTATATTCCTTTTGACATCTGGTGCGTAGTGTAGTTTAAAATAGTGTAGAAATCTGATAGTTTTCCATGTATTGAAATTAAACCCATGCGTTATGTTTAATTCCTTAAATATATCTCATTCTTTATTTCTTCGGTAAAGAAAACTAAAAATTCATCTATTTAAAAATAATTACTGATGCATTTTACTAGATGGTTAAGATTCATTTTAAAATCTAAAAAGATAATAAAAGTGCCACATAAGAATGCATATGGTTTTTTCCCCTCAAATAATTTTCCATAGTTCTAATTTTTCCAAATATCTAAACGTTTCTCATTGACAAACTAAACTTAAATTGACAGAAAATGAAAATTTAGGTTCGTTGTAACACGACCATTCGTAGAACTTGTAAGGAATATTGTTGCCTTTTTTCGGTGGATTAATAGAAGTAGTAAAAACGAGGCGATTGCATCTTTTGTGAATTTAAAACTCCCACCACTCCTTTCTCAGCGGTTTACATTAGAGGGTCTCGTTCTAGAGACACGAATAAAAGGAAATATCCTTACGCCAGGGATTTGAATTTAAAATCGGGACGTAGATACCTTGATCCTTAAAACCGAGGTCCCGTTTCGAAATAGATGCTGGTAAAACAAAGATCCCTCAGTAATAATCTTATTACTGTAAAAGCAAAAAATTTCATGGGGATAAAATTTGATTGATTTGCCACCTAAAAAGGTTTCAGGGGCATGAAATTTTATTTCTTACGAAAATTACCCTCTTTGATATATTCTATAACAATTTCGCGTAGTATTTGATTTCGTTGATAATTGTTAACAACGAAATAAACGAAATTTAATCCCCAACGAATACTTTTGCTTTATGGTATTTCAGTTGCTATGTTTTTGTTCTTTATACAATTGCTATTATATTTGAATTATTTCTGTATAATATAACTCAACTGCAAACGTATTACCATCAAGCATGCCTTTAAAATATTAATCCAGATGATGGAACTAAAGTTTGTAGCTTCCATCTTCCATACTACCAAGACATGCAACAATTAGAAGGGCGGGGCTTAGTTTATATCATTCCAAGTCATTGGGCAAATTTTACTGCGGAGCCTTTTCGCAATCTTGCAAAATCATGTGACAATTTGAAGGGCGGGGCGTAAATTTCATAATAAATAAATAATTGTTATGAACACAGTTTAATTTACATCTATACTTCTGAAAGCTGCACTGTAAAATGCGTTGGTTCATCATCTTCTGCATGGTAAGTTCTACAAGTAAATTGATTTTCAAAGCATTTTCTGATATGAAATTAATGTTTAAGTTTATAACTTTTAAGCATGATTATGTTTTCCATTGCCCCAAGAAACATGTTAATATGCTCTGCGTAAAATCCAACTATCTCATTTGTATTTATTTTAGCTCTTGTGTTCCCAGGATCATTGGGGCATGGCTGCAAGTATGATTCCAAGTTTCGGTGATGCTAGAGGTAAGTTATAATTCATAGAACTGTAAGCCTTTATGAAATAACAGTTTCAATTCCCTATCGGATGTTTATGGTGATGAATTTTGTTCAAATAATTTGATTGGTCTACAGTTTTAATTTAGCGTCTTAATCTCTCTCTCTCTCTTCAAACGATCGATGTGTCAAACGACAGTGATCGACATTAACGGTTGTCCGATTTGCCCGGGACAAGTAAATTCTCAGTTCGGGCAAGTGAAACTGTCAACTTACTTGTCCGATCGGGCAAGTGAATTTTTCTGATAGAAATGTATATTGGTATCTATTTTACATTAATTATAAATAAAACAATAGATTGAACACTTGATTTCCGCCAGATACGTGACTGACATTGCTCCCTTGGATTTCTAGATTATATCGTTCATTAAAAATCGGGTTCGTTATTCTTTTTTATTTCATGTTAAATATACGCTCTACGTATTACAACTTTGTTAACTACTTAATTCATTCACACTGACAGAATATAACATGGCCTATCCTGATCAAGATATGTATGTTTCATAGCAACTATCTCCCTTAGCGTTGCATCAATCAAAATTCACAAAACAAAACGATCCTACCCAAAACGATTTTTTATTAAAAAGGAAACGGATGGTTATTGATGCATTGCAGTGTGTGTTTACAGATTAAATTGACAAGGAAAGTGGTAGTATACATTTATGTCCAAACGTACCACCTAAATTTTTTCAGGTACCTCAACTTGCCAGATTTATAGTTACTGTAGTGTATCTGTGCACACTTTTTCTTATCATAATATTTACGGCAATAAATTATTTTCCTATTTGGGCAACCAAGTTTTGCATTCGGACAAGTCAAAATTTGAGAACACTTGCCTTTTGGGCAAGTGAATCTGAAAGTTAACGTCAACCCCTGAACGATGAAAATGATCAAATTAAACTGGTAAAGCATGCAAGTATCTTGAAAATATAAAATCAAATTGTGTAAAAGAAATACTACCTTTTGAAGATAGTATAATTATACAAGCATTTAGTCATAATTATGATATTTCTTAAATTCACGCTGCAAAATGATATGATAATTTGTAAAAATTGCAGTAATGTTTTGAACAGTAACTGAGCTTTACTGACGTATGTGCTAAGGGAGATAAGCCACGTTAGTCGAATTTTATTTTCACAATCGAGTAATTTCGTATTCGCTGTGCTGTTGCTATCTTGCATAAAGAATCCAAAAACAATTTCAGTCTCATTTTACTGGCTCAAATGAACTTAATTCCCGTATGTAACTCAATATGTTCATGTATTTGTCTCCAATGACCACCTTTAAGAAAAACTAAGGCAGCGGAAATGATACTTTAAAAGCATACAACTAGGCTTGATACTGTAAATAAAATATATACAAAAAAAAAAACACTCATCAGCTCTGATCTAAATACAGATAGAAGCCTATTTTGGGAACGAAATCCGGGCAGCGAAGGTGAAGGACTGCTACTAGGATTGCGTAGTAAGTTGTTATACAGTGAAATTATACAAACCAAATTCTAGCCCCAAAGCCTAAAGAGATATGAATTGAATGAAATCATATATTACAATTTTTCTAGTAAACATTTCTTTAGATACATGAAACCTTTCCCAACTTCTTCAAAGCTCAAGCTGTAGTTGTACTTTTTACGGCTGTGTTTGAGATAAGGACGTATAAGGTCAGGACAATCATCTGTTTAAAGACATTAAGCATTGTGTTTTTAAAAAAAAGATTATGGCAGCGAAAAGGATTATTTCGAAAGCAATCAGGCTTACTACTTCAAATATGAATAATTATTTAAATAAGAATAAAAACACTTATCTGCTATGTTCATATACAGGTTTAAAAGGGCCACATTCGAGAAAAACTCCGACCAAGAAAGTTGATGGACCGGTACAAGATGTGCGAAGTAAGTTGTTATACAGTGTATTTAATAGAAACTAAAGCTTAACTCCAGAACGGGAAGAAATGAATGAAAATGTTCATTTAATCACGATGATTTGTCCCATAGACATTTCATTAAAACATGAGACCTTTACAAATTTCCTCAAAACTCACGCTCTAGTTGTACTTTCATCGGCATTGTCTGAGAAATGACACAAAGGGGGAACAAATCGGAGTCACACACACACACATATATGTAAATATATATATATATATATAGCTGTCAGTAATGGCATCTGTAACACATTTAATTTATTTATTTTAGTGAATTACGTATTGATTAAAAAAAATTAAGTTGGCAGTTTAGCACATTTAGTTTAGTTTATTGAAGCCACACATACACACACACACAATGATTTTTGAATATGAATGGGTCTAGTTTCAATATTACATTAACAGTTATAGGACGAAAATGAATATAAAATCTATTTTACGTTTAACAAAAAATGGAATGCTAACCCATTCTACATAAAAATTAGGATTAGTCCTTAAAAACGATGCCATGTGGTCATGACAGGCGTTAGCATGCTATGGAATCCTCCATACGCCTAAGAACCGAGTAAGAATTTGAATTTTAAACCTTCATCGGCATCTGATGGTGTCTAATATGATTAAAACGAAAGGTGTTTGTGAAACATTGATACTTCGTGTTTCTCATGGTAATTGGTTTCTCAAATTGAAGGCGAACTCTCTAAGGTCAAGAGCTAAAAATGTTGGTACCCAAAGAAAGGTCCTTTCACAAGAAATATACCTATAAAATATTAAAACCCTTGCAGCAACCATTCAGAAATTATGGTCAAGGTTATTTTTTTTTCAAAAGCACGTCAAACTCCAATGTTAATGTCATGTGATAAAAAAATAGTATTAAAGAAAAGTTTTGGTGACAAGGAATATACCTGTTAAATGTAACAGCCTTAACACCCACCCTTTAAAAGTTTGGCCAAAGTTCAAGTTTTCTTCAGAAATTGGTTTAATTCCAAGGTCAATGAGTTGTACCCAAGGAAAGATCTTGTCAGAAGGAATACACATGTGATGTATGAAAGCCCTAGTTCCAACCATTTAGAGCGCACGGCCAAGGGTGGTTTTCAAATGTAGGTAAAACAAGGTCAAGGTCAAAAAATCAAAATTGTTGGTACCCAAGAGAAAGACTTGTCAAAAGGAATATAAATATGCACTATAGTTAACTGTAATTTGATTTACTATGAAACTTTACTGTGGAACGGTTTTTTTTAAGACTTAAAAGCTTAAAATCTTTTAAATTCGATAACAGTGATGTACAACTTGGAAATATGTGCATATACAAACAAGAGGCCCAGATGCCTTAACGGTCACCTTAGTATAATACAACAATTTAGAGGATCCATAGAGTATATAATAAACTGAAAGGTGAAGCTTTGTTGCCCAAAAGCAAGAAAAATATGGTGATGAGGATCAACAAAATAATTAGTCTAGTATTCATTAACAGTTCATAAATTAGGTTTTAATCTGTTCCCCATTTATCACTATCAATATATAGTATATTAACGAACTACCAGTGCTTCTGTACTACTTTAAATCCCTTGTTGAAATCTCTTACATTGGCCTCTCTTGGTCTTTGATGAATATTTAATAAGACGTTATTTTTGTCTCATTCTTATATATCTTTTAATTACAAGTCTACCTGATCATGAAAACTATGAAAGTACTTCTTGTAATATACCATAAAAATTCTTTGCATAATTCTCTTATTCTATTAACCTTTCAAATACATTATTTACAGTGATTAATTATCAAACGTAAATGGCAAAGGGAAATAACTCCTCTCGGTAGAATACAAATTAATAGAGCCCTGGGCAGGACCAGAACATTTGTCCAAATGGTCCATATCTTCAAAACTTTGATAAAAATACCCTTCCTTATTAAAACTTTTACTCCTTTTGCCTCCGATATGCCCAAGTGCAGAGAAGATTTTTAAAGAAATAATGCATTTTTACTACAGATTCACTATATTATCAATAGAGCCCCCACCCCACCCCGCCCACTGAGAAACACCAGAGCCTCTGATCCTGGGACCAGAAGTTTGCTCATTATAACTAATCACTTTGTTTATCTGCTTAACACTAAGGAGCAGACAGGATTATTTAATAGAATTAATGCATTTTCAGTATATTATCAAGAGACCCACCCTTACACCAGCACATCTGACCCAAGGGTCATTAAATTTACTACTCTGGAAGCACTCTTGCTCATCATAACTATACACTAAGCTTCTTTGCTTTTTAACCAGGAGCAGAAAAGAAAACTTTCAAAGAAATTTTGCTTATTCATTATATATAATCAATACAGTCCCCTTTTTTTCACCAGAACCCTTGACCCTGGGGCCATGAAATTCACAATTTTGGAAGAGGCATCCTTGCGTATCATAACAATGTACTTAGTTTGTTTAAATAATACCCAGGGGCAAAGAAGATTTTCAAAGAAATAATTCACCATCACTATAGGATCTGTATAGCCCCGCCCTAGCACCAGAACCCCTGTCCCTGGGGCCATGAATTTCACAATTTTTGGAAGAGGCATCTTTGCCTTATCGTAACAATGTACTTAGTTTGTTTAAATAATACCCAGGAGCAGAGAAGCAGATTTTTTTAAGAATTAATGCATTTTCACTATGTAATCAATAGAGCCCCGCCCTAGCACCAGAACCCCTGACCCTATGGCCACGAATTTCACAATTCTGGTAGAGTCGCCCTTGCACTACAGTTTACTACAGTATCAAATGTTTTTTTCTTAAGTAAATCAAAGTATATTTACATGTACAATGTACCATGGATTTCAGATTGTTATATTTTTTGTTCTTTAATTCATAGATACACGTTTTTTTTTTTATATATTATATGGACTATTTTTAGGTCACCTGAGTCACCCAGAGACTTATTGCTATCTGTTTTCGTCCGTCGTCGTGCGTCGTGTGTTAACATTTGAACATTTTCAGCTTCTTCTCTGAAACCGCTGAACCAATTTCAGCCAATGAGTAAACGGAAACAAAATTTGTGAATTTCATGGTCCCTGGCCCTCCCCCCTCCAGGGTCTGAGGGTTGAGGGTAAAAACACAATAAATTCATGCAATCTTTAAAAATATTCTTCTTTACTCCTGTACATCAAGCAGTCAAACTGTTGGCATGATTGAAATAAGCATTGAGCCGTTTACCAGATTGTGAAATTCATGGCCCCAGGGTCAGGGGTACTGGTCCTAGGGCTATATATAGATCATATAGTGAAAGTGTACTATTTCTTTGAAAATCTTCTTCTCTACTCCTGGGTTATATTGAAACAAATTAAATACATATTTATGATAAGCAAGGGTGACTCTACAAAAATTGTGAAATTGATGGCCCCAGGGTCAGGGGTTCTGGTGCTAGGGTGGGGCTATATAGATCATATAGTGAAAGTGCATTATTTCTTTGA
This sequence comes from Saccostrea echinata, assembly GCF_033153115.1. Lineage (NCBI taxonomy): Eukaryota > Metazoa > Mollusca > Bivalvia > Ostreida > Ostreidae > Saccostrea > Saccostrea echinata. Next base: position 13,508,569 of record NW_026889776.1, on the reverse strand, counting down.
AAATCTTCTTCTCTACTCCTGGGTATTATTTAAACAAATTGAATACATAGTTATGATAATAGCTATAGTAAACTATTGTTAACTATATAATATTTTGGTTAGGGTGGATTGGAGGTCCATTTTGAAATTGCGTGTGTTCGATATTGTTTGTGTGTGTGTTGGATACGTATATATAGAATGAACGACAAATTCAGACATGACACTATTATGACACAATGATGGGAGGAATTTATTTTTATATCATTCTTTTGATTGGCTAGGGTTCTGTTCTAAGTCAGCAAGATCATATTAAGAGAAATCTTCGTCCTAAATAATGGCCTCCGCTCTGCTCCGCCCATTCTTCATGACGAAGATTTCTCTTATTATAATCTTACTTTTACAAGGAATGTTTTAAGTTCTGTCTGAGTTAAGGTGTGTAAATGTAACAGGCTTTACAGTATGTAACCCAAATATTAAAATTAGAACATACCCCACTTATTCAGCCAATCATTTTTTTTTCCAATTCTCATGAAGAGTCGATTTTTCATAGTGAAGAATAGTTTTATTTTTGAAATATTGAACGGTGTTTTGATTGGCTCACTTAACAGTTATGTTGGCGTTTCTTTATTGCCTCCAATTCTTGCACAAAGAAAAAAAAATATATAATGCAAGGCACATGCACTGTTTCAAAATCGTATTTAAATTTTTTCGGGTCTTGGAAATTACATTTGTTGTTATTTCCACTCTAATTTTTGGTCACCTTTTTGAATACTATTTCTTTTTTTCACACATTGCGGCACATAGAGAAAAATACAATCGTCGTCATGTTAATCAGAGACCAACCTTGTCCCGATTTAAAGCACTTTTTTCATCATTTTTTTTTGGGGGGGGGGCACAGGAGGAAAATGTTCCTGATGGTATTTTAATGTGCCGTGAGAGCGATGTCCAATGGTATTTTAATGTGCCGTTAGAGCGATGTCCACTCCTGCTGGCTATGTCCTTGTCATTAAACCGCAATTAAATAGAAAAAATAAAAAAGATTCTTGGTACAAGGATATTCATTGCCTCATTAGCTTTAATATCCTCACCATCCCAGTCTCTCAGTAAATCAAGAACAACTTCATTTAACAAGACCGAGTCTGATTCGAGTGCACATGACTTTGCGCAGCCTTTTAGTTTCATGCAGTCGTAGGTGCAACATAATACCTAACCTAAGTATTGTAATTTTAATACAAAATTAACATTATATTACATTATCAGTAATGATTATGGGACTTAAAATGTGCTTTTAAGACAATAGTTAGGAAAAAACGCTGAACTGACTTTCACGACATCACTGTTTTCCGGTTCTGTAAGCAATGCGACTCTGAAGAATGACGCATTTCAAGACGTCCATACACATTGTATTGAAAACTGCTGACAGAAAATCAAAAAAAACATACCAGAAATCTAAACATTGTTATTTTTTAACAAAATAATTCATCTGCCCCAATATATACAAAATAAAAACCGCAATATGGCAAATTTAGAGGTATTAGGCATAGGAAAAATAAACTTTGTAAAAATACCTAGACCAAACCAGATGGTCAACTTTTTTGAAATTTCACAATTTATTGACTTTTAACTGTCATGTATTTGACTGAAAAGGAAATCCTTAAGGCAGAAATACCAAAAAAATATGAGGAAAATGATAATTTGGCGCTTTTCAAACATATTCCCATCGGGCCCAATGGTAAAATTTTACAAATTAAGAAATGAGGATGGTAAACATTTGATTCTTTTATCTTAAAATAATTAATATAAAAGTTAAAAAAAATCGTTCGATAAATTTATCAAAATATTTAGGGTAAAAATAATTAGACTCGGCCTCGTTAAGTTCATGCTACCCTGAATGGGTTGGAGGTCCATTCTGAAACTGCGCGTGTTCGATATTGTGTGTGTGTGTGTATCGGACATGTATATGTAGTTTCAGCAATCAATTAAGGCATGACACTATTGGACATTTTCGGTTGGGTAAACATTTACAAAATAGCGACTACGGATAATTAGTATTGAGCGCATTATGCACTTAAAATATATTCTTGTTTCATCAACTTGTTTGTCAATAATTTACCTCGTTTTAGAAATTGTACATACGTAGAGCATGCTCTTGCGTATCGAATCAACTGAGAGATATAGACCCCGTATGCAGGTGATGAAGGTATATTGCTGCATACTTAAGGGAAGTTGACAATTGAAAAGTTAAAGTCATCACGTTTATCATAAAATTTGGTTGTTAGATTACCATTAACGTCTTTTTCAAATAAAATATCCAAATATGAAACAGATGTGTCAGACTCTGTGGTATCTTTTATCTCAAGCTCACCGGGATATATCGTATCGGCATAAGAATGGAAATAACCATTGATAATTGACAGTACGTCGTCGATATCTCTAAATGTCGAGTTGAAAGCCACAGCAAGTGTTTTCTTCTATTCACGTATAAGATTTTGGACAAATTCTGCTTCATATGAATACAAAAAAATGTCTGCTAATAACGGGGCGCAATTGGTACCCATGGGAATTCCAATAGATTGCTGGAAGACCTGGTCTCCAAAAACCACATAGATATTGTCAATCAGAAACCCAAGCATCTTTTAATGTCAACTTCAGAGTACTTGTGTGTACAATCAGAATGTTTTTTAATAAAATAATTTGCAAATGACCAATGACAAGGTAAGTTCCACGAATTTCACATTCCATTCTTAACGATTCATTCCTAACATCCCTTGCCCGACGATGGCTCTATCTCGAAAATTTTTTGGAATGCGTTCCCAGTATTTGATTGTCGGAGTAAAGCTTACTTTTTATAAAGTTAGCCCAACTTTCAGCGTCACATGTCTTTCTTCGTCGCAAGTTTTATAACCTACATTTCGAGCACGTACTAGACTTCAAACTTCTGAGTAAGAATTTGAAGGCAAGTTTTATAAACAAATTATTTGGAGCCATACTCCAAATTTCTCTTTCGAGCTAGTAACTGAGCTGAATCCTAAGCCAACGTTTATAACCTACTTGCCAGATTAATTTTATTTTCAAGGGGTCAGAAATACTGTGGTTTATATATACAGAATACATATCATTTAATAGTATTACTGTTTTGGCGTTTGTTATTTTGCGCAAATGAAACAATATACTTTATGGAATACTTTTTGTTTTGAACCATTAAAAAATGCACTATCGAAAGTATTTAATGACCATTTTGATTGACTAGATTATATCATTTGTTTGCATTAGTTATTTTATTTTGGCACAACATGGTTTCCACACTTCTTTATCCATAGTCACTGATAGCTGTAGAAGTTAACCCAACCGAAAATGTCCATTATGACACAATCATGGGAGGAGTTTATTTTGGAATCATTGATTTGAATGGCTTGGGTTCTGTTCTAAGTCAGTAAGATCATATTTAGAGAAGTCTTCGTCATGAATAATCTTACTGTTCTTGAGTATCGAAGCGTGTAAACAAACCTAGAAAAGAACAAGTGTCTATCAAATTGCAAGCATAATACCTGACTCAAAAAGATGACGAATTAACGTAATTATCATTCCGAATATCTCACTGAATAAGCTAATAAGTGTCAATTGTTTGTAATAAAATTGTATGAATTTTGTAAGTAGAAATTTAAAAATGCAGTCGTTTGCTCACAAACATACACATCCATTTAACGCTTGTACGTTGTTTATAGTCCACAAGAGATATAAACATTTTCAGTATAAGATACCTCTGTCATTGTAATCACTCAAACGCGACTGTTCGAATTGTATTGTTCGTTTCTAACATTAACTCGAGTTGAATTGACATCTAATTCAACAAACAAGAGATCCACAAGTAGTCACGGTCACCTGAGTACCAAAGTCTATACACACATTTAACTCACAGACAGGGATGATCATAAGACGGACGTCCACAGACGAGAACCAAAAATGCAATAGGTCAAATGGTAAATCAGGTGACCTTCATGTATTTTAAAAAATGTTATATTAACTGTGTTCTGATAAAACAAATGCCCATAATTATTAACTGTTTTTTTTTTATTTTTTAAGGATGGGCGACTATATATTATTGGCAGTCGAAGAACCATCAGAAGAAGTAGAAGACATCATTATAATATGTTCTCATACAGCATTAAAAGAAAGGCATAAACACACCAGGAATGATGTAAAATCACATACTTCTAAAAAGCCACGTATACATGTACATTTATTGCGATCCATGTGGGAAATTACACACGTCGCAACAAAGATTAACGTTTTATAAACTTGGTCCGTCGGTTACATCTTCAAATTGTAAACCTTGATTTCTTTTTGGAATAATAAATTTGTCTTTGTTTTTTTTTTATTTGGAATGATTTTGTCATTTAATTTTAGCTCTTTGTATCTAAGATATTCATTAAGATGTCCCGTGATAATGTGCAGACATTCTCAGAATTGCTACCCTTTTTCAGTGACGGTAATTTTTGAAGAAAAAAAAATTGCCAAACTTTTGCTCATGATTTAAAATTAGGTTACCTCTGGAGCATTTTCTGAAGAAAAAAAATCACTCTAATTTTTTGTTCCCCGCTGTCGTGAAAGTGAAGGGACATTAAGTCTCATTCGTCTGTCTAGCTGCCCGTCTGTCAGTCACAAAAACTTTAACTTTGGTCATTACTTTTTAAAGAGACAGGGCTTTCATATTTTACATGTATATTACCTGTGACAAGACCTTTCCAAATACACTTTGATTTTTGACCCCGTGACCTTGACCATGAATGATCCACTTTTCAAAAATTATAACACTACTTCAAATTAGTCTTCACTTTTGAAAGAAATGAGATGGGGCTTTCATATTACACATATAAATTACCCGTGACAAGACCTTTCAAAAAGGACTATGATTGTTGACCCTCTGACCTTGATCATGATGTTGACCTTCTTTTGAATAATGTTATCTTTGCTTATAACTTTTGATTGAGAAAAGATCAAGCTTTAATATTTGACAAGTGCATTACCTGTGACAAGATACTTTGATTTTTGACCTCTTGACCTTGAAGTTTGACCTACTTTTCAAATATTTTTAACATTACTTTTAATTGGTCATTAAATTTTAAAGGAGAAAATATTATATATGTACATCATCTGTGATAAGACCTAGGGTTTTTGACCCCGTGACCTTAAATTTTAAAGGAGAAAATATTATATATGTACATCATCTGTGATAAGACCTAGGGTTTTTAACCCCGTGACCTTGATCTTGAAGTCTGATCTACTTTTCAAAAAAATATTTTTGTTTATTACTTTTGATTGAGAAAAGAATTTCATATGTACATTACCTGTGACGTTTCTGAGCATGCTATGATTTTTGACCCTTTACGTTGATTTTCATGTTGATCTTATTTTAATTTTTTTTCTTTTGTGTTTAATATTCGACAAGTGCATTACCTGTGTCAAAATGTTTCCGAATGTGCTATGATATTCAACCATGTGATCTTGACCTTCAACAGGTTGGAGAGAATACTCGAAATCGGGTATTATCCGTGAAATCGCGTATAGTCCTCGATATCAGGGTATCGTTGAATCCGCGTAATCGGGTATACCGTGCAACTTTCTGTAAAAATAGAAAAATAAAGCAACGGCGCATTGTGTCAGTTAGTGTTACTTGTACATCAGTATGTTGGGAGTTTATTTTTATTGAACTCAATTTAAATGGTTGTCTGACAAGTTTAAAATCACACGACAAACACTGCTGGGGTAGCAAAGAAGGCACGGTGGCGTCATTATTTTTCAGTACAAGTTCTAAAAACAAATAACTACATGTCGTCTGTGTTTATTTCCCTATAAATTATTCCCCAAGCTTAATTTCTTAACCTGTGCATTATTCACAAAATGTAAGACTTTGAAGAAATTTAACGACTAACGCTGTGTTATGTATTTTTTACTAAAAAATGTATGGAGTCCCTTTCACGTTAAATTTAAATTATTCCTCAGTTGGTAAGTACATGTATTTCTCATCGATACAGAATACCGACGTTTTCGTAAGGGAAAAAATAAAATAAAAACAAACAAACATAAAAAAAAAACAACAAAGGGAAAGCAGGTTGAAAAATGATATAAAATGAAATAAATTTAATATCTACATGTGTACATGCATGCAAACTTAAATACATTTTTAAAAATTGTTACAGTGCATATTGATAAAGGTAAAGAATCTTTATTAAAATCATCAGTTCCTCCTGTGGTGTATGTATACAGAACTGCAATTCCCGTGGGGAAAGGGGGAGGTGCGTATTTTTTAAAGAAAATATTTTAATGTCAGTTTACCATGAAAATTTTCATTCAAAGAACCCGCCAATGTGTTGGTTGCATTTTGATTAATGCAAGCGACGTTATTTTACCTGTATGTGTTTGTGTGGAAATTGAGAACGAGATGTCTTGTTAAAGCGATTTTCGTTTAGCTGGGGAGAGGGAAGGGGGGGGGGCTTGGTTCATATAAATAAATTTAAAAAAATCCAATTCGCACATCTTTTCATGTGCTTATTATACATTCTCAATATAGAACTAATATTCAAATATGAATTATATATTAAAGTTTTCACATATTATACTGTTTTTACTTTTTATACATATGAACAAACTGAAGTGGAGTGTTCAATCGCGTCTTAGCTTAAGTCTTGAGCTGCATTGTTTTTAATTAATCATCCATACAGATTGGAAACACTTTCTTTTATTATTATTATAGTATTGGATAGACAGGGTGGATTTTCCCTTCAGAGTCTGTTGGTTATTTTAGGTTATATCGCTTTAAACCTCATTATAATATGCTAAAATACGTTATCTGATTGATTCTAGACAGTACGTCACGTGACAGGGAACTAAAACTTCATTATTTCCTGTCTTTTCTGTAATCTGTGATACTAATTACCCATGGTTATCACTTTTTTTATTATTCATCTATGGTGAAAAATGTGTTAAAAAATAAACATGAAGTTTAGTTATTTTTAAAACTTGTTGAATGTGGTAGAAAATAACAGGTTTCTATTTTAACCTCATATTGTTTCGGTATATAAACAATTATTGCATGAATGTTTTGGAGATATGAAGAATTCTATTCACTCAAGAGGGCAAAAAAGGGAATCAATATGATTTTTATTAGATGAAAAGATCTTCTCTCTTTATCATGCAATGAATATATACCATTCAATGACGTTTAGCACAAAACTCTACAATAACATTTTACATTTAATGCGATTATTTTGAAAGGGGAGGGATGTTTCTCTTGGACACATGCATAACACATTCGAGGTTAATTTTCCCTTGACCGAGATAGTCCGGACAAGGAATAATTAATGTAAGTAGCTAGTAACAACCGTTATAGCTATTCACTTTCGTCCCCTGAAGTCGCCGAAAAATGGTAAAATATTGCCGACTCAGCGAAATTAAATGATCAACAGTTATTTTCTTTCACAAGCTATGTTGCTGAGAACATCATTGTCTTTGCTAAAACGTTGGAGGCGTGTTGAATCCAAAGGAAATTTTAATAATTTAAAAAAAAAGAAAAAAAGAAAGAATATGTCGCCTTTTATAACTTCTGGGAATTAGCTTTAATTGTCATTCTCTGTTTATAAAACATATGTACTGGTACAAGATATATGTAAGGAATGCTTTTCAACGACAAAAATATCAACTGATGAAAATAGATTCATACCCCCCCCCCCTCCGAAAAAATACTAAATAATATACGCGTTATATTAGTTTTTGCCGTAATTTGATAAATTTTAACCATTAAATAGTTCATGTTTGTCGTATTGATGTGGACATATTATAAATTCCAGACTTCTGATATTTAATAGTTCTGTTGTATTGGGTATGAACATGAAGAAGATGCAAATACATTTAACATTATATAAAATATAAAAGCAGAACGAACGTTTCTTTAGGTGCAGACAATGAAATGTACTAAGCTCCACGGGTATTTGTTGTCCTATGCGCATTAATTCAGACTTCCAAATTGTTATTTGGCTAGTGATACCTTTAGATAACATTTGTCTCTAGGTGAAAGTTGACTCGGCAAACTGCGCCATCCCATTGTTTAAAGGCAGAGATTTTTTACCGGGTGGTAAATTCCAGGTGAGGGAGGGGCTTATTTTGCACAGGTGTGAATGCCTTGAGGGCTAGCAGTCTACCTGTGGTCGTTTGTCTCCCAATCTCTATACACAGGAAGTGATTTAATACACAGTAGAGTAGCCAAGAAGTCAAACTTTACCTGTGTTGGGATTTTGAGATGATTTTAAATTAGAAATAAAAAGTTGTAAATAAAGTTAATCTCATGCAGTAATTTTTATTAATTTGTAATTGAATGTGTGTTAAAGCATCCCCACCCATTAAAAAAATATTATTATTTAAAGTATTTGTTGATCTTTGAAAAAAAAGTTATACCTAATTTTGATATATATTATCATGATGAATATCATAATTATTTCAAATACTAAAGGTGTGTGTATATGTAAATATATTATCAAGCTAAAAATTCCATAGTAATACAGTTTCTCTATTGTTTATACCATGTGTGGTAAATATCAAAGGGTCAAAAGTCACCAGGGGTGCCAAACAATGTGTACAGGGTATACACAAGGACTAGTAAGTAAATGTCAATCAAGTTCTGGCACCCAATGATGTACCTTAATGCACCTGATTGACAAGGGTACACAGACCAGGTATTTTTGAAGGCGGTGCTTAAAATCTCTGCCTTTAAGTTTTATAAGGTGATTACACCGCCTATACCCGATTTCGCGGATGCAACGATACCCTGATTTCGGGGACTTTACGCGATTTCACGGATAATACCCGATTTCGAGTATTCTCTCCAACCTGTTCAAGATTGACCCAATTTTCAAACATTTTATCAGTTTACTACATGGAACTCTTTAAGGAGAGAAGATAGGGCATTCATATTTGACACGTGTAGTACCTGTATTAAGCTTTTCCAAATGTAATATGGTTTTTAACCTTGACCTTCAAGTTTGACCTATTTTCAAAAATATTAACATTGCTGATAACTTGATTGAAAAAAGACACGGCATTTACAGTGACATGTGCATTACCTGTTTTAAGACCTTTCCGATTGTATGCTCTGGTTTTTGATATATTTTTTCCACATGTGTATTAATTGTGATAAGATCTTTCGGATTATATTATGATATTTGACCTCATGACTTTGATGTAGCATTGTGAAGCTATAACCTTTGCCGAAACTGTTTTTAGGTCACCTGAGTCACTCAGGTGACCTATTGCTATCTGTTTTCGTCCGTCGTCGTGCGTCGTCCGTCGTGTGTTAACATTTGAACATTTTCAGCTTCTTCTCTGAAACCACTGAACCAATTTCAGCCAATTTTTGCATATGGCATCTATGTGTGAAGGGGAAATTTTTCTTTGAATTTCATGTTCCCTGCCCCCCTGGGGCCTGAGGGGTGGGGCTAAAACCACCAAAATTAATGCAATCTTTAAAAATCTTCTTCTTTACTCCTGGACATCAAGCAGTCAAACTGTTAACATGATTGTAATAAGCATTGAGCCCTCTACCAAAATTGTGAAATTCATGGCCCCAGGGTCAGGGGTTCTGGTGCTAGGGCGGGGCTATATAGATCATATAGTGAAAGTGCATTATTTCTTTGAAAATCTTTTTCTCTACTCCTTGGTATTACTGAAACAAATTGAATACATATTTATGATAAGCGAGAGTGACTCTACCAAAATTGTGAAATTCATAGCCCCAGGGTCAGGGATTCTGGTGCTGGGGGGGGGGGGGGGGCTATATAGATCATATAGTGAAAGTGCATTATTTCTTTGAAAATCTTCTTCTCTACTCCTGGGTATTATTGAAACAAATTGAATACATATTTATGATAAGCAAGGATGACTTTACCAAAATTATGAAATGCATGGCCCCAGGGTCAGGGGTTCTGGTGCTAGGGTGGGGCTATATAGATCATATAGTGAAAGTGCATTATTTCTTTCAAAATCTTTTCTCTACTCCTGGGTATTATTTAAACAAATAAGATACATAGTTATGATAAGCAAGAGTGACTCTACCAAAATTGTGAAATTCATGGCCCCAGGGTCAGGGGTTCTGGTGCTAGGGCGGGGCTATATAGATCATATAGTGAAAGTGCATTATTTCTTTGAAAATCTTCTTCTCTACTCCTTGGTATTACTGAAACAAATTGAATACATATTTATGATAAGCGAGAGTGACTCTACCAAAATTGTGAAATTCATAGCCCCAGGGTCAGGGATTCTGGTGCTGGGGGGGGGGGGGGGCTATATAGATCATATAGTGAAAGTGCATTATTTCTTTGAAAATCTTCTTCTCTACTCCTGGATATTATTGAAACAAATTGAATACATATTTATGATAAGCAAGGATGACTCTACCAAAATTATGAAATGCATGGCCCCAGGGTCAGGGGTTCTGGTGCTAGGGTGGGGCTATATAGATCATATAGTGAAAGTGCATTATTTCTTTCAAAATCTTTTCTCTACTCCTGGGTATTATTTAAACAAATAAGATACATAGTTATGATAAGCAAGAGTGACTCTACCAAAATTGTGAAATTCATAGCCCCAGGGTCAAGGGTTCTGGTGCTGGGGGGGGGGGGGCTATATATAGATCATATAGTGAAAGTGCATTATTTCTTTGAAAATCTTCTTCTCTACTCCTGGGTATTATTGAAACAAATTAAATACATAATTATGATGAGCATGAGTGACTCTACCAAAATTGTGAAATTCATAGCCCCAGGGTCAGGGGTTCTGGTGCTAGGGTGGGGCTATATAGATCATATAGTGAAAGTGCATTATTTCTTTCAAAATCTTCTTCTCTACTCCCGGGTATTACTTAAACACATTAGATACATAGTTATGATCAGCAAGGGTGACTCTACCAAAATTGTGAAATTCATGGCCCCAGGGTCAGGGGTTCTGGTGCTGGGGGGGGGGGGGGGATATAGATCATATAGTGAAAGTGCATTATTTCTTTGAAATCTTCTTCTCTACTCCCGGGTATTATTAAAACAAATTAAATAAATAGTTATGATAAGCAAGAGTGACTCTATCAAAATTGTGAAATTCATAGCCCCAGGGTCAGGGGTTCTGGTGCTGAGGGGGGGGGGGGGGAGGAGGGGCTATATAGATCATATAGTGAAAGTGCATTATTTCTTTGAAAATCATCTTCTCTACTCCTGGGTATTATTTAAACAAATTAAATACATAGTTATGATAAACAAGAGTGACTCTACCAAAATTGTGAATTTCATGGCCCCTGGGTCAGGGGTTCTGATGTTAGGACGGGGCTCTATTTATTATATAGTGAAAATGCATTAATGCTTTAAAAATCTTCTCTGCTTCTGGGTATTATTTAAACAAACAAAGTACATTGTTATGATAAGCAAGGACGCCTCTTCCAAAATTGTGAATTTTATGGCCCCAGGGACAGGGGTTCTGGTGCTAGGTTGGGGCTATATAGCTCCTATAGTGAAGGTGAATTATTTCTTTGAAAATCTTCTCTGCCCCTGGGTACTATTTAAACAAACTAAGTACATTGTTATGATACGCAAGGATGCCTCTTCTAAAATTATGAATTTCATGGCCCCAGGGTCAAGGGTTCTGGTGAAAAGGGGGGGGGGCTCTATTGATTATATAGTGAAAAAGCAAAATTTTTTTGAAAATATTCTTTTCTGCTTCTGGTTAAAAAGCAGAGAAGCTAAGTATATAGTTATGATGAGCAAGAGTGCTTCTTCCAGAGTAGTGAATGATAATATAGTGAAAATGCATTAATTCTATTAAATAATCCTGTCTGATCCTTAATGTTAAGCAGATACATGTAAAGAAAGTGATTACTTATGAAGAGCAAACTTCTGGTCCCAGGGTGAGAGGCTCTAGTGTTTCTCGGTGGTGAAGGGGGGGGGGGGCTCTATTGATAATATAGTGAATCTGTAGGAAAAATGCATTATTTCTTTAAAAATCTTCTCTGCACTTCGGCATATCAGAGGCAAAAAGAGTAAAAGTTGTAATAAGGAAGGGTATTTTTACCAGATTTTTGAACATCTGGACCATTTGGTCAAGTGTTCTGGTCTTAGCCAGGGCTCAATTTGCATTCTACTGAGATGAGTTATTCCCCTTTGCCGTTTACTTTTGATAATTAATCACTGTAAATAATGTACTTGAAAGGTTAATAGAATAAGAGAATTATGCAAGAATTTTTATTGTATAATACAAAAAGTATTTTCATAGTTTTAATGATCAGGTGGACTTGTAAGTAATAGATAAATAAAAATGAGACAAAAATAACTGGTCTTATTAAATGTTCATCAAAGACCAAAAGAGGCCAATGTAAGAGATTACAACAAGGAATTAAAATAGTATAGAAGCACTGATAGTTTATTAATATACTTAGGGTAATAGTGATAAATGGGGAACAGATTAGAACCTAATCTATGAACTGTTAATGAATACTAGACTAATTATTTTGTTGATCCTGATCACCCTATTTTTCTTGCTTTTGGGCAACAAAGCTTCACCTTTCATTTTAATACTCTATGGATCCTCTAAATTGTTGTATTGTACTCAGGTGACCGTTAAGGCCCTTGGGCCTCTTGTTATTTCAATATTTTATGTCTTTTTAATACGGATGCACAGACAAGACAGGACACACAAACAAGTCAGTTACAATATGCCATAAATAATGGCATTCCATCCACTAAGACACCCAAAGCGGGAGACCACAATTCTTTGAATTCGCTTGTTTGTTTGCAGATCTAGGTAAGATTCTTTACAGAGGGGTGAAACCAGATCGAGTTACGGATGTTAATATTGTCAAAACATTGTTTCATTTCAGCAATAAGACAAAATAGTCGTAATATTCAATGTTTTTATGTTCTTTTAAACAAGAAAAATGTGAAAAACCTATTTTGTGTGTCGGAAGGGGGGGGGGGCTTCTTAAGCTTCATATGTGACTTTTCCTACCGACTAAACAGGGGTCCGCGTTTTCGGGGGGGAGGGGGGCTGAGGTCACCTTTAGTTGCTATACTATATACATTCAATAACTGCAAATTCCAGAAGGGGAAGGGGTCCTGACCTCCCCCCCCCCCCCCCCCCGAGGAAGTTGAAATCGGATTCGCACAAAAATGAATCCCACCATATGTATGCTTAAACAATTGAATTCCACTATATGACACGCCTAAAAAGTTTGCTGACTAAAGAAAATTAATGAAAGCAGTAAAACATCAATTAATTTGTCAATAGCTTGTCAACTTTTAGAATTAACCTGCTCATGTGTAGAAATTCATCTGGGAAATACTAACACTGGTGTTTATAAAGATAAATTGTTTTACATCACTTTCGGGAATTTTTTACTCATAAAAGACGTCATCATGGGCCAGTGAAGGGCTTCAAATTTAGAGTAAGTCTCTTACTTGGCACTCGGGGCCATTGAGCGAGGGATTTTTATCGTGCCAACGCTTATTCTGACAAGAGACCTCGGTTTTTTAGGTTTAATTTAAAGGACCGGAGACTTTCACTCATAGTGCCTGGCGCTTGACGAAGGATTGGTCACTACCTTTGTTTACGGCATAGGTTTTACACGGCGCTGTGAACGAGAATCGAACTCTGTAGCACCCCCACCCCTCAGTTTACGATTCATATTATTTGAATACGTGTTGTTTTACGTCCCATGACGAATTTTTCAATTATATAGAAAAGTCATCGTATACTAGTGAAGGACCTCAAATTTAGACCTTTACTCGGCACTCGGGGCCATTTAGCAGTGAAGGATCTTTGTCGTGCCCACGAAACCCGTGACACGGGGCCCTTGTATTTAAGATCTCATCCGAAAGACCCGCAACTTTTACTTAAAATTGCCGATCGCTTAGAGAAGGGACAATTGCTATCTATTTTTTATCGACTTAGGTAAGTCGTGGTTGGGATTTGAACCCAAGCCCTTCTGATCACGGAGAGAGCGCTCTACTGACTGAGCTACCGCGGCAGTCCCCCTAACGTTGATTACGAAGAGATGCCCTACGAAGTCATGGAATATATCAAATTGACAAATAATTTAAAATAACTATTATTAATCCTTGAAACGTCATCAATCCACCTATATATCGCATTCAAGGCCGCAGAAAGAGTTTTCTTCTTATTTATAATTTTGTAATCTAATTCAATTTCAAAACGGATGGGTTTAAAAGGGTCACAATTAAAGTCTATTGAAATTTCAACATCCTGCTGGAAGACCTGGTTTTTCAAGACACAACTAAAGTATTGTCATTGAGAAACTCCAATATCCTCTTAATATTGGCATCACGGTGTTCCTCCGTTTTACCGCCAACATTATTTAATGTAAATAATATTATTAACATAAATGAGTTTTGAACGTGTTGAATATATGTAATATTTAGAGGAGTTTAAATATATGTTTGTCATTTAACTTTACTTTCTAACGCGGACATACCGATCTGATTTTTGGAAAAATATTCTAACTGGCGGTAATAACGGGGGTGATAATAAAGGTAATAGGCAAAATTGTACCTGAAATACGTTGGCGGATGGCGATATAGGCTAAAATGAGGAAATCGAGACTTAAGATTTTTTTGGCGGTGAGCAGGGGTGGCATTATAACGGAGGGGTTGGTTGGTTTATAACGAGGCAGCACTGTACATTTGTGTAGATAAAATGTTTCTTAAAGTAATTTGTAGGTGGCGGATCACAAGATATGGGACTTTCCGAAATTCAGTTTTGTTGAAGATGAAATTATCTATCATGTGAAAAAGTCTAATCGCAAAGAGTGTTAAAAACACGTACTAAAATGTGCTTAATTTCTTCTTTCGTGCAACTAAGTCTCGGCATTTCAAAAGATTTTCCTTGATAATAATTTTATCATCTTCTTCTAAGCTAAAGGCTCACTTCACTAAAAATAATTCATTCCCTGTACCCAAAAAGATTTATAACAGTGCGACATTTAACTCCGGACACGACATTTGTCCGGACTTTCGCCAACCACTTTTCCAAAGATACATGGAAACCATTTATGTCATCTGGTGGGATTTTTTTAATCGCACAACATGGACTAACCTTTACACCTGAATATCTTCTAGATTAAAAGATATTACACCTGCAATCAAGAAATCCCATGGGATTATGGTGGGATTTTCTCTCCTAACTAATATCCCACCATTATTCTGTGGGAGAAAAATGAGTTCTGTGGGATTTTTTCTCCTATAGAAGCAAAACTCCCATTTTTAACCTTACATGGGATTTTTTATCCCATAATTTGTGAAATAGGACAAGAAGTTCTATAATTGTCACTAATAGGATTAAAAGTTCTCTAACAAAATGATTTATAGATT
The DNA here is from genome assembly GCF_033153115.1 of Saccostrea echinata. Taxonomy (NCBI): domain Eukaryota; kingdom Metazoa; phylum Mollusca; class Bivalvia; order Ostreida; family Ostreidae; genus Saccostrea; species Saccostrea echinata. The sequence continues at coordinate 13,493,177 of NW_026889776.1, read as the reverse complement.
ATTTTATCCTACAGGAGAATGGAAATTGTTTTTATCTCTTTAATGTACAGGGAAAAACAGTCCATCTTCTTTTAATCTAATACAGTCAAGGGTCAAAATTATTTTTGAAAGCTTTTTGCCATATAATTCATTGCAAACTTAACATTTTAAAATCATTACTTTAATATTTCTACTGTAGCTTTATATCACTATAAAAAAACTTTACTGTCATATTATATACATGCTGTGGTCTAGATATAAAATTGTTATTCTTTACTTTTATCAGTGTTTATCATAAACCTTAAATAGACTTCTGCATGGATCTATCTTGAAATGATTTCATAATGAATGGTAACTAAAATATTTTTGTAAATATCATTGAAATAGGTTTGTAATGGGTTATAATTATAAGTGCTGAAATACTTCCGACCTTTAAATGTATTTTATGAAACCACCTTCTCGGGTGCTCCTTATACATAGGAGGGAATTCCATAACTGAACTGAACTAAAGCACCCTTCTTTTTGACTTATTAATTGCGCTGAGGTGATTGTGGACTAATTCAAGCATTACGTATTAAACCAATATCTCAATAAAATGAATATAAATGAGACTAAATTGATTTAAAAGTACGTGAATTAATCCTTTCAGCAGACTGCATCTTTCCCTGTTCTTGCATCACAGTTGCAACAATGCATTTACAGAATGTGTAATTTTACTACGAATACAAAGCGCAGTGGAGATCTTGATCGGTATTGAGTGGATTCGTCGCGACTATTTGGATTCACTCCGGGCGTTTCGTTTCATTCTAGATAAAGTATTCAATTGTTCTATAACGACTATATTTTTCTACTTTAAATGAATGTTGAATTATTTTTAATCATGGTAGCGTTTTCACTCGGAGAGCGTTATCAAATAAAAATACTCAGCCAAGTGAATTTGCATGAAATAAAAGGAGAAAACTTGTAGTCCACTCAGGTTTCACAGATGAATTTAGGGGTCAAATAAATTCATATGTTATATGCATGCAGGTATCTGACTTTAAAAACTTAATTTCTATTTTTGAATAGTAATTATGACTGTATTTATAAGGCAGATAAAGCTCTCCCTTTTTAAATAATTTATTTAAATTTTAAAACCTGGTCTTGAGTAGAAAAAAAGTCTCCCATTGGTCATTTTCTTAATGTTTCAAAAAATATACACAAATTCATTTATTAGGTTTGATTTACTAAGTGAATGCTATGACAAAAAATCTATTCCAAACTGGCTAAATTTCATTGAAAAGTACAAAAAGTTATGGTAATTTAATTAAGTGAACACACCAATTCCTATCGATGGAGTATACCATGATGATGGATTCTCCCTATGAAAATTTCAGTCCTCTTACAATTTATCAATTGACATTTAGAAAGTACATGCTATTGCAAGCAAAATAATATCAAATTGGCAAAATTTCATTCAGAGATAAAAAAGTTATGGCCATTCAAGAGAACACACCAGTACGATTGACAGAGTATAATATGATGATGGATTCTCCCTATGAAAATTTCGGTCCTCTTACAATTTATCATTTGACATTTAGAAAGTACATGCTATTGCAAGCAAAATAATATCAAACTGGCAAATTTTCATTCAGAAATAAAAAAGTTATGGCCATTCAAGAGAACACACCAGTACGATTGACAGAGTATAATATGATGATGGATTCTCCCTATGAAAATTTCAGTCCTTTTACAATTTATCATTTTACATTTAGAAAGTACATGCTATTGCAAGCAAAATAATATCAAATTGGCAAAATTTCATTGAGAAATAAAAAAAGTTATATATAGCCATTTAAGAGAACACACCAGTATGATTAGGTGAGTTTAATTAACATGGCAAAAGTTCCCTATGAAAATTGAAGTCTTAATTTTTACAATATCAGAATTTCTACTCTTTTCTATATCAGTATAACTTTAAATTTTGGGTCATTTTTAAATTTAAAGGATTGTAATTATATTGATAATTTTTTCAAGGAATGAATCAAAGAGCTGAGATGTATACCTATATAGTTTTTCTTCATACAAAAACTTACGATGAAATATGGCACAGTTAGATATTCTTCATTTAATTTATACACTTATTATTATCATTAAATTTCCCAAACAATTAGTTATGAAATGAAAAATACAATTTCTGGTAAATTGAGTCTACATTCTGTAAGTGATTGTAATCTGCACCATAAAAGACAGTACTGAATGCATTGTAATAGGAAAGGTCATATTATATGTATGCATATATATAAATTGGTAAAATTAAATTGAAATGTTAGAAAAGTATATTTTATGAATATATATTTTTAATCTGTTAAATAAGAAAAAAATAAAATGTTGAATAAATGATGGTTTTTTAATTATGAAAATGAGTTGCAACAGATCTTTGAATGAGCAAACCATGAAGCCTCATGTGTACATTCAAATACATGTATTTTGATTTTTTTTTTTTTTTGAAACAGATACCAATAACTGTTTTCATGTGATAATAGCACTAACAACATAATTAGTCCAACATGTTGTTACCTAAACTTAATTAACAAGGTTAACTATATTTACTAATTATTAGCCATTGTCATCTTCATTGTTTTGCAGTAAAAAAAACTATAACTATACATATTTTTGTATGTCCATTAATCAACACTTTAAAATGTTGTTGTTTTTTCTTGGAAAATGTTTTAAAATAATTTTTAGAGTAGGTACTCCAAAACAAAGTATATACACAAATTGATAATAAACAGGAAATGGCTCGAGTCATCATCAGTCGGTGTGGAGATGAATTGTTGAATATATGTGTATATCACTGTTTACATTGAAGTTCTGGGGGGAAAAAAGTGTGAGAATATTCCCTTCAGACTAAATTTTACAATATATTTTCAAAGGTGTGAAATTGGAATCCATTCAATGATTTCAATCTGATCACTCTTTTACAACATTATTATAAGATTTTCCAGAATCAATAAATTACTCTAGATCTCTTGAAAATTCTTCAGCAAATCAAAGATACTGAAATACAATCAAGCCTTTGGAAGCAATTTCAGTACTCTTTTGAGATGGGGTGGGGTACATGTAAGGAGGTGGGCTCAACTGATGAAGAATTTATAGAAGCAACTTTTATAATTTTGTTGCATAATATTCGTAGCGTAAAAGAGACGTCTGCATATGGGGGCAACATTTCTTCTGCTCGATTTTTTAAAATTGTTTTAATTTTATTTTTTGTTTTACTGGATAAAATGTGTGAATCGTTAGCTTTCCACTCTTACTCTGTATTTGGTGTTGATGTGCAGTGCTAAGTTTGTACAATCTCGTAAGATTTCAATACATGTATATAAAAAAAACCCCTGAAATAGACTTGAAATTAAACAACAGTGGCCTTATCGGCAGACATATGGCTGCAATTAGCCCTTTGTTTTATTTCACAAGTCCTGCATCTAGTATCTGAAATGTACTGTTTGTACACTTTGAATACAAGATTATTGATAGGAAAGTTAAGTATATGTGTATACTTTTCACACGGAATTTACATTTGGTACATCATTAACTTTCAAATATCAAATTATATATTTTTATTCATTTTTACTATTTACAATTTAATCAGTTTGGTCTTCCACGAAAGATATTTTTAAATGCGAATGTGATCTACAGGATAACATTAAAACAAGGTGATTGAAGTTATATAGTAGAATAACATATTATCTTCTTTATATACCAACAGTCCTAAGGGGACCGCTTTGATTATTTACTATAATTTAAATCAAGGATCTATAAATTGTCATTTTTTTTCTACTAAACTTTAAAAAAAATTCCTTTTCGTCCAAAGTTTCTTAAAATAAAAGTTACATTGGCTATTATTGTTTAGATGAAAAAAATAAATCACGTAAACGTAAAGACCATAAGTATTTAAAATCTATAACTTACATTCTAGAAAGGGACATAACTCTGTAAAGAGTATCGTATTATGCTATAGTGTCCTAGATCGGACATAGATATTCTTTAAGCTAGAGTTAAAGCTATAATTTTATAAATGATTTATTTTTATTTTATCGATAAAAAACAATAATAGGACATATTCATAAATGCGTCACAAGACCCACTTCGAGATATTGACTCTGCTGACTTCTAAACGCTTTAGCTTTGGACGGGACTATATTTTTGGACGGGGGTGTCGATCCCAAGTTAAGCTCAATCTGATTTTTTTTTTTTTTTTTTTTTTTTTTTTTTTTTTTTTTTTTTGATATTTGTCATCTGAGTTTGATTTCACAGAAAAATAATCAACTTCTGTTGTATTACCTGTTTTTCTTAATCTTGCAGTAAATGTTTGAATACTAATAAAGCAACTTAAGTCTGCTGTTAAACCTACCCCCCCCCCCTTGCTAACTTCCAAGAAACCAATATCTTCACCCCAGATCTCCATAGGGTATGATACATGTATGTATATACCTAGAGGCATTTAAGAGTCTTTTGTTTTCCCCAGGTAGCAAAACTGTCACAATTTGCTTGGAACTAACAAAACATACACAAGGGATATTAACACACAGCAAGTCGATTTAACAAATGAATCTACAATAGAAATTCATGAAAAACAAACTCCATGCTTTTACTAAACCTTTGGATTAAGTCATAATTTTTTTTTTTCATTTTCAATTTAAAAATTAAATCCAAACAATTTTACATCGTTCATAATTGATAGCAAACAATTAATATAAAATTGCATCCCCCCCCCCCCCCTTAAGGACAGATGATACAAACAAACGTTTGTCAAAAAATTCGAAAATATAAACTTGAATCATGTTTTTGAAAGTAAAATGAATGCTCGTATAGCTTTTGATTTTTCATTCTACGTTTCACAAAAATGGGATTTGAAGTGACAAAAATTTATAGGTTACTATTGATTATCACATGAAGGATGGTTGGTGAATGATACAATTTTGAACATCATAGAAAGTTAACAATATATCAAAATGTCGTGAATTAAAAGAAGAAGAAGGGGCTTTATTGAGGCTATGTACTGACTGGACTTTTAAACTTGTACTGAATATCCCACTGACCATGCAAATAAAATTTTCTTGACTTTTCAAGGGAAACATTAATTTTTATTTTAGAGATACAGAGAGACTACCCACCCGTCCACTACCCCTCCTCCTTCTTATCATGTTCTCAATGATCATGATGATGTCCCATTTATATAAAATGTTAATATTTTTGGCATCGGGCATTTTAATTACCATTATTACCCATAGCAGTATTTACAACAACAACAAAAAAAATCTGAAAAAAATAGGCCTGATAATTTATTTCATTTCTTTGTTTTCTCGTGAACTATGCATTGTTTAAATTAAGAAAATATAAACCAATAAATAAAAAGAAGCAGTAATATTCTATCTATGGATTCACTTCTTAAAAATTCTGTGCAGACGGATGCATTATATTCCTAGAATTACCCAATACCAACCAAAGAAAAAAAAACGGCGACAAGATTATCAGGATATTGGAATTTCCACATGATGTTTGTAAACAAAATTATGACGAAGACCTGCTCTATTTTTGTAAGTAGATCTAGATTTATTGAATTTGTTATTTATTTCATTTAAAGCATGTTAATACATGGCTCATAGATTCTTTTTTTTTTTTTTTTGAAGTCTAAAGATCTATAGATCATCCTGATTCCTCGTTAACTGATGAAACAATCTTATGAATTTCTGTAACTGTAAAGTGTTTGCAGAGCTAGCAGTCGATGGGGTTATTCAGTAGTACATTATACAAGTTAACAAAGTAAATAATCGTCAGAAAATTATACACATCGGAATATTATTCTTTCGTTCGAATTTCCTCAATGACAACGTTGTAGGCTAGTATTCGTTCGTTCGAATATTCTCAATGTGTACACTAGCTGATGATTGTACTTAAAAAATTATACTGTCATGTCTAAATTTGTCTGTAATTTGCAAGTTACAATTTATAAGTATCTTGATCACAGTCATCAGCATTACTGATTAGAAAATTAATTATCTTCCCTCAGACATGGTTAAAAGTATCCTACTACTGTAGTGTACTAGGGATTAACAAACATTGCATGTGTTGCAAGTACTATTTTTTTTTTTTTTTTTTGGTGTCAAGATAAATTTTGAGATATGGGGGGTCAGTGCTTATAGTACATGTCATGATGGACATAATTAATAACCCCCAAAACTCCTACTTATATTGTTTGGAAGTATCCAAATATCAAATTACTAATTCTCTGTTAGAAAATTGGTTGATCCTCTGAAGTTTACATAGGACATGTACCCACATGATTATTGATATAATCAATGTTTTTTTTTTTTAATCTCTGAAAAACAGTCTTAAAACTTTGAGTGAAAAATCAATCTTTATACTGCTAAACTCATTTTTTATACCATGAATACATACTTAGGAATATCATTATTAAGTTATGTTCATGTTCTTTTGAGGGGAAAAAATATACATCATGTAGATGCTTATGTGTAAGTAAATTATAAAAGACAAAAATGCTAGGACTTTTTTTATTTTACATATTTATTTGTAAAAATATTTTTTCTATTAATTGGAAATGAAATAAAAAAAAAAGTTCTAGCTTTATTACTAATAATATGATTTTTTATTAGAATTGATAGGATATTGGATGTTTAAGAAATAAAGACCGCATTCTCGTGAATGTTGCAGGATAACCTGCAATGCTAATGTAGACATAGATTTAAATTACACAAGGACTCCCATGCCAATTTCAATAGTCCTCACCCACTGAAGTCAAACACAAAGGTAGTCGCACGAGATTTACATGCATATTTAGCCTCCTTAGCGTCAGACACAGAGACAGGTGCGCACGAGATTTTCATGCATATTAGGCCTTCTTAGCTCCTGACCTATCGACCTGCCTAATTTACATTCCGATAGAATTATCAAGAAATCAATTCCGCTAACTTTCAAAGAGTTACCACAGAGAAAAAAAAACAGACATGGAAATATTATGGCATGACATCATGAAAAATTCTCAAGGGCATAAAACTACTATATACAGATACCGGTAAATGAATGCAGAACATGCACAAAGTTTCATTTATGGTATATTGATAGATAAAAATAATTTATACTTTTATACTTCGACCTCAGTAGGGGTAAATTTTAGCGTCAGTCATTTTGGCTGGATCGAGAAATTTGAGTGATCGATATTCAATTCATTTTCTAATTTTAGTGAAAAATTTAATCCATGCTTTGTTATTATACATGTAATTGGTATTGTATGATTTATTCTATTTTTTTCTTTAACAGAAAATGAAGGTATAGTAGCTGACATATAGTGTACATGTACCACTTGAAGATTTGTCCCCCTTGTAGATACAAGAAATGCAAAGGTAATTCTTTGTGAAAATAGAGAGAATGAATAATAAAATTTTTCAAACCATACAACAAAAACTACTTTGAATAATTAGTACGCAACCAACCATTTACAATTTAATTTTGCAGTTTTATTTCTTTAACATTGAAAAAAAATCAAATTTGATATTTTTTTTAGCTCTACTGGTCAGAGACCAGAAGAGCTTATGGGATAGGAAGGTGTCCCTCGTCCATCCGTCTAGCTGTCCGTCTGTCTGTCTGTCCATGGCGTCTAGTTGTCTGTCTGTCTAGCTGTCCATCTGTTTGTAATTTTTCAAAACACTACTCCTCCTACAGTTTTATTCTGATTTCAATATAACTTAGACTGCACTAAGGTACATTTCAATGAATGGTGCTGCCATGGTTACTAAAAATAGAAATTTCTGTAAAATTCCTTTAAAACGCTACTCCACCTACAATTTTGGTATGATTTCAATATAATGTGGCACACAAGTAGACTACTTTTAGATACATAATTCTATTTATTGCTGTCTGTTGCAAAGTTTCAAATCCAAGTGTTACTTTTTCTTTGTTATACATATAGACCAGGAGAGCTACAGTCTCATCAGAGACTTCTGGTTTATCCTTTTCATCACACAGCGACTTTCCCTTTTTTTCAGTGTACACAGATACATACACATAAAAGGAGACATCACCTCATGATCTGTGGATCCATTGAAAACTTTAAGGACAAAACTTTTGATAATTCATTCATGTATAGAGTGTTGACTCGAATATTGAATATCTAATGAATGGAACCAAGAGAATTAATTTAAGAAGTATTATATTGTATATTACTCTTCTTATTCATCTGTCAAATTTCTTAATTAAAAATTAAACTTAAAGGCTTAAATAAGGATTTTTTTTTCATTATTTTAATTAGAACAAGTTCTTTAATTTATTTTTCTCTTATATAAACGGGCATTTAAGGTCATACGCAACGTAGTTTGCACTTTATTGGGTTCTTCCCTGGAGTTGAAGAGTTCCACTAAATGAAGGACCTGTGTGCAATATTTTTATTGTCTATATATGGATTTGTAAATCTCTTCTAAAACAATTTTGATAAAAAAAATCTGGAATTTATGTTTTGTAATTTTTGTACATTTTTCTTTGAATAATGCAAAATTTTTCAAACTTTAATATCTTTTCAAAATCCCTGGAAATGCATGCTGATTTTTTGTTTAAAAATATGTTATATGGTACATGTATTATAAGTTTAAATTTAGAATATCTTGAAAAATTATCAGTAGGTAAGGTATCTTGCGTATGTCCTTAAATGTAAAATGAAGGTATGTGTACCTTTATTCAATGAACTAGGGAACTCATGAAGTGTGCATATTTATATAATAGTGTTGTATTTTGCATGCACTATTCTTAAAAAGTAGTCAGGGTTTGACACATGGTGCACAAGCCGGAGGCTTTAGGTATAATGTACATATAGTTTTAGAGAATAGTAGTTGAGTGATGGGGTCAATTGCAAGAAACTATTTTAGAAGAATTATTTTGTTTATTTTTCATCTTAAGTGTTAGCTGCAGAACTGTAGCTCTCTGAAAAAATATATATTGACAGACGGGAGAGCTACAGTGCCACCCATAGAAAAAACTGTATATTTATTGTGCACTTTTTGTGCGCTGTTTCTCGATTTATTTCTCAGTGTTTTTAAAACTGTCATCTCAAAATATTACTAAACGTGTGTTTCTAACATATTCTTTCACTGTTTCCACAATAAAACATTCCTTATAATTGTTTTTAACAGCCCTCCTGGCCCTGAAATTGAAATCATTGAAAATTTTGCCTATTTATACTGCCATTTTGGTCTTCACGAGAATTCGGTCCAACGCACTTAGTACAAGTGTAAACTACGAAAGTTATAGAGGAGTAAGGACTTTTTTGAAATGTAGCTTTTTTTTCAATTGAGGTAAGAATTTCGAAGAATTAATTCAGAACCGAGCGCACTTTTTTGTGCGCAATAAATATACAGTTTTTTCAATGGGTGGCACTGTAGCTCTCTGGTCTGTCAACATATATTTTTTCTGAGAGCTACAGTTCTGCAGCTACTTAAGTGTAAAATATTTGAAACTAAGTTTATATATATTATAGTACATTGATATTTATAACGGCGTCTGTGTTGTAATCGGTAGCGCGTCGGAATGACAATCTCGGGGTTGTGAGTTCGCTCCCAGGCGTGGGCGCAGTCAGTTTTTCTTCAGAAAATGAAGTCGTGCACTATTTCGGCATAGTATGCTTATGCTATTTAAATCCTTAGAACACTATGCAAGAATAGTAGGGTATGGGTTATGTAGAGACAAACTGACAGGAAGCATAATAATTGACAATATGCATTTATGACAAGAAAATTGAAAATCTTCCTGAAAGAAGTTGAATAAATTTAAGCCACTTAAGTACCAATCTAGTTAAAATTAGATGTTAGATCCGCTCACATAGTCACTACAGTCAGTTTAGCGAGTATGCGTGCGGATCTAACATCTTATTTAAATTACACGTAGATTGCTGAGGTAAAGTTTAATACATGTACCCAATATCATTCTGCTATATTTGCATCCGCGTGGGTATTAACAGTGAGCATTAACTAACTGTGGCCTGGACCTCTTATTTTATGTGTTATGGGGTGTCCAAAACAAGGTGCATGCTGACGTTTAACAAAGAAGAAACTTGCAATGGCCTAAGGTGACTTGGCTATTATCAGTTGAATACATGTCAATGGTGCATGGTTATTATATGTACCAAAAAATAACAAGTAAAAGATCAGCAGAGTGCTTTTATTAAAGAAGTAACAGAACTAAGGAAAACTTGTTTTCTATTGGATGATATGAAACAATGAGTAGAGTACCACCGCAAATATTTCTGGATCCATGCCCTTTCATCATGTTTATTTTTGAACGGGTTCAATGAACTGTCAAAAATTCTTGATATGTTTAGTAGGTGTAGGTAGAAAGTTTTGAAATTAGTGAAAAGGTTGTTAAATATTTTTAATGTAAACTACCAGTAAATGTGCATAATGAAGATGGTTGAATTTTTTTCAACATTATTTTCTGTTCATTTGTCAGATCGGGTTCGTTATGTGTAAAATAATTTCCAGCTGTCATTGGAACAAAACAAGGCATGATCAGGATCATACAAAGAAAATTAAAAGTAAAAATTTGGTAAATTATTACAGTTTGTGCATCTAAATAAGTTTTAAAACTCTCTTAAGAATCTCAGAGTGACTGATACGACCCAATTTCATGTGATTTTTTAATTGGAAACCTATCAGTTTAGTGCAGCAAACAGGCAAAGATCTAACAACGTGCATGGATCTGATCATGTTGTAAAGCTTGACAAACATAGGGCTTTCCATAAGTTAATACTAAGTATTATAAATTTTGCGACTATTTTGTTTTGACAATACAGTGTACCAGTTTGTTTCAATACCAGTTTACTTCAATTTCTATATTCAAAATAATACTTAGTATTAAGGTGGCTCTATACACCTATAATTTCTCAATTCAACAGGAAATTACTTGATTTTGAAAAATAGCACGATAAAAGTGAAAAATGTGCAATTTTAGGATTTAAAAAATGTTTTGTTTTTTTTTTAAATTCTATTTAATAGTATTAATATGCAAACAAAGGCTTCAGTGGGATTCAAACTAAGCCTTGCTAGTATGCAACCTCCATAGGGCTTTCACAGCTGATGTTCATTCTTGTAAAGAGTTTACCATGCAAGGAGTGTTCTGGCGGTGTCACTGGGCTTCCACAGGTGAATTCAAAATCTGACAACAGGAGAGCAAACTGTACTTTTTGTCTGTCTGTCAATTTACTTTTGCCATAAATCAATCTTGGTTTTTCACACTCTGTACATGTTGTTGTATATCTGGCATTCTGCGCTGTAATCACACTAGCTTCACCCTGTAACGCTGGATCATCTGGTATAAGGTTAGTAATTGGATCAGTTCTGGTCTCTTTCTTCTGTTCCTTTTTTTGTTGTTAGTTGACTCACCTTCAACAGGTTTTTTCATCAATGTAGGTCTGTCTTCTTCTGTTGTCTCTATTCCATAGACCCTGTCAAAGCCTTTATAGTGATTTTTATCTATATCGAGAACTGGATCAGGAAGCCAATTCCGATTTGACAGAGATGGAGAACAACACTCGATGTCATTGCCCTTTCTGACCTGAAAACTGTACTGCCTCAGTCTACAGTGAATCTTTACCCACTTCATGTATTCTTCTACTTTACTTGTATGACTCTTCACTAGTCTGGTCTTGTCCATATTTGGAAACATAATATGAATGTGTCTAGACAAATAATCAATTTCATTGTCTTGCATTGGACTCAATATCTGAAAGGGTTCATCCTTCAAAGCGAGTTTTCTAAATCTATTTTCCATTGTCCTACGCACCGGCTCCAAAGAAGTTTCCCATTCTTCTCTATTTTCTTCCCCTTTGGATCTAATGTTATCCAATGATGTGCATTTGGACAGTGTTTGTTCAAATTTTTCTGACCCCTTCTCTCTTGATAAAGCACAGTTTTGAAGCCCTATATTCAATATAGTCATGATTCTTTCAGCTGGATTTATCCAGGACTGACCTGGAGCACATCTGGCTGCAACATATAAATCTAAATCCAGTTCTTTGAAAAGACAGAAAGCTGCTAGCTTCACATGCTCAAGATTGGTTCTATGGTCTGTCCCACCATCACTAAATTTCAAAACAATCTTTCTCTTGCAAATTCTGGATTTGTTTCAGAAGAGCTGTTGCATGCCTCATTGGATTTGATGACTGAAATACTGAGTCATTCAGAACCAGTGTAACTTTTCCTCTGTTGAAAGGTTTGTCAATGCTGTCTGGTACATCACATTGCATATACACTGATGGTGTTAAGCTGCCCATGTGGTGCAAATCATGGTCAGTTGCAGCAAGAGTTGTGCTTGTTAATGCTAGCACTTTCTTTCCCCTAACCCCAGTAGACAAAGGAACATTGGGTTCTCCTATCTGTACTTTGGCTTTGTCATCACAAAAAAAAATGCACAATCTGACATATGTGCAATATTGTTTCTCCTATCATCAGCTGCTGTGTACTCCTCAATCAATTCTCCCAGTTTTTCAAAGAACATGTCATACTGCCCTGATGGTCTTCCTGGGTTGAGTTGCCTGAGATCAGGTAATATTCCAGTTTCTCCCATGAAGATCATGCGAATTCTCTGTTGGGTAACTGAGTGTACTTCTTTGGATGCATCCAGTGTGAGTTCTTTGTATATAGTATCTAACAAACCAGACTGGACACGAGCAACATTGCTGACCTTTGACTTAAAACTTCTTTTCATTTCTCTTGTGTGGTATTCAGGAAATTTTGGCTTAATTTTCAGAAGATTAGATGCAATTTGCAAACATTTGTCACTATCAGTTCTGTTATCTTGAACTTTTATTAAACAATATACTGTCACAATGCTTCCACCAGGACTGTACTTGTACATGTCTACATTCACAGACAACTGCAAGTTTTCAAAAAATCTGTGTCTCTGCATTGAATTTTGAAAAGGATTCAATAAATGTTCTTTTTTATAAAAAAAAAAAAAAAATGGCTCATTAAAGTCTGCTAAAGCAATAAATTTGTCAATATGCTTATATTCTTCACGGATTCCAATCCAGTTTCTTTGAATACACCTGACACTAACATCTTCCGACAAATGGCGAACTGGATGGTCTAGATTTTGATTAAACTGTATTTTCTCATTGACTTTTCAAATATGTACTATAAGATGAAAGACATTCAGCTAAATGTTTTGTGTCTTGATAAGCCTGTTCCCATGCAGGTGTGCTTCTCATATAAGGCTTACTACACAAACTTAATAAAATGTCTGAGTGTGTCTTCATCTGTGTAGTGTCCAGGGTTCCACACTTCTGTTTTTTTTTCTTATGATCGTTATAGCTTTTAAACTTGTCAAACTCTGGTGGGATTCCCAATACTTCTTTCTCTATCCTGCTTCTCTCATTTATTGTGTTACGGTGGTTTGTTACATACCATAGAGCATTTGTCAAGACAAAAAATTATGTCAGAATTTACTTTCTTGTGTCTGCTGAAACATGTAACACTTTAAAAGGAAAAAAATATAAACACACTGGTTTACAAAATATTAATAAAAAAACTTATGTTTAAAGCACCATATTTAATCATATGCCAAACATATTTTACAGACAGTTTAAGGTATTATTAAAATAATGAAACTCAAACATGATATTTTAATAGAGACTAGTCTTCTTTTCTACACTTTAATATAATACATAAGACCACACATGCACATGACTACTAAGTCAGTAAGTGATACTACAATGAGTAAAATATAGAATGCTATACATAGTGTCAGATTCTAAATAAAAGTGTAAGCAGACCATTCATACATAGATGAGGGTTATATATTAAAGTGAAAGGAAAGAGTGTGTTCTAGTAGTAAAGCAGCAGATGAGAGTTTTATAAAGCTTATTTTGATTCATTCTTGCACCATTTACTTTAAAATTTCACTGTTCCTGACTTGTCTGAAATGTCACTGAAAAATTCAACAATAACAAATTCATATTGTCTTCCATATTTGTTTAATATTACAAAACTAGTTTAATACTCCATACACAAATAAATACCTGTGCAAAGTATTTTCCTTCATTGTCTGCAAAAAAAACAAAAAACAAAAAAAAAAACAAAACAAAAACAACTGGGTATTGTTTTTTTTTTTATACAAAAAACACATTTCTCCCCTTCTTTACCAACATTAACGAGTGCAAATATATGATCAGGGTCAAAAATAATAATGCAGTGCATCTCAACTCAAATTCTGTGTACAAAATTTCAAGTCTTCATGTCAAACGGATCTCAAGTAATGGTCTGGTCGTGTTTTTCTTAATTTGACCTTGAAGAAAGTGGTCAAGGTCAAATATTTTGATGCAGTGCATTTAGTCTCAATGTTGTCTTTCCTTGTTCGAAGTTGAAATCCTAATGTCAAAAGTTCTCAAGTTATGACCTAGACTATATTTTCAGGTAAACGATTGACCTTGACTTTATTAATAGGTCAAGGTGAAAAAAATGTTGCCATTCACCATTCCTCTATACCACCTCTTCATGTTCCAAGTTTGAAGTCTTAATGTCAGTGTTCTCAAGTTATGGTATAGTCATGTTTTCTCTATTTGACCTTGAAGAAAAGGGATCAAGGTCAAAATTTTGAAGCGTTGCATCTTGTAACAATGTCTTCTTTCTATGTTACAAGTCTGAAGTCCTAATATCAAAAGGTACTCAAGCTAAGGCCTGGACTCTATTTTGATGCAAAAGATTGACCTTGACATTATAATAATTGAATCAAGGTCAAAAATTTTGGTGGCATGTATCCCTCCTTCATACCACTTCTGCATGTTCCATGTCTGAAGTCTATATAACAAAGGATTCTTAAGTAATGGTCTAACCATTTTTTGTCCATATTTGACCTTGGGGAAGAAAAGAGGTCAAGGTCAAAAATTTTGGTGTGTTGCATCTTGTGTCAATGTCTTCTTTCTCTGTTACAAGTTTGAAGTCCTAATATCAAAGGGTACTCAAGCTATGGCTTGAACTCTATTTTGATGTAAAAGATTGACCTTGACCTTATAATAACTGTATCAAGGTCAAAAATTTTGGTGGCATGCATCCCTCCTTTATACCACCTCTGCATGTTCCAAGTTTGAAGTCTTAATGTCAAAAGGTTCTCAAGTTATGGTCAGATTGTGTTTTTTCCTTATTTGACCTTGAAAGCAGAAAGGGGTAAAGGTCAAAATTCTAATGCAGTGCATTTTGTCTCAAGGTCTTCTTCCTATGTCACAAGTTTGAAGTCTTAATATCAAAGGGATCTCTAGTTATGGGCTGAACTCTATTTTGATGTAAAAGATTGACCTTGACTTTATAAATAGGTCAAGGTCAAAAATGTTGGTGGCGTGCACTCCTTCTCAATGTCATCTATTTATGTTCTAAGTTTGAAGTCTTAATGTCAAAGGGTATTAAAGTTACACCCTGGACAAAATTTGGATGAAGAAGAAGAAGAATAAGAAAATCGACAAAAACAATATGTCTCCCCTGGAAGGGGAGACATAAAAAAAAACACCACGTTTCTCTCCTCCATCCACATGATGATATCATTATATAGCCCATCTTTGTTGGACGAACCATCTTGAACGCCAGCACTAAAAATTTTGGAAAATAAATTTCCTTCAACTTTATCAATCAAAAATGTTTCAATATCATGCAAATTACAATGGTTACACATAACTGTCAAACATATTATAATAAAATGTTCTAATTTTCTTACAATATCTAATATTATATACATGTAAGACTAATTGTATCAGCTTATTTTATGTACATACCTGGAACGTTTTTTGCTAGGTACGCGAGGTTTGTTGGACATTCCCGCACTTGACATCAATATTTGAAATGCATTTGGGGGGGGGGGGGGGGAGCAGCAACTGGCTGTGATTCTTCAACTTGATCCTCAATACACTGAAGCTTCATATATTTTGTGTTAGCAAATGTCCTGAATACGACACCCATAGGGGCCTGATATAAATCGGATAAAATGTCGTCGTCGAGGGCTGCCCATGGTCCATTTTCTGAAGTGCTTAGATATATAAGGAAAGAATTCGGGCACTTGAATCTCGCCTCGAACATATCAAATGTTTTTTTATGTTTTACAACACTTATAATTCGTTTTTCCTCTCTGTGATGACATGTTCACAACGGAGCACATGCTGTCGGATTGAGATTCTTCGTGAAAACGCTTGCATGTTGTTTTAAATATCATGTAAACTTAAGCGTTTTAAAGACGTTTGTTTTACGGACATCGAAAAAAAGATTAGGATTGACGCATTTTTGTAGGTTAGGTCGGGTTACCGGAAACGCACATTTTTTTTAAGCCTTACCTTAACAAAATATTAGGTAAGCCCGCATCCCGCCGTTACATTACCCATAATCATAAATGAGGTCATGCATCATATTTAATACATCACTATGCTCCTTTGTCCTTCAAGTTATGGGTTCTTTTAACTTAAGTGGGGATTATATATACATACTATTCATAACAGTTCATTAAAATCTATATGATAAAATATTAAATTAAAATTCCAGACCAGCTTTCTAACTAATGAAAAATATTGATATGCTAACATTATTTTAATTCAAATGTTTTAACCTTGGTTCCAGATGGGTTTTAATTTTACAGATCTCGACTGAATTTGCATAATGTTGAAATGCATACCAATTTCTCAAAAATACTTCGTTGATTAATAAGTTTTTGAAAAACTAAAATTTGAAATCAAATTGATTTTTTGCAGGATACTTACATTAAGTAGATAATGATTTGTGTTTTATTGCAGTGAAACCTGTCAAATGCGAGATGCACTTGGAGACAGGATGTCAGTTTTCAAAAACGATTTTAATTTTAGTATGATTTTTAAAAATTCTTATAAATAACTTGTATACTAATTGTTTTGGAACAAATCAAGGTCTTTCTCCCTTCTACAAATTTCAAATTTATATGTATTTTCTTGTATTTATCTTTAAAGGACAAATTTTGAGAAAAAGGAAACCAAAAAATGACAAAAAAAAAATTAAGGTCAAGGTCAAGGATCACATTGTAGTTGGTCCCATATTTCTCTAACGTTCCCTTAATAAGTTCTAGGGTTTAACGATAAACGAAATACATAAAAAGGACAATCACTCTCATAAGGGCTTGCAAGATCCTTTCACGCTACACGCATTGAAGTTTTGACATGAGAAACTGAAGACATCAGTGAGTATACGGTCTTGGATGAATAGAGATAGCCAGGTTTATTTTGAAAGGTTGAATAACTTTGAAACGGGTTATATACTTGGGGGTCAAGGGAATAAAGTTTAAATTGTTGTGAGAAGGACTTATTTACGATGCATTGATACATATATGTAAAAAGACAAGAGATATTAAGAGCTGAATTTCTTGTTCCTTGAATGACATGACCTTTGACCTTTCCCTAACTTTTAAGGTCAAGGGTTGATGACACCAATACAATTAGTCCCATGGTCGTAAATTTCAATCCAATACCCGCATATAAAGATCGTGAGTTTTGGCTCTATTAAAAAAAATCTTTGTTCTCCCAGATAAGATCAGGGTTCATTGAATAAAATAAGGTAAGTGTTTTATTAGATCCTTTATCATTATTTTTCAATATTTGCAATTTTTAATCATTTTTTCCTAGTCTACATCAACTTGTCTTTCTGTATTTCATAAAATTACATGACTATTTCGTCGGTCTTCTGATGATTCAGTCAAACACATCATTGAACACCATTGCTACTTTATAGGCTAATACAGTGGGAAAATAAGATCAAGATTATGACAACCCCTATAGATATAAATACCGCCTCTGTTGAAGATCTTGCGAGGATAAATAATATAGGAAAAGCAAGAGCACAGGCAATTGTAGATGCAAAACCAAATTAGGCAACCCTTGCATTAGGTAATCTCTAGTATTCCTAGTTCAATCTGGGACCCCCTTGTCCATCAGGGTAAAATAATTATTTTTTCACTTTGAAGGGAAACTTTGTCCACACAGATCGTTTGACAGCGGGAACCATCTCAAAACAGAATACAATTTCAAAGAGAATAAAAAAAAAACATTTACAAACACTACAGCCCGCGTGGCGCAGTGATTAGTGCGTCTGCTCTAGAGACGAGGAGTAAGGAGCTGATTCTTACGTCTCGGGTTCGAATCCAGTGCGGGACGTGGAGAGCGGTCCTTCGGATTAGACCGTATAAAGCTCCCGTACCGCAGCAGGTGTTGGCACGAAAGAGACCCCTAACTGCTCAATGGCCTTGAATGCCGAGAATAAGTTTAAATTTGCAGCTCTCTACCGGCAAGTGGTGGCGTCTCCATATGAGTGATAAATTCTCCATAGGGATGTCAAACAACAAACACTACAGTCACAAGAAAGTTTATATCAACGAATAGACATTTAAAAGAGAGTAAAGAGAAAAGAACATAAGATCAACAATCATAAGACTTTATGACATATATAGTTTTGCATGCAGATTTATTCCTATACATTTTATCTAAAATAATGAATAGGAACACTTATTCAAAGAATATATATGAATAAAATTATCCCTTGTTTACTCCTTTATACAGCGGATATAGCTCATAGGATATCGTTTTCAGATCCACAGTTGTGATGTCACAATGGTTTTTGCGTTAATTTGATCAACTCAGATGTTGTGGATTTACATAAGGCATGAAATAGCCGTCTAAAACATGTGATAAAAAGAAGGTTCGGGGATAAAAAATCTTACTTCCTATGTAGCTTGTAACACGAGCTTTGATTGGTTACAAAGTCGGGTGTAAATTTCCGTACACCCGACTTGAGCTTGGGGTAAATAATATGACCTCACAATGCACAGTTTCTCTATAATAAAAAGCAACAAGAAAACATTGATGTAACCATCAATTGTCGCCCGGGAAATAAATAAAGTAAACAATGGAAATGAGTCTTGATCATCAAATTGCTTCGATATATGTGAAAAAGGCATGCGTCCAAATGATGGATACGATAGTCGAGAATATTTTGAAAACCTATAGTCGGACGAAAATCGAACAAAAACGATACCCTTTTAAACTTTATCAATTCCTCAAGTAAATGTTGGCTGCATAAAATATAAATTGAAACCAGACACATGCATTACCTATTTTCAAAAATGTCTATCACTTTAAGAATATAAAAAACGAACTGTGTAAAGTACGTTTTTACGTTTTTATGCGATAAGTAAAATTCGATGTTCTAAAAAAAGGGACCTGTCGTTTTTTCGATAGTAAATGATAAGCAACTTTATATATTAAATATGAAAAACATATATATTATTACAGATTCACTTTATGGAAGAAAATATATTGTGTATCTCGTAATTTATAAAGGGAAAGAACATTCTGATTAACAATCTTTTTAATGTTTAGAAAACCTTTAATTCTGAATAACTTCTCCCACCTCAATCCCCATATACCAACACTTAAACTATGTATAGAGCAGCCCGGTCCTCCGGGCTGCAATAACATGACGTCACGATGCATTTTAGCTACGTAGTACATCTTTATCGATAGCTTTCAAGAAACACAGTTGATTGGACTTGTGTTTACAAAGAATTCATTTGGATACATAGGAAATAAATTCATTGTCCAGGTCCAATCGCAATAAACTAATTTTACAACAATTATATAACGAAAAATCAAAGTATTAGTTAAAATTTCAATTTAGTTAAAATTTTTAAATTAGTTTTTCCGCATTGATGATGATGATAAATAGTTGAATAGTCTGATTGTTTTCAATTTTCATTGTGTGTAATAAATAAGCAAATATTTTTACTTCGACATTACGTTTTTTAAAGTCGCCCGCGTGGCGCAGTGGTTAAAGCGTCTGCTCTAGAGTCGCGGAGTAAGGGGTTAATCCTTACGTCGCGGGTTGGGATCCCACTGCGGAACGTGGAAACCGGTCCTTCAGATGAGACCGTATAAACCGAGGTCCCGTGTCGCAGTAGGTGCTGGCACGAAAAAGATCCCTCGCTGCTCAATGGCCGTTAGTGCCGAGTATAGGACAAAATTTGCAGCTCTCCACCGGCAAATGGTGGCGTCTCCATATGAGTGAAAAATTCTCGAGAGGGACGTTAAACAACATACAAACAAACAAACAAACGTTTTTTAAAGACTATGTGAGTTCTATTTGTTAAGTTATTACGTTTCCTATCGTTGCTTTATACGTTTATTTATATGTAGTTTATATATTGACAAAACCATATATGGGGAAAAAAACCCGCATACAACATGCAAGACAAAACAAGAGTTGTCAGGAATAACTTCGTTGATGCATGTATTGCCTATTTTATGTTTTCCTGATATAATTGTTGTAAAATAAGTTTATGGCGAAACATTTCCACAATCCTCTTTCAACAATACGTTGTTAGATAAAGGAAACTGAAGCGTGTAATAGAATCTCTGTTATCTCAATATGTTCCATCCAAACAAATCATTTGAAAATATGAGGTTGAGGGGCGGGACCTTAATTTCATTATAAATTAATACTTCTATCTTGTAAATAAACTTATTTTATATTCCATACAGCTAAGCAACTAGTGTGAAATGCATGGGTACATTATCTGTGTGGTAAGTACAATATTTGCATTGTTTTTCGAAGTGTTATTTTAATATGAAGTATACATCTATTCTTCAATTTGACACCGATATTTAAGTTCATAGTTATACTTAAGTACGATTATGTTCACAAACTTGATATAACTATATTTATATACCCCCGCTCCGAAGGTGAGGGGGATATACTGTTATACCCTTGTGTGTCTGTCTGTCTGTCTGTTTGTCCGTAACAAATTTTGGTCGCAGTTTTCTCAGCAACTACTCATCGCTAATGCTTTAAATCTTAGCACACCCTTTGTTTAGGCATGCCATTTGGTGGGATTCATTTTTGTGAGAATCCGATTTCAACTTCCTGTTTATCCGTGCATCTGTCCGTACCATACATAACAAATTTTGGTCGCAGTTTTTTCAGCAATTACTCATCGCTGAATCTTGAAATTTTAACACACTCTTTGTGTTAAGCCATGCCATATGGTGGTATTCATTTTTGTGAGAATCCGATGTCAACTTCCTGTTTATCCCTGCATCTGTCCGTACAATACATAACAAATTTTGGTCGCAGTTTTCTCAACAAATATTCATCGTAGATGTTTGAAATTTTAGCACACTCTTTGTTTAAGCATGCCATATGGTGGGATTCATTTTTGTGAGAGTCCGATGTCAACTTCCTTTTTCTTTGCGTCTGTCCGTACCATACATAACAAATTTTGGTTGCAGTTTTCTCAGGAATTACTCATTTCAGATTCTTGAAATTTTAACAACCTCTTTGTTTAGGCATGTCATATGGTGGGATTCATTTTTGTACGAATCTGATGTCAACTTCCTGTTTATCCATGCGTCTGTCCGTACCATACATTACAAATTTCTGGTTGTAGATTTCTCAGCAACTACTTATTGCAGATGCTTTAAAGTTTAGCACTCTCATTGTTTAGGCATGTCATATGGTGGGATTCATTTTTGTGTGAATCTGATGTCAACTTCTTGTTTATTCCTTTGACTGTCCAAAAATGAACCTGTGTATTCACATGAGAGCGGGGGTATTATTAGTAAGCAATTGGCTCACAGACTTATTGTTTATCTAACTTTTAATACCTTTGTAATGCATGTCTAGCTCCTGTGTTCCCAGGCTCTTTTGTGCGTGGCAACAGATGTGATTCCATGTTTCGGTTTGCGAGGTTAGTTTCTATATAGGCTCAAATGATAAACGTCAATAAATGCAGAGAAAAATTTGTAAATATTAAACAGTTATCTAAATCTTTTAGAAATAGAGAGAAGAAGGGTGAAAACATCAAGAAAAAGAATGGATGGACTGACAGAAAGGTTGCGAGGTAAGTTGAATGATTTGATAAAAAATGAAACCTTAAGGGATAGGGAATTATTGGAGTGACCTGTCAGATTTTCATAGAGTAAATGAAGTTGATCATTGAGACAGTTGATTAGTCTTCAAAGAACACTTACGATTGTATTTTGAGAATTTCTCATTTGTATTATTTCTGTTCCAAATCAATCAAAAATACTTGTACATGTATGTATTAATCCATGCATTAAATATTTTGTTTCTGTCTGTTTTATATCCTTAATATCTTCAAAGTATCATTCAAATGATGAAATTTTTGGGAATAACATGTAAATATACAAGAAATGTTGTCTTTTGATATAAAGAACTGCCAAGGTGTTACTATCCTGCAGAATTTTTCTAAAATATGCTTCTAATCAAATGCAACTTCACAGAGCTTAGAAATTCCACATAGTACATGTATTAGAAATAGCTTAAAATATATTCCGAATCGAATTAAACTTCTCAGGGCAAAGAAATGAAGTGTCCAACTCCGTTTTTCGTCTATTTTAAAAGACGATAGCACAAGTTTGACATTTTAGGTTGTTCACTCTATCAAAGACGTATTTTGGGCGGGGTGGGGTGGGGGGTATTCCACATAGTACATGTATAAGAAATAGCTATTGAATAAACTCGTCAATAACATGACCATTATATCATGCCTAGGATAATTTAAATTCCCTTCGGATCAGGGATGGGGTAATCGTAATCGAGTAATCGTAATCGATTGTAATGATTACTTTTTTCCAAGTAATCGACAGTAATCTGTAATCGAAGAGATTTTTGATTACTTGTAATCGTAATTTAATCGATTACAGCTAAAATTTTCAATGTAATTATAATTACTTTTCGATTACTTTCGATTATTTTATACATAAATGGATGTTATTTTGGAGAATTATTTCCAGTCAGTCACACATAAATATCAAATATAAACCACCTAGTGTAATGTTTGGATTTCCTAACTTTTATTATCATAAGTTTAATAATGTTCTCGATAAATTTTGCATTATAGACCTACTGGTCTAGTATTAAATAATTCAGAAGTGTATTTAACCATTTATTAATAAAATATACAGATTTTTCGTGTGCATTTCACATTTGACCCACTGTCCTCTTGCTGCATGTCCTTTTTCATATTTCAGATGCTGAAAAACTTTGTCTTGTAATAGAAAATTATGAATAGCAAAAACAGATTCAAGTGCTGTATTAAATATAAATCATTTGGTAAATAAACTACATTATACTCGAAAAAAAAGACGATGGAAATACTTACTCCCATCTGAAAATGTTTAAACAACTTCAAACTTGTGTTTTAGTAACTTTAAAATTTGCAAAATCATTCTCATGTTTTCATTGAAAATTGTAAGGTTGCTTTTATATTAGTGAGAGGTTATAAGTGTCTGTAAGAGAGGGAGTGTGTCACTGTGTTTGCTTATCTTAATTGGCTAATTAATTGACTGAGACATCCCTGATTTACAGATAATGAGGTGTAAACCGTGAACTACCTAGTGTTTAACTTTTATTTCATTGAAGACAAACAATATTATTAAAATAATTAATAGCTCTCAAAACACTTATTTCAATACAGAATGAAATTGTGCTATTTGTTTCATTACTTAAGAACACATTTAATTAACATGTTTATTACTAAGATTTCTTATTTACTTATTTTTTTTTAAAAAAACACGCACAGGAATGTTTAATGTGCACTGTCAACATACGGGCAGTCCAGATACTTCTAATGAAGTAATTCACAATAAAATATTAAATAATTTTTGCAACAAGTCAATAAATATGGAGGTTCAGATCCAAGGTTGAAAGGAATAATTAATTCCTTCGCATATTTTATTGTAGGAATCATGTCTCCACTTTTCATGGTGAGAATCCCTCATTTGGGCATTTAGTGAGAATGTTAGCCAGCCCAGAATAAAACCTTAAAAAGGAACACATTCAAACTTCAGTGGATAACATTTACTATTTAAATACTGCTTTGATATTTGAAGGGATAAAAACTTGGAAGTAATCGATTATTAATCGATTACATCTTCCAATGTAATCGATTACAGTTTTTTTTTTACACCGAGTGTAATCGATTAATAATCGATTACACAAAATTCCGATTATTAATCGATTACATTTTTCAGTAATCGTGCCCATCCCTGCTTCGGATGCTTGGCACCTGATCCCACCTGTGAAAATTCTTTGGGTCTGTGTTTGATTGACTGATTGTATGTTGTTTAACGTCCAGTTCGAGAATTTTCCACTCGTATAGAGATGTCACTGTATGCCTGTGAAGGGCTTCAAATTTAGACCTATACTTGGCACTCAGAGCCAATGAGAATCGAATACCGTGACACGGAACCTCGGTTTTTAAGGTTTGATCCGAAAGACCCGTGACGTTCACTTCTAGTAGCGAAGGAACAGTTACTACCTATGTTTACGTTTTAGGTTTGACGCGGCGCGGGCCTCCTGATCACGTAGCGAGTGCACTACCACTAGGCTACGGTGACTGTGTTTGATGTACTGTTCAGAGATTTGTATGTTTTTTAATTATTTTTTTTGAGATCGAAGATCGTATTTTATCTTTGCTTTTTTATACTGGAAATGTTTGGAAAAAATTGATAGTGTCATAGATACTAAATGATTTTATGAATTCTGCAAAATGTCTTACAAACACACGGAAACAGAGGAGTGATAATGAATGAATAAAGAAGTAAACGAAACCGGCGTAATAACGAAGTAAAAAAAAATTCCCCTTCCATTGCCATCTCTTTAAGTTATCTCGGTAAAAATTTGATCAATATTTTAAACAAAAGCTATATTTTATAGAGTACCAGGTTAATGTTATACTAACATGCATTCTACATCGTTTATCTTAAACAGAGAGATTTTGTTGGTAAATTCTTAAGTTACGTACTGAATGATATTTTTTCGACTCAAATAAGTGTTTTGCTATTAAAAAAGTTTTTGACCCCCCCCCCCTTCGCGCCCTTCATATGCTAGCAACAAAGAGTATTTGTCTATTGTATAAATCATCTTCACCCATTTGTTTTACTCGGGTATTTAAGAATTTTATCTTTATGTAAAATGTAATATTTGATCGATTTTTTTTTCAATATAAAAAGAGCGTGTTCTTTAGTAGAATTTATTCTCTGAATTTAAAAAAAAAATATTTATCTATTTTTTTTTTGGTTCTGTAGGGCTTGGTCTTAATGCTCCTCTCCTTTTGTGGGATTTGCCACACTTGATTAGAGATAATTAATGGATTTTGTCTCCTCGTCTTCTATTTGAAAAAAAAAAAATATCGTGAACCAAGGTATCAATTTATTTTCAGCTTTACTAGTCAGAAACCAGAAGAGCTTAATTAAGTAAGGTGTCCGTTGGCCGTCAGTCTGTCTGTCTGCCTGTAAACAACTTTTCATATCGATATTTCTCCTACACGTTTTGTTCAGTTTCAATAAGACTCCTCCTACAGATATGGTTTAATTTCAAGAAGAAAGTGTAGAGTACATGACTAGGTGTTCACTATACTAAGATACGTAATTCTGTTTATCGGTTTATGAATTTCACAGGTTTTGTTATGGTTTATAAATTCAAATTTATGTGAATTTTTTTTTTCGAAACGCTACTCCTCCTTCAGTTTTTATATGATTTCTAAAAAGCTTATAAAACTATTAAAAATATAAAATGCAAAATTCTAAGTACCTGTTTTTAATTTTGACAAAGGGTGTTCATGGTTTCTAACAATTGTAAATTCTGTGCAATTCTGTCAAAATGCTACTCCTCCTACAGTTAAGGTCAGATTTCAATAAGACTTTTTAAACAGGAATAGTATACTAAGATATACCAAGTACATTCCGGTAAAGCTACAGTCTTGGCAGAGATTTCGAGTTTTCTTAAAAATAATACTGGGGTAAAAACAACAACAACAACAACAACAACAAAACAAAAACAAAAAAAAAAAAAAAAAACAACAACAAACAAACAAAAAACTCCAAAATTTTCATTATAATAAATAAATGTATCATAAATTTACTACTGTAACAGTTAATGAGGTATCGAAGTTCTTACTGCACTTAGTAAATTATAAAATATTTTACTCTTAGAAAACTGCAGTTCCACTGTACTCGTTGTAAGTATTTACTTGTTTACTCTGGTAAACTGAACAATGAACTAAAGCTAACCATGTTTCCTATATGAAATGTTACACAGAACAAAAAGAATTCTTTTTTTCAGGAGCTTTCGAGGAAAGAAAGTAATTTTTTGTTTTTTGATATATTTTTTTCCTTATCTTTTTTCATTATCTTTTTGTCGCCCGCGTGGCGCAGTGGTTAAAGCGTCTGCTCTAGAGTCGCGGCGTAAGGAGTTGATCCTTACGTCGCGGGTTCGAATCCCACTGTGGGACGTGGAGACCGGTCCTTCGGATGAGACCGTATAAACCGAGGTACCGTGTCGCAGTAGGTACTGGCACGAAAAAGATCCCTCACTGCTCAATGGCAGTAAGTGCCGAGTATAGGACAAAATTTGCAGCTCTCCACCGGCAAATGGTGGCGTCTCCATATGAGTGAAAAATTCTCGAGAGGGACGTTAAACAACATACAAACAAACAAACATTATCTTTTTTGGGGTGGGTGGGTGGTTTAAGTAAATAAAGAATATTTTGTTTTCTAAATTATACATGAGTACAATAAACAAATGCTTCTTATAAAGTCTTGGATTTCTAACATGAGGTATGTAAACTGTAACTACATGTAATTGAGATATGAATTTTATGGTTCACCTTGTTTTGTTTGTTGTGGATCAGGTGAAATATTCCGTCGTGTTTATATCAAAACATAATGTTTAATACGTTTTTTTTTTCTTTTTTTGTAGATGATGATGACAAGATACGAGACGATTTAATGGAATTTATAAAGTTGTGTCGCATGTATGTAATGCATAAAAACAAAAAGGATACTTAGTGACGGAAATGAAACCTATTCAACATCTATACTAAGTTCCTCTTAAAACAATAATTTCAGTTATGAAAACGCAATAAAAACAGTAAAACTCCTACCATATTCATGGCTATTTGCAATATTTATTTAATGATAAAGAGGAGTGTGGGGAAAGATAATATTGAATTCTTTTAGCTAACCTTTTTGGTGCGACCTGACAAAAGAATTAATTTTTTTTTAAATTAATGAAAAAAGTACAACCTCCTTACATTTATATAAACAAAATATTACAGATTTACAATGTTTACGACAATTATATTACATAATGTGTCAATAATGTAAAGATAATCATGTTTTAATAATTAAAAAAAATTTGAATTTTTACGATATGCCAACATATAAAACCTTGTATAAATTTTAAACACCGTCAGAGGATATCTGGTTTTGTCTAAGATTTTAAAGTATAAAGTAAAGTATATAAAAATTATCTAAAATTTCAATCACAATCTATTCCTCTTGTTGATAAAAAGTAACTAAACCTAATAAAAATATTACTCTAGTATTTAAGTTTTTATTATAGTAAATCAAAGGTTTTTTGTACTATGAGTTTCAAATCTCTATATTTCATTTTCTCCACATCTTACATTTGAATTTTTTTTATATATATTAAAAGGAAATTATTTGTAATTGTCTTTTTTCATTGATGTGTAACTAAAAAGCTATTTAGGCCCTAAACCTATAAAAAATGTTCTAAAGTAAAGTTCCGTAGTGAATAAAAGTATCAAAGTATTTACTAAAAGTTATCTATAGTAAACTTATAGTTAATATTTGTTAGTCTTTTCCTGTCTTTGAGTTACTTGCTGTAAAGACATTTTAACATTTATTTTATTTCAGTTTCTCAATACGATCAACAAAACTCTATCTTATTTTTCATATAATAACATACTAAAAAAATATAGGTTGAGAGTTTATATTGAAGCAAAAAAGATAAATATTGAAATAATCCTTACGATTATTTCTGGACTTTTTCACTTATAGAAATGCTGTTTTCTCTTGTAGATGAAGTACAGCAACGGCCTGTGAGAACGATGATAAAAGAGAATACTTTTCTAGTTACCTGTAGCCGTCTTCTAATAATTACAATAAACCAATATTTGCTAATTTTTTAATAATGAATTTCATAAGAATAAATATTTATTTGCAGGTCATGAATTCATAAAATGTATGGTAAATTGTAGAACCGTTTACTACATGTATATTTGAATTCAAAATCGTATATTGCCTATGCGATTTGTATAATTTGGGTTTATATTTAATGCCCTTCCCCCTTTTGAATAAAAGGCATATTATCTTGCACCTGTCGATCGATAGAGCAGTTATTGCCCGAACAATATCTTGAGACCCGTTGCCTGACAGATTTCAAACTTCTTATGCTGGTACCCCTAAGGAATACATGAATTTTTTTGATTTGGGGGTCTCAAGATCGAAAGTCAAGGTTTAGACATCCTGAGAAAATATATGCAAGGTAGATATAAAACTTCACCGTTAGGAATAAATGATCCTATTGATTTTGAGGTCACAAGGTCAAGGGTCAAACTTGACACAAGAACATATAGTTTGAGAATCCTTCGTTTGACAGATATCAAACTTGATACACTGATTGTCATTGAGGGGATTTTGAGGTCACAAGGTGAACTGGACATAGAGTTATACTCGAAGTGATTACTTTGAGAATCCTTTGCTTGACAAACATCAAACTTAGCACACTTGTTCTCCTTTATGGAATAGATGACCCCTATTGAACTTGAGGTAACAAAGGTAAAGGGTAAAGCTACTCTGAATCTAGGAAGATCATAAGATGTAAGATCAAAAGTAAAATGGGACATAGGAATATATTAATTGCTCAATATCTTAAAACCCTTTGCTTGAGAGACATCAAACTAGGTACGCTGGCTCCCCTTAAGAAGTAAATGTCTTTTTAGGTCAAGTGTGAAATTGGACATTGAAAGATATTAACCGCTCGATATCTAGAGAGCCTTTAATTGCTTGACAGACATCAAACATGGTACATTTGTACCCCCTGAGGATTACATCTCTTAACACTTCCTTCCCAAAAGTTCTGAAATTCTCAAATTTTAATGAATTAGGATCGGTATTTTTAACATTTTGACAGATGTTAATAAAGCGAATCAGATTTAAGTTGGTCTTTAATTGATTCATGCGCAAGCGATCATATTTCGATCATTTTTGAAGGAAATGAACCATCAGCAAATAATCGTTTACAAAACTGGAAACCGAACAAGGCTTATTTGATTCAATAGGAATATTTATCTCTACAAAATATTTCGGCTGAGCAATACCTCTTAAAAAATTTTCTGAAATCTTATATAAGGTAATGAAAGTATACTTAAAATCTCGACAAATTCTACTTAAAATAAGAACCATGGTTACATAAAAATGCAAAGAAGCTATTAAAGCTGGAAAAAGCAGACAGACTACATTGTAACAGTTACCAATTTCAACAAATTAGCCATTTTTTTTTCCCGCATATTCAGAGCAATGAAAAACACACAATTCTAGCCTGAAGATATTTTACTTGAAAGCTTCAAAAACAAGCACTACACACAAATAATGCACATTTCTTTATTTACATGTATAAAAATTATGTGTTCTATGTTAATTTAGCATTGAGGCCAAATTTATAATGTTTGTTTGTCCTCTTCCGACTCAGGATGTGAAAAATGGGTCGGTAGGTAGGTAGGCAATTTCAATGATGAATTTTCCGCAATGCATAAAAAATAATTGCTTCCTGGAGTTTAAATCAATTTTTAAATCTGGCTATTTTTAGCCAGTCGGGCGGGAGAGGGTAACCAACAATTTTCCAAAGTTCTGTTTTTCATTAAATTTAGAGCCTTGCTAATATACTAATACATGACGTTATCATTTTGTACACTTATATGTACGTAAAGGTCTCTGGTATCATATACAATATTTCTGCTGTTTGTTTGATTATATCCATTTTACAATCATCACTAGTACTATATTTAAATTCTCATCACAATAATGGGTACGTGCATGTAATTAATCAATACACTAAAATCAATGACTATTTGTAAAACAGCAGTGTATGAATTGACAAGAAGTAACATGTAGTAAACAAGGAGACCACTAAGTGGAGCATTCCCTCAAGAAAAAAAAGCACATCCATCCCGATATTAATTATTGCTTGCGTACGTAACGTCAGTGACTCAGGCACTCATTCGCTTACCCACACTTATACAAACGCTTTACTATATCCTCTCCAACTTCGTTACGAAAGGATGTGATACACAGAATATTCCTTTTATTAAATAAACACTATACATCACTGATTATACAAGTTGTGTGGACGAAGCTTACTAATATATGTTTGAAAGGATATATACAGCTATGTCGAAGAAAGAAAGGACAGAAAGAATTGTCAAACTCAATATCTTTGATATCTACTGGCGTTGATATTACGAGATCCTCCACTGGATTTGAAATGATGAAGAGGTGCGTGCGGAACGTAGGCTTTTCCAGTGTAGGGTAATGAAGAATTGGTATTGTACTGAGGGCTTGTGGTTGGTTTTCCCGCCCAGACGAGGTCTCTCCAGTTCCTAATTGGTTCATTGTTTTCTTGTTGATTTCCTTGATGTTTTCTCCTGTTTAATAATGAAAGAAAAACTGTGACTTATTATTCCTACCCGTGTCTGACAAGAATTTGCCGTTTTCACAATGGACACAACAGTCATTACGTAAACCGCCTTTGATTTGAATCGTTATTGTTGTTGTACGCCTCAGTTAAAAAGAACTATCAATGTGTAGCAAGGAATACATTAATCCCTAAGTAGGGAAAAATTGTGCACCAGACCTTTTATACGGTTCATTTCAAATGAGATGTCTAGCTCAATTTTAATCTGATTGTTCAATCTCTTAATTTTAAAAACAAAGAATACTTACGATTTACTACATTTTCGGGCTACCAGTCCAATGATTGTCATTATTAATACAATTCCAACAACAGAAGTAGAGGCTCCAACAATCAAATAGGTATTTTTTAGTTTTGCTGGAGTCGATCCTTCTTTGGCATCTTTTGTGTCAATTGATGTGGTAGTGTCGACACTTTCAAAGGAGATTTCTGTTCCATCCGTGTTGTATGTACTTGCAGTGGATTCAGCTTCGCTGATTGTAGTAGTCGAAGGTGCAGTTGATTTGCCATTGGTACTTGTTTCTTCCGTCAACTCGGAAGACTCAGTTGTTCTGACAGGCTGTATACTTTCCATTGTCATTGTCGACAATAATGTTGTTGAGTCAACAGAAGAAGAATCAGACACCAGAGATGTTTGTTCATTTTCTGCAGTCGTGAATGATGCGGTTGTTTTGAAGTATGTTGTTTCGTCTTGTTCAACAGTCGTGATAGAAGTTGTAATTTCTTCTATTTGTTCTGTGGAGCTCATCAATGCGGATACTGTGTCTGTGTAGATCATAGTTGTTGACATACTCTCTGTTGTTGTTTGTCCACAGGCTATGTAGAAGAAAAATATTTATATTTCTTATCTATACTGCTGTCAATAATCTATTAAAGAAATGCGAATCACATTAATCTCCATAAAGAACAGTAGGAAAATGAGAGTAAAGTATCCAAGTAAGAGACTTGCATTCATTTTCTGTCCAGTTGAATTTATCATTCGTTGCATTACAGTAAAGACACTCATTGATGGAACTATTCTGCATGGGACGAATGCATGTGCTATCTATGTAACAATAGTTGTCCTGTAAATAATACAAAAATTAGATTTTTCCTGTTAAAAGAATTCACAGCTTTAAAATTAATAACAAAAATGACTTTGAAATTACCTAAATTGCTTTTAAAGAAAAATAGGGATCAAATAAAACCGTGTTTTCGAAATTCAAACAACATTATTAACGAGAAGCAGACATGATATTTATGTATTTTCATAAAAAATACTTCGTAAATTTAAGAAATGAATTTAATTTTTGAAGATTCATGAGGACATGAACTTCAACGCTTCACGCCGGCATATTGCATGAAGCGCGTTAGCGCTTCATGATAAATATGCCGGCGTTAAGCGTTGTAGTTCATTTACCTCATGAATTTTCAAAAATTAAAGTCATTTCTTAAATTTACATCATATTTCTGATGAGTTAATTTGTCATTCAACTGTCACAACCACAAATTATGTCATTCAACAGTCAATTTTAAAACAAAACAGTTTGCACTATAGTTTTGACGTCAAGTACGGTATTATGACGTAGCAATGGAGATATTCATGCTCATCCAATGGTAGTTCATGAGAAAATGAAAAGTCTTCTAATTTGTAAAGAATCTTAAGGAAAAATATTTGGAAATGTAAATATATCAAAATGTACTCCAAACACGTTTAAAAAAAGAACAACACTTACCTTTAAGGTAAAATACACATTTCCGGATTCATTGTGGTACTCCTGACAATGAGACTGATATATAATAACTTGATACGTGTCTGTAAAACGTACTCCATCATTAGAAATGTTGAACTTGATTTCAGTCATCCAGATACCAGATGTGTCATACGGAAGCGGACAGAATCCCTCAAATAAGGTTCTCTCTTGTAAATTCATTTGTCTCTTATGCTCAATTTCTTCTGTTTGGTTAATATCATTCTGAAAGGATATTTTAAGAAAACTGAAATATTGCTGGAAAAATTAAGTATGCCATTAGCGTTGTCATAAGAAGCATTATATTAATGTTGATGGATTGATTGTATAACGTCCCATTTGAGAATTTTTTACTTGTAGAGAGACGTCACCATATACCGGTGAAGATCATTAAATTTAGACAATAACTCAGCACTCAGGGCTATTGAACAGTGCGGGATCATTATCTTGCCAACATCTACAGTGAGGCAGGGCCCTTTTCTTTAGGTCTTTCTTTTCAGAGTGTCGAGATCTTGGAGAAGGAACGGTTTCTACTTATCTTCTTAGATCTGACGCGGCCGGGGCTTGAACCCACGACCTTCCCACCAGGACGACAGCCATTTGCTATTGAGCTAACTTTATATTTACATAATCATTATTCAGACTGACCTGTTTCACGGTAAGATAATATATCGAGTCCATGTTTTCAAAGAAATATTTTCCCATGATGGTGGCCTCTTTACAGGTTGTTGTAGATAGATCACACAAACCAGCACCGGGGACACTTGTTATTGTAGGAGGGCCGAGCAAATCAAAAGAGCAGTCGCTCCCTCCATAGTTAGCGTCACATGTACAGTTTCCATAAAAAAAGGGAGAACCAAAAACTGTTCATTTTATCTACACGTATGACGAATCATGATAATAAAGACATATACAGTTTCGCGAAAATTCTTATAATATTTTTTTCGAAATTTTGTGAAATTACAAAGCTATCTGTTTGAGCTTTATCTCATTTTAACCCGTTCGATTTTCCTATGTTCAGCTTCTTTATTTTCAAGTGAAAACATTAGCAAATCAGTTCCTTAAAATTGTATGATCCAATGAATGCATTACCCCCATCACAAGTGCCATGTCCGGTACAGTTGCTTGGACATAGATTTTGTATTGTATAGGTAACTTCCGGTTCTGACTCTTGCAGTGTGGCATTCAAGAGAACAAATGTGGAACATTGCTGTAGAGCGGCTTCGACGTGAATCTGCGTTAGGTTATTATCACCAGTCATCTGAAAACAGACATAACCATTTAATTTGATCGACTTCGATAAATTCAAACTTTTTTATGCAAGGTTTGTTTGTTGTTTAACGTCCCTCTCGAGAATTTTTCCGCTCCGAGATCGGGAGGTAGTGAGTTCGAATCTCGGCCGCGACTGACATCAGTCGATAAAAAATGGGTAGCAACTGTTCCTTCGCCATGCACTCGACACTTTGAAGTGAAAGTTGCGGGTCCTTTGGATGAGACCTTAAAAACCGAGGCCCCGTGTCACGGCAAGCGTTGGCCCGATAAAGATCCCTCTCTGCTCATTGGCCCTGAGTGCCGAGTAAAGGTCAAAGTTTGAAGCCCTTCACTGGTATTTTGTGACGTCTTTATATGAGTGAAAAATTCTCAAACGGGACGTAAAACAACATACAATCAATCAATCGAAAATTTTTCACTCGTATGAAAACGCCATCACTTGCCGGTGGAGGGCTGCAAATTTAGACCTATATTCAGGTGAGGGATTTCTACCTATTGCGTTACGGGACTTCTGTTTATACGGTCTCATCCCAAGGATTGATCTCCACGTCCGGCAGTGGGATTTAAACCCGCGACGTAAAGATCAACTTTTTACACCGTGACTGTAGAGCAAACACTCTAACTGCTGCGTAAAAAGACCATAATTTCATTATTTCAGTTGAAACTAGAGCACGATATACTGCAGTATATGTCTTAAATGACATACATGTATTTTTGTATTTAACTTACTCTTATGTCCTCAATACAGTTGGATAAGGTTACATTACTAAGATCGGTCACATATTGTTGGCAGGTGTTGTATTCACGTGAATTTTCAAATGCTTGCAGGCAAACCGTCTCGGAGTATTCGGTCGACCGTACGTAGGACATAGTACGTTTCTTTCTCTGAAATAGTTAAATGAAAACATCTAATCAGGAGATAGCTATCATCGTGTTTTCAGAAGATATTGTTGCATTTGAATTTTAAAAAGGTACGTTAGCATTAATTTTAATTTCAAGATCAATAGTTTTTCCATCTATACAAAATGAATCTAGAGATTTTCAAGATGTAAAGAAGCTGATGTTCTTTTAAGATATAAATGAAATAGATTATATTAATAATAGCATACAATTAGAGGATCTCTTTGCATGTACATATCGGACACATCCCGTTTACGTCTTCTGTTTTGTACAAGGTCTACGTTACATGTATACTGTTTGCCTCGATTTGAGTTGCAGGGTGTGAACGTGTTGTAGGAGCATTGGGTTTTCCCGCTCTCGGTGCATGTACAGTGAGGAACAAGAATTGTTGACACAGACTGCAAACTGCTGTAAACTAAAGAGTCACCGCTGAAGAGATTTTCGTTGTCCAGAATCCTACGTAACAGAAAGTATCAGATGTTTATGTACAGTTAGAAAATGTGAAGCTAACGAACTGAAATAAATTGTTGTATACCAAATATTAATACTTACTTCCATGACTCAGAGAAGTCATTAGGATATAACAAACCGATGTCGTCTATAATAGTACTGTTTCGCCTTCTGAAGTCGTTTTCCCTAACACCATCAAAATATCCACACAATCCATCGGCATTTCCTACATCCATGGCAGAGGGTAGAATTTCAAGGTCAATGATATAATGTCTGTTCCATTCCATGATGTATATGGCGAGTGATGTACCCGTCGGGAAATATACCTGAAGATGCCGTCAAAATTGAATGATACAAAATAATCTCTTGTTGGTTACTACTTAATCAGTAGGTCTTTTTTCTTAATATTAATGTCAATCCTGTCGTATATAATCGAATGCTTGGATCTTATCAACCTAATTATACTAGATTTATATAATGAAAAAAAAATGTCACGATAGTTGAGCACTTGGAAACACAAACACGTACAAATCAGGATGAAGGTTACTTCATCTCATGAACATTTTGTAATAAAAAACCGAATTAATAAAAATTAGATTTTTAATTAGATTTTTTTTATGTATCCAAATGTATTTAGAAATAAGCTTATTTATAAACACTCCTTAAAAAATGGAATATACAGTAAATCTTCAAGAAATTCATGTGTTGAATAAAAAAAAAATGTAATACTAACCTGATTTTTTTTTTTTAAGTTTTGGATAATTGAAATGAGTATAAATCAACCACCTAAGTAACTGACCTTATAGTATTTGTCGTGAATTTTTGTGACTTTCAAAACATTGTCCTCGCAAAGCTCATAACCGATGATTTTATTTTCTCCACACAAATCTATGACGAAGACATCTCTTCCTGCTCTTGCTGCTACTGCGCAGACGCACCAAGGTCCATCATACGACGGGAAACATAAGTGGTGTTTGGATTGAATCTAAAATTTCAATGTTAAAATTCATATTTATACAATGCCTCCCCCCTTCTCTCTCTCTATATATATGTAAAACAAACTAAACATGTACGATAGGAACTCTTATGTACTTGTCTATTCTTTAAGTTTTATATCGATTTATTTTTTTCTGCATTAGCAATTCAAATTCGTTAAGGCACTTTCTTTAAAAAAATACATATCAGAGCATTAGTTTGATCCGCCTTACCCACTGTAGTTGATGTTGACTTCTGTAATTTATAAATTCTCCAGGTATCTGACACTCGTATGATCTGTAGGGAAAACACATTAATAACATGTACTTGTACAAACACGGTAAGCACATCTCTTGTTAAATGTATACAAGATTTATTGGGTTTTTTCCTTTGTAAACATTAATAATATTCTGAATGGCAAATTTGATTATAAATACATTAGATAAAGATTATCAAAGAATTCGAGATAATGTAAAGAATGTCATCTATAAAGTATGCAAAGTATTGTACCAAGCAACCCTTTAAGATTTCGGACTAACATGCATTAAAGATATCATGTAGCAGACTGCTTAGGGAATATGACATTTCAATCAAGATTAATATTATATCCCATTACTAAAAAAACATACATTTACCAATTAATAAGCTTTGTATGTAGCATCCAATACATGATACTTTCAACGCATCAATTTGATGCATGTAACTTAATTCCTTATGAGCTACATGGTAATTGCTACTTGGAAGCGGTCCATTCTCCAAAACTTATCCAGGATCACTCATAACCGTAATACAGTGAAACTTGTCTAATCCGGAATGCTATCTATTCGGCCAATTAATTTGAAACCAGTGGTGATCGGATTAGAAAGTTTTGCTGTGTATGTCATGTTGCTCTCGATAATTAGCCCATAAATGTTTTGTTTCTAAATATAGTTTTGGAAGATTGATGATTTTTTTTGCACAGGCTATTCCCATATTCTTACTTTCCGTCAAAAGTATACATATGTGGATCCGCTCTAACACTACAAGATCTGCCTTTCCATTGTTCATTTCCTTCTCGAACACTTATCTGTAACAAATTGTTTAACTTATTTGATATATAGTGGTATAAATCATTATAAAACAATTATTAGTATCGAGAAAAAGAAAAGATAGCAAATCAGAATACATGTACAGAAGCTTGATACTTCTTAATAGTAACAGGATTTCCATAGTATAGGTGAGATTAATGCTTATGAGCAACACAAACAAACTATTTTCATTCATGTATTTTAAGTTTTATTTTCCATTGACGTTTAAAAAAATGATATTTAAAACAATGCATAGATACAATTTTTTGTTCATATATGAAAAACATTCTTAACATTTTCTGTTAATATTATATTAATATATGTAACAACATACCGATATATCGGGCAAGGACACATGCTCAAATATTTTACTGCCAACTCCGTTAGTACCCCCCGTCTTCAATCTAAGGGTCATGCGACTATTGATGACGTAACCATCCGTATCCTGGCTATAAACCGGAAATGAAATGTTTTGCCTCCATTCGTCGTTCTCATACTTATGTTTCTCGTTGTAGCTATAGCTTTTTACTTTGACTTCGCACTGATTAGATGATCCCCCACCACTACATTTAGACGGATCGTCTGTTTTAAAGGTCATATGAATGTTCAGATCACTAACTGGTTGTGGAACACCACTAATAAAAAGCGATTCGGAGGCAAATGGTATTGTCATCTCCAATTCGACATTCTTAGATCCTTTTCTCTTCAACTCAATACTTGGATTGAGTATCTTCAAAGAAAATGTATTTAACTAGTAATTGAAAGCTTTTTTTTCAAACGCATAACATTTTGAAGGGTTTTAATAAAATGTAAGAAAAAAGTCAGTAAAATACAATCTAAATAAAGTTACAAAGAGTGTTTAAATTGCAAACTGAGAACTTTTTAAAGGCATTAATCTGAAATATTTACTGTATTACCCTAATTCCAGCAAAGAATGGAATTCCAACTTTGAAAAGACATGGAATGTTTTCTTTTTTACGTTTTGCACCAACTTTGCAGTGTACCTTACGAAAGAAACAAATTTGGTTGAAAACTGAATCACTCTTCTTTCATTACTCATATATCTTTATTTACCCTTTTTTGACATAAATTAATATATATACATACAAAACGGACGTATATACAAAAAAAGGTTTGACATGATTTCTATCAGAATTTTTTTTTAAAGATCAACATCTTGATGTTAAGAGCCTCATTCCCAGATGCTCAAAACATTCGACAATTTTTTTTTAATGCTTACCTCACATCCAATTTTTTTCTCAGCTTTCAAAACATCATGAGCTGTTATCACAGCAGTGTAATTACTGGTTTCATCAACTGTCTGATTTAAAACTTCTTTTCCATCAATAAACCAAGTAACGTCGTAAAAAAGTTCTTCATCGGATTTCAAACTGAAGTTGCAGAGAAGGGTCACAGCGGGATCATATCTGATCAGATGATTTAATATTTCTTTCCTCCATGTCATATTATGGTACAAAACCGAAACAACTGATGGCACCCAATCAACACCTGTTTTGGACGCAAGAGTATAAATGTATTTATGACAAACAAAACACTTGTAAAATCTAAAATAAAGGCTACGCAAGAGCGAATTGGGATTGATTCCTATAAAAGAAAGCTATACTTACAATAATCTGTATCAACTGGGAAAATGAAAAAAAAAAGAAAAGAAAAACAAGTATTTGTATCATAATCAAAATGTGAGAAATATAAGAGATTCATAAAAATAAGGATGTAAGTAACAAACCCATGTCACAAGTATCGTTTGTCCACCCAGTAGCACATCCGCCAATACAAGATCCATTATATCGGTCACACAAGTACGGTGTGATACAGTGACTGCTACATCGCTGTGAACAATCACGTCCATACCAGCCAGTACTGCAGGCTAAAGAAGAAGGTACGGTTTCAATACAATTCTGTCCCCTTGTTAAATTAAATATGAAATTGCTGTGAGAAATTAAAAATCATGCTTTCTTAATTGTACAAAGTCCATGCAGTAAGATCATAAAAATCGTTTTTTTTTTTATATATGACCTCCTAAATGCTAATTGTGTGAAGTCCTGAACGTGTATTTTACCGTATTTTCTTAAAATGTTGTAGAAAACATCAATTTTCAATGGAATTTTCTTTCAGACATTACAGATCACATGCTTCGGCCACAAAGATTTTAGGAAATGTAATTTTAAATTTCAAAAACATATCCGAAAGAAAAGTGGGCTACGGCTGTGAGCACTATTTTCTAAAGAAAAATTACCCCTGAAATGAGTCATTTTGAGTTTCTTTCTGTTTAAAACTTAGGAATGTAACAAATTCAGTCATTTTCAGAAAGGTCCTCCGATATGCCATATTCTTTCCTAGCTTATCATGTATGGTTACTTAGTAGTAAATACACCGATTCCGCACTGTGCGATGCGAGTGACGTCACAATACCTCATATCAAAGACCAGTTCGAAAACCCAAATCACGTATAAGACTGACTTGCAAAACTACATATCAAAACGGATGTAAAGATTTAATAACATTAAAAAAGATAAGTGACTAAATTTTAATGAAATATATATATCCAATGCAATTTAAGAACTAACATTTGTTGACTTGATTAGTTTCCAAATGACCTAAAATAAAGAAAAAAAGTCAAATTGCACGAATCCCCCACAAATGACTTTAAATGGACTCGCATAATATTTAAATTTAGGAATCACTGTCTAGTTTGTTGGGATGCCAGGGCTTTGATCCCTTTTGCCGCCAAATCATACTAAAGGGGTCCACCGAATCTACACTGTGGGTATTGCATATTAATATCACTTCATGACCTTAATGTGCCATATTAATATCTCTTCAAAGGACCATGCCGTTTGTGAAACAAGAGGCCCAAAAGCACAAATCAGTTCAGTATTGAAAAGATTACCAGGGGAAGGGGGGGTGGGGCTTGAATTTTAAACTACCTGATGATGCTTCCATATCAATATAACAAATGGATTTGTTGCACTAGAGAAGATTTAAAAAAAAATCCCATATACTCCTTTGTAAAAATTTGATCTCCCATTGTGGCTCCCCCCTATCCCAAGGTCATCATTTGAACAAACTTGAATCTACACTATCTGAGGATGCTTCCATACCAATAAAACTAAAAATAGCTTTTCTGTTTTTGAGAAGAAATTTTTTTTCTATATGTTCTTACGTAAAACTTTTGATCCCCCATCGTGGCCCCACCCTACCCCCTGGGGTCATCATTTGAACAAAATTGAATCTACACTACCTGAGGATGCTTCCATATCAAAATGACTAAACATGATTTTCTGTTCTTGAGAGGAAGATATTTTCCTTTATGTTCCTATGTTAAATTTTGATCCCCTATTGTGACCCGATCCTATCCCCGGGGGTCATCATTTTAACAGACTTGAATCTACACTACCTGAGGATCCTTCCATATCAAAATGACTAATCATGGCTTTGCAGTTCTTCAGAAGAAGATATTTTCCTATATAGTTCTATGTAAGACTTTGATCCTCAATTGTGGCCCCACCCTACCCCCGGGGGTCATGATTTGAACAAAATAGAAAATACACCCTGAGGATGCTTCCATATAAATATATCCAATCAGGGCTTTGCTGATCTTGAGAAGATGATTTTTAAAGATTTTTCCTATATATTTCATGTAAAACTTTGATCCTCCATTGTCGCCCCGCCCTACCCCATGGAGGTCATGATTTGATCAAATTTGAATCTACACAACCTGAGGATGCTTCCATATAAATATGACTCATCATGGCTTTGCTGTTCTTGAGAAGAAGATTTTTAAAGATTTTTCCTATATATTTCTATGTAAAAATTTGATCCTCCATAGTGGCCCGGCCCTACCCCCGGGGGTCATGATTTTAACAAAACAGAATCTACACTACCTGAGTATACTTCCATATAAATATGACTCATCATGGCTTTGCTGTTCTTGAGAAGAAGATTTTTAAAGGTTTTTCCTATATATTTCTATGTAAAACTTTGATCCTCCATTGTGGCCCCGCCCTACCCCCGGGGGTCATGATTTGAAGAAACTTGAATCTACACTACCTGAGGATGCTTCCACCTGAGTTTCATCTTTCCTGGCTCTGTGGTTCTTCTGAAGAAGATTTTTAAATGATGCTATTAAGTTTTCACTTATTCTTTATTATCTTCCCTTGAAAGAAGGCGTGGCCCTTAATTTGAACAAACTTGAATCCCCTTCACCCAAGGATATTTTGTGGCAAGTTTGGTTGAAATTGGCCCAGTGGTTCTTGAGAAGTCGAAAATGTAAAAAGTTTACAGACAGACAGACGGAAGCCGGACAAAAAGTGATCAGAAAAGCTCACTTGAGCCTTCGGCTCAGGTGAGCTAAAAACTCTTCTAATATGAACATTTGACATCCGAATATCCCATTAATTCACTCATGTGAT
Source organism: Saccostrea echinata (assembly GCF_033153115.1). Taxonomy (NCBI): domain Eukaryota; kingdom Metazoa; phylum Mollusca; class Bivalvia; order Ostreida; family Ostreidae; genus Saccostrea; species Saccostrea echinata. The sequence goes on along the minus strand of NW_026889776.1, from coordinate 13,451,760 downwards.
ATGACATAATTTTTCCGTAAAAGTTGCAAATTTTACCTGATTCTGTATATTCTCTGAAATTTTATCGTAAATTTTATAGGGAATGTCCAAACAATAAAGGGGTTAAAAATGACGTCGAAATGGGGTAGGGTGTCATTTTACAACATTCTATAAAGTTTCAGCCCCTGGAAAACCTGACATAGACCTAGAAAATGTTTAAACAGGCTACACAGAAATAAAATACACCCAGAGTACTTTTGTTTAAATACCAAGACAGATTCAGCAAGAAAAGAGACACACGGTTAATGTCGATTTGAAGCCAGGGTGTCCAAAGTCAGACACGTCGAAAAGTGACGTTGATCATTGGTTGACATTGAACTTCGACAAGAAAATTATGCTGGCGAAAATCAAGCGAGGATTTTTTCCTATGTATAGATTTAATATTTACAATATTAATGCATTGAAATCAGGTGTTCATAACATTGTAAAGTCATATAAACAAGACGGGTTTAGGTCTTTACTTTACTCCAGAGAATCTCATCAAGATAAGTGTATTGAGGCACAGGGAGCGGGCATGGAGAAATAATGACGTTGTCGGATGTCATGAAAATAAACGACGACAGCGCCGGGTGATCATATTATGCTCTTTTTATTTAATGATAATTTGGCAAATTATCAACATATCAAGCTGAAATTTTCAAGACTTCTTAAACTTTTGTTGTTTTATGTTCCCTACAAATTTTGTAATCAACAACTACATAGTATTAATTTTATTGCATCAGTCCACGGATATTTTTGATAACCCCTCGTATTTCTATGTAAAACTTTGATCCTCCATTGTGGCCCCGCCCTATCGCCGGGGCCATAATTTGAACAGACTTGAATCTACACTACCTGAGGATGCTTTCGTATAAATATGACTCATCATGGCTTTGCTGTAAGTGTTCTTGAGAAGAAGATTTTTCCTACATGTATATATTTCTATGTAAAACTTTGATCCTCCATTGTGGCCCCACCCTACCCCCGGGGGTCATGATTTGAACAAACTTGAATCTTCACTGCCTGAGGATGCTTTTATATAAATATAACCAATCAGGGCTTTGCTGTTCTTGAGAAGAAGATTTTTAAAGATTTTTCCTATATATTCTATATAAAAATTTGATCCTCCATTGTGGCCCCCGCCCTACCCCCGGGGGCCATGATTTGAACAAACTTGAATCTACACTTCCTGAGGATGTTTCCACATGAGTTTCATCTTTCCTGGCCCTTTGGTTCTTGAGAGGAAGATTTTTGAAAGATACCACCAAATTTTCACTAATTCGTAATTATCTCTCTTTATAAGAAGGTGTGACCCTTCATTTGAACAAACTTGAACCCCCTTTCCTTGGATGGTTTGTGGCAAGGTTGGTTAAAAATGGCTCAATAGTTCTGGAGAAGAAGTCGAAAATGCGAAAAGTTTACAGACGGACTACAGGCAAAATGTGATCGATGAAGCTCATTTGAGCTTTCAGCTCAGGTGAGCTAAAAATGAAGACTTTAAACATTTTCCCTCTCTATTCTAATATTAAACTGTGATCTACTGTTGCCCCACCCTACCCCTGGGGGTCATGATTTGAAGAAAATTGAATCTTTACTACCTGCCTGCATATTACCGATATTAATATCACTAATTAACAATGACCCTACTATTCTTGAGGAAATTTTAAAACATTTTCCCCTAATATAATTTGATGTAAAACTTGGATCCCTTACTGTGGCCCCTATCCTACATTGTACCTTCTTGGGCCATTATTTGAATAAACTTTTATCTACATTAAAAAAAAAAAACTCACAAAGTTTCATCTTCCCTGGCGAATTGATTCTTGAGAAGAATTTATTATAGACCCCATCTCCCTATTTGTGTACTTCTTGGATTATTTCCTCTTTCAAGGGGGCATGTCCCTTTATTTGAAAAAAAAAAATTTCAGCAAAGGAAATTCGGTTGAAATAGGCCCATTAGTTCTTGAGAAGGAATCGTAATTAAAAAAAAATTTCGACGATATTAACGATAACAAAGGACAAATTTTGATCAGAAAAGCTCACTTGAGGCTTTGGCGCATATGAGCTAAATCCCTACATGAATTTATTGCCGACAGTGCTCTGATACGTCTTTAATTTTTCTCGTCTTACACCTTTAATGGGTACAAAAGGATAAAGCGAGTGTAAGAAAATATGTAGCCTAACAGCTTATATATACAGTAAAGGTTTGCAGAAAATAATTTTAATAATTCTTTATACTATTGGCGAACAGAGTTTAAACGTACATTTACCCCAAATAACATCCCAGGTATCTGTTCAGTTAGCTACATACAATGTTGAAGTCAGTATATGCAGTACCGTAAATGTAGAGTGTTTTATATTTAGCGTGTATTTGGCTGAAATTTATTTCCAGCATTTTAGCTTATAAATTTGGCGCAAAATAGAATTCACAGTAAAATGGTATACGTTAACAGTAATCATGTATATACAGGTAACTTTCAAATAGAATCAAGTAAACCTTAACATATTCTCCATTTGCTGTTATGCGTATCAGCTTGCCACCCTGTCTTCCCTTGCTCCCTTTTGAAGGAGATCGGAGGGTTTGCGACGCAAAATGTTCGGAAGTGTTTGATAGCTGCGATACGTCTTTTTTTCCAGTTAAACTATCTGTATTTCAAAAGCTTTGACACTTGTAAGCTTTTAAACACTAACCTTGATTGCACTTGCTTGATGTCCAACCATTATTACAACCAGGTAAACAATTCCCAGTGACGTGATGACAAGTATCATTAAAACAATGTCCACACTTGTAAACACAGTTAGCGCCGTATGTACTATTCGAACACTCTACAATATTTTTATGTCAGACAATAACTTTAAAATCAAAAGAAATTTCTGTTGAAATCTTTACTTTTTTCATGGAAATATCCGAAATATGGCATCTGTTTATTTCACGATTCATCTGTTGAATATAGAATGTATACCCTCTGTGCAGTTTTCACCGGTATATCCAGCTTGGCATATACAAGATCCATCAATAGCGTTACATTGGTCACAACTTTCAGGGCATGGTCTGCAGGGGCTTCCATAGTGATTTCTAGGACATCCTTGTGAAATAAAAGAAGAAAAGAAGCTAAACTAAATCATGTTCTTTTCACTTATAAAAAAACCTTGTATTATTTTTAAGCATAATGATGTCCTGAATATCTTTACCATTGTTCTAAAAAAAAAAGAAATTCATAACTTAAAATTTGAGTATTTTTGAAAACATATAATAACTTTGAAAGCTGTTTTCCTCCTGAAACAAAGCTTTTCATATTTTGATCTGATACATACTAATCATGGCTCAATATTTGCCCGTTAGAGCAGGATACGAAGTTCATCTATATAAAATATGTTCTCTCTCTCTCTCTTGAAAAAAAACATTTACATTTAAGGCAGATTGAAACGCATAATAGGATAAAGCCTACCTTTTACCACTACTTCACATATAGAAAGTGAACCATTAGACATTTCTCCGAAGTCGTCAACAAAAATTCTGAACGTAATCCCTATTTGGGAGCGTTGCTTTGGATACGGAATTATAATTTCATTTGAAAGAGCAGCCAGCTCTTCTATACCCGTGTGGTCGTACGTGGTTGGCCAATACCAATACCAATACCAGAAGGGTGATATGGTATAGTTGAACATAATGTTGGTATATTCTGTCAAGATTGAGAAAAATTGAACCAAACAAAATAAGCACACATTAAACATCCCCCCAAAAGAAACAAACAAAAACAAGAGCGGTTTTAACTTCTAAAACACACAAACAAATACAGTCCAAAAGTTCGGATGACATCGTGTTTGTAATCTTAAATCGTCTCAAATATACATGTAACCACTGTATACCAAAATATATATTACAAATATTCAAGTCAAAATTTTGTTTTTTAATTTTTCAATTTAAATTTTATTTATTTCAAAAATCACTATCTTAAATGGTCACGGAAGGTGCACGCCTAAGGAAAAATATAATAAATTAGGTATTTAATTTGTTGGATTTAAATAGGTATATTTTTCTTGCGACAAGTTAAAAAGTATATAAAATTTAAATGTTTAGCTGTTTACTTCATTACGGAAATTCCGTATTTGTCACGGATTACAGCTTATCCTTTGACAGTTACTTTTCCCAGTTTAATGTACTCCGATTTTTTCCCCTATGTCATATAAATGCGTTAACAACGTCAGGGTTTTACATAAAGGCCTTAATAATACTGATGATCAACCTACTGTGCATAAATTTAATGATAACAAAACAAGAGGTCCAAGGGCATTATTGTTCAACTGAGTATAATACAACCCTCCAAAGGATTTATAGAATAACACATAATAAAGAAGATAAGGTGCTCAAAATAAATGAAATAGGCTGAACAAGAAAAAGATAGTCTGGTAATCTGTAACAACTGTGAAAATAGATTTATTAACTTCCCTGTATGTGCCTGTTCCCACTTCACCCTCAGTTCAAAGAATCACCAATTTTTACAACAACGAAAACAAAGTGCTTCAGCATAATATTATTAAGTAGGACCATAGCACGATCAAATTGCCTAGACATTGTGCACGTTGTTGGTGTCAATTTCGGTAACGTCAAAATGACGTTATTTTACGTGACGTTAGAATATCGAGTTAATGATGCTCCCCACTTGGCCGTTTCGTTATGTTGGAGAACTATTGATTTAGATGTTTCCTGACCATTCAATACTAAAAAAAATAATGTACTTTTTATATAATATATCAAACATTTTTGAATGTTTTATTGTTACTATTCAAAGAACCTATCGATTACTTTATATATTTGCAATGATTTGGATATCAAAGTGAATAATCAATAGGGGATAACTTCTCTGATTTTTTTTTTCAATACACGATCAACAGACCAGCACAAGAACCTCTATCCAGTGAGCATTAATTAAAAAAAACTAAAAAGCCAAAAACTCGAGATCTGTGATCGAATCTCGCAGAAAAATAACTACATGTAACTGGGAACGCAATTGCATGGGTTATGCTGGCATAATCAAGTGTAGATCTTTCCCTATGTATAGATCCATTTACTATATTATGCATTGAAATCAGCTATTCATGACATTTTAAAGTCATATAAACAAGAAGGGTTTCAGTCTTTACTTAGCTCCGGGGAATCGCATCAAAAAAAGTGTATTGAGGCAGAGGGAGCAGACATCGAGAATTATTTACATTTGCTGTGTTTTTCTAGTAAGCCCACTGTGAAATTGATTTTAATACTAACGCGTAGAAATTTACACGGAAAAACTAGCGCTATAATGACGTCACGATGAGGCTACAAATATGACAACATAGTAAAGGGCAGCAAGAAATTCAAACATTAAGTATATTTCTGGTGGTAAAAACATGTAAAATGTAAATATAAGGAATGCTTTTAAGTTTAGTGTGAATTATTGTTGGGTATGCAGACTTTCACGTAGCGAATTTTTCACGAAGCGCTAGTGCGCTTCATAAAATATGCCGCCTACGTAACAAGTCTGTGTGATTTACTCACCAATAACTCACACAAAACTGAAAAACATTCCTCAAAGAATGAAGTTGTCGGAAGGCATGAAAGCTTAAGGCCAGAGCGCCGGTTGATCATGTAAATTAAATGTTTTTTATATTTAATTTATACAATTTGGTAAATTTTCAACGTTTCAAGCTAAAATTTTCAACACTTTTTAAACTTCTGTTTTATGTCCCTTATAATTTTGTAAGCACTAATTATATGGTATTAATTTTATCTTATCAGTCCACCAATTTTTTTTATAACCCCTCGCAATTCATCAACTCAAAGTCCTCTCTGTCAGTATACATATCCCCCGGCGCTAGCATGGGATCCAAAGAAGAAGTCAAATTATACATTTAAACATACAAAAGAAAACTTAAAAACCCCAGCTACCATTACTCAAAACTTTGTCAGAATGAATTTTTAGTTTCTTTAAAATCCTATCTGTCCACATTTGTTGACAACAATCGTATGAAAAATCTTACCCTTGGAAGTTAAATAAATTCGTATGTCTTTAATGTTGTAAACATTCTGCAGGTAAATCATAACGTGATATATTTGTCCATTCCCAGATGACATCAAATCAATGCAGCTGGGCTGCGTAGTTGACCCATCGAACAAAAGATGGGAAGGTAAATACATGTAATAGTTTTGTACGTCCAGGTAATAGAAGTATGTATATGCTTGTAAAGCAACATTATCGGTATCTACAAAAATAAAATATAAAAGTGTTATTTATCACACATTGCACATAAAAATTATATTTTCTTTATGATTCTTCACACGATTGTTCTTCATATGGTTGAAGCCCAAATCGTCTATATTTAACTTCCACCAGCAGAGAAAAGAACAAAAAAGTTTCCATTAGTTGTGTTTAAGTAGTGAAACTTAAAATGTTATAAAGTTCCCATGACAAGAAACCACAACTATTGAAGAAAGAGACTGTTGGCACAATTGGGCTTAAATTTTGCACGGGCAGTGTGTTTCAAATCTTTAAAACGTAATATTTAACAACCTCCCGATTATACATAATATACAAGTACATTGTTATATTTCAATTAAATTTCTTAATCATCTAGTTTAAGACACAATACTTATGCTACAGTTCGGTCCTGTATAATTTTCTTTGCAGACATAGCAAGCTCCATTGTTAACATCACATTCTTCACAATGGTCAGTCTTATTACAAGGACGACAGTCGCTACCATAGTGGTCGACCTCACATCCTGTAGAAAAAAAGGTTTAAAAAATGGGAAAGTAGGACTTTCCTACAAATCACGTAAAATCAATTTTGACTGGCACAGTAGTACTCTGGAAATCCCATCAAGTTTAAGTGCTAAAAGGGCCCTGGACACAGATTTGAACCAAATATTTAAAAAAAAAAATCGGTATAATTTTATGATTTACATGTTTCTAGAGCATTTCAGACCGATGTATTATAGAAGCCCATTTACAGACTTCCTTTATTTAAAAATATTTAAAACTAGGAATTTCTGGACATATTAATAATATTTAAGAAAATTTGTGGTATATATTTTTGAGAAAAAAAAATTAAAACTATAATCCAGAAAACTATGATTAGACATGCAATAAGAAAGGAAAACAAAAACGTCGTCAGGTCGTGCTTATTGGTGTGTGCTGAGTAAACAAATTGAAAACACCCAGTAAAACGTAAACATTAACAATAATAGAGCTCTTGTCCATATTTACAAACACAGATGTTTAACATATTGTGGAGAATGTCGTTGTCATTGAATTTTAAGAATGTGCATGCAAGTCTATTTCATTAAATTGAAGTTTATTTTTTGATAAAAATAGATATTTAAAATAGTAAAACAAAATGACAATGCAAATGTGTTGTTCAGGCCCCTCTAAGGCAGTTAAAGGCTTATGTATAACGTACCATATATTTCTATCTCACATAACTCTAATTTAAAAGTTCCGTCAGAATTACTCCATAAGTGAATGTAAATGTTGGATCCTTTGCGTTGAACATCAAACTCTATTGTATGTGGAATTTCAGTTCTATATGACTCAAGGACGTAATAAGGCCAATCATGAATGTAGTCCCAATACTCGATATTTGTCCCGTTCGTAGAAGAGTTTCCTATAAATCAGAATAAAACTTACATGATGTTTTCACACTGAAGTTCAAATAATGTAAGAGATATAAGACGAAGATGGTCAAATTTGTCAGATTCGGAACTGGGACGAGGTGCGAAACACCGAGTCTTATCCCCGTATCTGACATAATAGACCATCTGAGTTTTGTATCGTACTTAAAACATCTTCTCAATGCGTTCTTGTTATCGGCCGCAAGAGCGGCCGATCTATTTGTGGTTGTGTTAGAATGTGCACATGGGGAAATGAGACGTTATTTTTTCATTGCTTCGATGAAATAATTCCTTATTGATAACATACATAAAAGTAATCAATAAAAGGTATTTTAAAATGCTTAATACTAAGTCTTAATGTTTGCAATAACCTTTAATTTGTTTTTCATTTCTCATCAGTATTTATTAATTTATGATTTTGTTAAAAGTTGTTACATTAACTGCTCCCCAACATGGGCGTGCGTAAAATATAAAAACAAAACGTGTTAAGTTTCGGAATATGCATTACAGTACCTTAAATAATAAATTGTTAAAGTTTTAAGAAGAAGTGAATTTTGTTTTGAATACTACAGTTGCAAATTACACAATTATTTTTTTTTTCTGAATTCACATTTATTATGGGACATATAATCGGCATTACTACTTGACAAAGATCCAGGGTATCAGCATGAACAGCACGTGAAGTTTGTACGTCTTTTTTGGCCAGCATTCAGACATTCGTTATCGTTAATTTTGGATTGCTGCATTTGTCTTTGAATCAAATAATTTGATGATAATACTTTTTTTATCCTAAGTCTGAGTTTATTTGTTTTGATTAATATTTAACGATTGATTACTGAAATTTAGATTTTGCTTTCTTTCTTGCGGTAATTGGCCTTCTTTCAAATGCAAGATAAATTTTTGCGTCCGATTTGATGCTTTGCATCAGTTTAACTTGTATAAATTTGCTGTTGTCATTATCGATAATACGATATTGGTGACGGTGACCAAACCAGATGGATCGGGCCCTTAGGTGTTTAAGTCATTTCTTTCAGGGTGATGAATAATTTTTTAATTAAAAACCCATACTGAACCCCAATCATATTTTATTTATCAATGTGGCACTCTACGGATGCGTTAAAAAGAGCTGAGCAACTTCATGCCATTAAGCGATCCTGAAAGTATTGTGGAGGATCTATTTCTTTAACAGATGAAGATTATAAGTGATCAGTAGGCCAATACGGGCTGTTCGAAAATTATTGAGACAATATGTATATTTTTTTTTTCTTGTAATGAACGTCTTTCGGTGAAAATTTGCATTTTCGTTTGACAAATACTAAGAATTAATAAAGCAACAAATATTTTATTTCTTCTTTTCAGTGGTATATTAATGTATCAATGGTTGGGGAACCAGGCGAAGTCACGAAATCAGATATTGAAAATATGTTACACCAACGTTAAAACTCCCGTTGGACCCATTGTAAGAGCGAAAATTATTCAACTGATGTATATAATTTTTCAGTTTGATTTTCATTTCGTGCAAGTTTGTTAAAATTTCAACCAAAATGGCTGACGTGACATTAAAATGACGTAGTCATGATGCTCCAGGTCGATTGACATATGCATGGTTATAATTTCACCAGAACTTGTTTAATTATCCTAAAAATTAGAAATTTTGCACCTTTGTTTTATTTGTTCTTTATAAATTGTTAACGAATTTTCATGAATTTATCCCTGGCCTTAATGGAGTAAAATTAAATGTCTCAATAATTTCCGAACAGCCCTCGTATTCCAGGAAAGCGTCGTTTCACAATCAGTGACCTGAGTGTAAATGTTGAGTTCCCTATAGCTTGCATTGGATTACAGAATGTTGATTTCTGTATAAAATGCATAATTTTTTTTTCTATCTGTTGCCTTATTCGTTATGTGACGCAATCCTTTGTTTCACATAGTCCAGTATTATTTTGGAGAGCAATATTAGATATAATATTATTAATACTGTACTACTGAAAATAATATTGGACTAAAGATAGTTTACTCTTTGAAATATGAGACTGTAGAAACAAAAGAATGACGTCACAAAAATGTTTTAACTAAGGAAACGTGAACCTGACGATATCAAATCCACCGTGCATCTCGGACTGCTGAAGGTTGGTCGATGTTGTGCTCATACTAGGAACACGATTTTGCTAGAAAACTTTTTTGTAGGATCCTATACACCGATTTTTTTTAGTAAATTAAATTTAGAAAAATACTATTTCACGAAGTAAATAACCCCTAACATTTACGACATACCCTCGCCGTTTGGCGACACTATGTTAGTAGAGAGGTACTCCACGATACATTTGCAAGGAAAAAACCAGAAGTCTCTGACGAGACTGTAGCTCTACTGGTTGTATTTTTAAAGGAAGATAAAAATAGCACTTGGACTTGAAACTTTGCAGCAGCAATAAATAGAGTAATGATCCTTGGTTTAGTCTCTTTTGTGGCAAGATTTATTATTATATCAGACTAAAACTGTAGGAGGAGTAGCCTTTTAAAACAATTTTACAGAAATTTTGATTTAAATACGTACAACACACCCACCACGAAAAATTTCCTGTCGTTTAATTTTCGCTATTTTTGTATATGTTACACATGACTATATATACAATGCGTATGCACATTTTGGACAAAATCGTTCGAGTCGTATTTGGACAGAAAGTTCCAAAAGTTACCCCCCCTTTGGTTGTACACGCGGCGAAGAAATTTTCATTCGGCTGGCTATAAAATCCTTGATTATCAAAAAAGTTGAGCTAGTCTGGCCGTCAAATTTCATCGACTCATTCATATAACCATTATCCACTCAAATAAAGTATTTTTGTAGAGGTACTCATTGACAAAATATTTTTTGAAAAACTTAAACTGAAAAACTATGGTTCATTTAAGCCTTAAAAAATGCGTATTTTTTAATTTAAATATTTTTTTTTTATGAAAAAACCTATCGTTTAATTTTGGAAAAAATACTTTTTTCATGTAACTGGTTGCAAAAGTAATCTTGATAATTTTTTGTAATTTTTTTTTAAACGAGCCGTTTTGAATTTATAGCGAAAAATCACCCCCCCCCCCCCTTCTCCTTCAGTCACGTTTCTCAAGCGTCTTTCAGACGTGGGACGAAAACATTGTTAGATCTACAAATACACATGAAAAATTCCAAGCTAGAAAATATTTTTTGCTTTAAAAAAATTATTTACATTATATATCGGAGTTCTTAAAACTTTTCAGTTCATTGAAATGCAGATGTATAGGCAATTTTTGACGAAGCCCCCCCCCTTTTTTTTTGGACGCAGTCATTAGAACTTGATGAAACATAGGTTACCTCGAGATATATATTTAATCTTTTAAATCCCTGAAGTACCAATTCATTCATTCATTCATTCATGCAGATTAAAATTCTGACAACTAGAATAAGACTTAAACTATCAACTACTAGAATAAAAGTAAAACTTTTTCTCTAAGGATTTTAATTCCACGTATCAAATATGTAGTCCGTACACATGGCTGAAATGCATTTAATTTTATACCTGCGTATGAATTCAACTTACATTGAATTTTAATATCATTTTTCATTAAAAGTGAACGCACAATGGTGAAAATTAAACTCTTCTACGATGTAAACAGACTGGTAAATGGAATATATTGTTTCTTATCTATTTCAAACAAGAGAGGGGTCTAAAAGTAACCCCCCCCCCCCAAACACACACACTTGTATGCATCCTTCTTTTGCTTCCGTAGATAAAATGGAAATATATCGTATTCGTCTACATTAACTTCAATTTATCAAACTGTAAATTCAATTCTCCATCTATGTTTTATTAAATTAAATTATTCATGTGTCAAAATATTCATGTACAGTAATACATGTATCAAATTAACGTTTTGTTTTGATTCGAGGAAATGCGCACTGAAATTGTTTACAGAGGTACATCGTAGATCTAGTTGGTCGGATATGGCCAGTTTGCCGCATATAAGATATTCATTAATTCGGACCATTTCAGTAAACAATTCTATTGCATTTTCGGTACTTACTTAGTATATATTATAGTTTTCAGTTCCTGAGTTCATCAGAATTCATTGTAAATGTGTCTTCATAACTGATCGGCAAACAGGAGTAAATAACTCAAGATGGGAAGGGGAAAATCTCCCAAATTTTTAGAGTTGTTCCTCTTTGACCAGTGAACTTTTGGAAACGGGTCGTAAAACTTTTTTTTTCTTAAAAGGAGAACAAAAGAGTATTTATATGGCTAATTCTTAATTTTAAGATAGGCCCGTGATCTGGTAATGCGAATGTTACATAGCCAACTGTAACAAAAGAAAGCAATGTATCATAAAAAAAATAAAGAATATTGTTCTGCTAATATTGATCACGGATACGAGTTTCTTATAAAATTAAAGAAATTTTAAGACATAATCTTTCTTTTCTTCCCTTTTTATGGAAGGAGGGGTGGGTTTTACATCAAAAGCGCAAACAATCAAAGATACGATTTGGTATTTCTAAAGAAACCACATCAAGTCCCTAATTCCATTTTCTTTTAATTACGTCGGGATCAATTCGGTCGTCATTTTGACGCTTTATTATAAACGTCAAATTTGACGTCAAGTTAAACGTTTAATTGAAATTGCAAGAGTTATCTCCCCCAGTGTGTTGTACGTCTTTAAGCAACCACGGCAACATCATTCAACAAAATCAAAAAACAATAACACCAATTATGTATCTCTGTAGTCTACTTGTATGCCACATTATACTGAAATCAGACAAAAAGTGTAGGAGGAGTAGCGTTTTGAAAGTATTTCAAGAAAATTTCTATTTTTAGTAACCATGGCAACACCATTCATCGAAATCCGAAACTGGTAGAGAGAATTATGTATCTTAGTGTAGTTTACTTGTGTGCTAAGTAATCCTTAAATCAGACCAAAACTGTAGGGGTAGCATTTTAAAAGTATTTCACCAAAATTTCTATTTTTAGTAACCATGGCAACACCGTTCATTGAAATCAAAAACCGATACACAGAATTATGTATCTTAATATAGTCTTCTTGTGTGCCCAGTTATAATGAAATCAGATCAAAACTGTAGGAGGGGTAGCATTTTGAAAGTATTTCACAGAAATTTCTATCTTTAGTAACCATGGCAACACCGTTCATCGAAATCAAAAACGATAAACAGAATTATGTATCTTAGTATAGTCTACTTGTGTGCCAAGTTATATTGAAATCAGATCAAAACTGTAGGAGGAGTAGCATTTTGAAAGTATTTCACAGAAATTTCTATCCTTAGTAACCATGGCAACACCGTTCATCGAAATCAAAAACCGATACACAGAATTATGCATCTTAGTATAGTCTACTTGTGTGCCAAGTTAAATTAAAATCAGATCAAAACTGTAGGAGAAGTAGCATTTTGAATGTTTTTCACAGAAATTTCTATTTTTAGTAACCATGACAACACCGTTCATCGAAATCAAAAACCGATACACAGAATTATGTATCTTAGTGTAGTTTACTGGTGTGCCAAGTTATATTGAAATCAGACCAAAACTGTAGGAGGAGTAGCATTTTGAGAAATTGTTTACAGACGGACAGATAGACAGACAGACGGACGGACGACGGACACCTTACTATCGCATAAGCTCTTCTGGTCTCTGACCAGTAGAGCTAAAAATATACCCTGTTTTAATTATGTACGAAGTGTATGAATTGATGCCGTTAGGTATCCTGCAACAAATTCCAAAGCGGTGTCACCCGTAGATACAATATTACGATGTACGAGGGTTGTTCAATAAATTGTCCTGAACTCTAAATTATACAAAATAAGGGTCATATGACATTAACCTATGGTTTCTCTCATGAATACCGTCTTCTTTGGAAGACGGTATGCAGAGTTGAAGTATTTTACAGTCTTCGGACTATGCACTTCCTCTCTTTTGTAATTGGCAGAACTTGCACGATGAGAAAATTTTCAAATATTTCATTGGTTGAAATGCCGTTCAAGGCAAGGGAGATAATTTTCTGATGATCTAATTTTCATACGACTTAACAACTTTTTATAAATTTAAAGATTTTCAATCGTAAAAAAAAAAATGACAAAAAGAGCAGTGAAAATTGACAGTAATTAATTCGATATAACATGCTTGGTTTTTTTAATAGCAATTACCCCAAAAGCGTTTCCATATTTTCATTGTTAACAGAATTTATCTTTATTGCATGCAAGATTTACAGCTTGTATGTATTCTTGCACTGTCTTTCTAATTTCTGCAGCACTCGCCACACCTCGGCCGATTCGCACCTCAGCTACATATCACAAAGGTGACGGAATCAGCCGAGGTTTGCCGAATGATCTCGGCAGCAGAGTCGAAGTTTACGAACTGTTAACTTTTCACTTGGTAGGGCTTATGTCAGAAAACAAAACTAATGAAGAAATACAAAGCCAGGAAATTTACAAGAATTATACGGCCTGATAAGTTTACGCGTCAGTTTACTGTTTAAGGTTGTTGCTGAAGACGGTAAGCTTTTTGAAAAAAGCTCTACTTGTAGAATCTCTATAGTCAATTGATCAATCAAGTTTAATCATGAAGTTTGATTTTGAGAGACTGGAAAACACAACATTAAAAATGAATGTCAAAGAATCAGTAAACAGAGTTGAAATTAGAACTACATTAACTTTGCTATATAGTCTGGTAAGAATTCCAAAGAAACATTCAGTAAAATATTTACGGTATCTGCAGATCCGTAGCTCGCTGGTCTGAAAAAAAAATTGGGATGTACGACCAGAAAGCTACAGTGCTACCCATAGAAAAAAGTGTGTATTTATTGCGTTTCTCTTTCTATAGAAGATGGGCGATCAAGGCGAGCGCAATGCCTATTGTCCAACAAACATGAAGGTGAAAAATTTAATCTCATTTTTATAACAAAATTTTCTTTGAAATTTCATCTAATATTAAAGTACACTTTATGTAAAATCTCCACAATTTGCAAAAAATTTCGCTAAGATTGAAATTATTTGCCTATGAAATAGCATACACACAGTAGAGAAGGCAAAAAGGATCATTTTTTCCCTATTAAAACAATTTTTCGATATGAGTGGGTATCGCTCCATATTTTTCAAAGTTTATCCTCAAAGTTTGCCAAAAATATACATTTTTGGTCAAAAAAAGTTTAGCAAAGACCCACTATACCTTAAAAAGACACTTTTATGACACACAATTCGCATCTTTCCGAGAAATACTTGTCCATTTAGTAAAGGGTCATATCACAAACATGATTTAAATGCCACAAGTTATCAAGATCTGTGTAGCATAGTGGTTAGCGTGTTGGTCTCAATAAAAGATTTTAAAAAAGCGCGTTGGTCTCAAAGGAAATGATACTCAGGATTTTTATTGCTAGGGTTCGACCCCCACGAATACCACATCATTTTTTTAATAACAGAATAATTTTTGCCGATAAAAATTTCCTTAAAAAGTTTTGTTTATCATAATTTCATAAATTTCAATAATGATTGATGATTGTATGTTGTTTCACGTCCCATTCGAGAATTTTTCACTCATATAGAGACGTCACCATATACCGGTGAAGGGCTTCAAATTTTGACCTTTACTCGGCACTCAGGGCCATTGAGCAGTGAAGAATCGCCTGCTGTGACACGGGGCCTCGGTTTTTAAGATCTCATCCGAAGGACCCACAACTTTCACTTCAAGTGCCGACCGCATGGCGAAGGAACAGTTGCTACCCATTTTTAGCTCTACTGGTCAGAGACCAGAAGAGCTTATGCGATAGTAAGGTGAAATGCCTATCATCGTCTATGTACAAAACTTTTTCACTAGACTCTAAATTACGCACTGAAAAAAAAAAAATTATATTTGTACTTCATAATCTTTACAGCATTCAGTGTTTTTACAATTATAGTTTGATATTAACAAATCGTTTTATTACTGACAAATAAACAAAGTTATTGATTTGAAAAAAAAAAAATTAAATTGTGTATGATTTCTGTAAACGGATTGATTTTCTTTCCTTTTTTTAATTATTGATTGACTTATTCATTTTTTGATTAGGTAAATAAATACTTTCATTTGAATTAGGTTCTGTTTATAATTTGCAAAGGTAATATGTACACTAAATCAAATAAAAACATTGTGCAGGATGGGGGAGAGAGAGAGAGAGAGAGAGAGATTACCGAGATCTTACTTCTGTTCATGGCTAAATGTAACTGGCACTTGTTTCAGTAAGTATACCATTGGGAAAAAATTACTATAGAAACAAATGCCCGTTCTAAGAAAAAAAAAAAGATACCCATATCTCCATGCAGCGGGACCAGATACATGTAATTCATTAACTGCACTTTAATTAGAATGGTAAATATATCGTTTCATTACAGAATCAAACTTTGACTTATCATTAAAATTTAATATGGTAGAGAAGCCGGAAGAATAGGTATTGTAATGCTTTAGTTCTCCATTTTGAGGCATTGTGTTTATCAAATAAAAACAATATACCCACCACCTTGTAAAATTCTTGATTTCAAATTCCGTCTAGACCAAAAAAAAATGTAATCAATAGTCGCGGCTCTTAACAATACATTCAATGTACATGAATACATGTCCAGTGTCTTAAAAAATAAGAAAAATGCTCTAGAACTGCGTGATTAGTAAAACAACTAATATATAATTACTCCGGATTTTTTTCTTTAATTTTATTATTCACGAATACACTGGCAAATTAATTCACTGTTTACAGAGAATCGGATAAATTTAAGAAATAAAATCCACGGGTATTTATTTTTACCCATTAAATACTAATACAACTATTAAATTTCACGAATTAAAAATCAATCGTTATTGTCGGGTGTCATCTTAGCCATGATTGACAAAAGATAATACATGTTCATAGCAGAAAAAGTTTTCAGTTCCCGGCACGCGGAGCCCGTGATCGCTGTTGTAAATGACCTTTATCACAGTCGTAAGAAGAGTGTCGGAAGTGTAAAGAAGATTCTTATACATGTTTAAAGGGTGCATCAGGCGCACCCCGAAAAAAAAAACAATATTTCTTTAAAAAGAAACATGTTAATAACAAAAGCTCAAAGTTTGTGTTTACATTTGAACCCCCCCCCCCCTTCCCCGGAAATATTTAACCTTCTACTTGCCGATGCATGTGAATTATGATTCATTTATAAGACAATTATTAATCAACCAATTTTATGCATAAAAACACTATAAATGACTCATCGTTTAAAAATTATTTGTATCACAATCTTGTTATATAAGAAAATTATGTTCGTTTTTTAAGGAAAAAAAAACTATTTGTGCTCCCCGGCTAGAATTCCTATACTTCACATTTATAGCAACGCAATAAACTTGGTATTTTATATTTCACGCCTGCCTTATCTATCTATTATTTTGCATTAATCACCCATATGTTTTTGTAATATCATATACCACAACTGTAAAATGGTGAAGAGATTCAAATAAATGAATGAAAAGGACAAGACCGGATTATTGATGATTTTTTTATAACAATGTTCAGTATTGCTCCCTTTAAAAATATGTATTGAATCAAATACCTTAAAATTAGTGTGCGTATAATTAATTATTTTGAACATATTTTCTTTCCTTCTTTGTCTAAATAAAAAAAAGAAAGAAAATCAAACAAATATGTAATACATTACCGAGTAATTTTATTTTGTTGTTTCCGTAGTTTGTTCTTAAAATACCACCGGTATAATATATTCGAATAATATTAGTTACAAACAACACAGAATGACATGTTGATCCATCAATAGCCATATTTAAAATAAAATGAGTTCCGAATGAATCCTACACGTTTCTCACACGATTCTTGCACGAAAGTCGCACGTTTCTCACACGGTTTTTACACGAAAGTCGCACGTTTCTCACACGCTTCTCGCACGCTCGCTACACGGTTTGCACGAAACGCTTTGGAGCTTACACGAAACGCTGCACGGTTTACACGAAACGCTACACGGTTTGCACGAAACGCTGCACGGTTTACACGAAACGCTACACGGTTTGCACGAAACGCTGCACGGTTTACACGAAACGCTACACGGTTTGCACGAAACGAAAAGCGCACGAAAGTCACACGCTTTTTTGGGGTAGTAGCACGTTTCAGGGTCTGTAGCACACAAGTAGACTACACTAAGATACATAATTCTGTATATCGGTTTTTGATTTCAATGAACGGTGTTGCCTACACTAAGATACATAATTCTGTGTATCGATTTAAGATGATTTTTGTTGATTTCGATGAACGATGTTGCTATGGTTACTAAAAATAAAAATTTCTGTGAAAAACTTTCAAAACGCAACTCCTCCTACAGTTTTGGTCTGATTTCATTATTACTTAGCACACAAGCAGATGACATTAAGATACATAATTTTGTATATTGGTTTTTGATTTCGATGAATGATGTTGCCATGGTTACTAAAAATAGAAATTTCTGTGAAATACTTTCAAAATATTACTATTCCTACAGTCTTGATCTGATTTCGGTATAACTTGGCACACAGTTAAACTACACTATGATACATAATTGTCTTTATTTTTTTTTTGATTTTGTTGAATGATGTTGCCATGGTTACTAAAATCGAAATTTCTGTAAGATTCTTTTAAAAGGCTACTCCTTTTTACAGCTTGGAGGATAGCAATAAATCTTGCCACAAAAAGAGACGAAACCAAGGATCATTATTCTATTTATTGCTGTTGCAAAGTTTCAAGTTCAAGTGCTGCTTTTATCTTCCTTTGTTATAAGTACAAACCAGTAGAGCTACAGTCTCATCAGAGACTTCTGGTTTATCGACTTAGGTCAGTCGCGGCCGAGATTTGAACTCACGACCTCCCAATCACGGAGCGAGCGCTCTACCGACTGAGCTACCGTGAACGGTAATGATAATGAAAACTTAACTCTTAATACTTAATTCACAAATTGATTATGATTTTTATATATCTGAAGCTATTGGCATTCTGCGCGCCTTGTTCACCCATCTCCTTTTAAGGAGGAGAAGGGCCCTGAGCTGAAAAAATACTTGTCATTCAATTTTTTTCATATTTTGTATATTTCTAATTAAGTATGTCCCACATATCTTAAAGCAGTTATATCATTAGGTTTCTTACCTTATTTTGGAGGTATTGATTGACAAATACTATGCCCTACAGTATCTAATTGGAGTTTTACTTCTGCATGTTTCCGGGCTCATTACTCTGTCCATAATGGGATTTTTTAAGCATACACAAAAAATATCAAAGTGGACATGTTTCAGAGTATAACTAGGATTTTACATTCGAAAAAGGAGGTTTTGTCTATCACACTGCATCTGGATAGGGAAAATTACACACTTTTTAAGACAAGTTAAACAATAAAAAACGTAATTTACAAAAAATTCTATCATTCAATATTTTTTAATTTACGTTGAAATGCAAATCCTTCAAATTATTGATTAACTGTAAAAATTTCGAATGGTGAAGCTGACCTCAATATTGCACAGGACATCATTAAAGAGGACATAAGCATGACAAAAACGTGTCATGTTACATTTCTCGAGTACGGGAAAAAACCATCTATGACGTCACATGTAAGCTAAATAAGCGAAAAAAGATATACCTACATAAGATTTCCGTCATCAGCCATGCAAAAATAATTTTTGTGTTCCCCGTCTCTCAAAATATTTCATCATATACTGATTATGACCTGTTTTTATATAAAAATACCGCCCCTGTGTTCACCGAGTATGATCTTGCTGTACTAACAGATCGTGTATGACGTCACCGACTTGTTGGACGCGCAGTTTAGGGAAACAGAGGAGTGGATCAATCTTTTTCATAATTTGTTGATGTTTACAAGAATGTTAAAACTTTTTAATTTTTTTTTATATAAGATGGTATTTAAAGTTAAAAAATTGTCAAACAATTATACAAGAACTGATGCTTTACACGTTTTACACTTATATAAACGGAGACTATGACGTAGTTAAACAGAGTCATGTGACCTTCATCCCCTTAAATGTGAGGGTCTACTAGCAAATGACTTCATGCACAATACTGCACGTTTAAAAAAAATATTTTCATGCATAGATCCTCTCCCATTCACTTACGTTGTGTTATATGCACACATTTGAATTTCAGGTATTGAAAAAATGTGCAAAACGGGAATTTGTTAAGGTAATATAATTACTTATATTTTTGAATTTAAGCATTTTAGCATTTAATAATAATCATTTTTAACTACTTGACATTTTTTGTGGTACATTCGAACACTTACCTGCATGTCCAGCTCTTGTCTATATACATATACGATTTGGAAAATTGCCACGTATTCAACAGTACCCTACATATCCCCCCTTTTTTTTAATGAATGCCATAAAACCATGCGTCATAGTAGTACACTGTGTAAGCCAGCTTGTATAGCAATATGTCTTAATATGCAAAATTTTTATTTTAAACTAAGTACTTGAATCCATTGATACCCTTGTAAAAAAAAAAAAAAAAGATCAGCTCTACTCGATTAAACACGTAAGATTTTATTATCAACAGGAAGTCCCCCCCCCCCCCCAATATGTTTTTTTTTATTAAGTTGTGTCAGATTAGTATGGAAAAAAAACCTATGATGAATAAATCTTAGCTTCTTTGAATCAATTGTGATTATGCCAACTGTAGATCAATGGAAATCTGGGACTAACAGGACTTTTTATTTTGGAACAACATACTTTATGTGTCTGTTGGTAACTTTTGAATGTAATAAACAAGTACTTTTATCTTTAGTATAGCTCCTTGTTGATTGATTGATTGTATGTTGTTTTACGTCCCATTCCAGAATTTTTCACTCATATAGAGACGTCACCATAAATCGGTGAAGGGCTTCAAATTTTTTAACCTTTACTCGGCACTCGGGGCCATTGATCAGTGAAGGATCTTTATTGTGCCAACGCCTGCCGTGACATTGGGCCTCTGTTTTTAAGGTCTCATCCGACGGACCCGCAACTTTCACTTCAAAGTGCCGAGCGCATGGCGAAGGAACAGTTGCTACCCATTTTTTATCCACTTAGGTCAGTCGCGCCCGAGATTCGAACTCACGACCTCCCGATCACGGAGTGAGTGCTCTACCGACTGAGCCACCGTGAACGGTTAGCTCCTTGTTGAAGGACATAAGGGTACTTGATAGAAATGGAGTGCGATGAACAATCTACCGTGATGTCCGAGAATGATGGTGCACACAAAATTCCTTCTGGATTTTTGTTATGAAGAGGAATGTTCTTGATATGTTCTTGATATCTAGAGGGCAAGGATAGTAGAATGCAGGGATGGGGTCAATTACATATGAAAGTAATTAATTAAATTACAACTACTTGCCCGAAACCTTCAATTAAATTACCATTACCATTACAAGGATTTTGAAATGTAATAAATTAAATTACAATTACTTTGCAAATGTAATTAATTAAATTACAAATTACATAATTTAGAAACATAAAAAAGTCATGACCGTTCCTTCATATTCATATCAGATTCTGTAACTTTTTTTTTCTTTTTAACATCAACATTGTTTAAATGTTAATGAAATTCTTACATATTGTGTCCCCTCACCTACATCCATTTAGGTTTAAAGATTTTCCTGCCACAATGAAGATATTTTCCACTGGGACATTTGTGACAGGAATACATAGATACTGACTACTAGCAAGTTAACTCATGTTTTACCTTAAATCATGTATTACTTTTTTAAGCTCTCTGATATATTTATGCAAAACAATTGATGTATTTTGCCTTGATGTTTCTTTTTTTCATCATCCTAAACATTATATTAAAATGGTGGTATTTGACATATTGTGTGTCAAACTACCATAATTTTAAGTCAACGTGTGTATAAAACTATTAACTAGGTTAATTCAAAATGGTGTAAAATATCTATTTAGGTTCGGTGTCAATATGTACATGACCTTAGGACACTAATTAGCACCTGTTAATCACTTCTAACACAAGCTGTAGATATGGCAAACAAAAGACTAGAAGCCATTTGCCTAGGTATTTTAAGTGTCAATAAAAAAACCCTAATCAAAATTATTAATTTTATTTGTACATTATATAAAGGGAGATAAATTTGATTCAAAAGTTAAAGTTTTAAAGAAAATGCATAAGAGGAAACAGTAATTCACTAAAAATGGGAAATATGTGAATTCCTTTTTAAAAATTTATTATATAAAAACATATTTTGTCTAAAAGATAAGTTAACCTTTCTGGAATAATGTATATAAGATTGGGAAAGAGGGAGGTTATTTTTTTTTTCATTTATTAAATATCAGTGTAATTGAATGTAATTGAAAAGTAATTGTGAAGTACATATCTTTTCTTGGAAGCAATTAATTAAATTACAATTACATGTAATTGAAAATTTAGCCAATTACACATTACTTTCAGTTACATCAAAATTTGTAAGTAATTACTGTCAATTACCATTACACAATACCATTACCCCATCCCAGGTAGAATGTAATAATGAAAACTTACAAAACCCAATTTTTGAGGAAAGAGAACTTGCTGACAGAAACTTCTCTTGTGGTAAAAAAAAACTCCCCACTTTTTCATGCACTCACTTTTCCATATATTTGACTTTGCGGGCATAAATTTATAAAACGAGAAGTGAAATAGCATCTCACAAGGCAGTGAATATGGGACTTGAATTGTAAAGCCATAAACCATTAATCTGATTATACCATGATTACACCATTTCATGAATTTCAGAAAGATTATGAGATATTTTAAGATTTTGTTTCTATTAATTAAAATTGTGATTGGACGCCCGCGTGGCACAGTGGTTAGAGCATCTGCTCTAGAGTTGCGAAGTAAGGACATGGCCCTTGGCTGAGTCATTTACATGTACATGCACACATGTGCAGTTGATCCTTACGTCGCGGGTTCGAATCCCACTGTGGGACGTGGAGACCGGTTCTTCGGATGAGACCGTATAAACCGAGGCCCCGTGTCGCAGTAGGTGCTGGCACGAAAAAGATCCCTCACTGCTCAATGGCCGTAAGTGCCGAGTAAAGGACAAAATTTGCAGCTCTCCACCGGCAAGTGATGGCGTCTCCTTATGAGTGAAACATTCTCGAGAGGGATGTAAAACAACATACAAACAAAACAAAAAAATGTAATTGGGATAATGTGACACAGACTTTAAAATAATTACAATTTTTTAGCCACTGAGAAATGTTTCCTTGCTTCCATGAACGTATAATTTACATGTATCATGTATGTTTTCTAAAATAAACATAAAATAACCTTTATTTTGTCCCCTACTTCAAATATATTATGTGCTGCACAGCATATTTTGCTTCTAAGAATGAGTAAAAGAAAAAAACCAGATGACTCTGACGAGACTGTAGCTCTACTGGTTTGTACTAATAACAAAGGGAGATAAAAGTAGCACTTGGACTTGAAATTTTGCAACAGCAATAAATAGAATAATGATCCTTGGTTTACTCTCTTTTTGTAGCAACATTTATTGCAATCAGACTAAAACTGTAGGAGTAGAAGCCTTTTGAAAGAATTTCACAGAAATTTCGATTTTTAATTACCATGGCAAGATTCAACAAAATTAAAAAACATCGAAATCAAAAACTGATATATATATGTATCTTAGTGTAGTCTACTTGTGTGTCAAGTTATACTGAAATCAGACCAAAACTGTAGGGGGAGTAGGGTTTTGAAAGAAATTCACAGAAATTTCTATTTTTAGTAACCATGGCAACACAGTTCACTGAAATCAAAAACCTATATATAGAATTATGTATCATAGTGTAGTCTACTTGTGTGCCAAGTTATATTAAAATCAGACCAAAACTTTAGTAGTAGGGTTTTGAAAAATTGTTTACGGACGGACAGACAGAAGGACACCTTACTATCGCATAAGCTCTTCTGGTCTCTGACCAGTAGAACTAAAAATGGAAAAGATGACATATGTTATATTTTCACAAAATATGATAGAAAATATTACTGTAAAATACATATAAGCTTTTATATTTAAAAGATCTGTTTTGTACTGAAGAGGAACAGTTTCAATGTAATATCATCAATGTGAAAAAATATTTGGCTATCTTTAAACTATTACCCTATGATACACTTTAAAACAAGTAAATACTTTTAACCGTTGGGCTTAAACAATGATGAAGATGCATATACGGAATATATGTACCATAATATTTATACAGTAAAATACGTTATAGCGAACAGACTTGTAATGAATTCATGCATGCTTATATAAAGTAGTGATTTTCATTCCCCTTGTTTTAAAACCTATTGAAAAGTAAACGGATACAACGAATGAAATTTATAACGAATCAAAATGACTTGTCCCTGGCACTTCTCATGTTTTACTGTATTTGTATTTGGACGATTTACTTCCCTCTAAAATACCCTACATGATATTGTGTTATCCCCCCCCCCCCTTTTTAAGCCCTTCTAATGCAGATCATGGAATTTTCCAGGTATAATGGAAAATGAAATCCAAACAAAAAAGAAATACCATTCCTTCAAGTCAGAATATCCATATGTCAAAGACTGGGGACATATTACTGTTTTTGTCTATCCAGATCATTAACCTTGGCTATACTCAGTATTTAACCAGCATATTTTATTCTTCTGTTACATATATTGTTAATGGTTAGAGTAAGGATGAAGTGTTGGGTTGAGTTTATAATTAGGG
Organism: Saccostrea echinata; assembly: GCF_033153115.1. Taxonomy (NCBI): domain Eukaryota; kingdom Metazoa; phylum Mollusca; class Bivalvia; order Ostreida; family Ostreidae; genus Saccostrea; species Saccostrea echinata. Next base: position 13,427,369 of record NW_026889776.1, on the reverse strand, counting down.
AGAAGGTTGGTAAAGAAAATGTCTTTAACAATCATGATTTGATATCAATGCGATATCGTCGTTATCGACAGTAGGACAAACTTAGTAATAGGAAAGTTCATACACAGAAGTTGCGCATAAATAAATACATGAGCGATGGGAAACTTGATTCGATATCGAAACAGTATTGTCCATATCGACGATATCGATGGCAAATACAATGTTTGTCAATGTAAAGTATTCAAACAGACACATATATACAACTATAAGGACGGTATAAAACAAAGGTACATAATTATATCAAAAAAGTTGTTGTTTTTTAACAAGGAACTCGTCTTCTTTCTGTTGGTACTTTTTTTTTTAAATTTCCCAGTTATCTTCATGTCAGGTTCACATACCTTTTAACGTCTTGATTTTTTTTTCAATCTTTTAATCATCAATATTTTTTATGATACAAAACTAGTTTGATTATTCAAACAATGAAAAAAAAATTAATAGAATACATGTTCAATACTGAATACATTTACAATTATCAACTTTTAAGGTATAAACATTCTAATCTTATATAAAACTGCACAAGTATTAATTTGAGATAATGATATTAAAAGAGATACCTTTAAATATGAGCTTTGTCGACTCAATGCTGTATGTCTTTTGAAGGTTGATGTTAAACCACCTATAATTCGAACTATAATCCATACGTTCACAGGTGTTAACTCTATCTCCGTCGGTTAAGTTTAGGCTAATGCCGGATCTATAATCAGTCACATTTCTGCCAAGTGCTAAATTGTCTATTAAGAAAGAATATAGGTAGAGATCTAAATACTGTGGAATCATTATTGTTCATGGAGGAGTAGTTTTCATGGGTCGCCTTTACCCAAGAATTAACATCCCCAAGAACGTTTTTTTTTAATCAAATATTGATTATTTGAATATAACCGAATAAACAAGTAGTTATCAACGAAAATACGTCAACATGAACCAGAAACATTTGGCTTGTCCCGTGAACATTGAGGTTCGCGAATAAAAATGATTCCACACTATTACAATTTAAGGTTAAGTGGTTTTTTTTAATTTCACTTAAAGGTTATAAATAAATTCCACGAAAAATTCTTTCCTACGAAAAATCATGACAAATACTCATTCTGTACATAATAGAGAGGATAATATGATCAAGATTTTTATGAGAAATAATTTGTCCTAAGTCATTCCGAAAATTTAATCGTCAAGTCAGCCAAGTCATAAGGAATCCGGGTACATTTGTTGCCCCTAATTGAACCCTCGACAGAGTGGACTAAAATATTTCAACAAATAATACAGATTCTATATCGTGTCATATTTTAGCTGAAAAGGGAATATTTTTTTCAAAGAAATTTGTGAGAAGACCCATTCATGAACAAAAAATATATTGTTAAGGTGGTCAATTTGCCTGAGTTGATGTCAGTTTTCGATTTAATGTAATACATTTGTATTATATTGAATTTACAGTAAATACATCGAATGTATAATGGCAAAGAATTGATGATAACAAGCAGTGATTACAAACAATATTGATCATTAACTGGAGGAAATCTAGTACCTCTCGAAACATTAAAGGTGGGATAAGTTGCCTAGGAGAAATATATATCTGTTGAAAAGTCACATCTGCTGTGAGCCCTCTGTAATGATCGAATAAATGGAGTAATTCTATTAGATTCAACAATAATAGGGAACCACCATTGGTCTCAGACTTGGTATTGACATACAAGTCAAAATTTGACTCAACCATAGATTAAAATTTATTCAAAAACATCTACTTTAAGAAATTGTTGATGTACATGTAGAACATGTTTTTTGCGTATCATATCACCAGGGAGACATAAACTACATATGAAGGTGATAATGGTGATGCATAATAAGGCAAGTTGACAGAAAAAAAGAACTTGAAGTCTTCACGTTTATCACAAAGTTTAGTCGTTAGATTGCCATCAATGTCAATCTCTTGTATAATATTGAAGTATTACAAAAACTTTGTAGTGTCTTTCGATTTTACTCATATTATAGAATGAATATGGGATACAGTGGTGAAAATGAGTATTGTTCATTGATACAACGTCATTGGTCTTAAAAACTTCCGCCGAAATATTGCATGAATATTGCGACTCGGCGTTAAGCAATGATCAACCTATCAATCTTCTGCTTCATATGAATGCACAAAACGGGTCTGTCGATAACTGGGCACAATAAGTTCCCATGTAAATGGTTGGATGACCTGGTTTCTGAAAACTATATAGACAATGTCAATGAAAACCCAAGCATCTTTTATAGATCAACCTCAGAGTATTTGTCTGCAGAACTAGAAGAAAATGACAGGATATGTACATTTACGAGTTCCATTTTTATTGAAGAATCAGTTCCTTGGAGTCTTTAATTCTGACAAGGGTACCCCCTACAAACACATTCTAAAAACTTTTGTAGCCTCAAAATTGGATGGATTTGCAATATTTCAAAATACATGTATACAGAGAAAAACTGTTGAAAACTTGTTTGTTTTTTAAATGGATTTTCTTGAAAACCTAACCGTCAGGGAACGTAAAACAAAGAATTAATTTTTTTGGCCTTATGCATATTCCTTTAATGATTTACAGAAATAGTTCTTTCAAAAGATGATTTGAAAATGGCACACATAGCAAAAGATCGCCGAAATCTGATATCAAATTTAACCTTGCATGTTACTTAATTATCATATATTGAAAAAAGTAGAATATTTCTACCATTCACTCATAAATAAAAAATACGCTCAAAGGGAGGGATAAGGACGGTAAATGAAGCAATGGAAAAATGTGAGACTTTATCTATAGCAAGTGAAATACGAGTAAAGATTGCAGCCGATTGAGCTGTTTTGACCTACGTTGTTTTTCAAAACGTATTAGTCGTAAAATTATATCTATTCCAGAAAACATGTTTTGTCCTTCCCCTTTCTACCATTCACTCACACATAAAATCGCTGAAAGGGAGGATAGTGAACGTAATTGGGGCAAAGGATATATTTTAGACTCGATCTATAGCAAGTGGAATGTGAGCAATTTCGAACTGATTGAACTACGTTTATATTCAAAACGTACTAAACCTCAAAATATATATTCCAGAAAACATGTATCCCCCTCTTTCTCAATTGGCTAAAAAGGGTGGGGGGTCCAACCCCCCGAACCTCCCCTCTCCCCTCTGGATTCCCCAATGTGCTGTTGAACAGAACTTCCAGTTTCCCCTTCACTGTAGTAAATATTTTGGAGAGGAGTAAAGAAAGAGGCTTAGGTTGAACATTTACTAAAATCCACTACGTATCTTTGTTTGATAGGATTTTTATGAAGTTCAGGAATCTAATATAGGTATGGAGATAAGAGCCCCGCAAGAAAATGTGAGAGCCCTGTAGCATTGTCACTCCGGGAAAGAGGTAAATCTAGTACTATCACGGATTGGATTGTCCCGGATTTCGGTCTTTCACTGACAACTTTATTATCGATGCACAGAATATCTCAAAATTTTTCAGGCACATTTTCTAGATCGATATAAATTCCCAAATGCACAAAAGTTTCAAAAATATTATGTATATAATATGTTGAATAAGCATTGTCATCTGCCCAAAAGCGGAAAATCTAATACTGTCTTATAAATGCAGAAACCGAAAATGGACAATACCGGAAATTAAGGTTTTCGTCATGTTTTATAAGAATTGTGATAAAGTACAACGAATACAAATTAAAATATAATGAAATAAGAGGGGAACTTCATATCTATGCCAATAAATTTACATGCACAAAAAGTGCATTATTTTCTTTGTTCTACGAAGGTCTCTTAGCCACATTTTACACAAGTGCGTGTTACATGGCGTGGTTCTACTCAAGAGCCCTCTTTTATCATTAAATGTGAATTAATTTTTGGTAGTTGATCTACGGTTTACTTTTTTAAAGGACAAGGTATAGTAACGGCTGAATTTGGTCCCTTATTTGATGTAAAAATCAGAACACAGTTAAAATTGTGATAGTTAATAGTTGAGAATTTAAAATGATGCTTGTTTTAAAACTAGCACTAATTTTGATTCAAAGCTTATACGGAAGCTACAAAAGGGTGCAGAAGTAGGACATTTTCAAATTTCCTCAATTCTGGTGAAACGTCGTCAAATTTGAGATACTTTTCACTTCTGGAAACACAGAGCAAAAGCTTGCCAATCTGATATTTTTATACACAAGATGCATCTGATATGAAATATATAGATTTGGTATATAGGCAGGCTTTTTATTGATAAACTGTTGCATCATTCCAAAAGACATCCCAAACCAGGGGCCAAAAGGGGTCTTAGCCTATCTTGTCCTTTGTAAATATTACTTAATTTTGTATCATTGTTTTAATATATAGTATCTAGAAAAATATAACTTTGCATCGGAGGACAAATTAATTCACGTGTTATCAAGAGCATTATAGATTAATATGTACTGTCATTTAATCATAATATCACATAGAAAAAAGAGGGCGTATTTGATTTTAGTCACTTTGATTCGGAATTACGTTCCGTCAGCTCTTTTATATACTTTCGAAGAAATTTTGATGCACAAGATTTAATACATGTTGCCTAACACAGCCGCCTAGCGTACAGGGAATAAAGTGACATTTGCTGCATCTATATATATAAAAAAAAGAATAGAATCTAACATTATATAAATAGTGCACGTTTTTGAGGGTAACAGTTGAAATTGACACCCCAAGGAAAACCATTGTCAACCGACGCGTCAGCGGAGGTTGACAATGGTTTTCCGAGGGGTGTCAATTTCAACTGTTACCCTCAAAAACGTGCACTATTTATTTTATTATACTGAATGTCTTATTGATTTCGGATATCATACAAAAAATTCGGAGATCGTCGTTAAGTTCACGCTTAGAAAGCTTTCACACTCCCCACTTCTATTTTTTCAATAAGAAAGCTTCGGAAAAGATTTACCAACCTCTTTTTTGTTTGTTTGCTACTCAAAAAGTCCTTTATCATCTAAAGTTTGCACTCGCAAGGAAGTTTCGTCTGTCGTTTGTTGTTTTCAAGTAAGCTACATCGGACGCAAGCTTTTATTGACGTCGTTTATTCGACTTCTTTCAAACGCACAACCGACGTTTTGAGAATTCTACGGTGAACCGTACGCGCATCATTTGAACGCATGTGATATTTTCGTAATGTTACCCGTTGTCAAGTGTGTTGCTAATGCTGAGGGTAACATTACGGATTGTTAAATGCCTCTAAACCAATCAGATTTTAGTATTTAACATGAAAGTATAATAAAACCTAATAGCTTCTATTTAAAAGTACTATATCTATGGACCTAAAATTGCAATCTGTATTTCATATACCTAGCAGTATTCCCTTACACAACCGTCATGCGGAGGAGGAATAAAGCGAGGTTTCTTGAAACACTAGCGGATTCCCTAACTGCTAAAGCTACTATTTGAAATTACTACTCTTATTTACTTCGGGCTTCCATCACTTTGAAGATAGGAATTAACATTCTGTTTTGATTTACGACGTCATAAATAAAATTATGTTCGCACATTCCCGAAAGAGGAGATGACAACATAAACAATATTCATTTTTAGGTCACCTAAGTCACTCAGGTGACCTATTGCTATCTGTTTTCGTCCGTCGTCGTGCGTCCTCCGTCGTGTGTTAACATTTGAACATTTTCAGCTTCTTCTCTGAAACCGCTGAATCAATTTCAGCCAATTTTAGCATATGGCATCTATGTGTGAAGGGGAACAAATTTTGTGAATATCATGGTCTCTGCCCCCCTGGGGCCTGAGGGGTGGGGCTAAAACCACCAAAATTAATGCAATCTTTAAAAATCTTCTTCTTTACTCCTGGACACCAAGCAGTCAAACTGTTGGCATGATTGTAATAAGCATTGAGCCCTCTACCAAAATTGTGAAATCCATGGCCCCAGGGTCAGGGGTTCTGGTGCTAGGGTGGGGCTATATAGATCATATAGTGAAAGTGCATTATTTCTTTGAAAATCTTCTTCTCTACTCCTGGGTATTATTGAAACAAATTAAATACATAGTTATGATAAGCAAGAGTGACTCTACCAAAATTGTGAAATTCATAGCCCCAGTGTCAGGTTTCTGGTGTTAGGAGGAGGGGGGGGGGGCTATATAAATCATATAGTGAAAGTGCATTATTACTTTGAAAATCTTCTTCTCTACTCCCGGATATTATTGAAACAAATTGAATACATAGTTATAATAAGCAAGAGTGATTCTACCAAAATTGTGAAATTCATAGCCCCAGGGTCAGGGGTTCTGGTGCTAGGAAGGGGCTATACAGATCATATAGTGAAAGTGCATTATTTCTTTGAAAATCTTCTTCTCTACTCCTGGGTATTATTGAAACAAATTAAATACATAGTTATGATAAGCAAGGGTGACTCTACCAAAATTGTGAAATTCATAGCCCCAGGGTCAGGGGTTCTGGTGCTGGGGGGGGGGGGGGGGGGTCTATATAGATCATATAGTGAAAGTGCAATATTTCTTCGAAAATCTTCTTCTCTACTCCTGGGTATTATTGAAACAAATTAAATACATAGTTATGATAAGCAAGGGTGACTCTACCAAAATTGTGAAATTCATAGCCCCAGGGTCAGGGGTTCTGGTGCTGGGGGGGGGGGGGGGCTTTATAGATCATATAGTGAAAGTGCAATATTTCTTCGAAAATCTTCTTCTCTACTCCTGGGTATTATTGAAACAAATTAAATACATAGTTATGATAAGCATGGGTGACTCTTCCAAAATAGGGATTTTCATGACCCCTGGATCAGGGGTTCTGATGTTAGGGCCGGGCTCTATTTATTATGTAGTGAAAATGCATTAATGCTTTAAAGATGTTCTTCTCTGCTCCTGGATATTTTTGAAACAAACAAAATACATTGTTATGATAAGCAATGATGCCTCTTCCAAAATTTTGAAATTCATGGCCCCATGGACAGGGGTTCTGGTTATAGGGTGGGGCTATATAGATCCTATAGTAAAGGTGAATTTTTTCTTTGAAAATCTTCTTCTCTGCCCCAGGCAACAATGTTCTTGAAAGGTTAATAGAATAAGAGAATTATGCAAGAATTTTTATTGTATAATACAATAGGTATTTTCATAGTTTTAATGATCAGGTAGACTTGTATGTAATAGATAAATAAAAATGGAACAAAAATAACTTGTCTTATTAAATGTTCATCAAAGACCAAGAGAGGCCAATGTAAGAGATTTCAACAAGAAATTTAAATAGTACAGAAGCACTGATGGGTTTTTAATATACTGTATAGTGAAAGTGATAAATGGGGAACAGATTAGAACCTAATTTATAAACTGTCAATGAATACTAGATTAATTATTTTGTTGATCCTGATCACCCTATTTTTCTTGCTTTTGGGCAACAAAGCTTCACCTTTCAGTTCATTTTATACTCTATGGATCCTCTAAATTGTTGTATTATACTCAGGTGACCATTAAGGCCCTTGGGCCTCTTGTTAACTGTTAAATACATTTATTTTAATTATCATAAATAAATTAAATGTATTTACATTAATCCATTTTATTGAGAAGAAAAAAACTTTTCCTCGATATTTTTCTTTTCCCCCTTTTAAATCCCTACAATAGAAAATTTACGGCAACCTCAATTATAAGTAAAAGTATCGATGTCCGTTTTCGGTTTTTGCTTTTATAGCACAGTACTAGATTTACCGCCTTTGGGCAGGTGGCAATGCTAAATCAAAATTTTATACGTAATTTTGTTGAAACTTTTATGCATTTGGGAATTCATTTCAACATGGAACATGTACCTGATAAACTTAAAGATATTCTGTGCATATGTGATAAGGATATTAATAGAAAAAAAAAAAAACACGAAATTCGGGAAAGTCGGGGGTAATAGATTTACTGCTTGCTGTCTATCACTATCTTTGTCCATTAAACTTTTGTTTTGTCAAGTTATCTCAGAAAATTTTCATCGAAATGTTTGTAAACGTTTGCATATACGTAATATACCATGAGAGAAATACACCTATAGATTTTGGGGTCTTATCACTCTACCTGTCTGTTTTTGTTAATGTTTGAATGTACAACTATGATCATAACATTTTTGTTGTGACGCGATCAGGATTCTCTGAATCTAAAATTGTAACAATGGAGGAAGCTGCACAAAGCGAAATGCGGTCAAAAGCATGAATGCGTGTTCGACCTATTAGGCTTCACTAAAGCAATAGTTGATTTCTGAAAAAAAAATTATTTACCATGGCAACACCAAAGGTTGGAATTAAAATAATTATTATAATAAAAAAAATACACAGAATTATGTATCTTAGTGTAGACTACAGATGTAATGAAATTCAGATTAAAAAAAACTCAATAACTGTGGCAACGATGTTCGTCCAGACACGTATTATCGAAGGGGGGGGGGCTGTCCTAACCATTTTTTTCCCGAACATAACCTTTTACTGTTGAAAATATTCATTGAAAGGCTGGTTGCCCCCCCCCCCTTCCCCTTTTTGTTGCAGTATGCTCAAATCACTATAATGTCTAAATGATTGTCAAAGAAGTACGACCCCCCCCTCCCCCCGGAGTTTAGACAATTTTCAACGCCTCATTAACATTGTCTCAGTTGTTTTTTTTTTTTTTCTGCATGATCCTTGAAATCTCACTGAACATGTTGATGGTTTAAAAATCATTTAATAACAAGAGATATAAATATAGTATAACTGTAACGTTGCACTCTTCCGTTTTTTCCCCTATACAAATGTACGATTTTTTTTTCTACACTGTATTTCTCATGGAATTTCCTTCATTGATTGTGTTCTTCTCCAAAATTACATGAAGTACAGAAAACTTAACTCTTGTAAAGAGATTACTCATATTGATCATCAGCTGATTGATTCTCAATTGTCTCGCTTCACAGCGATTCGCCGATCGTGTTTACATAGCACAACCTTTCTCTCTCTCATGAAGGAAGTGCAAGGTATGTAGTTTAAACACAATGAATGATAACTTTACTATTGTTTTATTTCTTAAGGACAGGTAATACAAATCAATTTTTCCCCAAAAATCATAAATAACAACTAAAGCCATGTCTACAAAAGTAAAATGAAAAAGTTTAACCTCATAGTTTTTAGTTTTTTATTCAATACTTCAAAATAATGACCTTTTTAATGATAAAAAGTTGTATAGACTTATAAGGTGACTGCAGAAAGGTGGGATTTTGAACATGATAGAAAGTTTACAATTTCTTAGTGTTTGAGTCCAAAAATATATATCAATCCAGACATCCAATTTCTTATTTGTATCATCTCTCCTTAAGTCTCAAAATAGAGCTTGAAATTTAAATCTGTTCATGCAACAATTTTCATTTCATGTATCAAAATAAGTCAAAACATATATTTCAATCCAGGCATCCATTTTTTGTTTGTATCATCTCTCCTTAAGCCTCAAAATAGAGCAAAATATAAGTCAAGATTCTTTGATTGATTGATTGATTGTATGTTGTTTTACGTCCCATTCGAGGATTTTTCAATCATATAGAGACGTTACCATATACCGGTGAAGGGCTTCAAATTTTGACCTTTACTCGGCACACAGGGCCATTCAGCAGTGAGGGATCTTTATCGTGCCAACGCCTGCCGTGACACGGGGCCTCGGTTTTTAAGGTCTCATCCGAAAGACCCGCAACTTTCACTTCAAAGTGCTGAGCGCATGGCGAAGGAACAGTTGCTACCCATTTTTTATCGACTTGGGTCTATCGCGGCCGAGATTCGAACTCACGACCTCCCGATCACTGAGCGAGCGCTCTACCGACTGAGCTACCGTGAACGGTCAAGATTCTTTGAAGTTCTAGAAACTGCATTGTAAACAGTTGACATTTGCACCTTAAAAAAGGTGACCGTGTACAAATATTAAATCATTTTTAGAGATATCAAATTTCTTTTTATCTAGCCTTAGATAGCAATGCTAATTAGCATGATATGAAATTAAAAGTGATCTGCTATGTCTTCCAATGATAGCACAAGCCTTTTAGCTCACCTGAGACGAAGGTTCAAGTGAGTGTCCGGCGTCCGTCTGTAAACTTTTCGCATCTTCGACTTCCTCTCAAGTTTGTTCACAGGAAGGGCCATGCCCTCTTTTAAGGGGAGATATTGAATAATTCGTGAAAATTTGGCTTTTAAAAATCATCTCAAGAACGACTGTGCAAGAAAAGATGAAACTTCGTATTTCATACTCTAGCTTCAAGTTTGTTCATAACCCCGGGGGTAAGGCGGTGCCACAAGAGGGGGTCGAAATTTTACATATTAGGAATATACGAATAGGAATGTCGTTAAAAATCTTCTCGGGAACAGCAAATCCATGATTAGTCATATTATAAAAGAAGTATTCCCAGGTAAGGTATATTCAAGTTTGTTCCAATCATGACCCCTGGGGGAAGGGCAAGGCCACAACAAAGGGCAAAGTTTACCATAGGAATATATAGGAAATATCTTTAATAATCTTCTTCTCAAGGACAGCTAAGCTCTTTTTATTCATAATAATACAGAAGTATCCTCAGGTACATGAAGTGTAGATTCAAGTTTGTTCAAATCATGACTCCAGGGGTAGGGCGGGGCCAAAACAGTGGGTCAAAGTTTTACTTAGGAATATATAGGTGTAATGGTTAAGGGGCATTTGAGAAAAACGCATTGAAAACTTCGAATAGTAGAATGGCCTGACAACCCTTGGAATGGACTAGCCAAATGAAAGGTATGTAAGGCAAAGCTTTCGGAAAGTCAGGCATTCAGGACTAGCTGTAGAAGTAGGACGTTGAATCAGCAATAAAGAAATTATGGGTAATAGCAAAATAAAAGTTATGAACACCAGTGGAAAGTATCCTACGGAATTGATGATAAGTTCTGGCTGTAGTAAATCTGGAGAAGCTTGAGACACCTACTTCTTGCTAGCGCTCTCGAGCGCTAGCAACTACGTTAGTCTATATTTCTAAAATACGCATGCTCGACTTCACGGTCGGGGATTCTGGGAAAACTACTGTAGATGGACTGAACGATAACAATTTCGTTTTGTCATACAAAATTAGAAATTATCCAAATTTACACTGGCCTTTCCTGTCTGATATGCACGATATACATTTCGTTGGTTAGAGACAGTCAATACCAGTCTAGATCCGGATTCTGATTTTTTTTTTTTAATTTATTGTCTAACCTACACATAAAAGTACAAGAAAAAAATTGGCCATATAATGCCAAGATTCTAGACATCTAGCTTTCCGTACAGTCTTACCACCTTAGTGGATAATTCCGGCAAAAATCTTTTTCAGAGTATGTCGGAAAGACATGTCAATTTAGTGTTTATCATCTGAAAACATATTTGATCTGAAGTTTCGTGTTTTGTTGTCTAACCTGCACGTAAATGAACAAAAAGTAACAGTAACTCGGGTCTTATAAAACCAAGACTGTTATTTCTAAAGTTGTAATGAATACAAGCTTTTCTAATCTACCTCCATGGATCTTTCCGGCAAGCTCGGAAAACCGCGGCAACCTCGGATATGTTTTCCGAGCTTGCCGGAAAGGCCCGAAGGTGCTCATTGGTTCTACTCACCTCGAAATTGAAAATACAGTAAAATACAGAATGCTTAAAGCACAGTTTGGAGTTATGCCATTGCCGACGTGAAGCAAACTCTTAGATTCACCACTCTGAATTGTGACCCAACCCCCAAACTCAACCCCCAGTGCACCAATCTGCCTTCCTATTCATAATTAATCGATTCAGCAAATTTAACAAATGGTTCAAATATCTTCTTCTGTATTTTATTATGCTACAGCGCTAGCTCACCAATCTTTTTAAAAGACAAGAGGCCCAAGGGCCTTAACGGTCACCTGAGTATAATACAACAATTTAGAGATCCATAGAGTAGAAAATGAACTGAAAGGTGAAGCTTTCTTGCCCAAAAGCAAGAAAACTAGGGTGATCATGATCAACAAAATAATTAGTATTCATTAACAGTTCATAAATTAGATTTTAATCTGTTCCCCATTTATCATTATCACCATACAGTATATTAGCAATCTATCAGTGTTTCTGTATTATTTTAATTCCTTGTTGAAATCTCTTAAATTGGCTTCTCTTGGTCTTTGATGAACATTTAAAAAGACAAGTTATTTTTGTCTCATTTTTATTTATCTATTACTTACAAGTATACCTGATCATTAAATCTATGAAAGTACTTTTTGTATTATACAATAAAAATTCTTGCGTAATTCTCTTGTTCTATTAACCTTTCAAGTACATTATTTACAGTGATTAATTATCAAAAGTAAATGGCAAAGGGGAATAACTCCTCTCAGTAGAATACAAATTAATAGAGCCCTGGCCAGGACCAGAACACTTGACCAAATGGTCCAGATGTTCAAAAATCTGGTAAAAATACTCTTCCTTATTAAAACTTTTACTCGTTTTGCCTCTGATATGCCCAGGTGCAGAGAAGATTTTTAAAGAAATAATGCATTTTTTTATTACAGATTCACTATATCAACAATACAGCCCCCCCCCCCCCCCCCAGCGAGAAACACCGGATCCTCTCACCCTGGGACCAGAAGTTTGCTCATCATAAGTAATCACTTTGTTAATCTGCTTAACACTGCAGTGATTTTTTTTAGGGCCGATTTGGGGCCGAAATTCGGCCTGTATTTCCAAAAATGTAGTGGAAGTTTTCCCAAAGAAAAACTTACAAAATATTTGATCAAATTCAGTTTGTTTATTGCATGTTTTTCAGTGAAGTTAAAGCAGGTTTTGTTGTTCAGCCATGTTGGATTTCTTCATAATTAGATAATTCATACCACTATTGTTCTTGATGCAAGTAATTAGATAATTCATACCAAGAATAGTCTTGGTTTGTTATAACAATTGTTTGTTAAATTAATGCAAAGACAAAAGCAAAGCTTTTTGACAAGCTTTTTAAGTGACTGGGTTTTCTGGGAGATTCCCAATTTAGCCGAAATTCCCAATTCTGAGGGCCTCAGCCCCCAGTCCCAAAGTACTGAAAAAAAAAAACACTGTAACACTAAGAGTAGACAGGATTATTTAATAGAATTAATGCATTTTCACTATATTATCAAGAGCCCCACCCTTACACCAGCACATCTGACCAAGGGGTCATGCAATTCACTACTCTGGAAGAAGCACTCTTGCTCATCATAACTATACACTAAGCTTCTTTGTTTTTTAACCAGGAGCAGAAAAGAATATTTTCAAAGAAATTTTGCTTTTTCACTATATAATCAATAGAGCCCCCCCCCTTTTCACCAGAACCCCTGACCTTGGGGCTATGAATTTCACAATTTTGGTAGAGTCACCCTTGCTTATCATAACTATGTATTTAATTTGTTTCAATACTACCCAGGACTAGAGTAGAAGATTTTCAAAGAAATAATTCACCTTCACTATAGGATCTATATGCCCCACCCTAACACCAGAACCCCTGATCCTTGGGCCATGAATTTCACAATTTTGGAAGAGGCATCCTTGCTTATCATAACTATCTATTTAATTTGTTTAAATAATACCCAGGTGTAGAGAAGAAAATTTTCAAAGAAATAATGCACTTTCACTATATGATCTATATAGCCCCATCCTAGCACTAGAACCCCTGACCCTGGGGCTATGAATTTCACAATTTTGGTAGAGTCACTCTTGCTTATCATAACTATGTATTTAATTTGTTTAAATAATACCAAGGAGTAGAGAAGAAGATTTTCAAAGAAATAATGCACTTTCACTATATGATCTATATAGCCCCACCCTAGAACCAGACCCCTGACCCTGGGGCTATGAATTTCACAATTTTGGTAGAGTCACCCTTGCTTATCATAACTATGTATTTAATTTGTTTCAATAATACCCAGGAGTAGAGAAGAAGATTTTCAAAGAAATAATTCACCTTCACTATAGGATCTATATGCCCCACCCTAACACCAGAACCCCTGATCCTTGGGCCATGAATTTCACAATTTTGGAAGAGGCATCCTTGCTTATCATAACTATCTATTTAATTTGTTTAAATAATACCCAGGTGTAGAGAAGAAAATTTTCAAAGAAATGATGCACTTTCACTATATGATCTATATAGCCCCACCCTAGCACCAGAACCCCTGACCCTGGGGCTATGAATTTCACAATTTTGGTAGAGTCACTCTTGCTTATCATAACTATGTATTTAATTTGTTTAAATAATACCCAGGAGTAGAGAAGAAGATTTTCAAAGAAATAATGCACTTTCACTATATGATCTGTATAGCCCCACCCTAGCACCAGAACCCCTGACCCTGGGGCTATGAATTTCACAATTTTGGTAGAGTCACCCTTGCTTATCATAACTATGTATTTAATTTGTTTCAATAATACCCAGGAGTAGAGAAGAAGATTTTCAAAGAAATAATGCACTTTCACTATATGATCTATATAGCCCCGCCCTAGCACCAGAACCCCTGACCCTGGGGCCATGAATTTCACAATTTTGGTAGAGGGCTCAATGCTTATTACAATAATGCCAACAGTTTGACTGCTTGATGTCCAGGAGTAAAGAAGAAGATTTTTAAAGATAGCACTAATTTTGATGGTTTTAGCCCCAACCCTCAGGCCCCAGGGGGGCAGGGACCATGAAATTCACAATTTTTGTACCCCTTCACCCATTGCTGCTAATTGCCAAAATTGGTTGAAATTGGTTCAGTGGTTCAAGAGGAGAAGCTGAAAATGTTCAAAAGTTTACGACCGACGGACGACTGACGACGCACGACGAACGACGTAATAGGTCACCTGAGTGACTCAGGTGACCTAATAAGCTTGTTATCTATCAATGGGAACCTAGGGGAGAAACGGATGTTGCTAAAACGCGAAACGGAACGGAAAATATGATTCGAGGTTAAATCACTTTAAATATAAAAATCATACCAGAAACGGTATACAGCATATAAATTTTTCATATTTAATCCTTAACTATTAAAATACGAGTTGATTTAGTCATGTTTATTCTCTTATTCATGAAGATCTCTGAACATAGACAAAGCACAGGGTACGAAAAAAAAAACGAACAAAAAAAATATCGAATGCCGTGCACATATACATGAAACATGTTGCGCTAAAATATGGATAAGTGGGAAAACTTCATTGAAGATCACTCTGATCAATATGAACGACAGGTATTCGATATCCTTATGAGCCGTATGAGCGAAAAATCCCATAATTTTCAATACATATGTACCCATGCACTTTAAGCGTAGATAACGTACATCTCTGCACCTCCCACCCCCATACTGAAATATAACAAAGTTATTTCCCCATCCATCACCGTTCACGGTAGCTCAGTCGGTAGAGCGCTCGCTTCGTGATCGGGAGGTCGTGAGTTCGAATCTCGGCCGCGACAGACCTAAGTCGATAAAAAATAGGTAGCAACTGTTCCTTCGCCATGCGCTCGGCACTTTGAAGTGAAAGTTGCGGGTCTTTCGGATGAGACCTTAAAAACCGAGGCCCCGTGTCACGGCAGGCGTTGGCACGATAAAGATCCCTCACTGCTCAATGGCCCTGAGTGCTGAGTAAAGGTCAAAATTTGAAGCCCTTCACCGGTATATGGTGACGTCTTTATATGAGTGAAAAATTCTCGAATGGGACGTAAAACAATATACAATCAATCAATCAATCCCCATCCATCTTTACGTTATTCTATGCAATCAGTTTGTGATATTTTGCACAATATGACCATATGCGGGTATGTTATCTTTCTAAAATCCCCCTTTCAGATCCCTATGGATTGCATCAACACCCCTGTAGTGCACTTTTTTTTAATTGTATCCTTTATTCTTCCACCATTCTATTGGAATTCCCATGGGTACCATTTGCGCCCCGTTATTAGCAGACCTATTTTTGAATTCATATGAAGCAGAATTTATTCAAAATCTTTTACATGAAAAATAGAAAACACTTGCTGTGGCCTTCAACTCGACATTTAGATATATCGACGACGTATTGTCAATTAACAATGGTTATTTCCATTCTTATGTCGACACGATACATCCCGCTGAGCTTGAGATTAAAGATACCACAGAGTCTGACACATCTGTTTCATGTTTAGATATTTTATTAGAAAAAGACGTTAATGATAATCTTACAACAAAGCTTTATGATAAACGCGATGACTTTAACTTTTCAATCGCCAACTTCCCTTACTTATGCAGCAATATACCCTTATCATCTGCATACGGGGTTTATATCTCTCAGTTGATTTGATACGTTAGAGCATGCTCTACGTATGAAGAATTTCTAAAACGAGGTAAGTTATTAACAAACAAGTTGATGAAACAAGAATATCAGCAGTCTCGTTTAAAGTCATCATTTCGTAAGTTCTATGGTCAATGACCTTGTCAGCAAATACAATTTATCATTGAGTCAAATGCTGACTGATGTTTTTCATACTAACTGTTAGGCCATTATTTACACACTGAATTGTCGACGTATTTTTCCGTTATTTCCCGATCACGACAAGGAGCACACGGCGGGTGTGACCGGTCGGCAGGGGATGCTCACTCCTCCATGGCACCTGATCCCACCTCTGATGTTTGGAGGTCTGTGTTTGCTCTGCTCCTATTTTGTAATGTTTAATGGCCTTTTGAGCTTGAATACTGTTCGGTATCTCCATATATTTCATTTTATTCCTCGATTGGTACATTCCAGAAAGGCTTAGGTCCTTTCTCGATAGTAGTATAATTCATGTTTATTTTATCAAAGTATTTTTTCCTCTCCCCTTTAATTGTTTTAGAAATTTTGATTACCTATTTCTTGCCTAACTTTAAATTGATAGATTTCAAAGACTCGTAATTGTAAAAACGTGATTAAAGTCAATGCATTGGTCAGTCGATAACAAGGAAAAATTATATTTCGATTAGTGTTTTACTAAGTAATAACTACCAGTAGCTGCATTCGAATTACACATTGAATGACTGACCAATCTAACAACTCAAAAAAGAATCTTCATAGTTTGTTTTTAGAATGACAGAAAAATTATATATATATATCACTTACATATTGCAGTTACTCCACATACAAAACCAAAAACCAGGTAAAAATACAACAGAAAACTCCTCATTTTAGAACCGTCTAATTGGAGTGCCGAAGAAAATATAAATAAATAAAAGAGTGTTACAAAAAACTTCAATAGAGAGCAACCAGGAAGATGCATATCAAATGTCCATCCAGCGTATTAAATTGCTGACACTAGGTAAGTAATTTCGTTTTGATAAATAACTTCACCATAACTGTAAACTAATATGCAATTTTATGGCCGAATTAAAACCAACTCATATTTAGAGATATATCCATGTAAAGGTTAGGCCAAGTAAATGATGATAATGTTAGACTGATAAATATTTGTGTTTGTTTTGTTTGTTTTAGTTTTTGTTACGAGAAAGTGGCACAATAAAAACAATATGTATAACATGTATAAATGTAGTTTTCAACAGATGAGAAGGGTGTAGGATTTTAATATATATTTGTATGCTACATACACGTAGTTACGTAAATAACCCACTAATGGGATATCTTTCTTTTCACCATCTGTTTTTGTTTCAATATTTTTGTTCAGTTGATTGGATACGAAAAGCATGCTCTACGTATGAATCGAACGATTTCTAAAACGAGATAAGCTATTGACAAATAAGGTGATGAAATAAGAATATCAAAATTCTCCTTTAAAGTTAACAGTTCGCATAATCTATAGTTCATATGGTGGCCCTGTCAGCAAATAGAATGTATCATTAAGACTAATGTTGACTGGCGTTTTTCATTCATATTGTTAAGCGATTATTTTCACACTGGATTATCTACGGATTTTCCCGTTCGCCCGATCATGGCAAGGAGCACACGGCGCGTGTGACCGGTCGACTAGGGATGCTTACTCCTCCATGGCACCTGATCCCACCTCTGATGTTTCTGGAGGTCAGTCTTTGCTCTGCTGCCGATTTGTATTGTTTCAATAGACTTTTGTGCTTGATTACTGTTCGTTATCTCCATATTTCATGACAGTATATTTTATATTAAAAATCAAACAATCTATGAAAATGATGGAAATCGATTCCCTATATATAGTGAAGTGTAGTAAAATATGTATTATCACTGATCTAATTTCAATACGAGGGCGCTTAAACAAAATTTAAAAAATGCAGTAAGGTTCATATAATGTCTAACCAGTTTTGTCGGAAGTGAGAGATCTCTTAAGGACAAATCCAGGTGTCGGCGGTGAGGCCTTTGTTATCGCCAATGGAATTGAAATGGTAAACGAGATTTAGTAAATAATGGAAAAAACAATGCTTAAATAAGTTGATAATTCTTCTTGTATCATGAAATTAATCTGTCAGATGTTGTTTTAGGTACTGACAATGGTGCACTGAAGAAAAAATGCAACATTAGAGAGGGTTCTGAAATACCCATTATTTATGGACTGAGAAATATGTATCGTTAGGAAAGTGTCTATCTAAATCAACTTTGACTCTGAAGTATCACTTGGTATTAAAATACTCACCCGAGAAGGCCAATACGGGTACCTCACTTTAGATTTAACTATACATTGTAGATAAGGACCAACTAACAACTAAACTATGAAGAACCGAGATGACATAAGATTTTCCAACGTCAGTTTTTGTCTTTTATGTAGTAATGTCCTATCAACTACAAATGGTGTTTACTTCGACACTAAAAAAACGAGTACGCTCAGTTTTTAAACCGAGGCAGACTATTGACAAATACGTTGATGTTAAGAGATTTCAACAATTTTGTGTAAAGTCAACATTTAGTTAATTCTATGGTCGTTATAATAACCTTGTAATTTTGACTGACAAATTTTAAACCGATTGTTAGATTTTGGTTTAAATACTAAGTTTGACCACGAATTATTCCATCTACCTGATCAATACATTGAGGTCACAGTGGTTTTGACCGGTCAACAGGAGATATTTACTCCTTATAGACATCTGATCCCTATTCTGGAATTTCCAGGGATTTGTGTATTATGCCCTATTCACAGATTGTTTGTAGTTTTTTGGAGATCGGTAGTTATCTTGACCTTTTCGTACTCCTGATGTGAACTTCTATATATACATGCATATACCAAATATAAAAGACCTCTCGTACAGTTATAAAATTGTTGAGGACATTGAAGAACTTATATCCCATAAAAATGTAAATATTGGGTTTATCTTAAGATTACATCCATTTATCCCAAAGAAAGAAAATACCATACGAGAACAACGATTGTGAATAGAAATTATGTTCCCTCTAAATGTATTCCAACCCCTAAAAAGGACCTCATTTTAATTTTTTTATGATCCATCTGGTAAAAAATAATCTAATATCAATTTAATCCATTTTAGAGGAGAAAAAAAATCACATGTACCAATAAAAAATCAAAACAAGATGTGTTTGTGAAACACTATGCCCCCGTATGGTAGCTTATGTCGAAGGTTAAAGTTTCTCAAATGCAAGTCAAAATCCAGGCCAAAAGATAAAAAATGTTGATCCCCAAAGAAAGATCTTGTCTCGAGGAAAACACCTGTGAAATTTGAAAGACCTAGATACAACTGTTCAAAAGTTATGGTGAAGGTTAAAGTTTTTTAAATAAAAGTCAAACGTCAAGGTCAAGGTCAAAGTGGTTGGTATCCAAAGGAAGATCTCGTCACAAGGATTACATATGTGAAGTATGAAAGCCCTAACACCAACCATTCAAAAGTTATGGCCAAGGTTAAAGTTTTTCAAAAGTAGGTCAAACTCCTAGGTCAAGGTCAAAGGGTCAAAGTGGTTGGTATCCAAAGGAAGGTCTTGTCACAAGGATTACATATGTGAAGTATGAAATCTTTAGCATCAACCATTCAAAAGTTATGGCTAAGGTTAAAGTTTTTCAAAAGTAGGTCAAACTCCTAGGTCAAGGTCAAAAGGTCAAAGTCGTTGGTATTCAAAGGAAGGTCTTGTCACAAGGATTACATATGTGAAGTATGAAAGCCCTAGCTCCAACCATTCAAAAGTTATGGCCAAGGTTAAAGTTTTTCAAAAGTAGGTCAAACTCCTAGGTCAAGGTCAAAAGGGTCAAAGTGGTTGATATCCAGAGGAAGGTCTTGTCACAAGGAATACACATGTGAAGATTGAAACCCTAAGCACCAACTGTTCAAAAGTTATGGCCAAGGTTAAAATTTTTCAAAAGTAGGTCAAAGTCCAAGGTCAAGGTCAAAAGGTCAAAGTGGTTGGTTTCCAAAAAAAGGCCTTGTCACAAAGAATACACATGTGAAGTTTGAAACCCCAAGCTCCAACTGTTCAGAAGTTATGGCCAAGGTTTAAGTCTCATAAAATTTTGCAAAAGTGGGTCAAACTCCAAGGTCAAGGTCAAAAGGTCAAATATGATGGTACCCAAAGAAAGGTCTTGTCACAAGGAATACACATGTGAAATATGAAAGTCATAGCTCCAACCAATCAAAAGTTATGGGCAAGGTTAAAGTTGACAACAGACAGACAGACAAACAAACAGACAGACAGGACAAAAACAATATACCCCCGGGATCTTTCGATCCGGGGGCATAAATATTCCCTGAGCAGTAATTAATCAATGAACATTGGTGAAATTTTGACGTTTTTACGTCGCACGTTAAATCGTTAATACTCCTCAGCTAGGCGGGATCCAATTATGTCTCGTTTGCATTCGTTGGCATTCGAAATTACGGAGCATACGGAATTAAATCGTTTTGCAGGTAAATGAAATTTTCATTAAAGTTGTTTCAAATATGGCAACCAGACCAACATTTCTATTTGCAGCAGTATTAAAGTTATAGCAATATACCTTTATTGATTGAGTTCTCTTACAGAGTGCACTTTACAAGACCCTCGAACCAAAGTTTTGCCCTCGGCCTAACGGTAAAAAGAAAAAAAATGTTTGTTTATTAGGTCCAATATAACACATGCTGCCCTTGAACCCAATCAATTACATAAAATGTCGATCCAATTGAACTTGTAAACAAACTTTAATTAACAAAAATATATAAAATCAATATTGTTTGAGGATGTCAATTCGTTGAATAGTCTGTATTCTCATGAAAAAAGAAATTTAAAAAAAAGCAAAATAAAAGAATTTCAGCAAACAGACATCTCGTTTTGCAACGCTTGAAAAGCACTAAACACAAAATATCAATGTTCAGGATATTGATATGGGACCTTCGGCAATTGAAAAGACTGCCAAAAAATCGTATTACTCTATTTTACGATTATGCATACAGACCAAGAATAATATTATTCTTGGTCTGTATGCATAATCGTAAAAATATGACTTGGTACATATATTTATAAGGGTCAATGGAAAAAGAAAATATACCGCATCTTTATAAAACACTGTCCAAGCTCTGCGAGTAGATCTCGTTGTTCCTTTCATCAGGTAAGATTTTATTTTGCATTTAGTAGAATGAAAATGGGCTACATGTACAAGGGATCCTTGGCCTTGCGGAAAGGAACTTACTTAATCCATTATCTTCACACTGTGGTGTCTACTGATTCTTCCAGCTCATGACAATGAGTACACGGCGGGTGTGACTGGTCGACAGGGATGCTTACTCCTCTATGGCACTGATCCCATCTCTGATGTTTTTGGAAGTCCAAATTTGTATTCTTTCAATGGACTTTTGAGCTTGATAACTCTTTGTTATCTTCATATTTTCATTCGATGAAACTGAATCGGTTCTGTTAATTTGAATCTACAGAATATACTTAGATTCAAATTTGTGGTGAAGCGTTTAAGAAATAAAATATGTATGACCTACAAATCGCTGTTACATGATAACACACAAAACTGAGATTATTCACCAATAATTCATCGTTTAAAATTACTTTCTATAGGTTTTTTTTTTTGGGGGGGGGGGGGGGGGTATCACTCCGGGTCTTTCCTTGGACATGTTGAACGCCTGTTTCTTGGGCATTTCCTTGTATATATATTCTTAGATACAAATTTGTAGTGAAGCGTTTAAGAAATAAAATACGTCTGACCTACAAATGGCTGTTAAATGATAACACACAAGCCCGAGAAGTCGTAAAAATGGTGTACAAATTCTTCAGTTTAGAATTAACTAAAGCGCAGAGGAGAATATTAAAATAAAAACAAAATAGTTTTCTAATTATAGAGCGGAACAACCAGGAAGATTTGTATCAAATATCCGTGCATGACATTTAAATTGTAAATAAAATAAAGAAGGACATTCTTTTGCTTAAAAACCCAACTAACAAACAAACTTTATGCTGAAATGTAAACCAATATGCAGTAAGTAGCAAATATGGATGAGTGCTTGAGAACACATGTATCTTCAGTAAAAATCTTCACGAAGATCAGGCCAAGTTTATAATGATTATTGTAAAAAAAAAACTACAGGTATGAGGCTTTCTAAGATTTCAATAAACAATGTTGGATGTTCCCTCAAATGCAATTTTTATGTAATTCATCAAAATCATTTGGAACATTATATTTTGATATAAACACTTTTTGACCAACTAGAATAATGACCTGCTTTAATTGATCTTAAAGGGCCAAATGCCCCATTACCTGACGGACTGATGAAAAGTGTAGACCCTATGGAAATAAAAGTATGAATTTTTTTTTCAAAAAAAAAAGGGTTAATATAAGTTGTAACAACTTCCAGTCCTGTGTGTATACTATTTAATTACTATGAAGTAAGATTTTAAACTTAAACATTTTTTTTTTCTTAATAGATGTTTTAATTTATCTTAGAGATTAGATTGCTCGATAATATTGCTGCACTGAAGAAAAAAGATCCCATGGAAATAAAAGTGTTACAAAAGATTTTTCTTAATAGATGTGTAATTTTTTTGGTCCCCCGCTTTCGCGAAATGGAGGGGACATTAGATATCATACATGTACATCTGTCATTCTGTCCGTCAGTCTGTCACAAAAAATTTAACCTTTGTTATACTTTTTAAATGAGAAAAGATAGTGCTTCTGTAAATCACATGTACATTACCTGTAGCAAGACTGTTCCAAATATACTAAGACTATTAACCCCGTGACCTTGACGTTTGACCTACTTTTCAAAAATTGCATTTTTTACTACATAACTCCTTGTTATTTATAAAGATTATGGCGGCAAATGCTGTAATTTACTTGAAGAAATGTAAACCAAAAATATGAACATCATTTTAATATAACACGGAATTTACATACTATTCATATATCCAAATGAACTTGGCCAAAATTACTTCTACAGTAGCACTTTTATTATGCATGAATGTGGCAAGATGAAATGTATACATCCATTTGTGAATTATGATGATCAAAACGTATCTTGAACAACATGCCAAATGTCTGTGGTTTTAGTCATATGTATTTTTATGTATGACATACTAAATTAAAGTCCAAGCAAGCTATGTATAATGTATTGTCTTTTTACTTTAAAAGATACTACTATCATAAAATATATTATGTATAAGACAGCAAGAAGTCAGCCGGATATCTAACAGAAAGTAAACTATGCTATTTAGACCCTAATTAAAAATTTCCTAGATACTCATCTAAATTATATGAAAAATTGTGGCAAATTGATGTTTCACTGTACAGATAATAATGTTGCTCTCATCAATAGATGCAGCTTTATCTAAATGCCCATCAGCGTCATTGTAGAGTTCAATTTAAAGTATACATCCCTTACCATGCACCCTCATCAATTTTTCACAATGGCCCTTCCTTAAATCTAAAAAAAAACCCGTAAATCCTCAGCCATCAAAATCAAACTGACATTCCTGATATTGAAAAAGAAAGTTGAAGATTGATCCCGATCAGAAACAAAATGTAGAAATGTTGAATTTCAAGATAAAACAGTAAATTAAAAACAATCGATGGGGAAAAGAATCAGACTGGGAGGGTATGAGAATCTTGTAATTTTTATTACTTATGACCACACATGACGCAATCTATATTAATACCTAACTGAAAAAGGTCACCGAGTACCTTATATTTGGATAGTCCGAAATATCTGACTTTTTCCAGGCTTTTTTCACGATTTTGATATTTTACGTGCCAGGAAAACGTCAGAACCGGCGCCATTGCGAAAACTGGAAATTTCCACGTCTCCAATCGGAGCTGATTTTCGATACTTGCGAACTGAATTAAATGTCGAACTTACTATTTATCAGTACCACAATGCTTCTAGTACTCACCAATATCGAGGAAAAGAAAATATCACTCCACATTTCGATTTGGTCTTGCAAGATTTTAAAATGCACGAAATGAAAAGAAAACTCGACCGTCTGATAAACTGTTTTCACCAGATTGTACATTTCATAAACAAACCCATATAAACGATTTTGGTGAGTACTAAAGGCATTGTACTATTGATAAGTTGTGAATACAGCATTTAATTCGGTTCGCAAGTATCAAAAACCAACCCGAGAATGCCGCCTCCGGTTGGAGGCGGCGAATTTCTAGTTTCTGTAATGGCGCCGGTTCTGACGTTTTCCTGGCACATAAAATATAAAAATCGTGAAAAAAGCCTGGAAAACGTTAGATATTTCGGACTTATATTTGGAAAGCATAATAGATTATTTACCATTAATTCATCTTTCCAAATTACTTTCTATAAGTACTTTGTTTCTTTTTTTTACGGGGTGGGGTGGATTCTAATACTCCGGGTCCTTATTTGAACATGTTGAACACCTGTTTCTTGGGCATTTCCTTGAACTCTAGTCCTTTGAGTCTTTTTGGCAATTCAGTTCCTTGGTTAAATAAGATGTATGATATGCTAACATATCTTGCCACACAAATGTTGAGTACCGAGATATGTGAACTGAGTAAACATCTAACTTTAATTAGACTGACATCAGAGAAAAATAAATACCTTATTCTTGATTGATTTTGCATAAAAATCTTTTTTATAATAATTATAAACATAAAAAAATAACTACAGCGAAATCAATTTAAGAGCTATACAGTTTACTTACTCAAGGTATTTTAGGTTCTCTCAGACCAGATACATTGTATTGTATTCAATCTAGGGCAGACAAGTTCTGGCAGCATAGAGTTTTTGTAAAAACTATACAATTTGGGAACCATAACATTCTTCCAAAGGACTTCATCCCTACAGATCCCCTCAATGTATATTTCATATGGATTGGTTCTTCTGACCACAAAATCTACCCAATGAACATTACAGATATTCAACATATTCTGGCACTGAAAAAAGATTTTTCACTCTTTTTGAGTCTGAGGTCTCCTTCAAATACCTGCAGGCAAAAACATCCTCTCTTTGCATCCTCTTGAAACGAGAACTGTTATTTTGTAGATTTTTTTACCTCAATTAACCCATACTACCTTTCTTCTTTTACAAAACCATCGTCTATGATGTGACCTGAAGGATGAACTGTAACAGTCAAGCCCGATTCTTCCTTCTTGCAGATGTACTCCTTAGTAGAAGACTTTTCCACCCAAAGTTGGATAGATAACTCTTTTCACCAATGGGGAATCTGGTCCAGTAGTGTTTCTGCCCAAGAAAAAAAGAAAAAAAAAGGGGGGTCATCAGACCTTTTTATTGAGGGACACAAGCATATAGTATCTATGTTGACTATAGTAATCTATATATAGATATCCTACGGCCATACTTTCTTTTCTGGTTCCTTTTGGATTCTCTCTTTGACTGTTTCAGCGCATTATTTTTTAGGCAGAAACCAAGCTGCAAAACGGTCTCTTTCTTGTTGATTATACGTTTTACTAGAAACCAAAAAAAAAAAAAAAAAAAAGAAAAAAGAAAAAAAAAGAGAAAAAAAACTGTATCTCAACACCTCTTCGTCTTAGCCTGAGCTGTTTTTTCATGATTTCTTTAAAATTAGTATATAAATTTGCAGTTTGTATTCTTTTTTCTTATTCAAGTTGATTTTTGTGTCATATTCAGACTTAAGACAATTGTATTATATTTTGTTTTATTAAAAAAAAATATTTTATTGATACATTTTTCAAAAATTTATTGAACCTTTTAAGGTAAAGCAAGGTTGTTCTGATGCCTCGAACAGTTTTTATCAAGTAATTTCAGTAATTCTTTGATAACTTTTCCTTCTCTCTAGCCCATAATATAATGTCCTGTCTAGACTCAAGTATGGGATAGGATGTAAAAGGTTCTTCTTCAACTCAGAAAACACTGTGTACATGTATACACATCTCAAATTATTTTATTACATATTATTATTTTCACCATCGGTAGTAATGAAGGTAATGCTTTAAACGGAAGTGGCTTACTGATTTAAAGATACTTGGTTTGTATGAAAGAATTTAAAAGAAAATTTGACATTGAAAATCATTTAGTTTTCACTTTTGAGATATATTTAATAGGAAACAAATGGAATTGTTTGACTTTTGCCATCGTTGCAATCTACGTGTTTTGTGTGTCCAATCTGTTTCCATGGCAGTACACTACAAAATTCGCTCGTTCTCGCGAATGAATATAAAGTGACGCAAGGTTTTTGCTGACTAGTGCAACCACCATGTGGAAAATTTTACACTATATGTACGTTTACATGGACGCGCACATAATGAAATTATGCTTGCTATGTCTGGGAGATGCATTGATTAAAAGCACTTTAAAATAAAATTTTCAGTTTTACTGTTAATCCTTGATGAAAATGAGCAATAAACAATATAGTTCATAGCTTGTATAAATAGATTTTATGTGCTTTATGG
Organism: Saccostrea echinata; assembly: GCF_033153115.1. Classification (NCBI taxonomy): domain Eukaryota; kingdom Metazoa; phylum Mollusca; class Bivalvia; order Ostreida; family Ostreidae; genus Saccostrea; species Saccostrea echinata. The sequence goes on along the minus strand of NW_026889776.1, from coordinate 13,400,605 downwards.
TAAATTCTTTATAATGAGAGAAGGTAGAACTCTAATGTTTCACTGATATACATGTATTGTAACCATGCCTTTCAAAGATAATTACCATTTTTTACCTCATCCTCGATCTTCAAATTTGACTCACTCATCAAATCTTTTCTCTTTTACCCTTTGCTGCAGCTTTATCATTTCCTCTGACTCGACCTTTCTCAATATATGAGGATTTTTAGTTTCATGTCTGAGCTTGAAGTATGACCTACTTTTCAAATTTTCCAACCTTTGCAGAAACTTTTGCTCTGTACGAGACAGGGGCTTTCATACTTCTTACATGAGCATTACTTTTGACAAGACATTTCGGAATGTGCAATTAGTATTAACTTTATAATCTAAACCTGTTGGGACTTCAAAACCTTTAATATAGGGCGAAACTTTTGTACCATATTATTTTTCTTCCGATGTAATGTCTAATGTCATTTTATATGGAAATACGTTGTAAAGAGAGAATTAAAGGACACGAGTTAAAAATGAAATTACAAACGTTGAACAAATACGCAACCTAACTTAGGTACTGGAAGATGCATTATGCGTTGTCACCCCATCAGACAAAAAAAAAAGAGATGCATTAAATAATACATGTATGCTGTTCCTTTTTTCACAAATACTGAAGTCTACTACTGGTTACAGTAAGTCGACCGCGTGGCGCAGTGGTAGAGCGTCTGCTCTAGAGTCGGGGAGTAAGGAGTTGATAATTACGTCACGGGTTCGAATCCCACTGTGGGACGTGAAGACCTGTCCTTCGGATGAGACCGTAGAAACCGAGGTTCCGTATCACTGCATGCTCAATGGCCCTAAGTGCCGAGCATAGTCAAAATTTGCAGCTCTCCACCGGCAAGTGGTGACGTCTCCATATGAGTGAAAAAATCTCAAGAAGGACGTTAAACAACAAACACTATACACCCAAAACTTTGTTTGCAGAGCAAACAAACTGGTCACAGTGAGATAGCGATAAATGATAATATTTTCCTTAAAAGAAATAATATTGATTTATCTAATTCGTATGATACGAAAATGCAATACAACTTTATATTTGTTATTTTTTTAAAAAAAGAAGTCATAATCGTCTAATGAAAACGACGATCCAAAATAGACATTGGGCTTGAAAATTGACGAAACAATTGTAAAAATTTCGAAAATTATTTGGGAATCGTAACAGAACCTTTTCAATGAATAGGTAATTAATTCCTGAAAAGAATAATGCCATGGCAGACATTTTGCATATCTCCTTGCATGTTACATTGTAGATTGAATTTTTAATTTATTCTTAAGGAAATAACGCGTTTTTTTTCTTGTAAGAATGATTGAAAATCTATTAAAGACATTTTAATCACGTGCATACCTTGATTGGAATCTTTTTATCATTCATGGTGCTTAAAATAACACAAAAAGTGTATGTTTGACCTATTGTTGCAGTGTAATGCAACAATAATTCATACATGACTAGCAGTACATAAGACATACCGAAGGTGATCGATTTTAGAAAGCACTGCACATTTACAATTCGTTTTGAATCTTATATACTACTATTCAATATTTTCCATACTTACAAAGTGAACTGGAAATAAAAGCACCATGGAGTCTCCCACATCTGTTTCATACTTGGATAATTTACTGACGATAGACATTGTCAGCTAAAAGCTAAACTATACGACAAGCCGGGTGACTAGCTTTTTTATCGTCAAATTTCCGTTTTTTACATCTGCGAAGTAATCACCAGCATCTGGTTTTTATGCCTCCCATGTAATTCGGTACTCAAGAGCTTGTCCTGATCTAAGTAGGATCAATTTTAGTTCGGGTCAATCTACTGATAAATTAACTATGTATTACTGAGTTTTCAACTTCCTCCATTAAAGTCCACTGCAAATTCTATAACCTTTTTTGCAAATAAGTTACTGTTGAGTCGTATCTTGTCTGAAATGTTTGCCACCAATTGATAGGAAATTGTCTTTATTCGATTTTGACTAAAATTTCTCCATTTACCTGATCAATAGTCGTCCGCTTGGTGCAGTGGTTAGAGCGTTCGCTCTAGAGTCGCGGAGTAAGGAGTTGATCCTTACGTCGCGGGTTCGAATCCCACTGTGGGAGGTGGAGACCGGTCCTTCGATAAGACCGTATAAACCGCCCCTCACTGCTCAATGGCCCTGAGTGCCGAGTATAGGTCAAAATTTGCAGCCCTCCACCGGCAAGTGGTGGTGTCTCCATACGAGTGAAAAATTCTCGAGAGGGACGTTAAACAACAAACAAAACAAACCTGAACAATTCGGAGGGCTCAGGGCGGGTGTGACCAATCGACAGGGGATCCATACCGGTCCCTCCTGTAGTGTTTCTAGGGAGTCCGTGCTTTTGCCCTGTTCACGATTCATATTCTTTACCTTTTATGAGATTGGTCACTTCTCTTTCTCTTCACCTTTAACATGTAGAAACTTTAAACCTCGCATAATTAGACTTCGTTATGTGAAATATTGACGTCTAAATCATTGTTCTCCATTTACTTTCCAGGTATCGAAATATAAACGTACTCTTAACCTCTGACTTCAGGTAAAAAAACTAAGTATCCATAATTTGATGCATAGATCGGTATGCATGATTGTATATATTTAGTCCCCTACCGGTGAAACCGGAGGGGACTATAGGTTTCCTCTGAGTCTGTCCGTCCGTCTGTCCCTCTGTCTGTCTGTCTGTCCCTCTGTCTGTCTGTCAGTCTGTCCCACTTGGTTTTCCGCACTTTTCTTCTAAACGCTTGCAGATATTGATCTGATTTTTGGTATATGAGTGTATCTTGATGAGTTACAGATCAAGTTTGCATTTCATTCTGCTTCATTGATTTTTGACGGAATTTATGGCATTTTCAATTTTTAATGGGAACCAGATTACACTTGCCGGTAGGGGACTAGTATTGCTAATGCAATACTCTCAGAATGCTTGTTTTTATTGCAAACAATGAAAAAAATTAAATTTCTTAAATATGAAGACAATAAACATATTTTATTAGGTTAATTTTTCTTTTTTTTAATGTTCCCACTTTAATCTTATTTTTAGTCCCCTACCCGTGAAACTGGAGGGGACTATAGGTTTCCTCTGAGTCTGTCCGTCCGTCTGTCTGTCTGTCCCTCTGTCTTTCTGTCAGTCTGTCCCACTTGGTTTTCCGCACTTTTTTCCTAAACGCTTGCGGATATTGAGCTGATTTTTGGTATGTGAGTTTATTTTGATGAGTTACAGATCAAGTTTGCATTTCGTTCCGCTTCATTGATTTTTGACGGAATTATGGCATTTTCAATTCTTAACGGGAACCAGATTACACTTGCCGGTAGGGGACTAGTATTGCTAATGCAATACTCTCAGAATGCTTGTTAAAATTATTTTTTAAGACAATACTTAGATATCATTAATAACAAATAAACTTAATGTTGTTAAAATTATTTATTTTACTTTTGCAAACACCTACTATTCGTTTTCATGATTTTTGAAAAAAAAGAAAGAGTTGTGCATGTAGCAAGTGATTGAGTGTTCTTTCGCTTTCTGTTTTGTTTTTACCTTATGGCGTAAAACACGAAGTGTCATCGTTATACAAGTACATTTTGTTTTCTATTTAAGACCTCACCTTTGACAAGATTGGGAGGTTTAGTATCATTGTATTTTTTTTAACATTGTACTTTTGGTGTATGATTTGCAGTTTATTGCAGTGGAGGTCTTCATTACGACGGATTTCCAAGTTATCAATCTCCACGAGGAAGCTATATGTTGGCAGGTGACATTATTTTCATATCAATCAATCTCTAATTATGGAACGGATTAATACAAAACTGTCGGAAAAGTTTGGAGTGCATCAGCCATGCACATTTTTTTTCAGGATTTTATTTACCAAAAAATTCTTTCACATATAAAATCAGATCTTCAGCATAATGTCAGATTTTTTGAAGGTTTTATAACTAAATCAGATAATGTTCGTAGCTAGTGTATTTAGAATTAGTGAAACAATAGTTACTTTAAGTTGAAAAATCAATTTTCTTTAAGATATTCATGAATATAATAAAATGATATTTGGCTGGGAAAGAAATATGTTTGCAGTACTGCTCATTTAAATGTGTGAATGACATATTACCAATTATATTGTCAATAATGAAACAGTGAAACAATATATTACGGCAATTAGCTAGATAGTCAATACATCAATTAAATGAAAATTGTATATAAGACATAATTCCTCTTCAGTATAAACTCTTGTAAAATTTTAAGATTAAATTGATATTTTGAAAAAGAGGGAGAGGGATTCACGATTATGTTTTGATATCGTGAAAAAAAGGGGGGGGGGTCACGAACTATTTTTTCTTGTAATAATATGCCACAAACTGCCAGTTACAAAAGTGAATCTGGCACTTCTGGCTATTTATGAATCCTTTTAATGCCTGCCAAAATCTACTGAGATGTGAGACCCATATGAGTCTAATTCCCAAAGTAATGGCGAGCTCCTTATTCCGCAAAATGTCACGTATTTGATCTTGGGATACTCATATACATGCAATCATGGTGGTACACTGTATATAGAAATTTAAACCTCTTTACATATCTTATTATATCATTTGTTTTACAATGGAAACATTGATTGGACCTTAAAATTGATTCTGCGCCTGAATTGATTGCGATTAAACCAGTTCCCAACTATGAAGTACGAAGGAATAAATATTTTTGCATGTTTAAATGTATTTTTTATTACTAGCAACTGAAAAGAATTTTTTTTTGTAAAAAGGTTCTGGAAGTTACACTACTTATTGATTGGATGAAATGTAATGTTTGAAATGCTCGATTTAATTCAGAACTCTACTCTTAAGAAATAATTAGTCCTTGTATGGCAATATAGAAATCAAATTAAATCCAAAAAAATCTTCATGTTATTTTTTTTTAATAACTAATACCATTAATACTCAAATTTTTGTACTTTACATTTCAAATTCTTGGCATTACAGACTTATTGTAAATCAATATTTGACTGTATATTAAACAGGATTTTAGGAATTTCTTGCATTGGGATTGGATTTCAAATATGATGAATTGACGGAAAAATCAATCACAGATTTTTAGCAATTCTTTTTATTCCAATTAACTTTGATATTTTTCTCAAACAATTAATAAATTTCACAAAATGAAGGGGAAAAAAAGATAAATTTAAAAAAATAATTTTAGTGGACATGCTACACGAGGCAAACTTACAGACATAGTATATGGTAAAGGTAAATTTAAAGTGATATTATTAATGATATATTTGGAGATGTAAGTACTGGATTTTGCAGACATTAACATATTTTGTTACATGTAATATATCTTTAAAATTATTTCCTATCTGAATCTATACTAAACAAAAGGCCCATGGGCAACAGCGCTCACCTGAGTCAATATGGCCCTGCTGTTCTTCATCAGCAGATTTCTTCTCCTATATATTCATATGTAAAGCTTTGCTCGCCTGATCATTCCACGCTCTACCCCAGGTGTTATGTTTTGAACAAAAGTGAATATATACTTTCTGAGGATGCTTACATATTTATATGACTAATCATGGCTTGCTGTTCTTGAAAACAGTTTTTTAAAAGATGTCTGCCACCCTACCCTGGGATGGGGAGGGGGTGTCATGATTTTGACTAATTGTTGTTCTTGAAAAGATTTTTAAAGATGTTCCCTATATATTCCAATGAAATACTTTGATCTCCAATTGTGGCCAAACCCTACCACGAGGGGTCATGATTTAAACAAAATTGAATCTACTGTACCTGAGGATGCTTCCATATGAATATGACTAAGTGTGGCTTTGTTGTTCTTGAAATTTTTTTAAAGCTGTTTCCAATATATATTCCTTTGTAAAATTTCGATACCCCATTGTTGCTCCATCCTATCCCCATGGGAGTCATTATCTGAACAAACTGGAATTTACACTACCTGAAGATGATTCCATATCAATATAACTAATCGCGGCCTTGTTCTTCTTGAAGAGAAGAATTTTAAAGATTTTTTCCATATATTCCAATTTATAGCATTGATCCCCAATTGTGCCCCCCCGGGAGGGGTGGGTGGGGGTAGACTTGTAAATGGTCAGGTAGACTTGTAAATGTTCAGGTGACAGTTAAGGCCCTTGGGCTTCTTGTTTATTTGATTTTTGTTCATGTGCATTAAGAAATATGTATTGTAATATAACAATGTACTGATAAATGGATATCAAGGTCTCAATTAACTTAACAGATTAAAAAAATGCCTTTAGACAAAATTTTGAGTAATGTTAATGTATCTTCCCAAATTTTCTATGGTTTAGATATAAAAATTACTTTCATTTCCATCGAAATACAAATTGATAAGTTTAAGAAAGACTTAATTTTTTCAAAATATTAAAATAGTAGTTACACAATTAAGATAAGCTTTGGTTGACACAAGCCATTGCTTTGGATAGCAATGCATTTATTTTTCTTTTGATTATCTTTTTCAAACAATACCCATGTTGTATGGATACAATATAAAGGTATATTTGTAAAAGTACTTGGAATTTGAACAGAAGAATAATTCTTTAAAGAGTAAGCTTTATACTGTCTAAAAAATGAGATAGATTGAGATAAAAAATATTCTATTCACTTTTTTAGGAAAAAATAATGTTGTCAGAAGGAAGCAAACCAAATGCGTAAGTAGTTAAGGCGATAGTGCATTAATTTCAAACAAACGTTTGTGTAATAATTTATAAATCACAGTTGAATATTTAACCGGCTATTGAAATATAGAACATAAATAAAATCTGACCGATATGAAAATGTTTATAGGTCTTTCACACTATTATTTGATTTTTGTTAACATTTATTCTTTTATAACCTACTGATTCAATCTTCGACATTTCACAGTCGTGCATGTTTGTGTAATTTATTTTGTTGATCATAGAAGATGGCCTGGTTTCTACTGTGACATTTTCTACACTTCCACATAATATAGATATGAAGTGTTTATAGCACCTCCTTATCCTCTTTACATATGCATAATTAGAGTTATTTTAATACAAATTCAAAGAAATGGTTGGAATTCGTCCAAGATAAAATCATCATTGATGATGAGTTTTGCATTTTCCGTCCTTCTGTACGTCTGTCTCTATTTTACACTTTCGTTTTTAAATGAATTTCCATATCACAACTTCCTAAAGAAAAAAAAGACCCCTATTGATTTTGGGGTCAAAAGGTCAAGGTTATCATTCATATATTACGTCTGTGTGTAACACTTTCCTCTCTTTAAGATTTTGCAATAAAATTTTAAATCACAGCTACATATGGCTTAAGAAGACCTCTATTAATTTTAAAGTCATACGGTTAAAGATAAATATCGGAAAACCATATATTGCAAAAAAAAAAAAAAAAAAAAAAAAAAAAGAAGATTTCTACATGATAGGTTTACTTCACAACTCCTTGCGACTAAAAAAGAGACTTCTATTAGAGACTCTCTGCATGGTTAAAGGAATCTTGCACCAACAAGAACTGCTAGGCCTAACGTTTTCTATGAGAACTATGGGTAGGGGGTGTTAATGTCGTCTTCGCAGTAGCCAGTAAGATACATCGATAAATTTTGACATTTCATTGAGTTTTAACGAGATTTTCTTTCTCTTGTTTTTGGTCATAAGCATTCATTTTATAACGCAAGAACTTTCACAAATGGGGGGGGGGGGGGGTGGGGGTGTTAATTCTTTGAATTAGTTTGTTTCAAATACACCGATGAAGAAAAGCAAAGATCTCGTATAAATGTATATTAACGAGACAGATCAAAGACAATCATGTTTCAGAAATATTTGCAATCGTTAAAGTGACAAAGAAAGGCGAAATTCTCTCTCTTTCGATCGACGCTAAATATCTTTAAATTAAAGAAAAACGAAACCTTTCTCACTCACACACATGCATTTTAACGCTATGTTTAAATTTTTGACATGTGAAAGTATTAGGCTTTTGTAGTTGTAGAAAATAGATTTAATTGCTTTTTATTTTTATTATTTTACATTTATAAACGTAATCGATCATGATCTGAAGACAATATAGAAAGCAATAGTCTCTTTCGATAATTTTAAAGATCGTTTATTGGATAATTTCTGGAATAAAATCCTTTTAGGTTTATTTTGAACACTTCCATATAAGTTATTGGTTTAACTTATCTTAAAATATGCATACCAGATCAAATGAATACAGTGCAAAACACATTTGTTAAAGTTCAATAATAATCGATCAAAATTGAAGTCTCCGAGGTGTTTCATTGGTGTTTAAGGTTTTAATAGAATTGACAGACACTTTAATTTTGACTTACATTTCAGTATAAATATGACCATTTGTCTCGGACAAATTATTTGTAAATCAGTTAAAGGTAAGGATGATCTATTTTACTACAATTACTTATTATAGTTTATAGTTGTAAGCTTGCCTGGTGTATGTTCACTTTTCTATGTGGAAGGATCATTGTAAATGAAAAAAAAGTTATTCACCAGAAAAATATCAATACTGACCGAGTCGAAGCCGAGCTTAATATTGATATTTTTCTGATGATGTATTCACTTAAAGATTTAAAAAAAAATGCCACTGAATCATAAATGGAAATAAGAATGGATTCTAAGATTTTATGATCTTGTTATAAAAACATTTTCTTAAAAACATTAGCATCCAAGTTCAAACTGTTGAAAGGATTGATGAAAAAAATATTTAGTGAACAACTTACTAGATCAAGGTAGATACGAAAAACTTATCCTATAAATGCCTTATTTGTTATTGCTAGACATTGGTCTATATCGATATTTTCTGAACATTGGTCTATATTAATATCACCTAAACATGCTTGAAGTTTTTGAAAATCTGAAACTTCAAAATGTCGAAACTGTTGCCATTCGTTGTTATATCGAATATTGCCAACATTGTGGCAAAACTAACACACATTTTATATTTTACAGACGACCTCCAAACACAGAAATGTCAAAGGTTTTGCTATGTATCGCAGTCCTTGTGACACATTTCAATTAGTCATTCACACAGACAGAATTTAGACGTGTCTGTCGACCTAATCAGCTTGACGTTGGAATCAGACGGGAGCAACAAGACAGCCAAACCACCCACACATGTGTACCGGGTCCCCTTAATGGTAGATGTTTTATACAAGGTAAAAAGACAATTTCAATATATTTAGTCATTTTTTCAAAAAACAAATTATTCTTAATTGTGGAGAGAATGCGTCTGTTCTTGCTGTAGGACTACTTCGTTTTTCTTTAAATTTATTTACGTAAGAGTCCTTTTTTTGTCTACTGATATGATTTGTGGAAATTTAAAAAGAAAATAGCAAAAGATATAAAACTGTTCTTTAAAAGGGAGATACATTTAAAACTGAATGAATGCATAATATTGCTCAAGATAGATTATATAAAAAAAAATCGCGAGTATTTTGTTTTTAACGATAATTTTCGATTTGTTGTTTCCGAGTACGAGTGTAAATTTCTTTAAGAAACAAAACCAAAAGCAAAAAAAAACAAACAAACAAACAAACAAACAAACAAAAAAAAAAAAACAAAAACAAGAAAACCACCACAAAAAACCCACAAATAAATAAATAAATAAATAAAAAAAAACAAAAAAAAACAAAAAAACCACCACAAAAAAACCCACAAAAAATTAAATAAATAAATAAATTAAAACAAAACAAAACAAAACAAAAGCAACAAAATATTCAAATTAAAATATAACATACATTAGCGTTCACGCACATGTACCAGTCTCAACAATATGATGAACGTTCTTGTTGAACAACCTTAGTAAAACTTGTTCAATTGAATAATGATTTCTACCGTGACGGTTGTATATTAAGTAAATCAGCTGTGCATTATACCGATCTTATGAAAAGACACACCTGGAATGCCTATGAAAATTATAAGTGCACGAAAATTTATCAAAATTTTATGATTTACCTTCAGTAATTAGAAAGACAGGTGTAACAAAATGTTACCTTAACTTTCAAGTAAATGTCAACTACAAAAGAATTTCCTGTTAACAAGAGGGAAATCTTGTTTGAAAAATCTCTTCTGTCAGTCATATTTTTTTAGTCTCTATATAAATATCTTGGTAATATATTTTTTAAAGATATTCTTTTTATTTGTCTTCTGCGTAGTAATCTTTGTGAGTTGTAAAGAATTTAAGCTAATGATTAATGAAGACTTTTTGCACAATGTCATAATAAAAGCTGAAATCATAATATAAATAGTCTCGAATTTGAAAGATATGTTTAACTTTAAATGACAAATAGATTAATATATTAAATGAACGTGTTAAATGAATTACGAATGGGTAAACGAGTTTTATCTATTAAGTTTGATTTAATTGAAAAAATATGGTTGTAAGTTTAGAAGAGATTACAAGCATGCTTTGCCTGCTGACCAAAAAGAACAATGCACTTCACGACTACAAATGACTTAATTAGAATAAACTTATGTCTGGAAAATGTTAGAGTTTCAAATTAAGATATTTCATTTTATTTTCAATAAAATATGGATTAAATATAGTTTAGCAAACATAAATTGGTTTGATAGATGCGGATGGTGGATTTAATTGTACAGCTGATTTCCAGCTTCAAGGTGGCCTACCCAATCGCCAGTCCCTATGCTGTGAGAAATTAAGTACAAAATATTTTATCTGACAAAAATGTTTGTAAAAAAAAACTTTAAACAGAAAGATTCAAAGTTGATATCAAAATGGTATTGTTGGCAAAAAATATGTTTTATAATTATTTTTTTTTAGATTAATCATGTCATTTTTTTACTTTAGGAATCACATTACCTAAAGTTATAAAGTTACCCAAATCATCAGTCTTTGTGTAAATTTTAACAAAGTATTTTACTTCAACATCTTGTGAAAATTATTAAAAAGTTTTAACGTTCCTGTAAACATTAACAAATCAATATGAAATAGATTGGACAATCCCTTTATTTCTCTTAAGTGAGGAGTTAACTCAAAAAATATTTTTGCGTAGCGGTTATGAGAAATTTTATGTGGTTATATTTAGCATAGGTATGCCGTTATAGAACTTTAGTTTTCGCGTAATCGAAAATTTAAGCACGAAGCGTGTTATCATGTTACATGTCCTGTGCAATTTTGAGGTACGCATGACATTTTAATATTTTTTAACGTCAACACAATAAAGTGAAGTAAATGACTACTTGATTTTTTTCTTTATCTGGGCTTTAAAATTGCCATTATTGACAGAATAATGGATACATTGAACATGAAGAGTAAACTCCCTCTATAGACACTATAGCTAGAGGGCGGGTATCGATACCTAAGAAACTTGATGACAGGACTGCTTTAAGATATGTGGGACATACAAAATGAAAGACGGAGGATGACAAGAAACACAAGCATGGGCCCAAATCACAGCTCAGTGTCGGGCAAAGAAGGAAATTCTGTGAAAAAATTGCATAATTTGATTATTGATGAAAAATGTGGTTGTGTTTGTTGGAACAGGTGTAACTACACCTATGAAGGTTAATTATAAGGCTGAAGTTTACTGTTAATATCACTGAAATTTAGGAGGTTTTGAAGGCTTCGCCCATCAGAAACCCCTGCCACTAAAAAAAATTTCCCCCTTTCAAATCAAATTCTTGCAAAAAATGTCATACATTTAACAGAAATTGAAAATTATGAGAAGTTTATATTTCTTGATATTTTTTTATCCGTTGTTGTGAAGGCATATGCATTGGGTAACCCCCCTTCGACGATTCTTAGTATATAATTTTTTTTGTCTTATTGATTTATTTTTGTGCTTGCATACTTGGAAATATGAACGCAGTTCTGAAAGAAATTAAACACCTTTTTTTTTGGAAACTTTATTTGCAAACTGTATTACTTCAATTTCTTCATCATTGTGAATTATCGATTATTTTTAATATGGATTTAAAGTAAACCGTTCCGGACAATACAATGTTTACGTGAGATAACAGGGTTTTATGTGTAACTAAATAATGTGAGAGACGTGTTTACTTTATATGATTTATGTTACTTGGTATATTTTTAATTTTCAGGATGTTTTGTTAAATTCATCATTTATAGAGCTGCAGTTTCTTTCGAATATAAAATTCTGTAAATGTACAACTTATATTCCTTTGATCTATTATAATAAAATACTGGAGAAAAAGACGAAGTACGAAAACTTCGTTGACTTCTTTTACTAGCTAAGTGCCATATTTTTCCACACTAGAGAGAAATAAAACTGGCACTACCCTAAAAATACTTAAGCTACATGTAACTATAGTTTACTGAAGTATCAAAGTTTTTACTACATTGAATCAAACTATTTTTACTGAGTTTCAGATTTTTTTTTATTTTTGTTCTCCAATCCATACATGCATATTTTTGTACAGCTGGCTTTTCGGCAGTACATTGGTGTTGAGTACCAGTTTTTTTTTTTGGATTTTAAGCTTTAAGTGAGGATTGTGGGACCTATTTAGCAAGCACCGACATGACAGCTTCTAATTGTCATGTTTTATTTTTACATTTACTAGGTGGGGTAAATACAAAGTTTAGAATGACATGAAGTGTCCTTATAGGAAACATGACATAAAGACAATGAAAATCTTGATCAAAAAACTTCCTATTTAACCTTTTACGAGACGTCATCATACACAGTACATTCAAAATTGTTTCAAATTTATTTTAAAGGAATGGAAAAAAATGGAATTTGATCAAGTCAGCGCTAAATAAAAACGCTTATCGGGCGCCTAAACAGTTATTGTTCAATAGAACTACATGTGTTAAAATGTGCAGTCAAAGTATTTAGCACCTCAATTGGAGATATTTTGTTACAAAATTAAATACATTGATTACAATTTTTAAAAAATCACATACAAGTATATCTCATTTTTTTTTTTTTATATATATAATTTCACTTTTCTTTCACTGACGATTTTCATTAAATCCATCAATCACTCGTCCTGAATTTCTAAGGCAATATTTGTTTGCCAGTTTGTAATTGAGAAATGATTTTTTTTTGTATATTACAATTTTTATATTGTTGAACAGGTGCGATATTCGTATAAAGACATCAAAGAAAAACCTTCGATAAAATATGGCATGTAAAATGTTGCAATATTCACTCGTTTTCATTTGTATTGTATAATGTTCTATTTATGTTGTATAATATATGTATTTAATGACTTCCCATGTGTATTAATAAAATAACTATCCATTTATATTATATAATTTTACAACTGTAATATGTAATGTATATTTTCATTTGAATATATTTTTGGTGTCTGGATAGAATAATTCTAAATTTGTTCTGCTATCCTCCATATGTATTGTATATTTTCTTGTATTTCATTTTAATGAGACTCTCATATAATCCCTACAATAATTATTATAATTATTATTAATTATAATCCTTGTACCACCTATTTTACGTTTCGATCGTATAATTATTTGAGGTACAACTTGGCACAACATACCCGATAAAGAGGTTACTTATCTTGTCAGGCAACTGCTCCTAAACTCCTGAAAGAAAATCAATTGTACCATCACAGAACCTCATTTACATACAGCCAAGAAATGGACTTTGCCATTTACGCACTTTGGATGGGGTTCCATTTTTTTGCTTCCAATGCTCAAAATACCTAACCTTTATTGTCGTATCCCCTGTTGTCGCTTCTTATAACATATAAAGGTTTTGATAACTCGGTAGCAGCGGTCATAATGTAATAGACTTATCGAATACGAATTTTATATGTAAATGCTTACAGATAAGAAATCTTATATGTATTTGTTTGTTGATAACAAGTCTGATAGAGTGTATTGTTAATAAATCGGTCGCATGGCGTGTTTGTTAAAGCTCACTCGGTAGAGCGCAACGTGATTGAGAAGTTATAGGTTCAAGCCCCGGCCACGACAGACCTAAAATCGATAAAAAATAGATAGCATCTGTTCCTTTTCCAAGCACTCGGCACTTTGAAGAGAAAGTCTTTCGCATCAGACCTTAAAAACTGGTCCCTTGTAACAAAAGGCATTGGCACATTAAATATTCTTCACTGCTCATTGGCCCTGAGTGTCGAGTAAAGGTTAATGGAAACCCTTCACCGATAATGGTGACGTTTCTATGTAAGTGAAAAATTCTCGAATGGAATGTAAAACAACATATAATCATGAAATATGAAGAAAACGAACAGTATTCATTCTCGAAAAGTCCAGTGAAACGATTCAAATTTGGAGCAGAGCAAACACGGACCTCACAATTTAGAGGTGGGATCAGGTGCTATGGAGGAGTGAGCATCCCCTGCCGACCGGTCACACCCACCATATGCTCATTGTCATGATCGGGGAAAAACGGAAAAAAATCCGTAGACAGTTCAATGTATAAATAATGGCATAACAATTAGTATGACAAACGTCAGCATTTGACTCAAGGATAAGTTTTATGTACTGACAATGTCATTGTATGGACCGTAAAACTTGCGAAAAGGTGACTTCAAAAGAGACTGTTGATATCCTTGTTTTATCAACTTGTTTGTCAATAGCTTGCCCTCGTTTTAGAAATTGTTCATACGTAGAGCATGCTCTTGCGTATCGAATCAACTGAGAGACATACATGTAAACCCCACATGCAACTGATAAGGGTATAGTGCTACATAAATAAGGGAAGTTGACGATTTAAAAGATAAAGTCATCACGTTTATCATAAATTAAAGCTTTGTTGTTAGGTTACCATTATCGTCTTTTTCTAGTATAATATCTGAATATGAAACAGATGTGTCAGAATCTGTAGTATCTTTTATTTCAAGCTCACTGGAATATATCGAGTCGACATATGAATGAAAGTAACTATTGTTAATTGATAATACGTCGTCGATATAACGAAATGTTGAGTTGAAAGCCACAAAAAGTGTTTTCTTCTTCTCATGAAAGACATCCCTAACCCTAACCTTGTGAAAGACACAAAATTTTTTATCCAATTTCAGTGCATCTATCAACTAAACTTAGGGCCAAGAAACATTGTCCCCTAATTATTGCACAGATCACTGTCCAATTAACATATACTTGAATGACAATTGAATTGAATTAGTGTTTCCATATATTGAATATAAAGCGTATCCAAAAACTTAAGTCCGTAGCATCAGTTATCTTAATTAACAGTATATAGAATAAGACTTTAAATCAAGTTTACCAGTTGAAGACTAAGATAAGGGCACTTTTAATGCTATTTTATTTTCTGTGTAATATTTCTAGCATTGTTTTAGCCTCAACTGACCCAGTGGGATATGGGTTGCAGATTTCAATTCACAAACATGTAGCTGATTGCAGACTTACACCAAACAATTTAAGATATGTAGTTCAGAAACCAAATACCATAACACACGTCTTTATGTTACACTGTAAATACATATAACTGAAATTTGAAGCTTTATTGCAAATTTAGTTAAAATTTGTCCAGTATCTCTAAAGATGAAGATACATGTATAACATGTCGTGTAAGATAGCAGAAAGACGAACAACACGTAACTCTGTTTAGAAAAATGCTCACTGGTCTTTGACTCAGATAAGCTTGATAAAAAACAATACTGCTGAAATATCTATACTACTATATTAAAATAATAGACTCGAATTTTTGGCCCTTAATACCGATAAATTGAAAGAGTACCGTCTTTTGTTTTATATATTTTAAACATCATTGGTACTTGAAGATTGCCAATTTGTTTTTATTTTTTCTCAATTAAGCTTCGCTAATTAATAATCAACGAAAATTCCTCAAAAAATTCCGGAAATCATCTGGATTTTTTGGATTTTACAATCTTATGCGTGCGCATTACATTCACGCTAAATCACGGTGTTCAAATCAATCTCGCTTGCAGAGTTGTCGTTCGTTTCTCTCTCATACACGAATGTATGAGCCGATGGTCGAGAGTGTGTTCAAATCAGAGAAGACAAAAGTAAATACTAAGTAGGTATATTTGTTTTATTGTATAATTTCTCTAATAAGAAATCATTAATATATATGAACAGAATATATAGCAAATTTCAAATGAAAATTTACAAGTATTTGTCATAGGCGTCGGAACGGGGGGGGGTCTAGGGGGGCTTAGCCCCCCACTTTTTTTTTGCAAAGATAGACATAATATAGGCATTGAAAATTGGGGCTTACCTTTTTTTCGTTTATTTAGCACCCCCTCCCCCCACTTTCAAATAGCCACCCCACTTTCAATTTGCTTCCGACGCCTATGTTTGTATTATCGTTTCTGAGTTTATATCATACAAATGTGATATTGTGGCCACGTGGGTAATCATTCGCCATCTCGGAGACACATTTATTATATGTTATTTATATCTCTGGCCATCTCAACGGAGGCAAAAAGCTCATGATCGTAGGAGCAATATTAATGTAACTACCCGATTTTATTTTATCCCTCCTTTCTTTTATGCTTTTTTGGGGGGAACTGAAGGGTGGGGGGTGTTACAACTCCAGTTAGAATCACATCTTAGTGAAGTAGGCATTCTTTTTCCGCCAAAAATTACAATAACTACTATATTAAAATTATAGACTCGAATTTTTGGCCTTTAATACCGATAAATCGGAAGAATACTGTCTTTTGTTTTATATATTTTATACATCATTGGTACTTGAAGATTACCAATTTGTTTTTATTTCTTCTCAATTAAGCTTCTATTTTTATTACTTTTTCTATGTATTAATTCAAGGATATTACATTAATTTTTATCAAAACAGACAGTCTTTTACAGATTATATACCTGTCTATTACCTGTGTATATATAAAGTATATGTATTAGCAGTGCTTAACTGTTTTATTGTTGAGGTCATATTTTGAACAAGTTGAGACCTGCAGTGTTAAAATTGTTACAAAAATTTTTACACCTTTACTTTAATATCTGATTGTGTAAAAAATACCAGCTTAGCACATTTCTTCATTTTCATTACTTTGCTTGATATGTATCAGCAGTGTGCTCAACTCTTTGCTGTTGTCATATTTTCAATAAATATCCATTATTTTTTTCATTAAATTTGTTTGGAAAGGTGAAATTTATGTAAGCTCCGGTGTGAATCAAACTCATGATTTGATTTATAGCTAGCGGGGGGTCAAATCCATTCTGCGCTACGCCGTTACGCAACAATTTTGAAAAAAAAGAACAAAAACAAAAAACAAAAAACAAAACAAACACAAAAAACCCAGAATTATATTCACATTCATTGTTTATTTCAAAAGTATCTTACAATAGGAATGTGTCGATGTATCTATTTTGTAAATGTCCGATATGCACATGGATGCATTCATAACAATGTCAACCCGTGCACGCACGGGTCAAAGTCTAGTATCAATTAAGTTTCTATCATGAATATCACGTTTAACTAAAGAAACTATGAAGGGATGCGTTTGTATACAAATCCGACTTCCAAAAACTTCTGCACGTTTGAAATGAAACAACCAACTTCATATTAATATTAAAGCTTGAATTTCGTTCCTCTGCCTCCCCCCCCCCCCCCCGTAAAAAATCAGTATTTTTTTTAGAAAGTATCCATGGTTATGAATATACATGCTTGTTATAAAATAAATTCAAGAAATTTACTTTTTTGTTATAAAATAAAAACTCACAATTCAAAGGTAAAATATATCATATGTGAAAGGTTAGAAGAATAACAGTCTCCTACAAATAAAATACATTACTCATATCTAAATATGTTCTGTGCTCCACATTAAGTAATTTGATGTCAATAATCATTCCTGTTTTTTCGTTTGTTTTTATTTTGCATCAATTAAAACAGCACAACAACATTCAATGCCTTTCAGATTATCATTCCCTATTACAATAAACGTTACAGATTTATGAAATATAATATTTGATAAATCATATCCATGTAGTTTATATTCACATCATGCTTTCATCCCATTACAACAATATACATGCACGTAATTTAAAAAAAAATTCTTTTCATTACACTCTACATCACAAGCCTATTTATCTGAATGAGACATTGTTCTCTACTCTCCTACATAAATCTTTTATTTTTCTTTTTATATGTAAAGAAAAAACAGAAAAAAAACATACACATAAAATCTATCTATTGTACAAAATGTGTTTTGTTATTAATAATCAGTATCAATTTGCCTCTTAAAGCAGGTCGAAAAATTAGTATAAATATGTACAAATAAACAACGCATACTACAAGCAAAACTGAAAGGATAAAGATACTAGCTGTATACACAGAAAGAATTGTCAAACTCAATATCTTTGATATCTACTGGCGTTGATATTACGAGATCCTCCACTGGATTTGAAATGATGAAGAGGTGCGTGCGGAACGTAGGATTTTCCACTGTGGGACAGGGAAGAATTGGTATTATACTGAGGCTCTGTGGTTGGTTTTCCCGCCTCAACGAGGTCTCTCCAGTTCCTGTTCGGTTCATTGTTTTCTTGTTGATTTCCTTGATGTTTTCTCCTGTTTAATAATGAAAGAAAAACTGTGACTTATTATTCATACCCGTGTCTGACAAGACTTTGCCGTTTAAAAAATGGTCACAACAGTCAATGCGTAAAACGCCTTTTATTTGAATCGTTATTGTTGACTGTTGTTCTACGCCTCGGTTAAGAAAGAAATACCAATGTGTAGCAAAGAAGACATTGAGCCCTAAGTTAGGGAAAATTATCCAGCAGATCCTAGACCTTTTGAACGGTTCATTTCAAATGAGATGTTTGCCCTAATTTTTTTTTCTGATTGTTCAATCTCTTAATTTTAAAACCCAGGAATACTTACGATTTACTACATTTTCTGGCTACCAGTCCAGTGATTATCATTATTAATACAATTCCAACAATAGAACTAGAGACTCCAACTATCAAATAGGTATTTTTAAGTTTTGCTGGAGTCGATTGTTCTTTGGCATCTTTTGTTTTTTCTTGTTCAACAGTCGTAATAGAAGTTGTAGTCTCTTCTATTTGTTCTGTGGAGCTCATCGATGTGGATTCTGTGTCTCTGTGGATCATTGTTGTTGTCATACTTTCTGTTGCTGTTTGTCCACAGGCTACGTAGATAAAAATATTTATATTCGGCCAACTTTAAAACTATGTTTGCCCTCTCCCGACTTACGATAAAAAATTGGATCCTTCCGTTTATTGCTTCTTTCAATGATTTTTGAAAGGAACTTAAAACACAATCACATCGAAACCGTACAAAACGAAAATGAGAACGAAGTATCCTAATTAGACACTTACATTCATTTTCTGTCCAGTTGAATTTATCATTTGTTGCATTACAGTAAAGACAGTCATTGATTGAACTATTCTGCATGGGGCTAATGCATGTGCTATCGATGTAACAAAAATTTTCCTGTAAATAACATAAAAATGAGATTTTTCCTGTTAAAAGAATTCAGAGCTTTTCAGATATTAATATTTGTATGCAAGATCAAAACGACTTTTTAAAATACCTACATTGTTTTTTTTAAGACAAATAGGGATAAAAATAAAGGTCTGCTTCCGAAATTCAAACAACGATATTACCAAATAAGTACTCAGGATGTTCAGGTATTTTCATATCCATAAAGGTCGATTAGAACAAAGTACTTCGTATATATTAAAATGTACTCCAAAAAGGTTTAAAAAGAAAGCAACACTTACCTTTAGGGTAAGATACACATTTCCGGATTCATTGTGGTACTCTTGACAATGAGACTGGTATATAATAACCTTATACGTGTCTGTAAAACGTACTCCGTCATTGGAGATGTTAAACCTGATTTCAGTCATCCACATACCAGATGTGTCATACGGAAGCGGACAGAATCCCTCAAATAAGGTTCTCTCTTGTAAATTCATCTGTCTCTTTTGCTCAATTTCTTCTGTTTGGTTAATATCAGTCTGAAAAAAATATTTTAAGAAAACTTAATTATTGCTGAAAAAGGAAATATGCTATAACCTTGTCATAAGAACCATTATATAAATATTCAAGGTTTGATTGTATGTTGTTTTACGTTTCATTCAAGAATTTTTCACTCATATTGAGACATCACCATATATCGGTGAAGAGCTTCAAAACTAGACTTTTACTCGGGGCTATTGAGCAGTAAGGGATCTTTATCGTGCCAACCCCTACCCTGATACGGGGGATTTTTAAGGGTTTTTAAGTTCTCATCCGAAAGAAAGCAACTTTCACTTAAAAGTGCCGAGCTCTTAGCAAAGGAACAGTTGCTACTTTTTACCGTCTTAGGTCTGTCGCGGCCGTGAACCCACCCACCTTTCCATCACAAATCGAGCCATTTTATGATTGAGCTAACATTACATTTACAAAATAATTTTTCAGATATACCTGTTTCACGGTAAGGTAACATATCGAGTCCATGTTTTCAAAGAAATATTTTCCCATGATGGTGGCCTCTTTGCAGGTTGTAGTAGAGAGATCACAAAGACCAGCACTGGGAACACTTGTAATTGTGGGAGGTCCGAGAAAATCAAAGGAGCAGTCGCTCCCCCCAAAGCCAGCGTCACATGTACAGTTTCCTGAAAAAAGATTATACATTTTATCTATGTGTAGGAGCAAAGCCATTTCCCTGTACTCAAAATATACACATCAAAAGTCTTGAAAATATTTTTTTTGATTCAGATTTGATATTTTGAAAAATTATTAAGCTATTTGTTTAAATGACTTTATCTTAATTATACCCGTTCAATTTTTGTATGTTCTGCTTCTTTATTTTCAAATGAAAACATAAGCAAATAAGTTCCGTTATATTGTATGATCTAATGAATGCACTACCTCCATCACAAGTGCCATGTCCGGTACAGTTGCTTGGACAGAGGTTTTGTATTGTATAGGTAACTTCCGGTTCTGATTCTTGCAGTGTGGCATTCAAGAGAACAAACGTGGAACACTGCTGTAGAGCGGCTTCGACGTGAATCTGCGTTAGGTTATCATCGCCTGTCATCTGAAAACAGATTTAAGCATTGAATTTGTTCAATTCAAACTTCTTTTATGCAAAAGAGGCCACGATTTCAGTACAATTAATTGATACTAGAGCATGTCATTCTGCAGTATATGTCACAAATGAAATACATTGTACTTTTATTTAACTTACTCTTATGTCTTCAATACAGTTGGATAATGTTACATTACTAAGGTCGGTTACATATTGTTGACAGGTGTTGTATTCACGTGAATTTTCAAAAGCCTGGAGGCAAACTGTTTCGGAGTATTCGGTCGACCGTACGTAGGAAATAGTACGTTTCTTTCTCTGAAATAGTTAAATGCAAGACGTCTAATCAAGATATAACTTTCATCGTGTTTTCCAAAGAAATTGCTCCTTATATTTTTCAAAGTAAGTATGATGTTTCAAGATGGATATTGTTTTTCCATCTATAAAAAATGGATCTAGAAATTTTCATTAGGTACCGGTAAATACGCTTAAGTAATTTTAACATAATTGAAATAGATAAATAATTGCATACAATTAAAGGATCCATTTGCCTGTACATATCGGACACATCCCGTTTACGTCTTCTGTTTTGTACAAGGTCTACGTTACATTTATACTGTTTGCCTCGGTTTGAGTTGCAGGGTGTGAACGTGTTGTAGGAGCATTGGGTTTTCCCGCTTTCTGTGCATGTACAGTGAGGAACAAGAATGGTGGACACAGATTGCAAACTGCTGTATACTACAGAGTCACCGCGAAAGAGATTTTCGTTGTCCATAATCCTACGTAATAGAAAGGCATATAGTGTTATTTTATATCAGATTATATGAACAGTTAAACTATAAATTGTAAGGTAATAAACTGTAATAAATTACAGTTAAATTGGAAAAATTAATAAATTGTTTTAAACCCAAATATTGATACATACTTCCATGACTCGGAGAAACCATTAGGAGATGTCAATCCGATGTTATCTGTAATAGTACTGTTTCGTCTTCTGAAGTCGTTTTCCCTAACACCATCAAAATATCCACACAAACCATCAGCATTTCCTACATCCATAGCAGAGGGGAGAATTTCTAGGTCGATGTTATAATGCCCATTCCAATCCATAATATAAATAGCCAGTGACGTACCAGTGGGAAAATATATCTGAATATGCCAGAATAAAGATTGATAACATAAAACCATCAAAAACATAAAGAAAACTTTGTGTCTGTGTGAATTCTAAAACTGTACAGATCTTTATAGAAATCAGACCAAAATAATAGAAATAGCTGCGTTTTAAAAAGTACAAATTTTTTTTTCGTAACCAGTGACAGCAGTTCTCAAAATCAGAAACCGTAAACTATTACTTATTAGGTTTGTTAAGGACTGACTACATAATATATCGGGTTGATCATAATATATCGGGTTGATCAATCGCATAGACGGCGATGCGGAGCCGAGCCGTCTATGAGATTGATCAACCCGATATGTTTCAGTGGACGAACGAAAATAAATTTACGAATTTACTTATTTCTCGAGGATGATGAGGGACATTAACGCAAGACAGATCCATAGAAACCTTTATAAAGGCGGGGGGGGGGGGGTGAGGGGCACTAAAATGACAAGGAAAAAAAAAATAACTGCCGAAACTCGAGACAACGTAGAATCTCCATCTATTTCTTTGTTCCCATTCTCACTCAAATTGGGGATATTAATTTGCCTGTCCGTCCGTCTGTTTTTCTGTCTATATGTAAATCTTTCGTTTGGGGACGATATCTCAAGAAGCCTTTGATCGATTGATTGTCTCTTGTTTAACGTCCCATTCGAGAATTTATCACTGATATAGAGACGTCACCATATACCGGTGAAGGGCTTCAAATTTTGACCTTTATTCGGCACTCAGGGCCATTGTGCAGTGAGGGATCTTTGTCGTGCCAACTCCCGAGGTGACACGCGGGGCCTCGGTTTTTAAGGTCTCATCCGAAAGACCTTGAACTTTCACTTCAAAGTGCTTAGCGCCTTGCGAAGGAACAGTTGCTACCAATTTTTTATCGACTTAGGTCAGTCGCGGCCGAGATTCGAACTCACGACCTCCCGATCACGGAGCGAGCGCTCTACCGACTGAGCTACCGTGAACGGTAAGAGGCCCTTTGAGCTTTTGCAATGAACTTTTATACCACGACTTCCTATGGCCTAAAAAATACCCCCGTTTATTCTGAGGTCTAAAGGTAAAAGGTCAAGTTTCAAGATAATAACTTTAATTATCTTAGAGCTTTCTTCAATAAAATTTAATATCAACTCCCTTTGGCCTAAAGAAGAATCCTTTCCATCTTGAGGTCAAAAGTCATCAATTCATGCATTTTCTATAAAACTGTTTTCCTCCAAACTATGTCTTACAAAGACTAAGATTTTGCAATGAAATTTTTTAGAAAAAAACTTCCCATGGCTTAATAAAACCATATTCATGTTGAGGTCAAAAAGTCAAAGGTCAATATTAGAAATATATATAGGATACATATTTTTTAGATGATACTTTAAGTTTTTTTTCTGTAAGCTTTTGCAATGGTCATGAATTCTTAAAAAAACTTTAAAAGACTCGTATTGACTATAAGGTCAAAGCTGAAAGGTCAAGGTTTTACTTTTTTCGTTCTCCATCCGCAAAATGTTTCTTCTTATTTCCTTAAGCGGAGGACACAAATCGCTGAATAAGCTTGTTAGTCTTACTTTAATACGATGACGACACTCTATACTCCCTATTGAAACAAAATGTGGAGGAGCACATCCTTTGAGCGATATAGAATCTGGGGGATCTACTGCGTTTGAATGATAAAGAATCTATGGTGAAAATTTGTTTGACATCATTTCTTAAAAAGAGCCACTAATTTAATTCAAGAAGAAAACATTATGGAAGGTATTTTCCCTAATAAATGATTTTTAATATCGATAGGTACGAACAGACACTCGGACGGACGTCGGCACTTCAAACGTTTTTTACCTAAGCTTTATACTATAAGTGTTTGTATTGATATTAAATTTTATTTTATACTTGTATTTTTGCTAGTTCTTTGCCTTTTTTATGATCATGATCTGATTTTTCCTTTTTTTCATGAAATATATGGAGATAACGAACAGTATTCAAGTATTCATTATTTACTTCTCCATATGCTCCAGGGATTAAAATAGCGCCACTCTATAACACTCTGACTTTGCGTTTGTGATAACTTGTTTTTTTTTTAATTTTAATGATAAAATAAAAAAGGAAGGGTAAAAAATTGCGATTGTTTTGGCGGACGGAAATTGAAATCTTTTACAGTATATAATATTTAGTAATAATAGTTAAACTTCTGAAGGCAAAACCTTTGTTTAGGATGAGTGTTAACTGTAATTTTACTTTTTGCAAATTCTATATTATCGTGAACCCGTGTTACAGTTTTTAAAAACTGCAAGAAGTACAGAATATATCACCCCTGTATATATTCCTATCCTGCTGCTCATTAATTCTCTCATCAACAATCGTTGTTATGTAAATTCGTACGCCATGTTGTATTAATTACTGCTTATAGATTTATTATCAGTACTCTTTTTTAAAAATAAAATTACGTGTCTTAAATGCAATTAAAAAATACAGATTATGGACCATGGAGCAGCTCGTATCAAGGTTTACTGTCATTGCAAAACCACCTGTGGAGAACTCTTACAACAAACAACATGTTCATAAAATAAAGCATCCATAATCATAATTCGTAAGAAATCATATATAATTATTAACCTGCACATCAAGTGTACTCTAGTTAGGTTATTGAAACTTTTTTCCCGACCTTATAGTATTTGTCGTAGATTTTCGTGACTTTTAAAACATTGTCCTCGCACAGCTCATAGCTGATGACTTTATTTTCTCCACACAAATCTATGACGAAGACATCTCTTCCGGCTCTTGCTGCGACTGCGCAGACACACCAAGGACCATCGTATGATGGGATACATAGGTGATGTTTAGACTGAATCTAAAATGCAGTTCATAAAGTGTTAGAGAAAAGGTCAAAGTAAGCTCACTTTTATGTACACTGGCCTCAGTTTCTAACTTGTACATAATTTACGTGACCCTGTCCTTTATTTTATACCAGATGAAACATGTATTGTTTAAATTCACATTGAAGTCTCAAAAATATTTAATTGAGTTATTCAAATTAATTTAATCATTGCTTTAAAAAGTAAAATAGAGCATTTAAATTCGATCAGACTTACCCATTGTAGTTGGTGTTGATTTCGATAATTTATAAATTCTCCAGGTATATGACATTGGTATGATCTGTGGGGGGAAAATGATATTATCTTTAACATAGATTGCCTATCAATTAAACTTATCAAGTTCTTAAGCATTGTTTAATGTTTATATCCGTGATAATTTGAATTATTTTTTAATTATCATAGTCGCCCGCGTGGTGCAGTAGTTAGAGCGTCTGATCTAGATTCGCGGAGTAAGGAGTTGATCCTTACGTCGCGGGTTCGAATCCCACTGCGGGACGTGGAGACCGGTCCTTCGGATGAGACCGTATAAACCGAGGTCCCGTGTAGCAGTAGGTGCTGGCACGAAAAAGATCCCTCATTGCTCAATGGCCCTAAGTGCCGAGCATAGGTCAAATTTGTAGCCCACCACCGGCAAATGGTGGCGTCTCCGTATGAGTGAAAAATTCTCGAGAGGGACGTTAAACAACAAACAATAAATCAATCAATTATCATATCGTGCATCAGCAAATGTGATTATATAATCATTTAGTAAAAAAAATTACATACTTCAATGTTTGTTATCTTTTAATAAGATATCTGTCTTATTTATTATTGAATGACCTTTTCTAATATGAAAGAAATTTGCATTCCACGTTCCTTTATATAGATGCATACATACATGTAATACAATAATGCTTTAACCCAATATAAAGACAAAAACACTTAACATTTTATGCACTTTGGAAAGGACATTACCTAAAACATTTAACAGTTAATACCTAACTATGAAGTGGTCAGATTTAGCAGCCTCTGCATGATTGATTGTAATGTTTGCATTCATATATATATGCACCATACATCCATCTACAACTAACAGTTTTAAGGAATCGACCCTTCTTCAGAACTTCCTACGAATGATTTATGCAATATTCCGAAACATTTGTAAAAAAAAAAAAAAAAAAAAAAAAAAAAATCCTGGGACGTGAAAATCTCTCTATCTTGTATTTTATGGTTACATAACTTACTTCTACTTTTTAATGTTACCAATTAATTGCAAAAATCGTTTTTTTTTTTAAATGGGTTGTGAAGATTGCTTAAATACATGCTTTTCGTTCTTACTTTCCATCAAATGTATATATATGTGGATCTCCTCTAACACCACATGATCTGCCTTTCCATTGTTCATTTCTTTCTCGAACTCTTATCTGTAACATATTCTCAAACCTTTATTGAAATGCTTGTATAAATGTAACTGTTAAACGGTAATGAGGATTGTGAAAAAAAAAACACAAAATAAAGTCAGATATTTTTTTTTTCCGAGAAAAAGGCATTTCCAGAGAATAGGTGTATTATTTGATTACAAAAGTATATAAACATAAACATACTATAATAACTATTATCATTAACTTCATTTTGCACTATAATTGTATTGTTACGTTTCAAAAATATTTTGGGTATTTCTTTTAGAAACGTCATTGTTTACAGCATTGCATAAAAATATCAGTAACTATTCAGTCTACTTTTATCAAGTTAAACTAAAAGCATACCGAAATGTCGGGCAAAGACACATGCTCGAATATTTTACTTCCAACACCATTAGTGCCTCCAGTCTTTAATCGTAGAGTCATCTGACTGTTGATGACGTAAGCATCAGTGTCCTGACTATAAACCGGAAATGAAATATTTTGCCGCCATTCGCCGTTTTCATACTTGTGTCTCTCGTTGTAATTATAGCTTTTTACTTTGACTTCGCACTGATTAGATGATCCTCCTCCACTACATTTAGACGGATCGTCTGTTTTAAAGGTCATATGAATATTCAGGTCGCTAACTGGTTGAAGATCACCATTAATATAAAGCGATTCAGAGGCGAATGGTATTGTCATCTCCAATTCGACATTCTTAGATCCTTTTCTCTCCAACTCAATACTTGGATTGAGTATCTTTAAAAAAATGTATTTAAGTGTACATAATAATGTTATTCAATCTTTTGTTTCAAATGTATAACTTTTAAGAAAATGTTTAATAAAATCCTTGGAAAAAAAGTCAGCGAGATGCATTATAAATAAAATTACAAAGAGTCTTTAAATTTCAAACTGAGAACTAAGTACTATTCTTTAACCTTTCTTAACAGGCATTAATCTGAGATGTTTATTATTGTATTACCTTAATTCCAGCAAAGAATGGATTTCCAACTTTGAAAAGACATGGACTGTTTTCTTTTTTACGTTTTGCACCAACTTTGCAGTGTACCTTACGAAGGAAACAAATTCTGTTGAAAATGAAATCACATTTGATTTTGTACTTATATATGTTTTTTTTAACTCTTTTTTGAAATAAATCAATGCAAGCATTTGTTCTCTTCCATTGACAAATTTACGCAAACGGAATTATCATTAAAAGAACACGTTTTGAACAAAAAAATTCTAAAAGAAAAAGATAGCTTTGAATAAGATTAACATTACATTTAGATGTTTCAAGCGATATTCCCCAGTGTTCCAATCATTAAAGTAGATATAGTGATAGAAATTTCCTTACGTCAGACCCTATCTTTTTCTTCGCTCTCAACATATCATGAGCTTTTATTACAGCAGTGTAATTATTGGTGAAATCAACCGTCTGACTAAAAGCTTCCTGTCCATCAATAAACCAAGTGACGTCATAAAATAGCTCTTCATCTGATTTCAAACTGAAGTTGCACAGAAGGGTAACAGCGGGGTCATATCTGATGAGGTTGTTTATTACTTCTTTTCTCCATGTCATATTATGATACAAAACGGAAACAACTGAAGGTTCCCAATCAACACCTGTTTCCGGCGCAAAAGTATAAAAACAATTATGAGTGAAACAAAAGTTTTTAAAAATCTAAATGCAAGGCTACAAGAGCGAATTGGGATAACTTCCTATAAAAGAACGTTATACTTACAATATTCCGTGTCAACTGGAAAAGAGAATAGACAAGTATTTGTATAGTAATAAAAGTTTAAGAAATGTGGAGATAAATAAAAAAAATAAGAATCTAAGCAACACACCTTTGTCACAGGTATCATTGATCCACCCAGTAGAACATCCTCCTATACAAGATCCATTATATCGGTCACACAGGTACGGCGTTAAACAGTGACTGCTACATCGCTGTGAACAATTACGTCCATACCAACCAAGACTACAGGCTGCATTAAAGGACGAAAGTACTACCTTAATTCATTGCAAAGAGAGTTCTGTCTCTGTCTGTATCTTCTTGTCGTACATAATGAATTACATGTAATGCATACATGACATATGAAGACTTGAAAATTTCAAGTAGCATATCAGTTTATATATATATATATATATAGATAGATAGATAGATAGATAGATAGATAGATAGATAGATATAGATATTGTATACAGGATATATTTTAAAATATTTGGACGATTATACATATTTCCTCAGTAAAACCTCTTTATGTGAAGTATTTTTTTCTACATGCATGTAAACCTCTACATATTAAAATTTGGATTTTTTTGGTACAAACAAACGTATGGATATAACGACCAGTAAAAGTAAAATATTCTCAATTTGCTGTTAGCAAACGAGCTTGCAATTCAGTCTGTTTCTTAATCACTTTCAAAGGAGATGGACGTGTTTGCGAAGAAAAATATTCGCAAGTGCGAGTCTGTGCCACAAGCCCCCCCCCCCCCCCCCCCGCCATTTGTTCATGCAAAGGTGAAATAGTTCGTTTTCAATAGCTTATATTTAAACACTTACCTTGATTACACCTGCTAGATGTCCATCCATTATTACAACCGAGTAAACAATTCCCGGTGACGTGATGACAAGTATTATTTAAACAATGTCCACAGTTGTAAACACAATTAGCACCGTATGTGCTATTTGAACATTCTACAAAAGTTTATGTCAAAATTTTAAATGCAAACAAAGATGACAACACTTGTACTGTCTATAATACTATTTATTACATTTCTTTAAAATCATAGACAGATATAAGTTAAAGAATGCATGAATTTTTACCATCTGTGCAGTTTTCACCGGTATACCCAGCTTGGCATAGACAAGATCCCTCAACAGCATTACATTCGTCACAGGTCGGGGAGCATGGTCTGCATGGGCTACCGTAGTGATTTCTTGGGCATCCTAATAGAAGAAAGAATGTCATAAAAACAATAAAGTCGCAAAAAAGTGAAGTCAAAGACCAATCTTCAATATCATGAATCTTCTTTGCAGTGCACATCGAGACCTAGTGGTCATTGGGGGTAAAATCCCTTGCTGGCAGTTCAAAAAAGCTATGGGGGTAAAATCCCTTTCTGGCAGTTCAAAAAAGCTAATTCAGAGAATTTGTGTCCTTTGCGTTAAGAAAAAAAAGAGCATCCGCGGGAAGGAAGACGGGTTGGGGGGGGGGGGGGGTTGGGGGTTTGGACCCCCTGGATTTGCAGAATTATTATATATATATACTGAAGCAAATAAAAAGGCTAAAATGGATATATTGATCTTATTGCTTATTCTCTAAAATGTACACAGAAGATTCTTTTGATATAAAATATTTATCATGTATGTAATAATGATTTTATGAGAAAGTTTGTACACGCCAGACGTCATAACTTCTTCATTTCATATGTTGAATACTATCATATATATATATATGTACATGTATATTAGTAAATCGGAAAAAAAACAAAACAAAACAAAACAAAAACCAAGATGTGCTTATGAAACACTGATGCCCCCGTATGTCATTTTATAGCAAAGGTTAAACTTTCCAAAATGCAATTCAAATATGTTTGTACCCAAAATAAGGTCTCGTCTCGAGGAATATACCTGTGAAATATGAAAGCCCTAGCAGTAACCATTGAATAGATATTGAAAAGGTTAAAATTTTCCAAAAGTAGGTCAAACTCCAAGGTCAATGGTCTACGAATGTTTGTATCCAAATGAAGGTCTTGTCACAAGGACTACACATCTATAGTATGAAAGCCCTAGCACCAACCATTCAACAGTTATGGCCAAGGCTAAATTCCAGTAAAATTTTGCAAAACTTGGTCAAATTCCAAAGTCAAGGTCAAATATGATGATGCCCAAAGAAAGTTCTTGTCACAAGTAATACACATGTGAAATGTGAAACCCATAGCTCCAACCAATCAAAAGTTATTAGCAATGTCAAAGTTTATGCGGACAAACAGACAGATGGACGGACAGGGTAAAACTATATATCCCGAATCTTTGATACGGGGACATGAGAATACGGGATCGTCCGTAATTTGAACCCGGGACCTCTCAAATGCTAAGCGAGAATCATACCTCCTAGAGCAACGAGGCGCTTGCATTGAAGCAAATTAAATGCAATCAGCAGGTCACACATTCACCTTCGATATTATCAAAATTTTGCAGAACACATGGTGTCTAATTTAGCCTTTACTAAACAAATCTAATAGATGTAATTAGAATATCAAGTCCGCCGACAACCTGTATTATACGTAATAACTGTGCATGCTAAAAATCCAACTGAACAAAAAAAAAAAAAAAAAAAAAAAAAAAAAAAAAGAAAGAAAGAAAAGAAAACGCACACCCTGTAAAACACCAGCGGTAGGATCAGAGATTCATTGAAAAATAAGCATAACCTTCTCGACCGGCACAGCGACCTTGAGTCCTTTGTCTTGACATGTAAACGAAACTTATGCACAGCCAAATCAGTTTGAAAAAAACAGTCTCAAGTCAGTCAGCAATCGACCTACTGAGAGATTGAATTTGCAAGAAAGTCATTGTATCTATCAAGTAATTTGCAAAATGTTGCCGATATACCTGTAGCCTCAACAGATTTTCATATATATATATATATATATATATATATATATATATATATATATATATATATATATATATATATATATATATATATATATATTTAAAACATTGCTATGACGTCATGCCTTTGTTCCCACAGTCTAAAAATTTACCTGTAGCCCACCGATAATAATAATTAACAGCCCAGTAATATATTATCGGACGGCAGTTATAACAAAATCGGACAGTAGTTAAAAAAAAACAACTAGAGTGAAATCAAGGATTAATTTGTCCAGAAACCAAAAAAAAGTTTGGGAGAAAAAATTAAGGGTAAGCAAAAGCGAGGAAATTAAGTTGTTTAAAATAGCAAAGCCAAGAAGAAACTGGAGTTTTAACCTTCCTCAAAAGTAACACTTTCCATTCGTTTTTTTTTTTTTTTGCAGAGCGTTTTCGATACAGCACTGTGAATAAGCCAATTTAATCCATTTCTGATAAAGAACCAGTCTGCGAATCTCTTCATTTAACGAGGTTTGTTCGCCAATGACCGCTCTTTTAAAACCCAAGATTTTCATTATATCATCCAATAGAAATTTTACATAAAAATCCGCATTTCAACTTTAAATGCATTTTGAAGATATCATACCTGACTGTATCTGTATCAATGTCAAACGCACTTACTAAAGAAAAAATATTCCGAATCATAAAAAAAAATCCTTCATCACCTGACCACTGCCGATAGTTCCTGCTAAGACCAAACGACTGCCATTGAATGAATGAATGAATGAATGAAACAAAAGAGTTCACTCGCTGATTTTACTGTCTAAAGAAAGAAAAAACTTTCTCTTTTCTTTTGTCTACTTATTAGATGGTTTCAGGTAGAAAACTGTTGATGCCTGAACTCCTATTGTGTAATTATCGGACTCCTCCAGGTAACCTTTGGACATTTAAATAGCAATGTTTTAAGTAAGATATATGCCTCATACAATTCTATATGTAATGGATATATGCCGAATACTGTTCTATATGTAAAATTATCAGACTGTTTGAGGCCCGTTACAGGTAAATTTTTAGACTGCAAGAACAAAGGCATGACGTCACAGCAATGTTTTAAGTAAAATTATCAGACTGTTTTCGGCCCTAACGGGCCTCAAACAGTCTGATAATTTTACATATAGAACAGTATTCGGCATATATCCGTTACTTAAAACATTGCTGTGACGTCATGCCTTTGTTCTTGCAGTCTAAAAATTTACCTGTAGCCGTCCGATAATAATAATTAGCAGTCCAATAATATATTATCGGACGGCAGTGATAACAAAATCGGACAGTATTTAAAAAACAACAACTAGAATGAAATCAAGATTTATTTTGTCCAGAAACCAAAAAAAAAAGTTAGGGAGAAAAAATTCTGGGAAAGCGAACGCGAGGAAATTAAGTTGTTAGAAATAGCAAATCCAAGAAGAAACAAGAATTTTGACCTTCCTCAAAAGTAACACTTTCCATTCGGTTTTTTGCAAAGCATTTTCGATACAGCACTGTGAATAAGCCAATATAAATCCATTTCTGATAAAGAACCAGTCTGCGAATCTCTTCATTTAACGAGGTTTGTTCGCCAATGACCGTACTTTTAAAACCCAAGATTTTCATTATAGCATCCAATCAAAATTTTAAAATAAAAATCCGAATTTTTACTTTAAATGCATTTCGAAGATATCATCCAACACTGTATCTGTATCAATGTCAAACGCACTTAATAAAAAAAAATATATTCCGAATCATAAAAAAACCCTTATCACCTGACCTCTGTCCATAGTTCCTGCTAACACTACTAAGTCAGAAACGTACTGACATTCCCATTTTTTACTGATAAACTTAGATAATTACTGACAATGTGCTGCCTTTACTGCAAAACTTAGACAATTACTGACCTTTTTCTGCCGGTGCTGATAAACTTAGAAAAGTGCTGACAATCTTAGTCGGTGCTGATAAACTTAGACAATTACTGACCCGTATTACTGTCCCTGCTGAAAAACTTAGACAAGTGCTGACTTTTACTGATAATTACTGTCCCTATTGTTCTCGCTCTCGGGAAGGCTGCAGTGGTGTGAAAATATTTGGTTGTTAATAACTTTTACTTTAGAAACAGCCTTATCTTAATTTTTGAAATAAAGTTTCAATTCCCAGACAGTTATTTTTTTTTAACTAATAGTTTTATAATTGGTATCCGTAAAATAATTCATAACGAATACGATGTACAATTAACTTTGTGTGAATCAAGTTTAAATAAATGTGTTGAATAACTACACCTTATCCCTATCCCTGTTCAATCTAAAAAAAAAAAAAATAAATTTCATCAATTTATTCCTTCGCAGACGGGTGCTAAATATACCCGTCTTTACGTTATAGTTTGCATTATTTCCTGTTTTCTTCGATCGGAAATACATGTTTCAATTGTATTTTTTATCAACAGGACAGACGCCTCTTGTTAGTTTAAGAAGTATTTTATTCATGATATACATAAATGTATATACAATGAATATGGATTGAACAGCAGGCAAAATGGCCTATATAAGTTCTCTCCACGCCTCTTGTTGAAAGAAATCTTAATCTACTAAGACTTGAATAATTTACTGATCGGTAATTTCATTTTCTAAATGTTCTTGGACATCTGTACAAGTCCTATTCTACTAGCGCTGTTTGGGATATCCGGTTTCAATTGAACATAAGTAAGTTCCTTACTGAACGAGAGTAAATATCTAGAACTTCAAAATATAAACTGTACCTTGTTAATTTTGTCACTAAAAACATTATATCTAAGAAAACGGATTATCATTTAAAATATTAGTGAACATGTATCCCAAGTTACACGCAAAACATGACCACTTGGTACAATGTAAGATCGTAATCATTATTATTAGTATTTATATATTTGTTCATTTGTTTTAGTTTTGATTAATATTTTTTCACTTTCTTCTTTATAAGACTAAGATTTTGCACTGTAGGTCCGCACTATCTCGAGCTGATGTTTGTCTCTCTCTCTCTCCAAAAAAAAAAAAAAGAATCAATATTGATCCAGGCAAAGTGAAAACAATGTAGATAGTTTTAAAAATAGTATAACTCTGAAAATTAGTTTTTATTGTTATGATCTTGTCTGTAAATTGTTCTCGAATAATTATTCTATAATTGTTTACTAAATGTTTAGAAAATGTGCCTTGAATTATTCTTAGTTTTTTTTTTTAATTTGATAAACATACTTTACATGGATGCAATCGACAACACATTATTGTTCTCTCACTTTACCTTCCCTTAGAATGTACATAGCACACTATCCCGACTTAACAGAACATATTAGGAAGAAAAACTTGATATCCATATTTTTGCAATATTTTAGAATTTCCGCTTTTAATTCACTTAATTTTTTTTTGTTTTAAACTGCAGCTAAATCTGAATAGTTTGAGTCTTTCCCGAATTGGATTTTCACATTTTATTTTTAATTAATCGTTCATTTAATTTATATAATATGAATCTAGTATGTATATTTTTTTTAGAATATTTTATTTTATTCTAAATAGAGGGTGAGAGATTGTAGATTGTGTATGTATTTGTTGAATTGCTCAAAATTGTGTAGAAGAACAGAGAAGTCTACCTGTTTCCGTAATGTTGCGTAACTAACTTCCTGTGATATCCGGCGAGTGCCCCTCTGTATAATTCAGCAGTGACACCTATTGTCTTTTTTTCGCTACTGTACACACTCGGATCGCCTCAGGAGATTTCTTCTACACACGGGGCTTCACAGAGTTTCCGATTGTGTGTTCAATAATTCTGTAATTCTGTCGGTTATCAGCTAACACATTTTGGACGAATAATTGGCACAGTATTACTGTAATATCAAATTGGTTTATATACTGAACAAACTTCCCGACCACGCTATGAAACGATTTATTTATTTATTTATTTATTTATTTATTTATTTATTTATTTATTTATTTGTGAATTTGTGTTGAGCTTGTTAAAACCTTTGCTGGTAATTCATTAAATAAATCTACGGAAAATAAAATTTTAAATAACTACAATAGATAAAAGAAATTAATTTCTAATACATAAACTTAAAAAAAAAAAAATCATACAGATAGAGGGTATGAAGATCATCAGTTACACATGTAAATATGATTTGATTTGAACATTTTGTCATTTAATATACAATATCTAATTAGAGACATAAATATTTATTTGCGTGATCTAATGCACCATGCATCTTTGTGTAATCTAACAAAATGTGCAGACCTCAGTGCGACATCAAAACCTTACCATTCAATCAAGCGAGAACGTATCAAAATAATGCTATCGATTTTATTGACATATCAATCGTTCGCACAAAATAAAAATTACATACTACGATTGTTTCTGGCTCCAAATTTTCACAGATCTCGAAAATTTATGTACTAATTAAACCCAACAGTATTATTTTAACATTCAAGCTTGTTTGCTATATCTTAGGAAATCGGCTTCTGTTATATTATAATAGTCGTTATTAAAGATCGCACGTGTCGTCCCCCCCTCCCCCCCATTTAAATTTGATAGGAAAATGGGTATGAAGTTCTAGCAACATTCTATTTGATAAGAGGATGGATATGGATTTCTAGCAACATTCTATTTCAAGATGCTGCATCAACAAATAAACTTTTGAAAATATAAAATTAGCAATTCAAGGAGTATTTTACTTAACTTGAAAAGCAAGAATTGTCAATAAATATGTATCATTTTGAATCCAAATTAAGTTAAAATATACGAACTAACGACATTTTGTCTCAAACCGCTGAATTTATTTATTTTTTAGATCATAGCTCATTTATTTATTTTTTTATTACTTAATATCAAATGAATTGCCGTGCATTACAAATCATTACAGTAATAATTAAACCTAAAAAAAAAACCCCACTCTCATGTAGGGATTCAGAAATCCCAGATATGGAAATCAACTAAAAGATGTACATGTATTTTATTCAAAAGAATAGAATGGACAGTAACTAACTAATCAATGAATATCAAGGATCGAAGAATATCAATACAACCCCGTAGCCCCCCAAAAAGTAAACTGTCCAAACTTTAAAAAAAATATCTTATTTCGGGGGGAGGAGTACCTAATCTTTTAGAATGTTTTCTTTATTTCTTTCCTTCAAATGCTGGAATTTGGGTATGTTTGACTGTACAGCACACAAATGGGGGGGGGGGGGGGCATTCTCAGAAAAGCCCACTCCCTCCCGGCCCTACCGCATACTCTGGGTATGAAATATTATAATTATTCAAAATTAATTGCGTATAAAGCATCTACCCAGACAGTTCTATTTTTTTAAATACGGAATTATAAACAACAAAAAAGGGGAGTTTACATGTACATTATAGGGAATATACAAGTATAATAATAATAATTTTTTTATAATCAGGAGGAAAAGATCCCTTTAAAACGCCATATTTTCCTATTAAACACCTCTAAAAATAATTTATAAATTGCTTATCTGCTGAAACGTTTTGAAGTTTTAAATATGTTTTCCTTATGAAATATTTTCAAATAATTCTTCTATAAATTGATCGTAGGAGCTTTTAAAAATATCATTGGGGCATAGTTATAAAAATTATTTATAAAAAAAATCAAATAAACCCTCTTTAAGATTAAAAAAAATCAATTGCACACCTCCGCAGTCTCCCTGAGAGCGAGAACAATAGGGACAGTACTTATCAGTAAATGTCAGCACTTGTCTAAGTTTCTCAGCACCGGCAGTAAAAAGGTCAGTAATTGTCTAAGTTTATCAGCACCGACTAAGATTGTCAGCACTTTTCTAAGTTTATCAGCACCGGCAGTAAAAAGGTCAGTAATTGTCTAAGTTTTGCAGTAAAGGCAGCACATTGTCAGTAATTATCTAAGTTTGTCAGTAACAAATGGGAATGTCAGTACGTTTCTGACTTAGTAGTGTAAGCCAAACGACTGCCATTGAATGAATGAAACAAAAGAGTTCACTCACTGATTTTACTGTCTTAAAAAAAACTTTCTCTTTTCTTTTGTCTACTTATTAGATAGTTTCAGGTAGAAAACTATTGATGCCTGAACTCCTATTGTGTAATTATCGGACTCCTCCTGGTAACTTTTGGACATTTAAATAGCAATATTTTAAGTAAGATATATGCCTCATACAATTCTATATGTAAAATTATCAGACTGTTTTCGGCCCTAACGGGCCTCAAACAGTCTGATAATTTTACATATAGAACAGTATTCGGCATATATCCATTACTTAAGAGGCAGTCTACGAGAAAACCATGCAGAGAGCTATTCATGTTAGGTTCTCAATTTCACTACCCATTATCATATTTATTCATTTCAATGTATTGTAAGACTTTTCTGCAAATTTGGTCAAAATCTGGTAATTAGCACAGTGTACATGAGCGCCATCTATGTTTGTCATTGGCAAATTGCTATAATGTTATAAAACACATGAAAAAAATACCAGTTTCCTTTATAGCTTTACTTCATAATAAACAAATTTCAGGGAAAATATATGGGATATTTGTACATATATGAACAGTGTTAATCATTTCCATTATAAAAATTCTAAATTTATTAAACTTTTAATGAGAGACAACTCTAACAATCTCATGATGTTCTAAAAATAGATTTTTCTTGCCTTAATTCTAAGAGCCATAATACCTGATACACAGTTGAGAGAGAGATTTCTTTTTGTTCCTTAAAAGGTCATTACATAGTGTTTTTATCAGAAATTTGAATTTGTCGGATAATAAAATATAACGAAGTTATGATGAAAACAAACTTACACCATTTTTTAAAATCAACAAGGCCAATTTTAGCCCATATTGGACCTAGTTCTTTTATGTTACAAATCTAAATATATGCTACATATTTTGTAAAATGAACATAATAATCTACACTTAGTATATAAATATCAATTTTGCCTCAATTACGACATTCTGCAAAGATTATACCATTCATACATTATTTTCAAACCTCATAGGGGTGGGAAGGAGTTTTTTCCCATTATAACATAATGTAGACATCTGTATTTACATGTACCTCACACAATATCTTCAGGAAGTAGAGTTCAAGGAGAGAAGGAGAGTATGATAAAATAATGAGCTCCATAGGCATGTATGTTACAGGGAAATTTGGGTTGAAGTCTACTTATGAGACCAATAATCCTTTGAGGTGCATAGCAACATGGTGGCTAAAGCATAGCAACAATTTACTTGCTAAAAATTTAAAACAAGAATTAGTACAAGTTCCTTACCATAAAACTACTAGTATTGTTTGCATCCTCAAAGACAACATGACTTTGTATGTGAATGGATTGACTTAACCACCATGTTATAAATTCAAGTAATACTATATGTAATACGACTGTACATCTATGAAATCTGTAAAGAGAGCTTTATAAAGAGAAAAAAAAATACATTCAAAATTCTACACTAAAATTCTGAAAAGTTATTTTACCCCAGTACATGTACCATGTTTCTGAAAAAATAAAATATCCAGAAAAATGTACTTTCATTCTTTTGAAAAAAAAACACAGTATATCAATGAAAAAACATCTCAACAAAATGATATATTTTGTGGAAACCCTAGAAGTTCATCCCAACAAAAATGAATGTAATGAAGTACATGTAATTACATATGGGGAATACACATCTGAGTATTATTATAAAAGCATTATTCAAGTAAATCTAAAAAAAACATTGAACTCAAACAATGAGTTCCTGTGACAGCCATTTATTCCGCTAGTTCATTGGCTATTGCTTGGACACTATCAAATTGTTCCGCTGCCTGAAGACTATTTATGATATTTTCGAGTATTTCGACATCCTGCTCATCGTTGACCTCCTCCAACTTCAAGCGCTTTGTTTGGGAAGTACAGCTTAGCATTCTTTGTTTTTTTAAAACAAAACCTGCAAAAACACCTCTGATTTGTTGGTGTGTCAACCATTCACTTGGGCTAAAAAGTCTCTCCCCATCAAAGTCTTTTTCAGATTGCATCTGTCTGCTTACAGTGTATGGATTGGCTTTTCGGCCGGTTTTCTCTCCTTCATCATAAATCTCAAGCAAATACTTTTTCACCTTACTTGAAAACCTTGTATTTTTCTTCCGCTGCTTCAGTGCGTATGCCGGTGTCTCATACGAGACTTCATCAGCAGGGTTAATATCACATGTTTCCACACTGACACTGGGCTGAGTAGATCTGATTTTGGTGCATACTTCTGCCCACATTCTCTTTGAAGTGTCCAGTATGTTGTCGGTCTTTTCATTGTCATAAACATGATTACCAACTGCTAGGTGGTTAAGCAGTTGATTCTCCTTTCTGAACTCTTTTACACAGTCAGGATCACAACATGACAGTAAACGACTTGTAGATTTTCTTTGTCTTGTCTTCTCAGAGGGTGGCTTTGGGTTTGCAACAATCTGTGTGCATAAAAAAAATGAACTGAAGTAAGAAAAAAAAAACATATGTGTTAAATTCATTAATAGAATAATACCAAGATTGTGCTATATGAAGCAAATGAAAATTACAACATACCACAGCTTCTGGGATGTCCACCATATTTTTTGTAACTGCTTCAAGCTTTTCAGATGAAATAAATTGCTCTCCAAAACCATAAGACTTGAATGCCAAAACACCATTGTCTTTAAAGATGAAGTTGTTGTACTGACTTATGGCAATCTTCAGTTGACCAGATAGTATAGGCTGGGCGTTCATGTCCACATCAATTATGGAAGTTAATGTATTCCGGACTCCCCCATGACTCTCAAGTGCATCTTTCATCTCGTATACATTTGTAACATCATTGCCTTCATTGATGTAATTCAAGATGTGTATTCTACAACTTCCTGTGCGAGAGTCGCACAAATCTTTTCCTGACTGGGCTTCACTGAAATTATATTCTCTGATCGTTACATGCATGTTGTTTCTTAATTTCCAGAGGCATGTCAGAAGGGGAAGACAGTGATAGCATCCTGCATTATCAGAGCGCAAATAAACTTCTTTCAAATGTGGGTGACTCCCATGAAGCATCTGCAAAATGTGGATCAGGATTTTTGAAACTGTGAACCACCCCTGTGTGCCATGTTGAAGAAGGTGCACATAAGAAAGGATGTCCACTGATTCATCATCTTCTGCATCATTTCTTCGTAAGAGTACACATGAAACATGCCAACTGATCCCTTGCTTTCCATACCATTCACTCTGAGTTTCTCTAAATGTCTGTGGCAAATATTTCATAGCCCAGTCAATAATTATGAGTCCTTGATCATCTTTAAGATTGTTCAGAATATCACTTTTACAGGCATCCTGATTAACAGTTCGTATGCAGTGATCTCGCCAGTTCACAATTTTCTCACACGATAACTCTACATCATGTTGAATTTCCTCTTTAACACTTGCATCACAGTGAACATCTTCAAGGCATTGAGCAATGTCAGTGGTGACATTTTTTATTTGTCGGCAAGATATGCAGGTCTCTGAATGTTGATGGTCACATGGCAAATCAGATAGAGCATATTGCATGCAATGTTCAATGCATGTGCTTTTTGTGCTGAGGTGTGTTTTGAATTCGTTCTTCAGATGCAGTTTTACAGCTTGTAATTGATTCTTGAAGTCTTTCACTTTTCCGTCATGAAGTCCCACTTCAGATAACTTTTCTAATGCTTTTTCAAGGTGGAAATTCCCAATTCCCCTTCACTCGCAAGGTTGTCAATACCATGTAATGACTTCAACTGTGAAGCTGCACAAACTTTCACTATCTTGTATAGAGTTGCCCTTGATGGTGGTGCAATTTCATTGTCTTGACAATATGCCATGTATGCATTGATGAGTCTTGATGCAATCATTGTGCGAATTACTTTAGGTACTTTGACCTCCAATCCTGATGAGAGTTTCAAGTGTTTGGAACCAAAACTCACTGTGTGGAGGTACATAGGAGCTGATATGAATTCTACGAAGTGCTGGATTCTCCCTTTTGAAATTCTTATCCGTACAATTTTAGGTGGTGCAACATAATGTCCAGGCCAGAAGGTAGCTGCATGTTTTCTTGCCACATCTATATGGTGGATTGTCAAACCCTTAATCATCCTCAACAGTATGGATTTGCTATATTTACTTGCAATTAGGGATAGAATCTGAGTGCGAGTTGTATGATCTGTAGCCTTCTTGTATGCCTCAATTACTGTGTCCGTCATTGAATCTTGATGGAATATGGCTGAGCCTTTGTAGCTGTTGATCACTTCATCAAGGAGTTGTTGACTCTGGCCAGGAGCAATGATGTCACAAATATATTCAAAAGCAGCTTTTGCATGACGCACATAATATGCTCTTGTTGAGTACTGCAAGTCCTGCAGAGGTTGGCTTACTTGGGAGCGTAGGCATTCCAAGTGGCCGTTTGTCAACATTTGCATTGCATCATTGTACTTCTCCCTTAAAGACTTTTGCATATCTGACCAATTTGATGCTGCAGTGGACTGAGACAAATGCAGAGATTCACTATCTGATATCATGATATCTGTAAAGAATAAAAATATAATTATTTACATACAACTGATGAAGGGCGATGAGTATAAGAGAAAAAGATATACTAGTAGCACTTATTTGGGGATCAAGTTTGTAAAACTTTGCAGTAAGTGTTTTGCATAAATTTCTTTGACATATATGAAATGATGTTAACAATTCTTACTAGGAATGTCTAAATTTTTTTTCATTCTTGCACCATTGTACAGATATGAAAACAGACATAATCAGTCAGTAAATTATAAATATATTGATATCCAAACATTCTAATATTGTGTGGATTTATTTTTTTTTTCTCTCAAATTTTTACGGTTTCTTTGGTTGGACCAGGGCTAAATTGGGTATCAAATTTTGCATATTAAGGCATGTATAAAGGAGTAAAATATTCTTTAAAACTTTTTTTTTCCAGAACATCAAGGCCTTTTTAGTCATATTCATTTTGAAGCATCCCATTATGTATGGATTCTTATTTAATCACAAACTCTTTGAGACTAAGGTGTGGTCACAATCTGGGGGTCAAAATTGGTAAATGGGGATAAAGAAGGAAATACATGTACAAGTATTTAAACACCTTCAGAACATGGCCAAAGGTAAATCAGGTGTCTTGTGGACTATGGGCTTTATTCTTAGTAGTAGCTCAGAAAAATTCGCTTGAGCTTTAGAGCTTTTCATCATAAGGATTTCAAATAAATTTATTTTAATAAGGTCACTTAAAATGGTTTCAGTATAGGAGAAATTTCATTACAATGTTCACTGTAAAATAAACCCGGTTATTTGTATATGCTGACCTTGGTCAAGTTCATTTTTTTGAGAGACACGTGATACTACATCAGTTTCTTCAGCAGGGTTAACATTGTTGTTAACATCTGAAAATGTAGAGCATTCATCTTATGAAGTATTTAAATTTTATATATAATTAATAATGATTACAAAAACAAGTAGCCCACAGGCCTTAACGGTCACCTGAATATAATACAAAATTGCAAATGATCCAAGTATAGAGTAAAAGAAAATAAACATAAAGATGAAACTATCTTGTCAAAATGGAAGACAATTAGGATGACCAGGAATCAACAAAATAATTAATCTGGTGCTCAGTAACAAATCTAAAGTAGATCTATTTTCTTGCCTGTACTTGCTCCCACGTTACAATCACCATTCTGACTAAACAAAACAGTAGTGCTTAAGCACTTTCAGAAAACTAATCACTCTTTCTCATCATAACCATGTACTAAATACGTTTCCTAAATACTCATGGGCAAAAAAATATGAGCTATGAATTTCATAATTTTGGAAGAGGTATACTTGCTCATCATAACCATGCAAGGTTTACCATTTGATAAATTTCAATATATGACAAATTTAGCCCCTCT
The DNA here is from genome assembly GCF_033153115.1 of Saccostrea echinata. Classification (NCBI taxonomy): domain Eukaryota; kingdom Metazoa; phylum Mollusca; class Bivalvia; order Ostreida; family Ostreidae; genus Saccostrea; species Saccostrea echinata. Next base: position 13,357,702 of record NW_026889776.1, on the reverse strand, counting down.
CTGGGCCTTGTACTTCGACCTGGGATACATGAATTTCATAATTTTTGTAGTGTGCTAACTATTCATTATTATCATACAAACAATATGCCTGCTAAAAAAAGATTTTTGTTCCCACTTTTGTGAAAGCAAGGAGAAATTAAATCTCAATCGTTTGTCTGTCTGTCACAAAAGAAGCTGAAAATACTTGAAAACTAGAAATATATCCATAGGACATGAATGCCCTGCCGAGGGTATATTAATAATGCAACATTTTAACACAAATTGAGAAAAGTAAGGTCAAAGTCAAAGGAAAGGTCAAGGTGAAAAAATATTGATGCAGTTAAATAGCTTACATCAGTATGTATCAGCATATGAAGTTTGACACTAATTTAAGAAAAGTGAGGTCAAAGGAAAGGTCAAGGTCAAAAATGTTGATGCAGTTGAATAGCTCTCATCAGTATGTATCAGCATATGAAGTTTGATAACACTATCTTGAATGGCATCTTTAAAACTGAGCTAAAAACTTATTTAGGAAAAGTGAGGTCAAGGTCAAAGGAAAGGTCAAGGTAAAAAAAATACTGATGCAGTTGAATAGCTCTCATCAGTATGTATCAGCATATGAAGTTTGTTAAAAATATCTTGAATGGTTTCATTAAAACTGAGCTAAACACTAATTTAAGAAAAGTGAGGTCAAGGTCTAAAGAAAGGTCAAGGTCATAAAATGTTGATGCAGTTGAATAGCTTACATCAGTATGTATCAACATATGAAGTTTGATTACACCATCTTGAATGGTATTTTTAAAACTGAGCTAAACACTAATTTAAGAAAAGTGAGGTTAAGGTCAAAGGAAAGGTCAAGGTCAAAAAATGTTGATGCAGTTGCATAGCTCTCTTCAATATCTATCAGCATATGAAGGTTGATAAAAATATCTTGGATAGTTTCTTTGAAAGTGTGACGGAAGGACAGAAGGATGGAAGACGGACATGACAAACACTATATGCCCCGGCCATATTCCTGGCGGGGCATAAAAATTGCCAATGCAATACAAAGGAAGGACAACAGACAAAAATTGATAGCAAAATGTCACCTGAAAAACTCAGGTGACCTAAAGATATAAATGTTTTAAATTAAAAATTTTGCATAAATAGTCTGAAAGTTTAAGGAAACCATTCACAAACAACATACCATTGACTTCAGTGCAGTCTCTCAGATTAGGTGAAGGTAATGAGGCACTAGTTGACATGGTCAGCTGCTCAACTCTGTCTAAGTGAAAAGGAAATATATGGAGATAACAAACAGTATTCAAGCTCAAAAGTCCATTCAAACAATACAAATCAGGAGCGGTGCAAACATGGACCTGTATATAATGAGGGACACATCCCATATTACTTGTCTTATTTGGAATGCATAATTTGGTCAATCCATAACCCCCCAACTCCAACCACCAAAAACAGAAAAAAAAACATAGATCCATCCCTAATGCCAATAAACTGGAAATACTTATGATATACTAATAAAAGTAATTACCTTTTATTTCTTCCACAACTTGTTCACCAAGACCGAGATCTGCTTTGTGTTTAGAAACACATGTTCTGCATACAGCTTAAAATAAGACATTTAAAAAGAATTATTAATATGTGTCCTCATGAATAAGGTTTTCTGTTTTCTTTATGAATACTTGGTCAGTTTTGCTATGGTTTCTAGCTAATTAAGACCTAGCTTCATGACTGATTTACATACATGGGTGCTATTACAAAAGAAATCATGATCAGTAAATGTAAGTGTTTCTAACATCTTGCTTATACTTTTGAAAAGTTTAATGTACACAATAATTTGCAAAAAAACATATCTGGGTCTTAGTCGTTAAACATATTTTGGTCTCAGTTTTAAATTCTTTTGTAAAATGGGGTCTTGGCTCAGTATGTGCTTTTGGTACAAAATATCTTATCAACCTGACCTCATACATGTATTCACAACACCTTACATGTACATGTACTTCAACATCATGACTTACTAGACTTGGCTGACCTCAGTAACATTTCACATATAATTAATATGAATCAAATAAATACATACATGGTAAGGCCATCTTTAAAAAATTGTTTGGTTGCCCTCTCCCAACCGACTGACTAAAAATAGCCCGACTTAAATTAAGTTTTCAACCTGAGCCAAAATATTGTTTATCTATCGATCAAGACAGTAACCATATATTTTGTTTATCCTGCAATGTATTTTTACATCTGACCTCCAAAACGAGCTTCATTAAACCGATTTAGGCACGTTTTTGCAGTTGAAACTAAAACGGCCACATGGCATAAACATTGCAATATTTTTGACGTATCATTGCTTTAAAAATTTGGGAATACATGCAAAAGGCTTTATCAGGGCATTGACTGAATATTGTTTTACTTTACTAGATTACCTTGATTAGGTCAATGCAAGCGGTGATTGCAGGGTAAACATTTGTACCAGGGCTCTCATACCCACTTTTCTGTCCTGAGGTCTGGGTCATTAAAACTTGGAAAATTAGTGACAATTCGGGGAATACTAATCTATGTATTCATTCTACATGTTCTACAGTAAAACACATCATATTTTGTGTTTCTGGCGTTGAGTTGTTTTGTTGCCATAAATTTTCAACTAAATAAGTAGCAAGTTTAGGTATATATATATATTCAATATTTGTACTTGGGAAAATTTAAAACATAAATGTAATAATAATAATAATAATTCAAGGACATTCAGTACATGTGACATTTGAAAAAAATGTAGATTTGGACAAATTTCTTACTTACCTTCGCCTATCGGGACTGACAGCTGTAGACGCAACCAAAGTTCCCGACTCAAAACTGGTGTGATGCCTCTGTCTGGTTTTGTTTTAGATTTTCCATGAAAGGGATGTACACAAGATCGCTTGCTCCGTTTCCAGTACAGGCCAAGCGCGTCTCTGTGTTTTTCGCAAATTTTCTTGTCTAGTTGTGCTAACGTGATCACATTAACACCTGCTCTGCATAGTATTAGATAACTTTCGGGCAGATCTATACCCTTAGAGTTCGAATTTAGGTATCTGAGATGGTGAAAGGTTTGTTTTACACAGTCTTTCAAATAATATATCGCCTTTTCTTCACAACCTTCACCAAAATCACACACCCCAGACGACATCGCTGCCATTTTCCCTCCATGTAAACAATGGCTTTTTTCCCTTCATGCACTGAAGAGTTCGAAAAGATCGATAATTCCGAAAAAAAATTAAAGAGTTTCAAAGGTGTATTTCTTCAGACTTATCGTAAATCCAAGAAATTCCTTGAAAGATAATGTGTAAAAATTCACGTTAAATCAGATAAATGAATGTAAACAAAAGTTCACCCGTTGTATCAAACACAGCACTGTGTCTCCCATAGACAAATAAATAGTCGAGAAGATTTTCTTTAATAAAACCTTTTAAATTTCCCAAATGAATAAGATCTGGTAAATAAAATTTAACTTCATACAAAAACTAATACTTATTAATTCTACATAGAAAACAAAAATATCCAAAATCATTGTTTTATTTGACATTTTAAAGGGCTTATAAAAGTGCTTAATTTTCCTTGAAATCCCAGCCCACCAGAGAGCTATAAATAGATTCAGGGCTATCTCAAATAGGAGGACGCATTTGTTGAAAATTTTTTCACAACAGATAATAAGGTCCATTTTCTTTAAAATGATGTAGTTAAAATAATGTTTTTTTAATGTGACTTGTGCAACATATTTTTATTTTTGCATGATTTTCTCGTAGACTCGCTCTTAAAACATTGCTGTGACGTCATGCCTTTGTTCTTGCAGTCTAAAAATTTACCTGTAGCCGTCCGATAATAATAATTCACAGTCCAATAATATATTATCGGACGGCAGTGATAACAAAATCAGACAGTAGTTAAAAAACAACAACTAGAGTGAAATCAAGGTTTAATATGTCCAGAAACCAAAAAAAAAAGTTAGGGAGAAAAATTCAGGGAAAGCGAACGCGAGGAAAATAAGTTGTTAAAAATAGCAAATCCAAGAAGAAGAAACTGGAGTTTTAACCTTTCTCAAAAGTAACACTTTCCATTCGGTTTTTTGCAAAGCGTTTTCGATACAGCACTGTGAATAAGCCAATTCAAATCCGTTTCTGATAAAGATCCAGTCTGCGAATCTCTTCATTTAACGAGGTTTGTTCGCTAATGACCGCACTTTTAAAACCCAAGATTTTCATTATATCATCCAATCAAAATTTTAGATAAAAATCCGCACTTTTACTTTGAATGCATTTTGAAGATATCATCCAAACACTGTATCTGTATCAAAGTCAAACGCACTTAATAAAAAAATAATATATTCCGAATCATTAAAAAATATTCTTCATCACCTGACCACTGTCCATAGTTCCAGCTACGACTGCCATTGAATGAATGAATGAAACAAGAGTTCACTAACTGGTTTTACAGTCTAAAGAAAAAAAACCTTTCTCTTTTCTTTTGTCTACTTATTAGATGGTTTCAGGTAGAAAACTATTGATGCCTGAACTCCTATTGTGTAATTATCGGACTCCTCCAGGTAACTTTTGGACATTTAAATGGCAATGTTTTAAGTAAGATATATGCCTCATACAATTCTATATGTAAAATTATCAGACTGTTTTCGGCCCTAACGGGCCTCAAACAGTCTGATAATTTTACATATAGAACAGTATTCGGCATATATCCATTACTTAACAGCCCAATAATATATTATCGGACGGCAGTGATAACAAAATCGGACAGTAGTTAAAAAAACAACAACTAGAGTGAAATCAAGCTTTAATTTGTCCAGAAACCAAAAAAAGTTTGGATCCAGAAATTTTTGAACGGAAGAGGGGGAGGGGGGGGGTTCAGAATTTTTTGGACAAGCAAAAAAGAGTCATTTGTATGTAAAGGTGTGTTACTGTATATGTTGAGTAAATTATTTAATTATGAAATTTTACCTGTGGACTTAATTGAGAGTATATACAAGTTAAACAAACAGAATTTAACAAAGCAAAAAAAAAAAAAAAAATAATAATAATCAAACCACCGGAGCGGGGGTGGGGTGGGGGTGGGGGTTCGCCGGTGCTACATTTGTCTGATTTTTGAGATGATTTTTAAAAGATTTTCTATATATATTCCTATGTAAAACTTTGATCACCCATTGTGGCCCCATCCTACCCCTGGGGTCATGATTTGAACAAAATTGATTTTGTTTTTGTTTGTTTGGTTGTTGTTATAATGTCCATCTCGAGAATTTTTCATTCGTATGTAGACGTCACCACTTGCCGGTGGAGGGCTACAAATTTAGACCTATACTTGGCACTCAGGGTCATTGAGCAGTGAAGGATCTTTTTCGTGCCAGCACCTCAAAATTGAACGTACGCTATGTAATGAAGCTTTCACATTAGTATCATCTCTTTTGACCCAGCAGTTCTTGATTTTGAAAGAATTTTTTCTAAACATTAGAAATGAAAAACTTTGATCACCTATTGTAGCCACACCCTTCCCCGAGGAACATGATCTGAAAAAAAAAACTGAATCTACACTTCATAATGAAGCTTTCAGATAAGTTTCAACTTTTCTGACACAGCGGTTCTTGAGGAGATTTTTAAGAGATGTCATTAAATATTCACTAATTCTTAACTACTTCCCTTGAAAGAGGACATGGCCCTTCATTTGAACAAACTTGAATCCCCCTTATCCACAGATGCTTTGTGACAAGTTTTGTTGAAATTGACCCAGTAGTTCGTGAGAAGCTTAAATTGGGAAAATTTACAGACAGAGAGACGGTCAGACAAAATGTGATTAGAAAAGATCACTTGGACTTCCACTTCAGGTGATCTAAAAATGTAAACCCTAACACCAATTATATCGGTACATGATTGTATATAAGAATAACGCAAAAAATCATTACTGCTGAACAAAAAAAAACTAATACATGTATTCAATCTCCAAGTATGTATTACAAGAAAAAAGAATAGGCTGATTTATCAGATATCTTAAGAATTACGTTATCGTTATATATCATAGTGATGTACATCAATTTTGGACACAGTTTTCTGACTTAAAAGGTTTTTTCTGTACAGTATTGCGAATAATGCTGTCTGTCTCCCTCTATGCGTGTGTGTGTGTTTGTCAATCTCTCTTTCCTTTCTCAATTAAATATTCGTCAAAACAATATATCGACAACAATATATGCAGACCTTGACTGTACATATTGTCGCCGACGACAATATGTGCTGGTGCTTGACTGTACATTTTGTCGTCCATTATGCAGGAGAAAAATAAGGCTCATCTCGGTACGTATTGTCGCCAGCGACAATATGTACCGATGGACGACAATATGTGCAGTGAGGGTAGGTACATATTGTCGCCGACGACAATATGTACAAAACGACAATATGTACCGTCACACATTACATTCACAAAACTACAAAAAAAAAAAAAAAAAAAAAAAAAAAAAAAAAAAAAAACGACAAAAGAAATATTTCAGCAACAATATCTGTAGGGCGACACTATGTAGAGTGAGGGTGAGGAACATAACGTCGCCAGCGACAATATGTACATGTGTAACTTTTCAGTCGGCGATAACATGTACCGATGGGCGACAATATGTGCAGTGAGGGTACATGTAGGTACATTTTGTCGCCGACGACAATATGTACCGTCGCTGGGTGTCATGATTTGAACAAATTTAAATCTACTCAACTTGAGGATGAGGATGCTTCTTCATCAATATGACTAATCATAACTTTGCTTTTCTAAACAAGAAGATTTTCAAAAGATTTTTTCCTACATATTTCTATGTAAAACTTTGATCACCCATTATGGCCTCACCCTTACCCAGGGGTCATGTTTTAAACAAACTTGAATCTACATTACATAGGACGTTTTCATATCAATAAGATTTAACATGCCTCTGCTGTCCTGGAGAGGAAGATTTTCATAAATATTCCTATGAAAACTTAAGTTGCCCATTTCTGTCCGACCCAATCCACGGGGATCATGGTTTTTACAAATTTACATATAGAGTATGTAATGAAGCTTTAACGTAAGTTTCTTTTTTTCTGACCAAGTGGTTCTTAAAAAAGATTTTCGAAAGATGACATTGAAATTTCACTAATTGTTCAACTCCCAAGGGTACTTTCTAGCAAATTTAGTTGAAACTGGCCAAGCGGTTCTAGAGAAGATGAAAATGTGAAAAGTTTTTAAAAAGATGGCGACGCCAATTTCGATTAGAAAACTTCACCTCAACCTTTGGGTCAGGCGAGCTAAAAAGCTCTTTAAAACAGATCATGAGACCAAACTACTGTATTTTTGGGGGGTGGGGGTGGAAGGGTTTGGTTGAAAATGATACGAATATTATATAAAATATTAAAAAATTGGAAAATCTACATTTGTGCAATGATCCTTATAAACCTATACAACATTTTATCCGTTTATATTATAAGGTTATTTAACTTATATCGGTGAATATTGGCACGAGTTGGCTGTACAAATGCACAATCTTGCGCGTGCATTTGTGCAGCCAACGAATGCCAGTATTTACCAATATAAGCTCAATAATCATTTATTATATAGCTAAAACAATTCCCATGAATTTAAATTAATTATTTCGCTTAAAAACTCAAAATTTATGTGAAAGTTTCTGTATCGGTACTCAAACTCTCCAATAATAATATCAAGGTCTTACCTATAAAGTGTCCCGTCATTTCAATCAACCTACCAAGCGATATGATCTATACTTTTTGATGTTATTATTAAGGATAATAGGTACTTTATTACATAAGCAGAAGCGCTGATGGTCACTGCGAGCTCTTAAAGCAACGTCTGGGCGAAGAGAATATTCGGACTTTGCACACTGATCCAAATGAATGTTTTCCGCAGTAACCTGTGGTCCCATAGTCCTTTGCGAATTGCATCTCGCCGCAAACTATGTTTCCGCGGTAGCAATATACTGTTAAAAAGTTCAGCCAAAACTAAAATAAACTTGATTCAATGGATATTGCAGAAAAAACAGTAGATTAAACGTTCTTTATTAAAAATTAGCACTGTTCAAACTTCGGTTTGGTAATGCAACTTACATACGACTTCATGTGACGTCAGAGCCCAGACTTACCAAATGTCACTTGCAGTTTGAAGAGATGGATGCAAATTAAAACTGAAAGGGTTTTATGTATCTGCGCTCGCCCTAAAGGTCGCATTATCAACATATTAATATCATTCTTTGTGAAAATAAACACTTCTTACCTAGTTGATAATGCTCTTCATAAATATTGCTGTTGAGCAGTTCACCAGACGACATTTTTTGTTTACAAAGAGGCGTTTGATATTGAACGCTTGTATTGGGAATGTTTCGGGACATTCTCGTTTGCGTAATGCAAACTCAGCGTTCAATTAATTGCCAATATATTGAACGCTAAAATTTCTGTAGACTTTAAGTATTATTTATTAGCTATATAAAAAAGGACATTATTTTTAAACTTATGAAAAAATAAAATCTATCCGATATTTATTTTGCTCATATAAACATGACATACATGTAAAGGACATTTGGCAAGTCAAGGTTTTCCGGAGAAAAAAAAAGGTTTAATACATGGGTTTTTTCGCTTATGAAATAGTGATTGAGAGTAATATCCCGTGTAGAATTTTCTAAGCGGTGCAAACCAATAAAGCTACGAGGGGTGATCAAAAAGTTCGCGAACTATCTCTATATTTACAAAACCACAATTCAGATCAGAATGAAATTTGGCACACATATAGTCATACACATGCTCTATAAATAACATCTGTTAAATAATGTTTTGCTCCGTGTTTGTGACGTCACAATGTGAAAATGACGTCAATATATAGGTCACTTGTGACAAAAAAGGGTTGACTCAGACGTACTCAAGCAACGAACGGCTGTAAAGTTTAACGTATATCTTGGAAATTCCTTGCAGTAGAATATGATAATTTGTACAAGGTTTATGAAGACAAAAGACTTCAATCATTAATTGGATTGATTGTTTAAGTAAAGACAGGGAGACGGTTAAAAATGATACTTGTTCTGTTGCCCAGCGAAAGCAAGCCGGGGGAAAAGATGTGTCCTTAGTTGAGTAATTTGTTATGAAACATCGTCAAGTGACAATTAGGAAAATGGTTGCATATCTTAACAATAATATAATTATTAAATCTCTAAAATACCGTTTACTTTAGACTTTAAACATATGAGATATGATAAAAAGAAGGCGCCCATACTTTAACCACATTGGAAAAACGATTCTCCCGAGACAGAGGACTCGGGTTGTTATGGGTCACCATACTAATTGTGGGAAGGGATATCCTTATCCACCCATTCTATTGCCCAGATTTGGCCATTTCTGACAGATGGACTGTTTTTGTTATAAAAAATAACTTGCATGGTAAGAAATATAAGACTCGAAAAAATCTTTTAGCTTCTCTGAACAGACTGCTTCGAAGCATGTCACGTGACTGCCTGGATCACATGATTCGCGCATGGGCAGAACAATGGCAGATGTGTATTAAAATCGGAGAGAACTACTTTAAAAAATAATAAACACTGAAACTTCATTTTATTTCTTTTAAAGAAGTCATTCAATTAGTTCGCGAACTTTTTGATTACCCCTCGTATGTTATGTACAGAGGTAAACAAAAGCACATGTACTTCCTTCAACGAGTAGAATCATCTATACAGCAAGAAAGAAAAAGTAGTAATGGGTTTGTTGTACATGGTATTCAGGGGACAAAGAGCCAACAGGTCGTCATTTACCACACTTATGCTCGGTATGCTGGGAAGGGCAAAGATGTAACATATACTGAAAGGTAGACCGACTGAGATCAGTTCTTAGGTTATATGAAGGAAGCTGCATTAAGTAACTAAGAATAAAAATTGAAATAAATATCCATGCCGATATTTTTATGACAATGTTTTTTTTCAATCAATTCAGTCAATTATACGATAGTTTAAATCAACCAGTCCGACTCTCTTGACCATTATTAATAATATGCAATTAAAGCTGTTAAGGAAAGTAACTCAAAAATAAAGATTGGCGCCTGTATGTCCTTGTCTTGTTTCTATATATACATTTTCAGCCAAAATTTCTAGAAGTCATAGAAAATGAAGATACAATAATTTATATAATACAAAACTATATGAAATAAGTTTTGGAGAAATATTATGGTGAAAAATTTTGTTGGTCCATTTTATCAACATTTTACATAGGAAATTCATTGAGAATTGACAAAATCTGAAATAGAAGGATGGCTTGGTAGGTACGTTAAACAATTTAGAATATAGCCTGTTTAGTACAATTAAACCTACTCAAGAGTTCTTGAAAAATTCTGTACGATAATCAGAAACCTTGCCAATGTCCTTTACTGTTATTTTCATGTTTTTTGATTGAAAACGTTTTTTAGTATCATCTGTCCTTAGGACTAAAATATAGAGCCTTACCATAAATTTCTACTTCGCATAAGGAGAGTGAAGATCTGTTAATTTTTGCAAGGTCGTCAACAGAAAAATTAAACGAAATATATAGGTAGGAGTGTTGTTTAAGATACTGGATCTTAATCACATTTGATGACGAGGCAGGAAGCTCTTCTATCCCACTGTGCTGTTTCTCTAATGCACAACCATGACAAATGGTATACTGGAATCTTAAGGTTGTTGTACCTGTTGTGATACAAGGGAGCATTAAATAAGCGCACGAATTGGCGATATATAAATACTGAAAAGTACCAATGAAGAAATTCATACTTGTCAACATTTTGAGTTTCATGAGAAATCAAACATCTTTTTAAAAATCCATCTTTAAAAGAGTGATTGCATGTCCTCTCCCCACTCAGTTTAAAAAAAAAGATTGGTAGAAAGAGGAAATTTCTTTCATATATCTCATCGAATTTATTATTATTTATAAAAAATGAGGCTTTATTTTTGATAATTTAACTTTCAGATACAATGTTCTTCCCAATATTTAGAGAATTGTAAGTGTGGCAATATTTATAAGATCGTTATTCATTTTTCCGATTAACATCATTATAACTGTTGCTACAGTAATTCATTTTTCTCCCTTACAATATAAAACTATTCTTTGCATTAATGCTGATTTTCATTAATATTTTACACGTACTTCCGAAATAAGGGACTTACACTACTTCCTGTCTTTTTTTGGTATTTTTTTTAAATCTTTATATTACATGTACCTCCAGAATAAGGGTGTCAAATTATTAACAATGAAAGTTAAACATCTACATTTAATTCTTCTTCTTGTTTTTCATAATTTGATCTCTTGAAGGACGAGACGGCTGAATGTCTAATTCCATTATTCAGGTAAACAAACTTTCCCTCTTTAAAACTACCCTAAATATGGTTTGCTTTAGACTTGTTCATTATCAATTTTATTGGTTTCTTGCCTTATCAAACAATACGAATATTTTTAATGAAAATACACACAGAATAGACAGTTAAATATTAATAAATCGCTTAATGGAGGTGCGACTAATCCGTTATGAATTGATTTCTTATACATGCCGATACAAAATTAAAAAAATAAGGAAGATATAGCAAAAGAATGCAGGGGAGAGGCACGCCTTTTCTAATGCCACTTGCTAGCATACTAACAGTATTTCTCCAAATGTACAAAAAAGTAGAAAATAAAAGAAAATGAAATGCATTAACTATAAAAAAAAAATTAAAAGTACCTTTATTGATGAAATAAAACCGTATATCTTTAATACTGTGAATAACATTTGATGAACTCTTGTAGATGTCCAAGTAAAATGCCCTTCCAATCAAAAAAGAGGTAAAATCAATGCAGCTGGGCTGTGTGGTTGATCCATCAAACAAACGATCGGATGGTAAATAGTATGTAGCTTGATCCCGATAAAACAGCACAGAATATCTTTGTAAAGCGACATTTTCGTTATCTACAGACAGAAAAAATAATAGCGTCAAGAAACAAATACATGAAAATTATAGTGTAAATTATCTGATTTTTTTTTTATAGTTTTCAACTAACGAATAAAAAGTGCCATTTTATGTCCTACAAAATTTAAACCTATAGGATTGAGAAGAGATATTTCATTTGAACAGTTTAAACATGGAATTCATATCATTTTATTTTTCATAAATGGTTAAAGAACTGCGAACGATAGCATTGTTCTCCCGCCTACCTCCAAGTCAATTTTTCAAAAGTTAACATATTTGAATGATTTCTAATATTTATATAGATATTTATATGAATTTTCATAAAAAAGTACTTCTTTGGGAAAACAAAGAGAGATAACTCTATAATTTGGGTAAAACTTGTGTTTTTCACTATAGAAATCAACGGAAAACGGAAAATATTTTTAAAACATCTTTCCCTCTCGTGAAACAAAAATTCCTTTTTACAGGTAATATGGACTGTCATTTCACAAATTCATACCAAAGCTTTTTGTGTTTCACGGGGGGGGGGGGGGGGGGGAACATATGTTTACAGGCAAAAAACTACAAAAATACTTAATTTTTCACCAATTTCAAAGGGTTTTACAACTGAAATATTGAATTTTATTAATAATATATGTTTAATTTTATATGTGTAAAACATAAGAAAAGATTTAAGGAACATTTATTCATATCCAAGAATATTCTAAAATGTGTTGATGCTTTAAAGCCCGATTTCAATGGAAAATATCGTCTACCCCCCTTATTTTAAGAGCTTGAATTAGGAGTAATTAACTATTTAACACTGGCATTAAAATTATCAGTCAATTACCATTGAACTGTTCTTCGCATTCAACAAAGATTTTACGGTCAAATTGCCATTGGTATTGAATTAAATGAGTGTAAAATGTAGGCGGGAATCGAGAGTTAGCGTGCGTAGTTCTTATTAGAGACAGTAAAATGAAAGTTTAGTAAACTAGGATGGACATTTATGGTGTACCAAATACAATGTTTGAATACATGACAAAGACTATAGTTTTATAATCTGTAATTATTGTGAGAAAAGATAAGAACATGGTGTCGTTACACAGAACTATAATTTGTTAACGTATTATGTAATAGAATATTACATGTACAATGAGGGATATACTTTGATTTGAGGGTGGTGTCATTTGTCCGCCCGGCTGTCTGACCAAAGATCGTATATTAATAAAGAACTATTGGAATCTCAGCATAGTTTAAAGATATTTTGGGTTTCCCACAGCAAAACATGGACACTGCCATTCTTTCTATAATATTGAAGGGTACCCATCTCGTATTCGCAACTCCTCCTATACCACTGAATAAAATTTAATGATACATTCATAGATTCTTTATTACGTAATGCCATTGTGCATCTCCTTTTTTACTTTCTGATCTGACACTTATTTTGGGTCTCCCAGAGCAAAACATGGACTTTGCCATTATAATAATATTGGAGGCGGGGGTATCATTTAGTGAGCTCAGTGCTCACAGTACCTTTAGTTTCTCTTTATCCTTTGGAAATACCACTAACTTACTGGTAAGCAATTATTTTAACTTTTCCCAGGCATGTCAATGGATAATGTGTGCGACGGATATTTTTAATATAGGGTCGAATTGCATGGGAACCGCTAAGGTATTTGGAACTCGTCGGCTTATTCGTAACTGGTAAAATGAGTACCTATGTTTACTTGCTAAAATAAAAGCTTTTTTGAAAGGCTGAACTTTTATGAAACAATATTCAATTCCGCAAGTCATTGAACTACTTTGGCAAACAACTTAGATTTTGAAACAATGCCTAATATATTTATAGCACCGCCGAATCGGTTTCTTATTCGGAACTGGTCAAACAACTGTATGCACCTGTGGTTTTTAAACTGCAACGTATATGCATGAAAACCTATTTTATATTTATTTATTTTGGAGCGTATTGATCCGAATGAATAAACATCGGGTTTGGAAACAGCCAAATCCCCCTTCCCCGGGGTCTAAAATTCTCAAGGTTTGGGTACCAGTGGTTGTTGAAAACTTCTGTGAAAAGATGGTACGTGGTATCATAATAGGTTTCCCAGATCCTCCCCTCAAGTTTTATCTGTATAAAACACCGGGCTCGGAAAACCTGGGGTCTGAAATGTTCAGGTTAGGGTACTAGCTCAGAATTTTAAGTTTTATTTTCATACTGGTTTTGTAATGATTCCGGGATTTGAAGGTACATGTACGACCATACGGAGTTCTTAATTAGTCACTGTTAACATCACGTAACATCAGCTGTGAATAAGTACTGAGACCCTGCAGTCGTTTAGTTATTGTTAGTCACTGTTGACATCACGTGACATCAGTTGTGAATAAGTACTGAGACCCTGCAGTCGTTTAGTTATTGTTATTCTTCATATGCAGCAAAGGATAGAAGACAAGTGTAGTGAATAAAGTTCCCCTCCTGTTTTACGGTTAGAGAGAGAATTTGGAGGGCAAAACCAGTTAAGGCCTGCCACATACGAGGTTGACCTTCGACATAAAGGCTAGTTATAGTTTATTTTGTATCTTCTGCATTGGCTGAACATGACCAGTCCGTCTAAGCGGCTATACTCATAAGGCAATCTACACAGTGAATGTAGTGGTTGAAGGGCTACCTCATATACTGTCCGTCCTGAATAAGGCATACTACAGTATATGAAACAATCCGAGGGCGACTGGACTCTTGTGTTAGGTTAGGAATACCAGATAATTAATTGTTGCTTGCTTCTGATTATTATAGTGATTTACTGTTTGAGTTTATTCTATTTAGGGTAAGGACGTACATGTATTCGTATATTTCGGCAGTCACTAGAGTCATACCAACTATTTTTAATCAATTACTATATTGAACACCCCACACCCTATACTTGACAAGGTACGATCTCAGAGTTTTACAAAATTACATTAAAAAATTTGGTGGTAGCGTAGGGTTTGGTAAACTTCTGTCATTAAAGTTAATTTGTTGTAATTAGTCGAGTGTGTTTATTGTAACTGAGAGCGACATGAATGTGAGATTACAGCCTTAGAGCAAGAGTCAAGTAGGCTTTGGATTAGTAGTAATTAAAGTCAATTCCCCGGGCTTGCGCGGTATTCAATCTAGTTATGCATATAAATTGGCAATTTCAAAGTTTGTTACCATGTACATTGTAGCTGCAAAGGAATAACTTTAGGGAAGAACTGAAAAGTCAACGGTTTTACCTACCGTTTAATAGATTAAGTGTTGCTATTATATCAAATCCTTCTTAAGCAAGTTGTCAAAGGTCGAAGAAAGAATATGTTTTTTTGTTTGTTTGTTTTTATGTTGTTTAACGTCCCTCTCAAGAATTTTTCACTCATATGGAGACGCCACCACTTGCCGGTGGAGAGCTGCAAATTTTGTCCTATGCTCGGCACTTACGGCCATTGAGCAGTGAGGGATCTTTTTCGTGCCCGCACCTATTGCGACACGGGACCTCGGTTTATGCGGTCTCATCCGAAGGACCGGTCTCCACGTCCCACAGTGGGATTCGAACCCGCGACGTAAGGATCAACTCCTTACGCCGCGACTCTAGAGCAGACGCTCTAACCACTGCGCCACGCGGGCGACTAAGAATATGTTTAAAAAATGGATATAATGATTTAATACATTCAAGGGACTCTAGACCTTAAACTTTTAAATCAAAAAGATGCCGTAAAGTAACTGGTATTGTACATGTAAAATTGGTTTGGTAATTTAAAATATGTTAAAACGTTATAAAATTTTCAAATGGCGACAATTACATATCTTGAAATTAGCCATGCAGTGTTTTCATGATTTTTTTTTTTTTTGTTTAAAATGTTATCATTTAGAAATTTGTGGCATATTATTTACTCAATTACAATTCAATAGCGAAAAGAATAGAGTTATACTTATGCTACAGTTTGGCCCTGTATAATTTTCTCTGCAGATGTAGCAAGCTCCATTGTTAACGTCACATACTTCACAATTATCAGACTTATTACAGGGCAGACAGTCGCTACCATAGTGATCAACCTCACATCCTGTAGAAAGAGTAATCTTAAATAGAAAGCAGTTTCTAGATCTCTTTTCATACAACAGAATTTAACAGTAGATATCCTGAGATTTAGTTTTGAAGACATAATGGCTTCTGTCTGACTTACCATTTATTTCTATTTCACACAATTCAAATTCAACAGTTCTTCTATCATTATCCCATATATAAAAATAAAAGTCCGTTCCCGTACGTTGAACGTCAAACTCTATTGTCTGTGGAATTTCCGTTCTATAGCTATTAACGTCGAAATAAGGCCAATCATGAGAGTTATGGTGATAAATTATATTTGTTCCTTTCGTAGAAAAATTTCCTGTAGTAACATACAAAAAATACATAAATATAGGCCTCAGGTAAAATATTTAGCTCAGGCCAACTTAAAAATAATGTTTGTTTGCCCTCTTCAAACTTGGGATGAAAAAATTCGGTCGGTAGGTATAGGTGGGAAAATATTTTTTTCTCAGAAAATTTCAATATCAATGCCGAATTCGAAAAATCCATTTAACGGGATGCGTAAAAAATTATTGCTTCCTGAAGGTTAAAGAAAGTTTTTAGTCGGGCCATTTTAAGCCATTCGGTCGGGAGAGGGCAACCACACAATATTTTTAAGATGGCCTCATAGATACATTCAATTACTTTCAATCAGTTCCGCTCGCTAATTGAATACAGGTGGTTTACTGTTTGAATGACCGAAGTTATACTTCATTCAAGAATGTGTTTTTGACAATAAATGTAGCAGAATTCTACCGAAATTTCTGAAACTCTTTATAAAGAAAAAAAATACTGGAGTTTATTTCCCTTCCCTTCGGGATAGTTTTTGTACTTCCTGTGTTTACAAAAAAAAAAAAAAAAAAAAAAAAAAAAAAAAAAAAAATGAAAAATCCAAATGAAATTTAACGTCAACTAGGTATACGTCTATTGATTTACAATGTACCTAGACGACATTCTGATCATGAACCTATCACTTTCGCATTCAGTCATGAAGCTATTTACCTCTTAGAAAATCTAGGATTTTTAATCTATCAAAACAAATGTGTTCTAGTCCCTTGGCGTGTAATGTGATTCACTGTAAATAGAAACAATGGCCCTGATACCCCGAAAGACTACCCCGAAGGTCTACTCTAACCTTTCAATTAATGAACTCTTAATTAATGAAATCAAAAGTTTTGCATACGGTAGGGATTTACGACCATCATAAACAATAAGATGAGAAATCGAAACAAGAACTAATAATGTGGTTGTGCATTTACTATGATGCATGTCAAAATAACATTTTTGAAGATCTTTTCGTTTTGGCTCACATAAATCATTGAATGCTAAATAGTGTTACTTCAGGCATGTGCAGGAAAGTTTCATACCAGAGTAGTTTTTCTTTATTTATAGGTGATCACACTTGAAATTGAATTAATTGACAGTCAATGCATTATTTAACTTCAATATTTTCATTTGCGCCCTTCTATTTTATATATATTTTAACAATACATACACACACAATCACTCAAACAGACCCCCTCCCCTTCATAGTACATTTTATATATATATATATATATATATATATATATATATATATATATATATATATATATATATATAGTACATTTTATATATATATATATATATATATATATGTGTGTGTGTGTGTGTGTGTGTGTGTGTGTGTGTGTGGGTGTGTTGGTTTCACCGATCTCCCGAGGACTATGGTGTGAAAAAACACCTTTACTCCGAGGACGTAAATTTCTTCCGAGGACTTTTTCCACGTCCTCGGAAAAAAATTGCTTGTATCGTCACAAAATATCGAGCTACATCACGTGGTGAAATTTGGTGAAAGTCCTCAGAAGAATAGTAAGATGTGAAATTGTGTTACACCATCACACACTTTTATCGTCTGCCATAACACACATTTGATATTTTAGACGCACGCTAATGCGCGCGCAACCAAACAGGATATTTCCGATGCGCAATGATGCATGCGCATAGGAATGGCGGAAATGATGAAAGGTCTTGACTTTTACGTCTCAATATGTAAGTATTCACTGTATATTTACTAAACGTTGTTTTCATTAATGAAAAATAAATAATCTTAGATAAAAAAAGACATTTAACAAAGAATTTTAATGCTAGTATCTGTACTTACATGTAGATGTAAACAGATAGGACATACACGAACATTAATAGGAAAAGACATAAACAGATAAATGTTAGATCTCATTTGACTACTTAAAAACGTGTAATTGAGGAAAAACTGTCAATGAAGAAGGGGAAATGATAAGTACGGAAAACATATGTTTATACCATGTTCATTTCTATGAGCCTTTCAGGTTTTTAGGTGACATTAACTTGTTGACAAAACGCTTGCTTATAATAACCCCCCCCCCTTCTAAAGATTTTTTTAAAATGACAAAACACTTGTACAAGCAATGATACCTGGCACTGGTTAACTTAATTCACACGAATTAAGGTAGGATTATTAAAAATGGCAGTTTGTAAATTTAGAATTTACAGAATTTAAAGAGCCAAAATTACTGAAAAGGGAAACTAAAATTTCGATCATTTATCTTCACATGACAATCTTAGATTCCTCACTTTCTCATTGTAGAGACTTTTTATTTGGAATCGAAAACAATGTATAGTTCCTTTGACATAGTTTTCAGAAATGGAGCAGTAGATTAACTTGTTAAAAAAGTAGCATGCATGCAAATCTTTAATTTATGGAAAAGCAAAATTTAAAACAAATATTCTATTCTTTTGGAAAAACATGGTTAAGTTTTATGGGTCTGAAAAGCAGTGGTGATCAAGAAAACAAGACCAACCGTACTCAGTATTTATAACTTAACAAACTTTCAGAAACTTATAAATGGAATATTAAGGTAATGGATTTTGTTTATATTTGTTGTTGTAAAACTTGAGATTAGTATGAATACTTTTGCACACTTCAATTCATTTAATGTTCCTTACCTTTCATCTTCAAAACACAAAACTGATCTCCATGTTTGTTTCACGTTCCTTTGAGAATTTTTCACTCATATTAAAAAGCCACCACTTGCCGGTGGAGGGCTGCAAATTTAAAACTGTACTCAGTACTTATGGCTTTTGAGCAGTGAGGGATCTTTTTCATGTCAGCACTTACTGCGACACAGGACCTCAGTTTATAAGGTCTCCTCCAAAGACCGGTCTCCACGTTCTGCTATGGGATTTGAATCCACAATGTAAGGATCATCTTACTCCTCGACTCGTCGCCCGCATGGCGCAGTGGTTAGAGCGTCTGCTCTAGAGTCGCGGAGTAAGGAGTTGATCCTTACGTCACGGGTTCAAATCCCACTGTGGGATGTGGAGACCGGTCCTTCGGATGAGACCGTATAAACCGAGGTCCCGTGTCGCAGTAGGTGCTGGCAGGAAAAAGATCCCTCACTGCTCAATGGCCGTAAGTGCCGAGTATAGGACAAAATTTGCAGCTCTCCACCGGCAAGTGGTGGCGTCTCCATGAGTGAAAAATTCTCAAGAGGGACATTAAACAACATAAAAACAAACAAACAAACTCCTCAACTCTAAAGCAAATGCTCTAACCATTGCACCATGCAGGTGACTTTGATCTCCATGCCTCAGAGGAAATGGCTTGATAGCCTCTTATAGGAGTAATTGTCACTGACTATATGCACTACCTATGTAGTCACATAAACCAAATACTGCTGCTCTTTGAGACATAGTTTATAAGTCTTATATAATGCACTTAAAATAAGTCAAGATTCCTAAGAATTTCAAACATCCCATTCATTCAAAGAGTTAAAAATAATCAATACCTCAGGAAGTTTCAACTATTCTTAGATTTGAAAAATATTTGCTCAAATTGAATTAGATTTCATATTTTATTCTGTTTATGTCAAACATGATGTTCTATTTATTAACAATTGATTTCTCTCCTTGGTAAAATGATTTTTTACTGTTTATTTAACGTCCCTTCGAGAATTTTTTACTCATGTTAAGAAGCCACCACTTCCCTGTGGAGGGCTGCAAAATTAGACCTGAACTCAGCAATTATGGCCATTTATATTAGCAGTAAGGGATATTTTGTGCAAACACCTACTGCAACAAAGAACCTGCTTTATACGGTTTTATCCAAAGGACCGGTTTTCAGGTCCCACAATGGGATTAAAACCCTTGAAGTAAGGATCAACTCATTACTTTGCAACTCTGGAGCAAAAGCTCTATACTTTATGCCACGTGGCGACTGGTAAATTGATAAGCATGCACTAAATATGTTGACTCTACCACAGGCCTCTATGTGACCTCTAAAATTTAGGCACCAACTGGCTCCTTATGAAAAAAAAATTTAGTCACCAATGCAAATTTTTTGCCGCCAGGTAAATTTTTCTTAGGCACCAATCTAAAAACTGATATTAGTCAATATTAGAGACATGTCCATTGCTTCTTTTCGGCTCTTTCTAAAAAAAAAAAATTGAAAATGTTTATAGTTCAGTAATTTGATGATCACCAAGCCAATTTAAAATGGTCACCAATTTGGCGAATTCTAGAAAAATTTTAGGCACCAATCATAATTTTTAGGTGCTATGGCGACTTAATTAGTCACCAATTAGACCTATACCATATATCGTATACCCTGTAATTGTTTTCACCATCTGCACATTTCTGATTTTTTTGCCTTTACAAATCAACTTGGTTATAAAGATACATGACTGTATAAGTTTTGTAAAACAGCTGGATTTTTAAGTTAAATTTCTTTTGGTTTAAAGCTAAGAAAACTTATATATTATAGCTAAAGGACTGGTTATTAAGGGACAAGCTTAAGTATTTCTGACACATTTATTCTATCCCCTTTAAAATTACCATGGGGCTATAGATACAGGTTGGTCATGTGATCAAATCCCATGGAATCCAAAGGGCTTTATGGTAGGTAACAACATATGACTATAGTCCCATAGATGATAAAATATTATACTTTTCATGTTACATTTTGCCCATATATGAAGCATTAGAGTATTATAAATGGTGTATAAAACATTAATGTTTTTACTTTGAATTTCAAATGTCAAGCGTCACCTGTGTGGCACAGTGGTTAGAGCATTTGCTCTAGAGTCGCGGAGTAAGGAGTTGATCCTTACGTCCTGGGTTCGAATCCCACTGTAGGACATGGAGACCGGTCCTTCGGATGAGACCATATATATCGAGGTCCAGTGTTGCAGTAGGTGCTGGCATGAAAAAGATCCCTCACTGCTCAATGGCCGTAAGTACCGAGTACAAGTCAAAATTTGCAGCTCTCCACCGGCAAGTGGTCGCATTTCCATATGAGTGAAAAATTCTCGAGATGGACGTTAAACAACAACAACAAAGTTAACTGGAAGTCCGAACCACTTATTTTTTAAGAAATTAACACTCGATATCTTGAATACTCCTATATCTCTAAGTTTTTTCAGTTCCATCTATTTTAAAATAATGAGGTTTGACTGTGCATGTTTCTTATTTAGCATTTGATGAATTTCATATGAATCACCAACAAGTTTTCACATTTTGATGCAAACTTTTATAGTTCTAAACAACCACCCACTCATTAATCAATTACTACATATAATTTAAATAAAATAAATTAACAATTAGTTAAGAGTTCATAATTATATACATTTTACCAACTCTTTTTATGTATTCAACTACATGATATTATATACATAATTTAAATAAATTTAAATTGATCAGAAATGTCAAAATGGAAAGTTTGAGAAACCTGGCTTCATTTACTGGACAGTACTGAAATTGTAGAAAAGAAGTTCATTCATTTATCAATTGCTACAGTAGCATTAATTATCTTGATACATCACCTTTGTATATTTATTAGTATGATTGCAAATAGATGAACAGGCAGGCACACATGCTAAAGTGTTCCTTCACTTTGATTTTTTAATTATTTTAATACATACTACCTATTTTCGAAACATATTTTCTTATCTGTTCCTAGAACGAATCATAAAATTATTTTACCAAACTTTTTCATTATTTCATAAATATCTCTAAAGCTTTTGAATGTGTTCCATGTATACTGCCCTACTCATCTGCAAAAATGGGTACAAAACTGGTTGTTACAAAGAAACTTGGAAGTACTTGCACATGGACTACTTGGGAGCTACTTCATAGTTAGATTACTTTTTCTGTTTAACACAACAAAATGCTATAATGGTTACAACCAAAAAGATTTACTTGAAATGCTTCACTTATATAGTTACTGTACCCATTTTTGCAGATGAGTAGGGCAGTATACATGGAACATATTCAAAAGCTTTAGAGATATTTATGAAATAATGAAAAAGTTTGGTAAAATAATTATAATTTCATTGCCTCAATTGATATAATTCATGTTTCTTTGGATTGAAAAATCTTTATATAACCTTCAATAAAAGTCCTTAATTATTTCCTATGTATCTTAAAACACGAGATCTGATTGGTTAGCAACCAGGGTGTAAATTTCCTTACACCCAGCTAAAGCTGGGGTGGGGTGGGTGGGGTTAAATAATGTGACATCACAATGAATAGTTTCTATATCAAATAAACACCATACAACATGATGTCACGATGTATTGAAGCATGTAGTAAATCAATAGTTTAAAATATTAGTGGAATTGGGTTTACAGAGAAATTATTAGGTTATATAGGAAATAAAGATTTGTTATCCAGGTGTAATCAAGGGTGTACAAAGATTTACCTGTTAGCAAATATAACCTATCACTGGGTCGTATTTTGGCTGACTTGCTTCATACCAATTGTTAAGCCTTTGTTTATATGCTAAATTTGACTATTGAATATTCCATCTACTTGATCAATATATAGGGCTCACAGTGGGTGTGGCCGGTCAACAGGGGATGCTTAATCCTCCTTGGCACGTGATCCCACCTCTGGAATTTCAGGGGGTCTGTGTTTATGCAGTGTTCAAAGATTTGTATTGTTTGTAATTTTTATGAAATTAGATCACTGTTCATTATCTTCTCTTTTTCACTCCATATCCATACCCCGCAATCATAACTTTGACCTTTTGACTCCAGAATCAAGAGGAATCATCCTCTCCACTGGAGTAGAGACTGATCTAAAAGCCAATTTGAAAGCAACTAAATCATAGACACAAATTTAATTTCTGATGTACACATACCCTAAATTAAATTAGTGACTATTGTCTGCCCCAAAATAAATACAGGGACCCAAGACTTTATCTTTAAAATAATTAAAAATTCTTTTAAACAATGTATAAGTACTGCACAACAAATGTAAATCACATAACACATAAATATGCATAGACATTTAACACATACAACAGGGTGATTGGGCTATGTGTATGTTTAAGGTGTGCAATAGAACATCTCCTATGACACGATACAATATTTTACAAGATGGTGTGTATATATCGAATAAATTATGTGATATTTTGTTTAGTATATTACTATATAGGTCTCTGGGTATTGCTAAGAGACCCCTAACATAGAATGAAATGCAAGTTGGGACCCATGCATGTAGTTTTCTCGTTTATTTAAATAGACGCATGCAATTTCTTCACTTTAAGAGCATACTTTATGATTAAACAAATGTCATTTCAAACTCTACCAGATATACTGCAATACAGTGCCCTACACTCAGTCAGTGTCAGTATGTGTACAGGGTGATAAAAAATACATTATCAATATTGCCATTTATCATGTTTATTTACCAATAATTTCAAAACTTTTTAATTCTGTATTGCATATTTATGAAAAAATCATGACGATACTATCATCAATTACTTGCAATAGGATTAATCAATAAAATAAATGAATTGTGCATTTCCGTCCTCATCACCATCTAAGGCATCTTTCTTCAGCATCGACTGATACGAGGTTCGACATGGCAATTATAAATAAATATTTATCTTTTTATTCTGTCTTGAAATGCTGTACAGCTGGTCTGAAAAAATGTGATGGATTACCAGAGGAAATAAGATCTGATTTATTAGAATTAAATGTTCTGTATTTAAAAAAAAACGGGTTGGCAATTTACGAAACAATAGTGGGTCGGGTTATTTAGCCAACCAAAATGGCAGTACAGGCTCCGACCGAGGACTGAGGAAGCTTAGGATGACTAATAAGAATGGTTGCGGCGAGTGTTTTGTTGTGGAAGTATTAGAAGAATGTGTAAGAAACATACGGTTAGTCGCCTAAGTTCAAATCTATCAAATTCAAAGTTTTAATAAAAAGATATCTACAATTCTACACTTGGACGATACACTGATACACAGTCATTTAGCTGGTACAATCACTAGTGGGGTTAAAAAATAATTTAATTCATAGTTTAACTTGCTGTAGTCCTTGTAACAACAGTAAAGCAGTGTAGATACCAAACACCAAAACCAAAAAATATATAACTAATTTTTTGTTTGCACTGCAATAGACTGATGTCTAGTTAGAATATTCTAACTGTGTCTCGGGACAGGCCCTCACCACAGTTAGAATACGTCCCATATACTTGCAATGTAGCAAATCGGAGTGGATCCACTCCGAAATGATTCTGAAGAATACAAAATGAGTTGCACTGAAAATAACTACCAAATTAATCATAACAAACCTTTTTGAGATTGTATATGCCTTTTAACCTAAAAATTAATCCATATATATACGAAAATTCAACTCATTTTCTCAATGTTTTTTCCTCGCTTCAAATTTAACGCCATGTTGACATTCGGAACTCTCTGGATTCCTCATAGAAAATGCACAGTGTTCGAGTTATCGCCCGTGTTTATTTTGCTACATTGCAAATACACGGAACGAATTCTATCGTTAAACCGGGTCCGTAGGACAATATTATTTTAACGATAGAACATTCTATCTAACTGATGTCATCTGGAAGAGGAAGTAGTTGTAGATAGAATTTTCTAATCATTAAAATGATTAATGAGCTTCAGACCCGGTTTAAGAGAGGTGTGGTGAGGGCTCGTCTGGAGACGCAGTTAGATTATTTAACTAATTTAAAAGTAGTTCGTGCCCCAAAGCTATTAAAGAGTTTTAAGACCACGTTACAACATCCTGATGACTAAATGCACCCTCCTCCATCACATTAAAACCCAAGAGGATTCTTATAAATTTATACTGGTACATAAACAAATTGATTGAAGAAATGCCCATGTAGAAAACGCATGGTTTTTTCTCGTCAATGTCGTAGCATTATACTGGTGGATGAAACTTGACATATTAGTATTGATAGAATACTTCCAATTACAATTACTTGTTTTTAATTTTAACCTAAAATCATTAAAGTCATGACTGTATTTGTAGACCCCTACAGTTTGGGGTATTTCGAATCCTGTGTGTACATGAGAGCAGATGAATAAAATACACATGCTGCACACTTGTTATATTAATTTTACATGTCAGATGTACACTCAATTTTTAGACAGGACCAAACTTTTACTAGTCAGTGTCGATCAGACATATGCCTTATAAATGTTAAACCCTGTGTCCGAATGCATAAATATTTTTTACTTGTCTGATTCTGAACAGATTTAAAGAAATTTTTTGAACTTAATGAAGGCTAAATTAGCTATAAAAATAACTGACTTATTTAGATTTGTGTTATCATGAAGATAGAAATATTAATTGCGCTCCTCCTCTCATTAGCAATATTTATCGAGGTATAACTGAGTGTTAAAGATGGAAAATTTATGCTATGCTATAAGTACATATTTTAACTTCAGTATCTTGAATCGTAGGATATCACAAAGTTTTTTCTAGGACCCATTAGGTTCGATGTTTATATTCTACTCTAAAATGCTTAAAAATGAGTTTTTATACTACTGGTATCATTTACATTTTTGAAAAATATTTTTTATTAATTTTTTTATCATGTTTTTATCACAAATATAGTTTCACTATATATACCATGAAGAATTCACATCACATCAGAAACAGTTAATAACAAATGCTAGAAACAAATACAACAAAACAGAAACAGTTGTAACACCCTCTTGATCATCCTCGTGTGCTTTTATGCTACATATTATAATAGCTCGGGTTCGAGATTTAATGCTGTTAGTTGCTAAGGCAAATATAAACAAAAAATGGGGCAGAGTTCCTGGGCTCGACATTGTATGCTCATCCACTTGTCCAGTACATGTACCAGTAAAATTTTTCATGAACAAGTGATAATTACTGACCACTTGTCCGATTTGACAAGGGATATTTTTCTAGGAAGAATTTTTTTTTAGCTGAGCATGAAAACTTAAAGAATTAAAATTTGTTGTCAACTTTTTATCGGAGGTTCAAAATGAAAACATGCCATGCATGCGGTTTGTAAATAGTTAAATGTTGAATGATCCTGCTCGTAATAATGATGGCCCTGGTTGTCAAACTTGATCAGGAACAATGTTACTATGAAACTTGTCTGAAATATCTGATGTTTTTCAGGCATTTGTCACAATTTTAATTTTAATATTTAAAGTACCAGGAAGTTGACTACTTAGAACTACAGTAACTTTGAAACGTGTACTTTTACTGAAGGAAATTTGGGTTTTTTATTATCTGGCAGGAGAGCTTTAGCAAAAGACAATTTAGGCTACAAAGGATAAGCAAAAGAAGGCAAAGAAAAATTTGAAGTCATATAGTCAGCTATTTCTTGTTACTATTTTTCTTTCATACATGTAATTATATAACATGATTTACAGCTACTTTAGGATAGGATGATACAGTTTAGTAATTTGCAATAGATGTGTCCACTCAAAATCTCAAAAACAGACTCAATGAATGTATTATAGACTATTGTAATGTACAATATTTTTTCAAATTGTTAAATAGGTCTTTTATGAAATATTTTTATACAAGTAAAAGTTATGTTCAGACAAGTAAATTTCACAATCACTTACTTCGAGGGTAACATACCAGAATATTTTCCCCAATTGTGTCACCCAATGTCGAATGCATATCTTGTCATTTAATTATTCAGTTTTATTTATTTCAATATATTAATATCCAAAAACATTATTGCTTATGTAATTGCTAGTCATGAGGACCCCCTGGAGATAAGCCTATTATGGCAATAGATGGGACTGAAAAAAAAAAAAACCTTTGAGAAACAGATAATTGAGGTTTCAAGAATAGAGGGTAAAGTTCATAAACTCACTGAACTTGAGCACTTAGACATATCCATGGTACTTGAGAAAGAGTTTTAAAATACATAAGTAAAACTGTCATTAACAATAAATTTTATTTCTCCATTTTTTATTTTAGCACCTGAGCCAAAGGCTTAAGAGAGGTTTTCTGATCAAAATTTGTCTGTTGTCTGTAACTGTTGTTGTTGGAGGCGGCGACATAAACTTTTCACATTTTCATCTTTTTCTCCAGAACCACTTTGCCAATATTAACCAAACTTGCCACAGAGCATCCTTGGGTAAAGGAAATTCAAGTTTGTTCATATGAAGGGCTACACCTTCTTTCAAGGGGAAATAATTAAGAATTGTTGTAAATTTAATGGCATCTTTAAAAACATTTCTTCTCAAGAATCAGTGGACCAGAAAATGAAAATTCTCTGAAAGCTTCATTACTTAGTGTACATTCAGGTTTGTTTAAATCATGACCCCCCCCCCCCCCCCAGGGTAGGGTGGGGCCACAATGGACAATCAAATTTTTACATATGAATAAATATACATCATCATGTGTAGTAAAAAAAAAAGTAGAACAGCAAGGCCATAGTGACTTGGGTGAGCATTGTTGCCCATGGCCACTTGTTCTTTTACAGGCATTTTTTACTTTGACAAATTGCA
The DNA here is from genome assembly GCF_033153115.1 of Saccostrea echinata. NCBI lineage: Eukaryota > Metazoa > Mollusca > Bivalvia > Ostreida > Ostreidae > Saccostrea > Saccostrea echinata. The sequence goes on along the minus strand of NW_026889776.1, from coordinate 13,329,930 downwards.
CTTTAATAATATAACTATAAGCTTAAATTGGATAATATTTTATTAACAATAACATTGTTAATCAAACTTTGGTGAAACTGTGAAATTAACTTGTCAAATGACTAGAAATTTCTTACTGAATCTAGATATGGATATACAGTTCTACAACATTTAAAATTTTACTGTGGCTCAGCACACATAAACAAAAATTTTTGGAGATCAATAACATTTTGTCGAAATCAAAGACAAAACCAAATGCTTGGGTATTTATTTACAAAGTCTGATTTGTTAATTTTTTACCATATGAATAATTTACCCTTTCTTTCCAGTAGACCCTTGTTATGCCATGCTTAGCTTAGAGCCAGGAATAGTAAATCAAAATGAACTTAGTCAGTTATTGTTCTTTGTAGAAAGAGACAATTTCTTTTCAGGTTTTCTTTTTCGGTTTCTCATTTTAGGCCTACAGTATTTATTTTTTACTCAAATATTAGGAATATTATACTTGTGGGCAATCAATGAATTTAAGGAATACTCCTTTTTTAGGTGCTCATGATGCAACTTCCTGGATGGTGTGTAAATTGTTTATCAGCATGTGAAATCCACATGATTGAAGGTATCTTACCTATCAATAATATCAATTTTCTCTATTAAAAGCTGCATAAGGAATTATTTTATTTCTGGTCTCAAATTTTTGTCCAAGCATCATTCATTTTTTCTTCATCTTTTATCTAGTGAGGGTCATATTAATTGATTAATAATTTAATCAAGGCTTTATAGTAAAATATAGTGAATTATTTTCTTGGGTATGACCTTTAAAGGGGCATAGACTCAGATTTGAAGTTAATATTTTCTAAAATTTTCGACTAGATCGTGACATGTGTGGCTATAGTATTTCACAGGGAAATATCATTAAAAAAACTTATTTTACCTGGAAATTATTGAAACTACGAATTTAGGGACGCATTTGATTGACACATCCTTGCACTTTCACAAAGTAAAACTTCATCCTTGATACTTAAAAAAAGTAGAAATTTTGTTGTGTTTTAGTAAAAAAAATTAAAGATAAAATCCAGAAAATTCACAGTTGAAATGTGAGAAAGCAAAACCAACTCATCAGTATTGTCAGTCCGTGCTCAGTGATGTGTGCAGAGTTTAACAAATTGAACACACCCAATGGAACGTAAACTGTTTTGTGTTCAATTTGTTAAACTCTTCACACATCACTGAGCACAGACTGACAATACTGGTTAGTTGGTTTTGCTTTCTCTGATTTCTACTCTTAATTTTCTGGATTATATTTTTTTATATTTTTTCATTAATATGTATCAAAAAACCTATTTTTCTTAAGTATTAAGGATGAAGTTTACTTGTGAAAGTGCAAGGATGTGTCAATCAAACACATCCCGAAATTCATAGTTTCAATAATTTACAGATAAAATAAGTTTTTTTATTATATTTCCGTGTGAAATGCTATAGCCACATATATGTCATGATATAATACAGACAATTTGAGAAAATATTTCAAAATGTCGAATCAGTGTCTATGTCCCTTTAAGAGTAACAGGTAACTTCACTTTTGAAAATAATTTTTCTTATTTCAGGAGAAGTCTTCCTTGTTAAAGATCAGCAACGGCAGATAAACAATTCATGATGCAATCTGCTCACTAAAAAGATTACACCAATACATCCCATGACATGTATTTCTACCTGTCACCTATGTAACCTTTGTCATGCTCTTCAGAGAGGTAAGAAAACAAAATAATTATGACAAAAAATTTTGGTAAAAGTGATACTTAGAGATCACTTTACATGGTGTCTGTCTGTCTGTCATACCCTAGATCCTGAGAACTGTAAGAGGAATGGATTTGATACTTTGCACTTGCATTGCTTGGCACTTTGGCTTTTGTAAAATACCATATACAGTCAAACTCGTTTACATTGAAATTTAAGGGACCTTGAGATTTATTTCAAAGTAAACGAATTTCATTATATCTGTGTGCTATGAATTACATAAAAAATGTAGATACAGTTGAACTTCATTATCTGGAACACTGATATCTTGAATACCATGGATATGTCAAAGTGATTTGCTGTACCAACCACTTATTCTTTAAGTATTTTACCCTCGATATCTCGAATCCTCAGATATCTCGAAGTTTTTTCTTGGTCCCTTCAAGTTAGAGGTACCGAGGCTTGACTGTACAGTAAAAAAAATATACAATTGCGAATTCATATTTTTTACATAACATTACATGCAGTGTTTCAGAAATGTACTTATCTCTATTTTTCAAAAGAGTCCTAAATTTTTTTTACTGTTTTATTTTTTTTTTTTTGATCTGTGTTAGAAAACTATCAAGACTATTTATACACGGAAAAAGTTCGTCCTGAACATTGCCGCATAGATGCAATGATTTGTCAGGTTCGAATCTATAGAACAGCCCTGTCTCATCAGCATTGAAAACATATGCTTCATATACTTCAATTCAAGAAGTTTATTTTCCATTTACTTAATTACAGTGGATTTATTTACTCCGGCACTTTCTCCACTAGGGCTGTGTCAATATATTGATTAATCAATACATATCGATATTCAGGAATTTATCGTATCGACAAACTAACTTCCAATACGTATTGGGCAGACTGTTTTTCTTATAATTCTGTGAAAAAGTTGGGAATTTCAGTCACCAAAGATAATTTTTAACTGTTTTTAATTAAAACTGGTCAATAATAAAATAAACATTAAGGAGATAGCACATCTTAATTAACTATTGCAAAATTCATATACAACTATATTTTAACATATTAGTTTTTCAGTCATTAAAAGTTTGAATTTGAAGTGTTCTTTGTAAAGACAGTGAGACATGTGAGCTTCCAATTTGGTATTAAAACACCCAGTTTTTATCAAATTTATGCATTAAATGATTTACAAGACCTTTTTTCTAGACTTATTTTAGAATCCAATATATTGCATATTGCTTTATAAAATATCTTATCGAAATATTTTGGTCAATACACAGCCCTATTCTCAACACACCAATGTACACATGTCACCCCTGCGTATTTTATCCATGTCGGTCTTAATGCCATAGTTAGAAAATAAAAATGGCGACTAATATGTTACGGTGAGAAATGCTCAATGATTATTGTTTTATCTATACAACACATAATTAAATTTGTACAGGTCCACCAACATCAAATCACCTGTGAAAAATTAACACGTGCTAGACTTTATATATAGTCAGTCACCTGAGTCCACGCGTCGCAATCGGCAACTTCAATGTACCCGTTATCAAAACTGCTATAAGCTTTGTGTTCAGCAGACCCCAAAATCACTTCAAATTAACAGAGTTTTTCAAGTTAACCGATTTCAATCTAAACGAGTATTTATTGCAAAGAAACTGTACCAGCATTTTAGGAGAAACCCAGTTCATTTCAAACAAACCGATTTTTCAAACAAAGAGAGTTCAATGCAAGTGAGTTCGTTACATTACAATTCAGTTGACCTTGACCTTTGATTGTATAAAATCACTCTGGCGGTTGATTGAATTATTATTATTTTTTTCTTTGTTTTTTGATTTTGAGAGGCAGGATTTTGATAATTAGCATTTATATCACATGTTACTGTATATGAGCTCATGACACTGTACTTTGAAACTGTATGCAATATAACCACACTAACTGAAATTTAAATACAATGAAAAGACATCAGGATGGGTATACCAAAAGTATTGTTGTAGATTGATTGATTGATTGTATGTTGTTTTACGTCCCATTCGAGAATTTTTCACTCATATAGAGACGTCACCATATACCGGTGAAGGGCTTCAAATTTTGACCTTTACTCGGCACTCAGGGCCATTGAGCAGTGAGGCGAAGGAACAGTTGCTACCCATTTTATCGACTTGGGTCTGTCGCGGCCGAGATTCGAACTCACGACCTCCCGATCACGGAGCGAGCGCTCTACCGACTGAGCTACCGTGAACGGTAGTATTGTTGTAGAGTGAATAGAGACTGAAATCTCTTTTGGAAGATATCTGGGATATAGATATATTTATTAAAAATAATTATTTTAATTATTATACCCCCATTCCGAAGGAGAGGGGGGTATACTGTTTTACCCTTGTGTGTCTGTCTGTCTGTCTGTGTGTCTGTCTGTCTGCCCGTAACAAATATTTCGTCAAAGTTTTCTCAGCAACTACTCATCGCAGATGCTTGAAATTTTAGTACACACTTTATTGAGGTATGCCATATGGTGGGATTCATTTTCATACGAATCTGATTTCAACCTCCTGTTTATCTGTGCGTCTGTCTGTACCATACATAACAAATTTTGGTTGCAGTTTTCTCAGCAACTACTGATTGCAGATGCTTGAAATTTTAGCACATTCTTTGTTTAGGCATGCCATATAGTGGGATTTATATTTGTACGAATCCAATGTCAACTTCCTGTTTATCCGTGCATCTGTCCGTACCATACATAACAAATTTTGGTCGCAGTTTTCTCAGCAACTACAGATTGCAGATGCTTGAAATTTTAGCACACTCTTTGTTTAGGCATGTCATATGTTGGGATTCATTTTTGTACGAATCCGATGTCAACTTCCTGTTTATCCGTGTGTCTGTCCGTACCATACATAACAAATTTTGGTCGCAATTTTCTCAGCAACTACTGATTGCAGATGCTTGAAATTTTAGCACACTCTTTGTTTAGGCATGTCATATGTTGGGATTCATTTTTGTTCAAATCCGATGTCAACTTCCTGTTTATCCGTGTGTCTGTCCGTACCATACATAACAAATTTTGGTCGCAATTTTCTCAGCAACTACTGATTGCAGATGCTTGAAATTTTAGCACATTCTTTGTTTAGGCATGTCATATTTTGGGATTCATTTTTGTACAAATCCAATGTCAACTTCTTGTTCATCCTTGAGTCTGTCCATAACTGTACTTGTGTATATTCACATCAGAATGAATATTCACATCAAAGTGGGGTTATTACTAGTGAACATTGGCTCACAGACTTCTTGTTAATTTCAATTTTATAATTCACTTTAGCTTTGAAGGGTGGAGAATCATATATCTATTGTCAGATTTTATATGATAAATGCTATTCTGTATGGGTCTTACTATTTGTGGATTTTTTTTCTTTGCTATATAAGGGCTATTTTGAAATTAAACATTTACTTTTACTCCATAAAAGAAAGACATTAATTCATGAAAATTTGTCAACATTTTAACAAGAACAAATAAAACAGCTATGCAAAATTTCTAATTGATAGGATAATTAGACATGTCCCATTGGAATTATAAACTTGCATATGTCTATTGACCTAAAGCATCATTGCTTCTTCATTTTCATCTCATGCCAGCCATAGATCTTTACCATGTTGAGACAGTCTGGAAGCTTTAATGCTTCTTTCTCTGTCATCACAGAAACTACTCAACTGATTGAGATGAAACCTTTTTAGGGTTAACAGGCATGTTGTGTAGATGTGCAGAAGGAAGGTCATTTTACCCACGCTTACATGCACATGCGTGCGCGTGCAAGGAGTGAAATGACTGAAGCAATTGAAACACCATTAACCTTCCTGTTTTTTATGATATGCTTTGAACTGCATTGTATAAACTTATATTAGTACTGTAGACAAGAAGAGGTGGTTGAATTAGCAAGAAAGCATGTGCATGCATGTGTGCTTTGCTCTGTTTGACTGACACAAAAAATCTCAATAACCTTTTTTTTTTTGATGAAATGCTTTGAAATTAAAACATAGTCATACACAAAAAGGCTCTCCATTTTGATATAATATATGAGATATTGTGAAAACACGCTCATGCAAGTGTGCTGCAATTTGATTGGCTTAAACTTTAAATGGCTGTTACAGTAGTAACTTTCTTAGTTTTTAACAAAACTGGATGGAATTTACAATATAGATAGGTGTAATGGGTTCCTACATTGTGCTACTATGAAAATTGAATGCAAGAACGTGGATTCTGATTAGCTTATACTTATATGGCTGTATCTCTCATAGTTTTCAATGAAAATCTTTAGATTTCTTACATAGCTATTTATTGTGAGTCTCTTCACGAGGAAGGAATATGAAATATTTAGAAAATATGGGCATGTGCATGCGCTAGAGGTGTAACGATACAGCAATACATCGATCGTATTGATCGCAAGGGCTGACGATACGCGTATCACCATGTATGTATTGTGATACAGTAGAAGATAATTTTCATTGTTTTGTTTGTAACTTCTGCATTCAACCTAACAAATTTTAATGTTTTAAAATGGCTGAAAAAAGGTAGCAAAGAAAAAATACAATATCAAGACTATAAATCCACCTTTTATTAACTTTGATAAGGGTTATCAAGATATTCTTTGTATATTTTCTATAACTGTGGAGTTAGCAAAGAGTTATATGTTAAGATAAAGCTTAATTCAATTGGTGACAGCTGTATCATGGTACATGTTGTATATCACATGACCGTATCATTGTTAGGTAGTTTGCGATATACTCAGGCCTAGCATGCGCTGAAATCCAATTGGCTAATGTAATACTCAAAGAACTATACCAGTGTTGTTTTTCGAATAAATACTACTGAAAATAAAGTATAGATTTATTAAGCAAAAGAATTGCATAATTAAATGAAGCCTGTAATGAATGGGGCCCATAAGAGAATGGGGAAGTGTTTGGGGAACATCTGAAACAGTTCTCGTTACAGTTAGCACTAGTTGTTATTGTTTTAGCAGATCTTTTAGTCTGGAAAAGAGTTCTCCAAAGAGCTACGTAAAATTCTATAGGTATGCTTGCTGTGTCGCGTTGACGTCAAAATCTATTTTATTGATGTAATCAGATATCTATACCTAGCTTAGATTTTTTTATGATCTCCGTATTTCTGATTGAAATTCTAAGAAGCTTGCACAAAATGAATTGAAATGAAATTTACTAATTTCTATTTACCCATTAATATACCATTGAAAAGAAGAAATAAAATATTTGTAAAATATTTGTTGCTTTTATTAATTCTTAGTGTTTGTCAAACATATATGCCATTTTTCACCAAAAGGCATTACTTGGAAAGAAAAATAAACACTATGTACTAGCTAATAATCTCTTAACAGCCCTCATAATGCTTGTATCAAATAATATTTGACCACCCTTAGATTTTCTTTTAATCTTAAATAATGATGCTGTTCATCAGGCGACACGTGTTCCTTGGAACACTCTTTTAATTTTAGCTAGCAAGATTATTTGGACTTAAAAGTCAAGTTAATAATCTTCTAACAAACATTTTCTTCTGTCATGTTTAATTCATAGTCACTAGGCAACACTGAAATTTCCACTCATTGCTTTTCAGTCATCGACAGGAAAAGGAATTACCGGTAAGTTGACAGGACTTTCCACACTGTTTCTGGTAGCAGCTTATGATTGAATTGATGGTAGAAGACGTGGCCCACTTAATCAAAGGTAAATCTCATGGAATAGTGCTAATAGTACTGATATTTTTTTTTACTCTGTTTTGCATTGAAGCTTTAGGTCAAAGGCAAATTTTCTTTGTGTGGATTCTTTTATTCTTCTCAGAAATGTGTGGCTGCTAATTGAGCCATAGCTGTCTGTTTTCTTTGAGAATCAAAGAATTGCAGGAGATCTTTTAGGTTTTCAATGAAATTTCCTTGTTTTTCAGATAATCTGTATAGAGTGGCACCTTAACCACCACTGGTGAAATAGATGACTAGTGGATGGTCATCACTTTGCAGCTCACTTTCACTTTCTGCAGCCCATCTCTTCTCATCCACAATCATTGTCTTTGGAGGAATGGTGACAGTGCAGTCCTCATGGCTGGGCAGGTAACTTCCTTTCCTTTATTTCTCAGCTTTCACCTTTCTTACAAAATTTATTTCCATAGAACACTGCTACAATTTTCTTCCTCTAAGAACACAGTATATGTCACTTGGGTAGCAGCTTAGAATTGGGTTTTCCCAATGGCACTGAAGGTGGCAATTTTGTATTGAGCATCTCCTTCCACTCTGATACGTGTATCAGGAGTCCCCATTTTTCATTTAGATCCTGAATGTTCTGTCTTATATTCATCATACTGGTCTTCTACCCCCACAATAAAGGTTGGGGGAATATATAAGAATCACCTTGTCAGTCTATCGGTGCCAACTTGTTGGTCATTGGAAGCTCAAACTTGGTACAAAGAATGTTTATGACCTGTTGGTGTGTCAAGATCTTGACCCAAGGTCATTCAGGCTAGTTCAACAGGGTTTGACACTAAGGCATGTTTGACCCAGTCTAGTAAATGAGTGGTCCAGTCGTGTAAAAGACCAAGTGGTCGTATTGATAAAATAACTGTTGAACCCCCATTTCAGTCCTTCAAAGAAATAATCTAAAAACTTTTAAAGAAAGGACAAGATATGGTAACGGCCTAATCTGGCCCCTTGTTTGATGTAAAAAACAGAACACAGTTAAAATTGTGATAGTTTGCAGGTAAGAATTAAAAATAATGCTTGTTTTAAAACCAGCACTTATTTTGATTCAAAGCTTACATGGAGGCCACAAGAGGGTGTAGAAGTAGGTTATTTTCCAGAATTTCCTCAATTCTGGTTGCATTTTGTCAAATTTGCAGGGGTTGAAATATATGGTAGCCTGATGCCCCGGGCTAGTCAATTTAAGACTCGGGCTAGCTAATTCAGATGTAATGATAGTCCATCGGACTAGCAGAATGGGGAAAAAATCTCAACAGTTTACTTTCACTTTTCTATGTCGAGTGGTTTCATTAGACTGAGAACTACATTGTAGTTTAATTTGTTTCTGTTACCACAGCCTTTAAAACTTTTACTTGTTATGTTTTCATTTCGCATGAAAAAGTTGTTGGGCTAGTTAGTTTGAGGTTTGGGCTAGTAATTTTTACTGGTCAATAGCCCCTGGGCTAGTGGGTTTTCCAGGAAAATTTAAACCCCTGATTTGAGATACTTTTCACTTTGGGAAATATAGAGCACAAGGCTGCCTATCTGAGATTTTTATACATAAGATGCATCTGATACTATTGTATGAAATATATAAATTTGGTAGATAGGCAAGCTTGTGCTCTATGTTTTCTGAACCAAAATGTGCTGTAAAACCAATGAAAATTTGCATAAAATGAGAAAATTCGGAAACTGACATTTTTCCTGACCTTCCTGTGGCCTCTGTGTATCCCATAACTTAGAAACAATACTCAATTTATGGCAGGGGTGACAACAGGTTTTTAACTGAAAAACTGTTGCAACATTCTAAAAGACACCCCAAACCAGGGGCCAAAAAGGGATCTTAGCCTATCTTATTCTTTCTAATATGTTAGATTGTAAACAGTCATTGCTCTGTAAAGAAAAAAATCCCCACATGACCCAATCACTATTTTTAGCCACAGCTGTTATTAACAAGTCGAGGGCAAAACTACTTTTGTTCAGTACAATGTTTCAATATGATGTAAATAGTTATGTTTAGTATAGTTTTAAGCTAATTTATTAATATTAACGATAATTATTTTATGAAAGTTTGTTGAATCTTTAAGGCTTATATTGCTCAAATGTCCTGATGAACCCGACTTGATTGGCGGGATCCCATCAAACAGTCTGTCAAAATTCAAGGTCACTGACAGAAATGATATAAACTTCTTGTCCAGGATATCAGTTTGCAATGGAGAATCATTGAAGCTCATTCTTGGTACAAAGATTATTGAAGACCTGAGAGTGTGTCATGACCTTGGCCCATGGCAATTCTGGCAAGTTCAAGGTCACTGGCTTAAAAGGTATAAAACACTTGTGTAGACTGTAACTTTGTAATGGAGAATCATTGGAAGCTCTTACTTGCTACAAAGATTGTTTATGACCTGGAAGTTTGTCTTGACCTTGACCAAGGTCATTCTGACAAGTTCAAGGTCACTGGCAGATAAGAGATAACATACTTGTCCAGTCAATAACTTTGTAACTGAGCTTTAATTTGCTACAAAATTTTTTTTTCTGACCTGAGGATCATTGTGACAAGTTCAAGTTCTATGGCAGAAAAAATGTAAGTCTATTATTTTGTATTAATGGAGAAAAATTGGATGTCCATATTTCACTCTTAGATTGATCATGTCCAAAGATCTGTCCTTTTTTTACCAAAGTCATTTTGGTAAGTTCAAGGTCACATTTACACATTCTAAATAAAAGAATTGCAGCAGGGTTATAACCTTATTATTTTGTTAGCTCGCTCACAGCACCTTTAGCTGACATAAGTGATGTAATAATTTTTCTCATTTTGTTTCAGGTCTACTGCATGATGACAGCTGATACTTGTTCTCTATTTACTCCAAGAGGCCTACTACACATTGTACCTCAGTTATGACTGTACTCGTACTGGCTTCTATGATGTTAATTTCCTTTACCTGCACTGTGTTAAACTTGGTCATTCTGTTACTGTCGAACACCAACAGATGAAAATAAGATTAAGCTGATCCTGCCAACATTGTGACATAAGCGGTCCAATGTCCAATATCTCACTCTGCAGTCAAACATCAACGCTCAGTAAAACATTGGAAATGTTAGACTTTTTTAGTATTGATTTATATAGTTACATATTTTAAAAGTAATAACAATTCTTTTTATGCCCCCGGATCGAAAGATCCCGGGGGTATATTGTTTTTGTCCTGTCTGTCTGTTTGTCTGTCTGTCAACTTTAACCTTGCCCATAACTTTTGATTGGTTGGAGCTATTACTTTCATATTTCACATGTGTATTTCTTGTGACAAGACCTTTCTTTGGGTACCATCATATTTGACCTTTTGACCTTGACCTTAGAGTTTGACCCACTTTTGCAAAATTTTATGAGACTTTAACCTTGGCCATAACTTCTGAACAGTTGGTGCTTGGGGTTTCAAACTTCACATGTGTATTCTTTGTGACAAGGCCTTCCTTTGGATACCAACAATTGACCTTGACCTTGGAGTTTGACCTACTTTTGAAAAACTTTAACCTTGGCCACAACTTTTGAACGGTTAGAGCTAGGGCTTTCATACTTTACATATGTAATCTTTGTGACAATACCTTCCTTTGGATACCAACCACTTTGACCTTTTGACCTTGACCTAGGAGTTTGACCTACTTTCGAAAAACTTTAACCTTGGCCATAACTTTTGAATGGTTAATGCTAGGGCTTTCATACTTCACATATGTAATCCTTGTGACATCACCTTCCTTTGAATACCAACCACTTTGACCCTTTGACCTTGACATAGGAGTTTGAACTACTTTTGAAAAACTTTAACCTTGGCCATAATTTTTGAATGGTTGATGCTAGGGCTTTCATACTTCACATATGTAATCCTTGTGACAAGACCTTCCTTTGGATACCAACAACTTTGACCTTGACCTTAATGTTTTACTGACTTTTTAAAAACTTTAACCTTCGCCATAACTTTTGAACAGTTGCAGCTAGGGCTATCAAATTTAACATTTTTTATATTTTGGCCTGGATTTTGACTTGCATTTGAGAAACTTTAACCTTCGCCATAAGCTGCCATACAGGGGCATCAGTGTTTCACAAACACATCTTGTTATTGATGTATGTTTAAGTATGCAAAAATGAACATTGATGATATTAAAGGTGAGGTATTTATTTGTGATTTCTCTTCTGAATAAAATTTTATATCAATAATTTATGCTCTTGTTTATACAAACCGCAAATGAGGCTTTCTATTCATTAGGAACTGGACCCATAATTACTTCCTTAAGGAGGAATGCCACACCAAAATTTAATTCCATTGGTCTTAAGACATCCATGTTAAGGAAGCTCTAAACACTAATGAAAAATGCTTTTTGGGCTTTGAGAAAAATATATCATATAAAGGTGCACATATTCAGTGTATCAAGTTCATTTTCAACATAGGGTACCTGCCTTATTTCTGCAGAAAAAAATGTTCAAAGACAATGAACTATTTGTGAACAGAAATCACTGTTTTTTACTTGCATCAGGAAAATTAATGGAAATAATGTATTCAATTACTCAATCTTGGTCTAACATAACATTAAGAATACTTTAATTCATAAGAAATTATGTCATTAACTGTAGATTCCCATTTATACTATTTTTCTTCTAAGGGCAAATCACCCAATAAAACTACCCTACAAATAGAACTCTTTAGTGTGCAGTGTTTAGAGCTTCCTTAAGTCATGGTTTCAGCATTGAAAGGCCTAGCTCTTAATTATTTTATAAGAATTTTCTCCAATTTTTCATAGAAAATGGAAAAAAAATGTTTTATTTGCAAATAAGATGCTTTATAGTTAAAAATCTGTTGTTAATGAATGCATAATATAAATATCTCATAAAATATGTGAAGAAAAGCCAGATAGACATTTTAATTTTTTTACTAAAATTTTTTTTTCGAAAAAGTACATTATTTGTGAATATTTTCAAAACATATGGATAATGTATTCAAAAAACAAGTCACAGCTACAAAGGATATGTTAGACAATCATATTTGAAAAAGAAATTGAAACGAAATTGCGAAATTTTAGACAAATTATTTTTTACAAATTTTAGCCGATCCCGATCGAAATTAAACTGATCCCAACCAGAATTTTATAATAATTGATAATAGATAATATTTTCAGAAGAAATACAAGTTTGTTAAGGTGTAATACGCGTTAAAAAGTAATTGAACTTGATAAATAAATAAATTTCTTAGTGGTAAATACTTAAAGAAGGCAATAATTTCATCTTATTTATTTTGTGGTAATTTTGATCGGGATTGGTCAGGATTTCAGGATTTTTTTCAAATGTTAAAGCAAAATGTTTACAAGCAATAAAGGGAAATAGGCTGTTGACTATTTTACAAAACTTAAATTCTTAAAACTGAGAAAGGAGGGGGAGGGGGGGGGTGTAATACTCTCATTTTCTTTTCTGCACGAAATATATTCTGTACAATACGGTGCAAGCGGTTCAACGCTACCACAGAAAAGTGTGGAAAGCGTGTGTTTGGGGGGGGGGATGTCTCAGATTAAATAATACCATGCATACAGGTGTATCTGCAAAAGACAGATGAATCCAAATCCAAATCTTATGTAGAGAAAGAATACATATACTTTTACATGTACCGGTAAATACAATGTATAAAAATGTTTGTTTGTTTGTTTGCTTAGTTGTTTAACGTCCCTTCGAGAATGTTTCAATCATATTGAGACGCCAACACTTGCTGGTGGGGGGCTGCAAATTTAGACCTGTACTCGACACTTGCGGCTTTTGAGCAGAGAGAGATCTTTTTCGTGCCAGCATCTACTGCGACAAGGGACTTCGGTTTATACGGTCTTATCCTAAGGACCGGTCTCCACCTTATACAGTACGGAAATAATCCATACATTGTAAAAACAGTTTAGAAATGAGGCAAAAATAATAATTATATACATTTTTGTATGCTACGAAGAGATGCAAAAACAGATATATTCGAGGAGCCGTAACATATTTGGAGATTCGACCGTACATTATTTCACCTACCACAATATAGAAGTGTATGCTTAAATCTTTGATAAAGTCCCAATATTTAATTACATTGTGACCCATATTCTTTTTCTTGAAATGTTGGGTTTTCTTTGGTGATTATTCAGATTTTGAGCGCTTGATTTAATGTATTGTATAAATGTATATGTTGCAAATTTCTCTCTGCTTTATAGGTTTAAAGACTACATGTATATATCCTCAAATCATTTTAATTCACCAACAGATTGAAGGGATATATAAGTATATCTATGTAAACTCTCGAAGCTGTGGAGCTTTTCGACATCTGAGGATACATGTATGCGTACCTACTGGCACTGATATCGGCTTAATACCACTGATTTCGGTCACTGGAGGAGAGATTTTTTATACATGTATTTTCAAGAACAGATTCTTTATTTCCAAAATCTGCCAGCGTCCCCCTTTTAATAAATAATAAATAAAAGATATTGATGATTTCTTTAAAAGAATAGATTGGATAGAAGTTTCTAATCTGAATTAAATTCAAACTATTCGGAAATTGAAATTATTACTTGTCTTCTGCATCAAGCGTATGAGAAAAGCAAATTTGGATTGAAAATTAACTTCAAGCTAGAATTTCAATCAATTTTTCTCAGACGTCCGACACGAATTCGCTTTCTATCACCAAATCATATGCGGCTTTTCCCCAACCAACTCAGAACCAGCAGCATACTTTGTACATATCTTAGGACTATCTTAAGATACGTCTTTGGATGTAAAACAAAAGCATCTTAGGAATATCTTTAGTTAAGATGTCGTAATTGGGGAGGGGGGGGGCGTGGTCATGGGATCTGGTCCCCTTGGGATTTTTAGAGTTGTTGAAATGATATTAATAGTAAACCCAATCCCTCTAGAAAACACGGACCCCTGTTACAATGGCATAGAAAGTCACATACATTAATACATCTTCTGTATTTCTATAAAGGCAAAGCGATTTAACACCCCCTCCCCCTCCAAAACGAAATAGCTATATAAGGTATGGATAAGTTTATGGTTTTTTATCCTTGCTTGACAATAATGTCTGAGTCTTCTTTTTTTTGAGTGCGCGGCTCTGTACCCTCCTTCCCCCTCCGGAAAATGCCTGTATCCGCGCTTGATATGTATTGGTAATAATAAAATGTTTCAGAAATTTTATGAATAATCGCTATTCCTCGATTTTCATTTCAAATTTTTTATCAGGTTTGTCCATTCTTATCCCGTTTTCATGTATTGAGCTGTAATAGATATAATAGAGAAATAAAATTAAAAAAACAGAAAAGAAAATCTATATGCAATTTTTTAAAACATATTTATATTAATGGATAAGTCAATTTGAAAAAAAAAATTGAAGCATTCCCTTTTTGAATAACAATAAAAATTAACATTATAACATTGTGATATATTTATAATTCACATATAAGGAACAATTGAGATTAGTAATAAGATTTATTTTCAAAATGCCACTTCTTGTGGTTGTTCGTCCCCAGATGTAACAGACCTCCCCGCCCCCCCCCCCCTCCTCTCTGTAGAAAGGTTGGAGGTAGTGCCCGTCTGCATCCGAGCCGTAGTCACGCTTATGAATGTTTTAACCTGCTACATGTTTCATTCATCAATTAATAAATGTATTTTCATTTATCACTTTCTCTTTTCCATTTGTACGGTTAAATGCATACATATACAGTGACACGGCACAGTGTCTACTTAATTGATTTAATTCATAAAAGAAATTAATATTTTTACAAAAACTATTGGATTAAATTATATAAGCTCTGTAAATTCAATATATTCTAGTTGTTTTCCTGGCACCAGCGCTTCTGATATCATTTAGATATGTCTTAGGATAAGCACATCGTCATCTTGAAGTTAAGGCAAAGATAAGGAAGTCTCCTAAGATAGGATAGCTTCGTTGCCCCCCCCCCCCCCATCTCTCTCCTCCCTATGATATGCCGTAAGCTCGTCCCAGGAAAGCTTCAAAAGCATGCCTGCAACTCTAGAAAAACATACCATTCTTTGACAGAGATAGAGAGAGAGAGAGAAATTTATGACGCAAAGTGCAAGGGATATATATATATATATATATATATATATATATGTATATATATATATATATATATATATATATATATATATATATATATATATATATATATATATATATATATATATATATCGGAAATATCTATTTTAAAATTCTATTCTTAATTGCAAATATAGATAGGTTCCTACAGGCATTCAGTTACATGTAATAGGAACCCATTTACTTATTTAAATAAAAAAAAAAAACTCTAGGAAAGACAATAAATCAATTATTGTTATCAACATTATTGTATATATGTCGATATCATGTTACAATAACATTGATTTCATAAATGAAGTGTGATAAATTCATTTGATAGCTATTAGAACTTCGAAGATATAGTGACTAAAATAATTAAACTCTCTGATTGATCAAAAACAAAATAGAAAAAAATATTGAACTTTTAAAGCGAAATTATTTGTAGGTGGCATTTTTAAAATTTCAGTTAGGCAATAATGCGCTTTTGGTTAGATGAATATTTTAATAGGTTGAAGGAGTGGCAAACTGAATCCAGTGTAGGAATTCCTATACCATTCTAGTTATTTCAGTGGAGAAAATCCTACAACTCTATAGTCATTTTTTTCTTGGGAGAATCCTACTTTAGAGCCAGTTTTCCGCGGTGAGGGGGATTTGAGAGGAAAAGCCTACTCTAAAAGACTAACTAGGAGGAATGAGACACCTATTTTGCTAGGCATTTCGTTAATTAACATTGAATTAACATAATAATTCAATTTATATCTTCGAAGAATAGAGAAGGTGGGAGGGTTTTTTTTTCTCCATCATTTGTCACCAATTGACCAACATCTCTCTCCTTCTAGATCTCTCTCTGCTTTACGGCAGATTCAAAATGTTTGGAGGAAGGGAGGAGATTAGGGATGTGAGTCTGCAACTATATAAGCCAAGTATTCACATAGTGCAGTTTTGATTTATTAACTATGCTGTATTTATTATATAAAGGCATGGAATAAAATGTGATAATAATATACGTCATTATAATAGTGGTTGTTACATGATTTTGGGGGATGCGAAAGAGAATCTGCTTAAATGCATGTAAAATTTTAATTTTTGCACTCAATATAATTATGTGGGTTGCAAATTTCGAATGTTCATTACGTCATACATGCACTGAGGTTTTCATCATCTCAACCCCTTAACAGCATACAATTCATCTAATTCTTGAAAAATATTCAATGACTAAATTAAATTACATGAAAGTTTATACCTGTATAAAATCCGGGAAATGGAGGGGGCTAAGTATCTCATTTTTGACTCATCTTCACGTACCTAAATTAATTCTTTTCTTCCTGTTCAACTATATCTACTTTTGGTTTCAGAATTACATTGTAATTAGTTATCAGTTAGTTGATCAATAGTCAGTTAGGATTTAGAGCTGATGAGGGAATCCGTACACTACGAAAGCCATGAAGGGACACGTCGATTTCTCAAAAAAGTGTTTCTAAAAAAAAATCTCGGTTTACTTTTACACTTTTTTGAAAATCCTCATGTCCCTTCATGGCTTTCGTACTACACCTACCCCTGGGATTTTCAGTCTTAAACTTTATAGAGTCAAATAACCTTCCCCCCAACCCCTTAAGGAGAGGAAACGCAGATCTTTCGGAATTCATAAAATGTACATGCATTTACAAGAAGGAAAGGGGTCTGTCAGTGTAACCCCTTTCTAGTTAATTTTGTATCATTCATTTGATTTATGCCCAATTCTTTTTAGATGCATGTATAATATCCTCTAGTCCCTTACAAAGTCTTGTATGATGTTTCCTTTTTTATTACATGTGCACTGCATGCACCGCTTGATATTGGAAAAAAAACCCATCTAGTTCAGAACATTAATAAAAGTGTTAAAGTTCTGCCGGCAATTAATATTTCGTAGTAAATAAGGAAATTCTAAATACTAAATTTGGAGATTTTTCAAATTGGTGCGCTCATATCTCAGTCCTTATCCCAGTTTATATCAAATCAATGTATTTAAGAATAGTTTGATTTATATTAATATTTGGGTTGTTAAGCGCAACATCTTGTAATTTTTGCTAACCAATGCAAAGTAACATGCACCGCATGCACCAATCACTTTTTCCTAGTGAGTACTGAATCTATAAGTATTAGTATGCTGTCACGGTTGTTAAATTCCTGTTAAAGTACATCATTGAGGGAGTTAGCAAGATTCCAGTTCCCCAAGGCCAGGACTATTTCCCGAGGCGAAGCCGAGGGAAATAGTCCTTGTCGAGGGGAACTGGATCTTGCTAACTCCCTCAATGATATACTTTTAACTGTTTCATTATACCGATACAAACTTAAAATTTAGAGGATTCGGATGGCGTGATTTCAAAGCAGGGATTAGCTCACTGAACTAACACACGGAGATAAGTCCATTCACATATCATACCAATGTAAAAGTAAAATCATTTCGGATAACCGGGAATTAGCTTTCGAAGGAGGGATTAGCTCATTTGACTAACGCACGGGGATTAGTCCATTCATAACGATTTCCAGGGAAATAGTCACATTACTTCGTGGTCGTTTCATTTTGTAAATGAGCAGAAACTGTGCAATAACTACAAAATATTAACAATACAGAACTGTTTAATTTTAGCGATGATGGAAAGCTGTATGAATCACTCAAATTACATGACAGCGCTGTTATGTATTTACTCAAAATTTTAGATGAATTTAGGATAGAAGTGAACAGCGGCGGATCCAAAATTTTAGAAAGGAAGGAGGAGGAGCGCAGTCCACGGATGGTTTTCTTTGACAAAATAAAGAAAAGAAAAAAATTGTCCAAACTCTAAAATCGTATTTCCTGGGTTAGGGATACTAGCTCATCATTAGTCCTGAAACTATGTGCCTGGTCGTTACGTGTGGATAAATTAAAAGTGTATACAAGTTAAGCAAACACAATTTACGAAAGCCAAAAAGAAAAAAAAACAACTCAAAGTTGGGGGGGATGCCCGACGCGCGCCAGTATGTGCTGGATCCGCCTTTGGCTACTTCTTTACTCTTCCTCCCTCCTCTTTCATCAGATTCTGTTTGTTTTAGTTTCGAGCCAGGAATACTGTTCATATATGTGACGACCGGTGGATAACATTTCTCTTAGAATTCAATCTGCCAGAAACATTTTTGCTTGATACTATTAAAGAGTTTTGACTGTACACATTAAAAAAAATCTTTGCTTGATTATAGCATAATCTATAGGAGTTTTGAAAAAAAATTAAACAAGGTTGATCCAATGCATTCTTAATTTCTGTTAACCATTTGTCATTTTTCCTTATGCTTTCTTCATATATACACTCAATATTCAGTCACATGAATTTTTTTGAGTTTAAGCTAAAATTTCAGTTTCCTTGAAAGAGGCGGTCTGTTTAATTTTATGGGGTACATGATTTCACACCTACATGTAGGGGTTTCTTCCAAAAGTATGTATCTATTTTTTTTTCACCTTCTTTGGCATATTTTATAAATATGCATCCTTGCTTGCACTTATTCACAGGGTTTATTTGTTTATCTTTGGAATTTTTTAAAAGTTAGTGTAGCATATGCACTCAGAATAGCACATAGCACCTGCATGGAATTAGCATCTAGCACCTGCATGGAAATATCTCTTACATGTAGCAACTGCATGCATGAATGAACGTAATTTTGGATATTGACGCCCACATTACCCCCACATTTATGTACATGTATAGTTCTGTACTGTGATATACAGCTTTCTATATCATTTGTCTACTAAATTATATATACATATATTAATTTCAGAATATATTTACTGAAAACTTGTTCTTTTTTTTCAATGAAGAACGTTCTTTTGAAAAATAAACTAAGATTAGAATAATAGTATATTTACTGAAAAATTGAAAAGGGGGGCTAATTTGAAGGGGGGGGGCTAAACCAACCCCCACCCCCAAAAACGTTTGGGGACTATGTCCCAATTTTCAAAGCCTATATTATGTCTATCTTTGAAAAAATAAGTTCGGGAGGCTGCCCCCTCTAGCCCTCCCTCCGGTTCCGACGCCTATTACAAGTTTATTACGCATCGCTTCTTATCATCAATATTTCACATTATCAATTTCTATAATGTAATATTAAGAAAGACTTTTTTGGGGTGGGATGGGGGTTAATTTTTATTTATTTCTTTCCTTGGTGTTTTTTTTAAATTTATTTAACTATAATTTATTCATTTTGAGGGAAAGTTCATCCTAGCTTAAAAGATGGAACAAAAATTCTCAAAAAACATGGGGCCAAAGTATACTTGTAGTTTGAGTAAAAAATCAATCCATGTCACTTGATAACCAGTAATTAATGAATCAATTTTACATGAATTCTCGTAATTATGCGTAGAGAGGTTTGTAATCTATATAGAAAAGGAGAAAATATAATCACATTAAATTATATGACAATTCTACATTGTAAATACATTCAACTATGGAAACCTATGTTATTGTTATACAGTACTTTTTGTAATGACAAAATGTACTGCCATGAGGGGTTGTGTATTGACTTTTGTTGCGAGGATAAACATGGCAGTGCATGTCCATAAAAGATTTATATTTTCTTTTCAAAGATTTGCTTTTGTATTATAAAATGTATGATCTAATGATATCTATTTTCATGAATGTAAATAAAGGAAGAAAAAGAACACTATGGAAACCTAGCTCTTTATATCTGTTCTATAATGCTTTTTGTTGGGTCAAATGCCATTAAAATCATCAGCCTTTGTAAGTTCACTTATTATTAAAGTAGTACTATCAAGGAACGGCATTGATAAAAAAGGGTGTTGAAGTTCTTCTATTATTTTCCTTAATAGGCAAAAATTATGAAAAATATAAAATAAAAGCCGAAAACTAAATTTTAGGTGAAGAGAAAATTGGCTTGAGGGGTAGTCACACTTTATAGCTTTTAAGCTGTGTATGATCTCTCGAAAATATTGGCTTTCCTTAGTAGAAATCCTTCTCTAGATCCAGTTTTTCCGGGGGACTCCCCCTCTAAAACCATTTTCCCGGGAAATACTTGAGGGGGGGGGGGTCTACCGTACAAAGTCGGTACTTTTGCTGGTTGGAACAATGTTGAGGTCTACATGAATATTTTATGTGTTTGAAGGGTCGAAGAAGGTCTTGATTAAAACTATGTTAATTAAGATTCACGACGCTATCAACCCCCCCCCCCGCCTGTGTATGACGAATGATGACCCTTATTGTCAACACACATGGCGCACGTTCTTACAGCGCACCGCAAGAATGATTGAAAACAGAAAATGTATTTCCTAACTTTGTTTACATCTCTTTTGTGGGGCATAAGCAAAACGTACACCATCGGATAACACATCGTCCTCGCAAGGTTAACACAGCGTCCTCTCAAGCTTAACACAGCGTCCTCTCACGGTTAACACACCGTCCTCTCAAGCTTAACACACCGTCCTCGCAAGGTTAACGCACCGTCCTCTCACGGCTAACACACCGTCCTCGCAAGGTTAACACACCGTCCTCTCACGGCTAACACACCGTCCTCGCAAGGTTAACACACCGTCCTCTCACGTTAACACAACGTCCTCTCACGTTAACACAACGTCCTCTTACGTTAACACAACGTCCTCTAAAGCATAGTGAAAAAATCATGCTTTAATTTTCAAAATACAACATAATGCAACCCCCCATCGTGTATCTAGTGCCAAACCTTATAAATATACCAATTCTTGAAAAAATATCTCAATTAGAAAGTATAGTCCTCGGAGGAATGTGGGGTGTCATAGTCCTCGAATGGTCGGTGATGCATGTGAGGGTGGGTGTGTGTGTGTATATATAAGCATGAAAAATATACTGAAATAAATACCTTTGAATATAAGTCTCGAGGATTCAATGCTGTAGGCCCTTTGAAGGCTGATGTCAAAACGAAAGTTATACCCACTATAACGTTCACAGGTGTCAACTCTATCCCCGTCGGTAAAGTTCCCAGAGCTTATGTTTAAAGATACGCCCAAGTCATAGCAAGAGCCTGTCACATTTATTCCAATTGCTAAATTACCTAATAAGAATAAAATGATTTGGATGAAACTGTATATTCAAAGTTTGAAAAAAAAATAACGAATATCAAAATAAAATGGGTTTTTACGTGTTGTCCCAATTCGTACCAACGCAGAACAAGTCTTGGTTTTTAGCTCATCAAGTGAGCTTTTCTGATCTCATCTTGTCCGTTCTGCGTTCTGCGTCCATCTGTAACCTTTTCACATTTTCGACTTCTTCTCAAGAACCACTTGATTAATTTCAAACAAACTTGCCACAAAGTATTATTGGGTGAAGGGAATTCAAGTTTGTTCAAATGAAGTACTTCACCCTCTTACAAGGAGAGATAATTACAAATTAGTGAAAAAATAATAGATGATATAAATTGAACGGTCACGTGATCGGCCAACATGGACATGTACAACTGTAAATAGCAGCTCTACAAAATTGGTCTATATAAGGTGGAAATGAGTTGAAAATTTTCAAAATTCTTGTCCAGAGATTATATAAAGGTGTTTTCTTTGTAAATATCTGTGTTATTTTCGGATTAAGAGTGAAATTAGAGCGAAATAGCATCCAAGACTAGTGAAGCTAAAGCTGGACGCTCTGGAAATACAATTCACAGAACAAAAGGACTGAACATCGTTCACCCGAAAAATTAGTAGTAAGATCAATTACTGAAGATAAAGGTGACTCTATAGAAAATGGTCTTAAAATATGCAGAAAACGTTGCGGGGAATAAGTAGAAAGATTCCGAAATATGAAAATGTAGGGGGTGAATTAGAGATCAAGATACTGGGCTAACGGTTTCTTTAAAGTATGTCGCAGAACAATCCGAAAGTAACAGTGATGAATTATACTATATGACAATAGAGAATGCACAATGCAGAGGACTTGACTTAATGCGTGCGATGATCATACATATGGACCGTAAAATGCAGAACATGTAGTCCGAAATTACAAACTTGAGGACACGATCAATGCGTGATAATATTTTGATTCATACAGTGTAATTAAGCGTATCAATACGCTCCTAATATTTTAAAGGGTTGATGTGAAGTTCGTCCGGATACATAGAAATAGCGTGAGAGGAACGGGGATTTCATCACTGGTAAATTGGTGGACGGCAGGAAAAAGGATGAACTTCTCCGCGCTCAAAAACAGAAAAAGATAGAAAAGTGGATCTACCATTTTACATTACAGCTCAAGAACCAGCATCAATTTTGGAGGAGCGTACGAAATTTTCGACTCCTTGAGAAAAAATATAAGATGTAAATTGAGAAGTGGCGTGTGATTATGCCGAATGGTCAGCGATATGTGGACCCTGTTCCAAAGCTGGAAATCGCAGACTCACTACAGACTAGCCGGGAGAAATTAAACAGAGACACTGGATATTGTAAACACCGTACACACAGAATCGACCGGGATAAAGAACTCTGAGATTTTTTCCACGGGACGAAAAATTCACGCGATAGAGGAGGTGAATGGACTTTATACACAAAGTGAGTATTGACCCTGTTTTGATGGAAGCTGACCATCATATCTTAATTTAAAGATATATAGAAAACTCAGGGAAGTTGCAAGAAAGCTACTGTGATGGGGAGAATATGGAGCAGGCCGCTGCCGGTTGAAGTACATGCAATCCAACGAAATAATCAACGTCGGCTTAGTGGTTACACGATGGAATGGTGGTATCTTCCTTGGGCAGCAACGTTACCGTATTATGGAAGAGCATGCCAGTGATATTGCAAATCAGTGAGATATTGCAAATCGGTTGGATGAGGACTAGGTATATTTTAGTGCTTTATTCTGTATAGAATTCAGAACTCAAGCCAGCAATCCAGAACTTCTAAATCGTTTTTCCGGAACTTTACAGAAGTATACTGCATATTAGTTAGCCTGTCCTCACATCCAGTGACACAGTGAGACTACACATATGTATTTATTTTAAAGCTAAAACGACCCATAAGTAGGCATGCGTCATATTAATTTTCCTAAACCCTTTGCATTCTTTACTCCTGATTGCTGTCAGATGGTAGTTGCTGCGTGTAGTACATGTTTATCTTACATTGTCCATTTTATTTACGTTTTATTTCATTGAACGTGCATTTGTGTTTATTTCACTTTATAATGTTTTGACCTGTGCAATTGATATCTAATATCTTTGGTTACTCCTTTCCTGTCATGGCAGAGGCGTACATAAGTCATTTTATCGCTCCAAAGTATATCACAATGACAGACCTGCTTACCCCTTTCATTGCAGAGGTGTAATTTAAAGCCTCGTTTTGGTGCAATTTCAGAGGCAAAGTCCTTTAACTTCACCTGTTAAGATATCTCCCTTTTTTTATTTAATCTAAACATACCATAAAATAAAGGAAGCTAAAACGCTTTAATTCATTCATTATTGAAATAAATTCCCATTTGTTGTAAAACAATGACATCCTAACAGCCAGACAAATCTTTTAAATTCTTTTAACCTTAACATCTTTATTAAGTAATTGGTCTATTGCTTGCAATTATCACAACTTATTAAGTCATTCCAAATACTGAATATACTACGTAGTTCTTTTGTCTGCTTCTTCGGCATGTCACGCATTCAATAGCCATCATACCAGCTCACCATAAAAATCAGTAGATCAGTAAAATGCTATTAGTATACATGTACATTTCTTTATGTTATTAGGTAATTATCCTTATTGAACTGAAATAATGTTAAGCATTCAAATTTTAAAAGCGTAAAATTGCTTTTTATGGCAACAGCGTGTTCTAAGTGTAAAAAACGGAAAAACTACGTCAAAAGTGGAAGGGAAGCCAGTGTGCAATGATGGAGACCTTCGATCAGGTGAGGTCTGTGAAGCGTAAAACTTTGAGCCGTAACCAAAGCCGAGGCTTATATAGGGACTGGAGAGGGACAGACTAGAGAAAGCAAATATGGCGGAAAAAGAGAACTCTCTTCCTTTAATGAATCGTGCTAAGCTTTAAGCTTTGTATATAACCTTGTCCAGCCCCTTTAATAATTTACAGAATGCATTAAACAAATTGTAGAATTATTGCTTAAATGGTAACTTACTGTTGATACTATAAAAACATTTTTTTTTAGTTTTTCAAAAATATAAACACATCCACTTTTTTATTATGATGATAAACAATAAAAGATTATAATTTGAAGCAAAGACTTTTTTCTATAAGCCTTACTTCAACCAAAACACACACAGGACTAAAAATTGTTCTGTTTTCTTTTGTAAACATTTTTGGTAGATATTGTTAACATTGGATCTTAAGCAATTGCATCCATTTTTAATCATACAAATTAATACAATTCTTTATACTTTTTATGAACAATTCTACCAGTGTATAAATGTATTATGCATGTTATTTTTAATTTTTATTATTTGTTTATTTTTCCTTAAGAAAGATATTTTAAAGATAGATTAAAGCTCTTGTTGTTGGATGCATTGATAAAAATGTGATATCTCACTTAAAGGCAGAGCTTTATTATGCTTACTGTGAAAAGGGGTTGATATAAAATTGGACCAGACTGTTATAGGTCATATATGTGTTTAATCTGAGTTTAGGTCCTAAAAGGTATTTTTAATATATATCAGGACAAAAAAATTGTAGAACATTTTATTCTACAAATAGGAATGGAAATAAAAATACTATTTTAAGAAGAATTCTTACGTTCCTTTTACAAAAGAATCATTAAAAAAATTTAACAACATAACTGTGATTCAAAAATTTCTCTGATTAATAAAATCTTTTTTTTTTCTCTAACTAGAAAAACTGAGCGAGATTATCGTATGAAATAATTGCCATTAACTCATCTGAGTTTAAAACTTAAGGTAACGCTCAAATGATTTCATTAAAAAAATGACCAAAGAGAAAAACTTGCTTTTAACAATAAGACCCGGATATGTATGGTCAATGATTACGAAAATATACTTTATACAACTTACCAAAAGCCGTTATTCCACTAACGTGACACGAGAAGATACACAAATATGTCACAAAACTGATCATATTGGACTATTTGCACAACCAAACTGTAGAGTAAAACTGAACACAAAAAGGAATTTCTCAAAAAGAAAAAAAAATAGGAAGATAAAATACGGCATTTAAATTCTTCGCGTTTTTACAGAAAGCATGCACGTACATGACTGTATTTAAGTAACTTTATACCGGAGTGTAATACATTGGTCAAATGAAAAAAAAAATTATTTAAATAAAAATAAAACAATAGAGCTTGTTTTGTAGGTTTCAGCGCTAAAAAAATAGTTTTGTATAAAGAAATCCAATAAAATACTCCAATTGCTAGGCGACTTTTCTTTTATTGATTCGATGATTTATTATCATTATTCTGAAATTTTTATTATCCATGCAGAAGGCTACCTAACAGTATTTCCTTCTAAGTCCGTGTTAGAATGTACATGTACTATAGCAGTTAAATGAATGTTTACTTTTCTTCCCTTATTAGATTTGCACACTTATTGAAAGTGTGCAGGACCTTAATTCTGAGTATAAATATAGAAGCTTTTGACTGTTGACTTCGCGTCTTTAAGAACAAAGTTGTTTTTATGTTCATTTTTCATCTACCATTTGCTAATATTTAACAAAATCGCCGCTTCCCAATATCTTTGAGGAACAAAAATACCGAATATGTTACCAGTGTTTACATTTGAGCATATTTAGGTGCTTCAAGATTTTTAGAAAAAGGTTGAAAGCCAGGACTAGGGTGGGGCGGTATGTTTTAAGTATTTTATCGGATTGTACTGTATTGATCCTTTCTTTTGTGCCATGCCCTTCTGCTTAATCAGGCTAAGAAAAAAAAATCTTTAAACCCGAATAGTTTCATGGAACTGAAGCTCTTCCAATTTGAATTAATGAAAGTTTATGTAGATGTAACTTTGTTGTTAAATTGAAACAGTCAACTGTTCTCCCCGTCGGTAAATAGAGCAAATGATCGTACAGGTATAAGACTTTGTCAGCAGGGGTTGGAGTTGTAACAACCTTCAAAGGTAGTTGAAACTTGAGTAAGAATTCTCACGCTTAATGAATAGACAAAGTTCTAGATTTCAATCATGTTCTTTAAATATTCAACCTGGAGCCTTGTAACTAAGTTTGTATGTGCCATGGTGTGTTTTATAAACAGCGTTGAAAAGACCAGAATTCACTGTCATAAAACTGGGTTTAATCAGTGTACAAGTTTTAGCTTTTCAAAAAGCTTGCCAGACTAAATCAATTAAAATATATGGAACGTAAAAGCAAGATAAGTGCCAGACGTTCTCGTCATCAAAGAGCGACAAAGTTGCGATACTTCATTACAAAAGATGTACAATTGACTCTCTCAAATGTCATAACCAAATATTACAATTAACGAATATGTAAGACATGCCACTGTTTGATTGAATGATTAATTGTATGTTGTTTTACGTCCCATTCGAGAATTTTTCACTCATATACAGACGTCACCATATACCGGTGAAGGGCTTCAAATTTTGACCTTTACTCGGCACTCAGGGCCATTGAGCAGTGAGGGATCTTTATCGTACCAACGCCTGCCGTGACACGGGGCCTCGGATTTTAAGGTCTCATCCGAAAGACCCGCAACTTTCACTTCAAAGTGCCGAGTGCATGGCGAAGGAACAGTTGCTACCCATTTTATCGACTTGGGTCTGTCGCGGCCGAGATTCGAACTCACGACCTCCCGATCACGGAGCGCTCTACCGACTGAGCTACCGTGAACGGTGCCACTGTTTGAACAGTTTTAAATTGGCCCACGCAGGCGCGGATCCAGGATTTTTTCTCCGGGGGGAGGGGGGTCCACCCATTGAAAAAAAAAATTCCAACCCAAAAATTTTATTTAAAAAAAAAAAAAAAAGAGAGAGAGAAAATTCCATTTCCAAAACGTGAAAAACACCTATTTTGTGATGATGGTTGGGTCAACATTTTCTAAAGGGGGGGGGGGGGAGGGTGGTGGTTCCAAAGTCATTTTTCATTTGCCTCAGTATATACTATTAATACCTATGCAAATTCCAGGGGGGGGGACCCCCCTCCCATCCGACCCCCCTTTTGATCTGCTCATGCCACGGGCTGACTAGTTATTTTGGAATGAAACTGCAAGTGCACTTGTGTAGATTGGAATTCTAGGAAAAAATAGTCAAACGAGTCGTTCTAATGAAATTCATATTACTTTCCTACCATAGGGCGCGCTTCTTCATGCACACTTCCTGGTCACTGACAGATTGATGAGTCGGCCTGTATTTGTAGACTGGTCTGTTCTCCGTCATTCTCGACGTACTTTATAGGTAGAACAAAGCAAGATACTAATAATCCCCTCTCCCCTCTCCCCCCGGACAAAACTCACTTGCGATGATGGTCTTACTATATATTATGAATGAGATTAGATTATATCTTTATGTACAACTTTAAAATCGTTTACCGTTTTTTCTTTTCAATCGATATCAGGATTTTTCTCATTTCTTCTAAACGTGTTTTTTTTTATGAAATGAAAAACCAGTGCAAATCATGATGCCTTCTGAAATCATTTTGCCAGTCCTTTACATAGAACTTTACAGGAGTGAAGCCCATTTCCTCCACGGGTAATGATCTACACTCTTGTCACTGTATTAAAAGGAAACCCTTGTTCTTCACAAAGCATTGAATAATATGCTTTTGGCTGACTTTCTAAGCTTTTTGAAAAGCTAATCTTGAAACGTACATTATTTTTGTAATATTGAAAGAAAAGTGAATCAAGAAGGGAAGTCCCATTTACTAGGTGGTGGGAATTTGTTTATGATTGGACTAGTACCACTTAATGGTAACCGGGAAAAAACCAGTTAGAATAATCAGCAAATCCATTGCTTTAATGTTGCCTGCCCATATACAATGTGTGCTTGTTTTTAAATGAGATAAAATTGCAGTTAGATAAAATCTGAAGCTTGAGAATCAGGTTAAAGAACAAACTTTATTTTTTTCCAAAGAAGTTATCACACCCATTCAATAGAACAATCCAAGAAGATAAATAACTTGTGACATTTGGAGCAAAATAATTGTGCCACCCCTTTCGTAAAAGACAAATGGACTGATCCAGTAGTTTAGAAACGCAGAAAAATGTTAAACGGACACGTCCGTAGAATAAACAGGTGCATGCAAAAAAACTGAAGGAAGTAAACACATCTGATTCATTATTTTGCATCAGTAATATGATTCTTCTGCAAACTGTATTTTTAAATGCAGGTAACAAATTCTGACGTAAATCAGCTTGCACAAAATCTAGCTCACCAAGTATGATCGCTTAGTTTTGGACCATGAAAATATTGATCCTTAAACTGCCTGACGCACGTGGCGTCAGGCAAATATTACTCTCGACTAGTCTTTGTTACAAAGAGGTGGATAGTGAGGGGACGTATTCTTAATATTATATACACTGTCAATACATTTGGCACTTTTTAAATTCAGATTTCTTCCACAATTGTAAAGTTCATGACCCTTGGGGTCAGGGGTTCTGGTGTTTGAGCGGGCCTTTATTGATCAACTAGTAAAAATGCACTGATTCTTAGAAAATATTTTCTGTTCCCAGGCATCTAGCGGAAAACCCAGTTAGAGATGTAATGAGGAACCTTAGGGTATTTTACCGGATTTGTGAAACACATACTCCCTTGGTCAGGAGATTCGATGCTAGAGCAGGGCCTTATTGATAATGTAGGGAAATGTTTACTCTACATGTACTTTGAGAGAAGTCATTCCCTTTATATGATTTACTTTGATAATTAATCATTATACACAATATTAATTGGTAAGTACATGTATTTTAAATAAAACATTTTTAATGTATACATGTAATACAAAAGTACTCCTTTTTATAGTTTTTAATGGACATGTAAATGATCTCAAACAAAAAATACTTACGCTTGTACCATAAATAAACCTAAAAAGAGTAGAACGGGTTGATTGAAAGGGCTTATGCTGAAACACTTAATTGTACTTGTGGCAAATGAAAGTGTCAAATGGAAGTAGCACTGTCATATACAGGCAAGTAGATCAATTTATTTTCAAGGTTGTTACAGGTTACCAGACTGAGACAATCTATTTTCTTAGCTAAGTTAAGGAAGGTTGAGTTTACATTTATCTTGTTCCTTAAGGGAAGTATCATTGTTAAGGTCAAGATCTAGTAAATGAAAAGAGCCTACAGATTTCTCAAACTTGAGAAATAAATTCCTTTTATGATGCTTTATAACTATAGCGCGGTCAAATAAGGTGTATCGGGGCATAATTTGCAAGAAAACAAGACGAAAAACCATCTTGTAAACTGTCATTTTCAATGAAAAATTAAGAAAGCCAGTCAAGAATATGGGAGTTTTTTCCCATATCAGACGAAGAATGTATTCAGATTGCCTACAGTCTCTCAGAAAACGTTAATTTGTATGTTCTTAACCTCTTCTTTAAAATAATGTAAAATTGAATATAGGTATCGGGATTACTTTTCACATGATTTCAAATTGAATGCCATGAAAATACTTTATTTTCTACATAATTCTATTGGAGCTGTAAAGTACGGGAAAAGGAAAGTGTAAATTGATTATGACGTCATAATGGATCTAGCACCGAAAAGACGGTCTAAAGTCATTTACTAGATCTTGACCTTAAGCCATTAAAAATTGAATGAGTAACAAAAATAAATTACACCGCATGAGTATTTATAAGTAAAGGGTTACATACAATTATTTTATCCATTATTTGTTAAAGAATGGAAAATCTCACCATTTGATTACAAAAAATTTGTCCCTGCTATAGCGGAAGGGGACTTTAAATCTCATTCGTCTGTCAGTCTGTCACAAAACCGTTTACTTTGGTCATATCTTTTGAATGAGAGAAGATAGGGCTTTCATAATTGAATTCACACGTACATAACCTGTGATAAGACCTTTCCAAAGACCCATCTATTCTATGATTTTTGATCTTATGACCTTGAAGTTTGACATACTTTTCCAAAAAAATAACATTACATTTACCATAGCAGGAACTGTTAATTGAGAAAAGATAGAATTTTTATATTTCAAATGTGCATCACCTGTGACAAGAACTTTCCAAATGAACTTTGAATTTTGAACCCTGATTTTAACCTTGAAATTTGACCTAATTTTCAAAAATTTGAACATTGGTGATAACTTCTGAATGAGAGAAGATAGGCGTTCCGTTCATATTTGACAAGAACATTACCTGTGCCAAGATGTTTCCGAATGTGCTATGATAATTAACCTACATGTACATGTATGACCTTGACCTTTAAGTTGGACTTTCACAACATTTATCATTGCTGCTAACTTTATAAGGAGAGAAGACAGGGCATTCATATTTGACGTGTGCATTACCTGTGACAAGATGTTTCCAAACGTGCTTTGATTTTTATCCCCATAATCTTAACCTTGAAGTTTGACCTAATTTTCAAAAAAAAAAAAAACAATGCTGATAACTTTTGAAGGAGAGAATAAAGGGCATATATATTTGACATGTGCATTGCCTACATGTATTTCAAGGCCTTTCAGAATATACACTGGTTTTTGACCTCCTGACCTTAACGTTGAACTGACAGTCTTTTGCATTTTTTTCTTATATTGGAAATAACCTTTGAATTAGAGAAGGTCGGGTTTTCATATTTTACGTTACATTACACATGACAATACCTTTCAGAAAGGTATATCTTTTAGACTTTATGACCTTACCTAGAAGTTAAAATATGCCATAAATAACTGCATCCCAACCACTAAAGACACAAAAAGCGGAGGATCACAATTTTTAGAATTTGCTTGTTTACAAACAAATCTTTGTTACGACGTTACAAGCCTTGACTTGACGCAATAAAGAAGATCCAGAGGAATGGATCAATTGGTTTAATAATTACAAAAAAAAGCATAATTGTATACAAAATCTTTACCATTTCTATAATATATAATCAGTAAAACTGAAAACTAAACATTTCTTTAAAACATGTGTAGATAATTAATTTAGCAAGACTTTATAATGCGAGAGAAAATGTGAAGAAATACGATAAGCATATTCCGATGAACCTCAAAAGCACTAAACTGTCTACGCTGAAATACGGAATATCAGTTGCTTATAGCAGGTATATTTCAAACTAGATGTGTCTTAACGCCAGGAATGCTCCCGCAGGCAAAATAAATTTCAAATGCTATATTTAGTTTTAAATTTGTATTCGAACTTGATCTGTATTTTCTTGTGAAATGCAATTTCAACCTTTTACATACATCCCTACAAAAGTTGAAGAGCGGAAACTGAAATTTTTTTTTTTTTTTTCAAAGTTCAAGAGAGATAACTCTGTCAAAAATCATTGGACGTCAACAAAATTCAAACTCGATCTGTATTTTCTGGTAAAATACCTGCACATGCAATTTCAACCTTACACATACATCCCTACAAAAGTTAGAGAGCGGAAATTTAGTTGTAGCTCAAAAGTGATAACTCTGTCAAAAATCATCAGACCATGACCAAATTCAAACTTAATCTGTATTTTCTGGTGAAATACCTGCATATGTAATTGCATCCTTATACAGACATCCCTACAAAAGTATGTGAGCGGAAACTGTAAATTTCAAGAGTTCAAGAGGGATTACTTTGTCAAAAATTATCGGACTATAACCAAATTTGAACTTGACCTGTATTTTCTGGTAAAATACATACACATTCAATTTCAACCTTATACATACATTCCTACAAAAGTTAGAGCACGGAAACTGAAAATTTCCAGGACCAATTCGAACTTGACCTGCGTATTCCTATGGCTTATCCGCATGTCAAATTTGTGTTGAATGTGTGCTACTTTTGCAGAGATGAATGTTAACGGAATGACGGAACAGGTAAACACTATATGCCTCGGCCATTTTATGGCGGGGGCATAACATTTTAGTAGTTGACTCTGATCTGTTTAATATTTTTTTAATTCGTTACGTAGAAGCGAAGTGGGAATTTGTTTGCCATTACACGCATTGATTCTGTATTACTTATAGTTACTATTGATACAATACTCAGCAAAACTAATACACAGAAAGCAACTATTAAAATCAAATATCCTATTGTCTTCCTGAACATAGCTGAGTTTTTGACCATAGAGTGAAATAATTATACATATTACTTTATTTACTAGTATGTACTTTAATTGTAACTATCAATTACGGAAGCCTGTTGGCGCCAGGTAGAAAAAATATTTCATCTGGCGGCCGCCAAATAATTATCTGTCGGCCAAATCTCTACCCAGAGTTATCGTTCCTGCTTCGCTCCACTAATACCTCTGTCAACGTCTAAAAAGTAGTACGGAAAACGGAGACACGTGGCCTTTTCACAGGAAGATTAACAAGCGTATTACCTTATGTTTCTGTATATGTGTCAATGCTGCAAGTTGTTTGTCTTTAAAAACTAAACCATGTTGATATTTGTCGGCAATACGTTATAAATTTTCCACGTTCTGCATATCTGTCTACATGTACATGAATGATGCAATATCCCGCCGAGAAATAATTCCTTCTGAGGTACTGTGATACAGACATATCTCTTTCTAATTTTCATAAATAAACTTTACCGGTACTTTAAATTTTAAAGCTAAAATATATAACTTTAAGATTTATAATTTGTTATGCAATAGGTCAAAGTAAGTTTCGAAAAGAATCTTGGCATTTAGACGGCGGCCGCCAGATACGTTATCTGACGGCCGCCAGAAAATTATTTGGCGGCCGCCAGTTATTTATGTGGCGGCAGCAAGATAATTATTTGGCGGCCGCCAGAAACTTATCTGGCGGCCGCCGGATAAAATGTTTTCTACATGGCACCAACCGGCTTCTGTAATCAATCATGACTTCCCTTTCTTGTTTTATTTGATGACTGATATTAACTTATTACATAATCTACATCATACATGTTTCTCTCTTTTAAATGGAGTGACTGAACTTTTAGCATGGACTTTGGATAACACATAAATTGAAGCAGAATCTGAGAGGAAGGTCTGATAATATACATGAACTCACCAACAGAGGGTGTATAATCTGCTGCAGCCATAATCTTAACATATTTTAGTGACATACTAAAGTATAGTTAGAATAATCTGTGTCTTGGGACTGGTCCTCACCACAACTAGAATGCCTTCCATACATATATCTGCAATGTATCAGAAAATTGCAGAATCGCTCCGAAACGATTTTGGAGAAAATAAACGAATTTGCATTGAAAATAAGCATCAAATTAATCTTAACGAACCTTTTTGAGGTTGTGAATACCTTTCATCCAAAAATTTAATTCAAATAATGGAAGAATTCAACACATTTTGATGAACGGGTTTTACTCGCTTCAAATTAACATAGCATGTTGACATTTGAAACTATCTGGATTTTTTTTTATTTGAAAAATAATTTTACAAAATGCTACTCCTCTTGCAGATTTGGTTTGATTTCAATATAACTTGGCACACAAGTAGACTACACTAAGATACATAATTCGGTTTATCTTTTTTTTTTTGGTTTGCGATGCACGGGGGTTCCGTGGTTACTAAAAATAGAAATTTCTTGCAAGTAACTCTTCTACAGTCTTGGTCTTATTTCAATATAACTTGGCACAAAAGTAGACGAGACTAAGATTCATCATTCTGTATATTAGATTTTGATTTCGATGAACGGTGGTGCCATGGTTACTACAAATAGGAATTTCTTTGAAGTATCTAAAATGCTACTCCTCCTACAGTTTTGGTCTGATTATAATATAACTTGGCATACAAGTAGACTACACTAAGACACATAATTCCATTTGACATAGTTCATGTACTGAGTTAGAGTTTTTGCTTTTCTAATTTCCAATACACGGGACGCATTCAATCGTTAAACCGTGTCTTTTTAACGATAAAACATTCTATCTACCTAAAGCATGGAGGCAGAGCTGATTTGAAGTTTTTGTTTGTAGCATGGTAAAACTGTAATTGTTTGTTGTTTTTAGTCCATGAAGAGAATTTTCCACTCATATTAAAAGGTAAATATTCGATTAAAATTTCACATAGTACCTGATGTACTTCTTATGGGCCATTCGTATCTTCAACCGTACATCATGTCCTTCCTTGATCGCATTTATTCGTCTTTAGAATGCACTGGTGTCCTCCTCACAGTCACGATATACGCTCTATAAACCGATAAATGGTAATCTTACTTCGTTGAATTCCATGTTCTTCCATTAGAATGTTCAGGATTTTACAAGGTGAATCTATTAGCCTTTGTCGAACAGATTCGGAACGATAACGCTGAATATCTTCGGCCTCTTCCTTGATAGTTTTAGATTTAGAGATTGTTTTACATTTTCATATAAAGATTATATCAAAGACAACAAAAAACAAATTTTTATTTGTAGATTTTATCGAATGGTGGGATGATCAATTATTTTCATATTAAAATGCCATCATGTTCATCTGTAAATGCAAGATCTACGAAACATTTACAATGTTT
Organism: Saccostrea echinata; assembly: GCF_033153115.1. NCBI lineage: Eukaryota > Metazoa > Mollusca > Bivalvia > Ostreida > Ostreidae > Saccostrea > Saccostrea echinata. The sequence continues at coordinate 13,294,855 of NW_026889776.1, read as the reverse complement.
TCTCATATTTCTAAAAATAAATGCAAACTTGCATTATTCCTTTACAAAGTTATGAAATCAGTTTAATTTTTGCATACCTTCATGTGCCTTTCATGTTCTTCTACTGCATCACTGACTCATGTATACCAGTTGCAACTGAAATTTTTGTAATCGTTGCTGAGAAGAAACATTAATGAATAAACTGTTTTTTACTGCATTTTTAATGTTTTTTTATTGTCCTTTCTAGTCTTTTTTGGATCATATGAAAAAAAGGATGATATAGGTTTCAAGAATTTCAAGATGACAATAGGTTTCTACTCTTCAATTAATAAGAAATTAAGGATTAATATATTAAACATCTTTATCATAAAATAAGGACAAACTTAAAAAATTCAAACGGGTTGGGATATCTGTCAATACCATCTGGAATTAAGGTTCACTCTGTCTCCCGAGCATTTGAGAAATGGCTGCAACGAAATAATTGGCATAATTGTAACTGTCTTGTCTGCATATCATTCAAAAATTTTTGAATTGTGTTCTGTTAGAAATGCTTTTGTCAAGTTAATTTTCTAAAATGTAGGTGAAATTTCAAGGTCATTTAGTAAAAAAGTCATAGTACATAAGAAAAGATCTTGACACAGGTAATGGACATGTAAAAATATGAAAGCTCTGTCTTTTCAGGTACAAAGGTTACAGTCAAGGTTAAATTGCATGTATGTGAAAAGTAGATCAAACTTCAAGGTCAAAAGCATAGTATAATCAGCGAGAGCTTGTCAGAGGAAATAAGAAAGCCCTATATATTATAATTCAAAAGTTATGATCAGGGAGTTTATTAATGAAGTAAAACACAATTAAAATGAAAGTCATACTTCAAGGTCATGAGTTTACTCGAAAAAGTCTTCTCATAGGGAATACACGTGAACTACTACTACACCTGTATGAAAGCCCCATCTTCCTAGTTTAATACGTTTTACTTAAAATATATTTTTTGAAAGGTCTTGTAAGGGCTAATGCGAACGTGTTAAATATGAAAGCGCCACCTTTTGTCGTTCAAAAGTTATAATCAAGGAGTTTTTGTAACTGCCGGACAGAAGAGATTATATGTCCCCGCGGGAGGAACAGTATTGATAAACAGGAATTTAATACTACATTAAGATTCTATCGATTGGTCGGATGATTATTCATTTTCATGTAAAATGTCCTTAGGTAAACACATTTAGAATTTGACACAACAGAAATATTTTGTTACATTTCTATGATACACACGTAGACGTAAACATGCATTTATCCTAGAATTATCCCAGGAAAAAGAATTTGGTATGCCTCCTCGCTAGTAGCTATCGATTTTATCTCTCTTGCTGTTCAGTATAATTTTTTGAAATATTAGTCTTTCATAGATGTTCTTCCATGGCATCACACCATTTTGAAATTTTATGCTTGGGTTGCTTAAAAAACATCGATATAAGAAGCTTTTCTTCTTATTTTGTTTTTTTTGTTTGTTTGTTTGTTTGTTTTGTTTTTTTTAAAATTTCCTTGTTCCCATAAATGTTTCTAGACTGTTTTGGATCATTACGAAAAAAACCCCAACAGGATTATACATGATTTCAAACCAAGAAGACAACAGAGAAACGGCAAAAAATATATGTGCACTTCATTATGCAATGAGTAAGATCTTCACAGTTTTTCTTGATTTTGTACAACACACAATAAACCATTTGGGATACGGTAACAGTTCATATTACCTTACAATAAGGTAATCACTGCCTTTCCTGACTTTGTACGAAACAAAATTGGACCATTTGTGACACGGTAGTAATCAACAATACCTTGCAATGAGATCCTAACTGTCTAGCGTGTATTTGTACTTCATTTTCTCGAAAATCATTTTTAAAAATTCTTTTGAGATGTTTACAAATTGATTCAGATTCTTCCAAAAACACATTGTCAACAAAGTCCGAAAATCTCCTCTTTTCAGTTTCAAAAATAGAGATGAATTTAATAATGTCCGTAAGCGTTCCTTTTTCATGAATAATGAAATCAAATACTGGTTACAAAGAGGGAACGATAACTGATACTTTCCTTTAAAGAAATGATAATCATGTTTATTTGATTCGTATGACACGAAAACGCGATACAACTTCATATGTTATTTGAAAAAAAAAGAAAGAAAAGTATAGAAAAAGAAGACGAAGCGAAAAACAAAAAATAAAGAAAAAAAGAAACAAACAATGTTTTTACAAATAAATAAAATCATCATAATAAAAGAATTTTTTAAAAAAAACCCTGAATCATTAATGACCTTGAGGTTTAAAGTTGAAAAACCAAATGTAAAAATGTGAAAAATTACTTGGAAATCGTAATAGAATCAATTCAATGAATAGATAATTTATTCTTGGGAAGATTAATGCCATGGCAGACCTTATGCATATTTTCTTACATGTTAAAACAATTGATTGAATTTTAATTTATTCTGAAGGAAATAACTTATATTTTTTTTTCTTTTAAGATGTGATTGAAAATCTATTAAAGGCATTTTAATCACGTGTATACCTTGATTGGAATCTTTTTATCATTCATGGTGCTTAAAATAACACCTAAAGTGCGTTTTTGTGCATTCTTGCCCTATTGTTGCAGTGTAATTAAGCAATAATTTATACAAGGCTGGCAGTACATACGACATAACAAAGAAGTTCGATTTTAGAAAGTATTAAACATTCTCTATATGTTTTGAATCTATTATTCTACTATTCACTATTTCTCATACTTACACAGTGAACAAAAAAAAAAAAACAAAAAAAAAAAAAAAACCAGTCTCTCAAATCTGTTTCATACTTGAATAATATTTTACTGATGATAGACATTGTCAGCTAAAAGCTAAGCTATATGACAAACGGGGTTACTTTAGCTTTTCATTGTCAAATTTGCGTTCTTTACATCTACGAAGTAATCACTCCTATTTGCTTTTATGTCTCCCGTGTAATTCGGTACTCAAGAACTTGTAATTCTGATCTGAGTCCGATTAATTTTAATCCGCGTCAGTCTACTGACAAATTAACTAGTTTTACAGGGTTTCAACTTCCCTCTGTAAAGTCAGCTGCATTTCACAAATTCTATAGTCGTTCTGATAACCTTGTTTGCAAATAAGTTACTGTTGAGTCGTATCTTGTCTGAAATGCTTGCCACCAATTGACAGGAAATTGTTTTTATTCAATTTTGACTACAAGTTTCTCCATTTACCCTATCAACACAGAGGGCTTAGTTCGGGTGTGACCGATTGACAGGGGATACATACCGGTCCCACCTCTAGTTTTTCTAGGGGGTCCGTCTTTTTGCCCTGTTCACGATTTATATTCTTTACCTTTTACGAGATTGATCACTTCTGGTTATCTTTACCTTTAACATGTAGAAACTTTATACCTGGCATATTAAGGAATTGGACATGGTCATGCGAATAAAAAAAAAATGACGTCTAAATCATTATTCTCTGTTTTTTTTTTCTCTAGGTAAAGAAATATAAAGTTAACGTACGCTTAACATCTGACTCCTGGTAATATAAAAAAAATAGTATCCACAATTGGATGCATAGATCTGTATACATGATTGCTTATATTTTTGATTGCAACTAATGAAAAAAAAAATAAATTCTTAAAATATTAAGAAAAAAATATTTTGTTATGTACATTTTTTCAATTTTTGTGTTCCCTCTTAAATCCTATTTTTTAAATTACTTTTCAAGACAACACTTAAATATCATAAGTAAAAATAAACCTAATGTAGTTAAGATTTTTTTTACTTATGCAAACATCCACTATTCCTTTTCATGATTTTTGAAGAAAAAAAAAGATTTGTACACGTAGTGAGTGATTGAGTGTTCTTTCGCTTTCTGTGTTTTTTTTTTACCTTATGGCGTAAAACACGAGCTGTCATCGTTATACAAGTACATTTTATTTTCTATTTAAGACCTCACCTTTGACAAGATTGGGAGGTGTAGTATCATTGTAATTTTTTTTACATTGTACTTTTGGTGTATGATTTGCAGTTTATTGCAGTGGAGATCTTCATTACGACGAATTTCCAAGTTATCAATCTCCACGAGGAAGCTATGTTGGCAGGTGGCATTATTTTCATATCAATCAATCTCTTATTATGGAACGGATTAATACAAAAAATGTCGGAAAAGTTTGAAGTGCATCAACCATGCATATTTTTTCATGATTTTATTTACAAAAAAAATCTTTCACGTATAAAATGAGATCTTCAAACATAACGTCGGATTTTTTTTTTTTAAGATTTTATAACTTAATCAGACAGTGTTCAAAACCCGTTTGTAGGTCAAGTTGTATTTAAGACAAAAATAGGTAGTAGGTTTGAAATTGGTGTTACAATATTCACTATGAATTAAAAAATCAATTCTCTTAAAGATATTCATCAATTTGATAAAATGAGATTTGTTTGGGAAAGAAATATGTTTGCAGTGTTACGCATTTAAATGTGTGTATAATATATTGTCGATTCTATTGTCAATAATAAAACAGTGAAACAATAAATTACGACAAGCTATATAGTCAATACATCAATTAAACGAAAATTGTATATAAGACATAATTCCTCTTCAGTATGATTTTATATAACCCTTGTAAAATTTTAAGACAATTGAAATTTTGAAAAAAAGGCGAGGGATTCACAATTATGTTTTGATATCGTGAAAAAATGGGGGAGGCTTCAAGAACTATTTCTTCTCATATTAATATATGCCACCAACTGCCAGCTACAAAAGTGAATCTGGCACTTTTGGCTTTTTATGGATCCTTTTTAAAATTCGTGCCAAAATCTACTGAGACGTGAGACCCATATGAGTCTAATTCCCGAAGTAATAGGCAGCTCCTTATTCCGCAAAATGCCACATAGTCTATCTTGGGATACTCATATACATACAGTTATGGTGGTACACTGTATATAGAAATTTAAACCTCTTTAAATATCTTATTATATAATTTGCTTTACTGTAGAAACATTGATTGGACCTTAAAATTTATTCTTTTTGCGCCTGAATTGATTGCGATTAAAACAGTTCCCAACTATGAATTACGAAGGAATAAATATTTGTATAATAGTAATAAATATTTATATGTATTTTTTATTTCTAGCAACTGAAAAAAAAATTGTAAAAATGTTCTAGAAGTTATACTACATATTAATTGGATTAAATGTAGCATTTGAAATGCCCGATTTAAATCAGAATTCTAATCTTTAGAAATAATGAGTCCTTGTGTTGTAATATAGAAATCAAATTAAATCCAAAAAAAAAAAATCTTCATGTAATTTTTTTTTAATAACTAATACCATTAATACTCAAATTGTTGTACTTTATATTTCAAATTCTTGGCATTACAGACTTATCGTAAATCAATATTTGATTTTATATTAAACATGATTTTAGGAATTTCTTGCATTGGGATTGGATTTCAAATATGATGAATTGACGGAAAATCAATCACAGATTTTTAGCAATTCTTTTTATTCCAATTGACTTTGATATTTTTCTCATTCATTTAATGAATTTCACAAAATGAAGGAAAGAAGATATATTTAAAAAAAATAATTTTAGTGGACATGCTACACCAGGCAAGCTTAAGTACATAGTATATGGTAAAGGTAAATTTAAAAGGATATTATTTTATGATATATTTGGAGATGTAAGTACTGGATTTTGCAGACATTAACATATTTTGTTGATATATCATTAACAAAATATATCTTTAAATTTATTTCCTATCTGAATCTATACTGAACAAAAGGTCCATGGGCAACGACGCTCACCTGAGTCAATATGGCCCTGCTGTTCTTCATTAGCAGATTTCTTCTCCTATATATTCATATGTATAGCCCACGCCCTACCCCAGGTGTTATGTTTTGAACGAAAGTGAGTATATACTTTCTGAGGATGCTTACGTATTTATATGACTAATCATTGCTTGCTGTTCTTGAAAACAGTTTTTTTTAAAGATGTCTGCTACCCTACCTTGGGATGGGGAGGGGGTGTCATGAATTTGACTAATTGTTGTTCTTGAGATGTTTCCTATATATTCCAATAAAATACTTTGATCTCCCATTGTGGCCAAACCCTACCACGAGGGGTCATGATTTAAACAAAATTGAATCTACTACCTGAGAATGCTTCCATATGAATATTACTACGTGTGGCTTTGTTGTTCTTGAAAAGTTTTAGAAAGCTGTTTCCAATATATATTCCTATGTAAAATTTTTATACCCCATTGCTGCCCCATCCTTTCCCCATGGGGGTCATTATCTGAACAAACTTGAATCTACACTACCTCAAGATGATTCCATATCAATATGACTAATCGCAGCTTTGTTGTTCTTGAAGAGAAGATTTTTAAAGATTTTTTCCATATATTCCATTTTATAACTTTGATCCCCAATTGTGGCCCCACCCAACCCCCGAGGGTCATGATTTGAGAAATTTGATTTTACACTATTGGAGGATGTTTCCATATCAATATGACTAATCATTGATTTGTTGTACTTGTTAAGAAGTTTTTTTCAAGATTTTTCCTATATTTCCTGTATAAAACTTTGATTCCCAATTGTGGCCCCAACCTACCGTCATAAGTCATGATGTACAGAAATTCGAATCTATTCTATCTGAGGATATGACCAATCTTGGCTCTGTTTTTCTTCAAAAAAGAATTTGAAAGATTTTTTTTCCTACTTATACCCTTGTAAAACTTTGCTATCTGAGAATGGTTCCATATGAATATCACTAAACGTGGCTGTGTTGTTCTTAAGAAGAAAAATCGTCCTATATATTCCTACGTAAAACGTTTATCCCCCATTTTGGCCCAAACCTACCCTCAGGGATCATGATTTGAACAAATTTGAATCTACGCTATCTGAGAATGCTTCTATACGAATACATGTTCTTGAGAAGAAGATTTTCCCTATATATTTCTGTGTAAAACTTTGACCTCCATTGTGGTTACACCCTTTTACTGAGAGGTCTTAAAAATCGATGTTTGACCACAGAGTGAGATATTGAACCTGTCAAGATATCTTGGACCGCTTATGCTCTGCACTTTGAAGTGAAATTTGCAGGTCTTTGAGATGAGACCTTAAAAACCGAGGCCCTATGTCAAGGCAGGCGTTGGCACGATAAAGACCCCTCACTGCTCAATGGTCCTCAATGCCGAGTAAAGGTCGAAATAAGGAGCCCTTCACCGGTATATGGTGACGTCTCTATTTCAGTGAAAAATTCTCGAACGGGACATACAACAACATACTGTCAATCAATATTTGGTAAACATACTAAGGGCATGAGTATGATTAACAAGGGAACCTCTTCCAAAAGTATGCATTTTAGGGCCCCTAAGTAAGAGTTTCTGGTGTTAGGGTGGGGTCTTATTGATTATGTCGTGAAAAATGATTATATCTTTGAAAAGCTTCTCTACACGTGGTTATTTAACTGATAAACCACCTGTAAATCCGTTGCTATGATGGAGCTAGGATGTCTCTTCCAGCCTGTGATATTATGGCCCCTGGATCTGGAGACTCTATTGATTATATAATGATGATGCATTTATTCTTGAAATATCAAGGAGGCAAAAAGAGTACAAAGTTGTTATGAGCAAGGGTATTTGGAAGTTTTAGACCTTCTGTTGCTGGGCAAGAATTTTTTGATCTTGTGGAGAAATTCGTATTCTAATGAGAGAGTTATTCCCCTTTTCTATTCACCAATGTGAATTTATCACTGTTAATAGTATAATTGATAGGTCAATTGAATAAATAAATTAAAAAAAAATAAAATGAATGCAAAATACAAAAAGTCCTTTAAAGTTTTAAATGGTCAGGTAGACTTGTAACTGCTCAGGTGACAGTTAAGGTCCTTAAGCTTCTTGTTTATTTGAAATTTGTTCCTGTGCATCAAGAAATATGATTTGTAATATAACAATGTACTGATAAATGGATATCAAGATCTCAATTAACTTAACAAATTAAGAATTGCCTTTAGACAAAATTTTGAGTAATGTTAATGTATCTTCTCAAATTTTCTATGGTCTAAATATAAAAATTACTTTCATTTCCATCGAAATACAAATTTGTAAGTTGAAGAAAGTCTTAAATTTTTCAAAATATTAAAATAGTAGTTACACAGTTAGGATAAGCTTTGGGTGACACAAGCCATTGCTTTGGATAGCAATACATTTATTTTTCTTTTGATTATCTTTTTCAAACAATATCCATTTTGCATGGATACAATATAAAGGTATATTTGGTACTTGGAATTTGAACAGAAGAATAGTTTTTTAAAGCGTAAACTTTATACTGTTTAAAAAATGAGATACATTGAGATAAAAAATATTCTATTCACTTTTTTAGGAAAAAAATAATGTTGTCAGAAGGAAGAAAACCAAATGCGTAAGTAGTTAACGCGATAGTGCATTAATTTCCTACAAACGTTTGTGTAATAATTTATAAATCATAGTTGAATAATTAACCGGTTATTGAAATATAGAACATAAATAAAATCTGACCGATATGAAAATGTTTATAGGTCTTGCACACTATTATTTGATTTTTGTTAACATTTATTCTTTTATAATCTACAGATTCCATCTTCGACATTTCAGTCGCGCATGTTCGTGTGATTTATTTTGTTGATCATAGAAGATGGCCTGGTTTTTACTATGACATTTTCTAAACTTCCACATAATGTTTTCTATGAGAACTATGGGGAGGGTCGGTAATGTCGTCTTTGCAGTAGCCAGTAAGATACATCGATAAATTTTGACATTTCATTGAGTTATAACGAGTTTTTTTTCCTCTTGTTTTTGGTCATAAGCATTCATTTTATAACGCAAGAACTTTCACAAATGGGGGGGGGGGGGGGGGCTAATTCTTTGAATTAGTTTGTTTCAAATACATCGATGAAGAAAAGCAAAGATCTCGTATAAATGTATATTAACGAGACAGATCAAAGACAATCATGTTTCAGAAAATTTTGCAATCGTTAAAGTGACAAAGAAAGGCGAAATTCTCTCTCTCTTTCGATCGACGCTAAATATCGTTAAAGTAAAGAAATACGAAACCTTTCTCACTCACACACACGCATTTTAACGCTATGTTTAAATTTTTGACATGTGAAAGTATTAGGCTATTGTAGTTGTAGAAAATAGATTTAATTGCTTTTTATTTTTATTATTTTACATTTATAAACATAATCGATCATGATCTGAAGACAAAATAGAAAGCAATAGTCTCTTCCGATAATTTAAATTTAAAGATCGTTTATTGGATAATTTCTGGAATAAAATCCTTTGAGGTTTATTTTGAACAATTCCATATAAGTTATTGGTTTAACTTATTTTAAAATATGCATACCAGATCAAATGAATACAGTGCAAAACACATTTGTTAAAGTTCAATAATAATCGATCAAAAGTGAACTCTCCGAGGTGTTTCATTGGTGTTTAAGGTTTTATTAGAATTGACAGACACTTTAAGTTTGACCTACATTTCAGTATAAATATGAACATTTTGCATTGAGCAAATTATTTGTAAATGAATTAAAGGTAAGAATTATCTATTTTACTACAATTACTTATTATAGTTTATTGTTGTAAGCTTGCTTGGGGGTCTGTTCACGTTTTCTATGTGGAAAAAATCGTTATAAAATCATTTAAAATCATTTAAAAAACATCCACCAGAAAAATATCAATATTGACCGAGTCGAAGCCGAGGTTAATATTGATATTTTTCTGATGACGTATTCACTTAAAGATTTTAAGTTCAGGATTGATGAAAACAATATTTATGAATAACTTACTAGATCAAGCTAGATAAGAATACAATCATGTAACACTTCTATAAATGCCTTAATTTTAATTCCTAAACATTCGTCTATATTAATATTACCTAAACATGCTAGAGTCTTTGAAAATCTGAAACTTCAAAATTTCGAAACTGTTGCCATTCGTTGTTATATCGAATATTGCAAACATTGTGGCAAAACTAACACACATTTTATATTTTACAGACGACCTCCAAACACAGAAATGTCAAAAATTTTGATATATTTAGCAGTCCTTATGACACATTTCAATAAGTCATTCACACAGACAGAATTTAGACGTGTATGTCGACCTAATCAGCTTGATGTTGGAATCAGACGGAGGCCACAAGACAGCCAAACCACCCACACATGTGTACCGGGTCCCCTTAATGGTAGATGTTTTATACAAGGTAAAAACAAAATTGCAATATATTTTGTCATTTTTTTGATGTAGGACTGCTTCATTTTTCGTTAAATGTATTTACGTAAAAGTTCCCTTTTTAACTGATATGATTTGTGAAAAAATTAAAAAGAAAATAGCAATAAATATAAAACTGTATTTTTAAAAGGGATATCTATTTAAAACTGAATGAATGCATAATATTGCTCAAGATAGATTATATTATAAAAAAAAATATCGAAAGGGTTTTGATTTTAACGACAATTTATGTGTAAATTTCTTTAGGAAACAAACAAAAAAACTTCTACAACAAAACTATGAAATAAAAATATATAACAAACATTAGTGTTCAAGCACATTAACCAGTCTCAACAAAATGATGAACGTTCTTGTTGAATAACCTTAAGAAAAAAAAAATGTTTAAATAATGATTTCTACCATACTGGTTGTATATTAAGTAAATCATCTTTTTATCATACCGATCTAATGAAAAGACACACCTGGAATCCTTAAAAAATTAAAAGTGCAAGAAAATTCATCAAACTTTCACGATTTGCCTTCAGTAATTAGAAAGACAGGTGTGACAAAATGTTACCTTAACTTTCAAGTAAATGTCAACTACAAAAGAATTTCCTGTTAACAAGCGGGAAATCTTGTTTGAAAAATCTCTTCTGTCAGTCATATTTTTTTAGTCTCTATATAAATATCTTAGAAATATATATATTTTTAAATATTCTTTTTATTTATCTTCTGCGTAGTAGTCTTTGTGAGTTGTAAAGAATTTAAATTAATGATTAATGAAGACTTTCTACACGATGTCATATGAAAAGCTGAAATCACAACATAAATAGTCTCGACTTTGAAAATTATGTTTAACTTTAAAGGAAAAATAGATTAATATAATAAATGAACGTTTTCAATGAATTACGAGTGGGTAAAACGAGTTTTATCTATTAAGTTTGATTTAATTGAAAAAAAATATGGTTGTAAGTTTACAAGAAATTACAAACATGCTTTGCCTGCTGACAAAAGGATAATGCACTTCACGACTTAGAATAAACCTATGTCTGGAAAATGTTAGAGTTTCCAAGATATTTTTTTTTTATTTTCAATAAAATATGGATTAAATATAGTATAACAAACATATTTTGGTTTGATAGATGCGGATGGTGGATTCAATTGTACGGCTGATTTCCAGCTTCAAGGTGGCCTACCAAATCGCCAGTCTCTATGCTGTGAAAAATTGGGTACACAATATTTTATCTGACAAAAATGTTTGCAAAAAACTTTAAAAAGAAAGATTCAAAGTTGATATCAAAATGGCCTTTTTGTCAAAAAAATAGGTTTTATAAATTTTTAGATTAATCAATACATATCATTTTTAACTTTAAGAATTCCATTTCCTAAAATTATAAACGTGCTCATAAATTTTCCTTTTATGTACTTTCTGTATTGTAATCATTAACGTGATTAACATTTAATTACAGGATTTCAGTTAGCTGGTTGCTTTGTACCCAGGCGATTGTATTCATTTCAAAGAGGATTTAACATACAGCGACGTAAATCGGTTATTAGAAGTGTTATAAGGTATTGGTTTATTACTCAGAATCAGCTGCCAATATAGATTACTGTAAACCAACTTTTATTCGCGTGCGAAAAATATTTGCCAAGTTTGCGACCTACTTTAATTCGCGAACCATTTATTTTGCTTTGTCTTTGTATAGAATAATTCCTCAGTCGCGAACATTAATCGTCGCAGATCTATTTCAAACTGACGAATCGCGAATAAAAGATGACGCGAATAATAGTTGGTTTACAGTATTTTTGTAAGCTTAAGCTAATGAACTTAAGCTAATGATAGGTAGAAATGGTGCATAGACTTGACCATTGCTAAGTTCAAAAATTACAATTAAAGATAAAAAAGATGAAGAGAACTTAAAGCAATCAATGTCATAAATACAAGGAAAAGTGGATTTTTCTTGACAATTCATTTTAAAACAAAGGGATAATACACCGGCGACTACAAATTAATAAGAATGAATTTATGTCTAGAAAATGATGCTTCAATTTGAATATTTTTCTTCTAACTTTATACAGAAAGTACTTTTTTGTATATTGTACAAGATTCAAATTTTACAAAGAAAAGAAAGATTTTCTCACTCTTTTCTATATATAAAATATGTACAATATTGGTTGAATATAGTGTATTAAGTTGTAATAAATATTGAGATTTATTTTAAAAATTTTACTTAAGTTCTTTTTTTGCAGTTCCCCCACACCTCGAGATCGAACAACGTTTGCCGTTGAGTTATGTTTTCTCCGTAGAATACGATATTATTATCCTGAACACATACAAGTCGGCTGATTTTACTTTTTACTGAATGTTATATATTATTTTTTTTAAATGTATTTTTTTTCTGTTTAAATCTGACATTTTATACTTGATATTTTGTATTGGTTATTGGTTACGGGAAAAAAAATAAAATGTATATTTTTAGCCTAGTTTTCCGTCATTTCAGTTTTAACAATACAAAGCCAGAACCTGTAAAATGTTCTAAAGAAATTTACAGGAAATCGTTAGAAATGATTCCTTCGTTTCACTAGTTGTATCTCTTATCAATATGCGATTTAGCGTTTGTTTCTTTATTAATTGCGTATATGCGGCAATGGTAAATTCAGATTTTGTATGATAAACGAGAGAGAGAGAGAGAGAGAGAGAGAGAGAGAGAGAGAGAGAGAATTTATGGTCAATTAGATAATACTACCTGCGGTTTCCTCTTTCCAATGTTCCTTATAACCATTTGAAATGTAATCATAAAGTCGGATATTTTTTAAACATTAAATGAGATTTATACCCAGTTAAAGATAAGATGATAATATTATTAAAAAAACGTTTTTGAAATGTTACATACATTGTTTCACATGGACATTTTGGCATCAAATTTTGATTGAGAGTCGTTTTATTTTGTACACATTTCTGTTTGATTGTTTTTGTCAATCCCATTGCTACTGGAAAGTTTTTGATCTTCTTTAAGACAGAAAAAACGTGTCAAATAGAATAAAAGACACGTGTTATCATAATAGATAATAAAATCCGTTCTGATTTATCAAACTGTTTTGGTTGATTAGGATATTACCCTTTCGAAAATTATGGTAATTCATTCAGCAATGGCGGCGGTGTCATTCTCGCAAATTATTTATGTAAGATAGGTAATGCACAAATGTTAGTTCAGAAAGCCTTTTTTGTCCTTAAATAATTTTATTCGTGATAATAATAACATGGATCATGGTATTATATTGATAATACTGTATGCAGGACATTCACTTGAAATACAAGGGAGATAAATTTTGAATTCAATTGTTTATCTACATTTCTGGGACACAGATGGTATGAATATTGATTGCGTGCACTGTATAATTCATCAGAATTTTCTTTACAGTGTGATTTTTGTGCCAAAGGTACCCATAAAATTACCACTCTGAAAATTGAAACCACTGTGTTTTTTTTTTTTTTTTTTTACAAAATGTATATAATGGATATATGCCGAATATTGTTCTATATGTAAAATTATCAGACTGTTTGAGGCCCGTTAGGGCCGAAAACAGTCTGATAATTTTACATATAGAATTGTATGAGGCATATATCTTACTTAAAACATTGCTATTTAAATGTCCAAAATTTACCTGGAGGAGTCCGATAATTACACAATAGGAGTTCAGGCATCAATAGTTTTCTACCTTAAACCATCTAATAAATAGACAAAAGAAAAGAGAAAGTTTTTTTTTAGATAGTAAAATCAGTGAGTGAACTCTTTCGATTCATTCATTCAATGGCAGTCGTTTGGCTTAGCAGGAACTATGGACAGTGGTCAGGTGATGAAGGATTTTTTTATGATTCGGAATATTTTTTTTTATCAAGTTCGTTTGACATTGATACAGATACAGTGTTGGATGATATCTTCAAAATACATTTAAAGTAAAAATGTGGATATTATCAATAATTTTGATTGGATGATATAATGAAAATCTTGGGTTTTAAAAGTGTGGTCATTGGCGAACAAACCTCGTTAAATAAAGAGATTCGCAGACTGGTTCTTTGTCAGAAATGGATTTAAATTGGCTTATTCACAGCGCTGTATCGAAAACGCTTTGCAAAAAAAAAAAAAAAAAACAAACGAATGGAAGGTGTTACTTTTGAGGAAGGTTAAAACTCCAGTTTCTTCTTAGGTTTGTTATTTTAACAACTTAATTTCCTCGCGTTCCCTTTCCCTGAATTTTTTCTCCGTAACTTTTTTTTGGTTTCTGGACAAATTAAACCTTGATATCACTCTAGTTGTTGTTAACTACTGTCTTTTGTTATCACTGTCGTCCGATAATATATTATTGGACTGCTAATTATTATTATAAATTTTAAGAATGCAAGAACAAAGGCATGACGTCACAGCAATGTTTTAAAGTAGGATAAATTTGGGTGAAATTATTTTTTATCTTTATTTTCTATGACAACAAAAAGTTACACTATATTAAACCTATAGCAGGCCCCCCTGCAGATTATTTTACCTGACCAGTTGGAGCTTTTTCTCGAATCATTAAACACCTCACAAATCATGGTTTGTTTACCTGTCAAGTTTTATTTTTAGATATTGATCAAAGAGTTTAATGAAATTTTAAGTTTACTTGCATTTGAAAAGTACACAAAAATGAAATATACATTTGAGAAAAGACATTGACATGCGAATTTTTTTTCTATAAAGTACACAATGGGAATCTCCGTTTTTCTTTGAAAAATGAAAACGTTAGAATGTTTTTTAAATTCTCTTAAAGTCTCATCAGAACCTCGTAGTAATCCTCACTAGGGGGTGACAATGACCATAGTTGGAAATGATTACATCTTATTTTTACATGTACGACTATACATCAATATATCAATATTTTTTATTCCATGATTTCAATTTTCTGGTTGCTCTGTACCAAGGCGTTTGTTTTCATTTCGCAGAGGATTGAACAGACAGCGACATGGAGCAGTTATAAAGTTAATGTACATAACTAACAATCGGTTGCAAAACTAGAAACTTTTTCATTATAGTACCTTCTATTCACCCAACGATATGGCTCTTTGACAATTGTTTTTTTATTAAACTTTTGAAAGTATATGCTTTGATTTAAGTCGTATGTTTCGGCAGCATAGGGAAAGTCAACGACGATGGTATAATGAACGCACTACTTTTTCTATTAAAAAAATGTAACCAATGATCTTTGAAAACGAAGAACAAAACAAAGGGGTTTTTTTCATTGCTGTCAATTTTATTTCTTTCCGAAAGGTACATTAGAAATTTATAAAGAAGATAATAGAAAGGAATTAATAAAGGATTGACCAAAACTGCAATTTTTAGGGGAAAAAATATGACAATATCTCTTTATTATTTTATATTTTAAGATGAAAATACAATTTTAAAGAAATATACATGTATATGATGAAAAATCTATCCAATAAAAATAAAGGTACATTTGTCTTACAGGCACTTTTATCTATAGAAAATTTGGCATTAGTAGGGTCCATATCTAGTTTGGAGAAGGTTGCAGATTTCAACTCGAAATGCAGTTTGGTCACTTGGAATTGGGTTTCTGAAAAAAAAAATAAACATTTGAGGAGTAATTGCTACCATAAGTGGGATAATGCTAAAAGTTATAGATTATAATGCTGTTTTGAAAACAAATTATAGTACATGTAGAATCATTTTCTCAATTTTTAAAGTTCACTAAATTTCACTTCTTCATTTTTTAAAAAAACAAATTATAATAAATGCAGCAAAAAATCTAGTTTAATTTCAAAGGCTTTTCTCACTTAGAGGAGAATTTTGCAAAAAAAAAAAAAAAATTATGAAACATCTTTTGAATTCAAGTACTTTTAAAGTAATATAGATAAATAAAAAAAATATAACAAACGTATTCTGTAATTTCATTCTATGATAAAAGAAAACTTACGGTATGACATTTTTTTATCACTTTTGTACCAAGCTGTATATTGAAACCATCACGAAAAGAAAGTAGCTGCGTAATCCTACATTGCACAAGTCGATGAACTAAAATATTTGAAAATGTCATAATTTTGTTGGTACAAGTAGTCTTCATAATTATTAATAATATTACACTAAGTGCCTTTTTAACTTTTATCCTGTGCAAATATTAATCACACATTTGTGTAGTAGTTCCAGAACATAACATTGATTATTTTACAATATTTATTTGCCGAAGAACATAAATTTTAAATATTATTCATCTACTAATTATAATATTCATGAAACCTAAAACTTTATCAATCTGCAACTCTTAAAAACTTACATTTCCGGTCGCAACATAAACTTTTTTGATATGGCAGGCCTCCCTGTAAGTGACGTTCGCCTGTGCAGGCAAACCCATTTCTGGCATCTGTAAAAACACGTTTATGTAGGTGAAATATCATATGCCAAGCAATTTGAACAATAAACCGTAAATGTATATCATATTTTGCGTATATTATATCTGGCGGGAACTGATTTTGAACAAATTAGCGTAGATTTGATTCAGCGCATTTCATAATGTTCTTATTTATATGTATTGATTAAAACCTTGAACGTAAACGTTGTTCTTGAATTAGCGAAAGTTGCTTTCCACCAGGCGCTAAAGAGAATGCCAAATGTAATACTTTTACAGCAATTGAAATATGGCAAAAGAGATAATATGCCTGATACGTAAAATCTGGGGTTACTTATAAGTTTTTTTTTTATAGATTAAACTTCTATTGATAATTAATAGGGACATTTTAACATATATTAAAAAAGAAACTTTCATTAAAAAGAAATGTATTTTCAAAATAAGATTTGGTAGTGTTTGAGTTACGTAATTAAGGATGATTCAATGCATAAAATAATCGTATATAAAGAGAAAAAAATACCATTTAAGATAGAATCAAAAATGTTTCAAATGCGTTATTTTTCTGGCGCGTAAAACACTAAAAAACTTTAAAAAAAAAAAAAAAAAAGAGAGTTAGGGTTCACCAACTCTCTGTCAAAATTTGGTATGCTCAAAATGCATAAATTTTAAATACACATGTAAGTAATATCGTTAAATTAGCATTAAAGCAAAATTTCACAGGGGGGGGGGGGGGGGATCAGATGAGTGATAAACTTAAATTATTAAATGATCCTACATTTTTCTTGATGACTTTTGTATTTCCCTTCCTTTTACTCACCGACGATTACACATGTCCGAGTTAGAGGTCCAGAGATACAAGTATGTGTAGCAAAATTTTCCCATGGTGCCTTTCGAATTCCGACATCTACTTCGTTGTTTAGACAAACTCTGCGATACTCCGTATAAGCGTCAATGATCTTAACTATTGCCAAAAGCAGAACGAATGCGTAGAAGAACATGTTCACTTTTCAATGCCAAGGTTCCTTAATTTTATTCACGAGCAGCTTTTCTGAAAAAAAGAGGTGAAAAAAGCGTATAAAATCTAGAAATCTTACAAGCTTATAAATACATTTACATTTCCTATCAAGGAGAAGAATTATAATTTCGATAATTTTGTCAAAGATTTAAAGCATTGAAAAACGTAACCTTCGAGTTAAAAAAAGTAACTTAACTGCTTTCTATAGCAAAAATAATAATGTGGATAAGCCGGTGGCACTTTTTTTTTCATCTGGTTCTTGGTTATCTGTTATAACCTGGCCCGAGGATGATTAAACTAATATGTATCTGAACTCACTTTTTGCATCTTAGTTCCACTTTTCTTAAATAAAATAATTTCTTTTGTAAAAGTGAAACCGAGTTCAAAATATGAGATCATTTGAGTTATATGGCCGCAGAGGCATAGGTATTTCCTCACATCGCTTTGTCCATTATTTCAACAAAAAGCTTCTATTCTTGGTAGGTATCTTATAACATTATTTCAAACATTTTTAGTCGCCCGCGTGGCGCAATGGTGAGAGCGTTTGCTCTAAGGCCGCGGAGTAAGGAGTGGATCTTTACATGGTGGGTTCGAGTCCCACTGTGGGACGTGGAGACTGGTCCTTCAGATGAGACCGTAAAGACCGAGGTTCAGTGCCGCAGTAGGTGCTGGCACGAAAATGATCTCTCACTGCTCAATGGCCCTGTGTGCCGAGTATACGTCTAATATGGGCCCCGTTAAAATGTGAAAAAATGAAGAATCAAATTAAGCATAATTTTTCATCTCAGATCATTAATTGATAGCTAAACAATAAGATTCAACAAATTTTATCGTTGAAATTCATGAACATACAAAGAGCAAAGCCATACAATGTAGTAGGGGGCAGCCGACATTCGTGATTTTCTGTAGTAAATCGAGGACGGTCTTCATTTCAAAGCTTTTGTTTACTGTCAGCCTAGCGTTGTACAAACTTGTGCGAATGACAAAAAACGCATTATACGTTTATAAAACTTGTGTGAAAGTAAGAAATTTGTACAAGATTAGGCTTGTACTTAAAATATTAAAAAATGTATGAAAAATTCAACTCAGCTATGTTAAGGAAGGCCTGAGTTCACATTTGCGATGCACCGTATGGGAAGTTTCGTTGTGACGTCTTTAAATATTTCACAAGCGACAAAAATCAATAAAACTACATGATAATGCGTAAATGACAACTTGCATTCATTTATTTTATCAATTATTTATAAAAGCATGTAAAATCACAAGATTTGATAACAATACTGTCGAGTAATTAGAAGCAAATCTTATGTCATAAATGACGTCACTAGCCTTGACTTGACGCAGTGCAAGTGATCCAGAGGAGTGGATCCATTGGTTTAATAATTACAAAAATGCTTAAATAAATATAAAACCATCGCCAATGTTTAAATCTAATCAATAAAAATGAAAGGAAAAAAAAAATATTTAAAACAGTTATGTAGATTATCAATTTATCTAGGTGCTATGGAGCTGCACAACGACAGAGAATGTAAAGAATATCGCTAGGACGATAAGTGTATTCCTGATTAACCTCAAAAGTGCAAGGGCATAGACTAGACTGTTTGAGCTGAAATACGGAATATCAATTACTTATATCGTGTATATTTTAAAAAGTGCTATGAGCTGATTCTGGTCAGGGTAACATTATTTTTATTCATGACGGAATTTAAGCGAAGTGTGAATTTTTAGCTATTGTACGCATTTTCAGCAAAATTACGAGTATTTCCGAAACAGTTCAAACTAGCTTCCAGCACTTTTCGGGTAGCCGATGTAAATTGTTTTTAATGTGTAACAATTTTTTCCCCCAAAAAATGCGTATGCCCTTGCACTAGCGTCATTTTCTACATTCAGCTTAACATTTCTATTTTTATACCAGTCGCGTGACACACAGCTGATGCATGCGATGTAAATGGTACCGTGTGCTGACCCAAACCTATCCATTATGGATATCTATATTACCTTTCCTACATGTAAACATTTACTTTGTTATAAAAGTTTTTAAAAATAATGCATTTTAAGAAGGTACTTAGATCGCATTTTCCATATCCTTCCTTAACATAGCTGAGAATGTTTTCCTATAGCAAGCGAGAGCTATTTACCTGTATGACCTTTGTTGAACCCACCCGTGGAATAAATTATATAAAATACTGGTAGTCACGTGAGTTCTACCCAGGTAAACATTCCTCAAAGGTGCTCACTGTAAAAGATAGCCACGTTTTGTATCATTCTATCGAAGTCCTGCCCCATAGAGAAGTTTGTATGCATTTTGTTTTAGGAACACGGGAGGGTTAGGAGAGTTTAGTGTCGTTAAAATGTCATCATACATAAAAGCGTCAAACATTTTTTACATTCATGCAAGACATTTATGATTGCTATCATTGAAAGCCACCTAAATACATTTTTTTTTCATTTTAAAATTTAAAGGACTAATGTTAATACTTATTGCATTATTTCAATTTTTTCTCAGGTAAAATAGTGCAAGAAGTATCATTCGGCAAACGCGCCCGTCAATGATCCACCATCAGACTGTTCAAGTGTCCGATTTAAATGTCTCCTCCCCTTGATTTAAATAAACAAAACTCAAAATAGTTTCGGTACGACTTTTCCGGATTTGGAGTGTCTATAGGCATTTAAAAATCTTCATTTGTTTCAAATTCATGCTGATTTAGGAGATGTTTTAACGTGATTTTAATTAGAAATATCCACTTGTGTTTAACTATTACCAGAAGAGAACAATTTCATAATATATTCTAAAGTAATACGGCACTGAAAAGGGCCCATTAAGCATTGCTTTAGTGCACTTCTCCTTTGCAGCCCTCCACCGGCAAGTGGTGGCGTTTCAAAATGAGTGAAAAAGTCTCGAAAGGGACTTTAAACAAACAAATATTTTTATGCATGTTAACAGCAATTGCCAATGATCGTTATCTTCCTCAGAAAATAACACTAATTTAAGGTTGAAAGGCCAATATAAGTTTGTAAGCTGCCATTAATCGCCGGTTGTCTGCAATAAAGACTGGCCATTGTGAACGAATGAGGATGCTATTTCTAAACAAGACTTCTTTGGTAAATAAATCTGACTTCTCGCACACAAAAAAGGTTCACATGCTTATTACAAAGTTTATGTATTAGAATAAGTAATAGACAAAAAGTGTTGGTAGATGATTATGTTGTCTCAATAAAAGAATTCAGAAACGGTGCAGCACGCAATTTTAATATTATTTTACGTCTTTTACTGGTTTTATAATTTGAATTGAGGGCGAAAAAATTTATTTCTATATGAAGTCCATGCATTAACTAATTTACTGTCCTTTGTACAATTACTGGACAGAATTCATCGAACGTATTTCAATAAAAGATGATCGTCAAGAAACTGCAGTCTTTCGAATAAAGATGATCAAGAGTAATATTACGGGAGTTTTCACAGATGTCTCCGCTATTCTTTTTTTTCTTTGAAAAATGGATTTCTTAGTCACAAGATGGTTGCATCTGAATAAAAATTTGACTTTCTTTGTTGTATTTTCCCTTGTCTCAGATTTTTAGAATTAATTATTAAAGCACCAGCTCATAATTTTTTAATGTAATTTTATATTGATTTGTGTTAAATAAATGAAGAATATCATGAGTCCATTCCTTCTATTTTTCAAATTATTTATCTTTATTAATTAAACAACTAATAATTATGTGTAATTAATTATAATAGTTTATTAAAAGTTAATTAATCTCACCCTTTTCATTATGCCAAAATTATTACAAATAAATGTTTCCTGAAACAGCCTGAATAATCTGGGTGGTACATTAGAATTCCTTTTGAGATAATTATTAAAAATTAAATTTTATCTAATAACATTTAATTTTTATTGTCTACTGCTATAAAATTGCATGGGAACACTACTATAGATTTCACTTAATCCATGAAGAGTCTGGATACAAAGTTACAAAGATGTATAATTGTACAGTGTCGGTAAAGATCATTTTTCCCAGTATCGTATACATGTACTGATATGATGAATAACAGAGGTATATAGCGTTCAAAATTGAAGCAGCACAGAAGGGGTATAATATAAAAAAGGCTCATTTTTGCCTTTATAACCTTAGTGGCTCAATGACCAAGTAACTTTCGAACATAAGATTAAGAAAACGGTTTGAAAGCCATTGAGAGTTTAAGATTTACACAAAAAAATTCTTGACATTTGTCAGAGAAAGTGGTTCTGAAATAGCAAAAGGAACAACGAGATTTCAGCCGAAATTGTTAAGGATGGCTCAATGTTTACAATTGCTACTACGGAAATTCAACATTTAAACATAAAACAAAGTTAAAATTTTCAACTAGTTTAATGGTTGAAAAAAAAAGTTACATGCAACATTCTATTCTGTGACATACATGAAACAAAATTCTTTGAAATGTGAAAAGATTTAAATGTTGATGTTTTTATCCGTCTAATTTATTATTAAAAAATAACATTTAGATATGATGAATATCATTTTGAAAATAAAATTTACTTTCATTATTTTACAAGTCTAGTGACCTTTTTCTTTTTTTTTTTTTTTTAATTTTTACTGAACTTGTAAAATGTATTATATAATCAGCAATTTTTATTTAAGAAAATAATTAATTAAATTTGCAAATTTGACGATTTTTTTTACAATGTGAATTTTTTTTTGAAACTCAAAATGCCGCAAAAAAATGAATATGAATTGAATACTTCTCTAACACATAAAAATTAAAAATGAAGTGATGTCTGGTCACATATATTTAATTATAGATTTCTACAATAATGCCGAATATCTTAAGGATAAGTATTAAAGTAAACCTCTGATATTTATCACTATTATGCACAACAAAATATAATCACATACTTACAGTAGTTTATGTATCTGTGGTGTATTACATCGACTTTACGTTTTCTTTATATATTGCAGGGATGCTATTGAAATTGGACTTTCGAAATATTAGAATCTTTAATTAAAAAATGTACCTTTCATAAAAAGTACAATGAATTTCTCCGATTAATGGTGACCCGTTTCTAAACTCTTGTTGTCACATGCACTTGATGCTCTTTTTACGTATAAGTATCGATATGTACTTTTAGTTCCGGATTTAGTACATATGCTCAAGAATTAAAGATGTTTCGTTGGAAATACAGTATATTCTCATAAAAACAAATATATAAATTGGCCATTTTCGTTACTCTGTAATATAAAATTTATAAACATTTTTCACCCATCACACAAAATTGAACAAAAGGAAAGATTTTTGTTTTGTTAACCATCATCAAATAAAAGTCGCTTAATTAATTATACTAAAAATCAGAAAGAGAAACTCATATCCTGATATAAAAAGACTTAAATGAAATAGAAAATACTTTATAACACAAAAGAAATTTCCATGTTTCTGTCTACTTTCCTTTGCATGTGATAAAGATATCAAACTTTTTACAATGATATATAGGAATTGTTTATTTTTAGACAACGGATGGAATTATCGACTAGTTTTATGAAATGTGTTGTTATATTGCTTTATTAAAAGTACACAAAACAATTAAATACATGTATGCAACTTAATATTAACGTATTACTAAAGTACAAAGATATGGATTTTCTTAAATATCCCCTTCTTTTAAAAACACATACTTTAGTATTCGTCATAGCTAATTTTGATGTATTTTATGAATAATTTGTAAACAAAGGCAAAAGTAAACAAACTATTTGGCATGATGTTTTAATTAATTGCTGTGAGCTAGTCAATGAAAACCTTTACGATTTTATTTTGTGTTCCCCGTCATGTACGCCTTCATTTCCTTTGTGAAAAGAAATATATACGCGTTTTATAGGAATTAAATCTTTGTGCTGATGATTTTGGGGAAAAAAATCAATAACTTTTGATTCATTCAATCATAATAATATAAACAATAGAGTAATAGATAATAACTAAAGGCTTTAATGATGAAATGTCAGAGGAAATTAATTGTTTTTGAAATTAAAGACATTTAAGTGAACATGTATAGCTTGGTTTTTAAAGCATCATATTATTAGTTTTCGCTGCAAATCAACAACACTTAATTTAATCACAATCTCATATATTTTCTCTTTGACGAACAACAGGTGAATGTTTGAAATTCACGATGTATTACTTTCCTTAACGTTACCGTAGAAAAGACCGCATTTTGTTCTACAGGAATTATTAATTCTGGGGTTTTAAAAGTGCAGAAAAAATATTTCTTAAAGCGTTTAAATTATACAGGATTTCAGGTAGATTACGCAATTGGAAACTCCATTTAATAAGGCTTAGTACTCCTTATAAAATTTTGATAAGTTTTATGATATTCTTTATGTAGAATTATGGTAAAAGGAATCGCATAATAATGCACACATGTTCCCCCTATACCGCACACGATTACTTTCTATCTCCTTCTATCTCTCTAAAATAGTGATATCACTTGCTCTACCTTTGTTACAAAGTTACAAATATTTAATATAAAATGTGTCATATTTTTTGCATTTTGCAAAGATTAATAAACTGAAAAATATAGAATAAAAACAGAAAAGGAAAAAAAGAAAATCTTAAGATATAATATGGATTTTATACACATGCATGATCAATGAAGCCACAGGCTGATACTTGGAACGGTTTACTCAGAAGTCATAAATTTCGCAAGAAGAGGCTATGAAATTAAAAAAAAAAAAATGATTCCCTTTGTCAACTATGCTACGTACCAATAATTGCTGAAATTGGTTCAGTTATTTAAAAAGGACACTATAAATAATGTCCAAATATTACGGACAACTGATGTCGCGTTGACAAAAAACAGGAATAGGTCACCTGAGCGATATGGGTGAACTATAAAGTGAAATAATTTAATTCTGGTTGTAACGCTGTATTTGATTGGATAAAAAATTTACTTTATATCGTATAAAATGGGTTGCCTACGTCACAATGACTTGCGTCAAAAACGTATCGATTTGCCTGACGTTACATTCAAGTTTTGTACAAATTGAAGTAATTTTTTAAGGACAATCATCTTCCTTTCTTACACCAAATGAATGAGAATTAAATTATAAGGAATGAATTTAATAGCTATCCAATTTATACGGTATAAACTGGGTTGGAACAGTTTACGCTTTTCTATAAACCGCTTTATAAACCGCAAAGTGGTTTATAGAAAAGCGTAAACTGCCCCAACCTAGTTTATACCCTATAAAATGGGTAGCTATTAAATTCATTCCTTAATTAATTAACGAAAAATAATAGTAATAATAAAAAAAATAATAAATTACTACTATGATGATATAATGAAGAACTCCTATAACGTGCTTCGGCAAATGCTTAACAAATCTGCATTCGTTTTCCACCTCTGGTTCTAACAAAAACAGTATCAAAAAGTCTTAAAAACATATTTAAATTGATAATTCTATTGACACAGAGTTAATGACACTTTCTACAAACGAAAAATTGGATGCATGAAATGATATGTACATGTATATTAATCAAGATGGCGGGATAGGGCGCACGCACTTCAGGAATGTCTTCTTGGTTTTGTGGATTAAAGACGTTTCGGACGCTCTGGAGTGGTGCATATTATGGGTAAAAAGCGGAAATATAGTGGGCAGCAGAAACAACCAAGAAATAACAAGAAAACAAGTGAAAAAGACCACAAATTTGTAAGTAGTAGCGATAACAATAGCAGTGGTGATAGTATAAACTTGAGTAGTACTCTGGCCGAGTGTAATTCAGTGTTGAATGGCGACGTATTGAAAGACTTCATACCAGTTACAAATACTTCTACACCAGTGTGTAAATCTAATTTGGCTGAAATAAAAGAAAACATGATTGCACAGAATGAAACAGAACCCTCTCCCCAAGCAGACATCTCTGCAGTCCAACCTACAACACAGTCAACTATGCCCCCTCCGCCACAAGTGAATCCACCCCCTTGGTTTGAAATTATTATGAAAACTATCGGTACCATTGAAGCAAAAATCACACATTTAGATAACAAAATTACCAATGTTGACCATCAAGTGAAAAAGTTTGATCTTGTTGAGAAAAAAATGTCTACATTTGATAAGAAAATAAATGATATAACAACGGACTTGAAAAGGGGTTTTGAGGAGAACAACAAATTCATTCGAGAATTACAAGAAAGGTCAGATGGTATGGAGTTTGGACTGGGTAAGTTAGAAGAGAAGTTAAGTAAACTTGAAGAAGATAATAAGAAACTAAAGGATGAACTAGTGGATCTAACTAAAGTCACGTTCAATGAGGGATAATTTGCTTTTTTCAAATATCCCAGAATCAGAAAATGAAATGCCAAAGATACTGAAAAAATTCTTCGTGATTTTCTCAAGAACAGTCTGTCAATGAGCGAGGCACAGGTCAACAGCTTGAAATTTGACAGGGTGCACAGAATAGCTGGAGGTCAAACGCCAAGGGTCGAAATTCAATGAATACCAACAAAGACAATAGGTAAAGGGGATGTCAAAAAACCTCAGAGGTACAAATTATTACATCAATGAACAATACCCGAATGAAATTATCGCGGAAAGAAAAGAATTGATCAAAATCATGAAGGAAAAACGCGAGGAAGGACATAGAGTTAGACTGGTGTACAACATGCTTTACATCGACAATAGGCTTTATCGCCCAACACTTGATACCAATACCACCAAATAGGAAAACGTCGGGGATAAACTCAAAGTATGTTCCTGGAATGTTAATCGACAGATTTATAATAAAATTAGAGACCCAGAATTCATATCATTTATTGACACATATGATATTATCTTTTTATCATAGTGTTGGCTTGATGTAAATACTGAAATTGATGACAGTCTTATTAATGAAAGATTTTTTTCACAAATGTTTTCCTAGAAAATCTTGTAAAGGTGGAGGTTTTATTCTTATTTACAAGAAAGAATTACATGATAATTTGGTGGTGGAGAGTATTGAACATGAATCCATTTTATAGGTGAAACTGCAAAACGGTATTAATGATCAAAATACCGACCTTTATATTGGATTTGTTTACATACCGCATGAAAATAGTGTTTTTTACAAAAAAAAATGATATTGATTTATTTACTACTCTAAATGAGGACATATCAATGTACAAAGAAAAGGGATGTGTTATACTAAGTGGTGATTTTAATTCACGTATAGGAACCTCATTAGATCTTATAGAATATGATTCGATGGGTACAGAGCTGAATAAATTTATTTCACCTGTTATAAATTATAATTGCGATGTTCCATTACCAGAGGGAAAGACACAAGATGTAGTTGTAAATAGTTTTGGAAGGAAATTGTTAGAACTCTGTCGTTCAACCTGTACACGAGTATGTAATGGTTGTACATTTGGAGATAAGGATGGTAGATATACATTTTTAAATCACCTTGGAGTGAGTGTTAATGACTTTACAATTGTATCTGAAATTTTTTTTCATGTAGTTGATTATTTTCATGTTGAAGATTTTAATGAATGGTCTGACCACGCTCCACTGCATTTTCAAATTTGTGTCAATAAATCTATCGTGCTGAATGATAAGAGAAGTAATGTAAATACACGCTTTGTTAGAACGAAATGGGATGACTTGTTATATAATGAAATTAAAACTGAACTATGTATTCATTTACAACATCTTGCGGACGCTTAAGATGATGTAGAAATAACAAAAGAAGGGGTCAATAACTGTATGGAGACATTTACGCAGGTACTTAACGATATTTTTCTCCCGCATTGTGGTAAGGAAATTATAATTAATAATACCTCCAACCAAATCAAAAGAAGAAAACACATAGACAATAAACCTTGGTTTGATGTCAAATGCACGGAGTAACGTAAAACTTACTTAAGAAATTTAAATGTGTTTAATAGCTCACGGACTCATTTTTACAGAAATTTACTGGTCACCTCTAAGAGAAATTATAAAAGGTATGAAAGAAAAGTTAAAAGAGAATATTTCCGTTACCAAGGAGATCAAATGGAATACATAAGGAAGAAAAATCCAAAAGAATTCTATCGCATTTTCCTCAAAAAGAAAGGAAGCGTGTCACATGGACCGGATCTCTCGGAATTTTATAACCACTTTAAAGAACTGTCCTCAAATCAACATTCAATGCATGCCAGTAGTGACTCGGTGTCCTCAGAAAAAGACAATTCTGCATATCCTGAATTGAACAGTCCAATAACCGCAGAGGAGATAACTCGTGTTATCAAACGTTTGAAGAAAGAAAAATCTCCGGGAATTGACAATCTATTAAATGAATATTTTATTGAGTATAATGATATTCTCATTATATATCTTGTGGATTTATTTAACATTGTTTTACATCAGTCGTTTTTCCCAATAGCTGGTCAGAAGGTATCATTACTCCAATTTTCAAAAAAGGAAATATGAATAACTGTAATAATTATAGAGGGATCACACTTGTAAGTTGTTTGTCAAAAATTTTTACTTTCTTACTTAATGAGAGATTGAGTACATGGTCAAATAAATATAGTATCATTACTGTCGACCAATAATAAATTTAGTTGTAATAAATATTGATATTTATTTTAAAAATTCTACTTAAGTTCTTTTTTTTTGCAGTTCCCCCACACCTCGAGATCGAACAACGTTTGCCGTTGAGTTATGTTTCCTCCGTAGAATACGACATTATTATCCTGAACACATACAAGTCGGCTGATTTCACTATTTACTGAATGTTATATATTATTTTTTTTAAATGAATTTTTTTCTGTTTAATTCGGACATTTTATACTTGATATTTTGTATTGGTTATTGGTTACGGAAAAATAAAATGTATATTTACTGCCTAGTTTTTGCCATTTCAATTTTAACAATACAATCCAGTGCCTGTAAAATGTTCTAAAGAAATTTACAGGAAATTGTTAGATATGATTCCTTCGTTTCACTAGTTATATCTCTTATCAGCATGCGATTTAGCGTTTGTTTCTTTATTAATGGCGTATATGGGACAATGGTAAATTCAGATTTTGTGTGATAAACGAGAGAGAGAGAGAGAGAGAGAGAGAGAGAGAGAGAGAGAGAGAGAGAGAGAATTTATGGTCAGTTAGATAATAGTACCTGCGGTTTTCTCTTTCCAATGTTTCTTATAACCATTTGAAAAGTAATCATAAAGTCGGATATTTTTTTTAACTTTAAATGAGATTTATACCCAGTTAAAGATAAGATGATAATATTATTAAAAAAAAACTTTTTTTGAAAAGTTACATACATTGTTTCAAACAGACATTTTGGCATCAAATTTTGATTGAGAGTCGTTTTGTTTTGTACACATTTCTGTTTGTTTGTTTTTTGTCAATCCCATTGCTACTGGAAAGTTTTTTTTATCTTCTTTAAGACAGAAAAACGTGTCCAATAGACTAAAAGACACGTGTTATCATAATAAATAATAAAATCCGTTCTGATTTATCAAATTATTTTGGTTGATTAGGATATTACCCTTTCGAAAATTATGGTAATTCATTCAGCAATGGCGGTGTCATTCTCGCAAATTATTCATGTAAGATAGGTAATGCACAAATGTTAGTTCAGAAAGCCTTTGTTGTCCTTAAATAATTTTATTCGTGATAATAATAACATGGATCGTGGTATTATAATGATAATGCTGTATGCAGGACATTCTTTTGAAATACAGGGGAGATAAATTTTGAATTCAATTGTTTATCTACATTTCTGGGACAAAGATGGTATGAACATTGAATACGTACACTGTATAATTCATCAGAATTTTCTATGTAGTGTCATTTTTGTGCCAAAAGTACCCATAAAATTACCACTCTGAAAATTGAAACGACTGTGTTTTTTTAATAAAATATATGGTAGGATAAATTTGGGTGAAAATATTTTTTATCTTTATTTTCTATGACAACAAAAAGTTACATTATATTAAACCTATAGCAGGCCTCTCTGCAGATTATTTTACAACACCAGTTGGAGCTTTTTCTCGAGTCATAAAACACCTCACAAATCATGGTTTGTTTACCTATAAAGCTTTATTTTTAGATAATGATCAAAGAGTTTTATGAAATCTTACGTTTACCTGCATTTGAAAAGTACACAAAAATGAAATATACATTTGAGATAAGACATTGACATGAGAATTTTTTTTTCTATAAAGTACACAATGGGAATCTCCGTTTTTCTTTGAAAAATGAATACGTTAGAATGTTTTTTAAATTCACTTAAAGTCTCATACAGAACCTCCTAGTAATCCTCAATAGGGGGTGACAATGACCATAGTTAGACAGCTATAAAATAATTGCATTTTATTTTTACATGTACAAATATACATGAAATATTTGTAGATAACGAACAGTATTCGAGCTCAGAAGTCCATTAAACATTACAAAATAGGAGCAGAGCAAACACGGACCTCTAAGACATTATCAAGATATCAATATTTTTTATTCCTTGATTTAAATTTTCTGGTTGCTCTGTACCAAGGCGTTTGTTTTCATTTCAAAGAGGATTCAGCAGACATCAACATGAAGCGGTTATAAGGTTAATCAACATATTAACATTACTAACAAGCTGCTGGAAAACTAGGACCTTTTTCTTTATATTACCTTCTATTCACCCAAGGAAATGGCTTTTTGACAGTTGTTTTTTTTAATTACTGTACATTCCTTATTTTACGAGGGTACTTAATATCGCGAAATGGTGCTTTAACGTCAAATCGCGAGAACAATAATTCGCGAATGGATGGTTGATCAACTGATTTTACATGGATTTCAGCACAATAAAAATAAAAACGAGAAATTTTATTTCGCAAGAGATGCTTCTCGCGTTATTACGCGATAATTAATTCCTCGCGTATATTTAGGAATCTACAGTAAATTTCACAATTACACGCTTTAATTTTAAATCGTATTTTTCGGGAGAGCATAGGGAGAGTCAACGACGATGGAATAAAGAACGCCCTATTTTTCCATTAAAAAAATGTAACTATTTATCTTTGAAAACGAAGAACAAAACAAAGGGTTTTTTTTTTCATTGCTGTCAATTTTATTTCTTTCCGAAAGGTACATTAGAAGCTTATAGTGAGGATAATAGAAAGGTATTAATAAGGAATTGACCAAAATGCAATTTTTAGAGAAAAATATATGACAATATTTCTTTATTATTTTTTATTTTAAGATGAAATTACATTTTTAAAGAAATATACATGTATATGATAAAAATAATTTCTGTCCAATAAAAAATAAGGGTACATGTATATCAGGTACTTTTATCTCTAGAAAATTTCACATTAGTAGGCTCCATATCTAGTTTGGAGAAGGTTGCAGATTTCAACTCGAAATGCTGTTTGGTCACTTGGAATTGGGTTTCTGAAAAAATAATAATAAAACATTTGAGGAGTAATGGCTACCATAAGTGGGATAATGGTAAAAGTTATAGATTATAATGTTTTTTTTTTTTAAACAAACTATGGTACATATAGTATCACTTTCTAAATTTTTAAAGTTCACTAAATTTCATTTTTTTTATATCGTAATAAATGAAGCAAAAAAATCTAGTTTAATGTCAAAGGCCCTTCTCACTTAGAGGGGAATTTAAAAAAAGATATAGAAACAAATTTTGAATTCAAGTACTTTCAAAGTAATATAGATAAATAGAAAAATGTAACAAACGTATTCTGTAATTTCATTCTATGATAAAAGAAAACTTACGGTATGACACTTTTTATCACTTTTGTACCAAGCTGTATATTGAAACCATCACGAAAAGAAAATAGCTGCGAAATCCTACATAGCACGAGTCGATGAACTAAAATGTAGGAAAATATCATAATTATATATGTACCTACATGAAGTCTTCATAATTATTAATAAATTAAATATGCAATAGTTGCCTTTTTAACTTTTATCCTGTGTAGTTGTTCCAGAACGTGACATTAATTATTTTACAGTACTTATTTGCCGAAGAACATTAATTTTAAGTATTATTCATCTCCTAATTATAATATTCATGAGATTTAAAACTTTTTACTCTGCAACTCTTTAAAAAACTTACATTTCCGGTCGCAACATAAACTTTTTTGATACGGCAGGCCTCCCTGTAAATGACGTTCGCCTGTACAGGTAAACCCATTTCTGGCATCTATAGAAACACGCTTATGTAGGTGGAATATTATATGCCAAGCAATTTGAATAATATAAGAGGTAATATGCCTTAAACGTAGAATCTTGGGTAACTTATAAGTTTTATATAGATTTAAATTTCATTGATAATTAAAATGCAAATTAGACAAAGGAGACTTTAAAATATTATGAAAAACGAACTTATATCTCTACAAAATCACGTTTAAAGACCACTTCTGTCAAAATTTGGTATGCTCAAATTGCATACATTTTTTAATACTAGTAATATCGCTAAATTAGCGTTAAAGAAAAATATTACAGGAGTGAAAACAGGAATGATAAAATGAAATTTTCAAATGATACTACATTTTTCTTTATGACTTTTGTACTTCTCTTCCTTTTGCT
Organism: Saccostrea echinata; assembly: GCF_033153115.1. Lineage (NCBI taxonomy): Eukaryota > Metazoa > Mollusca > Bivalvia > Ostreida > Ostreidae > Saccostrea > Saccostrea echinata. The sequence goes on along the minus strand of NW_026889776.1, from coordinate 13,262,648 downwards.
CACCGACGATTACACATGTCCGAGTTAGAGGTCCAGAGATACAAGTATGTGTAGCAAAATTTTCCCATGGTGTCTTTCGAATTCCGACATCAACTTCGTTGTTCAGACAAACTCTGCGATACTCCTCATAAGCGTCAATGAGCTTAAATATTGCAAAAAGCAGAACGAATGCGTAGAAGATTTTCATTTTTAATGCAAAGGTTCCGTAATCTTATTCACGAACAGCTTTTCTAGAAAAAAAAAGAGGTGAAAAAAGCGTAATAAAATCTAGAAATCTTACAACAAGCTAATATATACATTAACATTTACTATCAAAGAGAATAAACGTAATCTCAATAATTTTACCAAAAATTTAAAAAGCATTGAAAAACGTAGCCTTATGTTAAAGAAGTGGCTTAACTGCTTTCTGTATCATAAGTCATATTGAGGATAAGTCGGTGGGACTTTTTTCATCTGCTTTTTGGTTACATGTTATAACCTGGTCCAAGGATGATCAAACTAACATGTATCTGAACTTACTTTTTGGATCTTAGTCCCACTTTCTAAAATAATTTCTTTTGTAAAAGTGAAACAGAGATTTAAATATGAGATCATATGAGTTGTATGGCCGAAGAGGCATTAGTATCTCCCTCACTTGGCTTTATCCATTATTAAAAAAAAATAAGCTTCTATTTTCAGTATCTTATAATATTTTTTCAAACATTTAAGTCGCCTGCGTGACTAACACTTTAACACTAAACCTAAAGAGCGTTTGCTCTAAATTACGGAGTAAGGAGCTGATCCTTACGTCGCGGGTTCGAATCCCACTGCTTGACGTGGAGACCGGTCCTTCGGATGCGACCGTAAAAACCGAGGTCTTGTGCCGCTGTAGGTGCTGGATCAAAAAGATTCTGTCCTGAGTGCAGAGTATACGTCTAAAACATGCAGTTTCTAAGAGCTAGTTTGCAAGTGGTGGAATCTCCGTACGGCTAATGAGTGAAAAATTCTCGGAAGGAACATTAAAAAACCCCCATACAAACAGTTTTTATGCATGTGAACAGGAATTTCTAATGATCGTGATCTTCCTCAGAAAATGACACTAATTTAAGTTTGAAAGCCGAAGTGGAGTTCAATTGTAAGCTGCCATTTATTCGCTGGTGGTCTGCAATAAAGGCTGGTCATTGTGAACTGATGATGACGCTGTTTCTAAACAAGACTTCTTTGGTAAACAAATCTTGTTTCTCGCACACCAACAGACGTTCACATGCTTATTATTGAGTTTATGTATTAGAATAAGTAATAGGTACAAAAATGTTTGTAGATGATTGTGTTGTCTCAATGAAAGAATTTAGAAACAGTGATGCACGCAATTTTAAATATTATTTTATGTCTTTTACTGGTTGTATAATTTGAATTTAGGTCAAAAAACTTTATTTCTATATGAAGTCCAGGCATTCGCTAACTTACTGCCTTTTGCACAATTACTGGACAGAATTCATCAAAAGTATTTCAATGAAAGATGATCGTCGAAAAACTGCAGTCTTTCCAATAAAGATTATCAAGGGTTATATTATGGGAGTTTTCACAGATGTCTCTGCTATTCGTTTGTTTTTCTTTAAAAAAATGAATTTCATAGTTACAAGATGGTTGCATCTGAATAATAAATTTTACTTATTTTTCTTCATTGTATTTTCCCTTGACTCAGACTTTTTAGAATTAATAATTAAAGCACCAGCTCCTAATTTTTGGATGGAATTTTATATTTAATTGTGTTAATGAAGAATATCATGAGTCCACTCCTTCTATTTTTCAAATTATTTATCTTCATTAATTAAACAACTAATTATTATGTGTAATTAATTATAATAGTTTATTAAAAGTTAATTAATCTCACCTTTTCGTTATGCATTTTTTTTTTATAAATGAATGTTTCCTGAAACATTCATGAATAATCTGGTGGTACATAAGAATTTGTTTTTAGCTAATTGTTAAATATTTAATTTTATCTAATAACATTTATTTTTTTTTATTGTCTACTGCTATAAAATTGCATGTGAACACTACTATAGAATTTCACTGAATCCATTGTTTTTCACTCTTTTGAACTGAAGATAAGTAAAAGTCTGGATACAAAGTTACGAAGATGTATAATCATACAGTGTCGGTAAAGGTCATTTTTCCCAGTAGCGTATACATTTACTGATATGATGAATAACAGAGGTATATAGCGTTAAAAATTGAAACTGAGCAGCACAGAAGGGATGTAATATAAAAGAGGCTTATTTGTGCCTTTATATTCTCAGTGGTTTAATGCCCAAGTAACTTTCGAACTTAAGATTAGGAAAAAGCTTTGGAAAGCTATTGAGAGTTTAAAATTTACACACACACACACACACAAATTCTTGACATTTGTCGGGGAAAGTGGTTTGAAATAGCAAAAGGAACAACGAGTTTTCAGCCGCCTACTGGTAGAATAACTATTTACTGGTAATTGTTAAGGATGGCTCAATGTTTACATTTAAATTAGCATTTAGCATTTAGATATGATGAATATCATTTTTAAAATAAAATTTACTTTCATTATTTTACAAGTCTAGTGACCGTTTTTTTTAAATGAAAAAATTAATATATATAATAAGCAATTTTTTTTAATTAAAAAAAAATATGTAATTAAATTTGCAAACTTGACGATTTTTTTTTACACTAGGAATTTTTTTTTTTGATAACTCAAAATACCGCAGATAAAATGAATATGAAGTGAAAATTTCCCTAACAGATAAAAATTGAAAATGAAGTGAAATCTGGTCACATATATTTAATCATAGATTTTTTAAAAAAATGCCGAAAATCTTAAGGATATTTATCATAGTAAATCTCTGATATTTATCATTATTATGCTCAACAAAATAAAATAACATACTTACCGTACTTTGTGTATCTGTGGTGTATTTCACCGAGTCTACATTACCTTTATATATTGCGGGGATGCTATTAAATTGGACTTTCGAAATATTAGAATCTTTAATTAAAAAATATACCTTTCATAAAAGTACAATGAATTTCCCCGAATAATAGTGACCCGTTTCTAAACTCCTGTTATCACATGCACTTTTGATGTTCTTGTTACGTATAAATATCGATATGTACTTTAATGTCAGGATTTAGTACATATGCACAAAAATTTAAGATGTTTCGTTGGAAATTCAGTATATTCTTATAAACATAAATATATAGCTCGGCCATTTTTGTTACTCTTTAATAGAATGTTAATCTCATTTTTCACCCATCACACAAAATTAAACAAAACGAAATGATTTCTGTTTTGCTAATCATCATCCTATAAAAACCGCAAAATTATAGTAATCAGTAAGAGAAACTTATATCTTGATATAAGAAAGACTTAAATGAAACAGAGAAGACTTTAAAACACATAAGAAATTTTCATGTTTTATGTCTACTTTTCTTTGAATGTAATAAAGCTATCAAACTTTTAACAATGATATATAGGAATTGTTTATTTTTAGACAAAATATAGAATGATCGATTAGTTTTATGAAATGTGTTGTTATATTGCTATGTTAAAAGTACACAAAAATAATTAAATACATGTATACAACGTAATATTAACGTATTGTTAAAGTACAAAGATACGGATTTTCTTCAATATCCTCGAGCTCTTCTTTTAAAAACACATACATGTACTTTAGTATTCGTCATGGCTAATTTTGATGCATTTTATGAATAATTTGTTTAAAATAAAAACAGAAAAAAGAACACAAAAGCAAACAAACTATTTGGCATGATGTTTTAATTAACTGCTGTGAGCTAGGTAATGAAAACGTACACGATTTAATGTTTTGTGTTCCCCTTCATATACGCCTTAAGGTTCATTGATACTCGATAAGAGTGATAACTCTTAATGACATAAATGTCTATTATTCCCTTATAGATATGTATGTTAAGTTGAAATGTCTTTTTGATAAATTTTGCCTCGCAAGCTATGGTATAAAAGGTTTGTATTTTACTAATAAGATACATTTATTTCATAAAAGTTAAGGCAACGTTTTAAATGAATGACAGAAGGTTTGTGAACCTTAATTTCCTTTGTGAAAAGAAAAGAAATTTATACGCGTTTTATGTAAGAATACCTGACTTAGAAGTAGAATTAAATCTCTGTGCTGATGATTTTGGGAAATAAGATCAATAATTTATGATTCAATAATTCATAATAGTATTAACAATTTAGAAATAGATAATAAGACTTTAATGATGAAATGTCAGAACATATTTTTGAAAATAAAGACATTTAAGTGAACATAAATCGCTCGGTTTAAAAAGCAATATATTATTAATTTTCGCTGCAAATCAACAACACTTAATTTAATCACAATCTCATATGCTTTTTCTTAAACGAACAACAGGTGAATATTTGAAATTCACTATGCATTGCTATCCTTAACCTTACTCTAGAAAGCACCGCATTTTATACTACAGGAATAATTAATTCTGGGAATTTCAAAAGTACAGAAGAAATATTTCTTAAATTGTTTAATTTATTCAGGACTTCAGGCAGAAAACGCATTTGCGAATAAGTTTTATGATATTCTTTTTGTAAAATGTCCTTTTCAACTTTCCGTAAGTTTTAAGATTTGTTTTTGTAAAATGTCCTTTTCAACTTTCCACACGTGCAGAACTAACCTCCACCCTTAGGCCCATGGACACAGGGGTCATAAATTTCACAATTATGTAAAGGATTCGCACAATCATGGCCACAGTTTCCCCCTATACTATAAATGAGTACTTTTTATCTCCCTCTGTCTCTCTTAAATAGTACTTTCACTTGCTCTACCTTTGTTATAAGGTTACAAATATTTAATATAAAATGTGTCATATTTTTTTATTTTGCAAAGATTAATAAACTGAAATATAGAATTAAAACAGAAAAAGAAAAAAAAAGAGAAATTTTACAAGATATAATATGGATTTTCAATATACATGTATTATCAATTAAGCCACAGGCTGATACTTGGAACAATAAACTCAGGAGTTATAAATTTCGCAATTTTGTAAAGGGTCACGGAACTCATACCAAAAGCGAGGAAGAGGACATGAAATTAAAAAGAAGGATTTTTCCCTTTATCAATTACATAATTATATAAGAAATTTTCTATGATGCTCTCATGCTTAGCAATTCCCCTTATAAATCTAATACTATGACGATATTCATTACTTTGAAGAACACTGGGGAGAAATCGTGAATGAAAATTAACCATTAAACTTTACATGATTAAACATGTTTATTTTGCTTGTATTAACATTCATCTAGTATTCACTTTCAAGATTTTTGTTTGTTCGTACTAAGTGAACTTCAATGGAAGAAAAAAAAATAGAATACGTGACATAAATATAAACCAAACAAATGCAGTAAAACAATGATGACGATAAATATTTCTTAAAAAAAAGGGAGAAGCGAAAATTGATTAACTCTGCAATATTTCACATAGAAATCTTCTTTTGTTTTTACAATAATTATCATTCCATGACCATGCTTCCATCCCTGCCAATTCCAGACAATGCTCGTGATCGAGTATATTGTTTGGCTCATCTGGACTCCAATTGGTAAATGTTATATTTGCATTTGTAGACGCCCATTTCCAAACACCCTCTCTTTCCTCATCTGTTCCTCCTACCCATACACTAGCTGGAAATGTCAAGAAGCAAAAAAAAAAAAAGTAAAAAAATATGTTTTCTTAATTAGGGTTTCATTTTTTAAAAGATGTTTTTACAGTTAAACTCGAGCTCTTTGGCACAAACACAGATATAGCCAATTTACGGATATAGCGAAGTTTATTTTATTCCCGGCGAAGTTTTAATTAATTCCTTATAGAACGAATTGGGATATAACAAATTTATGGATTTAGAAAACTGAGGTTAAAAATAAAGATAATAATATTTTTGATAATGAATTTTTATGATATCAACATTCAAAATATTGAACTGGCAATATTTTGTAAACATTTTGTAAACATTCATATTTGAAATTCAATTTATCAAAAAGATTTAGTACTCCAAGGTAGGTTTTGTATTTAATACTTCCCTGGACATATTCTGTGGTCATAGTTTGTCGAAGATTTGTCTATAAACTTACATGAATTTATTACACGGATGAGATTATGGATTATGGATACAACAAGGTACACTGATAGCCCCTTTAACCGAGTTTCACTGTATTGAGCAACAGATAAAATAAATTTAACACTTTTACACATACTTCTAATTACAAAATGTATATCATGTATTATAAATTCGGCTATACAAAATACCCTGATGGATAAATTATTCTGTTCTTTAAAACCATTCCTTCAGGTTTTCAAAATTTTAAGGCATATGTAAAATCTTCTATGTATATAAAATATCCTTCAATCAAACAATGAAAAGATAACGCTGAAAAAAGAATATGCTAAGCTATCACTTCTAATTTTAAGGAGATATATGACGCATCTTGGCTAAAAATAATAATACGAAATTGTGTGCAGATACACTTATTATACAATAGAATTAAATTTTCATCAATTTTCAACTCTGATAACTTCACATCTCACGTCTCTATAGTTAAATTGGCTTGAATTTTAATAGGATCCGCCACACGTACAGTTTTGTATAGTGACTGCCGGAAAATACAGCATTAATGGCACGATGAAAGAAAGGGTATTTGTATACACAATGTTGTTAAAGCAACATGATTTTCTTCTTACTTTTTTCTACATATACCTTCTCTTCCACACTTTTCTATCTTAATTTGTCAAACTGCTTGCGTCCGCTGGGCTACCTCTCTTTTTCATAGTCGCCATTGTTAAGATAATTATATAGTTACGTGGAATTAAGTTAAAGCTGAGTTATTCGAAATTCTATTGTTTTTGTGGATTTGATAAAAAAAAAAAAACACCCGGTAATTTTGAATTTTTGATATTTATGAAGCGCGTTGTCTTTAACAGAAAAGACCTATCTTTATATATAGTAATTAGTGAAGTGCCTATGAAACAATTACATCACAACAAGAATCAGGGCTTGGAAAATTAATTTTAAAAAAAAGATGGCAATTCCTCTCTAAAGACTTTTTTCAAAGTAGACCTTATTTAATCTGCCGCACGTGGTAGTAGTTACGATTCATTTCTTTTAGCAATTAAAAAATAAAAAAAAAAAAGAGTTGGAGAAAAAATGGTAATTAATGAAGAAGGTGAAAATACTGATAACGAAAAAGTGACGAATCTAAAAAAAAACAAATACAAATAAGAAGTCTGTGAGCCATTGCTCACTAATTATACCCCGCTCTGTTCAGATGTGAATACACCAGTTCAACGGCAACAAAAATGTTATTTATGGTACGGACAGACACACGGATAAACAGGAAGTTGACATTAAAATCATACAAAAATGAATCCCACCATATTACATGCCTTAACAAAGAGTGAGCTAAACTTTCAAGCATCTGCGATGAGTAATTGCTGAGAAAACTGCGACCAAAATTTGTTATGTATGGTACAGACAGACACGCGGATAAACAGGAAGTTGACATCGGATTCATACCCACCGTACAACATGCCTAAACAAAGAGTGTGTTAAAATTTTAAGCATCTGCAATGAATAGTTGATGAGAAAACTACAACCAAAATTTGTTATATATGGTAGACGGAACATTTCGTAGTCAAATTAAGTATAAAAACAAAGGCCCTACAATTGGTATAAAACACATCCGCCAAAATAACTCATACAATAATGGACATTATGTATTATGGATAAATACATTGGTTCTAGCTAGCTTTAAAATTAGTCATCAAAATTGTGTTTGATTTACAATGTAAAAATTGTACCTCCAATTGTGCTAGCCTCACTCAAAGTGTTGTTCACTATAAATGTGTTCTCCTCTTCTGTTTCAATTTCTGCTAATTTTCCCCCAATATCAGAACACCAAACCTACCAAAAAAATAAAAATAAAAATAAAAATAAAATAAAATAAAATAAAATACAAAATGTAATTATTATTCATAATCATTTAATCTCTTTTCTACAATCGGAGGCCAAAATCATTTGACGTATTTTTCGTAATATGAAAATGTTGACTATTTTATAGACAATTCAAATCATTTATATTATTTTCTGTGTGAGATGGGATTTTTTCGCACTCGTTAATATATTTTAAATAGTCCTCTACCACTCGTGTTATAAAATCCATATCAAACAATTATACCAGTACTTTGAATATCCTGCTTAAATTACCTGAGACTCTATCCAAGTTCTTCTGCTCAGAAATAATATGTAAATCGATTTTCCATTCGAGGACCATGAGTGTGGAGACTCTACAAGAAAGCTCTCAGAAAGTTTAACGGTAAAACACGCTTATAGCAAAAACACTTATAATGAATTGACGCTTACAGCGAAGTGATTTTCATTCCCACTGACTTTAAAATATATTGCAAACCTAACGGATATAAAGAATTATGCTTATAAAATCATTCCTCTCTTGTACTTCATTATTATAATAGCTTCCTTTACTGTGCTTCTAAATACAAGACATCTTTTTTTCCTAAAGGGTGAACAAAATTTCCCTTATTAATATTTGACATAATAAAAATATGTTTAGAGATGCCTGAATTTCAATTTTTAAAATATTCTGGTGGAATTTCTAGAACTAAGGTCCACTTGTTGATAATTAATGTATAAAATGTTATTGTTGTTTTCTGAGGCAAGTAGGCAGCCGATTTTTTTAAAGAACAATACGTGTTTAAATGTAAATAAAAAAGATAATACCTGGTTTATTATATTAAAAGTAACACCACTGAATAAAAAAAAAACATGAGTGAAGACTTACCGATTACATTTTTCAAAAGGCTCGTTTGCCGTTGCAGTGACTGGTTAAGTTCTGTTAAAGATAGTTCAACATTTTAAAGAAACAAACATGGAACACGTATTCATAATACGGGACAAGTAAAAAGTAAATTTCTACTTATTTACTCTATATAAAGAGACTCTCGTTCTTTCAAAATGATAGACACGTCAAAGAAAGAACTCACCGATGATTCTTTTCTGATCCTCTCGTGCATTGTTCCCTATAACACGAAGACATAAGCAAGAAAATTTATTTATTAATAATATTAACTCTTTTGATAATTTTTTTGGTGGTGGACATTAAAAAGTCGATATTTAATAAAATAGAAAATCGGAGTGACTTTTCGCAAAATATTACACTATTTTAAGAGAAATAACTCGTAGATTGTTATGCCATGTTGACTATGTTAATCTTGTGAGAACGATTTCTCTCAAATTTGTCCAGTTTGGTGAACTACGTATATTCTTGAACACTGCTTGTACATTTTTTAAAAAAGAAAATTGGTAAAGCTATGATTTTCTCTACTAAAAACAAATGAAATTAAAATAATTTATTTACTTTTAAAAATTATCCAAAAAAATGAAATAAGGCTTTTTAACAAAAATATATATATATACTAATGTAGTAGAAGATTGTTATTTCACAGAAGGACAGTTGATGATAATGTTGTTTGTTTGATTACATCACCTGATAGGCGTATTGAAAGCTTGTAAATAAACACTTAATTTGCAGGTCTCTTAAACAGCGATTTCTTGCTTTTATTAATAGTGCTTTAAATGTAGATGGGAAGTTTTCAAATAAATGAATAAATCAATCAATCAATCAAAACTTATAAAATGTAAAAAAAAAAAAATATATATATAATATAACTCACCATTGTTATTGAGCTTAACAGCAAATAATGATGCCATCGTAACAAAACCACAGATCAGAATAACACTGACGATAACTGCAACGCATGTTTTGATAGGAACCCTTGATTTTTGAGGTTTATTAGTTTCATCGCCAACCTCTTTCTTCTCCTTTTGATTTGATTTTGCGGGGTATTTCTGGAGCTTTAAATCGACAAAGGTATATATAAAGTAAAATGTATAAAAACTACAAAAAATAGGTTGCTAAATTTCAAGAATTATCAAAATTCTTTTGATTTCAAATGACATACATGTATTAATATTAAGCAAACTTTACACTAACATCCAACCTGTTAGAACTAGAACATGATGTTTTTTTTTACATTTTAAAAAAAATATTCTGCAAAAGCAGTTAATGAAGAAGTTATTTAAAAATTTACTATCTTGTATTATTCTTACCCGTTCATATCTCCCGTCCTCTCTCCATTCCTTTAAAGAAAGAACTTTCAATTACATCTAAGTGAACTTCATATTACCTACACCAAAGAAGCTTAAGAAATGTTATGTTTTTGGCCTACATGCTTATCTAGGTTTTATACGGGATGGAAAAGACTCCATCAGGTTATGTGGAGGACCAGGCTCGTTTTCTGCATAATTGTTTCCCTTTTCTTTGTATATCATTATCTTTCATATATTGTATACCCATCCAATTTATCAAACAAAGTCATACAGTTTGAATTATTTGAGACTCAGAAGAAATATTAGTGCCACAACAGATTAAGACTTGACATTCACTTCACAAAAATACATCGAGGAACATCTTCGATCTTTGCAATAGGAGGGTTGTCCCAGAAAACGCGAACTTTTTTGAATATTTCAGAAACTATTTGACCAAAACTAAAAAAAAATTGCACGATGTTAGAAAAATATATTTGCGGTATGTTGACGAAATATTTTAGGCTTGTGATGTCATAAGTATATAAAACAGGATTTAAAGTGTGTTAAATATCGGTGGTCGGCGCACGGCAATTTTTGACTTTTAAAAGTAGCATTGTCAATGAAGTTTTCTTTATTACCAGGCTATACGGAAATATAATGTCACAAAATTTACCTCCATAAATACTCTTTGATCTGGTGTACTCGTATATAAAAATTCATTAATTTGACAACATTAATGACAAATATATGACGTTATATGCCAAAACACTTTTAATAAGATATTGTCAAAAATGGTGACGTTTGGCGATAATGCGGAGCACGAAATTATTAAGCAGTACTGTGTTGAGCGGGATATGACTCCTATCCATACGATAAAGAGATGTTAACGATGGAAAAACAGAAATATAAATCTCGGACACAGGTTTATCCCCAGTTAAAGAGGTTTGAGGATGACTTAACTGGTTATCCGATAGAAGAGGCGTTTTGTAGACCAACAAAAATGAAAACTGAAAGTCAGGAGCTGGACGTCATAGGCCTAAGGGAAGGCCGCCGTTAAACAATTAACCGTTAAACTGTTAGGTTTATTATCGGCATTGAGAAATTGTCTATTAAAAGAATTAATTCCGCAATCTTCTGGCAACACTAGTATTTGAAAATAAATAAAAGAAAATTAAATACAGTGCCAAATTTATGCTTAAACGAATTTTGCCAGAAGCACATTTCCAGAACATTTACAAACGCCACGAGCTACGTTTTGACGTCGTCAGTGTTACGCCGACAACTAGTTTATAAGATTCGTTTACCTGAAAGAAAAATGTTATTTACGGAGATATTTCATTGAAATTTATATGCATTATTCAAACATTTTTGATTATGATGTATGGCAATTTTTAACTTTATAGTGTTAGTGAAACAAAAGATATTGCAAATGTTCGCGTATTTCTGGGACAACCCTCGTACTAATAACTTGGCAAGGTTCATAGGCAACGGCAAAAAAGAAGGGATATAAAATCGAAGACGGTTATGGAGTTCACTAATATGCTTAATATTATGAGTATGTTTCAGCATGATGCATATTCATGAGCATAGATTATTTAAAAAAAAATATCTAACACTGTTGAAATCTTACTAAAACAATAAAACAACACATTATATGGGCAAAAGTTTTCAACAGTTTACTTCAAAACAGTGATTTCACCAAAGCATGTTGTAAATGGTACATACTACAGAAGAGAATAAATAAACATATACATGTTTCAATTTTATCTTCCTTTAGAATGCCTTTGTATCCTTTAAACCGACTTATTTATTGTGTATTTCTTTCAATAAATATTAATTTTTCATGAATAAATATTCATGCAGTGCATATTCATATATATATAACTGCCCTAAACGAAGAAATATTAATATAGAAAGCACAAAGAAATTCACTTTTATAAGGATACCCACTCCGCCCCAGCCCAGGGTTGAACTCTCGACCTACGGATTCTGTCTCCTAGCAGTACAGGAACAGCGAGGTAGATCGCTTGGCCATCTAGGCAAGTCAAAATAAAACTTGCTTTCGATGCCGATGGAATTCTCGCGGCGCTGCCCTACACTACGAGGGTTGTCCCAGAAAAACGCAAACTTTTTAAATATTTCATAAACTACCTGACCAAAATTTTTCATTTTTGGCACAATGTTGGAAAATGATATTTTCGTCATTTTGACCAAATACTAAAAGGTTGGAACGTCATATGCATTTAGAAACAGCATTTAAAGTATTTTAAAAATCGGGGGTCAGCGCACGGCAATTTCTTGTCTTTAAATATTAGCATTGTCATCTAATTTTTCTTCATTACAAGGCTATACGGAAATATAATGTGACAAAATTACATCCATAGAAACTGTGCGATCTAGAGTACTCGTGTTTAAAAAAAAGAAGAAGATCAATTTGACTTAATAAATGACAAAAATATGACGTTATATGACCAAACACTATTAGTTAGATATTGTCAAAAACGGCGACGTCGGACAATAACGCAGCTCACCAAATTATCAATCAGTACAGTGTGGAGCGGGGTATGACTCCTGTTTATACGGTAAATGAGCTGGAACGATTGATTGTATATTGTATATTGTTTTACGTCCCATTCGAGAATTTTTCACTCATATAGAGACGTCACCATATACCGGTGAAGGGCTTCAAATTTTGACCTTTACTCGGCACTCAGGGCCATTGAGCAGTGAGGGATCTTTATCGTGCCAACGCCTGCCGTGACACGGGGCCTCGGTTTTTAAGGTCTCATCCGAAGGAGCAACTTTTACTTCAAAGTGCCGAGCGCATGGCGAAGGAACAGTTGCTACCTATTTTTTATCGAATTAGGTCTGTCGCGGCCAAGAGCGGGAACGAAGGAATGACACAAATACATGTACATGTATCAAATACTGGATTATACATAGAAAAAGAGGTTAAAGGATGGACTGGTTATCCGATTGAAGGAGCGTTTGGTAGACCAACAAAAATGACGACAAACTGAAAAGTCTAGAGCTGGACATCATGGAGACCGCCGTTAACTATGAGCGTAGTTAAGTTTATGATCGGGGTTGTAGAATTGCCTATTTAAAAAAAAACAAACCTTGATTTATTCTTAACTGTAGTACGTATGAAATGGATAATTCGGATACTAAAAGAAAATCAAATACAGTATCGAATTTCTGCTTCGAACGATTCCTAGACAAATTAAAAAATTCCACGAGCTTCATTTTGACGTCGTCGGTGTTGCGCAGGGAGCTATTTTGAATGATTTGTTTATCAGAGGGAAAAATCTTATTTAAAGAGATATTTTATTGAAATTTCTGCGAATTATGTAAAAAATGTTGATTAGGGTGTATGCCAATTTTTAACTTTCTAATATAAGTGAAACGAAAAATATTGAAAATATTCGCGTTTTTCTGGGACAACCCTCGTACATGGTCATCGAAAATGGAAGACAGATACAGTTATTTAGACATTAGTTTTATTAGAGGAACGTTACCGATACTCATTGTAATGATTTTTTTTTATACAACACATTTTACAACAACTCTTAAACTAACATAACTGCTCTAAGTAAAGAAATATTACTATGGAAAGCACAAAGAAATCACGTTTATAAGGATACCCACTTCCGCCCCAGCCCAGGGTTGAACTCTCGACCTACGGAATCTGTCTTCTAGCAGTACAGGAACAGCGCGGCCATCTAGGCAAGTCAAAATAAAACTGGCTTTCGATGCCGATGGAATTCTCGCGGCGCTGTCCTACACTACACGGTCATTTAGAATGGAAGAGAGATACAGTTATTTGGACATTAGTTTTATTAAAGGATCGTTACCGATACAATTTGTAATGAATTAATTTTTTCATACAGCACATTTTATGATGAATGTTATGTTTACAGGAATGTCAAGGATAACCCTAAGTGTAGTTTATTTCCTCTTTTTTATTAAATCATCATGATATCATCATGACATTGTAATTCATAGTCATGAAATAAACTAATTATACAGAAACTGAGATTGTTCATTATATAAAGTATTCATCCGTTTATAAAAACCCCCCAGATGCCCTTCGTGTTTAACGTTTGGGAACAAACAAATAATATGTGGAAGAAGAAAATATTGTTTTGCAGATCTTAATACAGTAATAACTTTTACTGTATCCAATAATTCTCAACAGTGTACTTATTGTTGTTCATTGTGTTTTTTTTATTCCCAAACATACATTTGATAATTATATTGCATTGAATATATAGATTGCTTTTTTCAATTCTGGAGCTAGGAGTATGATGAGAAATGCTGGGTTTTTGAAGTAACACAAGTCAAAAAAGTGATACACATAAAAGACATTACACACTGAAAAACTTACCAGAGATTCATACGGCCTATATGGTCTGTTTTCAAAGGTTATAAACACTGGACACGGATATTCATCTTGGATTTCAACCTATTGTAAAACAGGGAGAATAGACATTTAATGTACATCACCGAATTTACGCGACATCTTATTTTCGAGAATGGTGATTTGGTATTTATTAGCGAGACATAATTTTCACAAAGTTTGATATTTGTTCTACATTACTTTTATAACAATAAATATACGTGAGAATTGGATTTGTGCGAGCAGGCAGTCTCGCGTAGTTGCGCAAAAATAAAGTTTTCGCGAATAAAAGGTGATTTACAGTAAATGGATTGTGCATTATTACACAGATATCCTAAAATATTTTTAAATTGATGAATGAGAGGAAAATGCGTAAAAGAAAGTTATGGGTTAATAAATAAAAAAATATTGTGTTAAATATGTCATTAAGATATGTGTATTTTTCAATTCTTTTATGTTTGTTTGTTCACTTATGTGCTTGTTGTTTCCTTTTATTCTCATACTTATTAAAACATTTAAAAGTGGTACTTACATAATCTTCGTTCATATTTCCTTTCTTAGTCATAGTGTTTTATTTGGTATTTTCCTTCTTGAATCTCTCACAGATGAAAAGATAAATATATCAACATACATGTATTATGCTGTAAATTTAAATTTGTAAGAAAACAATATTTTAAGGCAAATAACTGTTTCCCTTTTTCTTTCATTAATAATTGAAATCTGCCATAAGAAGTTAGTTTATGTCATAGTAAGTTGAAATTGACAAATGAAAGAAATACGATTGAGTCTTTAGAATACAATAAGTAAAAGAATACAAATGAGATACAACAACTCAATACCAAAAGCGCTGTTTATGTTAATATTCTTCTTCTTTTCTTTTTGATTTAGAATCATTTACAAGTGAACATTCGATACCGAAGAGGTGAAAGATTATATGAACAAGAAAAAAAGTGTGAGTTGAAATTTTCTGGAATTCAGATTCTACCCAGTGACTAGATTTATTTCTAAAATCCCTACTCTTAAACGAATTTTTCAATTATTAACAGGAATCGAGCTCCTTATTTAGGAACGTGTTCCTAATAAAAAAATATAAAGCAATCGCGATAAACAAAAGGTAAATGAAACTAGAAGAGAGATACCAAAATATTTTTCAATAAAAAAACAAAAAAGCTACCAACATGATTTTGAAAAATTATGTAGAACTGATTTGAAGAAAAAAATATGTAATATACAAGGGACAATCTAAAGAACTGCGAACAGTAGTATTGTTCTCTCGTCTACCTCTAAGTCAATTTTCAAAAGTTAACGCATTTGACTGATTTTTCATATTTAAATAGATATTTATAGGAATTTTCTTAAAAAATATTTATTTGGGATAACAAAGAGAGATAACTTTATAATGTTGGTAAAACCTGTGTTTTTCACCATAGAAATCAACGGAAAATATTTTTACCCCCCCCCCCCCTTGAAACAACATTTTTTTTTTTTTTACAGATAATATGGACACAAATTCACACCAAAGCTTTTTGTGTTTAACGGGGAGGACATATCTTTACAGACGAAAAGCAGTAAAAATGGTCATTTTATAACCAATTTTTAATGAGATAGTAAATTTAAAAAATGTAATTTATCAATCTTATAATTTGAATTTTACACAAGAGGCCCAAGGGCTTTATCAGTCACCTGAGTCTAATACAACACTGTATAGGATCCATAGAAGTATAAAACAAAATTAAATGATAGACAAATGTTGCCCAAGAATTTCAAAAATCCGATAAAAATACCATTGCTTATTGAAGCGTGCCTGACCCAACTGATCTCCTTGGGATAATGCTTGTTTTCTCAAGCCTTAGAGGGATGATAATGAATGAATAAAAATACAATACAATGAACATTTGCCTATTGTGTAAGGTATTCAATATATGTCACTTGCCTCGTGCTACATGTACAATTCAGTACACAGAGACTTGGCTTTACATTGTATAACGTTGCTATTTGCCACTTGTCACGAATTACAAGTCAACCTGGCTCTCTATGATTCTTTGTTCGCTTTGATAAAGTATAAAACAACTTTATCCAGTCTCTTGTCAGCTTGACTTTACCTGATAATAACTCATAAAATGTCAAATAGATCACCACAGTGTTAACAAACTATCTACAATTTCAAATTTTGCTAAGTATATCTTTATGTCAATCTTCTATATTGCTTTTCGGGCAAGAATCTGACTTTGACCATGCTTTGCTCATTTAAACCAAACATATACATGTATAACATTCTTTCTTGTATTCTCTTTCAATCAAATAGACTGTTTATTAAATTATATACAATGATTTCTTGATTAATACAATATAGCAAAGGGGAGTAACTCTCATATGCTTCACTTATTACAATTGTGTATTCTGTTTGCCTCCTAGATATTCAAGACCAAAGAAAAGGCACATTTACTTAAAGTAATATTTAATATACAGTCAAACCTCGTTATCTCGAACTCAATGGGACCGACAAAAAACCTCGAGATATCAAAGGATTCGAGATATCCAGAGTTAAATACTTGGTTTGAACATATTTTATTGTATAAATAATATACAAATGGTTTGAACAAAAGTTCTAACAACTTACAAGGTTCTCACCATAAATGGCTACAACTGTCAAGGTCTATATATAGAAAAAAAATATTGATATACAAATTTGCTTGTTTTAAACATACATTCATAACATGATAAATATAGAAGTAACTAGAGTTTTAGTGTAAGACTGTAATAATTAATTGAATCTGCCAGAATCTCTTATAAATTTTTGTACAGATTGAAAAATATATTTATTGATTTCAACATTTTGTGACTCATCTCCCCACAGAAGTAGGAAACAATCAATAATATTCAATTTAGTGTTTGGTTTAGTAAGACACAGTAGGTTTCTAAATAGTTCCTCTCTAGCACGTTGAACCTTTTTACATACAAAGAAGAAATGATATGGGTTTTCTGGAGTACCACACGAACAATTAGGACTCTCAATAATGTTTCTTTTATAAAGATCATAATCTCAAATACAGTTGTGTCCTAGTTTAGTATGTATGATATTAAGTCGTCTGTTACCATAACAGAAATAATGAGGGGGGTCTGCTGGTTTTTTATGTATATTGTTTTTAAAACTACTAAAAGTTGAGCTGTTTCTTGTGGTAATACTTAAACTATTCCATTGGTTTACTGTATCAGGAACAAAAGATTTCTTAAATATTTCGAGTCTGCATCTAGGAATAGTGTAGGAATAGTGTAGTCATCTCGATTACCTGTGTTGTAATTTGATTCAACACTCCTTATTGAGGGAAACATAAATAAATAGAGTCCCACCAAAGCACCAGAACCCCTGACCCAGGGGCCATGAAATTCAAAATTTTGGTAGAGGCACTCTTCCTCGTCATAACTATGCACTTAGTTCATCCGCTTAATATCCAGGAGCAGAGGAGAAGATTTTAAAAGAATTTAATGCATTCTCACTATATAATCATTAGAGCTCTGCCCTTACTTCAGAACCCCTGACCCTGGGGCAATGAAATTCACAATTTTGGAAGAAGCTCCTTTTCTCATCATAACTATGTACTTAGTTCATCTGCTTAATGCCAAGAACAGAGGAGAAGATTTTTAAAGAATTAAAGCATTTTCACAATATATAATCATTAGAGCCCCACCCTAAAATCATAACCCCTGACCCTGGGGCCATGAAATTCAAAATTTTGGATTGATTGATTGATTAATGTTGTTTTACGCCGAGTCGGCAATATTTCAGCCAAATTCGGCGGCACAATTTTGGAAGAGGTATTCTTCCTCATCATAACTATGAACTTAGTTCATCGGCTTAATACCCAGGAGCAGAGAAGATTTTCAAAGAATTAATGCATTTTCACTATATAATAATCATTAGAGTCCCGCCCTAGCACCAGAAGCCATGACCCAGGGGCAATGTAATTTACAATTTCGGAAGAATAACCTCTCTTCATCATAACTATGCACTTAGTTCTTCGGCTTAATACCCTGGAGCAGAGGAGAAGATTTTTAAAGAATTTAAGAATTAATTATTTTCACTATATAATCATTAGGGCCCCACCCTAACGCCAATACCCCTGACCCATGGGACATGAAATTCATAATTTTGGAGGGGGCACCTTTCCTCATCATAACTATGCATATTGTTTGTTTGCTTAATACTCAGGAACAGAAGAGAAGATTTTAAAGAAATAATGCATATTCACTATATATTCAACAGAGCCCCGTCCTAGTTTCAGAATCTTTGACCCTGGGACCATAAATTTCACAATTTTGGTAGAGGGCTCAATGCATATTATTATGCCAAGACTGCTTGTTGTTCAGGCGTAAAGAAGATAATCTTTAAATATTGTATTAATTTTTATGGTTTTAACCCCATTCCTCAGGTCCCAGGGGGGACAGGCGCCATGAATTTCACTATTTATGTTTCTTTTTTACTCATAGATGCTATATGCCAAAATTGGTTGAAATTGGTTCAGTGGTTCCAGAGCAGAAGCTGAAAATGTACAAATGTTAACACACGACGGACGATAAACAACGATGGACGAAAAGAGATAGCAATAGGTCACCTGAGTAAACTCAGGTGACCTTATAATTTAAATATACGGAAAGATTTAAGGTTCATTTATCAATTTCCGTTCATATTTGAAATTTTGATTATGTTTTAAAGCCCGATTGCAATGAATAAAATTCTTTACCCCACTTATAAAGTTGTAAAAAAAAAAGTAATTTTTTGACGTTGGTTTTAAAATTATAAATGACTTACTTATGAACTATTTTCTTGCACTCAAAAAAGTTTTAATGACCAAAATGCCATTTGTACTTAATAAGATTGGGATAAAATGTAGGCAAGAATCGAGTATTTGCGTGCGTAGTTCTTTATCATCATCCTGTTACTAGTGCTAATAAATCAATTTAACTATAGTTACTGACATCTGACAAGAATTAAGTAAACCCTTTCTTAAATTTAAAACATTTAGAGAGATAAACAAAATTTCATAAGCTTTAGACAAAATAGAGTTGAATAAAGGTGAACTACCTTTTGGCGTCTGTACTAATATATCCATGGTCATACTAGGATACTTAACAAAACCGGAAGGAAAGGGAAAGGTTAAATTGAACAGTGACTAGCTTTTTGTCTAATCATTTAACACCCAATGTTGTCTTTATATAAACTATGTATAAAAGACAATAATCTTGACTCAATTTGCTATTCCCTATTACAACAAATTATTTATGTGTAAATCCAAAGGGTAAAATTAAAGTATAATTACTGCTATAACTGATAATACATATTTTGCTACATTGTAGATTGAGTGATGGGCTATAATATTTCGTTGAATCTCTGAGAAAAAAACCCCCATATAGTCCCCTCTTATATATCGGGGGGGGGGGGTAATGTATCATTATCATGGATAAAAAGTTACTACTAAAGCAAAGTTTTCAATAAAGGTATTTTTCATATACCAAATTGCCATGAGGCCATAATAAATAATCCTTTACTCTAATCCCTGCCCGACTCGATATTTTACAGACGCTTCGATTTTTCTTCTTCTGATTTTTACCTTTTTTTCGTCCTCAATCTGACGGGATTGGTATTCAACTTACCATTCAACTATCGTTTTAAATCCTGCGAATGTCATCTACAAGTCAAAGGGAAACATAATATAAGTTTGATCTCTGTCAGACCTCAATATCATTAGGGGTAATTTAATTCGGATAGAATACCAGTTTCCCATGTCTAGAGAAACGTGACCATAGCCTCAGACATTTTGACCTAAAAATTATAATGTTCATCTACTTTTCAGAAGAAACAAGTGTACACTGTTTGATGTGTGTAAAGCAAAGGGTTCTCAAGAGCGGTCAATTACTTCATGCCCAAATTGACCTTTGAACTTTCTGACCTCGAAATCAACACTAAGTGTGATGTCTTTAAAGCAAATGGAATACACAATACCTTACCTAGTGTAGTATGGAACCTGACTTTTGAACTTATGACGTAAAATGATGGCTCATTTACTTCTCATTGGGTGACAGTGCATCAAGTTTTTTTCCTCTCTCAAACATAAGGTTCTCAAGATATACAGCGGACGACACTTATTTTTCCGACCGACATATCGACCGTTTGATCGACGGAGACAGGTGCAAAGCAATATGACTCCTTCTCATTGGTGACATTAAAAATACCATATTAATTCCAACCCCATTTAAAAGATGAATAAGAAATCAAGATTTCTTTTTTATAATAGTTTACATTTGAGTGCACAATTTTATATTCAACCAGCATGAACTGGTTGATGAGTGGTATTTCCTGTACAATATCTTACAGCAATAAGTATAAATACTAACACTCTTCAAAACACACATGAAAACGATAAAAATGCCCTTCAATTCACCTTAAATAGTCATTCAATCTACTTAAAAACTTGAGTATCATACACTCACTCTTAAACCAAGTACTTAGGAAATCACTTTTCAACAACAGGCGTTATCTAACTTTGCACCACCTTATCATAAAAAGTGTCACTGAGCGCAGTTAAAGATCATTGATGCAACCGGGGAGTAGAAGGGATGCATATCTATTTAGAAGATATTTTGACTCAGAATTCTTTTAAAGTCATATATAGCGTATTTTGATAAGTTCAGACTCACTAAATTAAAAAGATTTTTCTATTTGTTTTATAACTTTATATATTAAGATAGGACTTTCCTGTAAGTTACACAATTTAAATCAATCACGTTTCATAGTTATTAGAAATTTAAAACAATAACCGATTTATTTACCGACTCCGCATTTAAATATCAGGCACAATTTAAAGTCAATTTAACTATAGATACGTGGGGTTAAACAATTTCACAATCGGTGAAAATTTTAATTTGAACGTTAATAACAAATATCGTGTTCATCTACACTCAGTCTCGGATTTTTGTCCCCCGCTTTCACTGAAAGTGGGGGATATGAATTTGGGTCCGTCCATCTGTATTTCTGTCTGTCTGTAACACTTTCATTTCCGCGCGATATCTCGAGAACCCTTTGAGCTTTCGCAATGAAATTTTGCATAGCAACTCCCTATGGCCTAAAAAAACCCTATTTATTTTGAGGTCAAAGGTCAAGGTCATAAATTCTCTCTGTTTTAACACTTTCGTTTCCGCGTGATATCTCGCGAATTCTTTGAGCTTTTGCAATGAAATTTTACATAACAACTCCCTGTGGTGTAAGGAAGATCCCTATTGGTTTTGAGGTCAAAAGGTCAAAGTTCAAGGTCATAAATTCATACATTCCGTCTGTGTGTAACACTTTTGTTTCCGGACGATATCTCAAGAAGCTTTTGAGCTTTTGCAATGAAATTTTATACCATAACTCCCTATGTCCTCTCTCGCCCCTCTCAAAGTGTCCCGCCCCTTTTTTTTATTTATTGTATTAAAAGTCGCTTGGCAATATATATTTTTAGCACAGGGCATATGGAGAGTTATTACGTATAATACAGGTTGTGGGCAGACTTTATATTCTAATTACATCTATGAGAACTGTTTAGTAAAGGCTTAATTAGACACCATGTATTGTGTAAAATTTTGACAATATCGAACGTGAATTAATATAAACATTATATGTGACCTACTGTTTGCATTTAATTTGGTGTATAATCAAGTGCCTCCGTGGTCTAGGGGTATGACTCTCGCTTAGCACGTGAGAGGCCCCGGATTCAAGTCCCGATCGATCCTTTATTTTTTTTGGAATTTTTGTTGTTGTTGGATTTACTATATAAATGATAGTAGTCAGCATGTAAAATGAAAAAGTTATGACGTCTGGCTTGTACTACATTGTAATTCATAAAATCGTTATTACAGTGTGATAAATATCCTATACAAAAAGAATCTTCTATACACATATTAAAGAATAAGCAATCAAATCTTTATATTTTTTATTTGCTTCAATATACATGTATACATTTAATAATTCTACAAATCAAGGGGGGGGGGGGGGGGGAGTCCGATCCCTCCTCCCCGAACTGCGCATGCTCTTCTTTGAATTAGATTGTTGCTACAAAGAAGAAAAATTACCAAGTTGACCACCAAGATGGCGGTCAAGGGAAAAAACTCGGAGAGAAAATACGTCATATGAAAACTATCTTTTGTACCATCAGACCTCAATCTGTTTTGTATCCGAAATTGGCATTAATACACTGCATCTAGGGCGTACGGAACAAATCAACTGTATAAAAGCCTGTTATATCCGTTAAGTGCACGTTCCGCTTTGTTTAGCTTTATCGGAGGGTTCGGACAATGACATATATATACGACTATGCGTCACTTCCTTTCATTCTGAAATGCGAATTTTAGAAATGGATAGAATTAGCACTCATTCCATTTAAATAACAATGTTATGCATGATAATGGTAAAACGGCATCCCATAATGGGGCTTAACGTGATTACATGTATCTTACAGAAAAGTGAAATAGACTGATGCATGGTTATTTCAAAGATTGAAGTATACAGTATCACAGAGACATAGTTACATCGTCGTTACGAAGTACTGTAGATAATTAACTGGAGATGTTCTCCTGTTCGAAGTTATGTCACCCCAAAACAACGCTCCTGCATCCATTTTTACTGTTATAATCCCCAGGGTGACTATACCCATGATAACAGGCATTGAACTATCACCGTGAAACTCTGAAATGGGACTCGACGGATCTTTTTTTCGTGAACCGCTCGCTAGTCGCACAAGTCGATGTGTTAGACAAGTATAGGGCAGAAAAAGATTATTATTTGTCAATGGGTTTTCATTTGAGAATCGTTATTTTTATTTTTTACTATAGAGATGATTTAAATATGTGAATTTATGTGACATATTTCAAACTATTTCAGTATATTTGTGTCACCTTGTCCTCCACATTACATGGTATACCCTTATAATAATTCTTTTAATGTTGAATTTATTATCGTTTTGCACACTGTTCAGCCCTGCATATTTCTTTTGTAAACAATAAACCTTAGGCTAAATAAGCTATTTTCTTTCTGCACAGGACATAAAGAATAGTTGAGGTCTCTTTAATATATATCGTACATTTTATTGTGATTTCGAGATGAAAATAACGAGGGTTGATCTAAAAGTAGTGTCACAACTGCTATAAAATCTTAAATAATGGAAAAATTTCCCCCCAAAAAAACTTATTGATACCTCTATCTATTTTGACTTTTTCTCCTAAAATTTCTTTCAGATTTACCTGTATGCAATACTTTATGAAATATAAAAATAAACACAACGTTGGGGCTCGTCTATCGTCGCACGGCAAGGGTGTATAAGACCATATTATGACGTTTATCTTCGATACTCATTTTGAATCTGATTTTACATAAAATTTATGCAAAAAGGAAGGACGTTAGAATTAACATTTGCGCAAGGCACAAATAATTTAATACTATAACTTAAAACAAGACGGTTTATAGCAAAATGGCAGTGAAGATCATGAAAAAGAAGCACGTGAGGTTAAAAAGATATGCAGATGAGCTGAGAATGAGTACCCAAAAGTATAACGTCATACATGTGTAACGATGTCGAAAACATTATAGGCAAAACCTAACGTTGTGTTAATCTTCATATTTTAAAAAGTATTTTATATAAACAAACTTAAGGAAATTTCTAGACAAAAATCAAAATAGATAGAGGAATTAATATGTCAAACTTTGTTGATAACATTTGATCATTTAAGATTTTATAGCAGCTGTAACATTACTTTTGGGTCAACTCGCACCTGTTTTATACAAAACAACAGTACACATGATCAAATTAACTCTGATCGAAGGTCACTGAACCGTCAAAATACCTTTTTAAAATCCCCCACGTAAAATAAGCAAACAATGTTTTGAAAGTCTTAGATTTATTTAAATTAACTTCTTGACAATTGGAAAAGATCATTATAAAAATTGAGAGATGTGTTAATCTATCTTCTTGACAGGTAACAGTGTGTTGCTTTTAAGTTCGTTTATCAAATGCATTCCAGAGCAACAAGACCATCATTTGAAGATAAAAAAAAAAGTAAAATCAAGAGAACACGTACATCATTTTTCAAAAGGACAAGCGGTTTGGTAGATTTGTTTTCTAATACATCATATTTATATTTATTTTTAAAATAAATTGCACTTTTAAGTAAACGAACAGGGCGTTTTTTAATCCTGAATGTATGTTTAAATAGCTAAATTCATATGCACGCTTGAATAATAAGGGCTTAATTGTAAGAAAAATGAAGTAAAACAAATGCAAAAACAATTTATTTTTTACCTCTATATATTGTATCTAAAGTTTACAATTTATTTTACAATAACATCTAATACTACGTTTCGCTAGGAAATATACGAAGTAACATAACTGAATGTAACTTTCATACGTACATGTATCTCAAAAAGATAAATGTTTTCTCGATTTCCTTATTTATGAATATAACATAAAACTAAAGGATGAAGAAAATATCAGATAAAGTTTTTTTTTTCCTGATCGTCTTGAATTCACCTTGTATATATGACCTCCCCTACCTCCCCCCCCCCCCTTGCCTCACCCGAAAGCATTATTTACTTATTCTAAAGGACTATATTCTGTAGTGGCCAGTATCTGCCCCCAAAATAAAACTTTGATGGAGAAATCTTTATTTATGTTCTAAACCAGATGGATATTTGCAGACTTCAAAGCATTAAATATTTTTACCAACTATGACATCATTAGTTAGATATGACGTCAATAAAATGACGTAAATTCCAAACTGCAATGATTTTGAGAGAAAATAGTGTATTTTACGTCGGTATTTTGATTGGAAATTATCGAGCGCAGGTCTGCTCAGACTAGATCTTTTGCTATAATGTGTAGAATGATAATATCAATGAAATATGTGAATATGGTACCTGAGCAAGCTTGCGCTCTATAAATACTATAGTCAAATTTGAACAAACTCTGTGCATTGTGGCCTCTATTTTGAAAATAACGGAAATCCAAATAGTTTGTGACGTCACAGAGACAAAAAAAGCCAACTAATTTTTCCAATTTCATAATATATTGTCTTACTTTGGATTATTTTATACAATATATGCACTTTTGCTCATTTCAAGAGATTTTCAAAATTTGACTATTATGGGGGCAGGAATACGCCCTTACCGTATATAGTTCTTTTTATTCTATGTAAATCAGGACGAATCATTCATGTACAAAACATTCAAAAATAAAGAATAATATTAACTAACTCGTAAAGCAAAAGTGTTGAGGTCTGGGGTTCGATCGTTTTGTCATTTGCTGTGCTCTTTATTAACAAGTATGCATTCATTAAAGATCGTCTGAGGAAACAAATTAAAGAAAAGTGCACAAGGTTTTTGGCATATTTTCTTTCTTATACTTATTTTTCATGCTTTTGCAGATATTGTATATATAGAAATAGAAGTGTGAACAGTGAGTGTCAGTAAGATCCGTTTCGCTAGTTTTTTTGCAATAGAACTCGTCTATATTTATAGATGTTTGGTGTGAGGAAACTCCATCAGCGATGCATTTTACGCGATTTAAGAAAACTTTACATTGTATGTTGTTTTAGAAAGAAATAAGAATTAGTTTTTGCATATAATTCCGTACGTGTATAAAAATTGAATTTTAAGAGTCATTTATTTTTCATATACATGTAGTTAAAAATCTAAATTCAATTTATCTCAAGAACACACTACTTATTTAAGAAAAAAAACTTGAACACTAAAAATGAAAGGAGAAAAATTTTATTCAGAATAAGGTGAAATAAATTCAAATGTATGAATAATCATGTAAAAATATATATTTCAAGATAATAATATAATTTGAAAAAATGCAGATTTGATTTCAAGGCAAAATAAAACGAACATAAGATCGGGAAAAAAATGAAAATAAAATTGAGTTGCAATTCAGTAGAAAATAAATCTAAATTCAATGAAGATTCTCATTCTTCATCTCTCTTTCACCCAGAACTCACAATAAATAATAGTACTATAACTAAAAAACACATTAAATAAAAAAAGAAACAAAACTAAAGGAAAAACGTATATATTGTCTTTAGTAAACGTTGTATAATGACCTGTTATGGTAATCTCCCTTAGACTAGAAATTTGCGTATACACTATCGTTTCTCAAATATTCTGCTATAGCCTCATGACAAAGCTGATATTCCTCCTAGAACAAAATAAATGCATTGCAATAATGATTTTTTATCAGAATTTTTCTTCTTTATTCAGCGTAAGGATGTCGTAATTATGCACATTATTTGACAATGAATAACAATCGCCGTCATTTATTTTCAAACAAAGTATGTTTCTTTACCACAATACAAAAGAATTTTTGAAAGTTATAACATGATAGGAAACATAGATTTATCAAATTATAGTGTTGAATTCATCAATGTTACATATATTCTGGAAAATCTAAAAATAAAATGGAAGTAAGGTTGTTAATACATACCAAGGTAGACACAAACTCTGGTCTACGGATCTGAAGTTGCCTTGTGATGGTGAAGATGTCCACTTCCTGATCCATTGAGAGTTGTTCGAGGGCGTTATACACCACACAGAATGCTCCACAACGTGTGGCACCATCACTATCAAAGAAAACAAGCTAATTCAGAGAATTTGTGTCTCCCGCATAGGGAAAAATAGACTGGCTTGCCTGTCTGATATGCGCGATATACATTTCGAACGACAGAGACAGGCAATACCAGTCTAAGGGAAAAAAGAAGAGCATGCGCAGATGGGGGGGGGGGGGTCACACTGCCCCCTGTATTTGTAGAATTATTAAATGTATACATGTATATTGAAGCAAATTTAAAAAAATGCCAATATGGATATAAAGATTTCATTGCTTATTCTTTAATATGTGTATAGAAGATTATTTTTAATATACAGAGTATTTAATTTATCACTCTGTAATAATGAATTTGTACACGCCAGACATCATAACTTTTTCATTTCACATGTTGAATAGTATCATTTAGTAAATCAAAAAAAAAAAAAAAAAATAATAATAAAAAAAAAATTTAAAAATTAAAAAAAAAAAGAAGAGAATCGTCTAATTGATTGAACCCGGACCTCTCGCTTGCTAAGCGAGCAACATACCACTAGACCACGGAGACACTTGATTATACAGCAGATTAAATTCAAACATTAACTCACATATAATATTTATATTGACGTTTGATATTGTCAAAATTTTAATCAATACATGGTGTCTAATTTAGCCTTTACCAAACAGTTCTAATAGATATGATAAGAATATAATGTCCGTCGACAACCTGTATTATACGTAATAACTCTCCACAAGCACCTGTGCTAAAAATAGTGCCATGCGACTTTTGATACAACACATGTAAATAATAATTAAAAAACGGGGCGGGACACTCTGAGAGGGGTGAGAGAGGCCCTAGGGAGTTATGGTATAAAATTTCATTGCAAAAGCTCAAAGGCTTCTTGAGATATCGCCCGGAAACAAAAGTGTTACACACAGACGGAATGTATAAATTTATTACCTTGAACTCTGACCTTTTGACCTCAAAATCAATAGAGGTCTTCCTTAGGCCACAGGGAGTTGTTATGTAAAATTTCATTGCAAAAGCTCAAAGGATTCTCGAGATATCGCGTGGAAACGAAAGTGTTAAAACAGACAGAATTTATGAAATTATGACCTTGACCTTTGGACCTCAAAATCAATAGAGTTCTTCTGTGGGCCATAGGGAGTTGCTATGCAAAATTACATTGCGAAAGCTCAAAGGGTTCTCGAGATATCGTGCGGAAACGAAAGCGTTACAGACAGACAGAAATACAGACGGACGGACGGACGGACGGACAGACAGACCCAAATTAATATCCCCCACTTTCAGTGAAAGCGGGGGACAAAAAACAAATACATTGAATTCCAAAATCTATCTCTGAGAACTGGTGAGTGTGAGTAATATTATTTTTTTGCATATATGTAGTCTTATAAATTTTACAGCTTTTGACAGAAAGCCTTCTAGTTACTCTATAAAATCTAGCAGAAAGACATAAAAGCATATGGTAAACAGATCCCTGTTTATATGGGAAATTAAGCAAAATAATCAGTACAATTCTCATGAAAAATTCTTATGTTAATTTTGTTTGAAACTACCTGGAGAGTATGAGAAGTCTGTTCCCATGATCAAAGTTTTCACTCTTTGCCGCCTTGACAATATCCACTAAGTCCCTTTTATCTGCAATAGATTGTCCCTCTTTCCATTTTTGGCATTCCAGCACAGTTACCCTCATTGAGCTGGATCCCTGTTTTCCATGTAAAGGATTTGATGTATTTAATGCACAGAATGAATCGTATTTTCTCTGAATGGTAAAAAACTTAATTTGATTCAAATATAGTTGACTTTACAGACCTTTGGTTTAATAAGTATATTTGTCTTGGAAACATTCGCCGAATCTTCACAAGAAGTTAGCGTTATTGTAAAACTTCCAACAGTTTTCTCCATGTTTTTGGATGGGAACCAAAGAGAAGACTGGGTAAAAGTGAAATTAGACTTAACAAGATGTAATTGTTTCAAGAAATATACTCCCCGACCCCCCCCCCCCCAAAAAAAAAAAAAAATAAAAAATATCAAAACTTAATATCCTAATTCAACAAAACATTTATAATAGTCGTAATACTAGTCATATTTTTATTTATTTTGTAAATAAATTTTCTCATGATGTATTCAATTTTTTTTTTGCATCGTCGAAGTATTATTTGTTTTCTAAATTGAAAGAATTCCAATGAGTCAATTACGTTGTGTGGACTACAATTCTTATATTCATTATTATGCTGGTGGAACTACCAGAGTTACTTACGGATTCCAAATCAGGTAATGGACAAAGGAAGACAACCACACTGACATTCATATCCTTCACCAGTCTTAGAAAGTCTTCAGTGTAGTCTCGTAGTGGATACTGGGCACTGATAAGGCTATCGTGTTCTTTGTAAGACTGAAAGATATCATTTCCTTTTAATGAAGATTTTTTTCTTTAACCATGATTTGGTGCAATTAATTTTTAAGCCAAGAAAGACTTGTAGAATACACATTTGTCTCAGGTAAGAAAATCATTAGATGTACCAATACAAGGGTTTAATTCACCTGTAGCCCCTTTTCACAAAAAACAATCTTGACTGATTATAAAATCTGATTATTGTGATTTTTTTTCTTTAACAAAGACAATTTTTTTCCTGAAGGATTTATCATTTTTTTTTTACATACTATAATTTAAATAATTTTTGAAAAATTGAAAAATGTTTGTCTTGGTCATTAAATTTATTGTTGAAAATGAAATTAAAAAAGGCAATATTTTCTAATGAAAGTGTTTTTTTTTCAATATCTATTTTTTTCCAGCAGTGTATAGAAGGTCTTTTAAAAACTCAGCTTTCTTTAATGTATGATTCTATTTCTCATATTCCTTCACATATACTTGACCTGGAGAAAAACAGCGTTGTAATATGTTGATCTCCCTTTTGTATATGTTAACCGGCACATGAATTCTTCCACTGAAATGAAAGATTAAAAAAACATACGAGGTTAGTATTTTCATTGAATCAGTTCATTTTTACAGAGACAATCTTTATTTTTTTTTTATTAAAATAAACAATAAAAATAATGGAAAGCAGCTCAAAAACTGACGTTTGTTAGGTTTGAAAAGATGATTAAGAGTTTTGACAATACCAGGAAGGATATCCTTTGTGTAGTTGGCTTCTATATTAGTACTTCCGGATTCATGCTCCACATCTGTATAAGTTTTTCTAAGAGATAGCAACTCCTAAAATGATACCATTCGTCAAATTAAAAAAAAAACAAAGACAGTTTTTACATTCAAGTAAGAGGAATTGCTGCAAATTTAAAAAAAACAAAACAAAAACGATGCATGTTGATACAGGACATCAGCACCCTTCAATCATGATTTACTGCAATAAAGTGTACCTCAAAGTCTGAAGACAGAGGGTTTGATGAAACCTCTCCACAATTGGCGTAACAAGATTTATCTTGATATCCTTGTAAAATTTCTTCTGTTGTCATGCATCTTGATTTCCCAACGAACGATTCGTAAAGTACCAAATAGACAGTCTTGTATTGTTCCTGAAAATTAAATATGTTGAGATATTACAAATATTTATTTTTTATTAAGAAAAAAAAGACCCCGATTTTATCGTGTTTCATACACAAACGTCAAATTAAAAAAATTCGATTACAAAGATTTATTTTAAAAAATCGATTTATCTTGTAACTTCTACACACAAACGATAAATAAATTATAAAAAAAAACTTTTATATTCATGCACAAAAGGATTTTAATTTGATAAATTATTTGTTATTTACTTTTCTAAAGGTAAATAAACTAATTGTATCTTTTAAAGAAATATTATTTAATGCATCATTAAATATTGCACTTGACTACATATATTTTTATAAAGACCAACTGGATGTGGAATGTTATATAAATGAAAAAAAGTGGTGAATCATTATTCTGTTCTGAACATAAGATGTGAATGCAAAAGTGGCACATACCGAGACTAAGATTTTCTTACAAAGACGAATTACAATAATAAATAATATCATCCTCTTTCAGCGTCTGGAAGTATGACATGCATAAATATTGAATATAAATGATCTATAAAATATATTGTATAATATGTGTTTTCAACTTTATAGAATTTTTGCATTCAAAAACAGTCTTGATGTATATGACTGCGATTATGCTAAAACAAGAATTAATAAGACTTACATCGCCTTGTATCATGTTCATTCTGTCCTTTCTCATGGTTCTGACGTACATCGGTACATTTACTTTACCATTTCTCTCCCCTTCCCAATAGAGGGCGTCTAAAGCTATGTATGTTCCTGTTCTACCGATGCCAGCACTACATTTTTAAAAATTAGAAGTAAAGGTTTTTGAAAATCATATGAAAAGATAATTTCATATGAGAGGAAGAGAAAGAGAGAGAGAGAAGCATTAAACCTGCAGTGCACAGCAATGTATTTTCCTGGGTATTTAGAGGACATTCTCATCACGTGACGATGGAATACGACGAGACTGAGTGGATCGGGGACTCCATGGTCCGGCCATCTTGTATAGTGAAACATCACCACCTCTCTATCCTTTTGCTCCTGCAATCATATATGTGAGCTTGGTAATGATTAATTTCAAGTATAAACAATTATAAATAGCATACTGTTTCCATTTTAAAGTTTATTTTTTGAAAAGTATTACACCACTACTAATTTTCTTAAACGATCTCTAATGACAAAATAACAGGCATTTGAATGTATTTATCTTGCTTTCCGATTTTTACAATTTCTCTGTTAAGTTTAATGATTACATTTACTTATTATTATTATATACTTTAGATTGAAAACGTATAATATGTTTGATATATTTCACATGCAAGGAAAGGACACATTTTTTAAAAAGCTTTTGTCTTATCATGTTTGTTAAATTCAATGACAATTTATTATGTTCAAAATAATAATTTTATCCCTTGTAATGCAATGGATAAAAACTTAATTGTAACTGCTTATAAATTATACGTGTTATACGAACCATTTCACTACCTTAAGCAGTATATGATAATATAGTATTAAAAATAAAGATGTTTTGACTAGTTCATTGCTTTGCTAACAAGGTTAAATTATTTCATAAAGTCAACCCATTTATTGTTGCCAAGTGTTTGTAGACCTTGAATATACACCTTCTTCCCTTTGCTTCTGATCTTAAATCTTGCTCTTTATTGATTATAATTTTTCTGCTTTTTATAATTTTAATCATTTTGTAGTAGGACATATTCTTTTACATAACGAATGTGTTAATACAAACCGTTTAATTAAGAAATAATGATGTTTTTACTATCAAAATACTTTGCTAACAAGGTTAAATTCAATCTTAAGGTCACCAATTTAGACTTACCAAGTGTTTGTGGACCTTAAAGCGTCTTTTAGTATAATTCGCATACACCTTTTCTTCCATGTTTCTGATATTAAAACCTCCACTCTGTAATTTGTCGTTAATGTTTGGCCAATACTGGTTGCACTTGTTCTAAATACGGAAATAAAAAAATCTTTTTAATTCATTTATTTCATTTACAACAGCAAGATGGAATGAATCCATATATCCACCTGGAATAAAGATGATATTAAAAATATGATCAATTTATATCCTACAGATGATTTTTAAAATTGTTTTATGTTAACACATTGGATCAAACAAAATTTGTTTCCTTTAGGGAGCAATAAAGCATGCATTAGTGTATATTGCATTCAAAATTTATAAAAAACTTCAAAGTTTTGATAATAATTATCCGATATCGACACTATTATGCAAATGAAGAAAAGATACTGTTGTGTGTATTCTTTAGCTGACCTTTGCCCCTTCTTTGAGATTGGTCAGACAAACTATAATGGATACATCCTCCTGCCAAATCATTTTCCAGAAATCAGCAATCGTCTTTGGCTTAGGACCTAACAAAAAAAATAAATAAAAAATAAAAAGAAATGAAAAACTGAGAAACAAACAAAAAACAATTCAAACAGAAACAAAGTTGAAGAACAACACAAAAATAAATTTTTACTTTCTGAAAAATGTTTTTTGGTATTTCCGTAGAATAATCAAAATTTTATTTATGAATTTCACTATTAATCAAGTACTGTTTTTTTTAAATAAAGGTATTTAAGTTTACCTTGCGTGGCAATGTAGGAGCGTTTTCCCTGAACATCCTATAATTGTAAAAACACAAGCAAAAGGAGACGTATTTTAATGCTGATACAGTTTTTTTTGTAAAATAAGTGCAAATACATTCAAGAAGAAATATAAGAACACTAAAATAAAAATAAAAGAAAACTTTATCATTATAGCGTTTTTACTTTAAAGACGCCTATTTATACAGTACTTCGTTGACATCAACTAATCAATGTGAAGTGTATAATATTGGATGGAAGAATTTTATATAAACCTACTTCTATATAATTAGCATTAATGTAATCCCCTTCACTCGGAGATGAGGTGTTCAATACAACTCGGGAATGGTCATCTGTAGATAAAATTGTAAAGCATTTACATGTACGCTTAATAGGATGAATGTCTGTGTTTCAAAAATAGATATATTAAGATTGTCACAGTAATGTTCTTACACGGAAAAGTCGTTTTGTATCTATTTTTAGATTTATTTTCTGGTCGATTTGCTACTTCACAGGGATGGTGTTCACCTTTTGGGATATCCTGTAAAGAAGAGTCTTGTTTTGGTCCAGATTTAGCACATGAAGTTACCAATAAACGAGCACATGTGATAAGCCCAAAAAAATAATTTAATAAACGCAATAGAAGTTTCTTGATGAGTTTGTATTGCTCTTTACTAATCAAATATATTTTTGAGTAAAATTCTTCCAGAGCTTATTAAATGACATACCTGATATTCATATTGAAAGCCAGCATCCTCGTTTGCAGACATTTTAGATATGATGGCCTGTAAATTATTCACTGGTATACATTTGTTCGTCGGGGGGCCTCTTTTGGCAGTCTCATCAGCATTAGCATCATATTTGTCTTTTGAGTTTTGAATAAATTCTTCATTATTTAGGTTGCTATCTGCAAAATACATGCCCAGGGCTTTCAGTTAAACGTGAGGCAGATGGAGATGTTTTCATCGTTTAAATGACCACAATTCGCTGCTTTAAATTTCAGAATTGGCAAAATAATCTATTTGAAATAATTCTGAAATAGCCCCTTCAAATCATAATTATTAAAACCCTGCTTTTATCGATTACGCATTATATTTACCCGTCTTACTTTATCTTAAAGTTTAAAATAAAGTAACGCACAGTCATCCCCCAAAAATAACAAGAGGCCCAGGGGCCACATCGCTCACCTGAGCACTTTGGCTAGGAAAAAGCAGAAATCAGTTCAGTATTGAAAAGTTTAAATATAAAAGTGGTGGTGGTGGTGGGGGGGGGGGTGATTTGAACAAGCTTTAATCCAAACTTCCTAAGGATGCTTTTGAATTAATATGATACATAATGGCTTTGCTGTTCTTAAGATGAAAATATCTATTGATATATCCTTTATATTCCCTTGTATAACTATGATCCCCTGTAATGGCCCCACTTTTATCTTGGGGGTCATGATTTGAACAAATTTAAAGCTTCATTAACTCAGGATGCTTTTATATTATTATGACCAATCATGCCTTTGTTGTGAGGATTTTTAAAGATTTTTCCTATATAAGACTTTTATCACCCATTTTGTCTCCACCCTACCCCCGGTTTGAACAAGCTTGAATCAACACTACCTGAGGATGCTTCCATATAAATATGTCTAATAATCATTGCTTTGCTGTTCTTGAGAAGACGATTTTTAAAGATTTTTTCCTATGTATTCCTATGTAAAACTTTGATAAGCCATTGTGGCCCCACCCTACCGCCGGGGGTCATGATTTGAGTAAACTTGAATCTACACTACCTGAAGATGCTTTCATTTTAATATGATCAATCACAGCTTTTCTGTTCTCTAGAAGAAGATTTTTCAAGATTTTTCCTATGTATTCCGATGTAAAACTATGATCCCCAATTGTGGCCCCACCCTACCCCTGGGGTCATGATTTGAGCAAGGTTGAATCTACACTACCTGAAGATGCTTCCATATTAATATGACCAATCATGGCTTTGTTGGTCTTGAGAAGATTTTTTTTCAAGATTTTCCCTATGTATTCCTATGTAAAACTTTGATCCCCCATTTTGGCCCAAACCTACCCCGGGTGTCAGGATTTGAACAAAAGTGAATCTATACTACCCGAGGATGCTTCCATATAAATATGACTAATCATGGCTTTTATGTTCTTCAAAAGAAGATTTTTAAAGTTTTTCCTATGTATTCCTATGTAAAACTTTGATCCCCCATTGTGGCTCCACCGTACCCCCGGGGTCATGATTGGAACAAAAGTAAATCTACACTACCTGAGGATGCTTCCATATTATTATGACCAATCACGGCTCTTATGTTCTTAAGAAGAAGATTTTTCCTATGTAAAACTTTGATCACTCATTGTGACCCGACCCTACCCCTGCAAAATCATAATTATCTCCCCTTGGAAGAAGGCGTGGACCTTCATTTGAACAAACTTCAATCCCCTTTACCCAACGATACTTTGAGCAAGTTTGGTTGAAATTGGCCCAGTGGTTCTTGAGAAGAAGATGAAAAAGTGATAAAATTACGATAACTACGACGACGACGACAGACAACGGACAAATTTCGTTTAGAAAAAAAACTGACTTAAGCCTCTGGCTCAGGTGAGCTAAAAAGTGAGCCATTTCTACTTAAATGTATATGAAAATAAATGTGATGCACAAAAATTCCACGACAATCTTAAAATGAGGTAAAATCGTACTATATTAGAATACTTTTTATTGATCATAGGAAAATGTTGATAAAGAAGTGTTTTGTAAAAATTGCTTTTCATCGATCAGATAAACAATTTAGATAAGGACGTGTTTTCTTTTCTTTTTTTTTTTTAAATTTAATTCTAAATATTAAATGGCCATTTTTTGCAATAAAGGACAACGTTCAATTTATTTCATTTTTTATTCTCGTCAAATGAGAGAAAGCAACTATCTTCAGAAACAGGCAAAAATACACATGTACTTTACAATAAAATGCTTTGAAAGGTTCAAAAAGGAACATTGAGATTAATTATAAGAATGACCGTGTTACTATCTTTTTTTTTCAAAAATATGAATAAATTGTATAATTCACAATTACTTGTATTTATTAACTTTCTAAAATGTCCTCCATGCATTTGACCTTACGTTCTGCAAAGGATTCTCTGCACATTTTTTCCACAATAGAAACATGCTTCATATTATAAACATCTTTACGTGTAGCTGACCTCTCTGAAGATTTCCTTTTAAATCTAGAATAAAGTATTCTAATTCATAAAGATTTACTAAAGCATAGCGTGATAAAAAAGATATCGTACAAATAAGTTGTGAATATGAATTTACGAAATACGACAAATGAAAATCTAAAGCAATAGACCACTAAAATTTCTCTTTCTTTATCTTCTTTGGCTCACATGACTCTGCTACGAGTACGTACCGGATAAGTAAAATGACCAAAACAACAATGATGATGACAACTGCTAACGGAACAACAACCCCAACAGCAGTAAGCGCATCAGATGAAGGAGCTTTAGATAACTGATATTCTGTAAATAGCCCTAAGTTAGAAGAGAGAAATGAGCATTATTAAATTCCTATCATCATTAAGCAGCACATAGCAAAAATAAACATGCTGTGAGAGAAATGCCATCCTTGCGTCCTTCAATTGTCATGCATTGTAAGAGCAATATGAACAGTATTGCTAAAAGTAAGAAAATAGAAAAAAAAGATGATTCAAAGAAATTAAAATAATAAGTAATTTGCTGAAGACAAGGTACATCTATACACACCTTGATCGCATTTTTCTCCATAGGCTTCTCCCTTGCAACCAAACAAACAACTCCCGTTGAATCTGTCACATGTACGATTTACACAATATTCACTGCAACGTGTTTGGCAGTTCACTCCATAGGACTTAGAGCACGCTGGAATTTTAGAAAAAAAAGTGGCAGTAGAAGAATTAAAGGGCATAAAAAGAAAATAATCTTATAATTGGATGAGTGTTACGCATACAAAACTGTAATATTTCATTGTCATTTAAAACGGGTTGTTTCCTATTTGTTCATTATCAATTTTAAGCGATGCGCTCCTTTTTACGTCTCGAACATATGCTGGCTAAATTGTTGATTAAGATGTTGATATGTATACAAAAAGGAACAAATTCTGAAATATTCATATATCAAAATTATATATAAGACGTCTTTATTGAGAAATGTTTATCATGTTGTGTTTTTTTATAGAAAAAAAGTTTATTTTAACAATTAAACGTTAATTGTTTTTTTTCATATGGATATGAGCGGTTGTTATATTGCAGAAAAAAATCCCATATATATGTCTCGTGTAATTTTTTCCCGCGATAATTGTACAATCAATTCATTGTTTTTTAATCATATGAAGTGAATAAAAATACTCAAAATATTGTACAATCGATTGTTGGAAATATTTGTGGAAGATCAATGGATAGTCAAACTTTGAATTATTAGCTCTTCTGAGCCGAAGGTCCAAAGAGCTAATGCTATGGCCATTTGTGCGGTGTGAGTAAAATTATTGGAATATGGGCCATATCTCAAGAACTCCTCGGCCAATTTCTCAAATTTTTCACAAAGTATTCTTGCCTAAGGGATTTCACATACACTAAAAAGGGATGTAAACCTTAAAGGAGGGGAGATAATTAAGGAAATAAAAACAAAAGTAGCTGCTGAAAAATCTTCTCAGGAACCACTGGACAGATCTTCACTAACTTACACAGAAGGTATCTTGTAGATAAAAAAAAATGTTCAAGGCATCATCCTTGGGCAGAGGGCATGGTCTCAAGGTCACTTCAAAGTTGACCTAAAATGTTTTGTTAAATTGATATTTTGACCATAATTATGACTAGGATCATCAAACTTTGTCTGTTGATCATCTAAGGATATCATGTCATGTTGACTCAAAAGTAGGTAAGGTGACCAACTGAATTAAACAAAAAAATTATTTTTAAAATTGATTTTGATGAATATGAAGCCTATGATCGTCAAACCTTGTCAAATATTGCATCGTGGGGACCTAAAGTGTGTCGTGTGTGAACCAAAATGTAGGTCACCATGATCGACTTTCTAAAGTTTATGGCTAATTATTTTCAAAACAATTTATTTAATTATTTGGGGAACTGAGTTTTTATAATCATCAAACTTTCGATTGATTGATTGATTGATTAGGGTTTAAGCCGAGTCGGCAATATTTCAGACATATTTCGGCGGAACATTAATTCTATATGACCCGTTTTGAAAGTTTTTTTTGTTTCTCTGGCGGCCCCCAGTGAGTCTACTCTTTTCCGAAAACCAGAGAAACGATCTTTTGCGTGCCAAGGGGGTTGCAATATTTGACACGGGACCACATTTAACGTCCCATCCGACGGACTTAAAAATTTAAAAATATTTTAAAAGTTTAAAATAAAACTCTCTGTGTTTATCAAAAAATTAATTACATTGTGTACCTTTAGATTTGACTGTAAAAATCAGTTTCATGTAAATAATCTAAAATTGTATTAACATTAACATTTGTAAACAGTTCACGCATCGTTCGTACATTATTGAAAAGTCTACTTCGAATAGGCGAAAAATCAGAACATTCTAAAAGAATATAATTTATAGTAAGCGGACAGTCACAGGATATACATTCTGGCTGAAGTTCTCGATTTAATAAGTATGCATGTGTTATTTTAGAATGACCTATACGTATTCTTGAAATAATCACTTCGTCCTGATGTTTCAGGCCGAAGTTAGATGATATGTAAACTTTGCTATCTATTGCATATAGTTTACTTGTATCACAAAATTCCCAATATATCTGCCAAAGAGAATTTACATGAAGTTTCACAATATATTTTAGGTCAGTATAAGGAATTTTAAAAATGGTAATTTCGTACTGAAGTGCCAATTTTGCAGCACTATCAGCCTTAGTGTTTCCAATTATGCCAATATGACTTGGAATCCAACAAAAGTCAACTACTTTACCTTGTTGAGTGAAATGATAGAACTGAACTAATATATCTAATATGTATGGTTGATCGATATTCATATTTTGTATAGATTGCAAGCAAGAAAGCGAGTCCGAAAATATTGTAAAAGAGTTGTCATTAGAAGATTTAATATATTCAAATGCAAGCTGTATGGCTTTTGCCTCTGCTGTAAATATTGTAGTTTCATTTGGAAGCCTTAAAGAAAAAACATTGTTTTTATTCACTCTAGCCGCTGCTACTTTATTTTTGTCTTTAGAACCATCTGTATAAATTTCGACTGTAGAATTTTTAGATAGTTTTATTTCGGCTAATTTCTGTTTAAAAACAAAAGAATTGGTTTCTGATTTCTTAAATTCAGTTAAAGATGTGTCTACATTTGGTTTAATTAATTCCCATGGCGGTATTTCAGAGAAACTTGTAGGTTTTATAATGTTCAAAGGTAAGTCAGAATCCCTGATATGTTTTCTAGATCTTAGACCAAGAGAATCCATACATGTTTTAATTTTATCGAAGTTGATGCATCAAGAGGCCCTGGAACATTTTTATGGAAGATCACAGTGATCTACTTTTTGAATTTTGTATGCATTTATTTTTAAATAGTGTTAGATGCAAATTTCGGACACTATAAAGCCTGGGATTATTCCACCTTGTCGACCGATGCATCCCAAGGCCTCAAAGTATCAAAAAGTAGGTCACAGTGACCTTCTTTTGAAATATCATAGTCATATTTAAATATTTCAGATACTCAATGGCTAAGATTCATAAAATTTTATCATTTGGCGCATTTTGGGTCTTCAGAGTGTGTCAACCAAAATCTAGGTCACGGTGACCTACTTCTCATATTTCATGACTATATCTAAATATTTTGGCTAATAAGAGACTTACATGTGGATTTAAAAAACTTTGTCAGTTGATGCATCTTGGGTCTTCCGACTGTTTTACCCCCAAAAAGTAGGTCACCGTGACCTCCCTTTGGTATCTTCCACTTTTATCTTAATATTTCTGATAATAAAAAGCTAAGAATCATTAATTTTCGTCAATTGATGAATCTTTGGTCAAGGTACTACGTCACTTAAAAAGGTCACAATGACCTACTTTTTGAATTGTTAGCAATATTTAAGTATTCCACATAATAAGAGGCTTAGAATCATTAAATTGTGTCATTGATGTCTTGAGTCTACGGAGTGTGTCAATAAAATGTAGTTCACTATGACGTAATTTTGATATTTCATGGCTATATCTAAGTATTTCGGATAACGAGAGGCTAGAATCATAAACTTTTGTCAGTTGATGCATCTTGGGTTTTCGGTGATTATCAACTAAAATGTAGGTCACTTTGACCTTTTTTTGAAATTTTACACTTTTGTCTCAATATTTAGGGTACTAAGAGGCTTAGAATCATCAAACCTTGATGCATCTTGAGTTGACATACTGTGCCAATTCGATAGAAGGTCACAGTAACATTTTTTTTTCAGTTTCATGGCTTTATCTAAATATTAATGATACTATGAGGTTTAAAGTTGAAATGATAAGGTTGTACAATTTTTCAGACGTGCGGTTCTAGACTCTTGGGCCTGTTTAAAAATGTTTCATACAAATACCCTTAAAAATAGGATGTTTCTAGTTAGGAAGTTTGATTTAAGTTAAAAGTAAGGGAACTGTTCATAAATTAATTTAAAATAAAATATTATGAACAGTTGCAGTTCTCGCCAGTAAATAAGTTTATTATTTTGCTTTACATATTAGAATATCTTTAAATTTTTTTTCGGAACAGAAGAAAAAACA
Organism: Saccostrea echinata; assembly: GCF_033153115.1. Taxonomy (NCBI): domain Eukaryota; kingdom Metazoa; phylum Mollusca; class Bivalvia; order Ostreida; family Ostreidae; genus Saccostrea; species Saccostrea echinata. Next base: position 13,221,585 of record NW_026889776.1, on the reverse strand, counting down.
ATGATAATAAAAAAAGTATTAAAAACAATGAAATATCTTAATAACTGTGAATGTTGCAAACTATTAAAATGAATATTGCTTATCATCTGTGATTATAAGAGCACCCTTTGGCTCTCATACATGTTACAGTATAAAGTGATAGGGGATATAAAAGCCAAAATAATTGTTACGAAAAGTTAAAGTCAACAAACTAGAATGAAATCTAAATCTAACATGATAGCTCTTCATTCTGAACATAACTGATTTAGGATTTACTAGGTTTGATTATTAATATATATATATATATATATATATATATATATATATATATATATATATATATATATATATATATATATATATAATTAAAGGAAAAAACTCTTTATCATGTAACTATATGTTCATTTAATTGAAAGTGTACTTTACAATTTTGACTACAAAATATTCTTCGATATTAATTTGAAAGTAACAATTCCTAAGTAGCAAGATTTATACTTTAGTTTAGCTTATTTTAGTAACTTTTGTTGCACTTTCTGTATAGTCATAGCTTACAATTCTATACCTTCACTGCAATTTAAGCCCTTCCAACCAGTAGCACAGTTACAAGATCCGTCTGTGAATTTGCACATATCAATGCACTTCCCAGAGCATATACCTGAGCAATTCCTTCCAAACTTTCGTGGTTGACAAGCTAAAACACAACTTCAGCTATCGGTTAAAATATTGCGATATACATGTATTTGTTTTTAATATTTTATAAAATTCTGACTACTGCACTAATCTTGATAGATTTTAAATTTACAGAAGGTCATGTTATCAAGGTAACATATTTGTATTACAGCAGGTAATCTTTTTTTTCATAAAAGAAGATAAAGTTATATACTTTTGCCTCACATTTGTCACATTTTCCTCCGATATATCCATCCTTGCAGCCATTTGTACAAACTCCGTCTATGTGGTTACAGATCGCAGCATTCCAACAATTTTGGCTGCAAAATCCCTTGCACTGGTTTCCAAAGTATCCAGGAGTGCATGCTTTGAACATTTGTATGAAAAGAATTTAATTTTTTTTTTTTGCAGTGATAGTTATTTTACGATACATCTATAATCACATTCTGTAAACCAACTTTTAATTCGCATGCTAATAATATCTGCGAGTTTCACGACCTACTTCAACTCGTGAATATTAATCGCCTCGAACCATTTATCTTGCACTGTATTTGTAGAGAACCTTTCCTCAGTCACGTAAACAAATCGTCACGAATTAATTTCAAACCGACGAATCGCGAATAAAAGATGACGCGAATAATAGTTGGTTTACAGTATCCTACATATATATTAAATATTTCACCTTTTGTATTTCTGTCATTTACCTGCATCGCATATGTTCCCTGTATATCCAGGTTTACATCCCATGCCACAGTATCCAGTTTGTTTGTTACAGTGGACATCATTGAGACAGTGACCACTGCAGTTATATACACAGCCAGGACCATAGTTTCCATCTTTACATGCTGTTAACAATTACCATATGCAGTAAATTTTATCAAACTCTGACTATACCTTTGCTTTTATCATTTTTTAAAATGATAATTATTATAATAATCAGTTTAAAAGGGGCCTGGACACAGATTTGAAGTTAATATGTTCTCAAATTTCGTGTATGATATCATGACTTATATGTTGCTATAGCAGGAGATGTAATAAAAGCTTGTTCAGAAACTTATTTTATGTGGAAATTATTGAAAATACGATTTGCGGAACGCTTTTGATTGACACATCCTTACACTTCTACAAAATAAACTTTATCCTTAATACTTAAGAAAAGTAGAAATTTTGTTGTGTATTTTTTGTTTGTATGTTGTTTAACGTCCATCTCGAGAATTTTTCACTCATATGGAGACGCCACCACTTGCTGGTGGAGAGCTGCAAATTTTGTCCTATACTCGGCACTTACGGCCAGTGAGCAGTGAGGGATCTTTGTCGTGCCAACACCTACTGCGACACGGGACCTTGGTTTATACAGTCTCATCCGAAGGACCGGTCTCCACGTCCCACAGTGGGATTCGAACCCGCGACGTAAGGATCAACTCCTTACTTCGCGACTCTAGAGCAGACGCTCTAACCACTGCGCCACGCGGGCGACTTTTGGTGTATTAATGAAAAATATTAGAACTATAATTCAAAAAATTCAGAGTAGATATGTGAAAAAGCAAAACCAACTCATCAGTATTGTCAGTCTATGCTCAGTGAAGTGTGGAGAGTTTAAGAAATTGTACACACACTCGGTGAAACGTAAACACTAACAATAACAGAGCTCATGCCATGTTTACAAAAACAGATGTTTTATCGCTATTTTAAGAAGAATATCTTTGTCATTGAATTCTAAGAATATTCATATAAGATCGATTTATTTAACTGGTATTATTTTTTTAAGCGTAGAAATTTTAAATGTAAACAATTCAACTGTACCCAGGCCCCTTTTACGTTTTATAACCAAAACGCTTACAGCCATCAAGCGTGTTTGAGAATGCCAAATTATGTAATTTTTTCCCTATTCAATCTGTGTAATTTGAATGAAAGTTAAAAAATAGATATTGTTAATAAAGAATATATATGATTATAATGATATGAAATAAACCAAAAACAAGGAAATTGGTCGCTATTTGTCTTTTATGCACTGTATAGTTGAAATTACAGCAAACCTGAAAAGTAAAAAGATATTTTTTGTATTTACATTCTTCACAATTCTTTCCTATCCATCCATCAGCACACCCATTGTCACAACGACCGGTCACGTGATTACAGACTTCGTTTTTTATGCAATGGTTGGAGCACTGTTGTTCACAACCAAGCCCATACCATCCCTTTGTACACTCTGTTTAAAAAATGAAACTAATATTAATTTTTCAAGAATTTCCTGTATATCATGAAGATGCCTATATATTTTCATTTACACCAAACAAAAAACAGGTAATAACGGACAGGAAGTTGCAATAATTATTCATACCAGTTTTGCATAATTTTCCAGTCCACCCAGGCCTACATCTCAGGCATGTTCCATTTACGATATTACATCTTTGATTTTCACAGTTGATAGAACACTGTCTTTCACAATTCATCCCATAAAAGGTTTCATTACACCCTAATAAAAACAATTTCAAGGTTTTCAGGCGCAATGAAAAGAAGCGCTGCCATCGATTGCAAATATTCATGTTTTAAAATTTCAAATTTATTATCTTGAGCTTATTATCCTCCAAGTATTCATGTCCTATAAAAATATTAAAAGAAATATGCAATTAGCAACTATGATTGGTGAACTAATAATTAAGATGTTATCCAGTATATATATATACTGGATATATGAAAACTACTATAGAGAAACTCTTTAATTTTATACCATATGTACCTTACATTGACTTCAGTATAAATGCCAAGTTTAGTGAAAATCTACCGTCTGGTTATTTTTCAGGGACCATCTCAAAATACAGGTATATTTACTATAGTATTATATAGGAAAATACTATTTTTTCGCACCTCGGAGCAAATTATACAAATGCTACTAATAGACATTTTGCTCAAATTATATTATTTGATGAGTAATACTATATTGTACATTTTATGCAAGAAACACAAAATTCTTCCGTCTGGTTTCCAGAGGGGAAAGATTCTCAATTTTCTATGTTTAAAATTTCAATAGCATCTATTTTATACTTTTTTTTTATTTTATGACATAATTAATGACCCCTGTGACGGTACATATTGTCGTTTTGAACATATTGTCGTCGGCGACGATATGTACCTACCGTCACTGTACATATTGTCGTCTATCAGTACATATTGTCGTCGTCAGAAATGTAACACATGTACATATTGTCGCTGGCGACATTATGTGCCTCACCCTCACTGTACAAATTGTCGCCCCACAGATATTGTTGCTTAAAGATTTCTTTTGTTGTTTTTTGATTGTTTTGTGATTGTAATTGGTGTATGCATCACACAGACGTATCTCGTATGCTAATTAATGCAGCGTAATTGTGACGGTATATTTTGTCGTTCTGTTCATATTGTCGCCTGCGACAATGTGTACCTACCCTCACTGCGCATATTGTCGTTCATCAGAACATGTCGCATGGCACTGCACGGCAATGCTCCATATAAATATGGCCAGATAAACCAAAAACTATAAAAATGCTCATATACACTTAATTTGATCGCCGAAATATGTCTAAAATATTGCCGACTCAGCGTTAAACAATAATAATCAATCAATCAATCCATATATATATATATGACTAATCATTGCTTTGTTGTTTTTGAGAAGATAATTTTTAAAGAATTATCCCATATATTCCTCTGTGAAACTTTGGTCGCCCATTATGGTCCCACCCAAGCCCGGTTAGATTTGAAGATACTTGAATCTGCACTACCTGATGATGAGTCTCCCGCGTGGTGCAGTGGTTAGAGCGTCTGCTCTAGAGTCGCGAACGAGTTGATCCTAACGTCGCGGGTTCGAATCCCACTGTGGGACGTGGAGACCGGTCCTTCGGATGAGACCGTAGAAACCGAGGTCCCATGTCGCAGTAGGTGCTGGCACGAAAAAGATCCCTCCCTGCTCAATGGCCGTAAGTGCCGAGTATAGGACAAAGTTTGCAGCTCTCCACCGGCAAGTGGTGGCGTCTCCATATGAGTGAAAAATTCTCGAGAGGGACATTAAACAACATACAAACAAACAAACAAATAACCTGATGATGCTTCCATATAAACAATATTAATCGCGGGCCTACTGCTGTTCTCAATGGTAGATCCAGATTTTTTTTAAAACGGAGAGGGGATGGGCGGTTCAGAATTTAAAAAAATTTAAAAAGTCATTTGTATGTAAAGGTGTGCTACTGTTTATGTTAAGTAAATTATTTCATTATGGAATTTTACCTCTTGACTTAATTGAGAATATATACAAATCAAACCTATAGAATTTACCAAAGCAGAAAAAACCAAACCACAGGGCAGGGGGGGGGGGTGCACCGGTGCTACATCTGTCTGTTTTTTATAGGATTTTTAAATATTTTTTCTATATATTCATATATAAAACTTTGATCACCCTTGGTGGCCCAACCCTACCTCTGGAGCCATGATTTGAACAAAATTGATTTTGTTTTTGTTTTGTTGTTATTATGTCCATCTCGAAAATTTTTCATTCGCATGTAGACGTCATCATATACCGGTGGAGGGATGCAAATTTAAACCTATACTTGGGACTCAGGGTCATTGAGCAGTGAGGAATCTTTTTCCCACCAGCACCTCAAAATTGAACTTACGCTATGTAAAGAAGCTATCACATAAATATCATCTCTTCTGACCCAGTACTTCTTGAAAATAGAATGAAAGAATTTTTCTAAATATTCTATGAAAAACTTTGATCGCCTATTGTAGCCACACCCCACCCCCATGGGTCATGATCTGGATGAAACTGAATCTACACTTTATAAAGAAACATTCACATAAGTTTCAACTTTTCTGACACAGTGGTTCTTGGGAAGATTTTTTACTTCCCTTGAAAGAAGGGGAACAAACTGGAATCCCCATTATTCACCGATGCTTTATGGCAAGTTTGCTTGAAATTGACCCAGCAATTCTTGAGAAGCTGAAATTGTGAGTTTACAGTCGCCGACGACAATATGTACAAAACGACAATATGTACCCTCACAACCCCTCATAAAGAACTTCGGTTATTCATAACGTCAAAAACACACTATAATGAAGTCTATCTACCCATCATTTGAACAATCGTTTAAAAAATAAGTTATTTAATAACGTAATTAGATTTTTTAACCTGAGATTTCCTAATTTTGTTAATTTCTATAAATTATGTAAAAATAGTTGCTTTGAAAGAGTTATTAAGTTTTATTTTACTATGCTGCGCGAAGTATTGCGCAATGAAAACCCCAGTCGGCCCCCTTAAAACAGGTTCATGAATATTGTTGCCCAGGACCTACATGTACATGTACGTCTTTGGTCGCCTAAATATAATGTACGAAAATAATATTTTGCAATTAGATGGCATCATGTGTCATTGAAATGTATTCAAACTAGGCGATATTGTACTTATAATGTTTTTATTGATCTTATCTAAGATGCAACGTTTCATGGTTATAAATATGGGGGATGATACTTAAACTACTTTATTTAGGTCTTGTTATTCTGAAATTTAAATACTAAGAAATATTAACTTAAGAAGACCGTCTGTTTTGGAAGCGCTGACATGTGATCTTTTAAATATATATTTTTTTATATTTAGCATAGACCGGTCACAGTTACCTAGTAGTAGGGAGTTCGCTTCATGATCAGGAGGTCCGAGTTTGATTCTCGTTTGCTGTGCCTTCAAACCTAAGACGTAAACATAGATAGTGACGTGACTGTTACTTCGCCAGGCGACCGGCATCAGAAGTGAAAGTCAACGGTCTTTCATATTAGGCCTTATATAGCGATGTCCACGTCAGGTAAAGAACCCTCACTACTCAATGGCACCGAGTGCCGAGTATAGGTTTAAATTTGAAGACCTTCACCGGCACATGGTGACGTCTCCATATGAGTGAAAAATTCGCGAATAGCCGTTAAACTACATTCAATAATCAATATTTGTCTTAGAACACGCCGTAGTCACCATTTTGACAGCAATGAAGATTAAAAAATGTGCATGCAGTTCAGATTTCTAATGAATCCCATGATGTAGCTGTTCTTTTAATATTTTTTTGCACTACAGAACGTTCAGGTTTTATTATAAACTGGATTCCACGTTAAGAGCATTTCAAAGTAAATTTGTATTATTTTATATAATTATTGTAGATTTCTTAGGATGATGATCCATGCAGAAATGCTATTGTTTTGTAGCATGCTTTTTAGCAGTTTTTTATCAGCAGATAGATGAAATAAATACTGACTTATAAATATATCTTTTGGAAAGGTGGCTGTGCTAGATTCGTTTCACAAAGATGCGTTGTTATCATTATAATATTAATATACTTTCTTTGTACCCTGAAAATTTGTTTCTGTTTGTGTGTATGTGTGTGTTTATTTTTTTAAACAGTTAAATATTCCAAGTTATAACTTTCATATACATCTTATGTTCTTTGGTAAAAATGAGCCCGAGCAAGCATTTTATCTCAGAAGAAGACCCTAGGAAGAAAAGCAAATTGCATATATTTAAAAAATCCTAATTGTGTGCAAATCCTAATAAGGAAATGAATGGAGAATTATTGTAGGATTATATTAATTTGCAATGCCAGTGAGTTAAAGGCCCCAAAAGCTAAAAAGTAAGTATCTGATTCAAACCTTTTACTATCACTTCGCACAACTCAGTGTATGACTGGATTTCGTATCTTTCAGGATAAGTAGCATTATCAAATCGTTCATTGTAAAAGATGACATAACGTCCGTATCCGGTACAAGTTGTCGTAAAATTCAATGGAGGTAACTCTGGTCCGTCTTTGTAGCAACGTGATTCGTTGTCTCTTTTTATAGACTCTGATAAGTACAGTGAAAATCCAGCAAAGCGGCCTCTTTGTCGAGCCTCTGGAAAATATTCAGATTTTTATAACATTTTATTTCTTAGGAAAACTTATGAACGATTATTTTAAAGGTTTACTGTTTCAAATCATAAAACAAAGATATGAAAATTGCCCTTAAGGGTATACTGTTTGATTCTTTTAAATTTCTTAATATTGATTTACACCCACGGCAAGAAAATGTTTATTAATACATTAGGTTATAAATTAAAAAAAAAAGTATGAAGTTTCCATGCACCTTGTTTTATTGAGCATTATCAATTAAACCGTGCTAACTATTATTTCCAGACGCTTTCAGTAATAAGCATGTTGTACCAAAATAAATCTTTTTCTTACAACCAGGGATGGGGTAATGGTAATGTGTAATAGTAATTGACAGTAATTACTAGTAATTACAAATTTCGATGTAATTGAAAGTAATGTGTAATTGGCCTAATTTTCAATTACATGTAATTGTAATTTAATTAATTACTTTTGAGAAAGGCATGTAATTCACAATTACTTTTCAATTACATTCAATTACACTGGTGTTTTAATAAATGAGAAATAGCCCCCTTCTTTTTTTTTCAAATCTCAAACAATTTAATCAAGAAAGGTTAACTAATTTTTTAGGACAAAATGTTCTACAATATATTAAAAAAAATTATATATTTTCTTTATTTAGTGAATTGCTGTTTCCTCTTTAAAATGTATTTTCTTCAAAACTTTTAAAAATTATTTATCTCCTTGTTTATAAATATATTAAATAAAATTAATAATTTCAATTAATTTGTTTATGAATTGACACTTAAAATATCTAGTCCAATGGCTTCTAATCCTTTGTTTGCCATATCTACAGCTTGTGTAAGAAGTGATTAACAGGTGCTTATTAGTGCCCTATGGTTATGTACACATTGACACTGAACTTAAATAGAGATTTTACACACATTTTGACCTTACCTATTGGTAGTTTTATACACATACATTGACTATGTCTTCCCACAATTTTTTTTTAAAATATATAATATGTTGTTATAACACCATGGCAATTTTTCTATTTTAATAAAAATTTGTGGGAAGACGGTAGTTTAACACACAATATGTCAAATACTATAACTTTTTGAGATGTATAGCTAAGGATGATGAAAAAAGCAGGAAACAAGGCAAAACACATCCATTGTTTTGCAAAAATATATCAGAAAGCTTAAAAACGGACACATGGATTAATGGAAAACAGCATCCAGGTCCTGTAAAAGGACAGTATCCCAATTGAAAATTGGCTCTTTTTTCCAAAAATTCAGGTAACAATTCCCAACTGATTACCAAATTCAATTTTTTGATGCTGTTTATATATAGAAATACTAGTAACGTGTTTTGAAATTTTAATCTTTTTTAAAGATATATATCATGTGTATATGAGGAACAAGTCCACTATTTAACTCTTTAATCAACAAATAAATGTAAGTCAATAACATTTCCCAATTTTGCTACCTTTCTGATTAAAAATTCACAATTAGAAGGGTACAGGACCCTGTACCAAAAAGGAACAATTAAGCCCTGGAACTTGCTATTAGTCAGTATTTATGTATTCCTTTCACAAATGCCCCAGTGTAAAATATCTTCATTGTGGCAGAAAAATCTTTAAACCTGATAGATGTAGGTAAGGGGACACAATATTTTAAAATTTCATTAACATCTACACAATGTTTACTTAATGTAAAAAATAGTAACTGAAACTATATGAATATAAATGAACGTTCAATGGCATGACTATTTATCATTGTTTATTTTTATATGTTTTTTCTTAATGTAATTTTTAATTTAATTAATTACATTTACAAAGTAATTGTAATTTAATTAATTACATTTCAAAATCCTTGTAATGGTAATGGTAATTTAATTGAAGGTTTTGGGCGAGTAATTGTAATTTAATTAATTACTTTCTTATGTAATTGACCCCATCCCTGCTTACAACGACTGTACATGACCTCTTAAGAGGGATTATATCTATCACATGGGTCCATTTATGAAGTCTTTTCTAAGTCATAACTTTAATACACTGCGTGTACGAAGGTATTTCTTTAGACTTCATGCGTGTGTCCTCTAGTTCAAAAGATGCAGTTAATCATATATATAAACATTATCAAATTAACACTAGATGAGGAAATTTTATAGTAAATCATTAATCTGATATAATGTTTGTGGATAAGGTATTACCACAAATAGTACACCTAAGAATCTACCAAGATTTTTTTTTGTGAAAAAGGAATAAACTCGTGTAAGATTTGTCTTACGATGGAAATTTATTGTAAGCTAGATTATTTTTTTTTGTCCATTGAACTTTGCTTTCAACAAAATCGTAATCATTATAGTATGCTTTGCGGCAATTTTCTTGAAAATGTCCCATGGTTTTAGAGGATATATCAAACAAATTTAATATAGACGATGAAGCCAGATATTCAAAAAGATAGGAATTCTAATTTGAATGTCACATTGACTTAAATGATAAAAAGCATCTGTAACAGGATATGAGTTTAAGCTACTAACTATACCAAGGTACATCACTTAAGAACCAAAGATAGCAAAGCCTCATTCAGATATTCCTATCTCTGACTAAACTAGATAAACCATAGTCCTACTGTTCAAAAGAGAAAATTTTGAAAACAATCTTTTATCTTTTAAATCTTTAAATTTAGCATAACCCAAACATAAAGGTCAAAAATTTGAAAATTCAAAAAATTCACAAACTTGATTTCAAACAACTTGTAAATGTTTGCAATATAAATATGATCTAACTTTACTCTTGTCCTTTTATTTTAGAATAATTATCCACTCATTCCCATTTTCAACTTATATCCCTTTATACAGTCCAACCCTACTTAAGATGCTATAATTTAGAAAACAAGATATCTCGTTGCGGGCAACCAATAAGTCTTCCATCCATTTTTTTCTATAAGATGAGAAATGATGTTGACTAAGATTTATTTTATTAATTTTTTTTCCATTGCATTTCATTCCAGTGTTTATTCGAACATTTCTTTTGAACATCTATTGTTCAATGTTGCTTAACGAGATACACCGTATTTCAAGTTTTGAGGTAAAGAAGATGAGAGATTAAGCTCCTTTAGATCCTATAATTAAATAATATATAGTGATAAGAGATCATAACCAGTCGTTGCAGAATATGATAAACATTTTTTTTTCATTAATGGATATAAAAATTTCATCGTTACATGTAAATACCTATAAAATCTTTCTGTGTAGTAGAACCCCCAATTTAAAGGGTCACCTCGTTTTCTTTTGAATAAGAACTGTCATGACTGAAAACATTTTCTATTCAAAAACCATTTAAAATTTTTTTTGAGATTTTTAGAGAAGAAATATTTAGTCCTTAAAAACTGAAAGTTTGCAATTTGTTTAAATCTTTATTCTGGACAGCTTTTGTTCAAATTTGCTGTTCAAAACTATTTCTCCTTTCATAGATATAGAGCGTCAAAGATTTATCCTTCTGACCTTTAATTTAGTAAAAGAATATCAAAATGTTATTATGTATAGTAATAGATTGATAAAATTTGTATTTTGCTCCAATAATGTAATGCAAAATTTTGATCATTAAAGAGTTAGAAGAAAAAGACTTTTGGCCTCTTTTGATTCCTATATAAGAAGTTTTTAATTGTCTGATATAATAAATTTGAACACTCTTTGCTCACTACTGTTCAGATATTCTTTTTAGGCAATTCTTCCAACAAAATGTATTCTGTGAACTTCGTTAACTGTGTTAACTTAGAGTTAAACACATTTGATCACTTCATTTACAGATGGCAATAGAAAAAAGAACAAAAGACAAATATTTATTATATATGGTTCTTAATTATAACTGTATAAAGATTTCCAAAAGTATATGCAAGGTATTAGAAATTTAAAATGTTAAGTCTTTTTTTTTTTTTTTTTTTTTTTTTTTTTTTTTTGAAATACAAATGTGAATTATTTATGCAAATGTGAAGAATCCATTATTACTATACTTTTATAATGATAGCATGGTTTTATTGAAATCATATTTGACGCGGAATCTTACTGTAACCAGAAATGTCCTTAAACAGTATATTTATGCTGTATATACTGTAAATAGCACCCAAATCCACCTTCCATCTCACTTTCTTTTCAGCTGTACCACTTCCTCCTATTACACTGTTTCTAGTACAAGTGCCTTCATCTCTATCCACTGCATTCCCTGCGATATATTGGTTTTTACAGTCGTCACGATTGCAGGGCCATGTTAAAGTCTGACTCGTTGCTTTCTTTCTGGACAAATCCACTTTCCGAAATTAAAAAAAAAAGAATATTGCTTATAATGTTGTATTTTGGTAATATCCTTTGGTTAAAATAATGAAATTAAAACAGAGAAAGAGAGATATTTAGATTTATGGTTTACTGGAGCATATTAGAAACAGTATTATATCCTTTTATTTAATACAAAAACATCATATTTCCAGTGTTAATATCTATTTTGTTTATTTGAACCAGGCGTGAGGATGAGGGGGTGGATGGGAAACGTTAACTTTCCCAGTTTCCGATTTACGATATGCTTCTTTATGCAATACCGAAGATAATTATTTGAAAAATATATTCTTTTCTTATGATTTTGACTGAATTGAAAATTTTAACATCGATAGAAAGTAATAGTTTTGTTAAATATCAAAATACGATCTATTATGATTAAAACTTTTCTATTTAAAAGTTAACGTACATATACTTCCCAGGGGAGGATGCTTCCCGTATATTAGATTATGTTCGTGAGTTGCGGACATAGTTTCGTTTCAGATGATTAGCTAAGATTAACACACTTGCAACAGTCATTCAAGTGACTTCCTCACCAATTCACTCTTTTTCTGATACTTTCTCTCTCTCTCTATTTTTTTTTTTATTTTCAACACTGCCCTTGGTTTTGAATTCTTGAAAACATGTCCTTCAAAGAGGTGCATATAAAAAATAACAATGTCATACCTGTAGCAAGGTTTCCGTATTTAATTTGGAACATAATAAGAGGTGGATAAAGTGACAAGATATAGAGAATATTATAAAAAGTATACGTGATGTGTAATGATAAAACTGTACATACCGTATCCACATGTGACAGAGATTCCTATTAGAAACGTCACTTTTGCTAAAATATACCTTCTGAGAGACATGGTTTCTTTTCTTTACATGTAACGAATTCAGTTAACAGGAAGTTTAAAAAAAAAAACTTTCAAAAATACCTCGTATGGTGAAACATTTCGGTCGTATTTAATATTTAAACCAAATACTGTCTGTATGATCTTAAAATACATTTAAAAAAAAAAAAAGAAAAGAAATATCAACATTTAAACATAATTAATAAACCTCTAGTCTCAATGAAGACTTATGGCTAAAAATGTGCGCAATAATATTAATCAAAAGAGGAAATCTACAAATTCAATGATTAATTTCATTTAAAAAATACAATACAATAATATGGGACATTTCAACATATTTGTACTTTTATACCTTTCGTACAACTGTTATTATTTTAGCGAGAATATTTTCTTTTTGTCTTTTTGTTAGCAGTTTAGACTTGTGGAAACCTTTACGCTATCTTCTGCAAATACATCCTTGACGCACGGTAAACTACAATATTTTTTAAAAGATTCTTTAACCGACATTTCTTATTGTTGATGCTCTCTTGCTTTATTAGAGTAAGTGAATGAGAATCACCTGATGTTACCTTTTTTGAATGTCATCTCCTGATTTGATTGTAAAAATGACCTTCCTTTGTCCTTTGTAAACATATTAGATAAGGAGAGAAATGACGGTGCAAACAGGACTACTTAAGTAAACTTTTGAAGAACTTTTTTTTCAATCAGTCCAGTAAATAAATAAATAGCGATAGAACATGTTTAAAGCTTAATCGAGCACGGATATTTTGAGTGCATTCTTACAATGATGGTGCATATTTTTGTAAGAGTTATAGGAATAAAAGGTTGAAAATTCTACTACTAATAACTATAATTATAGGATATTACGAAGCCACTTTAGTCGTTTCTCCTGCTTCTTTATAATCGTGTTTACTGTCTTTGTTACATTAACGATTCATTAACCATTAGTATTGCATGTAATCGCTCAATCATGGACTTTGACGTCTCGCTGTTTGCGGACATAATACACCATTAAACAAAGAAGGATTAGAAGTGTGTGAAATTACCATTTTGCTTTTGTCTATCCCCCCTAAGTTTCTGGGGTCAGATTTGTATTTCAGGTCACGACTTCTAAGTCAGTAAAAAAAAAATCGTATAATACACAGTCTATGCAATTCATACAATTAATATTTGTCATTGATATGTTAATGTTCAACTGAAATGAATCACAAAAATGAGCTGTTAGAGAAATGTGCTTTTTTAAAATATATTGTTGACAATTTCATTGTATTTCAGGTATGAAATTTACATACCAACTTCAGTTACAGAGTATACATGTAACTGCTAGTAAATATGAGTATTTTGTACTTCATGATAAGTTGCCCTGGAAAAAGGATAACAGAATATTGTCACTTTTAGTGCTAACTTCCTAATAGTTGTAAGTATAAAGTTTTTTAAAAATTACAACCTTTTGAAAGTTCAAAAATTACAACCTTTTGAAAGTTCCTAAAAAATAGGTTTTTTAAAGCTCAAATACTGGAAAATATTTTAAATTAATGAAAGAAAAAGGTAGAAAAATTAGGGTTTTAGTCATCCGAATGGAAAGTGGTTAGATCGTCTCTTTATAACGCAGCTATGTTAAGGCTTCCTGAAGCTTTAAAATGCGCTCAAAACATAATATGTCATTGCGAGGTCGTTTTTGGTTTTAATTTATAAGTATTGAACTTTAGTACTTCCAATTTATATAAAGGGTTTCCTCGGCTATATATTAGCATATTTCTTATGATATCACATGACTTTGTTGATCACGTGACGGTCATTTATAATTTTTTTGAAGTCTTTCATATAAATCGCTTCGGCGCAGCTGATTAACACAATAATTATTAACATTTTGTTATATAAATAAAGTCATCGTATCCTTGTGTATCAGAAATGTGCTTGGGAAAAGTCATAGTATCATTTGGGTACAAAATATTTCCTGAGAAATTCAACTTACCTACAAATTTGAGGGTATTTTTCACACAATATCGTAATCTGTATTAAAACAAAGCCAGCACACATTTTTCCCAAGCAAGATTCAGTCAGAGAACAACGTCTTCTTACAGATTTCCACAAAAATTCTCAGATTAATCCTCATTAATCACCTGCGCCAGACTCTTTTATACACACAAAATAAATTCTACCTCCAACCACGGGTATAAAACAGAGTACATTTCAAAAGTATATTTTTCATAAGCATTTTGAACATGATGAATTTCAATCAAGGGTAGGTAAGCGGTGTATTTTTTAAAATATTCGGACATAATAGACTTAAAAAATCTTTAACGACCCGTGAATTTTGCAATAGCTATCTAGCATTTTACATGCAGTTTGAAGTAAAGTGTAAAGTTCATGACACTCTCCCCGTCATAACACCTCACGTTTGCAGTGACCTGACGTCATTTTCTATTATGACGTCATATTTTGGTAGTTCAGAGATGTGAAGGCACAGAGTGCACTGTCATATTCTACGGGAAGCCTTAACCTACCTGCGAAATCCGGAGATAATTTTTAACTCGCGATTTCAAATTCTACTGTGGTACGTGTAGACAGATGCTACAAAAGCGAAGTCCCATGTCGCAGTACATGCTGACATGAAAAGTAAAAGTGCTTCAGACAGGTTTTACTTTGTAATCTTCCATCGGCAATCTAGGGCGTTCCAATATAATTGAAAAAATTTAGAAGAAAGTAAAAAAAATATATTAACGATTCGTATTTTCCCTAATCATAATATATACTCGTATTGTTGAATTCTGTTCAAAATTGTTTAATAAATTTAATTTTACTGAAGTATCACCCTCCTCCCCCCCCTCCCCCCCCCCCAGAAAATAAAAGTATAATTTATTCATCAAACATTGAAAACAATGGGGCAACAGAACGGGTTTTCATTTGTCTCAACAGTATTGGTATTTCTCACATTTCTTATTAATTATGAAAAATGTTCTATTCTGAAAACTGTAGGTGGTGACATCCCGACAATATTAATGACCATATAAAAATATTATGCATAAAAATGACCAGTTTCCACATCTGGTATTTGCGGCATAAATAATCAAAACTGAAAATAATCAAAACTGAAAATCCAAGTCTCAGATTTATATTTCTAAAGGATATTCAATTTGTGTAAATTAGAATTCTTGTCTTTGAAAATGTAAGAGGAGTTAGGCGGACAAATGATGTACCCTATTAAGAGAGCATGTCAGTAAGCATTGAGCTTTCTATGGAAAGTCAAAAATATGAATTTTTTTTTTAAATAGTGTGTATGGATTATTTCTGTCCCAAATAACAAGAAAAATAAAAATTAATGATTTCAACCATAATCACTGAGTCGTATCTAAGGAGAAACATTTCCTTAGTTACCATGGCAATTTTTCACATTCAAAACGGGCAAATACTGACATAAATAAATGTATTTTTCATGCAAATGTTCTCAAAAGATGGTTTAATACTACCTATTTTTTAAAGATGACTAAATTGATAGTTCTACTTTGCCTGATTAAATTGGATTAAGTTCTTCTATTATGTTGCTATGGCAATGGGAAAAAGTGACAAGTTTAGCATTGAAAAAATTGTTGAATTTAAGACATTTTAAAACGCATTTGACAAAAATCCGTACAACTGCTTATAAACTACTCTATAATGAAATTTTGTAACTGTTTGAGTATACAAAAAAATTAAAAAATAAAATTCGGTAGACTTTCAAAAACATTGTTGCCATGGAGATTCAAAAATATGCAAATTTTGGCATTTTTTGATGATTTCCTGTTAACAATTCAGATTACTAGAAGTAATTTGTCCTTTCAGACACAAGATATCCTTATTCCACATGGGTGCAGTTTAACAGGAAATGAGTCATGCACTACTATGACCGTCTACTCACTTTGACCTTTGACCCAAGGTCAAATTATTCTTTATTATATATTCTATGTATAATAATTTCTTATCTAAATCTACACGATTCTTTATATTTTGAACCTTGCTCCAAATGTTTCATACATTGATACACAGTGTATACTGTTAGACAATTCAAGAAGATAAATTCATGCTCTACTGTTGACCTTGACCCCAATGGCAAGGTCATTTAATTAATTTAGGTCAAAGTAAAAAAAATTATCTGTTATGACCTGTTCTTGAAATACATGTATTTGAAACATGTGCAAAGTAATGCATCATGAACAACCTTCAATCAACACTAAATAATGAAGCTTCAACATCAATAATGATTAAAATGACCTTGATGTTCCCTAAAATTGTCCTTCCCTGCACTATGTAAAATTTTAGCCCCATTCATACCTAGAGGTTGACGATCTGAGGGGAAAAACTAAAATCCACATAACTTGAGAATCTTTGCAAATTAATTGATTTAGTTGGTCTTGCTATTCTTGAAAAGAATATCTGAAAATTTGTACATTTATTCTCATTTAGTCTCCATTTTAGCCTCATCTTAGCCCCTGTGACCACAATTAGTACACAATGACATCTTTTCTACCCGAGAATTCCTTGCATAATATGACAAATCCTGGCTTCGCTGTTTTTATTTTTTGCCTATATACTTTAATTCCCTGTTATGGTTTCACCTTAAACTCAATGGCCATTATTTGATATATCAGGAAGCTTTCACATCATCTTTTTCTTAAGATTTATGCAAATATCAATGACCCCACCCTATTTTTGGCTTTCCCTGATTATCTCCTCTTGGGAAGGAGCTTGGCCATTTATTTGTACGAACTTGAAATATGCCCCTTTCCTAAAGGATATTCGTTGTCAAGCATGGTCCAATGGTATTTTCAGTAAATTTAAAGATGAAAATGCAGAAGTGTTTAAGATGAGGAAAACAACAACACAAATTTTTTAACAGAAAAGCCCATTAAGTACAGCTATGGTTAATGCCCCTTTAAAAATTTCTCCTTCAATAGTTCCATAAATACACTACTGAAAGCACTTACAGGGGAAATCCAATGAAAAATCTATTTTATTTTCCCCCTCTGCTTATATCATTCAACCTCTTATTTAGACAAAAATGATTCAACAAAAATTAATTTGACCACATTCATTAAAAACATCCTTAAAGTTCAGCCTACCGCCCCCCCCCCCCTAATTGTTTTTTTTAAATAAATTAAATGAAAAAAAAAATATATTTTGACCCTTTTGTAAAATCTTTTAAGGAGGCGGTTTGTTCATAGTGCATGAATAATGCTTCAACTTTTGACAACTACTTCTTAAGAAAATAAATAAAATTAGAATTTTCTTCCAAGTCCCCAATTTTAACTTGGAAAATCTTATAAGAACCAAAAATAGAATTTTAATGACTACTTATTTTTGCAAGTCCCATTTCCTAATATCTCAAAAATACAAAAAGAATTTTCATTATTTTTCAAAAGTCATTATATTAGATCATTTAATGTTCAGTTTATACACAAATGAGACTCAAAAACAATACCAAAAGTCCAAGCAAGTTCAAGGTTTGCCTGTGATTTGGGCACATAAATGTATTAACTGTCTATATCATCCAAAAAAATACATAACACATGCAATCCTCCATTCATTCAGATTCAGATCTGGGGATTACCGGTATGTGGTTATTAGACAGATATCTGATTTGGAACATGGTAAAACAAGATTAAACTTTAAAAATGATTCCGATCAAGATATGTTTCCTCCAGTGGCTTCTTTAAAGGAACAGGGTGTCATCTTCAACTATCTGTAAAAATAACAAAAGTTTATGTATTAATACTAAGTGATACAGTAGTAGATTAACACACTTGTACATCCTATCTTCTGTAAAGATTACATTTATGATATATGCATATAATTTCCACCATGCTAGTCAATGTTATTAATTACATGCAGCATGAACCGGTTACATATATGTAGACAAGGGAACAATTCAGATATATGAACAAGCTTCAAAATATATATAGGAGCTCTGGATTCTGGAGTGGTTGTGGGATGGGGTCAATTTTCATAGACAAACATCACTTAATTCCTCCTTCATATGTATGACTCTTTTGACCAAATAATAAGGTCTGGTTTCCTGAAGATGGAGGGGTGGTATGATAATTTTATTAATTACTTTATTATATACATTTTATAAACTTGGGAATTGTACCCAATAATTCATTTTTTTTCAATTCATAAGTTTTATTCACACTTTACATAATTCAACACTCAGACATACTGATTTATAAACTACCTACACATTTTCAATCGTACTTCCTTTCATATAGATTCAACAGCCTCAATCCATCGTTTTCTGTAGAATAACTCTTCATTGTGTCAAGTTATATTATTATTATTTAACCCAAAACTTAAAGGTAAATAAATTTGATGCTATTTTTCAACATTGAATTGGTATCAGTACCATTCCCAATCCATTTGGTAATTGGTAGAGAAAAAAACTCATTTGATATGTTTGCTGCATTGACTGTATGGAAGATGCAGGAGAAAAAAATAAGATTTGAACAAAGTTTTAGTTTTAATGTGAAATAATATAAACTCTGATTTATAAAAGAGGAAGGGCGTGAGTTAGAATGACCTTTTTGTGCTGTTAGGGACTTTAATCTTACCTGCAGTGTGACCCTATGACCTCTTTATACACTGTATATATATTCATAAACATCATAGACATGTCTCTAATTATTTTAGATATCATTATAGCATTTATCTATCCTTAATTGCATTAAGAGTAATCTATCAACTGCAGAATTAAACATTAGTGGTCATATAACAGGTTGCTCACAAGCTGTAGGTACGTTGCTGAACTTGCATCACTCATGCAGTCAGTGTTTGTATCAATCATGGGAAAGAGAAATAAATCTTGAGTACCTTCCTAATCTTTAATTTTACTTTAAAAGGATAAACTTATCAAAAGTTTACCCAACAATATACATGAAAATAAAACATTCAACATACCACTATCTGTTTTTGTCCAACAACTCCAAGTTGGAAATTTTCCTTTTTCTCCCGCAATTCCTCTATTGTTGTCTGTTTCATTCTTTCCGACCTCTTTTGCTAGAGAGCTCTTGCAAGGGAGGTAATCCAATCGTTTTCCGACATTGTTTTACAACATTTCCTCCAGATATTTTTCTTAAAGTCTTTAGTGTCTACCCAATTTTATTTATTTAATTTATTGAACAGAGTATTCTCCCTTTACAGATATATGTAGAATTTTCTAAAGTTGTCCGGATTTTGCAAACAACATAGCTCTTCATGCAATATAATTCTATAGGTAAAATCTAATAAAAATCAATTACAAAATAAATTTTCCTCATAAAATAGAAAAATGTATGTCAAAGAACTTTATGACCCACATTATAAAATGATACATGGAGTTTGGATGTAAAATACATGAATTATAACAGGATAAGGCAGTCCAAGTATTTCCGTAATAAAGTATAGCAAATTCCCTGGTTGCCATGGAAACAAGAGGTCATATGCCTGGGTAGGTATAATTTTTTGAAAGACTATTCATATGCATCATGTTCACAAAATTTGAGCTAGAAATAATTTTTCCACTTTCCATGTTTATATAGCATGAAGCTCAATGCTTAGTGACATGCTCTCTTAACAACATATACATTTTTCATAAAATTGACTTAGTTTAACTATTGGTGTTTTTCTCATTTATTATCAAAAATTAAAAAATACTAGTACTATGCACATCTCTGATATAATTGTTCTTCAAAATAAACCCATCTACCTTAACAATTCTTGTCTTTGAAAATGTAGGAGGAATTATGCAGACGAACGATGTTCTTTAAGGTCAGAAATGACCATCCAAGTACCATGTGCATCTCTCTGATATATATGTCCAAATGATCTGCAAAATAAAAAAAACCTCCTATCTTGCAATATCTTGAATGATGATGTACCCAGTTTACAGCCACCCATCAAACATTTTCATCATTTCAAAAACCGAAATTTCCCGACGAAGTACAAAGATAAAATCGATTTTATGGTCGCACCGTCATTCTCCAACTGTGTTGTTAAAGCACAAAAATTTACATATTATCATTCATAAAAAAAAACCGACATCTTTTTCCAGACACAGATTCAGCTAAATAATTTTCAGAATATGAAGTAAATGTATACATTTAATGTATTTATATAATATGTGTTTAAAAAGGACTTTGTCTAAAATGCATATACCTATGCACGTGGTCTGCTTAAGGACTTACAAGCAAAACTTTAGAAAATACATATCCTATGTAAAGAAACTTTACTAATGGTTAATGTTATATTAATCTGAATGTATACCTAATCTAAATTTCCTCTTTTCGGACGATTTCATCGTGCAACTGTATTTTGAGCGTTAGTCATTGTTAAGAATTGTGTTAAAAGTTTTTTTTCTATTTGTTTGAAAAAAAAACCCCCAATCATATCAAGATAAAAAGATTTTCTAACTGCGTGATTTAGTCCATGAATGTTTTTACCAAAGCATTAATATAATCAAAATGTATTTTTGTTGTTTGCTATATACTAACTTCTGCATATATACAGTTAAGATTTTGGCAAGATACAGTGAGGGTAAAAAAAAATCAACGGATTTTCCATGTAACCACAAAGTACCATCTCATGAACAGTAACTTCCTGGTGGAGATGATTACACTACTTAATGTGTGTCCTCGTACCTTCTTCCGGTATAGCGAATGCTTTGAAAGCATGATTGATGTACATGCAGCTATATTTCATCTGGCTTCCTCTTGATTAAGTTTCCCAACACAAAGGATATATAATGTTTTTTTGGTTTTGTTTTTTAACATAGGTGTCTCTTTTGTAACAGATGATTCTATTCGAGCCATAGCCTAGGGAGCCTCAGCCAGTATGATTTATATTTATTAAAACTTTTAAATATTGTTGCTCAGGCAAAATGCAAAAGTAAAGACGAATCTTAAACAAATTATATATGAAAAAATATCATCCGACACACTTAGCTGCTTCTGTTCATTTTTTTTTTTTGGGGGGGGGGGGGGCAATTTAAAGGGGTGGTAGAAAAAAAAAGCTCTCAGTGTCTGTGTATTATGACAAATTTCCAGCTTAGAAACAGTTATATCCCAGTAGCAATGAACAGAGTACTTCCCCGTTTTACTCCTTCCGCTACAGGTTATGATTTAAATGCAGAATATTCATTTGCAAAGTGGGTTTGTTAAATTTTGTTCAAATTCAAAAGTATTTCAAATCAGATTTTTACAAATTCTGTTTTAAATACACTGCAGATGTGTCCGTCGAAAACATAACTATTTATAATCTGTGACGAATCCACATGTAAGGCTAAATTTGGAACTTCAGAATTATTATAATGGATGTTAAGTGCAGTGGTACAGCTTAAGTCGAGAAAATAATTTGATCTAATAATCTGCTTGATAAAAACTAAGTTCTATCAAATATACAAAAAATCACTGATGGCATTTAAGTGAACATCAAATAAATTGTTGAAATGATGACCTTATCATGTTACCAAAGCTGTCCATTTGTATCTTAGAATTATTCAAATTTTCTTTTTCTTTCTGAAGAAAAGATCTCTTAAATTCTAGAATTTGAACCCGGAAAATTTGAATTCTGTAATCTCCTTGCATTTGCATTTTAAATTGCTATCAGCAAATAGAGCGTACCGAAATAAACAAAAAACAATCGCACGAAATTTGGGAAGAATTCAATGATAGATTGTACATAGTTTTCACACCTATAAACCCAGAAAGATCTCTGTTTTGCTTAAAATATTATACACATTGTTCTATATTGAAATATTCAAATTGAACTATTTTTATGCCCCCGTAATCGAAGACTCGGGAGCGTATAGTTTTTGCCCTGTCCGTCTGTTTGTCTGTCTGTCTGTCTGTCAGCAAAAAAAAAAATTTAACCTTGCCCATAACTTTTTATTGCTTTGAGCTATGGCTTTCATATTTCACAGGTGTATTTCTTGTGACAAGACCTTTCTTTGGGTACCATCATATTTGACATTTTGACCTTGACCTTGGAGTTTGACCTACTTTTGCAAAATTTTATGAGACTTTATCCTTGGCCATAACATTTGAGCACTTGGAGCTTGGGCTTTCAAACTTCAAAAGTTTAATCCTTGTGAGAAGACCTTCCTTTGGATACCAACATCTTTGACCCTTTCACCTTGACCTTGGAGTTTGACCTACTTTAACCTTGGCTATAACTTTTGAACAGTTTGAGCTAGGTCTTTCATACTTCGCATGTGTACTCCTTGTGACAAGACTTTTCTTTGCATACCAACATCTTTGACCTTTTGGCCTTGACCTTGGAGTTTGACCTACTTCAGTTTAAAAATTTTTAAATCTTGGCCATAACTTTGAACATTTGGTGTTAGGGCTTTCATACTTCACATATGCATTCCTTGTGAGAATGCCTTCCTTTAAATACCAACAACTCTGATCCTTTGACCTTGACCTTGAAGTTTGACCAATTTTTGAAAAACTTTAACCTTTCCATAACTTTTGAACAGTTAGTGTTAGGACTTTCATACTTCACATATGCATTCCTTGTGAGAAGACCTTCCTTTAAATACCAAAAACTCTGATCCTTTGACATTGACCTTGAAGTTTGACCTATTTTTGAAAAACCTTAACCTTGGCCATAACTTTTGAACAGTTGGTGTTAGGGTTTTCACAGTTCACATGTATATTCCTTGTGACAAGACCTTCCTTGGATACTAATTTTGGCATTGATCTTGACTTGGACTATGACTTACTTTTAAAAATGTTTAACATTGGCCATAACATTTGAACGTTTGGTTCTAGGGCTATCACATTTCACGATCATTTGTATCACTTGTGACAAAAACATCCCTTGGGCACCATTTGACCTTGACCTTGTCGTTTTACTTACTTTAAAAAAAACTTTAACCTTCGCCATAACTTTTCAACGGGTTGTACTAGGGCTTTCATACTCAGTATTTCACAGGTATATTCCTCGAGACAAGACCTTTCTTTGGGTATCAACATTTTTGATTTCTTGACTTTGAGCTTGACTTGCATTTAAGAAACTTAAAGCTTCGTCATAAGCTGCCATAGGGAGGTACATCTTGTTTTTTCACTAATGGGGCTAAGTAATAAACAATAAAACTACCACATTTGAACTCCAAATAAATGCATGTATTCAAATTTTGAACTCTCCAGGCGCTTGTGCATTTCACCATTTATGTGTATCGGACGGCGAGAAAATCCACACGTTCTTACTACAATAAAAAAGTCATGAGAGAGAGATATAAATGAATTCTGCAATAAGGAAATTACTGGGGTTGACATGAGTATGTCTCTTGAAAAGGTTTCAGAAAAGTTTTTCAAGTATGCCATTCCATAGGTTTTGAAGCTGTATAGTTAATTAATATTTACAACGCGTTTTAGTTTAGTTTGCAGACAGTGCGCCGTGCACGATTTCAGACATGTTATAATAAAAAGGTAGATTAAGAAAAAAGAAGTCGATAAAGTGCACCAGATTTTCTTTCGATCTTGTTGTACATACCGTATCCAGTTGCAATAGATATTTCAATCAAAAGCAGCATATTATACTATCTAAGAGACTTCATATCTGTTGTTATCATGTACCTACTAGCTACATGTACATGTATGTGGCCAGGAAGTTAGAAGAAAAAATAAAAATGCCTCGTATGGTGAAACCTTCAGACGATTATTTAAAAAAAACAAACAATTATTCCGAGTTAGACAAAATATAACTAAAAATATTTGTATTATGTAAGTGTATCGTCTCATATTCATTTTGTATGTAATTTATTAACCTGTAGAGTACCTGATGAAGTATCCGTATAGTTAAAGGAATTAAATTCGCATAAAAAATTATATTAAGTTCTCATAAAGTAGCAGATTTACAAAGAGATCAATGACCATTTTCGTCAGGTAAAATCGATATCTGTAAGGAAATTCAATCTGTCAGTTTTATATTTAATCTCTGCTTGTAATTTACACATATCATTTTTAGAAAGAAAAAAAAATCTTTCTTGCAGTGTATATAGGGATTTCTCATTTGTTTCATGCATTTTCGTCTTTAAAGACAACGAGAACACGTAATCACAAGAATAAATAAAAATATTAACTTTCTAAGGAAGAAAATATTTCTTCAATCAATGCCATAACTTATGTACATGATCGCCTTCTGCTACAAACTAAAAGTGTTTTGAAGCATTGAACTAGTATCATAACTAGAGTAAAACTCGATTATAGTAAAGTTCTGGGGACCTGCGAATTTACTTCGCTATATTCGTAATTCGCTATAACGAATTCGTTAAAGTATACATAACAAATTCGCTATATAGATTTTTTTTCCCTTCAAGAATGACTACATAATGTATTTAGGGACGTAAAGAATACAAACATTTACCTCAGAGTTCAAGAGTTTTTGGATGAATTGAGTTTTAAATATGACTTCTTACAAAATTAATATCAGTTTAATATTTTAAAAAATTGACATCTTTGAAAATTCTCTATAAAAGATGTTAATTTCGTTATTTTTAACTTCTTGGGGACACGAAATTAGTTCGCCATAACCGTAAATTCGCTATATCCGAGTTTGTTACAGCCGTAAAAGTTTACAAGAATTATAAGGAATTTTGCCGGGGATTGCAAAAACTTCGATATATCCGTAAATTCGCCATATCCGTGTTCGTACTAAACGAGTTTTACTGTACTTGTCTGGTGATGAAATAACGAGTTGGTATTGAGATATTAGGGTACACAAAAATACCTAAAAATTCACATCAATTACCACCACTTTTCTATATCTAATTGAAACGTAATGTTAATTTTCTATTTATTGAAATTTGAATTTCTTTCTGCCTATCTGTACGAACAAATAACCCTATATGGTTGTTTTATGTGTATTTGCTATCCGTCTTCTACTCTACACCTATAATCCTATATTGTTGTTTGAGTTGTACACATATTGAAGATATCATCACCACAAACGTATATAATTATATATATATTAAGCATCCTTCATTTCTTATTTCATTTGTTCAGAATTGTGCTTCTTATATTTTATTAGCAATACTACAACAACAAAAAATCGGAGAATTAAACTATTTCATTTATGTTAGTATTAATCAAAAAGTTGAGTTTTGCTATTAATAGAATGCGTCTAAAACCGTGCAGAATAACAACAGGTTTACATTTCCTT
This sequence comes from Saccostrea echinata, assembly GCF_033153115.1. NCBI lineage: Eukaryota > Metazoa > Mollusca > Bivalvia > Ostreida > Ostreidae > Saccostrea > Saccostrea echinata. The sequence goes on along the minus strand of NW_026889776.1, from coordinate 13,195,715 downwards.
TTCGGGAAAAATATAGTGGCAGTAGATAAATTTCAAGAAGCTCAATTTCAGTGAAAAGTCACAAAAGTTCATCTCAAAACAGTTACTTCCTGGTGAATTTAAGTACTCTTCTTTCCGTTCCCCCTTGTACCTACTCTCGTTTTAGCGCATAACTGTATTTAGGAAGAACTATTGCGTTAATCTACTTTCCTTGTGTCTTTCTTTTAAGATAAGCAAGCTGTATTTTTATTTATATTCTGATTAAGTCTAAAATGGTGAAATTAACATGTACGTCAAATAAAACGATGTATATTTTTCATAAATTACGCAGAGGTAAATTTAAAGTATTTCTCAGATTCTTAACAATGTCAAGTTAGATGTTTTTATGATTTCTATGGACGTTATAATGACCTTATTAGCAAACATTACCTATCAACTGGTCGTATTGTGACTGACATCTTTCATACCAATTCTTACCAATCTAATACCAATTCTTAAGTAATTGTTTTTATACCAAGTTTAAATAATATTCCAGTACCTGATCAAAACATAGTGCTCACATCGGGTGTGACCCTCAACAGGGGATGCCTACTCCTCCAAGGCACCTGATTCTGCCTCTGAAATTTCCGGGGTTCTGTGTTTAATGCCCTGTAAACAGATCTGTTTTGTTTTAAATCGATTACTTTGCTATCTTCACCTTTTTCATATCATATTTGCATCTTCCAACAGGAAGGTGAAATGTCGTTTTGGCACGTCATGATGCATTTTTTCCCATTTCTGAATGAGTATGAGTACAAGGTACATGCGTCTGGCTGTGGGTTCAAATATAATGCAAAATTACTGACATCAACGTTAATATAGAATTTTTTTTAAATAATCTTATAAAAACATACAAATAAAGGACTGAATTCGGTAATGATCAATATTTGCCCCCAAAATAAAACTTTGACGGAGAAATATATATTTATGTTCTAAAACAGGGGAATATCTGCAGACTTCAAAGCACTGAATATTTTCATAAGCCATGACGCCATATGTTAGATATGACGTCAGAAAGATGACGCAAAATCAAAATTTCCATTATTTATTCAGAAAAAAGTGTATATTACGTCGATAATTTGAGTAAAAGTCACCGAGCGCAGGTCTGCTCAAACTCAATATTTTGATATAATGTGTAGAATGATAATATCAATGAAATATGTAAATATTGTTCTTGAGCAGGCCTGCGCTCTATAAATTTTATAGTAAAAATTGAACAAATTTTGTCTATTTTTTTCCTTTTTCTGAAAAATAACACAATATCCGAATAGTTTGTGAGGTCATAGAAACAAAAGTTGCCAATAATCTACTTCGGAACTATAATATTTTTTTGTTAATTTAGATTTCTCACACAATATATACAATTCAGCACATTTCAAGAAATTTTCAAAATATGACTCTTGTGGGGGCAAAACTGTGCATATACCGCATATAGTTCTTTAGGTATTTCCTTAGGGTGAGCCAAAACGATAAATATCATAATTGGGACTAACTAAAGATACTTTACCTATTCGCCATTTATATAGGGAGACCAACTTCTTCACTGCAAGGGACGTTTCATATAAAGAGACATAACTCCTGTTTCAAACAAACAATAGCAAAATTTAATTAAAAAAATGTGTTTTCATAGGTAAAGATCAACATATTTTGGTACTTTTTTAGGGATTGTTATCTAAGATATCAAATCGATGGTTTCGTTAGTGGTATGTTTACAGATACTCCCCGGATTCTGCACTTCAAGAGATGCTTGAATATTCATTTAATTATGTAATATTTGTCTTGCTGTTTTTGAGAAGAGGTCGATTTTTTCTATGTTAAACTGTAAATATCTTCTTGTGGCCCCATCTTGTCTTCTGGGACCACGATTAAAACGAATTTAATTCTGCCTTGAGGCTGCTTACATATTTATTTAATATAGCTAACTCTGACGTTACTCTTTTTGAGACGCAACGAAACTTTTCACAGAAAGTTTTCTTATATATTCCAATAAAGAATTGTAATACTGGATATAAATTTCTTTATGCAGCTTCAGTTTTATGTTACATGTACAAGTAGAAAACAAAATATGTTTTATCTAGTAAATTAATGAATAAGACGAACGTGCTTTACCACTCAATAAAATTCAAAAATTTCCTGCTTTTCAATAAAAGTAATTGAAAGTCCTTCAATATAAAGCATTGTAATATTGTAATGTATCTGTAGTGTACATTCCTCGGAATAACATTGATCGTAGCATGGATATCCTGAAATTTTTCAGAATAATATTTGTCTTTTATTCAGTAGGTCGATCGTTTGGATATGGTGAGTACCAATTCCAAATATTTAATGAATTTGTCTCTTTTCTTTTCGTTTTGCAAAATGAGATTTTCACAAATGAACTCATTCCTTACACATGGGGCTATATAAAAATTTAACTGGGAAATCAGAAGTCAGTCTGTGTTTTATATACCAAGTATTCAGTATCCTGTCTGCAGACATGGCATACATAAAACAGAATGTCATTTCAAACGCTATTATTTCGATACAATTGGGCCATATGAGAGTAAATGCAAACTCCACCAGGCAATTTTATGATGTAGCACTTCAAATCAATAATCAGTAAGAGAATAACAACGAAAGTGCTATATAAATGTAGTACATATTCAGAATGACGGAAGTTGTTAAACAAAGTTTATTTGCTAAAATGTGAAACATCTTCATAAAACAATTAATTTTTTTTTTAATTTATTTTAGCTATAATGAGAAGAAAGATATTTTGCATTATCGGACTGATATTGATTTAAGTAAGCTTTGAGAAAAAAAATAAAATATTAAGATTTGTTTTCCTACTGTTCTTATGTCTTGGGTTTTTGTTTGTTGTTTATTGTTTAACGTCCCTCGAGAGAATTTTTCAATCATATAGAGACGCCACCACTTGCCGGTGGAGAGCTAAAAATTTTGACCTACGCAGGTGAGTTAAGGCTAGGTGTAGGAATTTCTATGCAAATAAACTAATTAAAATGCCTAAAAACTATATTTATTATACAGAGAAAGTTAAAACTTATTGTCTAATACATACTTGGTACCCACGACATGAGATAGCCGGTACACATTATGACGTCATTCTTTACTACACAAGATTATAATGAACTTCAACAAAAATGCTTCGGCGCAAGGGCATACTCTATTTTATTTAACTGAAACAAGGTATATTTAAAAGCAAAATATTTCAAAGATTGCTGGTATTGCTGCACAAATATCAACAGCTCAGTTGTATAATTTCTATTTGTAAAGTTTTAAGTTGAATCAGGGTAAAAATGCACAGTCCGGTATACGTTTCCTCAAATTCTGATCAAATGAGAAAATACCCAGGATTTGTGCAGCAGTTTTATTAATCTACAGAATATTCTTTTTAGTATTATACATTTTTTATGTAAAATTAAATATGGAAATCCCTTGCGCCGAAGCTGTTTTGTTGTGTATATTATTGCCTCCAGTAGGTAAGAACAATGACGTCATAATATGACGTCATAATGATTACTGGCTATAACATATCGTGGGTACTAAATATGCATAAGAAAATAAATCAAAACTTTCTCTGAATAATAAATATACCTCTTTTGCGTTTTTATTAGCTCATTTGCATAGAAACGCCTATACCTAGCACATGCGTATACTCGGCACTTGAGCAGTGAGGGATCTTTTTTCGTGCCAGCACCTACTGCGACTCGGGACCTCGGTTTATACGGTCTCATCCGAAGGACCGGTCTCCACGTCCCTTAGTGGGATTCGAACCCACGACGTAATTAAGGATCTGCAACTCCTTACTCTAGACTCTAGAGCGAACGCTCTAACCACTGCGCCACGCGGGCGACTATGTCTTGGGTAAAGCAAGCTTTTAAAAAGTCATATTAACATAAGGGTTTGATTGGCAATGAATTAAAGTGCATTTGTGAAACTTTTCTCAAAAATGGATTTCATGATCTAGGAAATCTGATGTTTTTTCAATGTAAGGAAAATATTTAATAAAATATAACGATATCAAGGTGTCAACAGAAGCTTTGAATTTAATTAATTATTAGCTGTAAACTACATACTATGTTACTTTTCAAAGCATGAGAAACGAACAGGAACCATTTTTTCATACATATTACTTGTGTCATTGTGTAACGAAAGTGGCGGTAAGAACAAAATTTACAAATGAAAACTACAAAGCAATATTTGCATTGACTGCTTCCCGGTAAATTTTAAAATTTACAATAAGATATTTTAATCAAACATAATTGTTTACCATGTAACCTAAAATTATAAACCATATTACAAATTAGGAGCCTAACAAGGAAATATTCATAACTATTGTCACACCTGCCCTGGGCCTTTGGTTTTAATCAGGTAAACGGAGGACGTGTATTCAGTAGATAAGTCAGCATGGAAACAATTACTTAAGGATTTGTTTCAAAAACGTCCCAATTAGTTCCAACGACATATTATATTTGCAAACGAGGCCACTGTCTCGACCAAAAAAATTTAGAAATATATCTGATATAAATAATATGATTAGTTTTTCCGTGTCATTTTAAAATGGCATTTCTAATATTGCAAGTTGATTTCATGATATTAAGTCTACTTTCCCCTATTTTATTTCTTTTGTTTTTCTTGCCTCTGATAGATCCTGGATATCTTAATCATGAAATATGGAGATAACAAACCATAATCAAGATCAAAAGTCCATTGAAATAATATGAATTTGGAGCAGAGCAAACACGGATATCTAAAAACATCAGAGGTGGGATCAGATGCTATGGAGGAGTGAGCATCCTCTGCCGACCGGCACATCCGCCGTGTGCTCCTTGTCATGACCGTGAAAATCTAAAACTCCGCAGACAATTCATTGTGCAAATAATGGCCTAACAATTTGTATGAAAAATGTCAGTCATCACTCATCTTAAATTCTTAATGATATATTGTATTTGTTGACTATTTCATTGTATTGATTATAGAATTTGCGAAATGTTGACTTTATATTAGATTGTTGATATCCTTGCTTCATCAACTTAATTGTCAATAGTTTGCCTTGTTTAAAAATCGTACGTAGAGTATGCTCCTGCGTAACGAATCAAACATAAACTCCACATGCCGGTGATAAGGGTATATCGCTACATAACTAAGGGAGGTTGATGAAAGAAAAAAATGGAGTCATTCTGTTTATCTTAAAGTTTTGTTGTTAGGTTACATGTACCATTAGCGTGCTTATCTAGTAAAATATCCAAAAACGAAGCAGATGTGTCAGAATCATCTTTCTTTTCTTCTTTTAAAATTTAAAATTCATGGCTGTGCAAGCTTCTCAAATTATTTTCAGAAACAAATGATTGCCAGTTGGGTTCATTCCTAAAAATCACGTTTTATGAAATCAAAGGAGATTTCATTTACAACAAGACACTTACAAAAAATCTCACCGAAATCCGTAATATATACGTTTTCTATGTACTTTCTGTTGATAATTACATAATACAAAATAATAACGAAAAATAATCAAAGAATGAACATTAATCAAACATCCAAACAAAATGCCAGTCCATTTATAAACCTATCCCCGAGACAGACTGGTCTAACTTACAATTCTCTTATTACCCGACACAGCCTGCAACTGTCTTAAATACTCTATAGCAAGCGGCCCATTGGCCACAACTCTCACCTGAGTAACTATGACCCTTCTTGTTCTTCATCAGCAGACTTTTTCATAGCTTTGCTGTTCTTTAGGAGAAGATTTTCGAAGATTTTTCCTATATATTAATATGTAAAACTTGATCACCCTTTGTAGCCACATCCTATCCCCGGGGGTCATGATTTGAACAAACTTGAAGCTACACTATCTTAATCCATATAAATAAGACATATCATGGGTTTGCTGTTCTTAAGAAGAAGATTTTTACAGATTGTTTCTATTTATTTCTATGTTAAACTTCGTTTGCTCTTAGTGGCCCCATCTTTGCCCCGGGGATTTTGATTTGAACAACATGAATCTACCTTACGTGTGGATGCTTAGACATAAATAATACTGATAATTGCTTTGCATTTCTTTATCAGAGGATTTTTTAAAAAGATTTCTCCTATGTTTTCCAATGGAAACCTCATTGTAACCCTACCCGCAGGGGGTCATGATTTGAACAAATTGGAATCTACACTATCTGAGGATAATTCCATATCAATATGACTGATCATGGTTTTACTATTCTTAGAAATTTTTTAATTTTTTTTCCCTATTTATACCCATGTAAAATTTTGATCACCCATAGTGGCTCACCCAACCCCCGGGGGTCATGATTTGAACAAATCTAAATCTACACTACCTATGGATGTTTCCATATAAATATGAGTGATCATGGCTTTTCTGTTCTTTAAAGAGGATTTTGAAAGATTTTTCCTATAAATTCCCATGTAAAACTTTGATCGCCCATAGGGGTCCCACCCTACCTCGGGGGTCATGATTTGACCACACTTGAAATTACCCTATGTCACGAAGCTTTCACATTTGCCCCCGTGGTTCTTAAGAGGAAGATTTTTATATGGCCCCATCAATTTTTTTTTCTTTTTGTTATTTATCTACGGACTAATTTTGATCAGAAAATTTCACTTGAGCCTTCGGCTCAAGTGAGCTAACAAAGGGACTACGACCACTATATCAGTTAAAGTCAACAAGTTACTATAGCTATATCAGCAGGACACCAAGGAATTACATTATATGTAGATCCCCCAACTGAGTGATCTTCCGAACAATTCTGCTGTTTTCCGACAATTCCAAGAGCCTAGCCCAAATAACGTATGAATAACGCAAAGTAAAATAAAAAATCTTGATGTCCAAATTTGTTCTTTCTGCAACCTGTCCAATTACTCTTGATAGGTTAATAATTGCCATTAATTGGTAAGCTGTGGCTGACTTAAACGTAAACGTTGTTTCGCTAAATTATGCAATATATTTTGGTAAGCAAATTCCAGACACTTTTCAATCCAGTATAAACCTTTTATATACCATTACCTCTGTCATCACCAAAAGCCCCCCCCCCCCTCCGCACACACACACAACACTTTTTTCTGGTCTGTTATTAGAAATGCCTACGCAGGTTACCTTTAACAAAGAAAATACATCGTGTAGATATCCTGACTATTCATATTTCTTTTCTTGCTTTTTGCAAAAGAAATATGATTGCGTCCATGAGAAAAGGGTGCTTATGGCATTTTCACTAAAACAGAGAAATAACGTCATAAAGATGTGACGTTGCAGAGTGACGGCGAACGTCAACGCAGGTTTTTTTTACCACGTGTAAACTACGTTTTGAAACTTACTTTTGCCGTAAAATTATATGTGAATATTGATAAAAAATTTATTTTCTTTCTTATGTTTAATTTGCGTCTTAATCTCTATGTCCACTGGATTTTATGAAGATATGACAGAATATTTTGTTCGAGATCGGTTTCTTTACTAGTAAAGATCGAGCTATGTAACTTAATTACTCTCTGATCGAGGCCTATAATTAATTTCTGTCAGAAGATTCAAACAAGGTGATTGACTGGCGTGTTGAATATATGGACGATGAATGTGATTTTATATATGAGGACAAGTTTGAGGATACGTGTTAAACACGGACATTATTATAACATCGCAAAGGATATTGATCCGCTCCACCATTCACAACATGTAAACATTTAACCATCGGTGCATGTTGCATAAACTTTTGTTGTAATTATGTTCCCCAAACGAAGTTTGGGAACATATTGTTTTTACTCGGTTTCTTATTATTATTATTATTATGTTCCCCAAACGAAGTTTGGGAACATATTGTTTTTACTCGGTTTCTTATTATTATTATTAAGGTCTTCCGTCTCCAACGGAAGACCTTATTGTTTTCGTTCGGTTTCTTTTTCCCTATTCTTATTATTATTAGGGTCTTCCGTCTCCAACGGAAGACCCTTCTATTATTCTATTGTTTCTTTTTCACTTTTATTATTATTAGGGTCTTCCGTCTTCAGCGGAAGACCCTTCTATTATTCTCCGGTTTCTTTTTCACCTTTATTATTATTATTTTTATTCTTTTTTCTTCTTACAAATTTTGTGCAGAGGATTTCTCGGAGATGGCTGGATTAATTTCATTCAAATTTTCATGGTTGATGCGTTTACATCTGAAGTTAATTCCGGCAATTCCGTTAAGGGATATTTACTTCCGGTCGGAAGTTATCTCCCTTTTATGAAAATTTAGAGGGCCTCCTTGTCTGCGATGGAACTCAAAAACGGCTTAAGCTAGAGTGCTGAAATTTTCAGTGATGATAGAGGACATGTTGCCATTATGCACCTGGGTTTGGATATTTTCCGGAAGTGCCTAGTATGGAAGCTCGGTAGGGGTCGAAATTTAGGACACGAATCATGAGTGAATTTTTGAGACATTTTGTATCATATCTTTTAAAGTGTAATTATTTTGTTAAAACATACTGAACATAATTTGTGCAGAATGACAAGATCTTTAATATGATATCAGGAAAAAAGGGCTGACTTATCATATTAGGGGCCGAGAGGGGCCAAAAGTATTAACTCAATAACTCTTTAACGATCAATATTTTGGTATACATTACTGAAGCAAAAATGTTTATCTCAACAATTCACAACTATATTTTATGATATTCATATCATATGTTACATAATTAGGGGCCATAAGGGGCCAGAATGCTAAATCTTTGACGCTTTATATCTCAAAAGTGGGAAATTATTTGATAAGCAATATTGAACAAAAGATGTTCAAAATAATGTTCTTAACAATATGCAACCTTTCATTTTTTGCTTAACGTCCCCCTTAAGGAGTTGAAGGGCTGGCCCCTAAATACTTCTTTTGCAAGTATATCAGAAACGAAAAAGAATTTCTAACTAGTTGTTGAACAAAAAGTGTTCAAAATCATGAGAGCTTTAAAGTGATGTGAAGAAAAAGGGGCTGGCCCCTGAAAATAGGGGTTGAGAGGGGCCGAAAGTCTTTGAACAATAACTCTTTAACGATCAATATTTTGTAATGCATTACTGAAGCAAAAATGTTTATCTCAACAATTTACAACTATATATTATGATACTCACATCATATGTTATATAATTAGGGGCTATAAGGGGCCAGAATGCTCAATCTTTGACGCTTTATATCTCAAAAGTGGGAAATATTTTGATAAGCAATATTGAACAAAAGATGTTCAAAATAATGTTCTAAACAATATGCAACCTTTCATTTTTTGCTGAACGCCCCCATTAAGGAGTTGAAGGGCCGGCCCCTAAATACTTCTTTTGCAAATATCTCAAAAACGAAAAAGAATTTCTGACTAGTTGTTGAACAAAAAGTGTTCAAAATTATGAAAGCTTTAAAGTGATATGAAGAAAAAGGGCTTGGCCCCTCAAAATAGGGACTGAGAGGGGCCGAAAGTCTTTGATCAATAACTCTTTAACGATCAATATTTTGTAATGCATTACTGAAGCAAAAATGTTTATCTCAACAATTTACAACTATATATTATGATATTCACATCATATGTTACATAATTAGGGGCCATAAGGGGCCAGAATGCTAAATCTTTGACGCTTTATATCTCGAAAAGGGGGAATATTTTGATAAGCAATACTGAACAAAAGATGGTCAGAATAATGTCTTTAACAATATGCACCCTTTCAATTTTTGTCAAACGCCCCCATTAAGGACTTGAAGGGTTGGCCCCTAAATATTTCTATTCTACATATCTCGAAAACGAAAAGAAATCTCTGAATAGTTGTTGAACAAAATGTGTTCAAAATCACAAGACCTTTCATTTGATACCAAGAAATAGCGCTGACCCCTCAAATTAGGGGCTCAGAGGGGCCAAAAGTCTTTCATCTATAACTCTTTAAATGTCAATATTTTGTTATCAGTTACTGAAGCAAAAATGTTCATCTTAATGATTTGTAACTATATATTATAATATAAAGATTATATGTTGCATAATAAGGGGCCAAAAGGGGCCAGAATGCTAAATATTTGACGCTTTATATCTCAACAAGGGGAAATATTTTGATATGCAATATTGAACAACAGATGTTCAGAATAATGTTCTAAACAATATACACCCTTTTAATTGTTGCAAGACATCCCCATTAAGGAGTTGAAGGGCTGGCCCCTAAATATTGTTATTCTATATATCTCTTAAACGAAAGGAAATATCTGAATAATTGTTGAACAAAAAGTCTTCAAAATCACAAGACCTTTCATTTGATATCAAGAAAAAGGGGCTGACCCCTCAAATTAGGGGCTGAAAAGGGTCAAAGGTCTTTCATTTATAACTCTTTAATGATGAATATTTTGTTATAAGTTATTGAAGCAAAAATGTTCATCTTAACATTCTGCAACTATATATTATAAAATTTTGATCATATGTTATGCAATAAGGGGCCATAAGGGGCCAGAATGCTAAATCTTTGACACATTATATCTCGAAAAGGGGAAATATTTTGATAAGCAATATTGAAGAAAAGATGTTCAGAATAATGCTCTAAACAATATACACCCTTTTAATTTTTACAAGACATCCCCATTAAGGAGTTGGAGGGCTGGCCCCTAAATATTGTTATTCTATATATCTCTTAAACGAAAGGAAATTTCTGGATAGTTGTTGAACAAAAAGTCTTCAAAATCACAAAACCTTTCATTTGATATCAAGAAAAAGGGACTGACCCCTCAAATTAGGAGCTCAGAAGGGCCAAAAGACTTTCGTCTATAACTCTTTAATGATGAATATTTCGTTATAAATTACTGAAGCAAAAATGTTTTTCTTAAAGTTCTGCACTATATATTACAGAATTTTGATCATATGTTACGTAATAAGGGGCCATAAGGGGCCAGAATGCTAAATCTTTGACACCTCGAACAAGGGGAAATATTTTGATAAGCAATAATGAACAAAAGAAGCTCAGAATAATGTTTGAAACAATATGCATCCTTTCACATTTTACAGACGAATATCTCAGTCAAGATCTTGACTTGTCTTATCCAAAATCAGACGGAAGACCCACTCGTTGCTCGCAACGAGAACCATCTAGTTATTATTCTTTTTTTTTCTTTACAATTTTTGTGCAGAAGATTTCTCGGAGTTGGCTCGATCGATTTACTTGAAAATTTCAGGGAAGATGTATCTTTGTCTGAACCTTATACGTTTTTCTCATTTTTTTGAAATTCACTTCCGGTAGGAAGTTATCGCCCTTTAATCAAAATTCAGAGGACCTCCTTGTCTGCAATGGAACTCAAAAACGATTAAAGCTAGAGTGCTGAAATTTTCAGCGATGATAGAGGACATGTTGCCATTGATCACCTGGGTTTTCAAATTTTCCGGAAGTGCCTAGTATGGAAGCTCGGTAGGGGTCGAAATTTAGGAAACAAATCATGAGTGAATTTTAGAGACATTTCTTACGATATCTTTTTAACTCTGAGTATTTTGTTAAAACATATTGAACAGAAATTGTGTAGAATTACAAGATCTTTTATATGATATCAAGGAAAAAGGGCTGACTCATCACATTAGGGGCCAAGAGGGGCCGAAGTTCTTTAATTAATAACTCTTTAACAATCAATATTTTGTAATCCATTACTGAAGCAAAAATGTTTATCCCAGCAATTTACAACTATATATTATGATATTCACATCATATGTTACATAATTAGGGGCCATAAGGGGCCAGAATGCTAAATCTTTGATGCTTTATATCTCAAAAGTGGGAAATATTTTGATAAGAAATACTGAACAAAAGATGTTCAAAATAATGTTCTAAACAATATGCAACCTTTCATTTTTTGCTAGAAGTCCCCATTAAGGAGTTGAAGGGCCGGCCCCTAAACACTTCTTTTGCAAATATCTCAGAAACGAAAAAGAATTTCTGACTAGTTGGTGAACAAAAAAATTGTTCAAAATCATGAGAGCCTTAAAGTGATATGAAGAAAAAGGAGCTGGACCCTCAAAATAGGGGCTGAGAGGGGCCGAAAGTCTTTGAACAATAACTCTTTAACGATCAATATTTTGTAATGCATTACTGAAGCAAAAATGTTTATCTCAACAATTTATAACTATATATTTTGATATTTACATCATATGTTACATAATTAGGGGCCATAAGGGGCCAGAATGCTAAATCTTTGACGCTTTATATCTCAAAAGTGGGAAATATTTTGATAACCAATATTGAACAAAAGTTGTCCAAAATAATGTTTTATACAAGATGCAACCTTTCATTTTTTGCTAAACATCCCCATTAAGGAGTTGAAGGGCCGGCCCCTAAATACTTCTTTTGCAAATATCTCAAAAACGAAAAAGAATTTCTGACTAGTTGGTGAACAAAAATTGTTCAAAATCATGAGAGCTTTAAAGTGATATGAAGAAAAAGGGGCTGGACCCTCAAAATAGGGGCTGAGAGGGGCCGAAAGTCTTTGAACAATAATTCTTTAATGATCAATATTTTGTAATGCATTACTGAAGCAAAAATGTTTATCTCAACAATTTATAACTATATATTTTGATATTTACATCATATGTTACATAATTAGGGGCCATAAGGGGCCAGAATGCTAAATCTTTGATGCTTTATATCTCAAAAGTTGGAAATATTTTGATAACCAATATTGAACAAAAGTTGTCCAAAATAATGTTTTATACAAGATGCAACCTTTCAATTTTTCAAAAACGTCTCCCTTAAGGAGTTGAAGGGCTGGCCACTAAATATTTCTTTTGCAGTATCTCGGAAATGGAAAAGAATTTCTGAATAGTTGGTGAACAAAAATTGTTCAAAATCATGAGAGCTTTAAAGTGATATGAAGAAAAAGGGGCTGGACCCTCAAACTATGGACCGAAAGGGGCCGAAAGTCTTTGAACAATAATTCTTTAATGATCAATATTTTGTAATACAATACTGAAGCAAAAATGTTTATCTTCATAATTCACATCTATATATTATGATATTCACTTCATATGTTTCGTAATTAGGGGCCATAAGGGGCCAGAATGCTAAATCTTTGATTCTTTATATCTCGAAAGTGGGAAATATTTTGATAAGCAATATTGAAAAGATGTTTAAAATAATGTTCTTAACAATGTGCAACCTTTCAATTTTTGCTAAACGTCCCCGTTAGGGAATTGAAGGGACGACCCTAAATATTTCTTTTGCAAATAACTCCGAAACGAAAAAGAATTTCTGAACAGTTGTTGAACGAAAATTGTTCAAAATCATGAGAGCTTTAAGGTGATATCAAGAAAAAGGGGCTGGCCCCTCAAAATACGGATCGAGAGGGGCTGAAAGTCTTTAATCTATAACTCTTTTTGATCAATATTTTGTTACACATTACTGAGGGGAAATTGTTTTTCGTAAGAAATTATTTATATCATTATATTTGAATGAAAATCTCAATCAAATTCTTTTCTCATCTTACCAAAAATCGGACGGAAGACCCACTCGTTGCTCGCAACGAGATCTCATCTAGTTATTATTATTTTTCTTCCAACCGATTTTGTGCACGCGATTTCTCAGAAACGGCTTGGCCGATTTACATCAAACTTTCAGATGTGAAAGATAATCAACTGATCTTGATAGGTTTTTTTGTTTTTTGATGACGTCACTTCCGGTCGTGAGATATCGACGATTTTCTGATTTTCAGAGGGTCGGCTTGTCCTGGGGTGTTCTCCTAAACGAATAGAGATAAAGGGATAAGATTTTCAGTGAAGATAGAGGAAAGATTGTAGATGTGCCATTTCGCATCTATATGTTTCCAGCTCAAAAGGCGCTGAAGCTCGCCTGAGCTCGAAAAATAGGCTCACAAGCATCTCGCAAAATTTGACACGTTTTCTTTTGTATCTTTTTACCTGTAAATATTTTGTTAAAACATATATTACAAAAGATGCACAAAATGACAAGACGTTTCATTTGCTATCAAGAAAAAGGGGCTGATCCCTCAAATTAGGGGCTCAGAGGGGCCAAAAGTCTTTCATATATAACTTTTCAACGATCAAAATTTTGTTATCAATTACTGAAGCAGAAATGTTCATCTTAAGGATTTGTAACTATATATTATAAAATGAGGATCATATATTGCGTAATAAGGGGCCAAAAGGGGCCAGAATGCTAAATCTTTGACGCTTGATATCTCGAAAAGGGGAAATATTTTGATAAGCAATATTGAACAAAAGATGTTCAGAATAATCTTCTCAACAACATTCACCCTTTTAATTTTTGCAAGACATCCCCTTTAAGGACTTGGAGGGCTGGCCCCTAAATATTGTTATTCTTAATATCTCTTAAACGAAAGGAAATTTTTGAATAGTTGTTGAACAAAAAATCTTCAAAATCACAAGACCTTTTATTTGATATCAAGAAAAAGGGGCTGACCCCTCAAATTAGGGGCTCAGAAGGGCCAAAAGTCTTTCATCTATAACTTTTTAATGATCAATATTTTGTAATAAATTACTGAAGCAAAAATGTTCATCTTAACATTCTGCAACTATGTATTATAAAATTTGGATCATATGTTACGTAATAAGGGGCCATAAGGGGCCAGAATGCAAAATCTTTGACACTTGATATCTCGAAAAGGGGAAATATTTTGATAAGCAATATTGAACAAAAGATGTTCAGAATAATGTTCTAAACAATATACACCCTTTTAATTTTCGCAGGACATCCCCATTAAGGACTTGGAGGGCTGGCCCCTAAATATTGTTATTCTAAATATCTCTTAAACGAAAGGAAATTTTTGAATAGTTGTTGAACAAAAAATCTTCAAAATCACAAGACCTTTTATTTGATATCAAGAAAAAGGGGCTGATCCCTCAAATTAGGGGCTCAGAAGGGCCAAAAGTCTTTCATCTATAACTTTTTAATGATCAATATTTTGTTATAAATTACTGAAGCAAAAATGTTCATCTTAACATTCTGCAACTATGTATTATAAAATTAGGATCATATGTTACGTAATAAGGGGCCATAAGGGGCCAGAATGCAAAATCTTTGACACTTGATATCTCGAAAAGGGAAATATTTTGATAAGCAATATTGAACAAAAGATGTTCAGAATAATGTTCTAAACAATATACACCCTTTTAATTTTTGCAAGACATCCCCATTAAGGAGTTGGAAGGCTGGCCCCTAAATATTGTTATTCTAAATATCTCTTAAACGAAAGGAAATTTATGAATAGTTGTTGAACAAAAAATCTTCAAAATCACAAGACCTTTTATTTGATATCAAGAAAAAGGGACTGACCCCTCAAATTAGGGGCTCAGAAGGGCCAAAAGTCTTTCATCTATAACTTTTTAATGATCAATATTTTGTAATAAATTACTGAAGCAAAAATGTTCATCTTAACATTCTGCAACTATGTATTATAAAATTAGGATCATATGTTACGTAATAAGGGGCCATAAGGGGCCAGAATGCTAAATCTTTGACACTTGATATCTCGAAAAGGGGAAATATTTTGATAAACAATATTGAACAAAAGATGTTCAGAATAATGTTCTAAACAATATACACCCTTTTAATTTTCGCAGGACATCCCCATTAAGGACTTGGAGGGCTGGCCCCTAAATATTGTTATTCTATATATCTCTTAAACGAAAGGAAATTTTTGAATAGTTGTTGAACAAAAAATCTTCAAAATCACAAGACCTTTTATTTGATATCAAGAAAAAGGGACTGACCCCTCAAATTAGGGGCTCAGAAGGGCCAAAAGTCTTTCATCTATAACTCTTTAATGATGAATATTTTGTTATAAATTACTGAAGCAGAAATGTTCATCTTAACATTCTGCATCTATATATTATAAAATTTGGATCATATGTTACGTAATAAGGGGCCATAAGGGACTAGAATGCAAAATCTTTGACACCTGATATCTCGAAAAGGGGAAATATTTTGATAAACAATATTGAACAAAAGATGTTCAGAATAATGTTCTAAACAATATACACCCTTTTAATTTTTGCAAGACAACCCCATTAAGGACTTCAAAGGCTGGCCCCTAAATATTGTTATTCTATATATCTCTTAAACGAAAGGAAATTTCTGAATAGTTGTTGAACAAAAAATCTTCAAAATCACAAGACCTTTTATTTGATATCAAGAAAAAGGGACTGACCCCTCAAATTAGGGGCTCAGAAGGGCCAAAAGTCTTTCATCTATAACTCTTTGATAATGTTAGATAAATCAAAAGAATGAAATATAATGAGGGAAGTCTATATATTATTATCTTTTAATAAAGATCAAAATCTTATCTCATCTTATCGGAAAATCGGACGGAAGACCTACTCGTTGCTCGCAACGAGATCTCATCTAGTTAGGTCTTCCGTTCACAACGGAAGACCTATAGTGATTGTATTGTTTCTTTTTATTATTATTATTATTATTATTATTATTATTCCTCCCAAATTTTGTGAGCGCGATTACTCAAAGATGGTTGGATAGATTTTCACAATTTTTCACATGATAGTAGGCTGATATATGAAGTTTATATAAAATTCCGTTTTTTGAAAAATTCACTTCCGGTCCGAAGTTACGGCCGAATTTCCAATTTTTAAATGGACTTTTGTCCGGAATTTTTCTCGGAAACGGTTTGAGGTAAAGATGTGAAATTTACAGGAGTATTAGATCATGACATTCTCTTTGTTTCGAAGTTGTTTTCGTGTGTTTCCGGTACTTCCTGTCCGAACCGGAAGTGAACTTGTGTATGGTCAATTTTAAACTTTTTTGTTTTTTAATATTTTTTCAAGATATTTTTATGTATAACAGAGATTAGTCTACAAATACTAAATATATAATTTGTTTTGAAATCAGATTCCACATTTTGTAGATTTTCGGTACCGTCATTTTCCCTATTTACGTAATGGGCAAAGAAAGATAACTCTGACTTGTAAGTGAGAATAGAACTTTCGAGATAAAGGCTGAAATAGTATCGATGACGTTGTCGATGTCTGCATTCTATTTAGACGTTTCATATTCACTCTCTTCTACATGTAAGAGTACCTTGCTTTCCACATTCAGTGTATAAAGTTGCCACTGCAGTGTAAGACTGTACATATTGACAGTTATTGAAGAATGCATATGTATTTACACATGTATATATATCTAAAATAAACTGATATATGGCAGCTAGCACATTCAAGTAAATATATATTATAGACAGTATACATTTATAGTGATGGAATGTAATCGTAATACAGCTTTAAAGCTTTTTTATATAAACTGAAACCCGTCACTTAAAATTAGGCGAAAAGGCGATTCTTGTGAAATACTCAAAGAGTTAATAAAATATTATGTGAAAAGGCGATTGTGTGTGAATTATGGCTCTGCTAGATGTTTCTTCTGAAAAAGAATTATTACAGTGATAAAAAAAAAATGCACAGGTCAATTGATAGGTCGGATAAGTATTAAACTATCTACATTGTACTTCCTTTGAAGCGCCCCACCCCTGTCTTGATTTATATTTGGAGAGGGTGGCGCAAATAGGCGGTATTTAAGTTATACATGTGGTTATAGTTTCTTCATATTCTATAATGGTAGATTTTTTCTCATAATATGAAATTATGATACTGAAATGTTAAATTTAGATGTCGAGAGAGAGAGAGAGATTCCCTCTTAATCGCTCCTCCTATCCATATATACATAGAGCAAAGAAATGTTCTATATCTTTAATAAATGTTCTTTGATTTCAAGGTCAGACATGATCACAACCTGTTTTTTTCTGCTTAAAGTATCACACGAAGTGTTTGGCCTGTCAATCAAAATCACTTGACGCTGTATGAACTGCAGTATTCTATATAAAAGTATTTCGCCTACTACCATTTAAATGGAAAGTACCTTTTACTATAAATAGACTTACTTGATGCATAATTATGCTGTATTGAATTATGGAAACTGACTTTGTGAAATACATGTACATGTACAGAATACGGAACTGCTTCTACATGTAAATTATAGAAAATATTTCTGGGTAAACCTATGCTCTGATTCGGGCTATAAATTCAAGAGAAATACTTTCAAACTGTATACGAGATATCGTCAACATACCTGCACTGCTCTTGCACCTGGTGTGAAGTATTTACCTTGAATACCATCTGGTTCCAATGAAATGCATCTACAATGTACTTATTTTCGGGATTCTGTTCATAACTTGAATGAACAACACTTAATAGAAAATAAAGATGTTATCCTAAGAAAATGAGATAATTGTACAATTTATGGATTTTTTTTAAAATTCTAGGCTTAAATTATAAATCAAAATTTATATAAACGAATTTAATGAAATGATGTCCATAAACTACACCCGTTGATTTATATCATTTGTATAATGTTTATATTTTGTTTGTATAATTTAGTCTTTAAAAAACTTTTTAAAAATACTGCGTTTATGGTACATGAACTTTCGGATCATCGGTTTTTCTGTGTAAAACAAAAAATAATTCTCGGATAAATTTTATTGAACAAAGAATAGGGTGAAATAATTCTAACATTCTAAAAAACAAAATTCACCTGGCGTTATTTTTTCTCGCTATTAAAATCATGTATTAAAGAAAGCAAAACAGATTGTCTGGTTCCGCCGTGATTACGCAAGACGAGTAAAAACAAATTTAATTTATAGTATTTACATGTGTAGTATATAGTATTTCATTCAATACATGACTATATTTTTAAGAAGTCACTGTTATTTGTTGCTTTTTTAGTCGGATCTTGTTTTTCTCACTTTTAATCGGCTATGAACCTCCACCACACCCCCACCACCACCCCCCGGCGAATATGCCTCATACAGGATTAAGACTATCATAATTTACATGGTTTCAATTAATTTGCCGATATAGACCTATATTAAATAAGGGTTATTTTAATAACAGTTAACATAAAGTCTAATAGCAATAATTTATAATTATTTACTCCGAAAAGTTTTATTTATTTATTTTGTGTTCTTATGTATTTTTAACAAAAGAGGATGTAATCATTCAATGTTTGCTAATTTATACGAAGTTTTGAGTATCTGATATATAAATGATAAACAATAGAATGTTAAACGACAGTGATTTTCACCGTTTCCTGTCTAAATCAGAACCCCTGTTTCGTATGGTCAGTTCCTTCGAACTCGTATGAAATCCTGTTACGTAAATTTATTTGAAACTCATAGCAAGTCCTCCTGAACAGATTCCAGACATCTGCAGATTCTGTGGCAAAATCTTTCTAGATATATTTATGCACATCACCTGTTCTTGCTCGCTGACATCGGATTTACGTAATGGCTGGTGGGATGATATTTCCAATAATTTTGATGTCCACCTCTCTGCAGAAATTTGTGCAAGGACAGATGACGAGATATTTCTTTTTCTTCTTGGAAGTAATTCTGTTCATTTACTATCTGGAAAAGATCTTCGGCAGCTTAATGTGACCAACTTTCGATACATACGAAATGTTGCCACGTGTTACAACCGAGCCCTCCAATTCTATCCATAGGTGCTAATTGGTCATCAAAATCAAAGTACCTTAAGTACTGAAAGGGTATTTTTCCAGTTAAATATTGTATGTGTTGTTTTCTTTTCTACATAGAAAAAAGCGAATTCTTACAGATTATATAGAAAAACGGAAGACCTTTTTGTTGCCATGGCAACAAGAGTCTAGTTATTATTATTATTCTTATTTCTTCTCCGGTACTTTTTTGTCCGCGAGTGTTCTCGGAAACTGCACATCCAATTGAGTTAAAACCTTTTTAGGGTTACTAGGTATGTTATGTAGATTTGCGGAACGAAGGTCATTTTGCGCGCACGTGCACGCACGTGCGTGCGCGTGCAATGCGTAAAATGAACAATATACATGATATAGCTGTAACTTATATATTTTTTGATGAAATGCTTTGATACTCAGAATACAAGGATATATTAAAAGTGTAGACAAGATGACATGGTCAACATGCACATGCATGCACGTGCGCGCACGCGCAAATCGTAAAATGACCAATTTACTTGATATAGTCGTAACTTTTATATTTTTTGATGAAATGATTTGATTCTCAAAATATTTATACATATTAAAAGTGTAGACAAGATGACATGGTCATCATGCACATGCATGCATATGCATGCACGTGCGCGCGCATGCAATGTGTTGAATGACCAATATATTTAATATAGTCGTAATTTTTATATTTTTTGATGAAAAGCTTTGATATTAAGAATATACAGATATATTTCAAGTGTAGACAAGATGATGTGGACATCATGCACATGCATGCACATGCGCGCGCGTGCAATGTGTTAAATGATTCATATACTTAATATAGCCGTAACTTTTATATTTTTTGATGAAAAGCTTTGATACTAAGAATAAACAGACATATTATAAGTGTAGACAAGATGGCATGGTCATTATGAACATGTATGCAGGTGCGCGTGCGCGCAATGCTTAGATGACCAGTATACTTGATATAGCCGGAACTTATATATTTTTGATGAAATGTTTTGATACTGAGAATATAAAGATACATTAATAGTATAGACGGGATGGCATGGTCATACTGCACATGCATGCACGTGCGCGCGCGTGAAATGGAAAAAACGACCAATATACTTCATTGCCTTATTAAATGAAGCTTACAGGAAATAAGACACCAAAAGGGAGTTGGGGAGCGTTTGGGGAACATCTGTAACGGTCCCCGTTACAATTATAACTAGTTTGTGTTTTTATGCAATGTAATTGGTCAAAAATTGAACCTCGACTAACTTCTTCTTACAGAAAAGAAAAGCATAGTTCTGATGAATGCTTCACAAACCTAGAAAAATACACAGGAATGACGATAGTAGAGGAGATATTCTTTTCTATAAATAAAATCAAGAGAGATAACCCGAGGTACTACAGAGGTACCAGAGAGGGAATTTCGTTGCAAGTTTACACATTTCTTTTTCAAAATATTTCAACTCGCATGGGTTTGATCCCGGATTATATATATAAAAAAAAATATTTAACAACAGTTAAAAACACGTTTTAGTTATTATTAGATTTTTAAGAATAAATATTTTTGTACTGTTCATGAGCAAGTCTCTAGAAATAAAAAACAAAATTGAACTAATCTTCTCCATTATCTTTAATAACATATTTAATTTGACAAAAAAGTAAGGAAAAAAAAGAAAATGGCTTGAATTCACAACAAAATTTATAATCATTAATTTCAGCGCATTTCAAATTTTTACTTTAGTTGTTTGTTAGTTTGGTCGTTTTTATTTTATTTTATTTTAATTTATTTTTTTAGTTATTTATTTATTTTTTTTTTTTGCCTAGTACTTTTGTTTCTCACTTACACTCTCGATATTTTTTAAGCATTTAAATGATTAACAGAAACTACCATATGAAATAAAATATCACTTGAAAAACAGAATGAACAAGTTATTGCTTTAAAATTGATACGAGAGAGAAAGAGAAGGGGTTAAATTGAATTCAATTTATTACGTGTAATATGTGTATAAAGAAATGTGAAACTTAAGTAAGAAGATGAATTTTCAAAACAATTTCATTATTAAAAAATTAAATAAAATCCTTCTTTTCTAAATTATGCCTATAAATTTTCTGGAACTCAAAATTTTAAATTTTATGGTACTAGTTTAATGCGTTTATATGAAGGTCAAAGGTTTAAATATCATCTGCAATTTTCACTGTAGTCAATTTGGTCTTTGTCATTCATAATATCTACGCAGTACAAGTCTTTACAGTCATATTTTTATTAATGATACATGTATATAAGCTTAGTTATCGACTTGGAATAATATTGCTTAACTTGCCTTTGAATTATGTAAATGTTTTTTTAGTCTTTATTTGTAAAATAATGCTTTAGAATTACATGTAGTTTAAATCAGGCTTTATTTGTGCATGTACGTAATAAAATTACGTACAAATACATTGCGTGACACATGAACATTATGCTTGCAAGGTTTTTATTTTGGCTGTAGACACACATGCAGGCACTTGTTTCGGCAATAAATTTTTTAAACCCATAGTATAATAATGTTATTAAACTATGGGTTAAATTTTTTTTTACTGAATCAAGTGCCCGTGGGCAGACATGGGGGATGAGGGCATTTTTGTATAACCGGGACCTATGTCTGACAGATGTAAACTTTACAACGCTTCGACATAACTTACATTAGAATTTCATTTGAGAAAGAAACTGAAGGGGGAAGGAGTGTTGAAATTTTGAAATTCTTTTTGAAACTATTAATTAATAGCAATAAACCTCCATGTACCACTTTGCAAAAATCCGTCATTTCAAAACTCGGCCAGTCAGGAAATATTACGTACATGTAACAGATACACTTAACTGGACATGCACAATATCAGTCTGATTTCCAGTTGAATAAATAGAGGATATTCAATGTTTTGTAGATGAATATGGAATTCATTTCACGAGTGGGACAGGATTTTTTTTATATTTTTACGAGTGCGAAGCACGAGTGAAAATACAGGTGACTCTCGATCTCTCGAAGTTCAAGGGACCGCAAGAAAAGTTCGAGAGATCGAGGGGTTCGAGAGACAGAAAGTGAAAAAAATCCGGAATTTTCATTTCCGATCATCATTGTTCTACTATTATAAATACCGGAAGTAAATGTCGATAATGTCATTGCACGTTTTCATTCGTATTTTACAGGTAATTCACTTGATTTCAACAACAATGATCGTATTTTGAATAAATAAAACGATCTCTTTAAGTTTCTGTATTTATTTGTTCTCATTTCATAACTACATGAATCCTGAATAGCAATCGTCGGCGTGGCTACCCCCAGCGCTTCATCGGGTCCTTCACCAGATTTCTCGTATTAAATGGGTATTCAATTCTTCAGATAGGATTTCTTGTGCAGTGTTTGTCATACTGGGAATATGTAAACTCTAATAAAACTTCATAATCTATGAAAAATTATTGTCACGTCTTTTAAATTATTTTCTAAAAATTACGTCTCGCTGTCAAGTCAAAATAAGTTGTTAAGCAATTCGTTTATAGTTTACCGATTGTAACCAATTAATTATATCAACACTCGGATGCTCTCAGGTATAGTGTCATCTATGTAAACACCCAATTAACACCATGCCAGCCCGAGGCGTTCACTGTTATCCAGGTAAGTCTAAGCTGCATTTTACGTTTGATCGGCGTGTGCACACACGCAATCTAAACTTCGAGAGATAGAGAGTGAAAAACAATGAAATGTGTGTAACGGGACCCAGGTCTTGGTTCGAGAGATAGAGAACTTCGAGAGATCGAAAGTTCGAGAGATAGGAAGTAAATTTGCTTAGTTATATAGAAGAAAAAAACGGGACCGGAGGTTCACTTCGAGAGATCGAGAACTTCGAGAGATCGGAGTTCGAGGCATCGAGAGTCACCTGTATTAAAAAATCCTGTCTCAAAACATTGAATTTTCTGTTTATTACATTTTCTTTGATTTTCCCTTTGCCTCTGTCTTTTCTTACATGTAACACAGTGTCATAGGCCTGACGTCATAGTTGAGCGGTTGAGACGTCATAGTTTAGCAGTTGTTTGATTGAAAACATTACATAGCATGGATTTTAGTAACATATGTACGTAGAAATTTGCAGTGTTAGCTCTATCAAGATGCTTAGGTACTATCTCTATCTTATGACAGGCCAGAAATTATTTTTTACTTACTTTGATATCCTTTCACACTGTGAGAGAATATCATTCTGGTATCCTTTCACAGTGTGAGAGAATATCAATTTTATCCAAAAATAAATCACAGTATTTCACTGTTGAAAATGTAATAAAATTAAACCTTTACTATAAATTAAACAGCGTGATTCATTAAAACAACATATATATATAATTATATCTGATTTATCTATTAGAAAATTTATTTGATTTAAGTAAATGAAAAGATAGACAAATCGATATCACAATTTTACGAAATACGGATTACTTCATTTTAAATGACAACGAAAGTGCCCGGAATCTATTACATGTCTACTTCTAAATCATTTTCATTTTCTAAAAAGAAATTCAATTGTTGTTATTCGTCAGTGCCATTTCACTCATTCAGGTCGCCCGCGTGGCGCAGTGGTTAGAGCATTCGTTCTAGAGTCGCGGAGTAAGGAGTTGATCCTTACGTCGCGGGTTTGAATCCCACTGTGGGTCGTGGAGACCGGTCTTTCGGATGAGACCGTATAAACCGAGGTCCCGTGTCGCAGTTGGTGCTGATACAAAAAAGATCCCTCATTGCTCAATGGCCTTCAGTGCCGAGTATAGGTCAAAATTTGCAGCTGTCCACCGGGAAGTGGTGGCGTCTCCATATGAGTGAAAAATTCTCGAGAGGGACGTTAAACAATAAACAAACAAACACTCGTTGATAGCAGTTAAGTTCCTACTTTCGGGCATGTGGAGCCCGGTCAAAGATCCAAGAATCGTTGATTGTTTATGAAAATGACATTTAATTATATGAAGAGAGATAAAGGTGCAAAAGTAGATTGAAAAATAATTTCCCTTTGTTATTTTAAAGTATCTAAGTGGTGTGTATCGTTTGTTCGGAGGGGGTGGGGGGGGGGCATTAGGCTTGCGCACCTTAAGAAAGCTTTTAAAAAATGCTATTCAGCTCATATTAACCATAAGTATGTCATTTAACTTTTTAACTCCAACCCCACCCGACCCAACCCAACCCATCCCCAAATAATCACCACCGGAAATCTTGGAACTGACCTTAAGTTAGAATTCATGCGTGTGAACTGTAACTCATTTAATCAGCCTGTTTTGTAAGTTAATAATAAAAAAAATTGTTCAATCCTCGAATTAAAAAAAGGTGTATTGTGTCAATTAAAATAACTATTATTTTATTACCATATACAAAATAAAAGTCCTTCCGAGTTTTTGTTTGAAAAGATTTTGTGGAATATTCCTTTAACATGCAAGTATCTACTGTGTATCAACTTAATGTCCTTAAAATGTTTAATATTAGTCAATAATTACATTTCACATTTTAGTTCTTTATCATGTTTATATTTAGAATATATATATATATATATATATATATATATATATATATATATATATATATATATATATATATATATATATATATATATATATATATATATATATATATATGATTAATGTTATGTCATGAATAACCATAAGTGTAGTTTTTTCCTCTTTTTATATTTAATCATCATGATGTCATCATGACATTGTAATCCATAGTCATGGACTGAAATAAACTAATTATTCAGAAATTGAGATTAATTGTTCATTATATAAAATAATCATTTGTTTATAAGAATAAACCAGATGCATGCCTTTCGTGTTTAACATTTGGAAAAAAACTTGATAGTATAATATGTTGAAAAAAAAATAAAAACAAATATTGTTTTGCCGATCTTAATACATTAATAAAATTCACTTTATCCAATAATTCTCATCAGTATTTCATTTCTCATTTCTGCTCATTGTTTTGTATTCCCAAACATACATTGGATAGTTGTATTGCATTGGATATCTAGATTTTTTTTTCTCAATTCTTGAGCTAGGAATATGATGTGAAATGCTGGGTTTTTGAAGGTACATAAGTAAAAAAAAATGATAAACATAAGAGACATTACACACTGAAAACTTACCAGAGATTCATACGGTCTATCTGGTCTGTTTTCAAAGGTTATTAACGCTGGACTCGGATATTCATTTTGAATTTCAACCTAGTGTAATACAGGGAGAATAGACAGAATAAACATATAAACGGATTGTGCATAATTACACATTTATTCAAAAATATTTTTTATATGGAAGAATGAGGGGAAAATGCGTAAAAGAACTAAAAAAAGGTACGATTTTATAAATGAAAATATATTGTTAAACATGTCATTAAGATATGAGTATTTTTTAGTTCTTTTAAATTATGTTTGTTGGCTTATGTGCTTACTTTTTTGTTGTTGTTGTTGTTATAAGTATTAAAACAATCATTTAAAAGTCATATTTACATAATCTTCGTTCATATTTCCTTTCCTAGTCATAATGTTTTATTTAGTATTTTCCTTCTTGAATCTCTGACAAAAAATACTAAAAAATATCAAAATATTATATTGTAAAATTGTAAGAAAAATTAACATTTTAAGGCAAATAACTGTTTCTCTTTATCTTTCATTAATAACTGAAATCTGTCATTGGAAGCTATTTTATATATGTAAGTTGAAATTGACAAATGAAAGGAATAGGAATGTCTTTAGAATATAATAAGTAAAAGAATACAATTGAGACACTAACTCAATGTCAAAATTGCTGTTTATGTGCAAATATTCTTCTTCATTTTTGATTTAAAATCATTTACAAGTGAACATTCGATTTTGAAGAGGTGAAACATAGATGAACGAGAAATAAATGTGAGTTGAAATTTTATGAAATCCAGTTTCTACCTAGTGACTAGATTTGTTTCAGAATTTTCTAAAATTTCTACTCCCAAAATGGATTTTTCAATCATTTACAGGAATCAAGCTCCTTATTTACATGTGTACGAACGTGTTCCTAATAAAACATAAAAAGCAATCGCGATTAACAGAAGGTAAACGAAACTAGAAAAAGGGAGATACCAAAATAAGTTAAAAAAAATAACAACAAAGCAACCAACATAATTTTGAAAAAATTATATACAACGATTTTAAAGAGAAAAATAAGGTAATAAGTAAATGAAATATACAAGGGACAATCTAAAATTTACCATCATCTTGATATACCGAGGTCACATTTTAGCCAATGGTCAGGCGACCAATTTTTTTTTCTTATCATCGGCTGAAAAACATGATCGGCCGATAAGGGTATCAGGCGACGCTGAGCAGTTACATTAATTCTTAAGAAAAATAATAGTTTTTCAAAAACTATATACATGTAATTCTAAGTCGGCAAACAGTCGACCGATCATCGTTTGCTAAGCTACAGTTTATGAAACCCAATTTTTAAATGTCGACCGACTGACTTAACGAACTGTCTGCCGATGGTCAGACGATGACTGAAGATTGGGCGACGGACTATTCAACGACTGCTTCAATTGATTGAATCGGCCATTGACGCAGAAATAAATATCACATGGCCCGACAGACATAAAATTCGTCCGCCGACGAAAAAAGAGGTCAAAATCGGGCTAGACAACGCTTGATGAACTGCCGAATGTCGCTTGAAGATTCCTTTTTTTGCATCAAAAAACGACGGCAGTTGGTCGTTTTTGGAAATGTGAATGGGGTTTTACTAGTAATGATCAATGAATTTAACTAGATTTATTGACATCTGAGAATAATTAAGTAACCCATTCTTAAATTCAAAAGATTTAGAAAAAATAAACAAAATTCCATACGCTTTAGACAAGATAGAGTAAAATAAAGGTTACCTTTTGGCGTCTGTACTAATATATCCATGGTCACATTAGGGTACTTAACAAAACCGGAAGGAAAGGGAAAGGTTAAACTGATCAGTGACTAGTTTTTTGTCTAGTCATAAAGCGCCCAATGTTGTCTTTGTATAAAATATAATAAAAGAAAATAATCTTAACTCAATTTGCTATTCCCTTTTACAACATATCATGTATGTGTAAATCAAAAGAGTAAAATTAAAGACTAGTATAATTACCGCTAAAGCTGATAATAAATATTTTGTTAGTTTGAGTGATGGGATATAATATTTCGTTGAATCTGTTAGAAAAAAGGAAACTTTCTTTCATCATCATTGACGCTTACGAAGATTTTTGTTTCAACAACAAGTTAATAACAAGGTTTCTGGGAGTATTTCATTATATAATTAGCAATATTTAGTCCTCTTTCTGTATGAAACGTACACGTATGTAATTTGTCTAAAATCATCCACGCAGAACAAATTGCAAATTTGACGTAACTCATCAAAATATACTCAATTTACAAAAATCAGTTCAGTAAAAGTCAGCATCGAAAGACAATTGTTCTTAAAACTAAGTAGGGTTGACTGAATGACAGACACAGAGACAGACAGAAAAAAAAAACATAGTCCCTTCTTACATGTATTAAATCGATAGGGGGCTAATGAATCATTTAGTTTCAAATCATTGAGAATTAAAAAAGATACTGTTAAAACGAAGTTTTCAATGATCGTATATTTTCAAAAACCAAATTGTTGCTATGAGGCCATAGTAAAAAATCCTAGATTCTAATCCCCGTCCGCCCCGATATTTTACAGACGCTTCATTTTTTTTTTTTTTTTGCAAACAATTTTTTCGTCCTTAGTCTGATCCAGATAGGTATTCAACTTACAATTGAACTTAAGTTTTAAATCCTGCGGATAGACCTTGTGACCTCAAAATTTATAATGGTTTTCTACATTTCAGAGGAAACGAGTGTACAATGCTTGATGTCTGTCAAGGAAAGGATTCTCAAGAGCAGTCAATAACTTAATACTTAGATCTCATCCTTTCTGACCTTAAAATCAATATGGGTCATCCACTCCTTAAAAGGAAGCAGTATAGTAAGTGTAATGTCTGTCAAGCAAACGGCTCTAAAGATATTGAACAGACAAAACATTGCCTATGGTAGTGTAAGACTTGACCTTTGAACTTATGACGTCAAAACCAATGGTTCATTTACTTCTCAGTGGGTGTCATTTTTTGTCTTTCAAACATAAGGTTCTCAAGATATTGAGCGGACAACACTTAGTTTACCGACCGACATACCGACTTTATGATCGACAGGGACATGTGAAGAGCAATATGTCCCCTTCACAAGACATAAAAATATCAAATCTCAAATTATATTCCCCTCCCCCCGAATTTAAGAAAAAATGATGAGAATCTACGATTTCTTTCAATTATAGCTTAATATCACGTTTCATTTGAGTGCGCAATTTAATTTTCAACCAGCATGAACTGGTTGATGAGTGGTATTTCCTGTATAATATCATACCGCAGAACACTCTTCAAAACACATATGAAAAAGATAAAAATGCCCTTCAATCCATCTTGTATAGTCATTCAATCTACTTAAAAGCTCAAGAACATGTATTATATCTTCCTGCACTCACTCTAAATCCAAGTACCTAGGAAATTACTTTTAAACGACAGGTCTTATCTAAGTTTGTACCAGATAATATATAAAGTGTCAATAAGCGCAATTAAAGATCATTGATGCAACCGGAGAGGGGGAGAGGGGTCCATATCTTCTTAAATGATATTCCGCCTCATTCAAGACCTATTTTTGGGGTTTAGAGGAGAGGATTGAAACTTCTTACGGTCACTCATATCCATTATATAAATATGCAAATCATTTAATTTTTGCGAGACCTTATCTTCGAGAATAGTTTCTTTGAATTTTAAATCAAAACGAAATTTTCAGGAATTTAATTGTGATACTTATCAGAAAGTAGGTATGCAGGAGAATAAAATTTTTGTGAGCAGACGGTGTCGCGTATTTACACGAAAATAAAGTTTTCGTAAATAAAAGTAAAGTGCTACACATTAATCTTACAAACCCTCCTTACATGTACTTACTGAATCCGCGAGCAATGCATAGCACCTTACATTTTGTTCATCGACAAATATTGTTGCAATTTATACGTGTTCTTATTGTAACCAGACACAGTATGTGCCTACTCTTTCAGCAATACTGCCAGTCTATCATAAGGATTATTTGTCGATTTGTAAGTAATATATGTATATTGTCGCATTTCCTCAATGTGGTTGGTGGGTGATTTCTTTTCTGCTCATATTGTCGCTGATATGGAAATACGTACCAATGATGGAAAATACTGCCTGCAGTAAGGTAAAAATATGCTGGGGGTGACATATGTACTGCCAGACTTCAATGTGTTTTGTATCCGGGTGGCATTAGTACACTGCATCAAGGACGTACGGAACAAATCAACTGTATAAAAGCCTGTAATATCCGTTAGTGCATGTTCCGCTTTATTTAGCTTTATCGGAGGGTTCGGACAATGACATATGCGACTATGCGTCACTTCCTTTTATTCGGAAATGCGAATTTTAGAAATGGATAGAATTAGCACTCATTCCATTTAAATAACGTCGTATTATGCAGGATAATGGTAAAATGGCACCCCATGATGGGGCTTAACGTGATTACATGTATCTTACAGAAAAGTAAAACAGGCTGATGCATGGTTATTGCAAAGATTGACACATACAGAATCAGGACACAGCGATGTACATGTAGTTACGAAGTCCTGTATATAATTAACACGAGATGTTCTCCTGTTCGAAGTTGTGCTACCCCAAAACAACGCTTCTGCATCCAGTTTACCTGTCATAATCTCCAGTGTGGCTGTACTCATGATACACTGTAACAGACGTTTAGGCTATTACTGTGAAACTCTAAAATTGGACTCGATGGACCTTTTTTTGTGAACCGCACGCTAGTCGCAGAAATCGATGTCTTAGAGAAGTATTAGGACAGAAAAAATATTAGCATTTGTCAATGGGTTTTCATTTGTGAATCGTTATTTTTGTTTACCATAGAGATGATTTAAATATGTAAATTTATGTGACATACTTCAAACTATTTCAGTCTATTGATATTATTCTGTCTTCCACATTACATGGTGTACCCTTGTAATAATTCTTTTAATGCTGATTTTTTTTTTATCATTTTGCACACTGTTCAGCATTGCGTATTTATTTAAATCTTTTGTTAACAATATGCCCTAGGCTAAATGGACTATCTTCTTTCTGCGCAGGACATTAAAAAATAGTTGAGGTCTTTTTAATGTACATTTTATTGTGTATTCGAAATGACTTAACGAGAGTTGATTCAAAAGAAATGTCACAACTGGTCTTAAAATAAGTTGTGACGAATCTTAAATAACCGAAAGATTTCCCCCCAAAAAATTACTTATTGATACCTCGATCTATTTTGACTTCTGCCCCAAAATTTCATTCAGATTTATGCGATTAAAATAAACACATTGTTGGGGATCGTCTATCGTCGCAAGGCAAGAATGTACAGACCTCCTTATGGCGTTTATCTTCTACACTCAATTTGAATTTAATTACACGTACGATTTACGCAAAACGGAATGAAGTTAGAAATAACATTTGCGCAAGGCTCAATTAATTTGATACTACAACTCAAAACAAGACGGTGTAGATTATGAAAAAGAAGCACGTGAGAAGTTAAAAAGATATGCAGATGAACTGAGAATGAGTACCCAAAAGTATGACGTCATAATGACGTCGGTAACATTCTTGCCGTGCGGCTAAAGGGCACAACCTAACGTTGTGTTTATCTTAATATTTCAAAAAGTATTTTATATAAACAAAGGGAATTTTTAGACAAAAATGAAAATAGATACAGGTATTTATATGTCAAACTTTGTTGATAACATTTGATCATTTAAGATTTTATATCAGCTGTAACATTACTTTTGGGTCAACTCTCGCACCTGTTTTATACAAAACAACAGTACACATGATCAAATTAACTCTGATCGAAGGTCAATGAACCGTCAAAATACCTTGTTACAATTCCCCACTTAAAATAAACAAACAATGTTTTGAAAGTCTTTGATTTATATAAATTAACTTCTTGACAATTGGAAAAGATCATTATAAAAACTGAGAGATGTGTTCGTCTATCTTCTTGACAGGTTACAATGTGTTGCTTTTAAATTCGTTTATCAAATGCACTACAGAGCAACAAGAAGAAAAAAAAACAGAAGTAAAATCAAGAGAACACGTACATCATTTTTCAAAAGGACAAGCGGTTTGGTAGATTTGTTTTCTAATACATCATATTTATATTTATTTTTAAAATATTTCTGCACTTTTAAGTAAAGGAACAAATTGTTTATTGATCCTTTTGATATTTAAATAGCTGCATTCATATGCAAGCTTGAATAATGAAGGCCTAATTGTAAGAAAAATGAGCTAAAATTATTGCAAAAACAATTTGTTATTTACTTCTATATATTGTATCTTTACATTTTATTTTACAATAACATCAAATACTACGTTTCGCTGGGAAATATACGAACATAATGGAATGCAACTTTCATACTTATCTCAAAAAGATAAATGTTTGCTCGATTTTCTTATGTAAAGGATGAAGATCCACGCTAGAAAAAAGTTTATAACTAAAGATGATTTTTTTTATCTCAGCAGAATCGTTAAACTATGTTGCATGTGGTTGTTTAAAAGCATATATATTTTATGGCGTGTTTAATAAAGCCCTTACAATATACACATATTTAGAAATATTCAATCACTGTGAAAGGAAATCTTCTTATTTATTTTTTCTAGTGCAATATTTAAATATCATTTTTGGTATTTTTAGAAATTTTTGATGGGGATTAAGCCGATTTTTTTGTTCTATAACGGCAATTTTTCAGACCTCCTAATATTTATCAATACTGAATACAAACACCATTGTGTACATTCCTTGTCTTTAAATTCCTACAGTTTGTTTAATATTATTGTGTTTTCTTACTTTGTGAACCTGTCGCCTAGTAAGAGGGCGCTCGCTTCGTGAGGAAGGCCCGGGTTCGATTCCCGGTCCCAGCGCAGCGTCAAACCTAAGACGTTAAGCACTGGTAGTGACTGTTCCTTTGCCAAGCACCTTCGCACTAGAAGTGATAATCACAGGTTTTCTCGATGAGAAAAAACCGAGATCTCATGTCATGCAAAGCTTTGACACTAAAATAGAGTCTTAAGTGCTACAGCCGTATGCGCCATGCAAAGGCAAAAATTTGTTGCACTTCATCTAAAGCAGGTGACGTCCCTTTTGATTGAAAAATTCTCGAATAGGATGTTAAACAAATTTCAATCATCAATCAGTCTTAGATTTCGCTTTGTAGAAAGAGATTTCATACACGAGAAAAACTTTTCATCTCAGGCATTCAGATCTATGTCTATTAATGACTTTCTGTCTGTCCCCTTATACACGTAAACTAAAACCTTGCCTTGTCCCCCAAATTAAATAAATTTACTATGAATGATAAGATTGAAGAACTTGTAGGAAAAGAATGCATTTTAATTAATTACCTAAAGAGAAACATTAATTCTCCAATGCACGCATGCATGCATTCGAATTCGAAGCAATTCATTTATATTATGTTATTTAAAATATGTATCAAATTTATCAAATCACGCAGTCACGAAACTTCTAAAAAAATACAGGAGTTTTTCTTGAATTTATAAGGCTCCCCTGGGCCCTTGCCTCACCCGAAAACTCATTATTTACTGAACCGAAGTTTTTATTCTACGTAAATCAGGACGATTCACTCATGTACGAAACATTCAAAATTAAGAAAAATATTTAAATAACCCGTACAACAAAAGTGTCGAGGTATAGAGTTTTGTCATTGGCTGTGCTCTTCATTAACAACTATGCTTCAAGGTCATCTGGGGACAAGAAACAAAGAAAAGTGCACAAAATTATTGGCATATTTTCTTATATTTATTTTTATGCTTTTGCAGATATTTATGTGTAGAAGTGTGAACAGTGAGTGTCAGTAAGCTATATATATGATTCAGTTTCACTCCTTTTTGCAAGAAAATCATGCGCCGTGAGAACTCGTCTATTTTTGTAGATATTTGATGTGAGGAAACTCCATCAGTGAGGCATTATTTAGATTTAAAAATAATTTTACAATGTGCTTTGTTTTAGAAACGTTTTTGAAAGAAATAAGAATAAGTTTTTGTATACAATTCCATGCATGTATAAAATTTGAATTTTAAGAGTCATTTATTTTTCATTTATGTAGAAATCTAAATTCAATTAGTCCCAAGATCACGTCGCTTATTAAAGGAAATTTTTTTAAAAAAATTTAAAAAAAGTTGAAGGAGAAAAATTTTATTCAGAATAAGATTAAATAATAAGATGTATGAATAATCATGTAAAAATTAATATTTCAGGGTATAAGATAATAACAAAAAATGTAGGTTTGATTTCAAGTCAAAATAAAACGAGTATAAAATCAGGGGGAAATGAAAATAAAATTGAGTTGCAATTCAGTAGTGAACAAATCTTAATCCAATAAAGATTCTAGTTCTAGTTTCTTTTCCACCTAGATCTCACAAGAAATAAAAGTACCAAACATAAAACTAGAGTGTTCCAAACAACGCATGTGTCACCTGCTTTGTAGCTTTATTAAAGGTGTACATAAATCTAACAGTGCTCAGCTTTTTATTTACTTCTAGCATGAAAGTTCAAATGCATTTGCCTGCAAAGAAAAAATGGCTTCCATGGGTAGTATATGACTGCGATAGAAGCTGACATTCAAAGAAAATATGGTTCGATCCCCAACCCTCAAATGAATATTTAAATTGAAAATATTTGAAATATCTATTTAACATCTTGTTAATACGTGTTTCAACAATCCTCCAAAAGAGATTTCAGTCTGTGATTACTACAATTGTCAATCTACACGATCCATAGTGGAAAACCGATCCCGATGTACTTTCATGGTATTTAAATGTAAGTTTGTATGGTAACTGAATATCATAGTTTCAAAATTCAGTATCGTGAACTCGTAAACATGTATAAATGCTAATTATCAAACTCCTGCCTCTCAAAATTCAAAAATCATCAGTTAGAATAAACTGTCAAGAGTATTTTTGCAAAGTAGGTCAAAGGTCAAAGTCAAGTGGATTATAATGCTGGTATTTTTTCATATTGTCTTATTGCAAACAGTGCACAAATTCCTAAATAGCAAAGGTGTACCTCTTAAATGTCAAAAATATGCTGTTAATCGGCACTGTGAATTACATGTATTTAGAAAATTAAGTCAAAGGTTAAGGTCAAGAGTCTAGAGATCGGTAACCATAGTCATAGTGCCAAGCAATTACATGCAAAATATCAAATCCACACCTTTTACAGTTCTCGAGATATAGGGTGTGACAGACAGACGCCGGGTAAAGTAATCCCTTAGTACTGCAGTCTGCATGGGACACAAAACACATTAAATCACAAATAAAACGAAAAACAGTATATTGACTTTGGAAAACGTTGTAATGACTTGTGAGGGTAATCTCCCTTAGACTAAAAATTTGCGTATACACTATCATTTCTCAAATATTCTGCTATAGCCTCATGACAAAGCTGATATTCCTCCTAAAAAAAATAAATACATTACAATAATATGATTTTTTTAATCAGAATATTCATTTCTTTATTCCGAATAAGGATGTCGTTATAATGTACATTATTTGATAATGAATAATAATCACTCTTTTCATTTATTTCCAAACTAAGTATTTATCTATACTACAATACATTTTTTGAAATTTATAACATCAAATGAAACATAGTGTTTTCAAAACATAGCGTTGAATTGATCAATGTTACATATATTCTTGAAAATAAAAAAAGTTGAAAGTAGGTCTGTTAATACATACCAAGGTAGACACAAACTCCGGTCTACGGATCTGAAGTTGACGTGTGATGGTGAAGATATCAACTTCCTGATCCATTGAGAGTTGTTCCAGAGCGCTATACACCACACAGAATGCTCCACAACGTGTGGCACCATCACTATAAAAGTAATCACAGATACATTAAATTCCAAATTCTAACTACGCGTATCTCTTAGAACTGTTTAGTGTGAGTAATAAAGTAATTATTGTATATATGTGGTCTTGTACATTTTAAAGCCTTTGACAGAAAGCGTTCTAATTATTCTTTAAAATCTAGCAGAAGGCCATAAAAAGAATAAGTAAACAGATCCCTGTTTATGAGGAAAAGTAATCAAGATAATCAGTAAAATTCTCATGAAAAGTTAATTTTGTTTGAAATTACCTGGAGAGTATGAGAAGTCTGTTTCCATGATCAAAGTTTTCACTTTTTGCCGCCTTGACAATGTCCACTAAGTCTCTTTTGTCTGCGATAGATTGTCCTTCTTTCCATTTTTGGCATTCTAGCACAGTTACCCTCATTGAACTTGATCCCTGTTTTCCATGTAAAGGACTTGACGTATTTAATGCACACAATGGATAGAATTTTCTCTGAATGACCAAATAAAAAACGTTTTTGATTTAAATATTGCGGACTTTACAAACCTTTGGTTTAATAAGTATATTTGTTTTGGAAACATTCGCCGAATCTTCACAAGAAGTTAGCTTTATTGTGAAACTTCCAACAGTTTTCTCCATGTTTTTGGATGGGAACCAAAGAGAAGACTGAAAAAAGTGAAATTAAACTTAACAAGATGTAAATATTTCAAGAAAAAAATATCCCATTCCCCCGACCCCCCCCCCCCCAAAAAAAAAAAAAAAAAAAAACTATCAAAACTTAATATCCTATTTCATCAAAACATTTATAATAGTCGTAGTCGTATTTTTATTTATTTTGTAAATAAATTTTCTCATGATGTATTCAATATTACTTTTTTGCATCTTCGAAGTATAATTAAGGTCTTCCGTCTCCACGGAAGACCTTATAGTGATTCTATTGTTTCTTCTTCTTCTTCTTATTATTATTCTTTTTTTTTTAGACAAAATTTTGTGCACGCGATTTCTCGAAAACTATTCAATGAATTTCCTTGAAATTTTCAGG
Source organism: Saccostrea echinata (assembly GCF_033153115.1). NCBI lineage: Eukaryota > Metazoa > Mollusca > Bivalvia > Ostreida > Ostreidae > Saccostrea > Saccostrea echinata. The sequence goes on along the minus strand of NW_026889776.1, from coordinate 13,159,159 downwards.
GATAAAAGGTCTTTATATGAATTTTATATAAAATTCCGTTTTTTGGTAAACTCGGTTCCAGTGCCAAGTTATGGACAATTTTCTGATTTTAAAATGCAATTTTGTCCGCGAGTGTTCACGAGAATGGCTTAAGATATTAACTGGAGACTTGTTAGAGATGATAGAACTTGACTTTTAGATTGGAGAGGGCACCTTTTCGTCTGTCGTCGGCACTTCCGGTCGCTTACGGAAGTGATCAAAGAAATCGTTAAATTTCAACTTTCCTTTTTTAAATCAATTCTTACATCATTTTATTGCATCTCTTTTGTAGTTTTGAAATATGTTGGTCCCACCGGAAACAAAAACGTCAACTTCCGGTTATAAGAGAAAAACGACATAATTTGAGTATTTTTCTTTCCCATTAATATCTATTGTAGATAAAGTATTTGGAATGAATTTTAAACATGTTATTCAGACAGATAATGTCAAGAGTAACCTCAAATATCTTTCAAAAATTCACTTCCGGTCGCGTGTTTTTCTGTCCTCAAAATGAGAAGTTGTCTGAGCAAGATCTCGGAAACGGTAAGAGATTAAGACACCAGACTTATATGAGTAACAGACCTTAAGATGTAGCAAAAACCATTTGGGTTCAGAGCGTCAACCGTCACTTCCGGTCGTCACAGGAAGTGATCAAAGAAATCGAAAATTTCAACTTTTCTTTTTTATTTAAAGATTGCATCACTTTATTGCATCTTTTTCGCAGATTCGAAAGATGTTGGTCCCACCGGAAACAAAAACGACAACTTCCGGTTATAAGAGAAAAACTACAAAATTTGAGTATTTTACTTTCCTATAAATATTCTTTATAGATAACGTATTGGAAATGAATTTTAAATATGTTATTCAGACTGCAAAGGTCTAGAGTAAACTTAAATATCTTTCAGAAATTCACTTCCGGTCGCGTGTTTTTCTGTCCTCAAAATGAAAAATTGTCTGAGCGAGATCTCAAAAACAGGTAAAAGATTAAAACACCAAATTCTTATGAATAGCAGACCTTGGGGAGTAGGCAAAACCATTTTGATAAACGCGTCCGTCGTAACTTCCGGTCGTCACAGGAAGTGATCAAAGAAATCAAAAATTTTAACTTTTCTTTTTTAAATTAAAGTTTGCATCACTTTATTGCATCTCTTTCGCTGTTTTGAAACATGTTAGATTCCACCGGAAACAAAAACGTCAACTTCCGGTTTTAGGTGATAAGCTACGTTACTTCGATATTTAACCTTCTCATAAATATTGCTTATCGATAAAGTACTTGAAATGTTTTTATGCATTTTGTAGATACTGCAAATGTATAGAAAAACGTCAGAGATTTTTTTATAAAATTCACTTCCGGTCGCGTGTTTACCTGTCCTCAGAATTAGAAATTGCTCGGCAACAGTAAACGACTGAAGTCTAAAACTTTCAGAACTGATAGTCATTCATCAGTTTATTTGAATCGCGAGGAAATCTTGTATCGCCGTTACTTCTGGTCGTGACAGGAAGTGATGCAAAAAAGTGAATGGTTAATAGTTAGCACGTTGGATTTTCACCCTGACAACCAAGGTTAAATCTCCAAAGTGTCTGAATTTCTTTTATCACCTTTTCAGCTTGAATTTACATTTTTACTTTCAAAATCGGACGGAAGACCTCTCATTGCTCGCAATGAGTTTCTAGTTATTATTCTTTTTTTTCTAAACTGAAATAATTCCAGTAAGTCAATGACATTGTGTGGACTACAATTCTTATATTCATTATTATTCTGGTGGAACTACCAGAGTTACTTACGGATTCCAAATCAGATAATGGACAAAGGAAGACAACCACACTGACATTCATATCCTTCACCAGTCTTAGGAAGTCTTCAGTGTAGTCTTTTAGTGGATACTGGGCACTGATAAGGCTATCGTGTTCTTTGTAAGACTGAAAAAATATCATTTCTTTTTATGAAGACTTTTCGTAAATCATGATTTGATACAATTAATTTTTAAGCCATGAAAGAATTGTAGATCACACATTTGTCACAGAAAAGGATATCATTAGAAGTATCGTTACAAGGGTTTTATTTGCCAGTAGCCCCTTTTCACAAAAACTATCCCACTAATTATAAAATATGATTACTGAATGTTTTTTTTCTTTGATAAAGATATTACTTTTTTCCTGAAGGATATATCAAAATTTATTGTAATGCAATAGAAATAGGAATATATAAGATTTTTGACCCACTCTAATTTATTTATTTATTTATTTTTTTTTTTTTTGGAGAGTTGAAAAAAAATATTTGTCTTGGTCATAAAATTTATTAGCAATATATTTAGACCGCGGTAAAAGGAATTTAAGGGCTCGCTAAACGATGTGCATGTACACTAAAGACATCTAATCCCATGATATTTTTGCAGTTAAAGTAATCTGCCATAAGTCCTTAACTAGATAGACTGAAATCCACAGTGCATTACATATTTTCAATTTGTAATCAATCAAGGTATTCTTAACATTTTGCTTGCGCGTATTTTCTCATTTAAGTAAGCAACAGTGACTTTTGTTTTTGTCTTAAAACATTCTTCCTAATGCTAGGTACCCTAGTTGAAATGAAATATATAAACGCAATATTTCCACATTTTTAAAGTATATGTTTTTTTTCAATGTCCAAAAAGTTTTCATTTTTATATTGAAGGTCTTTACAAAAACGCAGCTTCATTTATGTATAATTCAATTTGACATATTCCTTCAAATATACTTGACCTGGAGAAATACAGCGTTGTAATATGTTGATCTCCCTTTTGTATATGTTAACCGGCACATGAATTCTTCCACTGAAATGGAAGATTAATAAAAGGCACGAAGTTTTTATTTTTATTGAATCACTTCATTTTTACAAAAACAACCTTTATTTTTTATGAAAACAAACAATGAAAATAATTGAAAACAGCTCAAAAACTGACGTTTGTTAATTTTAAAACTTGATTTAAAGTTTTGATAATACCAGGAAGGACGTCCTTTGTGTAGTTGGCTTCTATATTAGTACGTCCGGAGTCATGCTCCACATCTGTATAAGTTTTCCTAAGAGACAGCAACTCCTAAAATAGTTACCATGAGTCAAATAGAAAAAGAAAGCAATGACATTTTTTTCCTTTCAAGAGCCCTGAACACAGTTGCATTGTTTACATGTTTAATTTCTATGCTTATTCAAAAAATAAAACCAGCTAAATGAATTAAACTAACATGAATTCAATGACACTGACATTCTTCCTTACATTACGTCATACATTAGTTTTTTTTGTAAACAGGGCACGAACTCTGTTATTGTTAATGTTTACGATTCACCGGGTGTGTCCAATTTGTTAAACTCTACACACAACACTGAGCATGGACTGAACATTATAGTGAGTTGGTTTTGCTTTCTCACATTTCTATTCTGAATTTTCTTGATTATAGTTTTGATATCTTTCATTAAAACACAACAAAATTTCTACATTTCTTGAATATTGGGGATAAAGTTTACTTTGTGAAAGTGCAAGGATGGGTCGATCAAACGCGTCCCGAAATTTGTAGTTTAAGTAATTTTCAGATAAAAGAAGTTTCTGAACACGCTTTATATATTATATATTATACAGAATATTTGAGAAAACATTAACTTCAAATCTGTGCCCGGGCTCCTTTAAGTAAGGAGAATTGCTGAGAATTTTAAAAACCAAAACGATACATGTTGATGTAGGTCAGCAGCAATCTTTAATCATGATTACTGCAGTTAAATGTACCTTAAAGTCTGAAGACAGAGGGTTTGATGTAACTTCTCCACAATTGGTGTAACAAGACTTATGTTGATTTCCTTGTAAAATTTCCTCCGTTGCGATGCATCTTGATTTCCCCACAAACGATTCGTAAAGTACCAAATAGACAGTCTTGTATTGTTCCTGAAAATTAAAATATGGTGAGATATTAGAAAGATTTATTTAAAAAACCATGATTTTATCATGTAAATTTTACACAAAAACCACAAATGAAAAAACAACTTCGATTACAAAGACTTATAAATTATCTTGGAAATGTCACACACAAACGACAAATAAAAAAAACAACTTTGATTTCACTTTTACATTCATGCACAACACGATTTAAATTTGATAAATTAAATGTGATTTGATTTTCTAAAGGTGAAAAAACTAATCGTATCTTTTAAATAAATATTATTTAACGCGTCATTAAATAGTGCATTTGACTACATTATTTTTTTTATAATGACTAATTTATTGTGAAATGCTATATAAATGAAAAATGAATCATTATTCTGTTCTGAACATACGATGTGAATGTGATAGTGGTACACATCGAGACTAAGATTTTTTTTTTTCCGAAGAAGAATTACAATAACAAATTATATCATCCTCCTTTAACGTCTGGAAATACGATATGCATTAATACTGAATATAAATTTAAATGATCTATAAAATATATTGTATAATATGTGTTTTCAACTTTATCGAATTTTTGCATTCAAAGCAGTCTTGATGTATATGATTACGATTATGCTAAAATGAGAATTGATTTTAATATAAACTTACCTCGCCTTGTATCATGTTCATTCTGTCTTTTCTCATGGTCCTGACGTACATCGGTACATTGATTTTACCATTTCTCTCCCCTTCCCGATAGAGGGCGTCTAAAGCTATGTATGTTCCTGTTCTACCGATGCCAGCACTATATTTTGAAAGTTAGAAGTAAGAATGTTTTTAAAATTCATAAGGAAAGATAAGATAAAAGAGAGAGAGAGAGAGAGTGGATTAAACCTGCAGTGTACAGCAATGTATTTTCCTGGGTATTTAGAAGACATTCTCATCACGTGACGATGGAATACGACGAGACTGAGTGGATCAGGAACTCCATGGTCCGGCCATCTTGTGTAGTGAAACATCACCACCCCTCTATCCTTTTGCTCCTGCAATCATATGTGAGATTCTGAATGATTAATTTCAAGTATAAACAGTTATAAATAGCATATTGTTTCAATTTTTAAGCTTATTCTTTTTTTTAAGTATTTCCCAACTATAATTTAAAAAAAAAAGATCTCCAATGAGAAAATAACAGAGAATTTTACAATTCCTCTGTTAGGATTTTTTTTATTACATTTACTTATTATTATTATTATTATTATCACTTTAGGTTTAAAAGGTGTAAAATGTTTGATATATTTCACATGCAAAGAAAGGACACTTTATTATTTAAAGCTTTTGCCTAATCCTGTTTGTTAAATTCAATGACAATTAAATATGTTCAAACTAATAATTTTATCCCTTGTAATGCAATGAATACAGCCTTGCACCTGCTTATAAATTATACGTGTTATGTAAACCATTTCACTACTTTAAGCAGTGTATGACGATACGGTATTAAAAATAAAGATGTTTTGACTAGTTCATTGCTTTGCTAACAAGGTGAAATTATTTCACAGTCAACCCATTTATTGTTACCAAGTGTCTTTAGACCTTGAATATACTCCTTTTTCCCTTTGTTTCTGATCTTAAATCATGCTCTTTGTTGATTATAATTTCCCTCTTTTTCATAATTTTAATCATTTTGTAGTAGGGTATATTCTTATACATAAAGAATATGTTAATATAAACCGTTTAATTAAGGAATAATATTATACATTTTTTGCATGATAGTGGGGGAAATATGAATATTTATTCAGCTAAGAAGTATCATATTATATATATTTCTTGGCTGAATAAATCTTCATGTTTCCCGAACATTCATGCAATGAATTGTTTATCATACCGAAACAAGCAAAAACTTTGAAATAAACATAAACTTTCAAATTCGGCACCGCTCTCAAATTCACTTTCATTTTTAACGTAAAGTTGATGAAACCCTTTGACACATCACTAATCATCAATTTTGTGACGTAAACCAGGCTATTGTGACGTTTACTATTCTCGGGATTTTCTTTTAACGAACGATAACTATTGCGGGAAAATTCATTAGGTATCCGAAGAGGGCGAATATGATGAAAAGCATGCCGGCGACCGTGAAATATAAAGTTTTTTGGCCCGATCACGTGATAATCTAGAACCAATCAGATAACGCGTTGCGTAGAATAATTATAATGAGGTATAACAAATACATTTGTGGTATATTTTTTTTTTTATATTATCATACACAGAGAAAATATCTTCATACCTGTATGAAGTTTTTCGAAGGTCATGGGTCATTACGTGATCTAATCACACAGCGCAGTAATATCTACATAAAAAAGACTTGCTCTACGTAGCAATCCCTATAGCGTGTTTTTAATGCATAAAAATGTACAAAATACGGAATTAAAATAATAATCATTTTATTTACAATGTAAACTAGTATTTAATACAGTTCTTGATCGATTTCACATAGAGAATAGAAAACTACGTGTTATAAGTTCCATGTCTGAGCTGCAGTCTCAACGTTTGTCCTTATTTTCTTGTAAACCTCTGAATGCTATAATCTTTTGTCATTAAACTTTACTCACAATGAATTTGAAAATCTGTTGGAAAATATCAATTTAATGCAATCACGCCATAAACAACGGACAAACACTGCACTTTGGAGGTTCGGTATGCACACCTCCATCATCGAGATCGTTGTCTTAACAGGCCCTAACGTAAGCTGTCGCCAGTGTCTCTATATTAACATCATAATAAACATGCCTTACGAAATCGGATCAAATTTTAAACTTGATTTCAAGTTAATTGGTCCGGACAGGTGTCTCCATCCATCCCTTTCCGACCGAAATTCCTCGAACTTTTTATTATCAAACATCAGACGTGTTTCTTGTGCTTTTAAACATCGAATATGGGTTCTCACGAATAAAAATTCCCAGACACCAATATGCTCACTATAATTGATCAGAAGTAACCCTTAACAGAATATTCCCTTCAAAACAAAATCCTTTGCCAGATGAATTTGAAGCGTAACCGCTTTTCAAGCCAATTTACACCTTGCGTAATTTGTCAAAATCTACGACGAACAGTTAGTGCAATATTCATATTCGATTGTCCGGCTCAAATGTATATATAAGTAATAAATAACAAGTTTAAAACTTCACTGGGAAATGAAGCGTGTCGGTACGTGATCAAATCTTCTGAGAAGGCCTTCGGCCTTCACAGGATTTGATCACGTGACCGACCCACTTCATTTCCCAGAGAAGTTTTTTAACTTCTTATTTATTTCTTAAACGATGTTTTTGCTATCAAAAAACTTTGCTAACAAGGTCAAATTCATTCTTAAGGTCATCAATTTAGCCTTACCAAGTGTTTGTAGACCTTGAATATACACCTTTTCTCCTTTTTTCTGATCTTTGTTGATTATAATTTCTCTGTTTTTCATGATTCATAATTTTAATCATTTTGTAGTAGGGCATATTCTTATGCATGAAGAATATGTTAATACAAAGCGTTTAATTAAGGAATAATGACGTTTTTACTACTTTTTACTAAACTTTGCTAACAAGGTTAAATCCATTCTTAAGGTCATCAATTTAGCCTTACCAAATGTTTGTAGACCTTGAAGTGTCTTTTAGTATAATTGGCATACACCTTTTCTTCCATGTTTCTGATATTAAAACCTCCACTCTGTAGTTTGTCGTTAATGTTTGGCCAGTACTGGTTGCACTTGTTCTAAATACGGAAATAAAAGATCAATTTTTTTTTTATAATTCATTTATTTCATATACAACAAGATGGAATGAATCCGTATATCCACCTGGAATAAAGTTAATATAAAAAATATTATCAATTTATATCCTAGGGATGATTTTTGAGACTGTTACATGTAAACACATTGGAATCGAACAAAATTTATTTTCTTTAGGGAGCAATGAGGCATGCATTAGTTTATATTGCATTCAAAAATTATAAACTCTTCAAAGTTTTTGATATTATTGTCTGATATCGATACTATTATGCAAAGGAAGAAAAGATACTGTTGTGTGTTTTCTATAGCTGACCTTTGCCCCTTCTTTGAGATTGGTCAGACAAACAATAATTGATACGTCCTCCTGCCAAACCATTTTCCAAAAATCAGCAATCGTCTTTGGCTTAGGACCTAACAAGAAAAAAAATAAATGAAAAAATGAAAAAAAAAAAAGAGAAGCAATCAAAAAGAAAAAAAAGAAAGAAAAAACCCAACAAACAATTCAGAACAGATACAAAATTGATGTACAAAACAGATGTTCTTTTAGTATAGAATAATCAATTTTTTTTTTTAATTTATGAATTTCACTATAAATCAAGTATTGTTTTTAAAAATAAAGGTACATGTACTTAAGTTTACCTTGCGTGGCAATGTACGAGCGTTTTCCCTGAACATCCTATAATTGTTAAAACACAAGCAAAATGAGGCGTATTTAAATGCTGATACAGTTTATTTAAAATAAGTCCGAATGCATTCAAGAAGAAATTCAAAAACACTAAGATAAAAATAAAAGAAAACGTTATCGTTTTAGCATTTTTTTTCTTTTAAAAACGCCTATTTGTACACAAAATAATCAACTAATACTAAAGTATAAGATATTGGATGAATATATTTTATATTTACATTTTCAATATATTCCCCCTATGATTTTTTACAAAATAGAAAACAGTTCATTTTCTCATGAACTACCATGAATGGGCATGTATATCTCCATTGTTACGTCATAATACTTACTTGACGTCAAAACTATAGTGCAAACTATTTTGCTTTAAAATGACAGTTGAATGGCGTTTTTTGTGGCAAATTATCAGAAAAATAATGTAAACAAGAGAAATGAATTAAATGTTTGAAAATTTATGAGGTACATGTACTACAACGCTTCATGCCGGCATATTTATCATGAAGCGCTACCGCGCTTCATGAAATATGCCGGCGTGAAGCGTCGTAGTTCATGTTCTCATGAATCTTCAAAAATTAATTTCTTAATAAACCTACCTCTATATAATTAGCATTAATGTAATCCCCTTCACTGGGAGATGAAGTGTTCAATACAACTCGGGAATGGTCATCTGTAGATTATAATTTTAGGCATACAGAATGTATATTCTTGATATGATGAATTTCTGTCTTTCAAAAATTGATATCTTAATATTGTAATATTCTTACATGGAAACGTCGTTTTGTATCTATTTTTAGGTTTATTTTCGGGTCGATTGGCTTCCTCACATGGATGAAGTTCGCCTTTTGGGATATCCTGTAAAGAAGGGTCTTGCTTAAGTACAGAGAACCTAAAAATGAGCACATGAGGTTCAATCATCATTTACAACTATGTGATAACCTCACCGTATAATCTAACAATCGCAATAAAAAATTCTGGATGGTTTTTATATCGCCCTTTACCAATCAACATATTTCTGAGTAACATTCTTCCAGATTTTATTTAAAAAATACCTGATATTCATATTGAAAGCCAGCATCCTCTATGGCAGACATTTTAGATATGATGGCCTGTAAATTGTTTACTGGTATACATTTATTCGTCGGGGGGCCTCTCTTGGCAGTCTCATTTGCATCATCATTGTCTTTTGAGTTATGAATAGAGTCTACATCATTTATGTAGTTGTCTGCAAAATTTATGTATCAATTTTTTGTACGCTTTACATTACCCTGTCTTACTATATCGTAAAGTTTGAAATAGGATAACCCAGAGTTATTCATTCCCATATTGAATGTATACGAAAATAAATGTGATGAACAAAATTTCCAACAAAAGTTTGCAATATGGTCAAATCATACTGCATTGGAATAACTATTTTTCATAGGTCATCAAAAATGTTGAATTCTTTCAAAAAATTACTTTTCATTAATATAATAGATTAAATAACAAAGTGTTTCATTCCTTTATTTTATATGTAAATGTTAAAAGTTAAAAGTTGCAATGAAGGACAGAGTATTTTCAATAATGTTTTCTTTGCCACTAAGAACATTACCCTATCTCCCTGATCAGGAAAAATAATAATTTATTTAGTTTTAAAAGAAATATTAAAATTTATTTTCAAAATTATAGTACTACTATGCCTTTCATAAACATGAATTATAATGTTTTAATAATGTTTTACAATTGGTCTTACGTTCTGGTGAGGATTCTCTGTTTACTTTTTCCACAATAGAAATATGCTTCATGTTTAAAACATCTTTCCTTTTAGTTGACGTCTCTGAAGATTTTCTTTTAAATCTACAACAATGTACATGTATGTTTATTCCTAATGTAAAAATATTGAATCAGTTTTCACAGATAGCGTGTAAAATAACATTCTGATAAATAAATAATAAAGATTGTAAATATGAGCCATTGTTGCTCAAAGGACAACGTTAAGTTACTCTTTCTTTATCTTCTTTGGGTCACATGACCCTGCTATGCGTACGTACCGTATAAGTAAAATGACCAAAACAACAATGACGATAACAACTGCTAACGGGACAACAACCCCAACAGCAGTAAGTGCATCAGATGAAGGAGCATTAGATATCTGATATGCTGTAACTATCCCTAAATGAAAAAGAACGAAATGAGCATGATTTTTTTTCCTATCACCATTAAACAACATATAGCAAATTATAAATATGCTGTGAGAGAAATACCATCGTTGCGTTCCCTCAATTATCATGCAATTGTAAAAAAAAAAATTAAACGAACCTCTAGAAGAAAAAAAAATGATAAGAAGATTATGCAAAGAAATTAAATAATAATTGTTGAATACGAAGGATAAATTTACATACCTTGGTCACATTTTTCCCCATAAGCTCCTCCCTTGCAACCAGCCAAACAACTTCCGTTGAATCTGTCACAAGTGCGATTTACACAATATTCACTGCAGGGTGATTGACAATTTTCTCCATAGGACTGATAGCACTCTTGAATTAGACAAAAAAGTGGTCCCCATATACGTAAAAAACAAAGCCTTTTCTAAATAATTTTATTCACTGAAAGTGAGTGAACGTGCATAATAACTGTGGAATCATCGTTCGATGGGGATCAATGTTCGTGGATTTCGTGTGTAACCCTCGAATTTACATCCACTCGGAAAATTATTTGTCAACGTATTGACTTATTAAATCTACAAAAATGACAAAAGCACATCCCCACAAACCAATAAAATTTTGCTTGCCCATGTAGACTCCCACGAATTTAAATGATTCCACAGAATTGCATTATCGATCCGTAAGTAACATCTATGAAATATGAAAAGCAAAGCAAAATTGAACTTAGCGAATTTATTAACAGATGCTTTTAACAGTAGATCCTGCTCTATCTAGGTGAAGATTTTGTTTCTATAAACCAGAAGTTTCTGTCAAAACTGTAACCCTACTGGTTTGTACATACAACAAAGGAAGAGAAAAGTAGCGCGTGGACTTAAAACTTTGCAACAGCAATAAATAAATAATAATCCTTGTTTTACTCTCTTTTTCGGCGAGATGAATTGCAATCAGGCTAAAACTGTTGAAGGAGTAGCCTCTGAAAAGATTTTTAGAGAAATTCCGATTTTAGTTACCATGGCAACATCATTCATCAAAATCAAAAACAATATAGACTATAAAGTAACTGTGGGGTACTTTACAAGTATGTATTAACACATATACAAACACGTATACAGATCCATAGGTTCTTTCCCGGGCCGACTCCCTGCTCCGCTGCTGTCCCTGACACGTCCTTTCAGCTCGGCATCCACGTGTAGAAGAGGTCCGTGCGACTATCCCGCCGTCTAAAGTAATACAGACAGTAAGTCGTACCACGGGACAGTCGCACAGATACTACACTCCCCCCTGTTTTCTTTGAAAGGCTGGAGTCTACCACAGGAAAGAGGGTCCGGAACCATCTCCAACGTCGGGGCGCTGTTAACACCCTCCCGGGCTAACTGACCAAGAATAAAGAGTGCCGGAACACGCTCTAAGCAAAACCACACCCAGGACTCATATTAGGTGTACAAATCCGGGATGAATCCCAACTAGGTGGTATATGTCCGGGATAATTCCCAGACAATTATCCTATATCCGTTTAAGGATAACCGAGTAGGCCAAAGGTCACCAGGCCCACTCACTACTGAGAAACTGTGACACCAGTAACACCATCAGGCCATGGAGGGTAAACTCACTCTCCGGCATCGCCCACGCCTCCGCCTTGATCTGTATAAACGACATGCACTGTTCTCCTCTCGTGTCGTACTGTCAGACGACAAGGGACTGCCAGAATCAAATGGGGTTGTCCTCACTTCCGCAACAATATCCTTCGTGACCCCATCTATATCTACCTCCAGGGTTGGGCCTTGGTCCACAGAACTCGGTGATCCCCCAGAAACTTGACCATAGGCTGCCTCATTCGAATGTTGGGCTGGTCTTGGGGAGAGAGATGCAACAGTGATATCCTCAATACCCAAATCCAGTAATGATTCCTCCATCATCTCTTCCACCGGGCCTGTCATACTAAGTCCACTTCCGGGATGGGTCAAAGGCACCACGCTGCCTAACTCCCCAACCAAACGAGGCACATACTTGGGAGAATCCGTCTCAACCATTTTGCCTCCTGTCAAGGTCACTCTCTCCTCCGGAGTCTTCAAAGGGGCAGCATAGAGCTCAACCTCATGCGTCTCACTACCCAAAGTCAGGGTCACGGGTCCAACTATGAATCCCTCCAACTTTGAATCCTCCCCAGCCTGTATCATGGTCACATGTTCCCGGATTTGGGGCTTAGGCTTCAGCTGGTCATACACCCTGGTCGACAACACGCTGACCGCTGCCCCAGTATGAACTACTGCTTTCACCCCGATGCCTTGCACGTGCAGGCTAATGGTAAAGCCAGCAGACGAGCTTGACTGTCTTTTGGGAACAGAGGGTTCTTCCCCCTCAGACACAGGCGATATCAAGTCAAAATTACAGGGGTCAATCCTCCCCAAATCCTGGGATTCATTACCAACTATGGCTGGTCCAAGTGGCTCCTGAGTGGATTTGGGGCTACAGGCTTCCCCACCTCCTCTTCCAGGGTATCCACTTCCTCCTCAGCCATGCAAAGCCCTGGCACTTCCATCCTGCGGCACTTGCACCGATGCCGCATACAGGAACGGAGAACACCGGTCCCCAGCTCCTTGGGATCCAACCTACAGGATTTCTCTCCAGTGGATCTTTTCATCTTGGCTCCGTCCCTAGTACATCAGTAGCGACTGGCTTCCCTGTAACATGGGTGGGGCAATCTCTACGGAAGCGTCCCACCTCTCCACATTTAAAACATATAGCAGGCTTCCGGTCCCGCTCCGTCCATCTGAGTGAAGATACCATTCCTCAGATGTTTCTGAAGGGGGGCAGCTTCCCTCTGCCTAATCAACTCCTCAATCTTCTCGAGCCTGCTTCGGAGGGCTTCATGCTCCTCCAGAGCAGGGACATTTACTGTCCCTGGATCATCCTGTTCAGTGTCCTCGCCGGGGATCAACTTCCACACCTCTCTCTTGATTTAGGCCTATGTAGCCGGGAGTGCTGGTAGTATTGCATTCGCTCCACGGCTTCTTCCATAGTCTGGGGATGTCCGTCGAGTGCATAAAGGCCAGCATCACGGTCCTCGGTCCCATAACACAGCCGAGGTATAGCATGAGTGTGAACATCAGGCAAACCAGGGAAAGCTCGAGCTGCTAAAGTCAGCACTCTTTCAGCCCACTGACGAAGTGACTCCCCTTGGTTCTGGCTGGCCGACTGAAAGTTCAGTTGATGGGTGAGGTCGGATGCAGAGGAGCCAAAACGCTTCTCAAACCTCTGCCGAATATCAGCGAGTCGGAGATGACCTGTTTCCAACAGCAGGGTATAATAATCACTTGCTGCCCCTCAAGGCAGAAACAGAACTGGTCGTGCTGCTCCTCCTCTGTCCACAGCTGGCTGCGAGATATCCTCACGAACTTATGCAAAAATGCCTTCCAGCTGGTCTTACCATCATACCTAAGGTCCTTGTACCTGGGCTCACTCCCGGCAGCTACCCAACTGGTGTTCTGTGTGGGTGTACTAAAGCTGCAAGCTGACTAGCATGGTGTCCCAGCTGGGCAGGCCCACACACATTCGGCTGCATATGTGCTAACCTCTCCCCCTCCCTTCCAAGATGGCAGGCCAGGGTAAAGAGATAGGCAGGACTACAAGTCGCTTTCACAGGGACACTATGATGCTGTAATACACCAGGCAAAGCCATACCATGGTGTGTGATTGGAGTACTATCGCTTCGGTACAACACAGACTGGGCGTGGTCAGGAACTGGGTTTGGTCATGCCTACCACCAGGACTGATGTACGCTGATAGGGGCGCATGGTAAGGTGTACTTGTGGAACTAGGATATAATAATGTAGGTTGGGGTCTGGCAGTAGTCACACCAGTGTCTAAAGGCCAAGAGACTAGGTTACTATTTGCTTGCGACTGAACCAGCGCTGGGGACACTCCAATATTTATGGGGGCAGATATAGTGCTTGGCATTGAGCTCCGGGGTTGCAAATCATCCCCAGGGAAAGAGGGCGCACCAAAGTCTGCTAGTCTAGGTTGGCTCTGTATGGGTGCAGGGTCCCAGGTGAGCCCTACAGGATCTATGGGCCTCAAATGTTGACGATCATACTCAGAGGTGAGCTGTGCAGGCCTCACAGGCCTCTCGGATTGCTGATTAACACACGGTGTATGGGACGGAAGGGCGGGGTCAAGTGGGTGTGGTACAACCTCACCCAAGCGGCTTGGTCTATAACCCATGGTAGGAAGGCCCCCCAGGGTTAGCTGTGTCTCCCACATGGACAGGGTAGCTACTACTAGCTGGTCGCACATGGCCTAAGGAATAAGGATGGTTTGATCCCGAATTCAAGGGAACCTCCCTATATTCATATTTAGGTGGGCTACAACCCACAGTGCTACACTGTACCAGGTGAGCCACACCTACACGGGCTACCTAGAGAGGCCTCCAGGGAATCACTGGTCATCATCCCTGGTGAGCAAAATTGAGGCTGGGCAAACATTACCTCTTTTCTTGACACACCATGTAACACACTGCCCTCCCCACAGGGGATGCCCGAGAGCAGGCCGGGCATAGGTGTAGAGGGACCCCCCAGGGGTAACCGCCCTCCCATGTGGCTTGACATTGATTGAGCAAAAGGTGTGTGACGGGAGGCAAAATGCTCACTCCCACTATAAGCGTATGGTGAATAACCCCCCTCCGCGGGGTATCCCCTCACCCTACCCGGGGCGTGAGGGGTGATATTGTCTGACCGCGTGACAGCAGGGTCACTACCCAGGCCTAAAACCGACACATTTTCCTCCACGGACATATCAATAATAAAATTGCACAAAATAAATATCAAATAAATCACAGACAATCTACAAATTAATTCTGAAATTTGATTCAAGAAAATACATAAAAAATCAACACGTGCTCTCACGTACCTAGCAGCACCTAAAATGGCGGCTAAAAACGATGCCTGAAAAAAAAACTAACTTTGACAGCAGTACGGGAATCTCCCGGGCCCCGCGAGTTGGGCGCCAGTAAAGTTACTGTGGGATTCTTTACAAGTATGTATTAACACATATACAAACACATATACAGATCCGTAGGTTCTGGCCCGGGCTGACTCCCTGCTCCGCTGCTGTCCCTGACACGTTCTGTCAGCTCGGTATCCACGTGTAGAAGAGGTTCGTGCGACTATCCCGCCGTCTGACGTAATACAGACAGTAAGTCGTACCACGGGACAGTCACACAGATACTACAACTATTTTGAAAGTATTACAAAATCAAAAACCGATATATATATATATATATATATATATATATATATATATATATATATATATATATATATATATATAAAGTGTTGTCTATTTATGTGCCAAGTTATATTGATTGAATGATTATATATTGTTTTACGTCCCATTCGAGAATATTCACTCATTTAGAGACGTCACCATATACCGGTGAAGGGCTTTCAAATTTTGACCTTTACTCGGCACTCAGGGCCACTGAGCAGTGAGGGATCTTTATCATGCCAACGCCTGCCGTGACAGGGGGCCTCGATTTTGAAGGTCTCATCCGAAGGACACGCAACTTTCACTTTCAAAGGGTGGAGCGCATGGCGAAGGAACAATTGCTACCCATTTTTTATAACCTTAGGTCACTCGCGGCCGAGATTCGAACTCATGACCCCCTGATCACGGAGCGAGAGCTCTATCGACTGAGCTACCGTGAAAGGTACCAAATTTTATTGAAATCAGACCAAAACTGTCGGAGGAGTAGCATTTTTAAAAAAAAATGTTTACAGACAGACAGACAAAGGGACGGACGACGGACACCTTACTTTCACATAAGCTCTTCTGGTCTCTGACCGGTGGAGCTAAAATGAGACATTGTTCACATGATGAACTGTGTAGTAATCATTATATAACAATTTTAAACTTGAACATTTCCATTGCATCGTATCTTAAATCGCTTTTAAAGAATATAAAATAAATTGAACGAACGCCTCTTAAACATTGCAATATTTTGAAAACAACAGTCCTGTAAAATGTGGATGTATTAAAAGGAATGGAGGTATATGTATTTCTTATATCGCCTATTTAATATGAATTCAAATAACATTATATTTACTGACATTATCTCTCTCTCTATATACATATATATATATATATATATATATATATATATATATATATATATATATATATATATATATATATATATATATATTCTTAAAACAAAAGGGTAGAATGAACTTTACCGGTACGGACGCCATTTTGATTCTAGATCCGCGCGTGAGGTGGCGCAGCGTAAAAAAACTTAGCAACGTATCAATTATGATGGGCGCCACCATTTTGGTTTTTGTGGAAGCGAAGAATAAAAGCGGAGGTATGGGGCGGCAGCCCCCAATTAATACGTAAATTTAAAACAAACTTACCCTCAATCAAATAAGTCAATGCTTCCATTTAAAATTTCCTGTGGTATCTGAGTAGGTTGTTGTGTCTGCAATTCCGTTAGAGGGGTTCGTTTTTTGAAAGAGAAAACACGTTTAACCAAGTCAAGAAATGTTGTAAACTTGTCATTTGAAGTTTGAAAATATTTCTTCCTAATACAATTTTCAACTTAGTAAGATTCGTACAGGATTTTAACGGTTCCAGTTTTGGGAAGAGATTTTTTCACTGCATTCCACGTAGATTCTATGGTATTAGTGCAGGCGCCGGTTTCTTTGTTTTTAAATTCAATTGAATGGTTTACTGTGAGATGTTGGTATCCTTCGCTTTTAAGGGAGGAGTAGGCTTTCCAACAGTCCGAAAGCATTGTTGTTCCAGGGAGTACGTATTTCTTTATAATTGGGATTAATGTGTTGGCACTCCGGTCATCCACAACTTCAAAATAACATTTTTTTTTGTTTCCCTCTCGATCCCCCCGAATACCCACACTCCGTCCACTCTTTTGCCGCGGTGATATTTGCGTTTCCCGAATTCACTTTCGTCTATTTCTACTGCTCTACCGGGGCCCCGACTTTTTCATTTTTTAGTTGTAATATTGATAGACACACTTCCCTGGAAAAATTCTTCCAATCCACTATAATATGGTCACTGCCAATACGTAATTCCCGAGAAAAAAAATCGTTTGGAAGATTATGCACCCAATAGTACGTGAGTTTCACTATTTGTTCCAGGAGGAGATGACTTCCCGCAAACCAAGAACCCTCTCTAACCGATACTTTTTTGTTACACTTTCTGTTTGTACATCGCCATACAACACCGTCTTTACTATATGATCTATCCTCAACTATATGGAATGATCCCTCGCCACAAGCCTCACAAACACTTCTAAAATTTCCTAATAATCCCTTAGTTTGGAGCCAATCAATTAAAAATCTTCTATTTTTGCAAATGTCGTAAATATCATCATACACAAAGGGCATAGTACAATCAGCTGTTTCGTGCTTACAACTTTAAATGACGTAACTTACCCATTACCCAATCAGGAGGCAAGGTCGGATCACGTGATTAGCAAGTCAGACCTTTGGAATGCGATTCAGAACTAGGAAGTGACATGTTTGTTTTTGAAACCCAGGAAATTCTCATTAATAAACTTCATTAGATAAACGAAGTTTATTAACATAAAAAATGACGAGGAATTCAAGAAATAGGTTATTTTGGAATTTAAATGCCGTTTTAACGAAATCGTCACGCTGACGCGTAACACTATTATATAGGGAGAGCACGTGCTATTACTTTGTAATTTGTACGTACCGGTAAAGTGCAGTTGTCCCAAACAAAATTCACTATTTATTTTTACTTTCATTATTATTTTGCTTTACCTACGAGAGTGTACTTAATTTGGAGTTTACAGCATAAAAGAAAATCAAGAAGTCCATGTGCTAGAGGGCTCACATGAGGTACTATGGCCCTATTCCTCTAAACTAGCAGATTTCCCCCTATATTTTTCCTTGTAAAACTTTTATTGCATAAGTCCCCATCCTACCCCGGGGTAATAAGATGCTTGCTTAGAAATAAAATAATCAAAACTTTCCTGTTCTTGATTTTGCTGTTCAAAATTTCAAGATTTTACTTATGTATTTCTCTGCAAATTTATGGTCGCCCATAATCCGATCCCTACACCAAGGGGTTATGAAAAACAATTTGAATCTATTCTACCATAGGATACTTCCATATAAATAACTCATGACGACCCATCTGCTGTAGAGAAGATTTTCACAGATTTATTGCAAAGGAATTTGACAGCCTATTGCCCTTGGTCATGAAGTGGGATGCTTCCGAACAAATATGATTAATCACGGCTTATCTTTTTGTTAAAAAAATATTTAAACAATTTCCCCTATGTATTCCTATGTAAAATTTTGATCACCCCTTGTGGCTTCACCCTACCCAACTGGGGTCTTGATTTGAATAAACTTGAATCTACTATTCCTGAGGATGCTTTCTTATAAATATAACTTATATTATCATTGCTTAGTTGTTCTTCAGGAGAATGCTTTCAAAGATTTTTCTTAAGTATTCCTTGTAAAACTTTGATCGCCCATTATGGCCTCACTCTACCGCGAGGGGGTCATGATTTGAACAATTAAACTCTTCAATATGCACTGCCATAAGATGTCATATAAATATTACTAATCGAGACCTAGCTGTTCTTGGAATGAAGATTTTGAAAGACTTTTCCTATGTATTCAATGGCCAATGCAAATCCCAAGGGGTCATAAATTCAACCAACCTGATTACACTATATACTGCAAATATTAATTTGAATGCTACGTTTCTTTAGCAGGAAAATTGATCATTTCTTCGTTTGGTTAATTTACAGAAAGAAACGCATATAAATAATAACTTTTATAATATTTATCTTTATAATTTCAGTATACCTTCACTGCAATTTAAGCCCCTCCAACCAGCAGCACAGTAACAAGATCCGTCTGTGAATTCGCAAATACTGATGCATTTACCAGAGCAAATACCTGAGCAATTCTTTCCAAAATATCCCCGTTGACAAGCTAAAATATAACTTTAGCAATGTTAAGATATCATATGACGATATGATAGTATTTATTTCTAAAAAAAGGAACGTTATCACTATTTTTATTTTGGCTTACATTCGTCACATCTTTCACCGATATATCCATCCTTGCAGCCATTTGTACATACTCCGTCTATGTGGTTACAGATTTCATCATTCCAACAATTCTGGCTGCAAAGTACCTTGCATTGGCTCCCAAAGAATCCTAGGGTGCATGCTATTGAAATATGAGTGGGGAATCAAAAACAGAATTAAAACTAATCTTTATATTATTTCGTGTACATGTATGATGACTTTTCCTACGCAAATTAGACTTTCTAGCTCTTTTCTTTTACTCGTTTTTACCTGCCTTACAGGAATTCCCTGTATATCCTGGTTTACACCCTGTGTCACAGTTTCCAGTTTGTTTGTTACAGTGGACATCATCGAGACAATTACCACTACAGTTGTATCTACAACCGGGGCCGTAGGTTCCATTTTTACATGCTGTTAATAATTATAAAAAAAAACGATTTTTCAACATACTTTTTCCAGCCATTTTTTTTCATGGAAAAATTACAACAGAATTTTTTTCATACATCCCGATAAATGACGTATTAAAATTCTTATTTGTGTTAAATTACGAGGGTTGTTCGAAAAGTTCGTGGACTGATGCGATAAAATTAATACTATGTAGTATATGCTTACAAAATTTTTAATGAACATAAAACAACATATGTTGAACACTTATCTTGATGAGTTTCCTTGGAGTTAAGTAAAGATTTATACCCGTCTTGTTTATATGATGTTACGATGTCATAAACAGCTGATTTCAATGCATATAATATTTTAAATAGATCTAAAAGATCCTCACTTGATTATGACAGCATATTTGCTTGTCGGAGTTCAACTTCTATCACACATGATCAACGTCACTTTTCGACGTGACAAACTTTGAACACCCTTACTACAAACAGTAACTTTTACATCTCTCTAATCTTTTTCGGCGTTTAAAAACAAGTACTCTGAATGCACTTTATTTTTCAGTAGCCCATTTAAATATTTCCTAGGTCAATGCCAGTTTTTCCAGAAGGTGAAACTTTATAGATTGTTGGAAAAAGAAACCCACCCCCTTTCTGACGTCATTACAACCCCATAATTGTTTGGACATTTCATATAAAATTTACGATAAAATTTCATAGAACTTACAGAATGGGGTATAAATTGCAAATTTTACAGTGCAATTGTGTCATTCCACATGAGTGAATTAACGGGATTTTTGAATGACAAATGCTCATATAAAAAAAGAGTTCTTTCTCAATTTTACTTAGGTAGGAAAAACGTAATCTTCCAGGTTGCGCCTCCTGGACATACCATTACATTCAAAAACATCAAAAATTTATTGAAAAATAAAACTAATGATGGAAAGTTTATTATATAAATAAAAAAGATGATGTTTATTAAACGTTAAAAAAATCATTGATGTATCTTAAGCGGTTTTAATTTTATGCCGCTTGTCCACGAACTTTCCGAACAACCCTCGTATGTAGCTTGAGTTTAAGTCCAAAATAAGAAGAATCATCTGGTCCTAATACGGAAAATTTTTGTAATTGGTTTAATTTAACCATCCATTATGAATTAAATTGTTATTCACTTTTTATGTATAGTTGAAATAAAAATCGAATGTACATAGTTATATTTTATTTACGTTCTTCACATGTTGTTCCTTTCCATCCATTAGTACATCCCCTGTCACAACCACCAGTTACATGATTGCAGACTTCACTGTTTAGGCAATGACCGGAACATTGTTGTTTACAATCAAGCCCAAACCATCCTCTTGGGCACTCTAGTTTATAAAATACATCTCGATATAAATGACAGCAACTCTACGATGTATTGTGTGACTTTGCATTAAACATTTTTTATATCTCATAAGTACAAAATAAAGCAAAGTAAAAAGAAAACTAGATTGAAAATTGAAATCGTTATGTTCATACTATTTTTGCATAATTTTCCTGTCCACCCACGACTACATTTCAGGCATGTTCCATTAACGATGTCACAGCTTTGATCTTCGCAATTGGCAGAACACTTTTTATCACAATTTGGCCCATAAAAGGTTTTATTACAACCTGTTAATATAAACAGTTTTAAGTTTTTATAGAATAGAAATAAAGGATTATTTAGTTGTTACTAATTAAAAATATTTTAACATTCAATATGAAGATAAATCTATGAATATTACCCTGCGTTTAAACAAGAATATTTAATATTTATAGGAAGAATTATAGAAGCATCTTATGTGTGAAGGCTGTTTAATATACTCAGAAATTCCTGTCATATGTATGATAAAACAAGGCAGATAATTTCATTGGATACATGTTCATCATACGATTGGATAATTTATGAAATAAGAAAGAGTTTGGAGCTGTCCTTGAGTAAATTTTGTCCTTGCCCATTTATAGCACGTATTTGCCTAAAACACAGCCAGAAACCCTTTTTACAAAAGACATCCTGTGACTTTGAATATACACTATATATTAGTTATTTTAAAAATCATAATACATGTACAAAATGCAGATAAAGTAGAATTGATTTTTTGAAAAAAGGCTGATAACTTCCAAGGTAAGAAATCATTATAAATGCAAGACTATTTATGGGCTATAGGAATTAACATGTATGTTACAACTTTCTGTTTTAAGTGAACTGTTTCTAAGTTGTCTACTTGAAATTTATGTTCTCGATACGACATAATATCTCCCTCCCCTCAAAATAAAGTTATTTTCTTTAATATGGTCTACCCTCTACCGTCGTTCGTCCTCGTAGTATTTTTTTTTTACACCTATATGTGTAGATTGAAATAAGTTCATTTGTGCTGTTCTTCATGATCTCGTATGCCTTGATCTTGATTAAAAATATCTAAAAGTCAGATTTTTTGTCCAATCCTAAATTTTGCAAGAACAATACAGAACACTAAATTCGAATGTTTTAAAAAGAAGAGGATGTGGTTCAAATGATAGTGGTTTATTAATCTCATTTCTCTTCACAGATTCAGCCACTCACATCAGAAAAAGGTTTCGTGCCCTATGGTTTGACTCAATGTCACGTCACCTTTTTTTAAAAGTACTACAAAGCTGAAGCGATTAAATACTCATGGACACTATTTTTAACCTTAGACTCATGTAAACGATGTAGTATGTTTGTATAATCTCTAAAAATACAGTAATATACTGTGGTTTACTATCAATTGTGAAATATAATTAACTATGATACCTTTGAAATATTGATTTACTATAGTGATAACTTTGATAATCACTATGACATTGTAGCCGTAACTTTGAAAACTTTGAATTACCATAGTGATCACTATGAAAACTTTGATTTACTATTGTTATCACTCAAATGTACTTTTTAGCTCACCTGAGCCGAAGGCTCAAGTGAGTTTTTCTGATCAAAATTTGTCCATTGTCTGTCGTCCTTGTCGTCGTAAACTTTTCACATTTTTATTTTCTTCTCAAGAACCACTTGGCCAATTTCAACAAAACTTGCCATAAAGTATCCTTGAGTAAAGGGGATTCTAGTTTGTCCAAATGAGGGGCTTCTTCCAAGGGGAGATAGTTATGATTTCGTGAAAAAATAATGGCATTTAAAAATCTCCTTCCCAAGAACTACTGTACTTGAAAATATAAAACTTATGAGGAATCATTGTGAGGTAGTGTAGATTCAAATTATGACCCCCGGGGGTAAGGGGCTACAATTGGAGATCAAAGTTTTACATAGGAATACATAAGAACATCTTTAAAAATTTTCTTCTCAAGAACAGCAAACCCATTTATGGTCATATTTATTTGGAAGCATCCTCATGTAGTGTAGATTCAAATTGTTCAAATCATGACCCTCCGGGGGTAGGGTTGGGACACAATTGGCGATCAAAGGTTTACATAGTAATACATCGGAAAAATCTTTAAAAATCTTTTTCTCGAGAACAGCAAAGCTGTGATTGGTCATATTTATATGGAAGCATCCCCAGGTAGTTTTAAATCATGTTTGTTCAAATCATCACCCTCCAGGGTAGGGTGGGGCCACAATGGGTGATCAAATTTTTACATAGGAATACATAGGAAAAATCTTTAAAAATCTTCACAAGAACAGCAAAGCCATGAATAGTCATAATAATATAAAAGCATCCTCAGGTAATGTAGATTTAAACTTGTTCAAATCATGACCCCCAGGAGAAAAGAGGGGCCATAACAGGGGATCATAGCAATACAAAGGAATATAAAGGATATATCAGTCAAAATTTTTATCTTAAGAACAGCTAAGCCATAATGATTATGTGTCATATTAGTTCAAAGGCACCCTTAGGAAGTGTAGATTCAAATGTTCAAATCATACACCACCCCCCCCCCCCACCCCGAACCGCTTTTATTTTTAAACTTTTCAATATTGAACTGATTTCGGATTTTTCCTAGCCAAAGTGCTCAAGTGAGCGATGTGGCCCCTGGGCCTTTTGTTTTTATTATGTCAACAACTTTTCATCTTGTTTTATGTACGTAACGACACTTACTTTATGTGATTATATAAAAAAAAACACTAATTGAAATGAAGGGAAACATTATTAATTTAACAAACATTTCGCCAGTAGCAGTCACTGAAAAAACAAAAGGTTAAAAAAGTATCAAATTAAAATTAAAATGTATTGAATGCAACGTTCATGGAATTAATGTAAATACAAGACATCAACAAATATCTGTAGTAAAATTAAAAAAAAAAAACAACAACTGCAAAACCGATAAAACCAATCTTGTGAAAAAAAAATTATAGCACAAAAAATAAGTAGAAACACACGAAATACATATACTAAAGTTTTCACTTCTAAAACATAAAATAACTAGAAGCTGTCATCAGACAGTAATACCAACACTAGGGTGTTTGCCTCTAAATGCACACTCTTTCATATTGGGCTTACCAAGGAAAAAGTCAAAATAATTCTGTAATTTACACAGCACATGTATTCTTCAAATCGAGCATAAAATGCTCAGGTGACCATGTGACCTATGAGCCTCTTATAGGTATTTCCTTTACTTAATTCACTACCAGTCTGAAATAACGGAATTTAATTAATGATGTTAATTAGGTTTTGATAAAAAGGGTGATATAATTTTTTGGTCCTTTAATTGGAACTTTTTAAATTTATTTTCTCAACAACAAATAATATAATTTTAGTATACAAAGCATTTTTGATGAATTTATCAAAATGTGCTTTTTTAAAAAAAAATATTTGATTAGGCAAAAACCTCCTTGAAAAGCCAGTACCCAATCAATTTTGTTTTAACCCCCCTCCCTCCCAACACACACACACACACAATTTGTCCACACACACACACATTTTGTCTGTTTTTTGGAAATTGGCCTAGATGGCAAAATTATGCTAAAACATCGTTTGTTATGATAATTTAAAATTTGTTCTTGTACTCTACATGTATGTGAACACCTTTTTGAAAATTTCTACATCACACTGTGCTTGCGTCACCCTACTAGTACTAGTTTCACCATTATCATTTTTAGATTGCACATGGTGCAGTGTGGTGTACACATCATTACATGTATATCAGTAGAAATTAATTCATTTTGTGTTTTAATTGGATTTAAACTAATTTCATGAAGTTGACAGGACCTATGACAGTCGGTAAGTACAAGTTTAAGTATAGATTTGGGTTAAATAAACCGAAATGCAAATGGTTAGGTTAAAGTTTAAAAAGGGATGCCACAATAGACGAATTTCATATTCTGAAGAGTTATCTCCCGTTATTGACATTACATTCAGTTACAGGCACAGGTCCAGGATTTTTTTTCCGGGGGGGGGGGGGGGTTCCACACCTCAGTCAAAAAAAATTCCAGCCCAGAATTTCCTGAGAAGCAAAAAAAAAAAAAAAAAAAAAAAAAAAAAAAAAAAAAAAAAAAAAAAAAAAAAAAAGGAAACAAACAAACAAACGAAATACTGTAACTCTTTCCAAGTACTTGTGATCACAAGTTTTTATCTCAATTGAGTTTTTCTGGTTTTCTATCACATTTTGTCTGTCATCCATCCGTCTGTCTGTAAACTTTTCACATTTCGGTCTTCTTCACTAGAACTACTGGGCCAACAAACCTTGCCACAAATCATCTTCGGGTGAAGGGGATTCAAGTTTGTTCAAATGAAGGGTCACACCCTCTTTCAAGGGGGGATAATCAAGAATTAGTGAAAATTTGGTGATATCATTTAAAAAAGTATTACCAAGAACCACTGACTGGGCCCAAAAAGTTGAAACTTTCTTTACATAGACTTAGTGTAGATTCAAATTTGTTCAATTTATGACCTTCTGGGGTAGGGTTGGGCCACAAATGTGGATCCAAAGATTTACATAGAAAAATGCAGGATATAGATAGATATTGATAAGAGCTATGCAACTGCATCAACATTTTTTGACCTTGACCTTTCCTTTGACATTGACTTCACTTTTCTTTAAATTAGTAGTTTGCTTAGTTTTAAAGAAATCATTCAAGTTACTTTAATCAAACTTCTTATGCTATTGCATACTGATGTTAGCTTTTCAACTGCATCAACTTTTTTGACCTTGACCTTTCCTTTGACCTTGACCTCACTTTTCTTAAATTAGTGTCTCGTTCAGTTTTGAATAAACAATTCAAGATATATTTATCAAACTTCATATGCTGATACATACTGCTGAGAGCTATCAATTACATCAACTTTTTTGGCCTTGACTTTTCCTTTGACCTTGACCTCACTTTTTTAAATAAGTGTACATCTATGTTTCAAATAAATCATTTATGATATCTTTATCAAACTTCATATGCTAATAGTAAATTCATACTTATGTAGGCTTTTCAACTTCATCAACATTTTGACCTCAACCTTTCCTTTGACCTTGATCTCTCTTTTCTTAAATAAGTGTTAAGCTCAATTTTACATAAATCATTCAAGATATTTTTATCAAACCTAATATGCTGATATGTATTAGTGAGAGCTATTCAACTGCATCAAGAACCTTTCACCTTGCACTTTCCTGTGGCCTTGACCTCCCTTCTCTTTAATTTGTATTTTGCTTAGTTTTAAAGAAACAATTTAAGATATTTTATGTAAGCGTGGACTTATACATAATTTGGTGAGAGTTTATCATCTATATCCATTTTGTTTTAGATTTTAGTTTTAATTTTCAAGAAACTATTCAATATATTCTCATCAAACTTCATACACTCATACAAATTTTCATGTTGCATTAGTAATATACATTCGGTTGGGCATTCATGTCCAATGGACATATTTCTAGTTTTCAAATCATGACCTCCGAGGGTAGGGTCAGGCCGAAATAAGGGATCAAAGTTTTATATAGGAATAAAAGGAAAAAAAGTCTTTAAAATTCTTCTTTTGAAGAACAACAAGAGCATGATTAATATGGAAACATTCTCAAGAAGTGTAGATTCAACTTTATACAAATCATAACCCCATGGGTTAGGGAGGGGTCATTTTTTCCTGCCCCGATTTGCCATCCACATGGAAATGCAAATTTCGAAACGTTTTACACATCAGGACAAAACCAATCATCTTCCAACGATCATGATTTAAGGCTAATGCATAAAATATAAGGGAAGTTCTGGGAACCAGGGTGTTTAAACATGTTAAATATATTTTTTAAAAAAGTTGACCCCATTTGACCCCCAGGGTGAAAATAAAAATTCCGAAACCTTAATGCACATCTACAGGACACCACCAACCATCTCCAAAAAGATGATTAGGATACTGTGTAAAATGTAAGAAGAGTTGAGGGAACCAGGGGCTTTTTGCATAAAAAACGTCATTTTCGACCCCCATTTGCCCCCCAAGGTGAAAATGAAAATTCCGAAACCTTACTGCACATCTACATGACACCACCAACCATCTCCCAAAAGATGATTAGGCTACTGTGTAAAATGTAAGAGGAGTTCAGGGAACCAGGGGCTTTTTGCATAAAAAACATCCTTTTTCGACGACCCCCATTTGACCCCCCAGGGTGAAAATGAAAATTCCGAAACCTTACTGCACATCTACATGACACCACTAACCATCTCCCAAAAGATAATTAGGCTACTATGTAAAATGTAAGAGGAGTTTGAGAAAGAAGAGTGTGACTGACGGACGGACGGATAGCTAGACGGACGGACGGAATGAGTAACAACAATATACCCGAACTTTCTTTAGAAAGTGCTGGTATAACAATTGTGAAAACTTTTCTCGCTTCAAAATACCTATTTGTGCCTAAATTATACAAACTCTGCAATAATGTTTCCAATTTAAGGAAAAGTAAAGAGGTATGTGAAATATCAGTAATGAAAATTAAAATATGGCACCTTTTACTATCACCTCGCACAAATCAGTATACGCCTGACGTTCGTATCCGTTAGGATAATTAACTCCATCCAACCGCTCATTGTAAAAGATGACATATCGACCATATCCCGCACAAATTGTCGAAAACTTCAGTGGAGGTAACTCTGGCCCATCCTTGTAACAAAGAGAGTTGTTGTCTCTATTTTCAGATTTTGATAAATATAGAGAAAATCCTGCAAACCGGCCTTTTTGACGATCCTCTAAAAAGAGATAGCTCTGTAAATTTCAAAACCCAAACCATGTAAATGAGAAGACATTCACAGATTTATTTTTTTTTTAAAAAGTTTTATTAACTTTCCTGTTAACATTTTAGTAACGAGAAAATTAAACTGTCCAAGAATACTTCTATTTGAATTTTTAAAAAAAAGGTGTATTCGATTATAAAATACTTATACATGTAAATCGAAAATGAAACAAGATTTTCACGATTTAACTTTTATGTTCATCACTTTAACCTCAATAATCAGAGAACAAGCCAAGGAAAAAACTAGGTATATTTAAAATTACTTAAGACATTGGTTTTAGTTTGTATTTAATCCTGTTGCTTTAAGATTCTTTTCAGGTATGTCATGAAACTGGTTATATCAAAGATTTTTAAGTAGAATATTTTGGATATTTGAACATGTAATACAACTCAAAATCAAAACCGGTAGGGTTTAATGTACATCTTACTCAGCACCAGTAAAATTTGGCATTTTTGCAATTAAATTGTAACTTATAGGTTGATCACTTTAACTTCGGTTACATTTTACCAGACAATTCATGACAAAAGATACAATCTTATACAAAATTGTTCAAACAATATCTTTTATTGAAAAATGTGTCAAATATATTTACAAAATTATCGTTTCACTTTGGCATTTCTACTTGTAATAAGGAAAATATCGTATTTGGGATAGTAAAACTAAATACGCAATAAATACTAAACTTTTTACGATGTGAGTACTGCTTAGAAGAATTTTAAACCAGAAGTATCTGACAAGACTGTAGCTCTATGGTTTGTACTTATAATAAAGGAAGAGAAAAGTATTTTACAGAAATTACTATTTTTAGTTACCATGGCAACAGTGTTTATCGAAATAAAAAACCAATGCGCGGAATTATATATTTTGTAAGTGATTCAACTTGTGTGCCAAGTTATATTTAATAAAATCAGACCAAACCTGTAGGAGAAGTAGCATTGTGAAAGTATTTCATATAAAAATTTCTATTTATAGTAACCATGACAACACTGTTCATCGAAATCAAAAACCCAAGCGCAGAATTATGTATGTAAGTAAGTCTACTTGTGTGCCATGTTATACTGAAATCAGACCAAAACTGTATGAGGAGTAGCGTTTTCGAAAGTATTTTATAGAAATTTCTATTTTTAGTAACCATGGCAACACCGTTCATTGAAATCAAAAAGCGATATACAGAATTATATAGCTTAATGTAGTCTACTTGTAGTCTACCTGTGTGTCAAGTTACATTGAAATCAGTTCAAAACTGTAGGAGTAGTAGTAATTTGAAAGTATTTCACAGTAATTTCTATTATTTGTAAGCATAGCATCACCGTTCATTGAAATGAAAAACAGATACACAAAATTATGAATCATAGTGTAGTCTACTTGTGTGCCTATTATATTGAAATCAGACCAAAACTGTAGGAAGAGTAGCGTTTTTGAAGTATTTCACAAAAAAATTATTTTCAATAACCGTGGCAATTTTATTCATTAAATAAACAGAATTATGTATCTTAGTGTAGTCTACTAGTTTGCCAAGTTATATTGAAATTAAACCAAAACTGTAGAAGGAGTAGGATTTTGAAAATATGTTTACAGATAGACGGATGGACTGACGGATAGAGAGCCGGACGGACACCTTACTATCACATAAGCTCTTCTGGTCTCTGACCAGTAGAACTAAAAATGAAATAAATTGCAAATTTTGGCATAGTTTGTTTTAAAAATGTGTAAGATTTGTTCTTAAAGTCCAAACATATTTCTACGAGCAAGGATATGTATGACCAAAGATCTCAATTATGGTATTAAGGTAGTACACAACGCCAATGAAATCTATTTTAACGCATATCTTCTAAAGAAAAATTAGAGAATCCTATATATTCATCATCCGGGAGCCTACATTTTTTGGGGTCGTGTTTATGCCATCTACATGCCATATGACTGTCTGTTATTAAATGGATAGTAACTTTTGATCCCTTTATAGTAGAGACCTGATATTTAGATATATTTATGAGTCTCCATTCTTTTTGTACAATAAAGGTCAAGGCCATAGTAAGAGGTCAAAGGTGAAATATAGTGACGTCATCTACTGAATCTTTAAATTTTTCATTTGATTTATTTAAAATCGCCAAAATATTTGAAACCGCCGGTTCAAATTACCTCATTTTGACATGAATCAAAATGAATCTGGGTTCCATTTAAATTATTCTGTTCATTGTAGAAATTGAATTATACATTTTCTTTAAAGAGGACTTAACGTGTGACATATTTACACGTAAATTTTAATTCCCGGACTACGTATGTTCTATTTTTACATCACATTTTACTCAAATATACCGGTATCAAAATATTTTACTAAATGTTAGTAAAGAAAGGTTGGCTTTATAAACAGCATCACACAAGTTTGCAATTGATAAATTGGTTATTTTTAAATAATGCACAATCTCAGGTCGTCTGTCTAATTTCAGAATCTTCTTACAGGGATCTAATAGGCCATATTTCAAACTATGTGGGCAAAAAATGTATGGTTGAAGTTCTTTCATATTATATACAAAAGGATTTTGTACCCTAGATCAAAATATCAAAGTTTGAACAGAATTGAATTTGAGAAAAAAAATTGGCCCATCTATTGTGTACTACCTTAAACAGAAGTGTATAGTTCAAAAACTTTTTCTATAAGTATCTTTCCCGAACAAGAAAGAGTCCTGCATAAACCTTTTAATAAACCCTGCATTTTTGAGCGGGTGTTTGATTTGATGTATCATTTGCATTGTTAAACTGAAATATGTTATACATGTATAAATTTTAATTGCAATTAATATTTTTTTAATTAAAGGTCCAGACGAAACGTTTTAGCAAAAGCTGACGAGGGGCATATATGTACTTTGAATGGAGAATTTCCGTAGCATTAGACATTGCTTACATGCATTTCTACACTTTACAATTTTGCTCTATCTCACCAGTGTTGATATTTATAATCGTAAAAAATATACTAGTACATAAAGTACAGATTTGCCGATAGATTTTTGCAAAACAATACCTCATCTGATCTCTGTTTCAGAGGTCCTTGTTGGCTTTGTAAACAATTTGTATTTATGAAATTGACTTTTGAGCAGGACCACTTTTCATTATCTTCACTTTAATTTAAAGCATACATAAGCCCCATACGAGCTTGTGCTTAAACCCTCTTTATAGTATTAATACAAAAAATTATCTTCAGTTGAATAAAAAATACCAGCTATCAATTACTTTGGGGGTGAAATGTTAAAATAATGATAGACACAAACAATAATTTCTTTAGATTTTGCCAATGAAAGATATATATTATTTTGCATCCAAATACATAACATTTATCATTAAAGCAATTTATGTTCAAGTGTACCCCTATCCAGCTATCTCAATTGACATGTAAATATGAAGATAGATGGTGGATCGATGAAGATAAATGGTGGATCAATAAAAAGTGATACGCAATATATGAGACTATTTTCACGAATTTAAGAATGAATTGAATTCATTATATTATTTAACCCTTATGTAAATAACAGTTTTGGCAGCAAATTTTGTAACGATTTCCATTTGTTTGACATTATCTTCGTATAGTGGATTGTTTCATCATATTTAACGTACGTCATCCATCTCAGTGTTGCAAATACATGCATGCAAATATACTCAAATAGCACCCGAGCAACTTTTGGTTTATAGTAAACAAAGATTAAAGAAATTCAAAACATGCTATTTATATGAGGAGAGAGATTAAAATTTACTTAGTGTCTATTTTGGCAGGAGTATTTAATCAGATGTTAGAATAACACGACGAGTCTATTAAAATAAGGGTTCTCCCTAAGACCCAGTGGCTGGGGAATTTCCCAGCCTATATTGTTGTGATTACACTATAATAACCTTAACATTGATTAATAATAAACTCCCCATTAGGGGAGGAATCCCAGAAACACCTACTCTTTAAATGCCCCCTTCTGTTTCAATTCTTAGGGACAGTCCATATTTAAATAATTAATGATTGAAATATGGTTATTACCAGCAATCCTTGTTTTAATTATTTAAGATATATTATACGAGGGGTGATCAAAAAGTTCGGGAACTATCTCTATATTTAGAAAACCACAATTCAAATCAGAATGAAATTTGGCACACATATAGTCATACATATGTTCTATAAAGAGCAGATGTTAAATAATGTTTTGATCCGTGTTTGTGACGTCACAGCGTGAAAAAGACGTCAGTTTGTAGGTCACTTGTGACAATAAACGGTTGACTCAGTCGTACTCGAGCAATGAACGGCTGTAAAGTTTAACGTATATCTCGGAAATTCCTTTGCAGTAGAATATGATAATTTGTACGAGGATTATGAAGACAAAAGACTTACCAGAAGTTCAATCATTAATTAGATTGAATGTTTTATTGAAGGCAGGGAGATGGTTAAAAATGATGTTTGTTCTGTTGCCCAGCGAAAGCAAGCGGGTAAAAAGATGTGTCCTTATTTGAGCGATTTGTTTTGAAAGATCGCCAAGTTACACTAAGAAAAATAGTTGAATATCTGAGCAGTAATAAAATTATTAAATCCCTAAAATATCGTTTATTTTAGACTTTAAACATATGAGATATGAAAAAAAAAAGGCGCCCATACTTTTTCCGCATTGGATAAACGACGCTCCCGAGACAGAGGACTCGGGTTTTGATGGTCAACATGCTAATTCTGGGAAGGGATATCCTTACCCACCCATCCAATTGACGAGATTTGACCATTTCTGACAGATTGTCTGTTCTTGTTATAAAAAATTACTTGCAAAATAAGAAATATAAGACTCGGAAAAATCTCTTAGCTTCTGTGAACAGACCGCTACGAAGCATGTCACGTGACCGCCTGGATCACGTGATTCGCGCATGGGCAGAACAATGGCAGATTTGCATTAAAATCTGAGAGGACTACTTGAAAAATTAATGAAGACTGAAACCTCATTTTATTTCTTTTAAGGGAGTAATTCAATTATTTTGCGAACTTTTTGATCACCCCTCGTACACGTATACAGAATATACATATCAGAATGTTTATACATGTTTACTCTGAACACAATGAATTTTTGTGAACTTGAAGATATATATAGGTAAGACATGTGATTTTGAATAAGTTTGACACAATTTACATCTGTATGATTGCTGATGATCAATGACCATGAAATCATATTTCTCATTCCTATATCAAATAAGCATTTAGTATATGTTGAAGTTAATTGCAAGTTCATCATCATGTGTAGTGTTCTTGCACCATTATATACATTGTGCATAATTGTTGATTTTGCATCACTGTACATCGTCAATTGCTTTATGGTTGATATTTTATCACTTTTGTACATCATTATGCACATCTTTTATGTTCTGACAGCATTATTATACTTTCATGTTAAATACTAAAATCTGATTGGCTTAGACGCATTTAACAATCCTTAATGTTACCCTCAGCGTTAGCAACACACTTGACAACGGGTAACATTACGAAAATGTCACATGCGTGCAAATCATGCGCGTACGGTTCACCATAGAATTCTCAAAACGTCAGTTGTGCGTTTGAAAGAAGCCGAATAAACGACGTCAATAAAAGCTTGCGTCCGATATAGCTTACTTCAAAACAACAAACGACAGACGAAAAATGCTTGCGAGTGCAGAAATAACGGAACTTTAAATGTTAACGGACTTTTGTGGTATCAAACAAACAATAAAGAGGTCGGTAAATCTTTTTCGAAGCTCTCTTATTGAGAAAAATAGTAGCGGGGAGTTTGAAAGCTTTCCAAACGTGAACGTACAGACGATCGACGATTTTTTTTTTTTTTTGGCTGACATCCTAAAACAACACATTCAGTATAAGAAAATAAATGGTACCTGTTTTGGAGGGTAACGCGTCGGTTGACAATGGTTTTCCTTGGGGTGTCAATTTCAACTGTTACCCTCCAAAACAGGCACCATTTATATTGTGTATTGTTTTGCACTTACTGTTAAATGGTTGACGCTTTAGTAACTTTGCAATTTGTGCATCATTATGAGCTTTTTTGTTGACGCTTTTGCACTATTTTCACTTCATCGTGCATTAACATCCACATACATGTCTTCATGGTTGAAGCTTTCGCATTATTGTCAAAAACACTTTCAATTTTGTTTCTTCAGCTTTATTATGCATAAGCATACTGATGATTTGTAGCTTCAAATTCATTGGGACTTTCACAGAATCTCTTTTACATAATGCCAAGGAATGCACTCTGCATTGTAGTCTTATGGAAGCGGGGATATCATTCTGTAAGCTCATTGCTCACAGTATCTCTAGATTTTCCCATGGTTGCTTCAGTCTCGTTTCAGCTACTTGAGAGTTTGTCAACAGACTTGCAGTGGATTTTCAATGAAATCTTAGATAGAAGTTTCTCCATTGTTTAATTTCGATTTGTTGAATAGGTAACTCTATGTAATGATCATCAAAGCCGAATACATCTATAAGATACACAGGTATAATAGAGGTCCTATCAAAGTAGAATCTTCGTAGACTGCACGTGTCGTTCAGTTCAGTTAAATGGTAAAAAAAATACACTCTGCTGCTTTCAATCATTATTCCTATCGCTGCTACAGTATATGAGATGTTTACTGTTGTTCAGCGTACGTCAAAATGTTTTATATCATTTATTTTCAATTTCATTCATTCGTGAATGATAAGTAAAGAATGATAGGTGAGTTATTACAAGTTGTTGTACATGATTTCATAAGGCAACGGGAATTTCTGCCCCCGTTTTGTATTCGCCCCTTTCGCCCTCGTCGCAAGAAGGCGAACTAAAATGGGGCGAATTCAAAGAAAACATCATTATTGCATTAACAAACTTATCTGCAGAACTGTAGCTCTCTGCTTGAGAAAATTTGGACAGACAAAGCAGAGAGCTACAGATCCAAGCGTTGTAAAAACCTTCGATTTACGCCGCCGCTTTTTGTCGCTCGCTTCGGCTTTTATTTCTTGTATTTAATGCTTTCCCCTGCTTTAAAAGTGTCAAAAGTTTAGGAACTGATCAATTCAAAAGTAACCTAAGCCCTATGGTTACATTTGAATGGATGAGGCATCTAGGGATGTACACTACCAGAAATTGTGTGTCTGTGTGAGTGATGCATTGCTTTACACATCGAAAGGACCTTCGTAATTTTTTTTAAATTTTCTAAGTGTTTCCAGGAATTTCATCAATTTTTCTTAGATATACCACAGACAGACAAAGACGCGATACAATATAATGTGTAAAGTACACTTAGTGTTTGAAGTTATTAAATATGAATATTATTATTTAGTCTATAAATAGTTCCTATATAGTCTATACAAACGCAAACAGTTCATAATACTACATTTTTACATTTACAAATGTTTTCTTTTTTATAAAACTACTAAAAGCAACGCGTATCTATATCCGTATAAACACGGGTTCCTCGCGTCATAAACGTTCGACTTAATTTCTCAGTGACGTCATAAAGGGTCGACGCGCAATCAATGGATCAAATACATGCCGTTGAGTTTGAAAAATAAAACATTTCACGCGTTAAAGATTATAATCAGGAAAATATAAAATATGAATAAGAATGATAGGTGAGTTATAAGCGACGGGCGGTGTGTACTTCGGGCTTTATGGAATTTGATCTCGTGACCAACCCCTATTTATATCCCGATAGATGTTTAAAAATGATACATTATTTTTTAAATATTTACATTTTCAAATGTTTTCTTTTATATAACACTATTAAAAGCAACGCGTATCTATATCCGTAAAAACACGGGTTCCTCGCGTCATAAACATTCGACGTAATTTCTCAGTGACGTCATAAAGGGTCGACGCGCAATTCAGGGGATCAAATACGTGCCGTTGAGTTTGAAAAATAAAACATTTCACTCGTTAACAGATTATAATCGGGAAAATATAAAATAGGAATAAGTCTATATAATAAAACAATTACGGACTAGTTCGGTGGTAAATATGGTTTTGTTATTCACCAGAAAAATATCAATACATGTATGACCTCGGTCAATATTGATATTTTTCTGGTTAATAACAGACCATATTCAACTGCGAATGAGTCCATAATTGTATAATATAACACAGGTAAAATATTAAATACAAAATGTTATATAATAGAAAAAAATAACACTATAAATTTTCTGACATATCTGACCTATGCGAGTGAATACTTGCATGTTCTGTTGGTTATACAATGAAAAACTAATAAAAGTAAAAGCATGGGCGAATTTTGATAAATACTAGTCACAAATCGATTTGTTTTAGTATACCCGTACATGTTTTTAAAGTTAAAAAAAATTCCATATTTACTGAAGAAATTTACATTTCAACTTTGAAGAATCGAGT
Organism: Saccostrea echinata; assembly: GCF_033153115.1. NCBI lineage: Eukaryota > Metazoa > Mollusca > Bivalvia > Ostreida > Ostreidae > Saccostrea > Saccostrea echinata. The sequence goes on along the minus strand of NW_026889776.1, from coordinate 13,122,616 downwards.
ACAGGAGCATTTGATATAAAATCCTACCTTTGTTAAGAACTTCTTTAAAATGTACGCTGATACTGTAAATACTGTAAAAATCGCCCAAATCTACATTCCACCATACTTCCTTTAGAGATGTTCCTTCTCCTATAACCTTGATTCCCGAACATGTTGTTTCATTTCTATCCACTGCATTACTTGAGAGATAAAAGTTTTTACATGCATCAGTTATGCAGGCCCTTGTTGCACTCTGATTTGTTCTTTTATTTCTGGATATATCAACTATAAAAAGAATTAGGAACAAAATTCGTTTAGTACTGTGCAATAGATAAAGGAGCCAAAAAAGCTTTATAATGTATAGCTTAAAAAGTTTTCAATGTAACTATTTAAAATAATTTGTATATTAGTAAATGCATCAAATGTATTGGTGCTTCAAACAATGAAGTTTTAATTCCATTCAACAGATTTGTTTGGTAAAGAAATAAAAAAAGACAAATGAAACATTCCAATCTGTTTAATATTTGTATGTAAAGAAAGTTTATTAGAATTATTAGATATATTCATTTTCTTTTCGCTTCTTTAGTTTAAAACAAGCAACAGAAATCCTTATTTCATTTTATTGCATATTTTCAATCATTGTTTCCATAAATTTGCTTCATGCTTTTTTAAATTCAGAACAAAAGCATTCAGAAATCAGATACAATACGATTGAAGACAATAAGAAAATAATCTATTTAATTTCATTTTCTTGCAATTCATCAGGAAATTACTAAATTTTAGAATTTTAAATCATACCTTATAGGTAAATCAGAGGTAGGCATGAGGGAGATAATCCTTACTTTTGAAATAATTTTCTAAATTTTACCACAGCAATTAAATATATATCCGTATTTTCAAGCTAGTATCGAAGTACTTAGCTACTGGGCGGTAGAGACCCTCAAGGACTAACAGTCAACCAGCAGAGGCCCCGGCACAGGGGTCATAATGTAAATCTTAAACGGTACCAATTTTTATGCACCAGATGCGCGTTTCGAAAAATTATGTCTCTTCAGTGATGTTCATGCCGAAACTTTGGAAATCCGAAATATAGAAATAAAAAAAATACTTGAGGAGTAGAAGAGAGGTTGTGCAAAAGACTGGAGCCAAATACGTGGTATGTCTTTAATATGCGTGGGTCATTTGATTGGCTGCTGCAGAGTCGCGATGGCAGATCAACGAATCAAAGTTTATATTATGTATGCATTTTTGGCCAAGACAAAAACTTTTTCCGTAGTTAACAAATAAATCCAATCACCGGTGCATTTTCGTCCTTTGAGAAAGGTACTTCCGTATAATTTTTGACTGGTATTTAATGCCAGTGATCTGTCCGATTTGTCCTTCATCGTTTTAAAACAATATATATATATATATATATATATATATATATATATATATATATATATATATATATATATATATATATATATATATATATATATAATTTTGCACATTGTTGGGAAATGTATTTTGGTCAATTTGACATGATAAGGTTGTAATTTGGATGACATTTGGATAAAGCGTTTAAAGGATGTTCAATATTGGTGGTCGAAGCAAAGCATTTTTTTACTTTTAAAAATAGCATTGTCAGCGATGTGTTCTCTCTCTTTTTTTTTTGCCAGGCTATACGGAAATATAGATCTGGCATGACAAAATTTACAATTTGTAAAAAAAAGTTCTTAATAATTTTCATCATAAATGACAGAATAAATGTTATATGCACAAACACTTTTCGTAAGATATTGTCAAAATTGGCAACGTCGGGCAATAATGTGGAGCAACATGATGCGCTATACGTACTGTGTTAAGCGGGTATAACTCGTGTCCATACGGGAAGAGAGATGAAAATGATGAAAGGACACTGACACATGTCTCAAATACTGGTTTATACCTGGCAAAAGAGGTTAAAGGATGACTGTATGGGTTATGCAATGGAGGAGGCGATAAACTGTAAAGTCAGTCATATTGTTCCCCGCTTACACTGAAAGCAGACATGCCTACCCTTCCGCTTTTGGCGTAATTCTTCCGCTCTTTACCACGATATTACGCTGTTACGCCATTTAAATAAATTTCTCGCTTTTAAATTTGTTATCTAAACAAGTCTCTTTAAGAACGGATAACTTTGTAATTCTTCCGCTCTTTACCACGAAATTACGCTGTTACGCCATTTAAATAAATTTCTCGCTTTTAAATTTGTTTTCTAAACAAGTCTCTTTAAGAACGGATAACTTTGGAGTTAAAGTACGACACGCAAAAATGAAAATGAGAAGTTCAATAACAGTGATAATTTATAGAGAGCTTCAGTTTTTTAGGATATAATTATTAACGATGAAGATAACCTACGTAAGGTAACCGGTAGTTATAATATAGGTTTTTAACGGATGGCATTCCAAAGATTTGAAAAGGAAAAAAAGAAGGGACTATGTAACTATACAAATGATATGTGCAATAAGTACAGCAAGTTTACTTTTCAATTCTGTTTATTTTCACATTGCTTAGAACATAGTGACAATGAATGTAAAAAAACCCCCTGTAATAATGTACAATTTGTATCAAAATTGAAATGAAACTCCTAATTATGTGATTTGCGAGAAATTAACCAAATGCTTCATTAAGGGTGTAAGGTTGACATGTTTGATACGACTGCATTTAGGATACCGATGTTCTATTTTTACATATTACATGGACTTTGTGTTACATGTAAGAAAATGGTGGATATTATTTTGGATCTGTCTGTCCATTCGTCTGTATTTCTGTCTGTGTTAAACTATCGTTTCCGAGCGATATCTAGAGAAGCCTTTAAGCTTTTGCAGTGACATTTAACATCAGAACTCCCTATGGCATACAGAAGACCCCTATTGATTTTGAGGTCAAAAGGTCAAGGGCATAACTTCATACATTCTGTTTTAACACTTTCGTTTCAGGGCGATATCTCGAGAAGCCTTTGAGTTTTTGCAATGAAATTTTATAGCACAACGTCCTTTGGCCGAGGGAAATCCCCTATTGATTTTGAGGTCAAAGGTCATAATTCATACATTCTCTCTGTGTGTAACACTTTCGTTTCATGGCGATATATCAAGACGCTTTTGAGTTTTTTGCATAAAATTTTATACCATAACTCCCTATGGCCCCGCTTGCCCCTCTCAAAGTGTCTCTCCCCGTTGTTGTTTTTTTTTTTAAATTTATTTTGACCAACTTTTTTTTTTATCAAAAGTCAATTGGAATTTTGTTGGCTTCGATCACGCTCAAAGGTTTAGAGTTATTCCCCGTTTGTAATAAAAGTCGCGTGGTACTTTTTTATTGCATAAGAGCACACTGTAAAAAATGTGTTTAGGATCTAAACACTTTTCTAAACACTATTTATGTAGACAGATTTTTAACATGTTTAAATCCTAAACACATTTAAATTCTAAACATGTTTTGAAATGTGTTTAATTTCTAAACATGTCATAAGGCTCATGTTTAGGACTTAAACATGTTGAGAATTACACATGTTTAGGGTTTAAACATGTTAAATACACAATCAATATTAAGGAACATATAATAAAAATAACGATCATATTATGATCCTTGTGATATATAAATTTGTCCAGTGTCATTATCATGGTTATATAAATCACTAAGAATTTCAGAGATATTATATTTTATTATTGAGAAGTTTGATTTGAAAATTTAAGCTAAAAAAAATTGGTACAAATAGTCATGCATTCCATTTACTAACATGTACAAAACATTCATATTTTTTGGACACAATTTCTTTGAAACAGGTATATTTCAATAATAAAACTCATCTGTAAAAAAGAGCTACTGGTAGGTATATGTACTTTTAGAAAGAATAATGTCCAATATTGCCAAATTGACAAACATGTACGAAGATCCATATGGTATGTTACAAAGTCACTGAAAGGGTGTTTCAGTCATCAAATTCCTTTGTAAATTTGAGATAATTGAAACTTTTCGCAAATTTGTTCTCTTTGTCTCCTAAAATATAAAATTGTACAAAACCAAGAATTTGAAAATATTTGGGGTACGATAAGTCCCAAGCATAATAGCAGAACAATAGCTCTGTTAGAGCTTTCTTAAGATCAGGAGAGCATAAAATCTCTAATCCCCCTCCAATTATGAAACAGTTCATGATGTTGTTCCTCTCATCTTGAATAACCATCAACCTTGGTGGATCATCTCTCTTTGTTTTCAGTGACATGTCGTTTTTCTATTGAAAAAATAAAATACAATTCAATAAATTTTAAAATCTTCAAAATGTTTCAATCTTAAATTACATGAACTTGGGTAACAGTCTTATTTAAATACAAAAGAATTGTTAGATAATCAAGGGGTAAGCTGAATAAGATCTTTAATATGGTCTTTCACACACACACACACACCCTCACAAACATATATATGCATACATATAAATATATTTACCTTACACACAGTAATTAAAGGCTGTTTGGTCCCCTTCTTTTGTTGGCACTTAATCTTTTCTTCAAGGTTTTGAAGAAGGTCTAATATGTCAACCTCTCTATCGTTTTCCCTGTCGTCTGCCTTCAGTAAAGAAAATGATTCAATTTCTAAATCTGATATATGATGTTGAAACATTTCAAAAAATATATATGTATTACATGTTTATAGTGAACATCAAAGAATTTCTGAATGAAGCAGAAAGAAAATACATTTCATCATAATACATGACAATGTCTACCTCATCACTAGATCGCCCCAATAAATCATCCAGTTTCTGCAAAACATCAAGCCAACGATCTGCATAGTTCTGAAGGTCTGGTTTCATCATTTTGAACTCTTTTTCAATCTAAAAAAATCAGCATTCATTTTACTTGAAAAAGTTACAATTGATAAAGTAGTTTTCATATATGACATTTAATTTTAATAACAAATACTTACAAACTCCACAATACCCAAGAAAGGATACTTTTTGATCAGGTCCCCACAATTCCCGTTGTGTTTCCTTTCTATAAAGGTTCTCCTTGCATGAAATGTTGCTCGTTGAGCTTTTGCCACCAATGCCCGATCAATCAATTTCACTGGTTTCTTAAATTCTTGCAACAGTTTCTTTTCAGCCTCATCCACATTCATATCCTCTATAAAATACATGTTAACCATACCATTTAATATTGATGACAATGTGAAAAAAAGAGTTCAACAGTATAAATTTAATATTTTTTGTTTAGACATAAGTATTAAAATTCATACCATCCAACACTGTAGCTGGAACTCTCTTCATCTTTTTAGCATCAGTCACAGGAGGGGCCTTGCTCCTTGCATTCCACCTCCACCTAATATTTCTAACCTTTTGTGATAATTTCTGATTGAAAAAGGTCTACAAAGAAAATTAACAATTCTTTTTTATATCAAATGTAATCATACAGGAATTTAAAAACAAGGTGATTCTAGGCACATGTGTAAGTGTAATTTCATGAACTACAAACCCAGGGTTCTTTTAGTGACTTATGTCCGATGCATGGGTATTTAGTAGTCATCAGCCGTCCGAAGTCTGCATATAGTCCTCTAGACTCAAAATTGCCGACAGAAAGTACATGATAGGCTGTTTCCTCAATGAATTTGTCCCATTCTTTCATGATTTCTCCAGAATCAAGCAGAGAGACTATCACTGGTGAATAAGCTGGGACATACATCTCCACTGGTTGTGGTTCCTGACAATCACTCTTTGCCTTAAGATTTGAATGCTGGAAAATGTATAAAATGCATTAAAATATACGATGTTAATTTTAAAAACAAAAACAAAATAATACGACAATTTTTACTATGTTTACAGTACATGTTGTAATGATACAGGTACAAATAAAATTTCAGAAAAAAAAAAACTCACCGAAGTTTTGGAGGTTCCTGGTTCATCTAAGGGTATTTCATGATTAACGATTTGCCTTGGTGTTTCTTCATCAGTGGACAATTTTTGGTCTTCCTTAGTTTTACATGTACTTTGTATTTCTTTGACAAGAACTGTTATTTTTCTCGCTGGCCCAACTTTGGTTGGCAGCATTGCAAAGACATCTTTTTCCTCCATATGCAAGAGACTAAATCCATCAACTTCATTATCTGGAATTTAACAATGTACCTGGTTGAACATATTCAATCCCAGCAAAAGTCAACATTTGCAAGCATGATGAATATAGTTCCGTTTATGCTATGCATAATCTGTGGCCACTTGTACTTTAGGTCTTGAGTACATATGCAGACTGTTTCATTCTCACTAACTACTTTGCATGCAAAAGCATTTACACTTCTGTCATAAAACAAAATTTCAAGTCTAGAACACTCCAAGTATTTTTTGTTGTTAAAAATAAACATATGTTTAATAATTAAAAATGCTATGTCTCCTTCTGCATAATCTTCAATAAGCACACTTCCAGGTCGATATGTAATTCCTTTTATTTCAATTTGGTTTGATTGTAACACTTGCTGAGCTTCGAATTCTGGATTATGAATAAGAAGAGTGTTTCTGACTGTGTCTGAAAGCTGCTGTACATGCCATTCGACTCCATATGAAACTGAATCCCCAGTGTACAAGTACACCTCTGTCTTTCCATTTGATCCACACTGTTGCAAACACATCCATCGCTGATGATGAAGGGCAACTGATAATGGTAATTCTTTGAAGTTTTTCCACTTTTTATTCTTGAATAAACCATGCTTTGCTTCCATTCTCATACACCAGTGGTTTCTGGCTGGACCAAATTTCAATATCTGATCTGGAAAATGTATCAAATAATGAAGTTTTGGTGTAAACAGGACTTCAGGGTAGAGTTTTCTGAAGCTATAGTTGTGAGAATATATCAGTTGCCTAAGAGACATGATAGTGTTACTTGATGCAACTGGAGATATCACTAATAAAGTTATCTTCAAAAGTCGAATAAAATTTTTCCAATTTTCATCATCTTCTTCAATTTCATTTCCTATCATAAATGGAAGAAGAGTCATAAAGTTTTTGGTTTCCACAGCAGACATAGGAAAATTTTTTTTTATATCAAGTGCTTTCTTTTCAAGTACTTGCGGTTTATCAGCTCCCTCTTCCACAGTATAAGAAAAGTTTTTTATCTTCCTATTTAAATCTCCTAAGGTAAAATATTTCTTCTTCTCTATAAATGAAGTAAGTAAAAGTTGCAATTCAAGTTTTACAATGCCTTCTAGAAGCACATGCATTGGGTCTTGTAAAATGCACTTTGTAACCTCAAATTCTGGAATATCTAGCAACTCACTTCGTCTGCTTACTCCATACTTCTTTGACCAGTACTGCAGAGTTTTTCCTTTTAATTCTTCAAGTATTCCACAACGGTCTCTATGTTCTTCTTCATTTCGTAATTTTGAGACCCTGTCTGAAAAACTGTAGTCTATATTTTCAAGTGATACTTCACACACTCTGCAAGGCTTTTCTGCATTTCCTACACCTTCTTTAAATCCTCCCAAGTACTGGGCAGCAGGTGTATCTCCAATAACACAGTATAATGTTCCATATACAGTTTGAATTTCACCATTAATAGTAAGGACTTTTCCTCTGTGGAGTTCCTGCATTGAATGAATAAAGTCTTCAAACAAGGCCTTCATTCCATATTTTTTCAGGTGAGTGGCTTTAGCTATTGCTAACAACTGAGTAGCTGCTGATTTATAGCGAAATTCAGGTGTGATATTTAATAAGGTCCAATAAAATATTGAAAGTTTATGTTTTTTCTTATGAGAGCCTATGGGGTTCACTATCTCAAAATCATCATAATATATGCAAAAGAGCAAAGCATTTCTGTGATCTTGGAAATATTGTTTTTGATAATATGATCCATCATAAAAGTCATTTATTTCAAAAGTGTTTTCTGTTTCTTTATTTAGTTCGTCTTTGATCTCTGGCATTTTTAGTAATTCAGCAAGTTGTTGAAACAATGGAATATAATAGCCATAATGCTCTTTTTCTACAAAACGGTATTTTTGTTTCAACCTTTTTTGGATAAATTCACTACCAAGTTTGACTGGTACAGGCTTAATATATCCTAATTTATCTCGAAAATACCTTTCTCTTAAGTGTTGGGTCTCCAAACCACAAAAGGATGCATCTCTGAATATTTGATTAAAATCCAATTGAAGGAAAATATTTTCAGGAATATTCTTTGACAACTCTAATTTTATCATATTGCTTTGCTCATTCAACATAAGTTTTGTCGAAGTTATTATATCTTCAATAGCTCTTTGAGATAAATTATGATCTGCAATCATTTTCAAAAGAAATTGAGCTTCTGATCTTTTTCTGTCTTGTTCAGGGGTTAATTCTTCATTACTTATATCTTCACATGTAAAAGACATCTCTTCAGTTGTTGCTTCTTCATCACTTTCAATTTCACTGAGTACATCAGAAGAATGTTTTCTGTATAAGTGTTGAGAGAAACTTCTAATTTTGTTAAATGAAGAACCACATCCTGGTTTACTACAGTGAACTTTAAATTTTGGCTCATTCTTATGACGTCGGACTAGGTGTTGCAGAATTTCTTCTTTTGTTTTTCCAAAATATGGACACATGCTGCAGTTGTACATGTATGTGGCACTCATTTTCCCCTGTTATGTGTATCCAGTCTGCATGCACATGCAAAATGCTAACCTACAAAGATTTTAGTAACTTTGTTAAATTAGAACTACTTCTAATTGACAGGAAATTTCATATGCAGATAAATTAACGATTACATGCAATTTAAAAAAAAATGATTGTTTACATACCTTTCAATATCTGACTTGTTTCTCTGCTTACACCTGCTTGAATTAGCCATTGATAAACTTCATCAATTGAGGATTTGTCTGTCAAAGCCATGCCTAAAAAAGACAGTGTCTTTGGGAAATATTCATATTATATATATATATATATGAATTTAGTGATAAAGTACAACATGAAAAAAAATGACTCAAAGATGAGATTAATGATAGAATAAATAATTAAATATTCATAATACAGAATTTTAAAAATGTGAAAGAATACCTTACTGAAATTAAAATATAAATCAAAGGGGCACCAGTTTGATTTGCTTTTAGAATAATTAAACTGAAAATTCATTATTATAATAAACATGAATGGTAAACATACTTGTACAAATATTATTTTCTTTTAATGAGGTCACAAAATTTACTGTGTCATGAAGCAAAGAAGACACATCCTCTTGATCCAAATTTCTGAGTTCTTTAAATGTCTGGACTAAATTTACTGCAAGATTATCTCTCTCCTCATCTGAATAGTCAACTATATTTGTATTTTCTTGATCTAATTGTGGAATGACATTATTTCTCTGTGCTCTTGGAAGAGGCTTAGTAACTTTGTGATTTTTAATAAAATCATGAATTTCTGAATGAAAATCCTGAACTTTTTGCACAAGTCCTTGGGTCTTCCCATCAAACTGTTAAAAAAATAATGAGGAAAAAATATTTTAATAGCTCCACGACCAGTTAGTAAAATCAGTATATTTCACTACATAGCTAGAATTACCTACCATAGCTTTATTTAGCTACTTCAATGCATTTTTTTTTTTTTTTTTACAATTTTGCTTTTTATTTAAAAAAGACAAAAAATTCAGGTACTGTATACAATTACTAGTATTTAAACTCAGAATGAAAAAAAAAAAACAATCCAAAGTAGAGATATATAGTTTAAACATTGCTGCATCTCAACACTTTTTAGCAAAATAGTTATTTCTATTGCTTGAGCAATTGTCCACCACACTGAGTCATGGATATAAGTATGATTGCATCACAATGTGCTGAACAATTGCCAATCAATTATCATGTTAAGCAGAACTGGTCTTCTTTTTTATTTCATATGTCATTTCATTCAAGAAATAACTGTTTGGTCACAAATTAACCATTGTATTTAGTCAAAAAACTTTTAAAACTTTGATTGCAATTGCACAGAAAAAGACACATCTTCAAGAGTGATTTTTCATGATTTGTTTACAGATGAGTTCAACGTTAAAAATATTATCAATGATCAACATGATCAATGTGTAATTTTCTGTACATCCTGAGAAATATGCCAATTCAACAAATAATTTTGAATTAGTAGCTAAATGAAGCTACTTCAGGGAGGTAAATATAGCAATATACGTATTTAAACCATGTAGCTAAATCAGTAAATATAGTGATTGTACCAGACCTGTTTAAGTATGTTTGTAAACCTCGGAATCATCATACAAGCGATAGCTGTCCTATTTGATCGTGCAAGCCTCCTTCAAGGGGGGTTATACAGTTATCAATATTATATTTCTATTATTAACAAAGTGATTGAGGCGAAATCTTTGCCAAAATCGTCCCCCAATTCCAATCTCATGAATCTGCGAAGACATGATGTTGACATAATTTAAATTCTAACAATACCGAACCCGACTGATATTGGAACTCGAGCACGATTACAATTAAAATACCGAATCAATTTAAAAGTGAATACTCCGTCAATAATACAGTTTATGAATAGGCGATCCAAATGCATTCAAATTTTAAAAATAAAAATCTGACATAGCCACATATTTGGGGACTGGAACGCACTCATAAAACAGATACACAGATCGAAAACATGCTTAAACATCAAACAAATCAGCCTTAAAATTCAAATTTAAACATTTCTTGAGTTTTAACAGGCAATAAAGCAACAACAAAAACGATAAAAAAATATCTGTGATATACATGACTTAGTTTCCTTTACCTCCATTCACCACAGTCTTTGTATTACCACTGGCTGTTTGGTTCTTTGTGTTCATCTGGCGGGAATGAAAGAGCGCGCTATGGAAAAACACTATAACGGAAGTGACGAATATCTAAACGTGTTTAGTTTGTAAACGCGTTTAGAAAGTAATGCTTAGGTTACATTATGATGGAAGTGACGAAAATCTAAACACGTTTGGTTTTTAAACATGTTTTAAAAATGGTGTTTAAGGTTTCAACGCATAACTAAACACGTTAAGCCTGCAACATGTTCACCATACGTTTAAACTCTAAGCGCATTTTTTACAGTGCATGTGGAGAGTTATTACATATAACACAGGTTGTCGGTGGACTCGAACACACGACCATCCGATCACGGAGCAAGCGCTCTACCGACTGAGGTACCGTGACGGTGACAGTATCGAACTTGTTAAGAACGAAAAAGTAGCCGTTATAAGAACAGTGGGTTTTTGTGATATTTTCAAACAAAGCACAAGTACCTATTTTTTAATGGTAAGTCGCGGTCGTGATTCGAACACACGACCTCAGATCACGGAGCGAGCGCTCTACCGACTGAGCTACCGTGACATTGAAAATATCGAACTTGTCAAGAACGAAAAAAGTGGACGTTATAAGAACAGTGGATTTCTGTGATATTTTCAAACAAAGCACAAGTACTTGTTGGTCAAACAAGAAATATATATTTAGAAAAAGGCCAAGGAAAAGTGGTGAATTACAGGTAAAGCACCAATATGCACAAAGTATTTGGATCCTCGCCCAATTTCATACAAGCAGTTATGACGTGTGGCGTGCACAAACGTTCTCATAAAATCATTATTACAGTGTGATATATTTTTTTTTGTATAAAAAAGAATCTTCTGTACACATTTTAAAGAATAAGAAATTAAGTCTACATTTATCCAAATTAGCATTTACAATGTGAGAATTTTGTATAAGAAGATCGTTATGTAGACAGTAATAGAAAATAAAAAATAAAATCCCCTACCTGCGACAATTTTGAAGCAAATAGGACTAAAATCTAACTTTAAATTTATGTGGCCTTAAGGCCCAAGCTGAAATTTATCCATTTATCTTCCAGTCGCAGATCCGAGGTGTCCGCCCGAGTCAAAAAAATTCCAACCAAAAAAAAAAAAAAAAAACAAAAAAACAAACAAACAAACAAACAAACAAAAAAGGAATAAAAAAGAGAAAAGAAACAAATATAAATAAATTTTAAAAAAAACAATAATAATAATTTAAAATATATTTAAAAAAAATAAAAACCTAAAGTTCTTCATTTCCTAAACATATCCAACCCAAGAAATATCTTGAGAAGGAAAAAAACCCTGAACTCCTTTTTTTTTAAATCGTGAAAACCCTGTTTCTAAACAGGTGTCCATGTTTTCGGGGGATGGGGTGCAAAGTCATTTTTTTAAATTTGCTTCACTATATACATTTAATAACTCTGCAAATCTCCTCTTGATGAACGCATGCTCCTCTTTTTACCCAAAACGGAGGACACAATTTCTTTGAATAAGCTTGTTTAACTATGCGAGCATTCAGGTTTATGATCGTGGTTGGGAAATTATTTAATAAAAGAATTATTTTCTCGATCTGTTTGGTATTCTGCGTAAAATTCTTCAAAAAAAAAATTTTTTTTAACTTGTCTTATTCTTCCCTGTATATTGGTTTTGATTAAAACCTTATTTTAGCAGTCTTTGAAAGGAAAAACATACAGTGTAGTGTTGGGCGTGCCACAAAGTGTATCTCTCTCTCTCTCTGTCTCTCTCTCTCTCTATATATAGATATATGACTATTGTATCTAAATTAAAGGATATGATACCTATCGCAAAATTCAAAATGATAAACACATCTTTGGTTGATATAAAAGATTTCCTAATTGGTTAATGTCCTTCCTTCTAAAAGGGTCTAAATTAGAAGTAAAATGCATTAAAAAACATACGCAAATCAGCCTACTGTACGTATAGATGTATTCTTAAATGTACATTCATAAAACTTCACAGATTGCCATCCATTATAATTAATTGTCATAATGTATAGAAATCGGACTAAATGCATTCGGTTAACTTTATTCTTAAACTTAATGACAGACATTACATAGGTGAAAATAGTTAAAACGTGTGAGGGAGGGGATAAAAATTACTGGATGGTAAATGACAAGTCAAAATTTCTGAAAAGAGGCATTGTGAAAGTGCGAAAGGACGGGGAGAGGGTGACTAGAAATTAAAAAAAAAACAATCTGATTTAGAGAATTTGTGTCCCCCGCTTAAGAAAAAAAAAAAGAATAGCATTCGCAGATCTAGGGATTTGCAGAGTTATCATATTGTATATACTGAAGCAAATAAAAAATGCTATTATAGATACATATAGATTTGATTGTTCATTCTTTAAAATGTGTACAGAAGATTCTTTATATAAAATATTTATCGCACTGTAATAATGATTTTATTAGAAGGTTTGTACACGCCAGACGTCATAACGTCATTTAGTACATCGAAAAAAAAATTTTTAAAAAACATACGGGACCTTCCGGGATTTGAACTCGAGACATCTGGCATCAAAAGCGAGAATAATACTCCTAGACCAACGAGGAATTAGACATTGATGCAATTCAAATGCAAAAAGCAGTTCACATATTTATAAAATAGAGCCATTATGAAACAATACTGGAAATTTTTTTCCATCTTCCAATTTTCATGAAGGTCACAGGAGCCTTCTTAACATGGACAGTTGTAAAATCCGGGGGAGACGTCATTAGGTATGTCACGTCACGTTGTTGGAGCATCTCACCCTTACGTTCAAATCCACTTAGACATTCTAAAGAAAGCTGCATTCATTTCTCCATTTCTGTTCTCGAGAAAAGCCTGAGTACCTATCTCGCACCCACTTTCTTTTTATTACGATCAATTTTCAAAATACGCTCCATCGTTCCACGTGATGTTCCTATTTCATTAGCAATGTCAACCACAGTACGTCGGCGGTCCACGTCCATTAGCGCTCTCAATTTGTATACGAAGAAAAAACGACCTTCAAATAGGTGGCCACACCTTTCATCCTCCTCCACGGAAGTTTTATTTTCCTTAAATTTCTCACGCCACTGGAAAGCCAATGGCTTACGGCACTTTTGTCCTGCCTGCATCAGTAGTATATGCTTTTAAGTCGGAGTGTTCCCGAGATTTTCACAAACCTTATTACTTGACCGAATTTCGACGTTGTCTAACGATGTCATGATAAACAACAATTCATCAATAGAAAAACTAAATAATCCAGTAAAATCGATAAAACTTTCACAAAAAGGTTTATAAGTGGTCAAGCAATCTTAATAATGACATCATTTTCGTTTCATATGCTAATTAACGTGTTTTTACCTCACAGTGAATGTTAAGTATTGAAATAATAATGGACAAATAAATGTCTCCCCCGCATTTTCAAAAATCCGTTTCTATGGAAAATGTCTCAAGAAGAGAAATCATACAATTTCAGTGTTTCTTTCGGAAGTGATTCCAAGATGTGATGCGGATGTTACTGAAGTAAATGAGTGCATAAAATATATTTGTGAGGAATATGGTGCTACGCTTATCGAGACCAGCAAATCATTCAAGCACTGGAATTCCCCTTCCTTTTGGAGAGATGGCATTCACTTGGCTGATCGCGGTACTACTTTGCTTCTTAAGCTGTACAACACACATGTAAAAATTCTTAAACAACAATGACCCTCATCTGTGCAGACATGCTATTATTGTGGAGAGCAAGGCCATTCCTCGCGTAACTGCCGACATGGAAACAAAGTTGTTGGTACTGTGGTGATCAAGGTCACAAGCAGAAATTCTGTACCAAATAGGATCGCGGCAATGAAAGTTGCGCCGATAATACGAAAAACTGTCCCATTATCAATGTCAATAATTATTTTGATCCTTTGAATAATCTCTGTTTTGATTGTAATGAACCAATCTGCACCTCTCCTTTATCTAATAATTGCTCAAATGATTTAAATTTTACATCTGAACATGTAGATGCAGGTATAAATAAGAAAAACACATTTTCAAATTTTAAACAAAACCTTACAATTTCTCCTCCAGCGCCAAAAACTCAAAATGAAGGAAAACAAAATATATGCAAATCAAATCTTGTTTTAATGAAAAAGGGTCTACATTTTGTCAATTTGAATGTGTGTCACATTTTACCAAAATTAGATGAATTGGTTTTGTATTTACAAGACCAGCATTACATTGACATATTTTCTTTATGTGAAACCTTTCTAGATGAAAATGTTAATGATTGTGTTATAAATATAAAAGGGTATTCTTTTGAAAGAAAAGACAGAGTAGGAAGGGTTGGTGGTGGACTTGTTACATATATCTCAAATGATCTGAAGTATAAACGCCGTAAGGATTTAGAAATTAGCAATATTGAGACAATGTGGCTTGAAATTAATCTTAAAAATTCTAAGCCTATACTTTATTGTTCAGTTTACCGTCCACAATCTGTCCCCTCCTGCTGGGTTGATGATTTTGTAAGAGAGTTACAGTGTGCTACCTGCTGTGATGACCAAGAAGTGATTATTGCATGTCATTTCAATATCGATATGCTCAATAAACCCCCGCGGAGTTGGTCATCTGCAATTGTAGATTTTGGATAAACACAATTAATTAACACCCCAACAAGAATTACCAATAGCTCTAAAACTCTCATTGACCATTTCTACACTACGCACCCTGCTAACATATGTGAAATAGCAGTACCTCCTGTAGCAATGTCTGATCATTATCCAACATGTGCCACACGAACCTCTAACAGCATGAAACGTAAAGGTAAACATATTGGAATACAATATCGTGACTCTAAAAATTTTGATGAAACAGAATTTTTGCTTGATTTAAACAATGCAAATTTTGATTAATTAATTCTACTGCATGATCCTAATGACATCTTAAACTGTTTCTATGATATTTTCAATGCTATAATTAATAAGCATGCAAAAGTTAAAACAAAGCGTGTTAAATCAGAATTCCGCACTAAATGGTTAACTCCAGAAATAAATGATGCTAGGAATTTACGAGATCAATTCTATAAACAGGGGGACATGGAAAATTTTAGATTTTGGAGGAACAAAGTCACATTTTTAATAAATGATACAAAATCTACATACTGTAAGAAAGTAATTGAGAATAGTTCTACGTCAAAAGAAATGTGGGGTCACTTAAATCAGCTGGCCTCAAATTCAGACAAAAACTCATCCCCTTCCAATATAACATATAACGGGTTAGATCTTGATAATTTACAGGATATTGCAAATGCTTTTAATGAACATTTTGCACAAATTCCAAGAAAATTATTATACAATCTTTCATTTACTACTTTTGAATCAGAAAAATTGAAAAGATATACTGAGGCAAAACTTGGAGATCATGACTTTTTTGAAATTCCTTTGATTAATGAAGAAAAAAGTATTTAATATGTTAAAGAGGCTAGATGTAAACAAATCTGCTGGCATTGACCTTCTAGGACCTAGATTGCTTAAACTTTCAGCTAGTATAATATCCAAACCTCTAACACATCTAATAAATTCTAGCATAATCAAGGGGTCTTTTCCTACACAGCTGAAAGTCGCTAAAGTAACTCCTCTATTTAAAAAGGGTGATAAATCAGACCCAGGAAACTACCGCCCAATTTCAATTTTACCAACTATATCAAAAGTTTTAGAAAAGCATGTAGCAGAAAATATAAGCATCTTTACTTCTCACTTCAATTTATTAATGAAAGCACAGTCAGGATTTCGTGAATTTCACTCATGCCAGACAGCTCTCACAAAACTAACTGATAATTGGCTGCATGCAATAGATCAAGGAAATTTCGTTGGCATTACTTACTTGGATTTTAGCAAAGCATTCGATCTTGTTAATCATGATATACTAATTAGAAAACTTAAATGCTATCACTTTGATTCAATATCAATTAAATGGTTTCAATCATATTTATATCATCGAACTCAAAGTGTAAAAATAGGTGCATACACATCTGAATCACTGCCAGTCACAGCAGGTGTGCCACAGGGGTCTATATTAGGCCCTTTATTATTTCTATTATACATTAATGATTTACCATTGTCTGTTGAACATTGTAATATTGATATGTTTGCTGATGACACTACAATGCATTTTCATGGTAACAATATTTCACGTATTGAAACAACTCTTAATCATGACCTCTATCAAATACAAAACTGGTGTCAGAAAAATCAGATGCTTTTGAATACTGATAAAACAAAGTGTATGTTAATGGGCACACAACAAAAGAAATCAAAATTAGAAAACACTAGTCTTCATTTACAACTTTCCGGTCATCCCCTTGAAAACGTGGAAATGCAGAAATTATTAGGTGTTCCATTGATCATACTCTTCAATATACTTGTCATGTAGATGCAGTTTGCAAAACTCTTACATATAAATTATTTACTTTACGAAAAATTAAAAAGTTTCTTCCACTGCATACTAGAAAACAATTTTATATTGCTATTATTTTACCATCAATTTTATATTGTCTGTCTATTTGGGGTAACTCTTCTCAAACGCACATCGACAGAATCTACATGTACAGACTTCAAAAACGTGCAGCAAGGATTATCTTAAATGAAAAATATGATGCTTCTTCAATGCCTTTATTTAACATTTCAGGCTGGTTAACGGTTCATGAACTTCTATATTTACAGAAAAGCATTCTAATGTTCAAAACATTTCATGGTATGTCTCCCGATTATATGCAAAATTTTTTTGAATTTCAAAGTTCTGGGGCCCGTTTTACAAAAGAACTTAAGACTAAGACCAAAATTTAATTCTGCGTATAACTTTTTAATTTAAATTATATTGAAAATGGTTTTAATCTTTTTTAAATGAAATGTAGTAAGATATTTATACGCTAGCAATTTTAAACAGAATCATTGATTCTGCAAAATTTTACAATCAAGTTAAGTTTTTGGTCTTAGTCGTAAGTTCTTTTGTAAAATGGGCCCCTGGATCATACACGTTACGCTCAGAAACAAATTCCGAACTTCGTTTACCAAAATATAAAACAAATTTATTTAAAAAATCTTTACAATATTCAGGGGTTATTATCTGGAATGAGTTACCTATTAGTATCAGGAAATCCCAGTCCCTTGCAATATTTAAAAATAGTGTTGAAAATTTTTTACTTACGAAACGTACTAGTTCTACTACGTAAAAATATGTGACTTTTTTTCCTCGTCTTTTCACATTTTGAACTAAGCTTTGATGTTTTTATTTATTCTGTTGTAAAATAGTGTATATATTTTATTATCTCATAATTGTGATTTGTGTTTATTGTATATATACATTGTATATGTGTTATAAAGAAGGCCCTGAGGAAGACTAGTGCTTGCACTAATCAGGTTACCTTCTATAAATAAAGTATTATTATTATTATTATTATTACTATCATGAATATTTAAAATATTTTTTATTTAAAAAAATCAAGAAGTCTGCATGTATAGATCTGCATCTGTAATTTTCAATCACTTCCACCAAAAAATATATAAAATATTAAGAAATTCCGCGAACTTTTGGATCAATCTTCGTATGTATATACTCGCGTTCGATATTGTCAAAATTTTACACATCACATGTCTAATTTAGCTTTACTAAACAGTTCTAATAGATGTACAGTCCCTGAAACGTTCTACTTTCCCACTTGAACGGTGACCGAACGCTGAACGAACGGTGAACGAACGCTGAACGAACGCAGAGCGAACGGTGAGTGAACGATGTGTGAACGTTGAACGCAACTTGGTGAGCGATGTGTGAACGGTGAGCGAACGCAGAACGCGAACGGAGCGCAAACGCAAAGTGAACGGTGAACGAACGGTGAACGCAAGATGAACGATTTGTTCGGAATGCCTCTTATCTTTTCCTTACATTGAAACTATGTATGTATGCCTGGTGCTAAAAAATAAATGAATAATAGATAAATAAACAAATCAATGAAAAGTATCCTAAGAAAGATGATACATGCACATTAAGTAAAATTATTAATTTAAGTTTCTAACAATATTTTCTGCGCATATGTACGATGTTTAAATTCAACATTTTAATAACACGATTTTTATATCTGTAAAACATTGTATTTGTTACCGAACGATGTAGTATAAAAGATAAAATTAATCTATTTGTAAAATAAATATGTTTATTCTTATTTGATATATAAAATCATTACAAATAATGTGGATTTTAGAGGATCAAACTACGGACTTATAGAATGAATTACAACGGTTGTAACAACCATACATATATTTCCGTGCCAAGACGATTCCGTGTAAAATACTGAGAAAAAAATAAAATATTTTACAAAGGTATGTGGACGTATTGCATAAATACGCCCGTATTTTAAAATTTTAATGCAATAATATATTTATCAGTCAGTTTTATTTTTTATGATGATTTATTGAGCAGACTTCTACATGTTTCCCGGCCTGATTATACTCGGACAAGATGATACAAAGAGGCATTCATATTATTTGTTATATATTAAATTTTCACAACTTCATATTTAAGTAATATGCTGTCATAGTTTTTATTAAACAGACAAATGAGAGAGAGAGAGAGAGAGAGAGAGATTAGGTTTACCCCCCCCCCCTTTCTCAAATGTTTGTACCTATATCAAATAAAATGTCTTAATTATTTTCTAAATATACCAGGTAATGAAAAAACTATTTTTATCACCAAACCTATTTGTGTTACAGTCATAATCGGTTTTAATTTTCCTGCTTCAAGTTCACACGAAGTCCACGTGCTTGACCTGTCAATCAAAATCATTCGATACTGTGCAGGTGTGAAAGTCTCGTCACACCGAAGGCAAAGTCTTAAGTATCTGTAAGAAGTTTTAACATTTTTTCTTATCATTTCTAAATCTGATTCCAACATTTCTAAAAAAAAAAAAAATAATAGTAATAAATGAATAAAATACATTGGGCATAAACACTTGCAATGATTAAGCCGCTTGAATTTGAAACCCACTCCCTGCCAATTTTAAATATATCACCGCCGGCACATGTATATTTTGAACTAATATTGTTTAATGACTTTGTTTAGATGCATGTTTGTTTTGAGACGGAAATTTTTGTGCTACAAAACACATTAACTTCTATTTAAATGTTAATTAAAATATACTGGAAATACTTACTAAGTAAGAGATTTACGGGAAAAGGGGGGGGGGAGCTCTTAATTATGTCTAATGGCAAACATATAAAGTTACGGTGAAAAATATCATAACTGGAGAATCACTTTGGTTATATTAATGATAATCATGTTATAAAGGCATTTCTCTCTCTCTAATTAAAGACTTTATATTTATAAAGTAGAAAAAATTCTATAATGTATTACATCTTAAACAAATATTTTTTTTCAACCACACTATCAATTTAATTCCCTCTAAAGATATCTTATTAACTGGATAGCTGCAGTAATGTTTATAATCCTCAGAATTAGTTCTAACATGTATTTCTGTATTATTTGGAAAAAAATGTGTTAGAAATAAATATTTTCGTATTTCTGCTGAAGTTGGTAAATTAATTGACTTCGGTTATTATCTATTCATTAACGATTTGTCGTCTTTAACATAACAACAAAATATTGCAGTGCTTGAAGCATCTGTATATTGCCCGTATTTAAATTTAATTTTTCAGCATCGTTCTAGATAGGTACATACATGTACTTACAAAAACATTTATTTTCCAGATAGATTTAATAAATAACCTAACAGCTAAGTTAGAATAATAAAAATAAATATTGTAGATAATTTTTTCTTTAAACACGATATGTTAATTATTAAATTTGTAAATCCTTACTTAAAAAAAAAGATGAGTCTATTCACTTCGAAGTTCCGAATGACAATAAAGACTGAACGATAAGTGAACGCTGAACGCAAGGTGAACGCAAAGTGAACGAACGAAGAGCGAACGCTGAACGCTTTGTGAACGGTGAACGCGAGCGCACGGTGAACGCTGAACGCAAAACTGTGAACGGAGAGCGAACGGAGAACGCACGGTGAACGCACGCTGAACGAACGGTGAACGAACGGTGAGCGAACGGAAAAATGGGAAAGTAGAACGTTTCAGGGACTGTAGTTAGAATATAAAGTCTGTCAACAACCTGTATTATATGTAATAACGCCCCACATCCTTTTAATACAAAGGGGGGGGGGGGGTAACTCTAAAATTTGAGCGTGATCGATTCCAACAAATTGACAATTGACTTTTGATAAAATAAAACCAAATTATAAGATATTTTTTAAAAAAAATAACTCTGAGAGGTGCGGGCGGGGCAACAGGGAGTCATGTAAAGTTTCATTGCAAAAACTCAAAGGTTTCTCGAGATATCGCGCGGAACGATAGTGTTAAAACAGAGAGAATTTATTACCTTGACCTTCGACCTTTAACCTCAAAATCAAAATGGGTCTTCATTAGGCAATAGGGAGCTGTTCTGTAGAATTTCATAGCGAAAGCTCAAAAGCTTCTCAAGATATCGCGCGGAAACGAAAGTGTTACAGACAGAAATAGAGACCACTAAGTCTCGATAAAAAAGATATTAAGTGACAAAAGAAAAAAAAAACAATTCTAGGTCAAGGCAAAACTCTGCTCCCTGAATTGTTTTAATAGGTATATTAAATGTTAATATTTATGACAAGCTGACCTTACACTTTATCATTTAGCCATACCTGCAGCACCTTTCAATTCTTTTTATGCAGACATATATGTGCACAGTAATTTGAAATGCATATTCTTGCATAATTTGGAGGGTTTTATATTAAATATCTCTAAAATAATTACACAAAGAACAGAGGAGAAATGTAAAAAAAAAATCTATTAAAGCTGACTGTCACGTCGTAAAACTACAATCAGTCAATCTATTAACATTAAATCAATAACTTTGCCCTGCAGGTATGCACAATAAAGGGAAGGAAAAACAACCATAAGATAATAGATAAAATGCTATATAATGAGTATGAGATTTTTAATGACAGAAACCTGTACGTACCGTATGCAGATGAGAGAGAAAATCCTACAAAAAGTATCAATTTCTTATAATTGTATCTTTTGAGAGACAACATGTCTATTGTTTACATGTACACCAAGCCATCTGACCAGGAAGCTTGAAACGTTTATGGTGAAACATTTCTGTCTTAATTTATTTTTAAGAGTCACTGTGTTGAAAATACAAAATGCATATCACATCGGTATTGTAACGGTACCATATGTGAAAATAACAGCGATCACGCTCAAAATATGCATTTTTAATACATGTACAACATTATTATTAAACTATCTATCTCCATACAGTCCTCTGTAATTATATTTTATACAATAAAGTTAAGATGTATGATTGTAAAATATATGAATATAATAATAGGAAAGTATGAGTGAGTGAATTTTCAGAAACACTACATTTACATACGATTGGATGAATATCCTCTTCGGATTAAATTTGAAATACTTATTTACTTCGTTTTCTGGAATATGTTTTTATACCCGCACTTTCTAAAGAAAGTTTCGCCTAGGTCAATATTGATATTTTTCTGGTGAATAACAAACCATATTCACCACCGAACGAGTCCATAATTATAATATTTATCGTCGGGAATATTGTTGTTACTCATGTCCGTCCGTACGTACGTCTGTCACACTCTTCTTTCTCAAACTCCTCTTACATTTAACACAGTAGCCTAATCATCTTTTGGAGATGGTTAGTGGTGTCCTGTAGATGTGCAGTAAGGTTCCGGAATTTTCATTTCACCCTGGGGATCAAATGGGGGTCGAAAAATTTTATGCAAAAGCCTCTGGTTCCCAGAACTCCGCTTACATTTTACACAGTAGCCTAATCATCTTTTGGGAGATGGTTGGCGGTGTCATGTAGATGTGCAATAAGGTTCCGGAATTTTCATTTTCACCTGGGGGTCGAAAAATGACGTTTTTTATGAAAAAGGCCTCTGGTTCCCTGAACTCCTCTTACATTTTACACAGTAGCCTAATCATCTTTTTGGAGATGGTTGGTGGTGTCATGTAGATGTGCAATAAGGTTCCGGAATTTTCATTTTCACCTGGGGGTCGAAAAATGACGTTTTTTATGAAAAAGGCCTCTGGTTCCCTGAACTCCGCTTACATTTTACACCGTAGCCTAATCATCTTTTGGGAGATGGTTGGTGGTGTCATGTAGATGTGCAATAAGGTTCCGGAATTTTCATTTTCACCTGGGGGTCGAAAAATGACGTTTTTTATGAAAAAGGCCTCTGGTTCCCTGAACTCCGCTTACATTTTACACAGTAGCCTTATCTCTTTTGGGAGATGGTTGGTGGTGTCACGTAGATGTGCAGTAAGGTTTCAGAATTTTCATTTTCACCCTAGGGGTTACTAGTAAATGGGGGTCAAAAAATGGACGATTTTTATGCAAAAAGCCCCTGGCTCCCTGAACTCCTCTTTCATTTTACATAGAAGCCTAATCATCTTTTGGGAGATGGTTGATGGTGTCATGTACATGTGCAGTAAGGTTTCGGAATTTTCATTTTCTTGGGGGTCAAATGGGGGTCGAAAAATGACGTTTTTATGCAAAAAGCCCCTGATTCCCAGATCTCCTCTTACATTTTACACAGTAGCCTTATCATCTTTAGGAGTTGGTTGGTGGTGTCCTGTAAATGTGCATTAAGTTTTCGGAAATTTTATTTTCACCCTGGGGGTCAAATGGGGATCAATTTTTCTTAAAAAATATTTAAAATGTTTAAACACCCTGGTTCCCAGAACTTCCCTTATATTTTATGCATTAGCCTTAAATCATGATCATTTGGAAGATGATTGGTTTTCTCCTGTGGATGTGTAAAATGGTTTCAAAATTTGCATTTCCATGTGGATGGCAAACAGGGACAGGAAAAAAATGGCCCCTCCCTAACCCATGTAGTCATGATTTGTACAAACTTTAATCTACACTTCTTGAGAATGTTTCCATATTAATCATGCTTTTGTTGAAATGTCAAGCAATCTTATCATTGATGCACTTTTATTTAATTTGATGTAGTCATATTGTGAACATTTCCAGTTCATTAAGGGAGTGGGGATGACCTCCAGGGGCTCATAACCTTAAGCCATTAGATGTACATAACATAATAACACAAGAAACAAAATTATGTGTAGTCAAATAGAAAAATTATCTACTATTTTGGAGTCACGTGATCATTTGTCATTTCAGGGACAGGGAGCGGCTAGGGAGATTGGACACCCCCCCTCTGGAAATTGCAGAGTTATTTAAATAGGATTATACACTGAATTACAGAGGCAAAATAAAAAAAATGACTTTGGACACCCTCCCCCCTTTATAAACATGGACCCCACCAACATTGTTTTTATTTTATTTGTTCGTTTGTTTGTTTGTTTGTTTGTTTTTTTGCTTCCCGGGAAATTCTGGATTGGAAATTGTTTTGACTGAGGTGTGGAACCCCCCCCCCCCCCGGAAAAAAATTCCTGGATCTGTGCCTGTAACTGAATGTAATGTCGACAACGGGAGATAACTCTTCAGAATGTGAAATTCGTCTATTGTGGCATCCGATGATCTTTGATCCTTTTTAAACTTTAACCTAACCTGCATTTCGGTTTTTTTTACCCCAATCTATACCTAAACTTGTACTTACCGACTGTCATAGGTCCTGTCAACTTCATGAAATAGAATCCAATTAATACAAAAAAATGAATTAATTTCTACTGATATACATGTAATACACTGCACCTTGTGCAATCTAAAACTGATCATGGTAAAACTCGTACTAGTACTAGTAAGGTGACGCAAGCCCAATGTGATGTAGAAATTTTCAAAAAGGTGTTCACATACATGTACAGTACAAGAATAAATTTTTGATTATCATACCAAACGATGTTTTAACATAACTTTGCCATCTAGGCCTATTTCCAAAAACAAGCAAATTGTGTGTCTGTGTTGGGGGTGAGGGGTGTGACAAAATTGATTGGGATGGCTTTTCAAAGAGGTTTTGCCGGCTAATCAAATACTAAAAAAAGTTTGCACATTTTGATAAATTCGTCAAAAATGCTTTGTACTAAAGTGATATTATTTGTTGTTGAGAAAATAAATTTAAAAAGTTCCAATTATGGGCCAAAAATTTATATCCCCCCTTTTATCAAAACCTAATTTACATCATTAATTAAATTTGTTATTTAAGACTTAATGAATTAAGTAAGGGAAAAACCTAAAAGAGGCTCATAGGTCACATGGTCACCTGAGCAGTTTATGCTCGATTTGACGAATACATGTACTATGTACATGTAAATTAAAGAATTATTTTGACTTTTTCCTTGGTAAGCCCAATATGAAGGCGTATGCATTTAGAAGCAAACACCTCAGTGCGGGTTTTACTGTCTCATGACAGCATCTAGTTTTTTTTTGTTTTGTTTTTTTTTTTAAATTGCTTTTTTGACAGTTTAAATAAACTCCTGCTACTAAAGGTATATACGAAATTAGATGATTTTTTTCAGGATTTATCACTTTTTACAATACAGTGCAGATGCACTCAAAGACAGGAAGAGGGTATCTTTAATCATAAACGTGAAAAATATTCAAGTACACGCTTAAGGTTTATGAACCTCTAAGAGGAGATAACTCTCACAGGAATTAATAGCTATTGTTCCCTTTAAAATTGTCAGGTAACTATCAAATCTTGTACCGCAATGCATGCTGAAATTGGTTCCATTTTAATTATTAATGATAGTTTGCAAACGTTTTGGAAAATCCTTATTATGAAAGAATTTTTTTTTAAATTTCTAACGGAGAGATGATGAACCTTAATACAATTACTACAATATTTTATATGCATATTCTATTATAAATAAGAAGCACAGTTGACAAAATAACCTTGTTCTCTAATAAAAGTTTCCATTGATGTAGTCAAAACACGTTTTAGAGCTTGGAACACTATTAGATAGTTTGAGTGTCAATTTCTTTATCATGAATGTAAACACACTGATATTTGTCTGTTTTTAAACACATGTGTTCATTTCGTACATGTATAATAATTTCTCTTTAAGCCCAATTTCTTATCTAATGTAATATGTTCAAGGCGCTTTTTAAGAGTTTTCTAGTTTAGCCTCCCCGCTTCCAATAAACTCTTTATAGCCAAGACAAGTCTTACTTTTCTGAATTGGTTAATTGCTCGAAAAGTAATCATTCTAATCAATAATAATTTGGCATAGCACTGTTTCTAAGAGATTAAACAGTCAAATATAAGTCATGAAGGATTGGAAGTAAAATTTCCATTAAATTGGTGTTTGTTTACATTTCTGTTCATGAATTCTATTTATCTTTTTCTCGATATTCTCCTCCCGAACAATTGAAAAGAAAACATGCACACAGGTTATGACAGAAGTTCATATGCTCTGCATGTACTAGTATTTAAGATAGGAAATTATATAACCTTCTTACATAATAGCTGCTGAGTATTACTTGTTTCTTAGGTTTCTTTTTAACAGGAATATCTTTTTTATATAACATACTTAAGTGATATTAAGATAACCTAGGAAAAATACATTTGCATGCACTGTCTACTGAGCATTTAGGATGCAAAACATTACATGTATTACAAGCATCGGTGAATATTCGTGCATTATTGAGAACGTATACATGTTTAGAAGATCCCCTTTTTAAATATTCAATATAAAACTAACATATAAAAATTTATCAGTATTATTTCCAATAGTCATATTTTTCAGTATATTTTTTAATCTTTTTTTATATTAAAATATATGAACTTTTCAAAATACGTTATGTTACTGTTGTGCTGCTGTACGTTGTTGATTGCTGTTGATTAGGTAAAGTTTACAACTCTTACTAATGTCATATAGTTTCTACTTTGGCAAAGGAAAGTAACAGCAGGAAGGAAATCAATGAATCAGTGTCGGTGCAAAATAAAAATTCCCATCTCAGAAATAGTCATTTCCTAGAAACCTCCGTAACTTAGTGTGTCTCACACGTGCCATGAATTCATTATTGTGTGTATTGTGTTTGAAAGTGCTTGTGATATCATCTCCACACAGAAAGGATGCATACTGCTTTTTTACATAAATATCTCTTTGCCTGCATGCCAAATAATAATCTTCTGGCTATAGCTTGAAAGGATAGGTCAGAATTAAATCCTTAAAACGTTGTCGCGATATCAAGTGCAAAAGGTAATGCGAATCTAAAATAATTCTACAATCTAACTACTACTTTACATTTTCTATTTTTGCAACGTTAAGTAGCGGTAGGAAAATAAAAAAACAGACAGTATATAGTACCAAATTTACATGTCAGGAACATCTATTTCCTGGTAAAATGAGTGTAATAATGACTGTTTTCCCATTTTGTTACTTCCGGTACTTCTCAGATTTTGGATTAAAACTAAAGATATTTTTTATGCAATATGGTTTTGTTTAGATAAATAAGTGGTATTTGTACTTGTTTTCTCTTAACACTACTTTGTTGAATTTTTGTCAAATAGCATCACTTTTCCCCTTCAAAATAAACAGCAGTAATGTCTGACAAAATATATCTTATATTCCCAAGAGCAAGTAAACTCAGGTGACCTATTGCTATCTGTTTTTGTCCGTCGTCGTGCGAGGTGCGTTAACATTTGAACATACTTAGCTTCTTCTCTGAAACCACTCAACCAATTTCAACCAATTTTGGCATATAGCACCTATGGGTGAAGGGGAACAAAAATTGTGAATTTCATGGTCCCTGACCGCCTTGGGTCTGAGGGGTGGGGCCAAAACCATTAGAATTGATTCAATGTTTAAACATCTTCTTTACTCCTGGACATCAAGCAGTCAAACTGTTGGGATGATTGTAATTAGGATTGAGCCCTCTACCAGAATTGTGAAATTCATGGCTCCAGGGTCAGGGTTCTGGTGCTATGGTGAAGCTCTGTTAAATATGTAGTGAAAATGCATTATTTCTTTAAAAATCTTCTCTGCTCCTGGGTATTATGCAAACAAACTAAATGCGTAGTTATGAAGAGGAAGCTTGCCTTTTCCAATTTCATGGCCCCTGGGTCAGGGGTCTTGTGTTAAGGCGGGGATCTAATGATTATAAAGTTAAAATGCATTAACTCTTTGAAAATCTTCTCTGCTCCAGGATATAAAGCCGATGAACTAAGTGCATAGTTATGATGAGGAGGGGGGAGGGGCTCCTCTAAAATTGTGAATTTCATGGCCACTTGGATAGGGGTTTTAGTGTTAGGGCGGGGCTCTAATGATTATGCAGTGAAAATCCATTAATTCTTTGAAAATCTTCTCTCCCCCTTTATATAAAGAAGATAAACTAGCTGCATAGTTAAACTAGGTGCATGGTTATGATGATCAGGGGGTGCTTCATCCAAAATTGTGAAATTTATGGCCCCAGGGTGTGGGGTTCTGTTGGAATGGGTCTCTATTGATTATACAGAGAAAGTGCATTATTTCTTTGAAAATCTTCTTCCTGCTCCTGGTCATTAAGCCGATATACTAAGTATATAGCTGTGATGAAGAAAGGTGCCTCCTCCAAAATTGTGAATTTCATGGTCCGTGAGTCAGGGGTTCTGGTGTTAGGGCGGGGCTGTATTGATCAGATAGTGAAAATGCATAAATTCTTTAAAAATATTCATCTCTCCCCCTGTATATAAAAAAAGATAAACTTGGTGCCTGGTTATGATGATCAAGAGTGCCTTTTCAAAAATTTTTAAAATTTCTGGCCCCAAGGTGAGGGGTTCTGTAGGGTGGGTGGGCTCTATTGATTATATTGTGAAAGTGCATTATTTATGCGCAAATCTTCTCTGCTCCTAGGTATTTAGCAGATAAACCAAGTATACAGTAAAATTGAGCAAGGGCACCTCTTCCAAAATTGTGAATATCTTGACCCCTGGGTCGGGGGTTCTGGTGCTAGGGTGGGGCAGTATTGGCCATATAGTGAAAATGCACAAATACTCTAAAACTCTTCTCTACCGCTGTATATAAAGCAGATAAACTAGGTGCTTGGTTATGATGATCAAGG
This sequence comes from Saccostrea echinata, assembly GCF_033153115.1. Classification (NCBI taxonomy): domain Eukaryota; kingdom Metazoa; phylum Mollusca; class Bivalvia; order Ostreida; family Ostreidae; genus Saccostrea; species Saccostrea echinata. The sequence continues at coordinate 13,093,814 of NW_026889776.1, read as the reverse complement.
GTGCCTCTTCCAAATTTGTGAAATTTCTGGCTAAAGGGTGTGGGGTTCTGTGGGAGGGGGAGGCTCTATAGATTACAGTACCGACCAGACACAACCTAACAGAAAGCGAACCCGGAGCGCACCCCGGGTTCGCTCTCTGGGTTCGATTCGGGTTCGCTTGGGGTCCGCTAGGGCTGACCCAGATCGAACCCGGAGCGCACCCGTAGCGAACCTGAAGCAAACCCAGAGCGAACGCTGAAAGCGAACCCCAAATTCAGTAGCGGTCCAAGGAAGCGAACGCACGTTCGGTGCTGCGTAATAGAGCTGTCAATCAGGATTAGCTATTACGGTAACCAATTAGCGCGTCGACAAATCAACATGTCGAACAGGTCTGTCAATCAGGATAAGTGATAAAATGCGTTGACCATCAGCGCGTCCACCAGTCAACATGCCAAGTTGTCATCTAAACATTGTATAAGCAAAGCGTGTGAAAGTACAGTGTAAAAATATTATTAATATGATTTTTGAACATGATTTTATAATTATATATTTTATTTCTCCAGACAGCATGCAATATTTACATATTTTTATTTTCATTATTTTTTATTTTTAAAATTTATAAATTCATTATATATTTTTATTTTCAAGGTAGCATGTTACATGTATAGTTACATATTTATTTTCTTTATATTTTTAAAATCGATTAAAAATAAAAATACATTGCGTAAATTTATCAGACAATGAGTACTTTAATTCATAATAGAAAAAAAGAAGATAATAATGGTTATAACAATTGTTACTTAAAAAAAGGAATTAAAAAAAACTGGTCTTTGACAAATTATAGAATTTTATTATCTCAAGATACAGTATAAGATTATGTACGTGCTTTAATTTGATTAATTGGAAAAAAAATCTCATTTTTTAAAAACTACTATGATATTTTTTTTTATTAATCTTCAACCAAAATTTAATAAATAGGTTGATTTAAATACATGTATAAAGGGAAAGAGATTATTTTGTCAATTCTAATTATCCTACATGTAGACCTTACAGTGTATGTTTTTTGAATTTCTGTAACTACTTGCAAGTAAGTCAAAAAAAAAAAAAAAAAAAAAAAAAAAAAAAAAACACACACACACACACACACAAAAATGTGTACATGTACACGAACCTCTTACATTTACTTCACGTAATTGTCGAAATACTTTATATATATATATATATATATATATATATATATATATATATATATATATATATATATATATATATATATATATATATATATATATATATATACTAGACGTGTACGTTTTGTACTTGTGCATGAAAAGTACACGTAATATCAACATTAGTAAATTGAACTTGCAAAGATAACGTACATACCTGTATTTGAACTTTTTGAATTGTCATAATTATTTAATTTTAACACTTTGATAATTACATATGTACATGTATAGTTTCAAGGTGAAGCCAGGGTCATCACGTGTCGGTAATCATCCACCTGTTTCGGAGATATTGATGGTGCTAAGAGCAATTGCGGTGTTTTTTTTAATTGACACTTGCTAGCTGGATGTACATGTATACTGTCTCCATGATCACGGTATACCTGGGAATATACGCCCCCTACATTCGAACTTTTCATAAACCCTTCATGCCCCTTAAGTTACCCCGTCTGGGCACCTTATCAACGAGAAATCCAGTTATTATTATTATTATTATTATTTTTCTTTAAATTTGAAAGTCATAGTTCTTTGGTTCGTTACATGAAGAGTACATGTTCATGTATTCGCTGCCACTTGAATGCTGAAAATCAGTAAAATAGTTTTACGAGAGAGAGAGAGAGAGAGACCACTGTATATTATTTGAAATTAAAATCGCTACAACCGGCCCATAGAAAACAATTCGAGTACGGAGAGGGGTGGGGGTGGGGGCTCATAGAAATTTAATAAAACCACATCGGGCGTTATTATCTTAATTTCATCTACTTAATCATGCGAGTTTACAGTTATTGAATTCTTGTTTTGTTTGTTTTCTTTCTTGTTTTTATTTATTTTTGTTAACATGCCGCTACAGTATGTACATGTATGTAGTGGGGGGGGGGGGGTGTCATGAACAAGTAAAGAACGCAAACTATTCAAATGATCATTTATTTGAAAATAACTTTAAAAAAATAATATATTCTTATCAGTTAACCAGTTATTAAATTTTGGTTTGTTTGTTTGTTTGTTTTGGTTTTTTGATTTTTTTTTTTTTTTGGATAAGTTTTCCGTTAAACTCGCCTTATAAAACAATGATTTATAGCATGGAATTAAATTATAAGTGATCTGTAAAACGAAACTCAAGTTACACTGTATGAGAATTTTTAGTGATTATCACGACCTACATGTACATGTAAATGACGACAACCTAGCTTAACGAGGTTCGCTCCTGAGCTTTTGGGCAGATTTTTATTTTATCCTATATTTAAAAAAATTCTGGATAATGTTTTAATTCTTACAATAAATTTGGATTCTTCATTGCCAAATAAACTATATTCAGTTAAAACTCCATGATTAAATTTCATACCATAAGCATTAAGTGAGGAACTATATTTTGTAGCGGAAGGTTTTTTAAAAGAAAATGATCATTTTTTCTCTTTTCGAAGTTTTTAAAGTATGTTAAGTTTGGATTCCTATTTTCACTTGCAGTTTGCACACGGAGTTATTTTGTGCAGTGAACTGTTTTATACTGATCCTAAATTATATATTTAATAAACTGTCATGTATTCTATTATCATATTTGATAAATATAGCAAATATATTGTGAAAATCAAGACAAAATATTGCCCTAATTTAAGCTCAAAATTAGCACTATTTTAGTAATATCTAAAAATTAACATCACAGACCCCCACTTCTAACTTTCTTTTCTGAATATATAAGTTACTTTTAACCATTCTTCTTAAAGTCAGTAAAATATCATTACTTTTTAATGATTTTTTTGCTTGTTAAATTATTAATGCTAGCAAAATGAAATTTTTTGCGTGCAAAAAGGTCAAATAATTGAACATGCGCAGTAATTTGAAAATGTTTTCATTGTCGAAAATTTTAATGGGTCTATTCAAGATGAAATAAGACTGTGCTTGTTCCTATAACTTATTTGAATAAAAAATATTGGAGGAAAAAGTGTAAAATTTGATTTATGTATAAGACGTATTTACAGTGCAAAAAGGTCAAACTAAGTGCTCTGTAGCGCCAAAATAAGCGCATTGACCCCCATGTTTTGTTTTGATTTTTAATTAAGCTATGTGTATAAATTCTAAAAATATACTTGATAAAAAATTCTCATTACTTTTGATGGCAGGATCCAACCTCCTTAAATGTAAATGACTAAATATGAAAACTTAGCATTTTACGTGTACAGTTTGTCTCCGCTATTTCATAGATAAGATCATAATTCAGTTGTTTGTCTTTCAAACATTTAAATTACGATTTAGCAATTGCAATTACAATTGGAAGTTCCAACTGATTTTAAAACTATTCACGCATGAATAATGTTAACAAATGAATTTGAAAGCTTTTTTGTTAAGATATTCTTATCAATTTCACTCCATTTGATATATTGAAAATAAATTCAGCACCTTTTTTTTTTTTCGAGATATACTTGAAAGTTAAGAAAAATAAAAGTGATAATTCTACTAATTCTACGTCGAATGTACGGTGAAATTCTTGAAAATTTATCAACGTTCTCCATATTGTCACTTACATGTACATGTTTCAATCGCCATAAAAACAACAATGATCGATTTCACTACTGTATTTGGAATATACAAGGGGCGGGGCTTACTGGCGGCATGATTAAAGCGGGGTCCGCTTCACGCATGAGTGCGTATGCTTTCCGGGTTCGCTCTAGCGGACCCAGAGCTGACCCCAAGCGAACGCAGAGCGAACCCGAAGCGCACCCAGAGCGGTCCCAAAATTTCTGAAAGCAGACCCCGAGCGAACCCGGGGTGCGCTTTGGGTTCGCTCTGGTGTTAGGTTGTATCCGGTCGGTACTGTATATAGTGAGAGTGCATTATTTCTTTAAAAATCTTCTCTGCTCCTAGTAATGATGAGCAATGGTTGTCGGCGACAATATGTACCTACATGTACCCTCACTGTACATATTGTCATCCATCGGTACATATTGTCGCCGGCTGAAAAATTACACATGTACATACAGGCGACATTATGTACCTAACCCTCACTGTACATATTGTCGCCTCACAGTGTTGCTTAAAGTTTTCTTTTCTTGTTTTTTGGTATTTTGTGAATGTAATTGGTGTGTGAGTCACACATACGTGTCTCATATGCCATTTCATGCAGCGTGATTGTGACGGTACATTTTGTCGTCATGTTCATATTGTCGTCGACGACAATGAGTACGTAACCTTACTGCTCATATTGTCGTCCATCAGAACATGTCGCAAGACAATGCACGACAATGCTCCATATAAATATGACTAATCATTGCTTTGCTATTTTTGATGAGATAATTTTAAAAGAATTTTCCCATATATTCTTATGTAGAACTTTGATCGCCCATTGTGGCCCCACCCTAGGCCCGGTTTGATTTGAATATACTTGAATCTGTGCTACCTAAGGATGCTTCCATATAAACATCACTAATCAAGGGCTTACTGCTGTTTCTCAGTGGTGGATCCAGAAACTTCAGAACGGAGGGGGGAGGGGGGGTGCGGTTCAGAGTATTTTTTTTCGACAAGCCCAAAAAATCAAATTTGTATGTAAAGAAGTTTTACTGTATATGTTAAGTAAATTATTTAATTATGAAATCTTAAACGTGGACTGAATTGAGAGTATATACAAGTTAAACAAACAGAATTTGCAAAAGCAAAAAATAAATAGATTGATTTAAAAAAAATCAAACCACATCACCCAGTGTGGCCCCACCCTACCCCTGGGGTCATGATTTGAAGAAAAAAAAATTTTTTTTGGTTTATTTTTTGTAATAATGTCCATCTCGAGAGAATTTTTCATTCGTATGTAGAGTCACCACTAGCCGGTGGAGGGCTGCAAATTAAGACTTATACTGGAAACTCAGGGTCATTGATCAATGAGGGATCTTTTTCGTGCCAGCTAGGGCATCAAAATTGAACGTACACTATATAATGAAGCTTTCACATTAGTATCATATCTTCTGACCCAGTAGCTCTTAAAAAATGATAGACATTTTATGAAAAACTTTGATCACCTTTTATAGCCACACCTTTCCCACGATGGACATGGTCAGCATAAAACTGAATCTACACTTCATAATAAAGCTTTCACATAAGTTTAAACTTTTCTGACTCAGTGATTCTTTAGAAGATTTTTAAAAGATGTCACTAAATATTCACTAATTCTTATCTACTTCCCTTGAAAGAGGACAAATCCTTTCATTTGAACAAACTTGAATATCCTTTATCCACGGATGTTTTGTGGCAAGTTTGGTTGAAATTGACCCAATACATGTAGTTCTTGAGAAGCTGAAATTGTGAAAAGTTTACAGGCAGAGGGACGGTCAGACAAAATGTGACCAGAAAAGCTCACTTGAATTTCCAGTTCAGGTTATCTAAAAATGTCAACCCCAACACCAATTATATCGGCACATGATTGTATATAAGAATAACACAAAAAATAATTTCCAAACAATCATTACTACTGAACAAAAAAACTATTACATATTGTATTCAATCTCCAAGTATATATTACAAGAAAAAGAATAGGCTGATTTATCAGATATCTCAAGAATTACGGTATCTTTAGCAAATCATAGTGGTGTACATCAATCCTGGACACAATTTTCTGACCAAAAAGTTTTCTCTTTACAGTATTGCGAGTAATGTTGTCAGTCTCCCTCCGTGCTTGTGTGTGTGTTTGTCAATCTCTCTTTCCTTTCTCAAGTAAATATTCGTCAAAACAATATATCGACGACAATATATGCCGACCTTGACTGTACATATTGTCGCCGACGACAATATGTGCTGGTGCTTGACTGTACATTTTGTCGTCCATTATGCAGGTGGAAAATAAGGCTCGTCTCGGTACATACTGTCGTCGGTGACAATATGTACCGATGGTTGGCAATATGTGCCGTGAGGGTAGGTACATATTGTCGCCGAAGACAATATGTACAAAACGACAATATGTACCGTCACACGCTGGATATCTTGCAATGAATGTTTTTCCTTAAAAAAAAAATCAGTACAAAAAATAAAGAATTATAAACACTTTTCCATTCATGCAAATATATTCTTCCTTATAATGCTGAAAAGCACAGTAGTTCCAACATGTATTTCCTTGTTAAAATATATCGATCCACTTCCTTTAATATTTTTCCCCTTATTTTTTTTACTTCTTTTATGTCGGAAATACCACTATGATAATTCTAAATTTAACACAGTAAGTTTTGGAATAATCTCATTGCCTTTTATTTTAATTCCTATTAGTTGAGAACAAAAGTCTTCCGGTAGCTGAAACATCGTTATATAATTAGCTTTTTTCTGAATATTTGGTGAATAAAATTTGATCAAAGAAATTTAAAATATTGAAAAAGGGAAAGAAGTTTGCGTCATTTTTATCCACTTGTTCTTTTTAATATGACAAAAATACATCATTAGTAAGATTGAGAGACGCTATTGTAATACGTAGATCTCAAGTCGGGTAGTTTTTTTTTATATAGATGTTTTTAACGCTATAACCAATTTAACAGAATAAAGAGCGTGCAATGTATTAATAAGGAAATGAATTTATGTTTCTCTAAGCCAGTCAAAAATGTTTTAATCCAATTCACCAAAACATGTGAAAAAAAGAAGAAGCTATTAGCAATATCTTATCAGTATGATTCACCCGCGTGGCGAAGTGGTTAGAAATTTCGCTCTAGAGTCGCGGAGTAAGGAGTTGATCCTTACGTTGCGGGTTCGAATCCCACTGTGGGACGTGGAGACCGGCCCTTCGGATGAGACCGTATAAACCGAGGTCACGTGTCGCAGTAGGTGATGGCACTAAAAAGATCCCTCACTGCTCAATGGCCCTAAGTGCCGAGTATAGGACAAAATTTGCAGCTCTCCACCGGCAAGTGGTGGCGTCTCCATATGAGTGAACAATTCTCAAGAGGGATGTTAAACAACAAACAATTATCAGTATGAAATACAAGCCAAAATATCCTTTCCCAGAAAAAAGTAGACTTAAGCCTAGTTAAGAGTTTCTCTCTTAAAATATACTTTACTGTGCTTGAATACTTGTCTTAGTGATCTTAAAGATCGGCAAGTTTGAAAAATATCTTTCTGCTTATACTTGAAATAAAGTTCATATTCATTAGGCCTATAAAGTGTTGAATAGTTGTTTTATTAATAATAATTCCATTAAGATTTAAGGTGTAGGTTTTGCTTGTTCAAGCTGTTATCGATAAAACAAATTAACAACCCTGACTACTTTAATCTCTTTTAGAAAAAATATTTTGACAGTATAAAAGAAAGGAACGTGATCTTGGAGCGTACATGTATACGTTTTCAAAATATTATCATCTCAGGAACAGTTACTTCCTGGTGTGGACGAATATATCACATATTATGTCCCCTTATGCCAACTTCTAGTAGAGCTCATACTTTGAATGCTTTATTGATATATCTATATTTCTCATGACGCCCCTTTAACATAAATAGATGGTACTTGTACTTCTTTTACAGATTTATGTTTGCTTAAATTTACACTTATGACGAATCAGATCAGTTACTCTTTTTATCGAAATATAACAGCTTTTTGACAGTTTTTCAAAGTGTGATTGCGTTTCCCAACATCAAGGACACGAGTGCTGTCCAATAGTTCGTGGACAATTACTATTTTTCGTTTCATAAACCACACTGTCAAGTTAAAGCGTTAATATGCTAATATAAACCAAGATTGAGTATATATATATAGAATTAGAGCAATGCACTGTTATTAGCATAAATACTTTTAAATACAATGCGCACGATCCAGTAGTGTAGGGCGGCGCCGCGAGAATTCCATCGGCGTCAAAAGAAAATACTTTTACTTGCCTAGCTAGATAGCCCATCGGTCTAGCGCGCTGTTTCTGTACAAAGAGACGATTCAATAGGTCGAGAGTTCAACCCCGGGTTGGGGCAGAAATGAGTATCCGTATAGAGTGAATCTTAACTGCTTGTTTTTTTCCATTTGGACAATTAAAATGGATAGTAGAAGAAAAAATCAACATACTCTTAATGTCAATGTGTTATGACAAATTTCCAACTTAGGAACAGTTACATCCTGGTAGAGATGAGTATGCTACTTACTGTTTCCCCGTTTCGCTACTTCCTGTATAACATGACTCAAATGCAGGATATTCATGTGCAATGTGGTTTTGTTAAGATAAACTATTGGTATTTGTACTTTTTTTTTTTAGAATAAATAATTTTATTGACATTCAAAACTTTTTCAATTCTGATGGGTTTTTCCTTGAAATTACACAGCATTAATGTCCAACGAAACCATATGTCAGATTTCGAAGAAAATTTTGATAAAGTTTTTTCTCTCTCTTCCCCCCCCCCCCCCCCCCCCGCTACAGGATTGAGTAAAAACTGCTCCCTGAAATAGATCTCCATGTAACAAATAACGTATAAAAATGAGTCAATAAAACAATCTTGAAGATATTTTGTATCACATCCTTAATATTTTTATACCCTCACTTTCCAAAGAAAGTGTGGGTAATCTTCTTCCTGGGGGTCAAATGAGGGTCGAAAACTTTTTTTATACAAAAAGAAAAAAAAAAATCCCTGACTCCCAGAACTCCTTTTACATTTAACGCAGTAGCCTAATCACCGTTTCGAAAATGGTGTCCTGTACGATGTGCAATAAAGTTTCGGAATTTTCATTTTGACCCTAGGGGTCAAATGGGGGTCTAATTTTTTTAATCCCTAAAAACCCTTGTTCCAAGGACTCCTCTTATACATTTTACTAGTATGCAGTACCCTAATCATCTTTTGGAAGATAATCGGTAGTGTCCTAGAGATATGCAATAAGGTTTCGTAATTTTCGTTTTCACCCTTGGGGTCAAATGGGGGTTGCAAATTGACCTCTTTTTTTAAAAGAAAAAAACCTTTGTTCCCAGAATCCCTCTTACATTTTAATTCGCAGTAGCCTAATCATCTTTTTGATGATGATTAGTGGTGTCCTGTAGATGTGCAATAAGGTTTTAATTTTTTTTTCATTTTCATCCTAGGGGTCAAATAGGGGTCGTAATATGTGCTTTTTTTTCACAAAACCCCTTGTTCCCAGAACTCCTATTACATTTTTCGCAGTAGCCGTTTCATCTTTTGGAAGATGATTGGTGGTGTCTAATAGATGTGCATGTGCATTCCCATGTTAAACTTTGATTGCATTTGTGGCCCCACTCTATCTCTTGGGGGTCATGATTTGGAGAAACTTGAATTTACACTATGTAATGAAGCTTTCCCGAAGTTTAATTTTTTTTCTGAGTCAGTGGTCCTTGAGGAGATTATTTTCGAAATTTTCACTCATTCTTATCTCTCCGTTGGTTTGTTTGTTTGTTGTTTAACGTCCCTCTATTTTTCACTCATATGGAGACTCCACCACTTGCCAGTGGAGAGCTGCAAATTTTCACCTATGCTCGGCACTTAGGGCCGTTGAGCAGTGAGGGATCTTTTTCGTGTCATCACCTACTGCGACACGGGACCTCGGTTTATACGGTCTCATCCAAAGGACCGGTCACCACGTCCACAGTGGGATTCGAACCCGCGATGTAAGGACTATCTCTACGTAAAAGAGGGATTAACTCTTAACTTAAATATAAATTCCCTTTACCTACCTTGAGGCAATTTTGTTTAAATTGGCCCAGCAGTTCTTGAGAAGAAGATGATATTGTAAAAACTTAACGAAAAAGACAACAGCAACGACAGATATTTTGATCAGAAGAGCTCACTTGAGCCATCAGCTTAGGTGAGCTAAAACTAAAAGGGAGGGGTTGGAGCTGGTTGTGATGACCCTGGAGCACTTGTTCACAAAATAGTAGTACTCAACACATAACTCTTCCTAAAATTTTAGATGCATAGAATAAGTATGCGTTGTAAAACTTTGCCGAAGAACCATGCGATTTGGTACTGAGCAAAAGGAAGGTCCAAATTGATGAAAAGAAAAGGTTTAACAATATACAAAATACGAGGGTTGTCCGTTAAAATCGTGGACAAGTGGTCTAAATTAATAATTAATCAACGCTGCTTTCTAAATTTCTTCCACCCTTTAGTACATTTTTCATCAATACACATATCAAATTTCAAAGAGTTATATGCAAAAATAAAAAAAATTATGGGATTTTATATTACGTGTGTATCGCAGGAATTATAACGTCAAAATGTCTTAAGCACCATCACAGTCATCTTTGCTCTAAAAAGTTGGATATGCCCCACATTTTCTGATGCACACACCCGTATTTCCCTCTATTTCTCAAAAAAAAAAAAAATAAATAAATAAAAAACAACAACAACAAAAACAAAACAACAACAAAAACAAAAAAACAACCAAAAAAAAAAAAACCCAGAAACAAAATCAAAACAACAACAAAAAAACCCCCAAAAAACAAAAACAACAAAAAAAAAAAAAAAAACAACAAAAAACAAACGAAACAAAACCAAAAAAAAACCAAAAAAAAAAAAAAAAAACAAAAAACAAAAAACAAAACAAAACAAAACAAAAAAAAACAAACAAAAAAAAACCTCCCCCCCCAAAAAAAAAAACAAAACAAAACAAAAAACAATCAAGGACAAATCTAGCACACACAGGGGCCCTTATGAAAACTTGTATAGGGGAGGGACTCTCACTTTCACTAAACTAAATAGGCATTTTTACGACGGTCTGCAATCATTATGAGAGCGCCTTCCGTTATATATTGCCAATAGCTGATTGTATGTTTTGATCTACCGGGGGACTTGATCAAAATGCTTCCGTTTAAAAATACCATTCCACTAGTATTTTAAGGCCAGATAAAAAAAAATATGTGTGGTTCCGGTTACCCAACCGTCTCTATTTTATACCCCCGACCCTAAACTTTTTTTTGGCAATTTTCATATTTTTTCCGGAATGTTCCCCTATTTCCATCGATGGCTCCGGTTTAAGTTTAAGTTTCAGCAATGAAGGCCTCCTTGCACAAGGTATTGCAAATGTTTAATAGTGTTAAATCCAAAGCAAGCTAGCATGTACGTGTCCCCTACCAATATTGACTAGTATATTATCACACCACATCTAATGTCATTTGCAAAGCAGTGATAAGTATTATTTAGAAAAATTAAGAAAATCATTTTGTTAAAAAAAAAAAAAGAAAAATCCCTACCTATCTACCCTAATTTGTTTGGAGATGTAACTGGAACCACACATATTTTTTTGTTTGGCCTAATGTAACTGTGGTATTTTTAGATATTATGCTATCTTTTGTAATAATTAAAAGTCTCTTAAAGCGTCATTACTCAATCAACATAAAACGTTTCTGCTCTCCGGTACGCTGTAACGTCATCAAACGTCGCTATATTTCGTGTGTTGCCCATTTCAAAGTCTGAGAAAACAGCTAAAAATTTGCAAATCTCTTAAATTTTCTAAATGGCGACTTAATAGATAGTGAATTGAAAACATGATAATTTTTACCCCAACCTATTGTATTTAATATTTTAATTTGGAAATAATACTCGCATATTCCCTGATAAAGCACAGGTTTTTTTGTCGTGCGCCATAGGACCATACCCTGTGCATATTGAAGCATAATAAAATCACTATTTTTGCCTATAATTTATTAGAAAGGATAAGATATATTTAAATATGATAAATAAACATTTGCTGAAAATTTTAGCCCCAGGCGTGCATTATTTTTCAAGAAAAACGCGATGTCTACGATTTTACCGGTCAAACCTCGTATAGCATGTTTAACATGAGAAATTAAACTTTTTTTCCCCTATAAATTTTGTCTCACTTTTTTTTGTTTCTTGTTATTTTTAATTTAATAAGGGTGAAGTTTGGGCCAGGTAGGGAATAATTTCATAAAATCTAAACTGTTCCTGACCAAAACGCAGGAATAAATATTTTTAAAATTCCTCTCCAGAATTCCAATTCCATGAAACTTTTTTGAAGTTAGAGTGATCTGTCCTTTGATGTGAAAACTGGAATTGTACAGTTTATGACACTATTTATTTATATTAGTACAAGGGTTTTCTAACAATTAAAAATAACTGAAAACTTTATTTGAATGTATTTCCCTATTTAAGTAAGTAAAAGTACAGGTAATTTATATTAATCCAGAAAATTGTCTCTGTGAATTTTGAAGGAGTGTATCTAATTGCTACCAAAATTATTGCTTTCAATCGTTTTTGAGGTATTTTTACCATTTACAGTTTAAGAGGGAAGGGATGACCTCCAGGGGTCATGACTTATATACTGTCTGCATCATGACACAGATATGTATAAAATATTGTATATATTGTATTTATAATTGGTTTTGGATAATGCGTTCAGCTGTTTTTAGATATTTGGCCATTTCCAGTTGGGGTTGGGTTTGGGGATGATCTCCAGGGGTCATGACCTGTATTCTTTTTCATGTGTCATGAAACAAAGAACATGATTATATAGGCCTATATAAGGTCAACAATATAGAGCTTGTTTTTGGAGATATTTGACCATTTCCGGTTTCAGTTGGAGATATTTGACCATTTCCGGTTTCAGTTGGTGGATATGACCTTCAGGAGTCATAACCTACATACCATTTTATGTGTCATGACACAAGGTTATACCTGTTTTAGGTAAAAACTTTCATTTCAGATACTGGCCTGTATTCATTCTCCCATGCTGAGTTATTTTTCATTCTTCTCTCAGACATAAAGTGAATGTATAACCTGATGGTAGAGAGTAACCTTCTTTTGTCAACTAGTCCATAAATCCATTTAAAACATGACACAAATTCCTACTTAACACCACAAAATCGCTTTTATATGAAATATTCCATCATTTTAGTTAACAAACACCATGTGCAAATCACAGAGTATGGTAAAACTAGTACCACTAGTGTAATTCAGGAAAGCTGCTTGTAACTTCGGGAGGTTGCAAAAAAAAACACAACACAATTTAGAAATTATATATAGCAGGAAAAGAAATGAATTTGAGATCAGTATCTGGGCGAAGTCAATTGGGGTCACCCGGATGGGTCAGGACCCCCCCCCCCCCATTCATATTCTGATGTTCGCAGCTCTATTAAGGCTGCATAAAGGGCCGGGACCTACTTTATATGGTAAAATTTCACTGTGACATCACACAAATATGGCAATTTCTCACAATAACCGAAAATGAAATAATTTGCCATTTTAAACTGCACATGAGTAATGAACTTCATCAAAACTTACCACTGCATCCATTTTTGTCGCTAGTTAAATCCCACACAGCAAGATATAAACAAGCAATGCACTTGTCGACATGACGTCATTATGGTAAAATTTGGCGCATTTTATGTGCAGTGAGAGACTGATCAAGTAACTTTTTTTTCACAGTGAAAATTAGATTTTATTATTAAACATAATATTTGCAAATCTTAGGTATACCATTCATACAAATTTGAAACTTTTGTTTAGTCATTATTTAAAAACTATCGAGAGAATTTATTGAATTCTACCGTGTTTTTTGTGTACAGTTTCCATGTTTCACGCTGAAGTGCCTCATCAAATCTCCCTTTCGCAAAGACAAACCCTTAATAGATCTTGACCATTTTTTTGAATATACATAATGGAAACATTCCTTAACTTGGAAAGTGTTGCTGCTTTCTAGAAATCGAGAGCATAACTTAAAAAATTCATAAAAATACTTCGTAAAGGTCATACATATTTCGATTAAAGCCAATAATTAACTTGAAATTTTAACTAATAAAATGCGAATTCTATTTAAAGCAGCAGCACTTTCCATAAACTACAAGTTATGGAGAAACAATTTATAACTTAAATTTATAATTTTAACTAGGGTATGCCCCTGCAATATTGAAATTTGTTTATGACCTAAATACAGTACACATTACATGCATTTATCACCTGACTGTCAAATAACGTGACCAAACCAAAATCAGTACAGAAGGGGGTATACAATGTTATTTCAATTAATATTTAAGTTATGTGATACTATAGAATCTTTAAAAAATAAATTCAGTTTAAAAAGTAATGTATTTATGCACGTTTATATTCCATTGATTTCTTCGCAGTACGCCTTAACAGTAATGCGTTGTTGTTGTTTTTTTCCGAAAAAATCTAGTTTTGCATCTAAAATTTTCAATTTCATCAAAATTGCATACAACAAAGTATTTTTTGCTGTTTTGCAAAAACATGAACAGATTCATCAACTTCAAGACATAAACTGATTTTTTTTTTTTGGCAGAAAAAAAATTCTTAAAGAGAAATTTTTAATTTCGGACTGGTAATGAATATTATTATTGAAATACACACAAGAGGGTATTGGACACATGCTCAACTGTGCATGTTTGCTCAATTTAATGCATGAATATATTTTATGTAGATGACAGAATAACTATTGTGGTTTCTTCATTACCCAGGAAGAGAGAAGAGTACATCTAGAGGCAAACATTTACGTGTCTTAAGACAGCATCTAGTATTACATGAATCAAGTATGCTAAGTAGGGAGGTATTTATTATTTGCTTTAACATTCATGCAGCAATATTAAAACATAACGGGTTGCAATGCAGAAAAAATTACATTAGTAATTTCAACTATGTTCTCTGCATTCTACTTAGTATTTTCACATAAAAAAATAATATGAAGATTGCATGCTCAAAAATCTGAAATACTCATGATAAAAAAAATAATAAAAAACAGCACATATTTATGGTTTATACGGAATAATATTGTCTAGAACTGGGTAATAGTTAAATGTGTTACAGAGTAGAAAGTGCAAGGTTTTGGTATGTATTTCCTGGTTCTAATGTTTGTATGACTTGGTATTCATTGTTATCTGTAGAGGCCTTCAATTCCTGATAGTTGCCTTTGTTCTCCGACACTTCTACAATATTAAGAGTATGGTAAGCAACACTTCCATCAGGTCTTGAATCATTATTTATAGTTCTGAGGCTAAGGAAAATCTTTTTTCTACAACAAAAGTAAATGATAAATTTTCATAAAATAATGAATAGTAAGATGTATTTTTCTGATTAATTCTAAATATTAATTTATTTCATTATTAAAAAATATGAATTAAAATTAAATGTAATTTACATTTTATTCCTAATTTTATTTCGGAATGTGTTTTTTTACCTGAATAAAAACAGAAATCCGACGACAAGAGACATGGAATTCAGAGTAAACGAAACACCAAAACCTATAGTAATGACACTTGGATTCCTTTCATCATCCGCAGCGAAGGAAGCCGAAAAAACTACTTGACAGAACAAAAGAAAACTATATAGATAAAGAAATCATAGCATTTAATACGACATAAGTTTTGTACGACTCAAAAAAGTGAATTTAAAAATTTTTTTTATTTGTATTCTGATTAAAAACTCCTTAAATACGTTTTTTTTTTAAACTTCCTTCGTTACAATAAACATTGTGGAAAAAATTGCTGAAATGTATAATTGTACATTGTAAACCTTGTTTGGAAAGAAAATATTTAATTTAATATATAAAAAATTAAACATGAAAATGAAATGAGACATAACATTGTTTGCACTCTTCTGTAAAGGAATATTTTAAGCAAGGGAAGCAACTATAAAATATTTTCATAGTAAATGTTAGAAAATTATATTTTATGACTAACAAGGGATAAACAACAAAAATATTTATCACTTTTCTCAAAGACAGCTGAATATTATATTTATAACACGTTGTCATTATAATCATGAAAATTTCTTTATTTTTTGCTAATTGATGCTGTATATTTTTGTAGATACTACACGAACTTTCTTGCGTGAATTCTTATCTAGTACTTTATTAATTTCTGAAACAGGATTAAGATGTTAAAGGAAAATCATGATTGACCGCCGGTCACTCACCGTTGTATTCACATGCCAATCCACTGTATGGGGTTATGCAGCCTTTCGGGCAGCTACCGTCAAACCTACTGCAGCTCTCATTCTCAATACAATGACCACTACATCGATGTTGACAATTAACTCCAAACTCTCCAATAAGACATTCTAAATTGTATGTTTATCAAACCTATTTTTGTATTCATATGAAGCAGAATTTATTCAAAAATTTCTACATGAGAAGAAGAAAACACTTGCTGTGGCCTTCAGCTCGACAAACGTAGTTATATCGACGACGTATTGTAACGTTTCCGGGTTCGTTTATGGGATTCGGCTGTTCTATCTGAACAATATAATTAAGTTAATTTAAAGATCTCAATCACAGATTTGAATTAGCAATATTTACAAATATCCCTGTCTTTTCTCGGGAGCGCACTCGCCTTCCAAGGCTTGAAGCGCATTCGCTTCTGACCTTCAGCCAAACCGTGTTATACAGTCTATATAATTCTATATACACTAACAAAGTCCCGAAAGCCTATTGCAGGCACGTAAGACTTTATTCAGGTATTAAACACAGCACCTACCACGTTTGGCTCTTTATTCATCTAGGCAGTCTTCACCTAACAGCCGTCATTTACCAACTGACTAGTCAACCCGACTGCCTCTATATATATATACCTTTCAGGTCACGTGACCTGCTGAGGACCGAAGGTAACAACACAAAGAAACAGGAAGTTAACACAATGCAGCTACCGAGAACCGTAGGGATAATACGATCTTGATTAAATCTTTGCTACATTACCCACGCCTCCAGGAAATGCGTCTCACATTTTCTTAAATCACAAAGAACAAAACTAAAATTCAAGACAACTATTTATACATACATTCAGGATTACGTAAGATCCTAATATAAGAAACTCAAACTGTAAAGCATGTCAATGCAAACTTAAAACAAACCACAATTGTTTTTGAGAATATCTACAAATGTTTCCGCAAATTTAGTTCTTAATACCACACTTTATTCTCATGGATTTCTACCACCGACTGTCCGTCTACTTGATAAGACTTCTGGACGCGATCAAGACGTCTCTTCTTGCCACTTTCTGTCTGAGTGCCAGCTTCTAGTCCATCTAGAAGTAAAGTTTGGGTACAGTCATCTGCTGATGTTGCCGAGGTCTGTGTTGCAAAGTCTCTGTATGAGCTGGATAGGGTTGCAGAGGCCCTAGTCGATGAATGTTCACCATTTCGCTCACGTGAAGTTGTCTCCGGGGTATGAAAGTGACTAGGAGCAGTGGGGATCATAGCACCAACGATGGCTTTCGCTTTTGGTGTGTACACTGGAAGTGGTCTATTGGGTTTTCTCTTGGTCACCTCTGGAGTAATAGGGATCGCGTGAGAAGTGTCCAGTTCACCTACCACATCAGAAAGACTCCCCGGATCCAGTGCTTCCCACTCACGATCAGAGTCACTTTGAACTTCAACGAATCCAGAACTTCCGCTGTGTCGTGTTCTTTCATGCCTCTGCATATCGCTCTTTTTGTTTGTGGCATAATCGCATCTACTACACTCGAACCTTTTCTCGCGAGGTTTTCTACCACACTCTATGACATGTTTCTCCCATGAGTCTTCATCTAGGATCCGCTCAGCACACATTGGACAGCGGTGACCCTCTTTTCGGACAGTAGTCTTGGTGTTTACCATTTTCTACAATGAATAAAAATCACTTAAAATCAGGCAATTACTATTTACATTATGTACAAGTCGCATGCTCTAAATTTTGTAATCTACAACAAAATCATCATGCCAAGCAGGTAAGCGTCTCGTGCGCGTTGGCCTGCTATTGAAGCCAGCGCTCGCATTTGCATATTCTTCATTGTCTGCAATTTGCCCATTGCCACTATCAAGGGCTAAGTAGTTTTCTGTTTCATTCTGGATCTCTTGCTCATCCTCAGAAAACTCTTTCTCCTCACGTCTCAATATTTGAGATCTGCACTTTCGCATGCGATCGCAATGAATTACACTACTCTTGCCTCTATATCCACATGCTACTGTGTAAAGAAAATTAGAAAATTTCTTCTCAACCGGGTAAGGACCTCTCCAAAATGATGTCAATTTTGGAGAGCAGCCACTTTTTCTGGTCGGAAAATACACAAAGTCTTTTTCTCCGGGCTCAAACGAAGACCATGCTACCTTTGTATCATGGTATCTTTTCTGGCGAAGCATTTCTCTTTCAGTATTCTCTCTTACGATTTTGTGCGCAGTTTCCAACCGTTCACGCAGAATCCAGACCCATCGATTAGACGGTATATCTTTGATATCAGGTGGCATCTCGTACACCAGGTCTAATGGAGTGGTTGCTTCCCGCCCTAGCATCAACATGTTTGGAGAAAAGTTTGCTGTCTCATGCACTGTGGATCTGTAAGCCATCAATATGTAAGGGAGGTAAAGATCCCAATCACGATGGTTTTCTTGAAAATAGGTACTAAGCATTGAGAGCAATGTCCGGTTAAATCGCTCAACCATCCCATCTGATTTAGGATGGTAGGGAGTGGTACGGGTTTTCTTAATTCCTAGTAACCGACACATTTCCGAAAACAGTTTGCTCTTGTATTGGCGACCTTGATCATGTATGATTGAAGGTACGCCAAATGTAGCAATTACTTGTTCCATTATTGTGCGTGCTACAGTCTCGGCTTCCATATCTGGTAGAGCGAATGCCTCTGTCCATTTCGTGAATTAATCGGACACTACCAGTATATGGCGATTCCCTCTATCGTAAAAGCCACTTCAGTGAACCGTGGTCTGTTCTGACAAGAAAATGAGAACCATAAAGGTAGTGACGCAAATATTTCATAAAATGAACAACAGTCAATAACTCTCTTCTTGTGACGCAGTATCGCCTTTCTGCTTGCATAGGCTATCACGCGCTTTTGTCATCTATTATCTGCGATAGCACAGCGCCTATTGACGTTCCACTTGCATCAGTGTCAAGGATGAACTGCTTGCTTAAATCAGGTAATGCTAATATTGGCGCACTGATTAATCTACTGCGCAATATCTCAAATGCTTCTTGCGTTTCTTTTGTCCATTGGAACTTCCTATCCTGTTCAGTTAGTCTATGCAGGGGTTTAGCTGTTGAGGCAAAGTCTCGAATAAAACGCCTGTAGTAGCTGCAAAGCCCCAAGAAAGATCGAACCTCTGAGATATTACTTGGAACTGGCCATTCCGCAACTACTCTTATCTTTTCAGGATCAGTAGATATACCCTCCTTTGATATGATATGCCCAAGGTATGACACCTTCTCAGCAAAAAGGTTGCACTTTTTAGCTTTTAGCTTCAGACCTGCCTGTTGCAATCGCCGGGACACTTCTCTTAGGTTTTCTAACATGTCCTCGAACGACTTTCCAACGACAATTATATCGTCAAGATATACCAAGCACTTGTCCCATTGAAGTCCTGCAAGTACTGTCTCCATGAGACGCTCAAAGGTTGCAGGTGCACAACACAGACCAAAGGGCATAACCTTGAACTGATATAACCCTTTGCGCGTAACAAAAGCAGTTTTCTCCTTGTCGGCTTCTTCCATGCCAACTTGCCATTACCCACTGCTGAGATCAAGTGTGGAGAACATTGCATGTCCTGAAAGATGATCGAATGCTTCCTCTTTTTTAGGGAGCGGATATTCATCTTTCACCGTAACTTCGTTTAATCGACGATAGTCTACGCAAAAGCGCATGGTTCCGTCCCTCTTACGAATCAAGACAACTGGTGACGCCCATGGACTCATAGACGATTTAATGACGCCCTTTTCTAGCATTTCGTCGACCTATTTATCCACCTCTTCAGATAAATGGAAAGGAATACGTCTAGGTGCTTGCTTAATAGGACGTGTGTATGCTCTGTAGTTATCTTGTGTTTCACTACATTGGTACGTCCTAAATCATAATTTGAGGTTGCAAACAAATCTTGGTGCTCATATAGAAACCTTTCTACTTTATATAACTGCGCAGAGGACAGATTTACTTTGCATCTGTCTAGCAATTCTTTCAAATCACCTCGTAGTACTAAAGGATTCTCATTCACTTCCTTAACAGGAGTCTTTTGCGCCTCCACTGCATTCATTTTTGCAATAAGAGTGCCGTTACGAATTTGTTGAACATCATAGGTGACGTTCAGGAGGCACACAGGTACAATATTATTTCCCTTAACTAAAGTGCGACCTACTAGAGCACGTCCACTCTCTAGAAATTTTTTCTCTGCCTCGACCAAGTAGTCTGCACTACCGAATTTGTTTTCTCCTTGGACTTTCGCTTCAATAACTACTTCACTTCTTGGTGGAATGCATACATCAGAACTTGCTGTAACTCTGTAGCAGCCTAGAGTGCCTTCCCATGAAAACTGACATTCTTCATCATTCAGTTTCAAAGAACTTGTTTGAAGGTCTATTGCTCCGTTGCAAGCTTTTAAGAAATCAAGTCCAAGTATTCCATCGACAGTGATATCTGCTACTATCACTTCAACATTCTTCTTTGATTTCCCTATTTGTATGACGAATTGACCTTTCCCAAACTGACAAAGTCTTGATCCACCAGCATTCGTTATTATTTGCCCATTATGTACTAATCTGGGTCTGTCTGTCAGCTGATCATACATTTTCTTAGACAGTAAAGTTAATAATGCGCCAGTATCAATCAAAAATTTACTTTTCACTTCATTTACTTCAACATCTATGAAAATGCCTGCCTCTTCACATAAATTGCTTGCCCCGACATTTCCACCAATACATTTAGGTCTCTTCTGCCTTTGCCTACTTCGAATTCGACGCGCATTGCCCTTTGCGGAATGATCACTGCGCTCAACAGCAGTATTGCTTCTCTTTCCCAATTTAGGACAATTTCTACGAATATGTCCTTCCTCTGAGCAATAGTAACACTTCACAATTCCACCATTCCGTCTATTGGCAAATCTACGTCTCTTAGGAACATTTTGACTTATTCTACTGTTTTTTTTTTCTCTTCTATGCGCTCTTCTAATGACTCCAATTTCTTCTGAAGGGTCTGCATCAATTTATATAAATCTTTTGGATGCGATCCGTCTTCATTTGTAGATTTCATGACATTCGCAGCGTGACTGTGACCTCTCTTTTCAGTTTTGTAATATGCATCCAACTCAACTGCTAAGCGAATAGCTTCGTTTAAATTTTGAGGTCTACTTTGTTTGATGCGCAATCACATTTCAGAATCTGATAACGCATCGATGAAAGCCTCTTTTCCAAGTGTTTCTCGTACTTCCATTGACACTGAGGGATAGGCCAAACAAGTGAGTCTTCTGATAGTCTGTCCTAATTCTGACAAGGTCTCTGATGCTTGCTGACGTCTCTCTTTTAATTGGGCGCGGTAAAGCTCTGTTTGGTTTGGCGGTGCAAATCTCTCCTCAAGCGCTTTAACCAACAATTCATACTGCTGACCAGTCTCCGACGAAACATTCCCAAGCACTCCTTGAGCAGCACCTCGTAATTAGGCGGCTAAATAAAGTCCTTTTTCTCTGTTGGACCAATTATTAATTGCTGCGCAAGCATCAAAAGAGACTTGTAATCAATCCACGAATGACTTCCGTCAAATGTCGCAGGCTTTATGTTACACTTTGCCGCTTTTTCCTCCCTGTTATTTTCTTGTATCGAGGAACGGCTGTTTCTAGAGGGAACACTTTCTTTATTTTGCGCCTGACCCTCATTAGGTGATTCTTCATTTCCAATTTGCGTAGGAGGTCTAATTTGATTTTGCGCTTGCGATGGTATTTGAGATTGCCCACTCAGTGGAAATTGAAAAGGAGAATGCACAAGAGTCTCATTCAACACATAAGCTGGATGCGGGTGCACAAAATGCGCAGCGTTTTTCTATTAGGCATTGGCGCAATACCTTCATACTGTTGCGCACTCGCACTACTGTAATGATTTTCCCCTTAGATTCCAAAAATCCCCTGACGTTCCCCTGTCTGTCCCTGACATTTTCCTGTCTCCCCCTGACTTTCTCCTATGATCCCCTGTCGTTGTCCCTGACTACCCTGTCTACTCCCTGATGTCCCCTGACTTTGCCCTTGTTACCACTGTCTAACCCCTGATGTCCCCTGACATTCCCTGACGTCCCTGTCAACTCCCTGATGTCCCCTGACTAAGTCCCTGACCACCCTGTCCATTCCCTGTCGTCCCCTGACATTCATTTTGACCCAGAAAAGGGGTTAAAATGTGTTTTTGTTGCTATTAACTTGTGAGAAATACGTTAATCTTAACAATTCTTAAGTTTTGTGAAAATATATATTTAGTCAGTTGTTATTTGTTTGAATATCTTTAGTAATTTATTTCTTAATATGATTGTAATTGATTGTTTTAGTTTAGTACATGTAGCTTTTAGATAAATTTAAGGAGAATAAATGCCAGTTACTTTGAAAAGAATGAATTACAAATTTATTACGTCTTGTCATGAATGGCTAGTAAATATATCTATATTTATTTATATGTTAATCTATATATCCACATGTATTTATTTAGTTATTTGTTATATTTATTTATTGACTTATTTATTATTTTAATTTATTCATATATCTCTTTTTAGATATATTTTCCTTATTGAATTATTAATTAATTGATTAATATTATATATTTATTTAGTTTTTAATTCCTTTTATTTTAATTAATTAATTAATGCTATTTAATTCAAATTATTTGTGAGTTTCGCATAAACAGTCATAAGGAAAAACAAAATATGCTTCAAAGTATCTTTTGAGCATATTTACATTTCTTTTAATCCTTTTAATTTCATGATGGGTATCAAAATAATTGTCTCATTACACACAATCTGAATTCGGAATTTGTTTTATTGCTTTTTTTACCTTGGTAAAAAAAAAAAAGAAAATGTTCTCAAAAACTGTACGGTTGTGAAAGTAATTCTGAGCTGTTGATAGTTGACCAGACACCTATTGTTCTTTTGACATACCACTATACACTGTTTATTCTGTGGCAGCACGACCGTATCCACTCTGCAGGTGTTATTTCTTTCACAACCGTGACACGTTTTTGAGGAAATTTTATTTTACCAAAGTAAAAGGGATCAATAAAACAAATTCCAGATTCAGATTGTGCGTAATGAGACGATGATTTTGATACCCATCATGAAATTAAAAGAATTAAAAGTAATTTGAATATGCTTAAAAAATAGTTTGAAGCAAATTTGTTTTACCCGGAGACTGTTTATGATTAACTACACAAATTAAATGAAATAAAATCAATTAATAAAATAAAATAAAGGAAATACATAAAATAAAATAAAATAAATAAAAAATCTAAATAAATTAATTTATTTATTAAAAATTAAATAAAACAAATACATAAAAATAAATTTGATAGATAAAATTAATAAATAAATGAAAAAATAAATAGGCAAATAAACGGACAAAGAAATAAATAAAAAAGATACATCAATAAATTAAATTCAATTAAATTAATAAATTTACTAAAGATTCTACAAACAAATAATAAGTTATAAAATCAATATCTTTATTATATTTTTTTTTACTTATTTAATTGTATATTTTTCTATTTATTTATTTTTAATCTATCTGTTTACTTATTTATTTAATCTATTCATTTCTTTTCTTTTAAATATTTGTTTTATTCAACTATCAATTGATTAATTAATTAATGTTATTTCTTTTTCTTATATATTTTGTTAATTCATTTTATTTAAATTAATTAATTTTTTTTTTCAATTCCTATTAATTTGTGTACTTCCCCATAATCAGTCTTATGGAAAAAAAAGATAACTTCAAACTATTTTTAGGCATATTTACATTTCTTTTAATTCTTTTAATTTCATGATGGGTATCAAAATAATCGTCTCATTACACACAATCTGAATTCAGACTTTGTTTAATTGGTTCTTTTACTTTGTTACAAAAAATAGAAATGTTCCTCAAAAACTACGGTTGTGAAAGTAATTTTGAGCTGTTGATAGTTGACCAGTGACTCTGGGTACACCGACCAGACACCTATTGTTCTTTTGACATACCACTATACACTGTATATTCTCTGGCAGCACAACCGTATCCACTCTGCAGGTGTTATATCTTTCACAACCGTGACAAGTTTTTGAGGAAACTTTTATTTTAAAGTAAAAGGGAACAATAAAACAAATTCCAGATTCAGATTGTGCGTAATGAGACGATGATTTTGATACCCATCATGAAATTAAAAGAATTAAAAGTAATTTGAATATGCTTAAAAAATAGTTTGAAGCATAATTTGTTTTACCCGGAGACTGTATATGAAGAACTACACAAAATGAATTAAATTTAATTAATCAATAAATTAAAATACTTGAATTGAAGAAATTAAAATAAATAAAAATTTTAAATAAATCCATTTGTTAATTAAATAAAACAAATAAGTTAAAATAAATTAAATAGATAGGTTGATTTAAAAAAAATAAATATATGAATGGGGAAAAAATAGATAAATAAGCAAACAAATTAATAAATAAACAGATACATGAATTAATAAAATAAATAAATAAATAAATAAAAATATATTTTCATGCCATTCGTGCTACACAAGACGATATAAATTAGTAATTTATTTTTTTTTTAAGTAATGGCATTTATTCTTATAAAGATTTATCTGAAAAGCTACCAAACCATCAATAAAACAATATTTTGAAAGAATTTGCTAAAGATATTTCAAACAGAAAAACTAATGATTAAATCTACATTTTCACAAAACTTGAAAATTGCTAGGAGTAAGGTATCGATTTTCTCACAAGTAAATAGCAACAAAAACATATTTTAACCCTTTTCCTGGTCAAAATGAATGTCAGGGAACGACAGGGGATTGGCAGGGTGATCAGGGACTTCGTCAGGGGACATCAGGGAGTTGACAGGGACGTCAGGGAATGTCAGGGGACATCAGGGGTTAGACAGTGGTAACAGGGGCAAAGTCAGGGGACATCAGGGAGTAGACAGGGTAGTCAGGGACAACGACAGGGGATCATAGGAGAAAGTCAGGGGGAGACAGGAAAATGTCAGGGACAGACAGGGGAACGTCAGGGGATTTTTTGGAATCTAAGGGGAAAATCATTACAGTAGTGTCGCAGCATAGTCTGAAGTCAAAGGGGATGTATTTGTCCCAGAAAGAGAATTTCGTTGCGCCGTTTTTCTTCTTACTGTCACACCACCTATATCTCCTCCAGGCTGATTTTCTTCTTGTGCGCTTTCACCAACCATTGTCGCAATCACTGCATGAAAATTTGGCTTTACAAAACAAGTAAAGATAATGTAAATTTATTATTTACAATGCCTTTAATTGGCTTTTCTGAAAAAAGTCAAAGTTGGAAAAGGTAACCTTTACATTAACTTTACATGCACTTAAATATGATGTAATGTCCCACATTGTCTTGACTTTACAAAAAAGTAAAGTTAATATTTACAAACATTAAACACAGTATTTGGGGTACATTAAATCTGATAATTACAAATATTAAATTTAATTAAATACCATCTTTAATAGCCACAAAAGTTAATAACTGTTTTCCTTTCTTTTGAATAAAGCTTGTGTATATGATAAATAAGCTTTTCCTTCCAAATTGAAACTGCAGAAGGAGTCGGGACATCATACTTAATATACAAAGTAACAACAGATTGACTTAAACTTTGTTTATTACTATACTAAACATTTTTATACAAACATATAATCAACAACATCAAATTTTTTGACAGTATCTGTTGTACATAGTCTATCCTGCAAATCCCATACACATAGATAAGTATCCAGGACAGAGTACATTGCACTAAAATCCTTTTCAAACATGTCATTTTGTTTTATAAAGAACCAATTGTTCATCCTTGAATTTAAAGATTTGAATTGACCTGAAACTGTGCTCCACTTTTATGTCACTCGACATGCGTTTCTGTGGAAATCAACAACTGCCCAAATATATATTTTGTCACATATTCCTTTTCAGAGTCCAAAACTTTTATTCTCATGCAGGCAGTCTTCTACCGTTTTCCTTAAAAGAAAAAAAAATATATATATTTTCAGTGACATGAATATTTTCATAGGCATCTGTGTTATAAATTCAAATAAACTGTGATATCAGTATTCACAGTATCATGACTAATGAAAATTGAAACGAGATGCAACCATATTAATACATGTAGATAAAAATTTCATACATGACCTTTAACCTCAAAAAGAAAATATTTTGAACCATTAATGTCAGCCTTTATTTTTACCAAAAAGACTATGTTAATCTTATTAAATAAGACAGATACAAACTGATGAACATGTTGCTATTAACTTATTTTAATATAAATGGACTGGGCCACTAGCCCTTATCTTACCCCTAAGATTAAAATTTAATAACTCTGTAATTTCTTTGTTTATCATCACCTAATTTTTCTTTTGAAAGGATTATTTACAAAATATACTAATGTGGGAGTAAAATAAGATTTCTCGTGACCTTCTGTAGCCAAGATACTTTTGCAGAATTGAGAAAATGTTTGTCTTACTTGCAAGATAATTTGTGAAAAAGAACTGGCATCAGTATCTATGAATAATTACTGAACACATATAATTAACTCCATTTTCCTTCTTAGTCATCAGGTA
This sequence comes from Saccostrea echinata, assembly GCF_033153115.1. NCBI lineage: Eukaryota > Metazoa > Mollusca > Bivalvia > Ostreida > Ostreidae > Saccostrea > Saccostrea echinata. The sequence goes on along the minus strand of NW_026889776.1, from coordinate 13,067,150 downwards.
ACAAAAAGACCAATAGTTGCTGCTTATAGAGCTATAGTATGATATTCAAGTTATGGTTTAGGATATATGTACCTTTCTCCCAGTAGCATGTTGCCGCTCATGAATTATTTCCTGATCTTGGAATTGTAAAAGTTGACCTGTCCCTCATTTTGAAGATAACATGCTAAAATGGAATTTATACTTTGATAAACATTTCATACATCTGGATAAATATAGTCAATGTTTTCATAAATACTTTTGAGTTTGAAGCATACCAAAGAATGATTTTAAAAATACACAATGCAATCACAGTTAATAGTTATGAATTGCCGAACACCCTTATGTTTGTTTTCTTCACAATTAAAGAATACTTTAGCTCTAAGCAACACTTGCCATCTATAAAATTAAATTCTTGAACTCTTCTCAAGTGTTTATCCTTCAAAAAGGTGTTAACTCTCTTACAGTAAGCTGAGTAGTTGGAGCCTGGAAAAAGTAATAACACATTTTTTGAAAACAGAAATGTATAATTATACTGACTCCCAAAAAAGTCAAGCAATTGATAATTTAAATAATTGTTTAAGTAACATTTTTATGATATTATTTATTGATTTTTTAAAAACTAATATGTACACGTACCTTCAAAAAAACATTGGGATCCCTTGGTCTGGTAAATCATACATTGTTGTCATCCATGACTTTCTTCAAGAACCTGCATAATTGATTTCACTGTACCTGTTTTTGAAAATAGACATGGTTTAGAATACAAAATAATATCTATAAAATATAACCTAACTTGTCCTCTATTAAAAACATTGCCATACCCTGGCTTCTACATTTTTTTCCTAGCACTAATGTAAACAGCTAAACATTCTGAAATTGTGACCTAGAATTGTTTTCCTTGGTCTTGTTTAATCCATGATCATTTACAGAAAAAAATGGAACATTATCCCCAGTTTATCAAGTTACTTATCTAAAAACACATATTTAGCGTAGTTTTCCCTGACTTTCATCAGTTTCAATGTTTCACAATGTTTGCTGAAAACAGATGGAAAACGTAAACAAACCTGCAGTGCATGCCAGCCCGGGAGCTCGAACAGTTTTCCAAGCAATAACCTCCTTAAATCTTCTGGTAGATGAAAAGGTATCAATTCAACTGATCACTGGTTGCATATTTTCGTCAAAAATACCCAGAAAATACCGATGAGACCCGCTCAACTTGATTTGAAATGATTGGCTATTCGTTGGAATACACAGTAGCCTTTCCACCTAAAATTGTAAAACCTTAAAAAAAACAAAATTTAAGACTTATAAATATGTTTCTACTAACAATACTTAAGACTTCAAGAAATTTTGGGTCATTCAGAGTATGAAAAAAGAAATCATAAATAAATGAAAAGTACTTTAAAATTCTTTTAATATTACAGTTGTTCAAAAAGGGAGGCAATCCAATAATAAATATAAGACTGTACTTTCAAAGAAAGATAATGCATTTTTATGGAAGATAACTCTAAACATTCAATTAACCTTATAGTCTTTTTCAAAACTTTGTGTAGCAGTGATCCAACTGTGTACTATCTAAAAATGAAATAAATACTCATTTAAGGAAGAATTATTTGTATATTTGTATGTTACATAGTTATAATGAAATAATATTAAAATTTCAATCAAACAAATAAATTACACATTCCAGAAAAAAAATGATTTTAAGCAGTAATCGTGAAAGGCACTTACTGAGGATGAACAAATTTCCCTCCTTCAAATCTGTATAAAATTCCTGTTCTGTTAACTCGTAAACATCATCATCCTTCTCACAACCATCCAGCCAATACTGCACCTATTATAATATATTTGTATAAGTTAGTCGTGTTTATAATGAGGGAAATTGTTTTAAAATCTACTTTGCTTAAAGACACAGACAGGTACACAAAGTAAGACATTACAAATACAAGACACACATATATAGGTATAGAGTTGACATGAAGATTAAAGTTTGATATCTTTTATATTTATTTAAAGCACACTATATTGCTCAAATTTTATTAACCTCACACCATGTTATGTTATGCTTCATGGTAATGAACTGTGATGAGTTTTGAGAAGATAGTTTTAAATAGGAAATTATAAACAATTAATTGTCTGGAAATGTAAACAATACAAGATATGAAAATATGTTGCTAATTTTTAACTTCAAAATGTTTACACATGATAATTATTGTACACTTTACTTTTCAAATAAAGTGTATGTTTTTTAAGTACTGTTCATCACTCCATGCCCAATTTTAAACACCTTCAATATGTTATAAATACTTCAGAAAATATAGCATATGTGAAAGGAAGAAAAGTATATAGTAGTAATCAGTAATGCAGGCATACTGAAAATCATTAACACAGGGTATCGAATTGTTTACAAAGTCAAGTCAGATGATGAAAATATGATGTTAATAACATATGTCTTCTTCCTTGTCCTGTTTTCATTGAATGAAATAGAAAAATTGTCTTAAAAATATTATTTATACATGAAGAAAATTTTCAAATATAACTTGACATTGTATACATAATTATCATTTATGAATACAATACACATCTTAAATAGGTCATGGGATGTGGAATTGTTACAGTGATTTACCAAATTTTCATTATGTGATTTACTTACATGCAAACACACTATACCATTTCAAAACAGGTTTAGTGTAAACTTCATATTAAACGCTTAATATTGAAATAATCATAAATTACTTTGAATATTCCATTTTCATAACCAATGATTTCTCCATTCCATTCAATGTTTTCGAAATCACTATTTGTCCACACATGAAGAATAAGTTTATTAACTAAAGTAGATGGGTTTACTTCATGTTGAGTCCCTTCCTTTTTCAGTCTGATGATACACTTTAAGTTGTCTACCAATTTCTCGAGGGTAAAAATTTTTCCTTTCTCTGAAAATTTTGTTAAAATTTTATGTTCTTTTGCAAGTGGAAATACTGTTTTGTATAAATTTAATTGCTTTTTGACTGCTGCTATTCTTTCTGTCTTCTTCTTTATCTCACCTAAGGCATTATCAACTTTATTTTCAGTATCCCATAATCCATCATCAGTTATATAATCTACGGCTTCGTTCACCTTTCTTTCTTTTCGCTCTCTAATGGCCTGTACATTCTGTTGTCGTTCTTTAATAATTTTCAGATGGTTTTGAAATAATAATTTTTTTTCCAATTTATTCTTTGATAAAGCTTCCCTTCCTTCCTTCCTAATATTACACAAGAGTTCTTTTTTTTCTGATGTTGTCTTTTCCTTTAACCACTTATCTGTATTGTTATCACAAAATAAGATGTGATTTTCCACACTAAAAACAGTAGATGTTGGTGCGTCTATCATTTTTTTGTCCAGTCTTCCCATAAGTCTCTCCACCGAAATATTATTGGTGGCACAACTACTGCACTTATTTAAAACATCTTCAGATGGATTAAAAAATTTTCCTGTTTCTTGTATAAAGGGACTAAAAAGAGCTAATGACTTGGTTTTTAAAGATACACAAAACTTTTTTAAAATTGAACATGTTATATCATTATTAAAATCATCATATAAAACATCCTCAAATTCATCATTTGGTAAGAAAGGACCATAAAACAGAGTAATTTTCCTTGAAAAAAGTAAAATGGGTTCCTGTATACAAAGATCTAAAAATTCAACTACCCTTCTATAAACACTGCCCATAGACAAAGCATTGGGTAACTCTTCTGCTTTTGACCAATAAGGTTCAGTAAAGGACTTGCATAAAATACCAAGTGCTCTTAAAATACATAAAATATAATTATTTTGTAAGCCACACACAATAAAATCAGTAACAGAATTCAAAGTGCCCTTTGAAGATAACAAGTACTGTAAAATATGTTTCCTTAGACAAAAAATTCCTAAGGAATTATAAAACAAAACATTAAATCTATTTCCTTTCACTTTCACCAGAGGAATTGTATCAATACCTTGTTCCTTAATATAAGTAGTTGTTAAAAAAGGATCGCCTGTTCCATCTTTAAAAAAAAGTTTTGATACACATGAAATAAGATAAAAAGTATAAGACTCTCTAATCTTACAAGATACATTGTTAAAAGTAATATTTACATCTTTTTCCAAATTTAAAATGTCTTTCAAACACTGGTCTGAGAACTGTAAAAGAGCATGTACAGAGCATTTAAAAGAATAAAAATCTTTGTCACAATTAAAATCATCCCTGCATTTGTTCATTAAAATATTATTCACCTTCTCTTCTGTAACACTACGATCTGTCATAAAACTGGAAATATTATTTAAAATATCACAAGACTGACCATCAGTTATTTCATTTAAAATATTCAAAGTAGTTTGAACGTAAGTATCAGCCTTGCCGTCACTTACTTCTTTCAATCCAGCTGTAAAAATATTTTCATCTGTAGCTATTTTTAAACCATAAAAATGTCTACCTTTTTTAGTAGTCGCATCTCTGTGCATGGTTAAATTCTGTGTATTTAAAAACTTCTCTTTCAATTGTTTTTTACATAAAATACCCATTTCATTACTAAAAATTGCATTTGTACTCTTAGATGGTAGTTCTTTCACTTTAAAATTCACTAAAGATAAAACAGCATTAACTACTAGCTCAACATGTTCAATGCCAATGTTATGTGATCTAAAAAAATAAATAAGTTCCCTAATTCTATGGTCATATGATCTGCCTCTAGTATTTTCTCTAAAATCTAAAACTTTCACTTTCTCACTCTCTTCCTGTTCTTCCTCTCTCTCACAACGTAAAATATCAAGTTCTTTTTTTAAATCATTTAAAATTACGTTTAAGGAATTACATTGAACACTTCTGTCTTTCATAATTTTCTCAACACATACTTTTTTGTCTTCTTTCCTGTCTATCTTCTCTTCCTTTTCTTTCTTCATTTTCCTTGTTACATGTAATTTTGATCTTAATGTTTTAATAATTCTGTCTTTTCTTTGTATTGCTTGTTCATATCTTTTGGACTTCATTTTCTGCAGGTGATCTTTCAACAGCACTATTTTTTTTTGTAAATGAATAATTTTGATACTCTCATCTGTTGGAGGAGGGGATGGTGGTTGCAGTGGTGGTGGTGGGTCAGATTTGGATGTTATACATGCTGAATCTCTCACTGGCATTTTAAAGACACTTTTCAAAAAGTAATCACATTCGCTATTTTTTTCCCTCTAAGCCGTTCCATCTTTGCTTTAGTTCTTTTAATTTTTACATAAAGTGACTTTTTATCAATTTCTTCCCTACTCTTACCAATAACACTGCATATATCACTCTGGATCGAATTAATGTTTCCTTTGCATCTGTCGTATATTTCGATCACTAATTTGTTCGTTAGGGACATTCTGATTATGAATAGTTAGTTATAAACAAATATATTTACCCTATGTACACATACTATGTTTGCTGTTTTGAAAGAAATGATCATACTGTTAGTAAAACAAGACAAACACTAGACAAATACACACACATAACACACATACATAATTCATAGAGATAGTGTCGCCTGCAATTGTATTTATTTTCTTCTGACCGACAGATGGACAAGTGCCATGATAAGTGATCCCTGTGTATTATTCAAAAAGTACATACCTTAAAAGCTCAACAGAATAATTTTTTCTATATTTTTTTAATATCTTTGGTAAAAATCCTCAATGACGAAAAATGAAAGATGAATCTGAAAGTAAAATTAATAATATACTTAAACTTAACCAAATTACATTTTACATGATTAATTTCCAAGAATTATATTAATAAAATGTTACATTTTATATATCTAGCGGAGTTCATTAGTATTGTTCTTTATATTGAACAGAAATTACCTTCAACTTTCCACACTAACTGTATGTACAGGAATAAACAAACAGGTGAAAGAATATATACACAATGTCTCAGGCTAGGTAATCAGTGAAATCTGGAAAAAAAATGCTTTAATGCTTGAGAGGTTATAAAATTGGAGATCATTGTATGTAAACAATATGACATTCATTCAATGAAATTCTTATTACCTTGATTATCCAGCAAAGATTTTTCTATTTACAGTTCATACTCAAAGCATTCCAACAAGTGAAATTTATCTGCAAAAGGGAAAAGAACCCAATATTCACACTCCTTGATTGAAACAGACTATGAAGAAAGGGGGGTAACTCAATTGTAATAACTGATGAAACTATTGGGAGGCATAAAATGAAGTAAATAAACCAAACCTTAACTTGAATTATCGTAAATATATATTTTATATCCAAAGTTTACATATATCAATTAATTCTTGTAGGAAACAAAACGTATGTCATCAAATTGCCATTGTATTCAATATTTTTCTAGTCCCATTCATGGGCAATTATTCTTTAAAAAATCAGCAAGAAAAATCCATAGATTCCAAAATTCCAGTACTTGTACATATTGAAACAGCATCTCTATCCTTTATGAAAATGTGTGAAACTTGAGCGTACTCTATTATTATCCTTCAAAAAAAAATTCTTTCTTTTTTTTATTACATCCGTGTGTATCATAAAATGCCAATATTCATGATTTACGTGAATTTCCTAAAACAGAAAAATTTTTGAAGAATGATGCTTACTCAAAACTTATCAACATTACTTAAGTTTTATTATGTCAAGGTCCTATCTTTTTTAAATTAATTAAAAAACAAAAGACACTTACTCACTCCGAGTCATCTAAGTTAAGATGGCCGACTCTGAACAAGTTCTGCAATAGATTAGAGTTATCGTTCTTGACAAAGATGGCGTTATTTGGAAAGGCTATACACAGTGCCATATTTGGGTTACTGTTAAAAGTAGATCGTTCGTTTTGTATTCGAGAAGACTTGGATGAAGAGGATTACACAATACTGAGGTGGAAAACATCTGTATATATGATAAAATATATTTCAGTATTTTAAAGTAAAGGTTGTCAAATGAACGGGATATATTACTGATATTACCTCTTATAAACAAAACTAATAAGCGTAGGACTTATTCAGGGCATTTGCAATGTATGGGAACCAGTCTACGAGGCAACAAAAATTCCGCCAAAAATAAACAAAGAGATTGCGAGATGTTGTTTACGTGTGTCACTCGACACTGACTGCAAGGTAATGAAAATGTGCTTATTTTTTGTGTATAACTGTTTTCTGTCTTTCAAGATATTGAACAACAGTCGTTTAACATTTAGACGAAACATCTAGGGGAGGGAGGGAAGAAGAGGGGTCACCTCTCAAGTTGTTGCATCTACTATATAGTGGTGATATCAGTGTCTGGATATAATAAATTAAAATGGAAAAAATCATAATAAAAATTTTGTTATAGATTTAGGAAAGTTAAATAAAGGGGCGACTATTTTTTGTTTGATGCGGGGGGGGGGGGAGGGTTAAAATATATTAACCTCAAAAATGTTTAAAAGATATAATCTCATTTCAACTGAAAAAAATGATTAATAATCTTTCCTTGTCTGATGCCATTATTCCCTTTACCTCACTGAAATAAGAGTTTCTGAGTCAGTTTATTTTTTCCTTTTTGTAATGGGGGGAGGGTCAAACTTTGTTCATTTAAGATAAACATGACTAATCTGTCCCTCATTATTAAGGAAATCAAATATTCTGTTCATCAATGATTGGAAAATAATTAATCCGACTTAGCTGTCAAAAAATTACCTTTTCATAATTTATCTTTTGTAGAAACAAAGAGTGGAGAGCTAATGCATGGTGCTAAGTATGGAAAGGTCTCTTGTTGTTTGGTTGTGCCAGAGACAAATGTGCATTATTTTCATATTGGGTAATGTCCTTAAGAATGGAATTTTTTTCAAATACAAGGGACATGACTTTTTTCATACATTATCACTGTACAGTGATCAAAATATTTTTAAACATTGTTAGATACTCACTACATTATTTCATCTTCAGAAAAGTATTTAAATTATTTTCTCACATTTTTTAAAGAGACCAGTGTGGTGAAGAGATTTTTTTTAAATTTTAATCTTGAATTTTGATATTATACAGGTCAGAAGTCTCGGTACACTTTAGGTGAGTGGCAGTTGGGTAGATGGATGACCTTCAGATAGTTTGAGATGAAGAAGTTCTCTTAAATGGTTGAAAGTGATCATCATAGAATCAACTCCATTATGAAGATAAATTATGAGAGTCAGGTGAGGAATTGACTTCAATGTGTTATCACATTGTGTAAATGAATCTTCATTATTAAGATCTTTTACATTTTATTTTTGAACTTGTTTTTCTATTATTCTAAACTTCCAAAAATAAGATTAAAGTAGTTAAAGCATGCTACAGACATTTAACGTATCTTGGCAAGTTTTCAAGGTTATTGCAGAAGTGCTTTAATTTCAAAAGATAACTAATTAATGCAAACCTGGAAAAGAAATGGATGTTATTCTCTATAATTTTAAAGATTATGTTTATTATTAGCACTTCTTTTGTCCAACACCTGAGAGATCTGAGTACCCAGCCTACTGTTGAATTAATTGGTGACCAAGAAAAGATGACAGAGAGGGGAATCAAATATGGATGCCATCATGATCAAGAATATATATAGATGAACATTCAAGCATTTATAATAATGAAAGTCATTCAGCAAGAGAGTTTTTGCACAAGTTTAATTTTCAGTAAAATTGTGTATATTGTGCACTGAGGAACTTAGTATGTAACTCATTATGATTATCCATTTCTTTAGAGGATGTATTCGGAGTATATTTAAATAATCATTATCTTCTAGAAAAGAGCACACAAAACTTTTCTCTCTGTGCGAAGCATGACACATATGCATACACTCCAGCATTTACCACAACCACAGTTAAATATTTTCCAGGGCGTATGAAATCGAGCACATACATGAAAATGTGTGAAGCTGGACACATATGCAAACACACAAGCATCTACCACAACACCAGTTACATATTTTCCAAGGCGTGTGAAGTCGAGCACATACATGAAAATGTGTGAAGCTGGACACATATGCAAACACACAAGCATCTACCACAACCAATTACATATTTTCCAAGGCGTGTGAAGATGGACACATATGCAAACATAATCTCCTACCACAGACGCAATACACATAACATTTAGTCCAAAGTATAAAGTCAAGCTCAAACAGGCTCACTGCGTGAAGCTGGACACATGCATTTACTTATGCATCTTGCAAAACTACATCTGAACCTATATTCTAATAGGTGTTTAAGAAATTTTGTGTAAATAATGTAAATTGCACCATTATGCTTACAAGATGTCAACATTATTAACCTGTACATAAATACTCATTAGATAGCCTTTAATAGTTTTAGTTGGAAATACTTGTACTTTGCCTGATTTATGTTGTGTAGTTTCTCGTCAGTGATCTTGAGTAATAACTGAGTATGGCATTTTTAGTTCCATTTAAACTGCAAAGTTTTAACACATGTACATACACCATAAAGGATAAATAATATTGTATTGTATTTTAACCTTTTTTAATTTTATTCTCTGTCATTTTATTGCCTGTTCAAGTAAAAGATGTAATCTTGTAATGTTTGTAACTGTTTTTGGTAGATATTTATGAAGCAGAAATTATAACAGAAAAGGTTTCAATACATCTACACAAGAAGCAAATAAAAAAAGAGTTCTCCATCTATCAGATATCAGCGAATCAGATGAGTTAAAGGTTAAGTCATAGGGAATTTTAAAGTTTATTATATCTATATTCTGATATCTGATACCATTTTTACATTTTTGATTGTCCATCTACAGTATACAAAAATAGTATAAATTTTTATATTTTGTAGATGACAATCTCTAATACTAAATAAACTGGAAATTGATATAACGCTTTAAAATTTGTGTATTTTTAGTAAGATTGAGGTGGGGGTAACACAAAAGACACATCAGATACCTATTTATTTTAAAAGTCAAAAACCATTTGTTGAAATCTTAAGTACGAGTGTATTAAGCAAAGGCCAGTATTTAAATAAGGATTTAAGAAAGTTTCATATATATATATATATATATATATATATATATATATATATATATATATATATATATATATATATATATATATATATATATATATATATATATATCAACTTTAATGCAGCATTAAAGGTGAAAGGTTAAATTTAATTACCTTTTCTTTTAAGTAAAGGTTAACTTTTCACCTTTACTTTTTGTAAAGTTAATACAAAGATGACCTTGCTTTTTGGAGCACCTTTAATGAGATTTACTTTGCAAGTAAAGTTTTGTAAAGCTATTTTTTCAAGCAGTGAATGCCAGAATCGCGCACTGGTCTATCTGTAACAACAGGTGTAGATTGCTTTTCTATTTCAAGGCGCAATCGCTCACAGCTCTTTTCAAGAAAAGATATCTCCTCATTGAGCATTTCTTCCATCGCGCTCATAATTTACAAAGCAAAAACAACGCAAAACTTTAATCAATTTAAAATATTTATAACTTTTATTATTTGCCGAATCCCACCGCGCTGCCACCAAATTTATGTAACGTTTCCGGGTTCGTTTATGGGATTTGGCTGTACTATCTGAACAATATAATTAAGTTAATTTAAAGATCTCAATAACAGATTTGAATTAGCAATATTTACAAATATCCCTGTCTTTTCTCGGGAGCGCACTCGCCTTCCAAGGCTTGAAGCGCATTCGCTTCTGACCTTCAGCCAAACCGTGTTATACAGTCTATATAATTCTATATACACTAACAAAGTCCCGAAAGCCTATTGCAGGCACGTAAGACTTTATTCAGGTATTAAACACAGCACCTACCACGTTTGGCTCTTTATTCATCTAGGCAGTCTTCACCTAACAGCCGTCATCTACCAACTGACTAGTCAAACCGACTGCCTCTATATATATATATATATATATATATATATATATATATATATATATATATATATATATATATATATATATATATATATATATATATATATATACCTTTCAGGTCACGTGACCTGCTGAGGACCGAAGGTAACAACACAAAGAAACAGGAAGTTAACACAATGCAGCTACCGAGAACCGTAAGGATAATTCGATCTTGATTAAATCTTTGCTACAGTATTATCAATTAACTATGGTTACTTTCATTCATATGTTGGTTCGATATATCCCATTGAGCTTGAAGAAAATATACCACAGATTCTGAAACATCTATTTCATATTTAGATATTTTACTAGAAAAAGCCGTCAATGGTAACCTAACAACCAAGCTTTATGATAAACATGATGACTTCAACTTTTCAATCGTCAACTTCCCTTACTTATGTAGCAATATACCTTATCACCTGCATATGAGGTTTATATCTGTCAGCTGATTCGATACGCAAGAGCAGGCTCTACGTATGAACAATTTCTAAAACGAGGCAAACTATTGACAACAAGTTGATGAAACAAGGATATCAACATCTCGTTTGAAGTCATCATTTTGCAAGTTTTATGGTCGATAAAATGACCTTCTCAGCACACACAATCTATCATTAAGTCAAATGCTGACTGATGTTTTTCATACTAATTGTTAGGCAATTACTTATACACTGAACTGTGTACGGATTTTTCCGTTTTTTTACCTAATCATGACAAGGAGCACAAGGCGGGTGTGACCGGTTGGCAGGGGATGCTCACTCCTCCATGGCATCTGATCCCATCTGTAAATTTTGAGGTCTGTGTTTGCTCTGCTCGAAATCTGTATCGTTTCATTGGACTTTGAGGTTGAATACTGTTCGCTATCTTTATATTTCATTTTGTTAACAAGCTACTTAATTTATTAATATTTTTGTGATGGAGAACATCAAACAAAATTATAAGATTTTTAGTTAATCACATTAATTGGTCATAAATTTGAGATATAAATTAAATATTACGAATATAAAAAAGACATATGTTTTTAGCAAATTGTCTTGTATATCCAAGTATATATCAATTTGTTGTATTCCGACTGAAATAATAGTTACGTAACTGAATTTTAATGATCATTAGTAGTTTTTACCTACAATAAATTTATTTGATTGAAACAAAATCATAAGATACCTTTTGAGATTTGAGATTTTAATTTGACCTGTAAATTGCTCCATTTTCCAGCATACATATATTTGGTATATATAATAAAGAGACTCGTACAATAATAATGACTGAAGAAAATAGTGATAAATATTTCAGATCAATTAACTCATTCGTGTACTAATTTTTATCATGTCTAATCTAATGGTTTTCAATGGTTTATTTTATATATATATATATATATATATATATATATATATATATATATATATATATATATATATATATATATATATATATATATATATATATATATATATATATATATATAATATATATATATATATTTATATATGAGGACCTTTCTCGTTTCTTTAATCAGCATTAACGTTAGAAAAATCTTTTTTAGTCAATAGTAGATTAATTGACACGTATCAAAAACAAACATTTAGCAGTTATATCTGGCATTACTATGAAAACATCATAGCTAACAGTAGCTTACTTCTGTTTACTTGATTTAATTTACAATGCATGAACTTCCAAAATAGGGTCCTGGACAGGAAATACCCATATTTGTTGTCGAGGACAAATCTATCATCCAGAATGGAATCTTTACAATTATCTTAGAAAGACAACATTTATTTTTATATTGGTGTCAATTATCTGCTTTTTAAGGATATGTGAACCTGAAATGAAAGTAATTGGAAATTTAAAAAATAGGTTTCATTACATAGAGGGTAAGTCCCTTGTTCAAAAACAACAATTTTGATATATGTACATGACTTGGTTTCCATGGCTAAAACCTCTGATCTTGCTCTTGTTTAAAAAAAAATAAAACTATGAAGATTGATTGTTTGATTCGCTCTACCGGCTGAGCTAAAGTGGCGACAAAGCTATGAAGTAATGTCTACTGTAATTAAATAAAGTAAAAAAAAATCTCATAAAGTATAATTAGAATTTCATTTCTTGCATTTATCTTAAAGATTTATGAATAACATAATGTAGTAAAGTTTTTTTAATAGGTATCATATTCACAAAGCTGGCAATCACAGTCTGAATTTCCTCTGTCCTCTTAAAATTTGAATATTATATTTTTCCTTTACCTTGACTTCAAAAAAGGATATAAAATCACATTAATTATAATTAAAATCTTAATCTTAATAAATTCCATTTTAAAGAAGCATTATAGAGCTGGTATGTACATGAGTCGGAAAAATAAATAAATATGGTAACCTGAATTTTCTCTGACCTCTTTAAAAAATACTTCTGATGCACGATTATCTGTAATAAAGGCTATTAAATGGAAACAAAATATAATTAGAAGTAGTTATTTGCAAATGTATAAAAGGTTTGTGGACACCTTTATTTATATAAGTTTTTTTTTTTTTTTACAGCTATAATATTTATATAGCTCACAATCACAGTCTGAATTCCCTTTGCCCTCTTAAAATTTGACTATTTTTCCTTTACCTTAACAAAATAACAGGTTAAAAATCACATTGGGTTTAACTGAATATTTCATTTTTCAACTCTATTTTAAAAAAAGTGATATATAGCTATATAACAGAGGAAAAAAATTCGTACGTACATGAAATGGATAAAAAGATATGGTAGCCTGAATTTTCTCTAACATTTTTTTTTAAAACTAATTCCTAAAGCACATTTATCTGTGATGATTTCTAAAAAATCTAACAAAAATATTTAATTTATTTTATATATATAACATATTAAAATAAAAACTAAAATTCATACAAAATAGAGAAAATTATGAATCAGTCTTTAGTAATAAGATAATTATCATCCCGATTTTCTATTTTTCCTTTAAACATTACTTTTTTTATGAATGATGGCACATAAAAAGAACAATAAATTATCATTAAATGCCCATATAAGAAACCTTTAACCATTGAATGTACAATGTACTAGAATATGGGACAAAAGGATCTAAATCCTATGTAAAATTACAGTGTTTTCAGAATCTAGTTCATTTTTCCCCTAAAAATTGCAGTCCTAATTTCCTTTATTTAAACTCAAATTAACATTTATAAGCAGTATCTAATGTAAATGACATTATTCTATTCTATTCTATTCTATTATATTCTATATAGACATCCTTTCAAAAAAAGACAAATATGATAGACAGGCAAAATTACCGGTAGCAGTTATATCCGTTAATAATAATAATAATACATTTAGGATACATGGCCATAGGAACCGGGGGGGGGGGGGGTGGCCATGCCCCTCCAATAATTTTGACGATATATAGAATACTATATAAAACAAAGCTACTATATGCTTGTGTCCCGTCAATAATAACGTCTGATGTCCCCCCTTTTTTTTTTGCTTGTCAAGAAATTTGGTAGTTGATAGTGTTCCGAACGAGAAATGTATGGCTGTGCCTCCCCTCCCCCTAACTGAAATTGCTACCTACAGGCCTGGGATCTATAATAAATTTATGCAATGACCGAGTCACGAAAAATCAATCGTTTTTTAAATAAATTTTTATCAAGGAGATTGAAAAAAAAAATGAAAACTGCTATTGAATTTATTTTTTATACTTTATATACAAGGACGAATATAATCGGCAATGTTATTTATTAACTTTAATACTTTCTTATTTAAATGGCAGCAGTAATTGGTCGAACTGTCCTACGTATTTAATGAGTGAGGGTGGGAATCCCGAAACCACCTCCCCCAAAAACCCCTGTCTTTTTTTTTTTGTAAATGTAATAGTTTTTTTTTTTTGCTTCTTATTTTATATCAATGCTCGGATCCCCCCTTTATGAATTTACACTACTACATGTAATCTTGGTTTCCCTCTCTCCCTTGGGCCTGTTACATTAAAGCGGAGTAACTCCAAATAGAAACAGATGGCAAGTAGCCTCCTTTTGACATTTTTTTCATGCGTTGGCTAGGTCACAGCATGCATGCGATACTGAAATTACTTTAAACCTTAAAGAGAAGTCACTTCCTTGGTAGTAAGTTATTCGTTTATACAATATAGGACATTTTTCTTATGGAGGCCTATCACAAAAATTACACGCAATCTGTCAAATCAATCTATTGTTTATTTGATTTGTCAACTCGAATTTTCTATTTTCAGTACTTCGTAACACAATTTATGTTAAGAGGTCTCGGATCAGTAAAGGTTTTCACTAATAAATATGAATTAATCTTTTGTCTTAAAATGCCACTGGCGATTTCTGAAACGCATGTTGGGTATCATGGGTATGGGTTATAATTATAATACATGTAGTTATAATAGACTCTATTGCGTAACATTAACCATTTGTATGCTGTCGATGCAGACTTCACGACATTGATGTTTTGTAAGGTGGCAAAACAATCGTTATAAATATGTCTTGGTAGTTGCATCCGATGTAATTTGTTTAATATTCTAGGCTTTTCCGACACGGCCACTCAGGAGAAAATAAAGATGTAAATTAAATTTTTCTTAGGTGATCTCCCTTTGATTACATAGTGACCATGGTGACGAGGAGCCGGGAGTTGGAAAACAAATTCAAAGCATAAATAAATAGGCTGTCAGAGGAAAAGAGAACACATTATTTTATTTTAACATTTCAGCATAATGATGAGTTAAATATAGATCAGCTACTTGAAGAAAAGTCTTGGGTCAGGACTGAGGCACGTAGTACACAAAATGTCGACATTATTGCATCTACATGCTGTCATGCTTAGCGAGAGTTTTTCGTACTTTTTGCACCACAACACAAAATAACTTATAATAAATATAATAATCGCTTTTCGAAACTTTTTAATATTTACAAAAACAATATAGAATATTTTTCTGTTCTATTAATGTAGGATGATCCCCCTAATTTCACTGTGTGAGTCGGTGCTAAGATATTTGAATCGAACGAAAAGTATTAATTTCGATGTGGCCACACCCTTCGAACAAAATAAAAATAAACTTTATTTATTCATATTTTAATCCTCTTTTCAATGGTATAATTTTTTTTTTCGAAGGGTGTGGCCACAGCAAAAATTTGTACCAAAGACGAAAAAAATGCTTTATTTTGATAAAAACTAGGAAATTGCACGTGTTTAGACGTTTTCTGTACAAATATGACGTCATCAAATAAAAAAATTGACATAAACTATTTAAGTTTGATACCCAAGGATAATATTTCTATTGTTAATTTTCTTCTTCCCCTCAGTTTAATTTTCCTGAAAAAAATAGGCCGATTTAGCCCCTTCGTGGATTTAGCTCTTTTATAGTTATTCTTTGAATATGTACAATGAATGTCAATTCGTTACTGTAGATTTATTTTTCGCGAGTAATTATCGCAAACATGGCTCTTTAACGTCAAATGGCGAGAACAATAATACGCGAGTGGACGGTTGATTCAGAGACATTACTTACATTGATTTCAGCACCATAAAAAATCTAAGGAAAAGGCCTAAAATATAGGTGAAAAAAAGAGATCATTTACAGACACACCTACATATAAATAAGTACAAGTAGACATATGACACTTATATATATATATATTGTAACATTATAATGACAATATATGCATCTTTAAAGCTTAATACTTAAGACGAGTATAAAAACTGGCTAGTTTTAACTTTTACATCTGCTATTTAAAGAATATAATTATTCATTAATTTTGCTAAAACTTATTTTAGAATAGATCCAAATCCATAGGACTTAAAGTTAAATTGTATGGAAATGAATGAAAAGCAAAAAAGAAATTTAATGTTCGATCAGACCTGAGTTTGTCATAATGCCCAGCGATCTTCCATAATCTGTAATATCACTTTATTTTGGGATTTACATATCTCTCTAAAACATCTTCCTTTATCTGAAATTGATATAATAAAAAGTACTAATTATTATTTATTAAAATTTTCATAAAATTCCAATATTCTTAAAGAATTATGTAGCACACAAGCATCCATAACCAACAACAAAAACCAATGAACAGGAGTCTTGATTACGTTGCTGTCTTAAAAGAAATATGAGCAGCGTTTGATCATGTCTTTTTTCCACATTGTGCCATTTCTTATGCTAATTACATAACCCATCATTTTTTAATAAGTCATATCTTGCATTACATAGACACACATCTTACTTATTGTTTATCATGAAGTTTGCCACTTGGCTAGTGAAGTGTAATTTGATAGTTTGACACTACTTATAAAAATTACAATGTTTGTCTTAGAAATGTCGCTTCAGACTATATTATAATTCCATATTTATGATTGAATGAAAATTTTGAAACCACAGAGAAAACAGAGCAGCTGTATATTTACAAGTCTGAAAAACACAAGTTCATATTTATAGCTCATTGATGTCATGCTAGATGTTAATTTTTCCCATCTGTTTGAATTTATGAGCGAGATATCTATATGTAACTATATAGAAAAATTGGGGATATTTTCTGCAATTTTCAAGATTAAATCTAAAAAGTTTAAACTGATGTGAATAATGTTAATTCCGCTAAGTATCAGAATGAATGTCGATGATGCCATAATGATATTAATTACAACCAAAGAATGATACATAAGGTGTCAAGTAATTATCTATACTGTTGGTGCATGTTTATTCTTTTACACTGTAGTTTATTTTTACTTACGTGAAAACTATGTAGTTCATCTTAGTATTGTATTCAGGGGTGATATCGCTTGGGAAGTTGTTGCATGAAACCTAACAGCATCAGCCTCTATATTTCTTGCCATAATATAACCGTTTACTGGTATATATACTGTTGTATCAAACCGTCACGGTAGCTCTGTCGGTAAAGCTCTAGCTCCGTAATCGGAAGGTCGTGTGTTTGCATCACGGCCGCGACTGACCTAAGAAATAGGTAGCAGCTTTGCAAGCGCTCGGCACTTTAAAGTGAAAGTTGTGGGTCCTTTGGGTGAGACTTTAAAAAACTGCAAGGCCCCGTTTCACGGTAGGCGTTAGCTTGATAAAGAATCCCCACTGCTCAATGGCCCTGAGTGCGAGTAAAGGTCTAAATTTGAAGCCCTTCACCGGAATTTGGTGAGGTCTCTATATGAGTGAAATATTCTTAAACGGGACGTAAAACAACATACAATTAATCAATCAACTGTTGTATCCTTGAGTCCCTCTCTAACAACGTGGTGTCGCAAAACGGCGAGGGTATGCCATAAATTCTCGGAGGTCGGAAGAACAAGCAAAAAGGCAAACTTTATTAAATGTATGCAATATTTATTTAATTTGTATTTATTATACAGGGAATTCGGTGTTTACCATCCTTTAAATTAGTTTTATAGCAAAACCAAACGCTCTAAGCATGATCACGACATTGTCCCAATCTTGAACAGTGCGAGTTGTTTGGTATGTTTAAAATCGTCAGGTTCACATATCCTAAACCAAGATTTGAAGCATTGACATCTGCTGTAAATGATATCCATATACACTGTATGTGAAATATATCCATGATTTTATGTAGATTCTAAAGCTTAGATTGTAATGAAACTTAATACTACAATATACGTTATTAAGGTTGATTGATTGCATGTTGTTTTACGTCCCATTCGAGAATTTTTTGCTTATATACATACTTCAATATATACTGGTGAATGACTTCAAATTTAGACCTATATTCGGCCCAATTGGGGAGCACCGTTATCGTGCCAATGCCTACCGTCGCACTGGACCTCGGCTTTTAAGGTCTAAACCGAAAGACCCGTGACTTTCACTTCTAGTGCCGCCTTTGGCTAAGGAACAGTAACTATGTTATTTAGGTCTGAAGTTTGACACAGAGCGGCGCACGAGAATGAATCCCGGGTCTCCTAATCACAAGCTAAGTTAGAGAGAAATTCGCAGATTTAAAGGGAATTTTGAAAAAAAAATGCTCATTTAGCCTAATTAATATTATTATGGATAAGTCAGAAATATCCATGAAACCATAAAATTATCATTTAGGATTTTGCACAAAAAACCTTCAGTCATCTGATAACGAGATGTCATATATCACCTATGACATGTTCACGAGGACACATACTGATCTATATAATATATCATGCAGCTATCGTTTTCACATGCATAATCAAAAGAAAGCATAGATTTTCATCGAGCTCTCAATTAGTCAAGCAAGAAGCAGGGGATGTTCACTCTTCCATGGCACCTGATCCCACCTCTGACGTTTTATGAGGTCCATGTTTCCATGTTTATTCTGCTCCTGATTTATGCTGTTTGAATATACTTTTGACTCTGAATACTGTTCGTTATCTACATATCTCATGCATAAAAATTTAAGAATTAATGCAATTAAAAATATTGTAGCTAACTATTATGTACCTTCACTGCAATTTAAGCCCCTCCAACCAGGGACACAGTCACAATATCCATCTGTGAGTTTACATGTACTAATACATTTCTCAGAGCAAATACCAGAGCAGTTTTGTCCGAAATATCCCTCCTGACAAGCTGAAATAGAACAAAACCTTGATATTTATTCCTGAGAAGAAAAGAAACCCTTCATGACTAGTTTGTCTCCTTCAATTTCATATTAATTAAAAATACAAGTAGTTATTTATATTTTACGAAAGTCTTTCCCGGCTAAGATTGTCTAATTCTATGGCAGTGGATTCAAACATGACTTTGTTATGTTCTTTGACTTCATTTTGTTTCTTGAATGTGACGCAATGTAATCTCAAAGGCAATTTTTAACATCATTGAATAAATGAAGATGGCATTTGATATGATCCGATACTTGCAAGATAATATTCAATCTATGTCAAGTCTCAAAAATCTAGGTCAATATATACATATACATGTCTATACACAACGGTAATGTGACCTCACCTTTTCTTAAGAAATTCGTTCTGTGGCAACAGTGACAAACTATATCATTTTTTAGAAAGAACCACTTTGGCATAATCCAAAAAAGACTTTTTTCGGGACAATATAGTAGATATTTTTTTTTATTTAAAGTGGAGTGTTGGCTTTTATCATCATTGTTCTCTCAGTTTATATGTAAATATTTAATTAAAATCGCTAAATAAGTCAAACTCTTTAAGATTTTGTTTACGAAGAAAATATCTGTTGCAATTTAAAACCAATCTAGATAAATACAAGTAGAGCATACTGTGCTGGATTTTTACTTTATACATGTAGGTGTATAGTTTAAAATTAATGATATCTACTATATTGGTATTCTCATACCTGAGTTAATGTTGTCCTTAATCTTATGTTATAAATTTACAAGTTAAATGCATACCACTGTTTATGGTAAAAAAGTATTCATAATAAAAATCCACATGAATTATTTAGTATAGCAAAGTACTATCAATGGCAATGCCATACTAAGAAAAAATAATTTTTATTGAAAGTCGGGTAAATCGACAAGAAACATTAGCTCTGAAGAGCTTTTTACCGGTTATATTTATGCTGAAATCATATGCATAAACAAATATTGTTGTGTCAAACTCCTTACAACTTTTAATTTTATATTATTTTGATTTCTTGTACATGTATAATTTCCTTATATTTTGTTTATTTCTACATTGATTTAAAGCCACATCATAAATCTTGAATATAAATATCAACTGCTAGGTGTCTTAATGGCAAATTGAGGTGCATTGAATCGTCAAAAATATATTTTTAATCTTATCCAAGGATAACGTAGATTATAACAAATGCAGTTTGGCTCACATTTCTTGTATCTCTCTCCAATATTATAGATCTGTCCTTACAGCCATTTTTACATAAATGAAAATAGTCATTATCAACTTCTAAAGCAGTGTCAAAATAAATATTATATGTACTACAAATTTTTCCTTACATTTGTTACATATTTCTCCAATATATCCATCCTTGCAGCCATTTGTACAAACTCCGTCTATGTGATTACAGATATTATTCCAACAATTCTGACTGCAAATTCCCTTGCATTGGTTTCCGAAGTATCCAAATCTGCATGCTTTTGAATTATGAGGAGAATATTTTTTTTTAAGATACTTGCAGTATGAAAAAAATCGTAAAGTCAGCTTGACCTTTTAGATTGTTTTATCCTATCATTTACCTGCGTAACACAAATTCCCTATATATCCCGGTTTGCACCCTGTGTCGCAGTGTCCAGTTTGTTTGTTACAGAAGACATTATTGAGACAGTGACCACTGCAGTTATATATACAAGAGGGGCCGTAGTTTCCACCTTTACATGCTGTAAACAATTTCCATGCACAACAAGTGTCAAACCATAAATTGAATAAATAAGTTTCATTCATAATCATTTTTAAAATATTTTCATATTCGAAAGATTATCAACAGTAATCATTAATCATATATCTTTTAACATTTTCTTTAAAATTTTAAGTAAAAGAGTAAAAGCTAATCGTGCTTAGGAAATAAAAAAAAAGAATACTTACAGTAATATAAACCAGATGTCTCTGATGAAACTGTAGCTCTACTGGTTTGTATTTATAACAAAGGAAATGAAAAGTAGCACTTCCACTTGAAACTATGCAACAGCAATAGATAGAATTATGGTCCTTGATTTAGTCTCTTTGTGGAAAGATTTATTGCAATCAGATGAAAACTGTTCGAAGAGTAGCCTTCTGGACGTATTTGGATGTATTTCACCGAAGTTGCTATTTTTAGTAAACATGGCATAAAATAAAATTATGTATCTCAGTATAGTCTACTTGCTGCAATATTACATTGAAATCAAATCAAAACTGTAGGAGAAGTAGGATTTTTAAAGTATTTCACAGAAATTCCAATGTTAAATAACCATAACAACAACGCTAAAAATAAATAAATAAATAAATAAATAAATAAGTAAATAAATCGATAAAAAGAATAATGTATCTTAGTGTAGTCTACTTGTGTGCCAAGTTATACTGAAATCAGACCAAAACTGTAGGAGGAGTAGCATTTTGAAAGTATTTTAAAGGAATTTCACAGAATTTTTTTTATTTTTAGTAACCACGACACCATCGTTCATCAAAATCAAAAACAGATGCACTAAATTATGTATCTTAGTGTGTAGTCTACTTGTGTTCCAAGTTATATTGAAATCAGACCAAAACCGTAGGAGTAGCGTTTTAAAGGAATTTCACAAATTTCTTTTTTTAAGTAACCACGGCAACATTGTTCATCAAAATCAAAAACAGATGAATTAAATTTTGTATCTTAGTGTAGTATATTTGTGTTAAAAGTTATGTTGAAATTAGACGAAAACTGTAGGATGAGTAGCGTTGTTTTGAAAGAAAATACAGATGGACGGACAGACAGACAGGCGGACGGACGGACGACGGACACCTATATATTACATAAGCTCTTCTGGTCTCTGAACAGTAGAGCTAAAATGAATTACCATTCATTTCTACATGTATGAGTGAGTTGTAATTTGTCTTCAGTATATAATTTAAGGATAAAAATAGAAGCATGTCATATTTACGTTCTTGGCAATTTATTCCTTTCCATCCGTCAGCACATCCATTTTCACAACGACCGGTCACGTGGTTGCAGACCTCATTTTTTATACAATGGCCAGAACATTTTTGTTTACAATCAAGACCATACCATCCTCTGACACACTCTAGTTTAAGAAATGCTGCTATGTATTTGTCGTTAATATACAGCAACTTTATAATGTAGGATGGTTTTGCATGAAATATGGAGAAAACGAACAGTAATCAAGCTCAAAAGTCTATTGAAACAATACAAATCGGGAGCAGAGCAAACACGGACCTCCAAAAACATCAGAGGTGGGGTCAGGTGCCATGGAGGAGTGAGCATCCCCGTTGACCGGTCACACCCGCCGTGTGCTTACTGTCATGATATTACAAACGAAAAAAAATTCCATAGACAATTCAGTGTGTAAAATATGGCCGGACAATTTGTATGAAAAACTTTAAACCGCATTCGACTTAGTGATGGATTGTGGTTGCTTACAGGTAATTGTATCGACAATAGAACTTCCGAAATTTTGACTTTAAACGAGACTGTTGATATCCTTGTTTGTCAATAGCTTGCCTCGTTTTAGAAATTGTTCGTACCTAGAGCATGCTCTTGCGTATCACATCAACTGGGAGACACATACTCCAAATATAGGTGAAAAATGATATATTGCTACATACATATTGCTACATAAATAAGGGAAGTTGACGATAGAGTTGAAGTCATATCGTTTATAATAAAGTTTCGTTGTTAGGTTTCCAATTACTTTTTTCAGTAAAATATGAAATAGATGTGTCAGACACGGTGGTATCTTTTATTTAGAGTTAACTGGAATATATCAAGTGGACATAAGAGTGGAAATAACTGTTAATTGATACAATGTAATACGTTTGTCGATATATTTCCAAATACTTGAAATTAATAAAAATGAATGTTAAATTTGTAGAAAATCGCAATGTTCATACTATTTTCACATAATTGTCCTATCCAACCACGCGTGCATCTCAAGCATGTTCCATTTATGATGTTGCATCTTTGGTCTTCACAGTTGACTGAGCATTTTTGATCACAATTTCTTCCATAAAAATTTCTACTGCAACCTGATGAGAAAGAAAAACAAAAAAAAATTCGAAATTGGATCATACTGTTAATTTGAAATAATCTTCCTCTTATCCACTTAACGGAATCTTTACTTTAATGAATATAATAACTGATATTTGACATTTATAAGAAGAGTCTTAAATGCAAATTTTGAATAGAAATTGTTTGATTCATTCTAAATTTGGTTGCATAAAAATTATCAAATATGAATGTAAGAAATTCATAAATGTTTTCTGTATGTTACACTATCATTTCTGAAAATTCATTGAGCTTTTGCAATGTAATTTTCTATTATCAAAACTCAATATGACCTAAAGAAGATCTCCATTGATTTGTGGGTCCAAAGGGTCAAGTACAGAATTTCATACATTGCAAAAATTATTTCAGGATGATTACTTTAGCTTCTTTTGAGCTTTTCAATGAAATTGTATGCCAAAACTCTCAATACCTTAAAATTTAAAGGAAACTTGATAATAATAATGATTTTGATGTCAAAAGGTGAAGGTCATAATATCATACATTCTGTGTGTGTGTACCACTTGTTTACTGACAATTTATCAAAAAGCCTTTGACCATTTACAATGAAATTTTAATTCACAACCCCGATGTCCTAAAAAGATCCCTTGATTTTGAGGTCAAAAAGAAAAGGTCAGAAATTCATTCATTCTCTCCGTTTTTTTTTTTGTTTGATTTGTTTTGTTTTAGTTTTTTTTTTGTAGCACTTGTTTAGGAAAGGTTCTCAGAAAGCTTTTACGTTTTACGTTTCCGACATGAAATTACATATTACAAACACAGTAAATGCAAATATTTGTATATACTCTCAACCTTTTTGACATTTCTAAATTTTTCGCGCTTAAAGGCTGCCTTTGCTCTCTTTAGAAAAAATTGGACTTCCCATCAAACAAGGACGCTTTATATGTAAATCAAGCTTTCTTGAATTGGCCCGGGTCAAAAATGTAGAGTCAGAGAGATAAAATGAACAACAGATAATCAGTGAAGTTCAGTTGAATCTTCGGTGCAGGTAATCTAAAAAAAGGGACAAGTCCTCTGAAACAACGACATGTTGTCTACCTATTAAAAATTTAACTACTCAACAATACAAATTAACGGTTCAGAAATCTTATTCTTTGAAAACTAATGGCTAGGTCAACTATCATCTTATTTTTTGCCATGCCAATTAGCGAAAACTTGCAAAAGACCTTTTTCTTAATATAACAAAATATATGATAAGTGGAACCTTTGACTTTCACTTCACACAAATCAGTATATGACTTAATTTCGTATCCATCAGGATAAACAACTCCATTCAATCTTTCATTGTAAAAGATTACATAACATCCGTATCCCAAACAAGTTGTCGTAAAATTCAATGGAGGTAACTCTGGTCCATCTTTGTAACAAAGAGAGGCGTTGTCTCTATCACTGGACTCTGATAAGTACAGAGAGAAGCCGGCAAAGCGGCCTCTTTGTCGATATTCTGGAAAAATATGATATGGTAAGGTTTTATAGCTAAAACATGATTACTAGAAGATACTGACGGGTCCATTTTCTTCGTTTTTAGAAATTAAATTAAAATTTAAATAAAAAGTCCGCAGGTAGGTTAAGGCTTCCCGTAGAATATCACAGTGCACTCTGTGCCTTCACATCTCTGAACTACCAAAATATGACGTCATAATGGAAAATGACGTCAAGTTACTGCAAACTTGAGGTGTTATGACGGGGAGAGTGTCATGAACTTTACACTTAATTTTAAACTGCATGTAAAATGCTAGATAGCTATTGCAAAATTCACCGGTCGTTTAAGGTTTTTTAAGTCTTATATGTCCGAATATTTTAAAAATACACTGCTTACCTACCCTTGATTGAAATTCAACATGTTCAAAATGCTTATGAAAAATATACTTTTGAAATGTACTCTGTTTTATACCCGTGGTTGGAGGTAGAATTTATTGTGTGTGTATAAAAGAGTCTGGCGCAGGTGATTCATGAGGATTAATCTAAGAATTTTTGTGGAAAGTTGAATTTCTCAGGAAATATTTTGTATCTAAGTAATACTATGACTTTTCCCAAGCACATTTCGGATACACGAGGATAAGATGAGTTTATTTATATAACAAAATGTTAATAATTATTGTGTTAATCAGCTGCGCCGAAGCGATTTATATGAAACACTTCAAAAAATTATAAATGACCGTCACGTGATCAACAAAGTCATGTGATATCATAACAAATATGTTAATATATAGCCGAGGAAACCCACTATCTAAATTGGAAGTACTTAAGTTCAGTACTTATAAATTAAAACCAAAACCGACCTCGCAACGACATATTATGTTTTGAGCGCATTTAAAAGCTTCGGGAAGCCTTAACATAGCTGCGTCATGCATTAATCTTGAGATGATGATTTAAGATCCAGTGTCTCTCTCATCAGAAAGTGACTTCACAAGAAATTGAATCTGAAAATATCCAATAATTCGTTTCATCATTTGTTATTTATTTACATATTTACTTGATTAACTGTAATATTCCTACAGGGCTATAACACCAGGGTTCTCCACTCCATGGTGCGTTTAATATGGCGGTCCGGCCACAGTTAAATTCCTCAGCGCCACAGTTAAACATTTAGCGCCATAGTTCCGCCACAGTAAAATATTAGCGCCACGGTTTGATCATTGTTGACCAAAAAGATAAATATATAAATTTATAAATCTCAAAATAAACCTTTAAACCATATACTATTTTTAATATACAGTTTCAAAATGCTTAACCGTAAATGTACTCTAATTTGGGCCCACTGTTTGGTTTGTATTAACTATTCTCCAGACTCCACTGGACTTTAAACATAAGCCATTTCTACACACTTCCAGTAATTGCACATGTAATTTTTGGTGCCATAAGTTACTACGCTTTTACTAAAAATACTCATTTCTCTGAAATTGCAACTGTTCTTTGAGTTAAAAACATCTTCGTTTCTAACATTTTCTTGAATTTTCTTTTACTAATGTATGAAGTGGTACTGTATATTTTTCTAACTTTCTAACATTTACACCTAATTTATTCTCCTCTTACAAATTAATACATTTTCTATTTTTCTATAAGACCAAAAAATTGTTTAATGTACAAGGTATTATGAGAGGTAATCGGTATTTTTATTGGTAGTATATTTTTCTTTAGAAAAAAGGAAAAGTTTAAAGAAACATAACTCTTGCAGTTGGACACATTTTTTTTTACAAGCATATATAAACGACATGATATTCTGACTTGTATAGCATCGCTTCATTATGTTTTCTTATATGGATAAAATGTATGACACTATTATAATTAAACAAACCTCATATGTTTAATTTTATGTTGTGATAATAAAGTAGTTCTCTTTCTATCTACTGTGTCAAATTTCTTCCTAACAGGGTTAGACTTTCAAAACGTAAGCCTCGCTCCATATCTCAAACCTTATTCTATTTAAATATTTTGTTTTGTTTTGTTGATGAATATCAATGTTAATACTGCAAAACATTTTTTATTTTGTGTTTAATCCTGTCGCCTTAAAAATTGTGCATAAACGGGACAGTGGTAGTATCTACATCGTTACGTGCTAATAAACACTTTTCATACAGAGGTGTTTTTTTTTTTAAAAAGGGATTACTTATGCCCCTTAGGGTTAATTAATCTTAGTTTATAACTAATACATTGCTAACCTATCAATTGTCATTACATATATAGTTCAAAGTACTCAAAATCATCTATGCATACATAAATGGTGCGAAATAATTCTTACGTTTTTTCAAACAAATAGTAGTTCACCTTGAATTTAAATGGATTACTCCCTTACAGTAATTACTATAATTTACAAAAGTTTACCGCAATTAAATATAATAAATTCTTTGATACTTTGGTTTACTAAGAAACTTAACTGTACATTCTTTTGTGATTTAGGGCTTTAACATTTCTCAAATGTCACGTAATTGATGTAAAATTCAGAATGTGATCTAATATATATATAAAATATTTTTTTTAATATTAAAAAATCATCTAAGACATGCAAAAATAAAATAAAGTTAAAGTGTATCCAGTTCCTAAAGACCAAGCCTATTTCCTGAGGTAAAGCAGAATTATGTGTGTTAGATCCTGCCTCCTTATATTCAATTTTAACTGAGCTCCTTATGACTATTCATGATTTTATTTGGAACTTTTTGGCATTTTCGTATGATTTAAAGATATTGCTAGGTGTATAAAAGTTCATCAAACTGCCGCATCTTTTTGCAGGTAATCAGTCTTTTTTACGGTGCCTTTCAGGGAACCAGCAAAATATATCGTTTTACTCTGATACAGTGGAATAATAAATTGCAGTAAGTTGAATAGTCAAAATACTTTATATACTTTATTCAGTAAAACTATATATACTATATTAAAATCTTTGATACAATAGTTTGAAACTATAGTTAACTATTTTTAGTAAACTATAGTGAAGTATACATTGTACTATGTAGTTTTTCTCCTTAGGGCTCCGTTTATTACCAATGGGCAGTGGATGCCTTCTAGGCACCTGAGCCAACCACTATCAGGAGTCCGTGTTTGCCCTCCTCTTAGATATTTTTTTTCATTGTTGGAGTTGATAACTGGATATCATCAAGAGCACGTTTTACAAGAACGATTAATTTGTAAGTTAAAAAAAACAGTCATTGTTTCAGTAATTCGTCGATTTCGTAAATGTATCTGTATCACAATTTCCAAAATTGAAGTACTTACATACACATACTATAATTACAGGGTTTGAAATGCATTCATTAAGAACTTGTTTAATGTAAATTCCTACCGTAACCAGTCACGTCTTTAAACAGTATATTGATGCTGTAAATACTGTAAATATCGCCCATATCCACTTTCCACCAAACTGACTTTTCTACTGCGTACGATCCACCGATCACACTGCTACCTGCACATGTACTTTCGTCTCTATCCACTGCATTACTTGAGATAAAAAGTTTTTACATGCCGTAACTTGGCATGGTCTTGTTAAGGACTGATTTGTTGGTTTATTGAACGACAAATCCACTTGAAAAGATACAAACATTTTTTTAATATAAAATATAAAATGTATAAGAGCAAATAAAAAAAATGTTTTAACTGTATTGTAAGACACACGTATTGAGAAATTAATTTTGTATATACATGTACATTTAAGACTTTCCATCTGAAAGAGTGAAAGGAAAACTCATGTGATTTCAGAGTAAATCATTAAATATTCACAGTTTTGGTCTGATTCCAATATAACTTGGCACACAAGTAGACGATCTAAGATACATAATTCTGTATATCGGTTTTTGATTTCGAAGAACAGTGTTGTCATGGTTACTAAAATTAGACATTTATGTGAAATACATTCAAAATGCCACTAATATATTTTTGGTCTGATTTCAGTATAACTTGGCATACAAGTAAACAACACTAAGATGCATGATTCCATTTATCGGTTTTTAATTTCGATGAATGGTGTTGTCATGGTTACTAAATTAGAAATTTCTGTTAAATTCTGTCAAAAGGCCACTCTACCTACTGTTTTACTTTTTTGCGATAAATGTTGCACCAAAAAGAGACTAAACCAGGGATCACTATTCTATTTATTACTGTTGCAAAGTACAAACCAGTAGAGCTACAGTCTCATCAGAGACTTCTGGTTTTTGTAAAAGAGTCTCCATGGGAGGGTATCTCCATGAGAGGATACTTGTGTGGGTACGTGTTTTATATGGAATGAGGATGTCTATTAGATACGTCATGGAATGAGGATGTCTATTAGATACGTCAGTTTCAGATAATATACCAAGCCTAAAAGGTATGAAATTCCATAAGTTTGAAGTGATGCATAGTTATAATAAAATTTACAGCATATTTATTTTAGAGTGAAAACCGTACACCTTACACGAATTTTACCTATAATAAAGAGAAGGTAAAGTAAAAAAGTTTTAGAAAATTCAAAGAATTAGCAAGGCACACTGGATTTTCAGTCGATTTTTTCATACATACCGTATCCTGAGGAAACAGAGATTCCAATCAAAAGCAACATAAACTCTCTAAGGTGCTCCATTTCTTTTTTTTAACATGTAAACTTTCGTGTCCAGGAAGTTATAAATGCTTTAAAAACTCTTCCTATGGTGAGACATTTTAGACAAAGTTAATTTCTAAAACCAATGTTCTGAATTACTCCTTACAAACAATGAATAAACATATTTGTATTTTGTACGTAAGTCCTTTCATTTTCATACAATCGTAAGTAATTTTTCAATCTTTAGAGAACCCGAAGAATTTTGTGTTAAATAAAAAAAATTAAATTCGCAAAAAATGGGATAATATTTGCATGAAATAGTAGATTAAAAGAAAGATCACTGATTAGATTCTTTATGTAAATCCTGTAAAATTATTTATTTACTAATATATTTTCCAATGTCTTGTTGATTTTGTGCTTTAAATAGAATACATCTAAATACCTACATTGTAACAACAGTACTGCTTTACCGCAGGTAGGTTAAGGCTTCCCGTAGAATATGACAGTGCACTCTGTGCCTTCACATCTCTGAACTACCAAAATATGACGTCATAATGGAAAATGACGTCAGGTCACTGCAAACCTGAGGTGTTTTGACGGGGAGAGTGTCATGAACTTTACACTTTATTTCAAACTGCATGTAAAATGATAGATAGCTATTGCAAAATTCACGGGTCGTTAAAAGTTTTTTAAGTCTTATATGTCCGAATA
Source organism: Saccostrea echinata (assembly GCF_033153115.1). NCBI lineage: Eukaryota > Metazoa > Mollusca > Bivalvia > Ostreida > Ostreidae > Saccostrea > Saccostrea echinata. The sequence continues at coordinate 13,036,892 of NW_026889776.1, read as the reverse complement.
TTTTAAAAGTACACCGCTTACCTACCCTTGATTGAAATTCATCATGTTCAAAATGCTTATGAAAAATATACTTTTGAAATGTACTCTGTTTTATGCCCGTGGTAGGAGGTAGAATTTATTTTGTGTGTATAAAAGAGTCTGGCGCAGGTAATTAATGAGGATTAATCTGAGAATTTTTGTGGAAATCTGTAAGAAAAGGTTGTTCTCTAACTGAATCTTGCTTGGAAAAAATGTGTGTTGGCTTTGTTTTAATACAGATTACGATATTGTGTGGAAAATACCCTCAAATTTGTAGGTAAGTTGAATTTCTCAGGAAATAATTTGTACCCAAGTAATACTATGACTTTTCCCAAGCACATTTCGGATACACAAGGATACGATGAGTTTATTTATATAACAAAATGTTAATAATTATTGTGTTAATCAGCTGCGCCGAAGCGATTTATATGAAACACTTCAAAAAATTATAAATGACCGTCACGTGATCAACAAAGTCATGTGATATCATAACAAATATGCTAATATATAGCAGAGGAAACCCTTTATATAAATTGGAAGTACTAAAGTTCAATACTTATAAATTAAAACCAAAACCGACCTCGCAATGACATATAATGTTTTGAGCGCATTTTAAAGCTTCGGGAAGCCTTAACATAGCTGCGACATTCTCAATTCAATTTGGGCAACGCATAATGGCAGTAAATACATGTTAAGTATCAAGGAAATCTCAGTTTCAGTGCATTATCACAAACTTAATCTCAAAACAGTTACTTCCTGGTGAATACAAGTACTCTTCTTTCCGTTTCCACTTTTAGCAGATAATTGTGCTTTGGATGCACTACTGCAATGCACATTATTTTCCTTGTGGCATTCTTGTAAGATAAACATGTTGTATTTGTAATTATTTTTAGATAGTCGAAAAAGGCTGAAATTAACAAGTATTTCAAATACAAAGAAGTGTACTGTTGTTTTTCCCCCTCAAATTAGACAGACATGCATTTGAAGCACTTGAAGATCCAAAAGAATGTTTAGGCTTTTTTTTCAAATGTACGTCTCCCAGAGAGAGATGAAATATGTTTTGTTTTTTGGTATGTTATGATACATTTTTTTTCTGTTCATTTATGAAGGAACGCAAGTACAATGTACGTGTTTTACTTCATTTTTTCTGGCTGTTCAAATATCATGCAAAATAACCAACATCAGAATATGGTGAAATACAAGGAATGACTCTAGGATGAGAAAAAAATGATAAACATATGATGTGGGTCTGATTAAAGATACTTTCTGTATTCAGTCAATAATTCAGGCCACCTTTAAAATGATGTTTGTTTGCCCTCTCTCGACTCAGGATAAAAATATTGGGTATTTCGGTAGGTGGGGAATTATTTTCAACAAAAATTTTCAACATCAATGCTGAGATTTCAAATTCTGTTAAAATAGAAGGTATTAAAACAATTAAAATAGTTGTTGACGGGATGAAGAATTCCTGAATGAATAAAAAATATCGTTTCCTGGAGGAAAAAAGTTTTGAGTCGGGCCATTTTTAGCCAGTCGGTCGGGAGACGGCATATAAACATTTTTTTTTAATAAATGGCCTCAAGGACTAGTTATATACAGAACCCAATTACATCACGTCTCATATTAAGAGACATAACTCCAGTTTGTACATGAACATACAAGTTTTTGATGTATGTATACGTTGAACTGGGATTCTTTCAAGACATAACGATAATATGTTTCAAAAAGGACAAAAAGGTGTCCCATTAGGTAATAAATTAATGTCTCAACATTGTTCAATGTTATTTCTTGTGTTTAAGATCAGAATGAAGTCAGAAGATAACGAACAGTAGCCATGCACATTAGTCCATTGAAACAATACTAATCAGAAGCAGAACAAACAAGACCTCTAAAATCATCAGAGGTGGGATCGGGTGCCGAGGAGTAAGCATCCCCTGTCGACCCGTCAAATTCACCGTGTGCTCCTTGTCATGATAGAGTAAACGGGAAAAAATAAAAAAAAAAATCAATGTGATAATAATGCCTCTACTATTTGTATGAAAAACATCAGTCAAAATTCGACTTAATTATAGATTGTATTTGCCGACAAGGTCATTATATCGACCAAAGAACTTGCAGAATGTTATATTTGAAGAGACTGTTGATATCCTTGTTTCTTCTACTTATTTATCGGTAGTTCGCCTCGTTAACGTTTAGAAATAAGTCGCAGCTAGACCATGCTATTGCGTATCGAATCAACTGGGAGACATAACCTCTATATTCAGGTGTTAACAGTATATTGGTACATAAATAAGGAAAGGTGATGATGGAAAAGCTAAAGCCATTAAGTTTTGTTGTACTTGTACCAGTAACGTCTTTTTAGTAAAATATCCAAATATGAAATAGACCTGTCAGACTCTGTGGTATCTTTTATCTCGAGTTCAGAGGGAATATCGAATCAACGTAGGAGTGAAAATGAATATTGTTTATAGATAAAACGTCGTCGATATAACTTAATGTTTTGAAGGCCATAGCATGAGACTTCTTGCTATACGTATGAAAAATTTTGAAAACGAGGCAAGCAAATGACAAACAAGTTGATGAAACAAGAATATCAACATTCTCGTTTGAGGTCATCATTCCGCAAGTTTCAAATTTCACGGTAGATACAAACACAACCTATCTTAATGACTAATGTTGACTGACGTTTCTCATGCTTATTGTTGGGGTATTATTTACACACTGAATTGTCTACGGACTTCTCCGTTTTCCCGATCATGACAAGGGGCACACGGTATGTGTGACCGACCGTCGGCAAGGAGATGCTCAATCCTGCATGGCGTCTGATCCCACCTCTGATGTTTTTGGAGGTCTGTATTTACCCTGCTACAGATTTGCATTATTTAAATAGATTTTGAGCTTGAAATATGTTCGTTTTCTCTATATTTCATTCTTTGAATGTAGAAGTTTTTGATTGAATCCCGCTTTGTATGAATACAAAAATATAAATATGCTGATAACGGGACGCTTATCGAAGATAACAGCATGGTTAGTTTCGTTAGAAAAATCCTAACAACCCTAAAGACTTTAATCCATATGACGGGATGGATACTCCTATACTCATGACTTCAGCAGTCTTCCTGAGACGAAAATTTTTACAGAAGTTTTGCTATATACATGTATTCCAATGTTAAATTGAAATACCAAAAATAAATATCTTTATTAACAGCTTCAGCTATGTTAAATAAAAATGGAAAACGAAATATTTTTTATCTAGTCATGAATGCCTCAGAAGAACAAATACATGCTTTGCTAAGACACAAAGGATTAAATGGATTCCGTGGACAATCATGGCTATTATTTGGCCTTATACACTTGCTTATTCATTATATAACAATTTTATTGGTTGATATAGATAAGCACTTTAAGCGTTACTAAACTTTAATTATAAAAGTGACGTTCATGTGAACTGTATTACATTTTCCCTTATTTATACATGTATCAAATTATCAAGTTAAATCTACTCACAAAAAGTAACTTTTGTCGTAATATTTATTTTTGGGGTGCGTTAGAGAGAAAGATTTTAGTTTTATCTTTGCTTGAAGTTGATGAGTGATGTGTTTATATATTATAGAATTAAGAAACCATTATTTTGGGAGTAATTCCATTCCAAATAACTGTAAATAAATCTGAAAAATTTTTGGTTTAAAACATAACCCGTCTGTTTGGTTTTTGTTGAATGTCCAAGTTTGTAAGGAGAAAGGCCCGAACGTTGTCTCCCCAATAATAAATTTCAGCATCATACAAAAGCCATGCAATGTTTTATTTTTTTCTTTTGTATTCTATTGTGTACCCTGACAATGTTTTACATATATATTCAAAACCTCAAGAAAAGTAGATGTAGTATTTTCTTTCGTTTTCATTCGTAGAAAATAAATAAAAGGAATGCTTGTTGTATGAGTGGTTATCAAAAAGTTCTTGGTCTGATGCGCTAAAATTAATTCTATGCAGTTGGTATGTATACAATTTATAAGGAGCGTAAAAAACAAAGGTTATCAGATTTGCATTGCTTATAGATTTTTTTTTTTTTAGTTCGGTCACTATTCGTTATCTTCACCTTATACATTGAGGCTTTGTCGTAAATTAAAATATGAAACAAAGAAATAGATAGCTTATGAAATACATTTTATGCATACACGACAAATACAAATTGAAAAGCAAAGTAAATTAGAAAAAAAGGAATGGATAAATAATTGACAAAATATTAACTGTACAATTAGGCCTTCTCATGTCCCGTGATTAGTGTTAGAAAGTATTTTGAAGTCAGTACAATATCATTAAAGTAATAGTTTTCATTAAAGTGTTCTTAAACTTTAAAAAAAAACGTTTTACCTAAGATTACTTCGAATCATTGGGATATCAAAATCATTTAAAATCAATATTTCAAAATATTAATGTTATATTTAACAAAATACAAACCATGAAATAAATAAAAGCGGGTATTAAACTCTTCTTAATTTATAAGTTCATGTAAATCTAAAAATCAAAGGCATAAAAATAACATTTAACTACAGTATTTCATTGTTAAAAAACTAAAAATGCAAAGTGGTGAATAAATAAAAGCTTAAAAGCAAACATTGGGAGAAAATTTATCACCAATAAGTTTTACTTTAATCTAAAAAGGATCAAGGGTCGTGAAACAAACTAAAGATGAATAAATATGCAGTTCCATTTCAATAAGTAAGTTTCAAGCTCTTCTAAATTGAGGGTATGGGGGTTGGGGTTGGATTTGCATAGATATAATGTATATAAAAAATATTTTGCTGTTCATTATACTTAATGTATTTTAAATTCACACGAAGTGATGGCACTCATAGGGTAAAACATCCATTATTATTATCAGAGAGTTTTCACTGAAGTCTTTCTTTGATAATTATTCAAGTTTCCTCCCTTTGTCTAACAATTCGCGTAAACACTGTCATTCTGCATGTATTCAGCGACAACATCATAACAAAGCTGGTATTCCTCCTGAAAATATAGGAAATATGGTATACAATGCTCTCATTTCATCTGATGATAACTGTTTTTATGTCACCTTATACATGTTATAATGCAGATTCCTGATTTGTATGAACTACATGTAGATACAATGTGAAGTAGCACTTTTAACAAATGTATAGAATAATTTCATCTCAGACTGCTAAAACAATTCAATGCAAACAGCAGCAGGCTGGCACTCAGAATGAACAATAAACTCTTCATTAGAGTCTTTGCTTTGAAATCAAAGTTACCCATATTTTTTTGTAGTTTTTAGTTGAACTATTAGCGAGTTCAGTGTACCTTAACTTTACATTTATACACAGCTTTATTTCAAATTTAATTCATATAAATATCAAATGAATTTTTGTCATATGCCTAATTACATGTACGTGCAATGCAGAAGTTAAATGTATCCATATCGTCAAGAAATACTTAGCATAACTGTTACTTCGGGAAAATGTCCATCACGGGATTGGATAAGTTACGCGCCTATTCATTAGACGACAATTATAATCAATCATTAAATGATTAAGCTATGTTTTGTAAGCTTCATTATAATAATACAATAACTCTGTGTAAAACCTGATAAACAAGATTTCCAGAGATATTCACTTTACATTTTTCATGCAAAAAACAAAAGTGTTTTGAAATTAAAATTCCCAAACGTAATCAAAAGGGTAAGCAATGATCACACTTATCCAACGTTAAACCTTACACACACTTAAAGGGCAAAAGTTCTCACCAGGGTAGAAACAAACTCAGGTCTACGAATCTGAAGTTGCCTAGTGATGGTGAAGATGTCCACTTCTTTATCCATTGAGAGTTGTTCCAGGGCGTTATAGACAACAGCAAACGCCCCACATCGTGTCGCTCCATCACTAACAGACACATGCAATAAATCAACTAAATATAGATCGGTATATTGATGTCGATAAAACGTGCTAGGATTAGTTGTTAAAAGGCTCAGACTGATGTTACTGATATCAAGAGCAGATTTTCATTAGAAAATTGCCCAAAATCACACAGAGCTGAAACATACCTGGACAAAATAAGTATTTTTTCTTCATCCTTATCTTTCTCTGATTTTGCTTCTTTGACCACGTCAAGTAGCACTCTTTTGTCTACAAGGGACCTCCCTTCTTTCCAGGTCTTGCATTCCAACACAGTTATTCTCATGTCGCTACCTCCCTACAAAATAAAACGAGTGTGTTTCATGAAGCGCATGCCTTTCATACACGAAGTTAAAAAGAACTATTTAATGGTACCTATGACGTATAAACATAACAAACCTTTGGCTGCAAAACTATATTCCTGGTTGTAAAGTTTGCAGAATTTGTTGATGTTGCCAGATTAAGTACAAAACTGCCACAGGTTTTGTTCTCGGATTTTGATGGAACCCAAAGAGTTGACTGGTAAAATGAGACAAATATATTTATTTTAAGCAAGATTGTTATGCGTGTATAGTACGAAAACCACTTTTTTCACGAAATGATATTACTTACATGTTTTCCTTTATTTATGTTATATTTTCATAAAAAAATCAAATGGACTCATATTTCTTTCTTATTACATCTTTCAATGATATATATAGTTATCTTACGGATTTTATTTCCTTCAAAGGACCTAGGAAAACCACAACACGAGCATCAAAATCTCTGATGAGTCTCAAAAGGTCTTCAGTGTATTCAGGAAGTGGGTACTGAGCGCTGATTAGACAGTCATTTTCAGTGAAGGACTATCAAAATATAATTATTATGTAATTGATTTTCCTTTTTTTCCCTTAAGAACGAGTATAGAGATGCAAATGAGTAATCTCACAGTACAATCTCAATTGGATTTTCCAATGAAAAATTAAAAATAATTATATACGTATAATTATGTAAAATTTAAATTATTTATTTTCTGGTTTAATTAACAGACTTCGAGGAACCATTGTCATCTTTAATTAAGATATAAAGTATTCTTTCATCTTATCTTTTGGATGAACCACTTTATCCATACGGAAGATGAAATGGTAAATCTACTTACTAGGAAAGCATTACATTTAAGGGCAATATCACGATGTAATACTTATAAAAATCCGACCTGTAGTAGAACAGCGTTGTAGTAGTTGTTTCTTCCCTTTGTATAGGACAAATAACACAGGAATTTTTCAACTGAAATACATTTATGAAAAGGGTTAAAATATTAGGGGAAAAACTGTAGAAATTTACAATCACATGTTATTTGCAAGATTTTTTTCAAACTATATCTACTGACATGAGTTAAATAACTGATATTATTTGCATTTTTTTTTTCTTTTTTGCAAACAATTTCTACTAACAATTCCAACATGAGGGAGATAACTAAATATTGATGTAAAAAGTATTATGACCTGCAAAACGATCTCTGTATAGTTAGCCGATAGTACAAAAACCTCCACAAAATTTACAATCAATCATTTTTTTTTTTAGTTTCCTTCGACCGAATTATTACTACTAAAAATTCCAATTTGATTTAAACACACGGAATTAGACATTGATGTAGAGAATACTGAAGTTTACCCGGTAAAACACTCTGTGTATAGTTGGCTGATTTGTTTGTATGTCCAGATTCACAATCTTTCTCAGCATAATTTATCCGAAGAGACTGTAGAGTCTACAACAATTACGAATGAACAAATATATTCACTGCACAGTTAGATTAAATTAAATTCGGGGGCATATAGTTTTTGCCCTGGTCGTCTGTCAGTCTGTCCGCAAAGACTTTAACCTTGCCCATAACTTTCGAACAGTTGGTGCTCTGGTTTCAAACTTCATATGTGTATTCCTTGTGACAAGACCTTTCTTTGGATACTAACAACTTAGACCTTGTCCTTAAAGTTTAACCTACTGGTGGAAAAAAACTTTAACCTTGGCCATAACATGAGAACATTTTGTAATATGGCTTTCATACTTCACATGTATATTCCTTGTGACAAGACCTTCCTTTGAATACCAACACCTTTGACATAAACCCTTGAGTTTGACCTACTTTTGAAAAACTATAACCTTTGTCATCACTTTCAAACAGGGCTTTCAGGGCTTGCCAGGGCTTTCATACTTCATATATGCATTCCTTGTGACAGGGCCTTCCTTTGGATACCAATAATTTTGGCACTGACCTTGACCTTAGAGTTTGACCTACTTTGAAGAAATTTTAACCTTGACCACAAAATTTGAACGTTTGGTTCTAGGGCTTTCACATTTCACGATCATGTGTAACACTTGTGACAAGACCTTTCCTCTGGCACAATTTGAGCTGACGTTTTACTAACTTTTTAAAAAACTTTAACCTTCGCCATAACTTTTCAACGGTTGGTGCTAGGGCTTTCATATTTCACATGTATATTCCTCAAGACAAGGCCTTTCATTGGGTACCAACATTTTTTATCTCTTAACCTTGAGTTTGACTTGCATTTGAGAAACTTTAACTTTCGCCATAAGCTGCCATACAGGGGCATCAGTTTTTCACAAACACATCTTTTTTTAATTATTACTGGTATCATCTAAAGTTGTATTAAAAAATAGTACAATCATTATTAACTTGTGAATCATTTCGTTAGGTAATAACCGTAAATAAATCAAATAACATGTTCTTGATTTGATAATAAAATGAAGAAACGTGCATTTTGCTATTGTAAAGTGCGTTGAATTTACCTGGAAGTCTGAAGACAGGGAAGTTGTACTTGAAACTTCCCCATAATTTGTGTAGCAAGATCTATCTTGAGATTGTTGTGAGAGTGTATCAGCTGTCAAACATCTAGACCTCCCACTGAATGATTCACAAAGGGCAAGATAAACAACTCTGTACTGGTCCTGATTGATGAGAAAGTTGTATGTTTTATAATACAGAATCGAATTCAATCTTTTATATAAAAATATAAGCATGTACAGATATAAAATATGCTTACGAGAATCGAGTTACCCACTTACAGAAATATGTTATACAAATCCTTAGTGCTACAACCCCCCCCCCCCCCAAAAAAAAAAAAAAAAAAAAAAAAAACTTACTCCTTTCTATAAATATTAATTGGTAGAAGTTTACGGTATAATGTTAAAATTTTACACCACGAGAAATCATTGTTAACCAACGTTTTCGAGGAGTGAAAAAAAAAATCCCAACATTTTCCTGGGCAAGAGATCAAAGAGACACCAAACCCTAGCTGCCGGCTTTGTTTTCTCGGACTGTTCTCTCCTCCAGCTATATGCAATATATGTTTTTTTTTTGCCTGTTACACACAACCGTCTGTAAAAATCTACGGGGAAGTGAATGCATATACACTATTTCAATTTTATAATACTAGCCATTGTCAAGTAATGTGTCCCTTTGCTAGATAATATCACCCAAAGCGCGTGGTCTCTTTTCTCAGAGGGTACCAATCTTAATCTCCCAACAAATCAGATTCCACAATTATATATGAAAGTATAATAAAGGGTTTAATTACCCTTCTGTCTCATATTCTGACAAGTCGTACGTGAACATTTTATCGATTTATAGAAGATATAGAGAATTAACAGAATGTTCCATTTAATCGATTTTTTTTTCTCGTATATCATTATTTCTTATTTTCTTGGATGTTTTATTTGCCAACATCAATTTGTTCTTATGGTAATTACATACTTAGTTACCAGCTATACTGATCCTATGTTTATTTATCAAGGCAAATGCTAATAGAAGTAACATTAATACTGGAAATGTAAAAAAAAAAAAAAAAAAAAAAAAAAAAAAAAAAAAAAAAAAAAGATATATTGCATTTCAGCATTGGAGATCTAAGCCGTTAACACCATGTTATTTACTATCCATTTACATATATTACTAACAATTGTCTGACTGAAAAGTAGATTATCCTAGTTTTTTTTTCTAACCTGAAAATGTTTGCTGAAATACTTATATTGGGAAAAAGTGTTTACAAAGGATTTGAATGCTTGTGAAATGTCAGGAAAACTGCTTAGCGTGAAATTACTAATTTTGGTGGAGATTTGAACTTTAATGTGGCGAGACCATCGAATTTATGTCCTCCATGAACTGTTAAGTATTAAATGTGTAATGACTTTGCAATCTTTCAACCACGAAGTCGAATCCCCTTGAACCGATGTTTTATCCTCAAACCTCTAAAATGTGACCTCTTGAAAATATGCGATTTTATGATATGCTTCAGATTCGTTGCGGGATGCTGCGTACTGATTCTTATAACAGTAACAACATAGTTACGTTTTTTTCTGATGATGCTAATGTATATCATACATTCATAAAACGTAGTTGGTAACTACGAGAAAGAAATATACAAATATGTCTTGCTTTTGAAAAAGGAATTATATCAACATCTAAAGCTAACACTTTCTGGAAAAACCAACCTTTCTTTTTTTTAATTGCAATTCAAAACGAGATTCTTTTTCTTGTTCAAATAGTTATTTATGTTAAGGCTTTAATAGAATATTTACATTTAAGTACGGCATGTTTCAGTATGAAACCTTTTCTTTAATTTCGAAACTTCCTAACAAATCAGATTGAGGATGGTTTAATTCTTCTTTTGAGAAAGCTGTACAAACAGGGAAATATTTGAACAAGTCATACAGGGAAATATCTTTGCATGACAACAGTGAAACGATTGGAAAAGATTATTAACCTTTAGTTTCTTTTTTTTTAATTGAGGAAGGGTTCGGGGAGAAATACAACATAAGAATTTAAGCACGGTGGAATGAGGAAATTTTTATAGCTAATTACGCTTAAAACTTCTTCTGCCAGGTGATTTAAAAGGAAATATATTACTGTCAGTGTGTTTTAAACTAAATGAAAGAAAATTATGCATCATACATTTATGTTATGAGAGCTTTTGTATCCAGGAGACCAAGCCATATTATGTAACTAAATAATGCTTCCCTGTTGCGTTTAAGACATAGAATGCGGAAAATATTGTGCATATCCTTGTAGAGTATGGACGGACAGGAATTAAGAATAACCATAGAAGCGCCTCTTTATTAATATATTCTTTGTGTATACGCTGATTTTTATCCATGCAAGTACTTACGGAAAATCCCATGTTAGAAACAACAAATGTTAAAGAAACTTTTCTGTTTAAAAGATCAGATATTGGGACCAACCTCTATTATTTCAACAAATTTTATATGAGACTGATACTTTTAAATTTGGTAAAATAATGTTAAAAAAAACACATGGTTTTTGCATAGAATTCAGAAAAATAAACGGAAACAAAAATAATAAAATTACATCGCCTTGTATCATGTTCATTCTGTCTTTTCTCATGGTCCTGACGTACATCGGTACATTAACTTTACCATTTCTCTTCCCCTCCCGGTAGAGGGCGTCCAAAGCTAAGTAAGTTCCGGTTCTCCCGATTCCAGCACTGGAAAAAATATATCATCTGAATATATCATTAAGGCTTCATCACAATATTTTTCGTAGTTTTATCTATGTTAATATGAAGGTATCAAACAGTGATCAACATAATGAATCCAGAAAAGTATACGACAAGCGATCAGGGGAAAAACACGGACCCCCGGAAACACCACAGGAGGATTCAGGTGACTAGGAGGAGTAACCATCACCTTTCGAACACCCTGAGCCCTTTGTATTGACTAGAGAAATTAGTCTGTAGTCAAAATTACTATAAAACAATGACCTAACTATTGGTATGAAATATATCAGACAAAATACGACCAAACGATAGGCTGTATTTGCAAACAAGTTTATATCAATCTCGCTCTTGTAATAAGGTTTTTTGGACTTAAAATAAACAATGAATTCACGATGGGGTACATTATGAAACCAACTTGTCCTTCACACGGTAATGCATTTTATTCACTATGTACATGTAGATATAGCATTGAGTCAAATTATTAAATAAAAGGGAGAGGGAATAATGATCTTCAACAGTTCATCAACCTTTAATATTTTATTTGATTTTACCAAGTAAAAACTTACTCTAGGTTTCCATTTTGATTTTAATTAATCTATTGAATGTTAGATACGCCGATGAATTGCTATTGAATTTTATTTTATCAGGTTTATTGTAAAACTCGAAATAATTACGTTTCAGCTGAGTGATACAAGCTTTGCTATACCCAGTTAAAATTGCAATATTTTCCCTTTTTTGTGTGAAAATTGTCAGTTTTTATAAGCCGATTTCGAAAATACTCGAAGTTTGCTATTAAGTGTTTGACTGTATTCATTTGAAAGACTGAATATCGTTCTTATTTTGTTAAAGTTAAGAATAATATTAAAATGGACTATAAGAAGAAAAAAATAGCTTTACTCTACATTTTGCAAATAATTTCCTGCAATAATTTTATTAAAATGATTCAGTAACATGCCTTCGCCTTTTAAATTTAACAATACCAATTAATTGATTATATCTTAAGTTATCTGCTATGCAAATTTGAAAGATGTCGAAAAAGAGAAGAAATAAATATATAAATCAAGTCTGCTACTATTACCACTTATACGAGCCTGGTCTCGGATAAGTGAGTTTATTTCAGTAACCCTAGTAATATTTATCTATTCCGGATAAGTTACGTGCATTCGGATATATTTTTCACCCCTAGTCACAAGCTATCATTCCGGATAATTTAGGTCCATTTGTATATAGTCTAACAATAAGTTCTTTTCTACCTTCTTTCACGAAGAATCGATTAAACGGTAAGGTCATGGAAAAGTTTTTGGAGTTAAATTGTGGCAATGTTTTAAAATTTACCCACCCACCCTCCTCCTGTTTTTAGAACAAATACTGCTGTTTTTTGTTATGTCATTGTAGCTGAGGACTGCCTGCTTGGTCCAGCTTCCACAACAGCCTATGTCGCGGTGGTGAATTACGGGTGTTCGCATATCCGGTGAAGACAACTAGCTTGGTCCAGCACCTACATCAGCCTATGTTGCAATGGTGAATTGTGTGTGTTTGCATATTCCGTAAATACAGCTTGATTGGTCCAGCGTCCACATCAGTCTATGTCAAGGTGGTGAATTCTGTGTGTTTACGTATTCCGTGATGACTGCCTTCTGGGTACAGCGTCCACTTCAGCCGATGTCGCGGTGGTAATTCTGTGTGTTTGCGTATTCGGTCGCACCTCAACGCAACTGGAGGAGTGCAACACATATTCTTACGCTCATTCCATTGTTTGTACTATTGCACATGTAAATTGAAATTCAGGATTTGAATTTGTGCATTGGCTTGTAATTGACAAGCAGTTGACTTGATTGATATTGAATTGATTGATTGATTGATTGATTGAACTTGATTGATTGACGATTGATTGATTGAACTTGATTAATAATTGAATTGGCGACGTTCATGCACTTGTGACCTACCCAGTGCATGATCCGCCCGATTTCTGTCGTCACATTTGTTGTATTGATTGTTGATTGTGGGGCAGCCCTGTGGTAGCCCCAGCAAATTGATCACCGCGGCCAGAAGCGCCAAATTAAACAAGCGAAATAATATCTCTTTTGTTTGTTTGATTAATAGGGAATCTGCAATAAATAAAGTTTGCAGTTTTTTTGCCTAATCAGTACTCATTTTAAACTCAATGAAACATCGTACAAAAACTGTAATCCAAATGCTTAATACATTTTCTCCATGCAGTATGAAACCATTCTTTTGGAAGTCATGAACTAAAAAATAATGGTTCAGTAGAATTCGTAGGAATTTACTCACAGTACAATAAAAATAAATCGCACGCAAAACGCGAAGTAAATATACTTTTGCACTCTGTAGCAAATTTGCGCATGAGTAAATATGCACGAGTACATTTCTCAACATGTAAACAAGGTATGAGTTATAAATTTGATAATAAATTATAACTTTCAGTTCTTGTTGGCGTATCTTTTTGCAAGATTATGAAAAAAACCACTGGAATTAATCTTCCATTTTACCAAGGTACGTCATGTAAAAGCTTGACGCTTTGAGTCTTTTGACCAAGGCCTTATTTAGAATTACCCTAAGGTTAATCCGTAAGGTTTCATCAACGTCTTTTACTGCATAAACAGAGCATCTCTTTTATTCAGTAATGGTTTAATAGTAATTTCTCTATATAGTGCTTACCAGGTTTCTGAAATGTCAATTAAGTGTTCAATTTCACATGGTGTTTATATACATTCTTATGATAGTTTTTCATTGAAAATATCTATGCAGTCTTTGAAGGGGGGTGTCTTCCAATAGTCATGTGAAATATTTTTATAGGCAATAATTGTGTTCCCTTATCAATTAACCTGTTCTTATATTCTTGCGAATCAGAATTGAGTCAAAACCTTTTACATGAGATGAAGGGGAAAAGTCTTACTGTGGCTTTCAATTCATCATGTCACTATGCGGACGACGTTTTATCAATTAATGATAGATATTTTCAATATGTCAACTCGATATAGTCCGATTAACACGGTAGTGGAAGATGTACGTCTATACTCGTCAGACCTCTACAGCGAAATACCTTGAACTGTTTAGAGGCCTGCGGCTTATATAGGGGTTTTAGGGGATAGCGGTGATGAACGAGAGATATGGCGGACATTGCCTTTTACGAGTAGTGTTCAGCTTTTAATGGCCAACTTACATCCAAGCTATACAACAAGTAGGATGACTTCAGCTTTTCTAACATCATCTTTTCCAATAGATGTAGTAATATATCATTTTCACCTGTATATGGGATTCAAGTCTTCCATTGGATTAGGTGCGCAAAAGCATGTTTCGAGAACAACATTTTTTTACAGGAGAGAGAGAGAGAGCTAGAGAGAGAATCTATGTATTAAAAAAAAATTCAATAGTAAGATATTACAATATAACCTGCAGTGAACCAGCGTATATTTTCCAGTTTTCGATGACGTTTTCATCACGTGACGATGGAACACAACCAGACTGAGTGGATCAGGAACTCCATGGTCAGGCCACCTTGTGTAATGAAACATCATCACCTCACGGTCTTTTCTTTCCTATAAATTAGAAATTTTGTTATGCTCCTTACCGTGCCTCATTATTGATTTCTATTGATCTGACTTACATTTTTATCCATTTTTTCATTGCATACAAATGTTACCTTTGTAGAAATCCAGATCGATAGATGTGCATACACTGTAATATACTGGACAATTTCAAAAACATGCTATACTTTTTATTGCATGCATTATTAAAAACAATAAATGCCAGTATTAAAGAACAAGCCTCTGCAAGCCGTCTAAGTATATATATATTTATATTTTCTCTGTGTGAGATCCAATTTTTAATGTGCTTTAAAAAAATGAAAACAAAATCCTTCATGGGATGTCCTAGAAATCCTCTCATTTCCTTCCTAATTCCACTGGCATTTGTTCATTTCATTTTTCTTTTTGAAAATATTCAAAACTCCACATTCCAGCTCAACTAATACTAATTCTTCCCTCTTGTGAACAGACAGGTAGACAGCAAAACGGACAAACAAATACGAGGGTAAAAGCATAACCGTTTTCCAACTTAGTTGGCAAAGACAACTGGGGGTTGGTGTGTAAGAAAACATCATGCATATACACACGAGTCCAATAATATAAACAGAAAGGCAAGTGTCATATATCACAAATATCCTAATTATACCCACACTTTCTAAAGAAAGTTCGGGTATATTGTTGTTACTCATGTCTGTCCGTCCGTCCGTCCGTCCGTCTGTCACACTCTTATTTCTCAAACACCTCTTACATTTTACACAGTAGCCTAATCATCTTTTGGGAGATGTTTGCTGGTGTCATGTAGATGTGCAGTAAAGTTTCGGTATTTTCATTTTCACCCTGGGGGTCAAATGGGGGTCGAAAAATGACGTTTTTAATGCAAAAAGCCCCTGGTTCCCAGAACTCCTCTTACATTTTACACAGTAGTCTAATCGTCTTTTGGGAGATGGTTGGTGGTGTCCTGCAGATGTGCAGTAAGGTTTCTGAATTTTCATTTTCACCCTGGGGGTCAAAAGAGGGTCGAAAAATGACGTTTTTTTTGCAAAAAGCCCCTGATTCCCTGAACTCCTCTTACATTTTACACAGTAGCCTAATCATCTTTTGGGAGATGGTTGGTGGTGTCATGTAGATGTGCAGTAAAGTTTCAGAATTTTCATTTTCACCCTGGGGGTCAAATGGGGGTCGAAAAATGACGTTTTTTATGCAAAAAGCCCCTGGTTCCCTGAACTCCTCTTACATCCCTAACAAAAAAATACTATAGTAAACTATAGTTAACTATAGTTTACTATAGTTAACTATAGTACCAAAGTAAAAACTTTGGAACTTTGATTTACTATAGTTAAAACTTTGGAACTTTGATTTACTATAGTGAAAACTTTGGAACTTTGATTTACTATAGTGAAAACTTTGGAACTTTGATTTACTATAGTGAAAACTTTGGAACTTTGATTTACTATAGTGAAAACTTTGGAACTTTGATCTACTGTAGTTAAAACTTTGGAAATTTGATTTACTTCAGTGAAAACTTTGGAACTTTGATTTACTATAGTAAAAACTTTGGAACTTTGATTTACTATAGTAAAAACTTTGAAACTTTGATTAAGTACGATAAATCCTGTGGAATTATGTTTTTGATTCCCATTCTTTACATTTTATGATATTTCAAGTTTAAGATTCATAAAAGCTTTAGAGAACATTTTTAAAACCCGACCCCTCCCCTAAAAGAATAATGTACAAGATATGCATTTTAATGTAAAGGTTGTCGCTTGCGCCGATAAATAAGCAATATTTATTTCAATGCATTTAATTTTGATGTTATGCAGATGTAACGTAAGTCTTATTTATGGAGAAAAAATAATATATTATTGTGTCATTTAGAATCAAAATATCTGCTTCATCAACTTCAGTCAACATGTATTTTTTTAAATTTATAAATGTAAATATTGCATTTGAATTAACTACTTTGTATATTTAAATAAAGATGTACAACAAAAACCAGCCCCAACCAACCCCATATCCACCCCTCCCCTAAAACGGCTAAATAATAAAAAAAAATAATAAAAATACATAAGTTGTTAAACTAATGAAAAAACTTTGAAACTTTGATTAAGTATACGGAAAACTTTGAAACTTTAATTAACTATAGTAAAAACTTTGGAACTTTGATTTACTATAGTGAAAACTTTGGAACTTTGATTTACTATAGAAAAACTTTGGAACTTTGATTTACTATAGTGAAAACTTTGGAACTTTGATTTACTATAGTGAAAACTTTGGAACTTTGATTTACTATAGTAAAAACTTTGGAACTTTGATTTACTATAGTAAAAACTTTGGAACTTTGATTTACTATGGTAAAAACTTTGGAACTTTGATTTACTATAGTAAAAACTTTGGAACTTTGATTTACTATAGTATTTTTTTGTTAGGGATTTTACACAGTGGCCTAATCATCTTTTGGGAGATGTTTGCTGGTGTCATGTAGATGTGCAGTAAAGTTTCGGTATTTTCATTTTCACCTGGGTGTCAAATGGGGGCTGAAAAATGACGTTTTTTTATGCAAAAAGCCCCTGGTTCCCAGAACTCCTCTTACATTTTACACAGTAGCCTAATCGTCTTTTGGGAGATGGTTGGTGGTGTCCTGCAGATGTGCAGTAAGGTTTCGGAATTTTCATTTTCACCCTGGGGGTCAAAAGAGGGTCGAAAAATGACGTTTTTTATGCAAAAAGCCCCTGGTTCCCTGAACTCCTCTTACATTTTACACAGTAGCCTAATCATCTTTTGGGAGATGGTTGGTGGTGTCATGTAGATGTGCAGTAAGGTTTCGGAATTTTCATTTTCACCCTGGGGGTCAAATGGGGGTCGAAAAATGACGTTTTTTATGCAAAAAGCCCCTGGTTCCCTGAACTCCTCTTACATTTTACACAGTAGCCTAATCATCTTTTAGGGGATGGTTAGTGGTGTCCTGCAGATGTGCAGTAACGTTTTGGAATTTTCATTTTCACCCTGGGGGTCAAATGGGGGTCGAAAAATGATGTTTTTTATGCAAAAAGCCCCTGGTTCCCAGAACTCCTCTTACATTTTACACAGTAGCCTAATCGTCTTTTGGGAGATGGTTGGTGGTGTCATGTTGATGTGCAGTTAGGTTTCGGGATTTTCATTTTCACGATGGGTTCAAATAGGGGTCGAAAAATAGCGTTTTTTATGCAAAAAGCCCCTGGTTCCCAGAACTCCTCTTACATTTTACACAGTAGCCTAATCATCTTTTGGGAGATGGTTGGTGGTGTCCTATAGATGTGCAGTAAGGTTTCAGAATTCTTATTTCCCCCTGGGGGTCAAATGGGGATCAATTTTTTTTTTTTAAAAATATTTAACATGTTTAGACATCCTGGTTCCCAGAACTTCCCTTATATTTTATGCACTAGCCTTAAATCATGATCTTTTGGAAGATGATTGATTTTGTCCTGTGGATGTGTAAAATGGTTTTAAAATTTGCATTTCCATGTGGATAGCAAATAGGGGCAGGAAAAAAATGGCCCCTCCCTAACCCATGGGGTCATGATTTGTACAAACTTGAATCTACACTTCTTGGGAATGTTTCCATATTAATCATACTTTTTGTTGTTCTTAAAAAGAAGAATTTTGAAGATTTTTTTTCCTTTTAAATCTCTATAAAACTTTGATCCCTTATTGTGGCCTGACCCTATCCTCGGAGGTCATGATTTGAAAACGAGAAATATGTCCATAGGACATAAATGCCCAGCCGAATGTATATTACTAATGCAACATGAAAATTTGTATGAGTGTATGAAGTTTGATGAGAATATCTTTAACAGTTTCTTTAAAATTGAAACTAAAATCTAAAAAAAATGGATATAGATGATAAATTCTCACAAAATTATGTATAAGTGCATGGTTACATAAAAAAATATCTAAGATTGTTTCTTTAAAAATAAGCAAAATACAAATTAAAGAGAAGGGAGGTCAAGGTCACAGGAAAGTGCAAGGTGAAAAGTTTTCTATGCAGTTGAATAGCTCTCACTAATACATATCAGCATATGAAGTTTGATAAAAATATCTTAAATGATTTATTTAAAACTGAGCTTAACACTTATTTGAGAAAACAGAGGTCAAGGTCAAAGGAAAGGTTGAGGTCAAAATGTTGATGCAGTTGAAAAGCTTATATCAGTATGTCTTTACTATTAGCATAGAAGTTCAATAAAAATATCAGAAATGGTTTATTTAAAACGTAGATAAACATTTAAAAAAGTGAGGTCAAGGTCAAAGGAAAAATCAAGGTCAAAAAAGTTGATGCAATTGATATCTCTCAGCAGTATATATCAGCATATGAAGTTTGATAAATATATCTTGAATTGTTTATTCAAAACTGATCTAGACACTAATTTAAGAAAAGTAAGGTCAAGGTCATATGAAAAGTCAAGGTCAAAAATTTCGATGCAGTTGAAAAGCTTACATCAGTATGTATCAGCATATGACGTTTTATTGAAGTCGGACATGACAAACACTATATGCCTCAGCCATATTCATGGCAGGGCATAAAAAACTTGAATCTACACTATATGAGGATGTTTCCATATCAAAATGACTAACAAGCAAATTCAAAGAATTATAGTCCCCTGCTTTCCATGTCCTAGTGGATGGGATGCCATTATTTATGACATATTGTTTCAAATATGCAGGCCTTATCATATGTCATTCAAAAGTAATCACCAAAGTTAAAATTTTTTGAAAATTAGGTAAAACATCAAGGTCAAGGGGTAAAAAAATCATAGCATGCTTGGAAACATCTTGTTACAGGTAATGTACATGTCAAATATAAAAGTCCTATCTCTTCTCAATCAAAAGTTATAAGGAAATATAACATTTTTGAAAAGTAGGTTAAACTTCAAGGTCAATGTCACAGAGTCAAAAGTCATGATATATTTAGAAAGGTCTTGCCACAGGTAATATACATGTATAATATGAACGCAATATCTTTTCTCTTTCAAAATGATCATTTTAAATAATGTTAAATTTTTTGAAAAGTAGGTCAAACTTCAAGGTCAAGGTCATGGGTTCAAAAATCATGATATGTTTAGAAAGTTCTTGTAGGTAATGTACATGTGAAATATGAAAGCCCTATCTCTTATTATTCAGAAGTTATGACCAAAGTTAAATTTATTGTGACAGACAGACAGACTGACAAACGGACAGACTGACAGACAAATGAGATTTAATGTCCCCTAGGTCCCTTTTGTGAAAACGGACGACAATAATGCCCTTGCTGTTCATGAGAAGAAGATTTATGATGGAAAAAATCCCCTGCATTTTTCTATGTAAATCATTGGATCCCCATATGTGGCCCCACCCTACCCCAGTGGGTCATAATTTTAACAAATTTGAAGCTACACTGTCTATGTAAAGAAAGTTTCAACTTTTTGGGCCCAGTCAGTGGTTCTTGATAAGACTTTTTTAAAATGATACCACCAAATTTTCACTAATTCTTGATTATCCCCCCTTGAAAGAGGTTGTGACCCTTCACTTGAACAAACTTGAATCCCCTTTACCAGAAGATGCTTTGTGGCAGGGTTGGTTGAAATCGGCCTAGCGGTTCTAGTGAAGAAGACAAAAATGTGAAAAGTTTACAGGCGGACAGATGGATGACAAACAAAATGTGATCAGAAAACCAGAAAAACTCAAGTGAGCTAAAAACTGATGATCACAAGTACTTGGAAAGAGTTACAGTATTTGAAAAGCAGTTTTTTTTTCATGCATTGTTTTCAGAAGCTGAAAAGGTATGACTTGTACATGTATCCATGTTGAAAAAACTTCACATTTCAGAAAACAGTATGATTAAAAATAGTTTATCAAGGTGCTTTGAGTAGCAAAATAAGCTAAACTGGTATAGCTAATTCAACCACAGAGCTTAGTGAATTTTAAAATGCACAACCTTTTCAACTCTTAATCATTCTTAAAATATTTATATCATCATTTCTGATTCAAGGGAGAACTAGAGATATGATCAGATGTATATCCATTGACTAATAAACATGTACATGTATATTGTGTTTTTTAAGTCATTAATGTTTGTTTGTTGTTAAATGTCCCTCTTGGGAATTTTTCACTCATACGGAGACACCACCACTTAAAAATAATGAAGACGTACAAGTCGGATTTGAGGTTAACATTCATTTTAGGAATTTTCAACAATTAAGACGTAAAGAGATAACTCCTTCCCCTCGCCCCTTCCCCTTCCCAGACCCCTGTTTGTTCATGTATGCAAACTAGTCTAATACTGTGGTTTGACATAAAAAAAATGTGAATATATATACAAATAGTTTAATGGTTCATCTCTTTGAATGATTTTCATTCCTAATTCTAGGAGGGTACATGGGTTGACCCAAATTCATGAATGAAATGTCAAGTAATCTTATCATTGATGCACTTTTATTTAATTTGATGTAGTCATATTATGAACATTTCCAGTTCATTAAGAGAGTGGGGATGACCTCCAGGGGTTCATAACCTTAAACCATTAGATGTACATAACATAATAACACAAGAAACAAAATTATGTATAGTCAAATGGAAAAGTTTTCTACTATTTAGGAGTCACATGATCATTTGTCATTTCAGGGACAGGGAGCTGCTAGGGAGATTGGACCCCCCCCCCCCCTGGAATTTTCAGAGTTATTTAAATAGGACTATATTTATATACTGATTTACAGAAGCAAATAAAAAAGGACATTGGATGCCCTCCCCCTTTAAAAACATGGGCCCCACCATCATTGTTTTTATTTTGTTTGTTTGTTTGTTGTTTTTTTTTTGCTCCTCAGGAAATTCTGGGCTGGAATTTTTTTGGACCGAGGTGTGGACCCCCCCCCCCCCGGAAAAAAATTCCCGGATCTGTGCCTGTAACTGAATGTAATGTCGACAACGGGAGATAACTCTTCAGAATGTGAAATTCGTCTATTGTGGCATTCGATGATCCACTCTCTACCATCGGCTCATACATTCAGTGTCTGAGAGAGAAACGAACGACAACTCTGCATAGGAGATTGCCGATGATCTTTGATCCTTTTTAAACTTTAACCTAACCATTTGCATTTCGGTTTATTTTTCCCCAATCTATACTTAAACTTGTACTTACCGACTGTCATAGGTCCTGTCAACTTCATGAAATATAATCCACTTAAAACACAAAATGAATTAATTTCCACTGATATAGATCTACATGTAACACTGCACCATGTCACATGGCATGTGCAATCTAAAATGATAATGGTAAAACTAGTACTAGTACTGGTAGGGTGACGCAAGCCCAATGTGATGTAGAAATTTTCAAAAAGGTGTTCACATACATGTACAGTACAAGAACAAATTTTAAATTATCATAAGAAACGATGTTTTAACATAGCTTTGCCATCTAGGCCTATTTTCAAAAACAGGCAAATTGTGTGTGTGTGTGTGTGTTGGGGGGGGGGGTGACAAAATTGATTGGGTATGGCTTTTCAAGGAGGTTTTTGCCTAATCAAATACTAAAAAAAGTTTGCACATTTTGACAAATTCATCAAAAAAGCTTTGTACTAAAATAATATTATTTGTTGTTGAGAAAATAAATTTAAAAAGTTTCAATTATGGGCCAAAAATTTATATCCCCCCCCCTTTTATCAAAACCTAATTTACATCATTAATTAAATTCTGTTATTTCAGACTGGTAATGAATTAAGTATATGAAATGCGTATAAGAGGTTCATGGGTCACATGGTCACCTGAGCATTTTATGCTCGATTTGACGAATACATGTACTGTGTAAATTATAGAATTATTTGAACTTTTTCCTTGGTAAGCCCAATATGAAGGAGTGTGCATTTAGAGGCAAACACCTTAGTGCGGGTATTACTGTCTCATGACAGCATCTAGTTTAAGTTGACAACAGTAAATAGGAGGGGGAAAATATCAGGTTAAAGATGTTTTAGAACTTCAGGAAGAAGCATATGCATCGGTTGTTTAAAGATTTTGTTGACAGACCCGAAAGGAAGGGGGATTGTACTTGTCTAGTATCTTAAAGTGCATTATTACAACATTTCTCCAGACTTCTATCGCAGAAGTATGTGTAAACACCCCTAAGTGTTTAAATTTTATAACGGAGGGCTTTTGAAAGGTTCTGGAGATTTTGAAATATAAATTTTAATTAATCTTTAATGATTTCATATCATTGATTAGATCAGGAAAATATGTTCTTGATCTGTTATTTCACTTAATTGTGACAAGGAACACCATTAGAGATGATATTAGTTGATATTACCTGGATGTTTCTAAAAACAGATACTTCAAATCTTATGCAACTCAGTTAAGGTACCCAGTAGAAATATCGGCGATTTTTAAAGACAAAAATACATTCTTTACAAGGATGATTACTTTTTTCAGTGGTCTACTTATATCGACAAATGTAATATGGTAATATGTTAAAAGCAACTCTGAGGACGATTAGATTTTTTATTTAGACTTGTCATGTGATGTAGCACTCAAGTGATTTTAGCAAATATACTTGCAGAATTTAGGTTAACTATAAATTGATAGAGCATAACCAAGTTAAATATATAAGTTTAATTTGTAAATATTTCAACACTCTGAGTATTTTTTTTAAAGGGCTGTGAACCTATATACATGTAGATTCTATTATCTAATTACTACATTTGTTTTAGACCGCACGTTGAATATTTTGATGGTAAACTGCATTAAATATTGAAATAATTAATTCATTTGCACAATTTTATCAGGTTTGCGGCACTTACAAAAATGGTTTAATACTTCTTGAAATTATGTGTAAAAGCTTGGCATGATTCATTAAATGTATGTCTTTGCAATATCTCGATTTATTAAGACCCTTCTATTAGTCGACCATGAGATGGTGATTTTCAGGTTTGCCCTATATTTTGTTAATGATCCTTTCACAGGTTCAACCGTCACGGTAGCTAAGTCAGTAGAGCGCTCGCTCCGTGATAGGAAGGTCGTGGAATCGAACCAAGGTCGCGACTGACCTAAGTCGATAAAAACTAGAACTGTCTAAAATAGACAAATACCCCCGCTGGATTTTTCTGAAAAGGCACCAAGTTACTAAACATATTTTGTGGATCTAAGAGGTGTTCACAATTTGTTGAAACATTTAGTGAAAATTTTATCTCTCGTTATATTTTTAATGAATGATGAACTAAGGCGCAGTCTTATAAAACATGAATACTAACTATATTGTTTTTTGGGTTTTTTTTTATTAGATTGAAAAAGAAAATTGCAACTATCTGTCATCTTTGTCAGACATTCTCTGCCATCTGTTTGTTGAAAAAAATCACACATTTTACAAAATCTAATTAATCTTGATATAACTCTATACCAAATTCATTTTAAAAATAAAAGGCTGTTCATCCATTAATTATGTATTTTAATTTGACAGACTATAAATTATTTGCAATTAAGAGAGAGAACAGAGATCTTTAATTCTTCTGCCCAATTCCTGGAAACATAGATAACAACTGCTAGGTCAGAGATGCTCTAAAAGGTTCCCACATTGAACTCATTCATTAATCGTTAAGTGGAAACATGGCCACTCATTACTCCCAAGAGACAAATGGATTTACACTATCTGCTATGTAATGCCCTGTGAGTCTGTAAAAGAAATGCATATTCATGTCATTCTGTTTAAAACAAAGATTTTTTTATTTCTTAAATTTGTTACAAAGTTTTATATAATGAGAAAAGAAGAACTGTGTTATCTTGATGCAACATTTATTAATAAGGTAACTGCATGACTCTTAGATTTGTAGGGACTATCTACCAAAACACTTGTTGATTTTTTTTTAGTTTTAATGAGTGGTTTTAAGCTACATTTCACATTTCTGTACATATGCACAACTTTGTAGTTATAGATTCTTTATCTCAAACCTCCTTGAACCCAAAATGCCTAAGTCAATAGAATTGATAAAAAAAAAAACCCACCTAAAATGCAGAAAAATAATTCAATCATGATGAAAACACCTGGTGCACACTTTCTTATGGTGAATAATGTGTACAAATTTTCAGACAAATCCATGCAATAGTCTCCGAGAACAGGTCCGGACAAAATCATATCTACAGACAGACGCCGAGGGAAACAGTTTCCTGCCGAGGGGAATCATAAATTTGATATTTCCCGAGTACACATTCCACAACAGTTTTATTATACCCAAACAATCATGGGAGATTTATTAAACTAGAGACTCACACATTTTTAAAACAATATAGAGGCATTTAAATAATCCCAAATGCAAGTGATTAAAAATGTTGTAAGATAACTAATGAATCAATACCGAGGATAATAAAATTTAAAAAAAAAAAATATAAAATAATTTCACGGACACTTCAAAGGATTATCGTTGTCTTCATTTTGCTAGAATTCCAGTATGATTTTGACATCGCATGTCGAAATGTTTTGACGTCATAGTTACATCGCTAATAACATGACGTCACAAACTCGAGATTCCTTGATCGCTCCGCCCACTGTTCATTTTAATTAGTTAAAATTATTTTAGGAATGACTCTAATTCTTGGCCAAATTATTCGAGTATAACCTGGTTTGGGCCAGTTTACGCTTTATAATCCGCGAAGCGGATTATAAAACAGCGTAAACTGACCCAAACCAGGTTATACTCGAATAATTTGGCCAAGAATTAGAGTCATTCCTTATAATTTAATTTTAAAATCATTAAATAACTATGGGTGTAAAATTTCGTTGCTTTTTATTAGTTCAAATTTGCCGCTCAATAATACAACCGTAGTAACGGAAGTGATGGGAAGCGAGGGGAGGTAAAAACTGATGCATGGGCTTAGCAGCCTTGTTGTTTGTTTACATGTGGTAAGATCGAATTATTGTTTGAAGTTAAAGGTACATTTATTAAATCTAGAATTTTCCATGAATCCCGAGGACTGAAAATGAGAGGATCGTATGGATACAGATGATTCAGCTGGTTGTGGGGGGGGGGGGGGGGGTTGTTGTCCCCATACCAAACCAGGTTATACAGAAATAATTTGTGTTCCTTTTTGAATATTAACCAATCAGAGGCTAGAATACAAACAAAATTAAATTATTAATAGATATTCATGAGGGAGTAGTCCCAGGGAGTAGTCCTCAGATGAGGGAAATAGTATCTTCTCAGGGAAATAGCTAGTTTTAATGTTGTTTTCAATGTCTTGACGAGTAGGAACATTGGATTTACTATCCACGTTTTAAGTGTTGGCAAGCCAATGGATATAAGGAAGAAATTTTTCTATTCTATATCCTTTTATTTAAAAATAAACATATTTTCATCAGAAAGTTTGTAAAGATAGATATCAGTCTTCTTTCTTCTTTTTAATGTAGATATTCTAATTTCTACAATTATCTGTATTCATAATCTTCTACTTTTCACAATCAATAGCAAAGAAGAACATTATATGACGAAAGTATTTGAAACTTGAATATATTGATTGATTGTCTGTTGGCTTTTGCCGAGGCGGCCAGATTCAGCGGAAGCTTGCATATACAGTATACCTACCATACCCAACCTGACACAAAGCAGTCCCATAGCAGTCCCGGGGACTGCTTTCTGGGACTGCTTAAGCAGTCCCACAGCGGTCCCAGAGCAGTCCCATACTATTCCCTGAATGCATTTTCCTTACTGGAAAGTACTGGGGCTTTTGAACAAGAGGCCCAAGGGCCTTAACGGTCACCTGAGTATAATACAACAATTTAGAGGATCCAAAGAGTATAAAATGAACTGAAAGGTGAAGCTTTGTTGCCCAAAAGCAAGAAAAATAGGGTGATCAGGATAAACAAAATAATTAGTCTAGTGTTCATTAACAGCACATAAATTTAGGTTCTAATCTGTTCCCCATTTATCACTCTCACCAGACAGTATATAAACAAACTTATAATCAGTGCTTCTGTACTCTTTTAATTCCTTGTTGAAATCTCTTACATTGGCCTCTCTTGGTCTTTGATGAACATTTAATAAGACAAGTTATTTTTGTCTCATTTTTATTTATCTGTTACTTACAAGTCTACCTGATCATTAAAACTATGAAAGTTCTTTTTGTTTTATACAATAAAAATTCTTGCATAATTCTCTTATTCTATTAACCTTTCAAGTACATTATTTACAGTGATTAATTATCACAAGTAAATGGCAAAGGGGAATAACTCCTCTCAGTAGAATACAAATTAATAGAGCCCTGGCCTAGACCAGAACACTTGATCAAATGGGTCTGATGTTCAAAAATCTGGTAAAAAAAACCCTTCCTTATTAAAACTTTTACTCTTTTTGCCTCTGATATGCCCAGGTGCAGAGAAGATTTTTAAAGCATTAATGCATTTTCACTATATAATAAATAGAGCCCTCCCTAATATCAGAACCTCTGATCCAGGGGTCATGAATTTCACAATTTTGGTAGAGTCACCCTTGCCTATCATAACTATGTATTCAATTTGTTTCAATAATACCCAGGAGTAGAGAAGAAGATTTTTTAAGAAATAATGCACTTTCACTATATGATCTATATAGTCCCGCCCTAGCACCAGAACCCCTGACCCTGGGGCCATGAATTTCACAATTTTGGTAGAGTCACCCTTGCTTATCATAACTATGTATTCAATTTGTATCAATAATACCCAGGAGTAGAGAAGATTTTTTAAGAAATAATGCACTTTCACTATATGATCTATATAGCCCCGCCCTAGCACCAGAACCCCTGACCCTGGGGCTATGAATTTCACAATTTTGGTAGAGTCACTCTTGCTAATCATAACTATGTATTCAATTTGTTTCAATAATACCCAGGAGTAGAGAAGAAGATTTTCAAAGAAATCATGCACTTTCACTATATGATCTATATAGCCCCGCCCTAGCACCAGAACCCCTGAGCCTGGGGCCATGAATTTCACAATTTTGGTAGAGGGCTCAATGCTTATTACAATCATGCCAACAGTTTAACTGCTTGATGTCCAGGAGTAAAGAAGAAGATTTTTAAAGATTGCATTAATTTTGATGGTTTTGGCCCCATCCCTCAGGCCTCAGGGGGGCAGGGGCCACGAATTTCACAATTTTTGTTCCCCTTAACCTATAGATGCTATATGCCAAAATTGGTTGAAATTGGTTTGCTGGTTCCAGAGAGGAAGCTGAAAATGTTCAAAAGTTTACGACCGACGGACGACGGACGACGACGGACGAAAAGAGATAGCAATAGGTCACCTGAGTGACTCAGGTGACCTAAAAATTCTCTGTTAAATTTTGCCGTGTATTATATTTCAGTCATGATTATTTTCACTGACTTGCCAATTTGATTATCGTTAGATTTTCTATGTAACAGAAAACAATAACACTCAGTTTTAAGTGTTTTATTATATGAACGTTGGAGTGTACATTTGTAAATCACGCGAATGGGATCCTCAGATTATGTTAGAATTAATTAATCTATACACATTTATTGTAACAAAAATTTTTTTGTAGTACATAGATTGAAAATAGTGTCATTGTTGACCAGCATGTTCAGTGACGTGTAAAACACTGATACCATTCATTGACTTTCTGCTAATCATGCCCAAAGGCGATTGAAACCTCAAATGTTGAGACCACACAATTCCCGATATTTTCAAATGTTTATTTTTTTAAAAAATTGTACCTTTTTAATTACTTGTTTATAAATTAAAAACAAATTCATAAATAACCCCCAATACTTGTTGACATTGTTTATATGACGGAAGAATGGTAGAATAATTTTATTTAGTGATCATTTAATAAATTATTAGGTTTTATTTGAGGGCGTTAAAAATAGCATAGAATGCGCTTTTTTTAAGCATGGTTTTAGCTTTTTCAATTAAAAAAAATCCAGAACAGTACGTCCTTCTGAATATCTTACTGTAAAAACACGTTTTTTTTTTAAATAGTGCTAATGCAAACTTTTGAGTACATAATTTGATAGCATTAATTAATTAAATAGGCCTACATATGTTTGCTTAAAAAACCTGCATTAAAGTTTAATTTAGGGGATAAAAATCATCTCCTGACGTCCTTTTTAACTACTTTTCTTTTTTAAAAAATTAATTCTAGACCACAATTCTGTAAATTTAGAGTCCCTGGAGACATATAGTAATTACATGTATATTTATCTCTACTTGTTAACATTTTGTAAGAAATCCTTGTTTTTTTTTTAAATTCTTTATCTTAAACACCTCTCTGCTGAAAGTAAAGAAAACAACAACAGGAAGCCTGCAAATTCAGAATGCACAATGGGCGGAGCTATCATGTCAGTCAAAACATTTTTCACGCATGAGTGAACAAAGCAGTCCCAGAAAGCAGTCCCGTGGACTGCTGGGACTGCTGAGTCTGCTTTCTAGAGCAGTCCCACAGCAGTTCCAGAGCGGTCCCAAAGCAGTCCCGGGGACTGCTTTCTGGAACTGCTTAGGCGTCAGGTTGGGTCTGGTTGGTACTGTAACATTTGCATATTTTATTTGAATTTGAGGTACATCAGTTAAATCAAAGATGTCCGTGTATTAAAAGTAATTTCTAGAAAAGAAAGGAAAATCATATTTGAAACTCAATAAATTAATTTTTTATGTTGGAAAACATAATGAGCAATTAATTCTTATATTTTTTTTTTAAAAGTGGGGGTATTTCAGTAAGGCTTGCAATGTAGTTTTGGTATTGAAAACATTGTCAGCAACTCTTAAAATACTTATTTCAATCAGTATTGAAATCATTATTTGAAATCTTTATTTAATACTGAACGTTATTTCAATAGTGGTTGCAACCTTTTTTAGGTTTTTAAATGTTTTTAATACCTCTTTTAAAATCATTGTTTCAAAAGTAAACGTTATTTCAATAGGAGTTGCAACTTGTGTTCGGTTTTGAAATGCACTTTCAACCACTATTGAAACAGGGATGGGGTAGTGGTAATGTGTAATGGTAATTGACAGTAATTAATTACAAATTTCGATGTAATTGAAAGTAATGTGTAATTGGCCCGATTTTCAATTACTTGTGAGTAATTTAATTATTTACTTTTGAGAAAAGCATGTAATTCACAATTACTTTTCAATTACATTCAATTACACTGGTGTTTAATAAATGGGAAATAACCCCCTCCCTTTTTTTTTTCAAATCCTAAACTTTTATTCAAGAAAGGTTAACTGATTTTTAGGAAAAATTGTTCTATAATATATTTTAAAAAATATACATTTTCTTTATTTAGTGAATTGCTGTTTCCTCTTTAAAATGCATTTTCTTCAAAACTTTTTCATATTATTTATCTCCTTGTTTATAAATATATCAAATAAAATTAATAATTTCAATTAAGTTGTTTATGAATTAATTGACACTTAAAATATCTAGTCCAATGGCTTCTAATCCTTTGTTTGCTATGGTTCACCATTTGCCATACCTACAGCTTGTGTAAGAAGTGATTAACAGGTGCTAATTAGTGCCCTAGGGTCATGTACATATTGACAATATATACTTAACTTAAATAGAGATTTAACACTCAATCTGACTTTACCTAATGGTAGTTTTATACACATACATTGACTATGTCTTCCAACAAATCTTTTTTTTTAAATATATAATTTGGTGTTATAACACCAATTTTTCTATTTTCCAAAAATATTGTGGGAAGACAGTAGTTTAACACATAATATGTCAAATACTATAACATTTTGAGATGTATAACTTAGGATGATGAAAAAAGCATGTAACAAGGAAAAAAGCATTCATTGTTTTGCATAAATGTATCAGAATGCTTAAAAACGGACACATGAATTAATGGAAAACAGCATCCAGGTCCTGAAAAAGGGCCATGTCCCAGTTGAAAATTGGCTCTTTTTCCCCCCCAAATTCAGGTAATAATTCCCCACTGATGACCAAATTCATTTTTTATGCTGTTTATATAGAGAAATAACATCATTTTTAAAGATACATATCATGTGTATATGGGGAACAAGTCCACTATTTAACTCTTTAATCAACAAATAAATCTATGTCAACAACATTTCCCAATTTTGCCACTTTTTCGATTAAAATTTTACAATTAGAAGGGTACAGGACCCTGTACCGAAAACGGTCAATTAAGCCCTGAAATTTGTATATTAGTCAGTATTTATTTCTGTCACAAATGCTCCACTGTGTAAAATATCTTCATTGTGGCAGAAAAACCTGATAGATGTAGGTTAGGGGACACAGTATTTTAAAATTTCATTAACATCTAAACAATGTTTACTTAATAATATGAAAAATAGTAACTGAATCTGTATGAATATAAATGAACGTTCATGATTATTTATCATTGTTTATTTTTATGTGTTTTTTCTTAATGTAATATGTAATTTAATTAATTACATTTGCAAAGTAATTATAATTTAATTAATTACATTTCAAAATCCTTGTAATGGTAATGGTAATTTAATTGAAGGTTTTGGGCAAGTAATTGTAATTTAATTAATTACTTTCCTATGTTATTGACCCCATCCCTGTATTGAGATAATTATTTCCATAGTGAACGTTATTTCAATAGTGGTTACAACCTGTGTGTGGATTTGAAATGCAATCTCAACTACTTTTGAAATAATTATTTCAATAGTGAACTATTTCAATAGTGGTGGCAACAGACCTCTCTATATGAGTTAAAAATCTCCAATGGGACGTAAAACAGCATACAATCTTCTATTACTCTCCAATGAATCTGCATACAAATATTCGGCAGTATCACTTGACTAGGGAATATACGGAAAATACATGAATAAAATCATGAAACAGGCATCGCATCGAAGTTTATGGCCTCTTACATGTTTTATTTCATTTCAAAATGCGCTTATTCATTGAGAAAATATTACTTAATCCGCCTGACACTGCATACAATCTGCGTCAAATTTTACGATATGACATTACATTAACAAGTGCATTGCGATCAGTAAATTGTTTGTACCGTACTGTGTGGGATATATTTAAATACAGAACTGCATGCTATATTAAGTTTTGATGTAGTTTAAAGCTTCGAAAGTTTAAAATCGCAGATCATTTTATTTTCAGGTAATTTGAGGAATTGTTATTTTCGTGTCAAGTAAATATTTCTTGTAAAAATTATGCCCCGTCTCCTTTTTATAGCCTTAAATGTGCTGCATATTTGTAACTGTGATGTCACAATGAGTATGACGTAACAATGTTTAGATTTATGAGATACTACTCTATAATAGAAACATGATATTGTTAAAATAGAAAAAATAAAACAAATATAGAAATATAGAAATTTACTTCGGTTCAGGCCCTAAATAATTAAAGCTAGGGAAAACTAAATCAACAAATTTCATGCTCGTTTGACATACTTTCTGTAATCTAGCTAGGGATTCTCACTAACCTATATTTCTGTTTTATTCATATATTTTTAAAAAAAAAAAATCTTTGCACACAGGTATATCAGGACTATTCATAAAAACTATTCAGAAAAATGAGCTTGATTTCTCAAAAGTATAATTTTGATTAGTAATGCATTCCTTGAATCAGTCCCCGCATTCCCACACTTCTCTTTAATAATAGTATTACCCATATGATGATCACAGGTAATTTCAAATTTGACGTATAATTCTGATATCATAGGGTGCTTTCATGATCGTAGTAGCTATGCAGCGCTATGTACAGAGAGCTGTGGTATAAAACGATCTGCTAGTCTAGCTGCTAAGAATATAGACTAAGTGAAGCCTAGCTTCTCCGATCTTGAACGCAGGCAAAATTTTATGAACGAAAGACGATTATACATTTTGCAATGCCTAACATTCTGCATCATATATATATATATATATATATATATATATATATATATATATATATATATATATATATATATATATATATATATATATATATATATATATATATACGATGGTTTTAAATTAAACGTAAACTACACGTTATGTGCTTATTATCATGCATTAAATGCAGTAAAAATACATTTAAGTTTAAGATAATTGGAATCGCTGAGAGTTCGAGACAGTTTTAAAGGTATCAATGAAAGTTTTGAATCGATTTACATTTCATCCAATAAGAATAATTCTGATCATGCGCATTTATTGTAAAATGGCATCTTCCCTTCCACAGGGAGTATATAAGAAGTGTGTTAGAGTGAATATCGTTTTTTGGACCAAGCATTTTATTGCGATATCGTTCGTTCGAACTACTATTTTCATTTCTTCCAATTGTGTTATTCTAATAGTAACAGGCTGATTTAACTGAGTATTGGTCAAACAGCGGATATTTGTCTATTTGGATTTAACAACACCATTATACGAGGAATTTTTGCAAATGGTGTCAATGTAACACTCTGTTTGTCAATGAAAATTATATAAAAATTCCGTGGGAGACTGATATTTCAGAAAGTAGGAACATGTTAAAGAGGGGTATGTTGATTTTACTTGTTTGTTGAGAACGATCACATTTTTGACGTCTTTTTTGTTTTATATAATAATAATTCAATATTTCTCATGTTTTTATTTGATCTTTATTTTCAAAGCATACGTGTTTTGCAATCAATTTGGAGAGTATTTGCACTGCATGTGTAACAGCAAAAACAGATTCAACTTTTGGCCTGTCCGAGAATGGTGGTGAACCAGATAAACTTTCTATAAGGTTAATTTACTACAATGTGGGAAAATACATGTTAATCAATTTAGAGAAAAGTACACAGCAATTTTGCTCACTGTATTGTACAAAATGTATTTGATTGTTGCATTTGTATGTGCATTGAAAGTTATACCACTCTATGTTTAATACGAAAATTAAATAAAAAACAAAACAAATAAATTAAAAAAAAAAGAGCTCTTTCTGTAATTTAAATATTTCAAACATTATCAGATTAAAATAGGATTTTGAATTTCAAGCATAAGCAAATAGCATCAAACTTTAACAGCAAGCTTTTCTAGTAGTATATATAGGAATGGAAACTGTTTACAAAAACTCGCATGTACTGTGTTATAGATTTAGGTTGATATTAGTCTATTATAATATATACTTCCTTCTTACCAGATTGTTGTACACTTTGAAGCGTCTTGACGTGTAATTCGCGTATATCTTCTCTTCTAGGTTTCTTACTATAAAAATACCATGCTGCACTTTGTCGCTAAGATTGGGCCAATATTGTGTACATTTAATCTACAAGAAAAACAAATTGTTTAATTGGTAACAACGCTCAACCCTAGATTACTCTAAAGTATGACATAAGCGCTTATCCACATTGCATAATGGTGGTAAAATTACACGATAATGGTTAAAGACCCCTGAACACATTGTATTTTTTTTCACCGATGCCCATAGGCGTTTTATTTTATTAGTTTTGGTATAACTCTGAGACACAATATAGAACACATTATGAGATAAGTCCTCGAGCAGCGGATATAAACTTCCTTTTGGACATGTTTTAACGGCTGATTTTTATCATTATTATATGGTCATTATCATATTCATGCAGCGTGCACTTAAAGATTCAGGAGTACAGAAGGTTAGGTACACTGTATAACACATTTCCTAACCTGTAGGTATATTTTATAAAAGAAGAAAAATATATTATGATAAAAATGTTTGAGCTCCAAAATATAAAATGTCAGCTGTTAAAAACCTGAGTTACTCAGGTGACCTTTTGCTATCTGTTTTCGTCCGTCGTCGTGTGGGTGTGTGGGCGTGCGTCGTGCGTAAACTTTTCACATTTTTTAAGTCCTCAAGAACCACTGGACCAATTGCAATCAAACTTGCCAAAAAGTATCCTTGGCTGAAGGGAATTTAGATTTGTCCAAATGAAGGGCAGCACCCCCTTCAAAGGGGAGATAATCAAGAAAAGGCAAAAATAGGTTGGGGTCATTTAAAAATCTTCTTCTCAAGAACCAAACTTATATGAAAGCTTCCTGACCTAGTTGAAATTCAGGTTTATTCAAATTATGGCCCCTGGGGATAGGGTGGGGCCATAATGGGTGATTAAAGTCTTACATAGCACTATATTTAGTAAAATCTTTAAAAATCTTCCCAAGAACAACAAAGCCATAGATTGTCATATTTATATGGAAGCATCCTCAGGTAGTATAGATTTACGTTTGTTCAAATATCGGGATTCCCGGGTAAGGGTGGGGCCACAATGGAGGATCAAGTTTAACATAAGAATATATATATATATATATATATATATATATATATATATATATATATATATATATATATATATATATATATATATATATATAGGAAAAATTTCAAAAAATCTCAAGAACAGCAGAGCTATAGATGGTCATATTTATATGGAAGGTTCCTCGGGTAGTGTAGATTCTTGTTTGTTTAAATTAAGACCTCATGGGGAAGGGTGGGGCCACAATGGAGGATCAAAGTTTTACAGAGTAATATGTAGGTAAAATCATTAAAAATCTTTTTCTCAAAAACAGCAAGCCACAGATGGTCATATTTATATGGAAACTTCCTCAGGTAGTGCAGATTCATGTTTGTATTTATGACCCCTGGGGGTAGGGTGGTGCCACAATGGGAGATCAAGGTTAAATATAGGAGTTTATAGGACAAAACCTTTAAAAGTCTTCTTCTCAAGAACAATAGAATCATCGACGATCATATTTATATGGAAGCATCCTCAGTAGTGCAGAATGCCAGATTAAATTTTCTTCAAATCTTGACCCTGGGAATGGGGCCACAATAAAGGATTAAAAAATATTTACATGGGAATATATACTACGAAAAAAATCATCAAATTCTGCTCGTTTAGAACAGAGGATTTATGCTGGGTCATGAAATGCCAGCATAAATTCTCAGGTTATGCAGATTCAAGTTTTTTTTTTTCTAATCATAGTAGGAGGTGGGGATGGGGGACGATTGGGGATCAAATTTTACGTAGGGGTAGGAGAAAATCTTCAATTTTTTTAGAGGGTGTCATGTATTTAAATCTATTATACATGTACAATGTTTATTTCATTTACTCATCAATTTATAAGAGACAAGGTGTATAAATTTGATAACGATTACAGAGTTCTAATCAAACTGTTAAATGTATGTGATATAAGTCTATTTAGCCAGTTCCAGGTGGGCTCGAAGTGGATATAGCCTAAAAACCTCATGATACTCAGGTGACCATTAAGGCCCAAGGGCCTCTTGTAAAGACGTAAACTTCCTTTTAAGTTTATGACATAACTGGCAGTGGCAATGAAAGCATTCTTTTTTTCTTAATTCATACCGACAGGAAGTTATTAAAATAACTTCAAGGAAACCAAAACATTACAATAAAGCGTTAAAGTGATTTAGTTACAATTCATCATTAATCATCAAACCTTTGTCCCTTCTTTAAGATTTGTCAGACAAACAACGGTAGTTACACATTCCTGCCATACCATCCTCCAGAAGTCAACCACTGTTTTTGGTTTTGGACCTGCAAATATATATATATATATATATATATATATATATATATATATATATATATATATATATATATATATATATACAGTGAAAACTGTCTAATCCGACACCTGTGCAATCCGTCACACTGTGAAATCCGACGTTAAATTTCATTCCCATTTTACTATTTTCCATGTTTTCTACACTGTGCAATCCGACACCCTGTCTATTCCGACACAAAATCCGTCTCCCAGTACATGTCGGATAAGACAGGTTTCACTGTATATATATATATATATATATATATATATATATATATATATATATATATATATATATATATATATTTATATATATATATATTGAAATAACATCACCACCACATTGTGCAAATAAATTGACAAAATATATATGTTCGGTTTATATACACTTCTCAAATCGTCGAAAAACATACCTTGAGTTGCAATGTAATTTCGTTTACTCTGTGTATCCTAGTAAAAAGATGAATGTAAAAAAAAAAATAAAGCTTTATCGAACATCTAAATTTTTTTTCTAATATGGAAAAATCATCAAAATAATTTCAGGAGACATTTTTAAGTATTCTGAGAAGAAAAAGCCTTAAAGGCATAGAAAAGGTGATATTTGTTTAATCTTGCACGAAGGTCAATGCACCAACAATTTTCTTGTCATTTTTTTCATCTTTAACTTAAATTCCCGTTATTGTTAAATTCTCACTTTCATCACCTTTTTTGTTTTGTTTTGTTCGATTAAGTGCTTAAACATGGCAATGAAAAAAATGTACTTGCCTCGATGTAATTAGCATTGATGTAGTCATTTTCGTTTGCAGATGGGGTTTTCAAAACAACCCTCGAGTGGTCATCTGTATCATTGCATGAAAACAATATATAGTTTATAGGATATAGGAGATATTCGATGTTTCGTAGTTGAATATGGAATTCATTAAACGAGTGGCACATATTTTTTTTTTAGATTTTCTTAAGTGCAAAGGACGAGTGAAAATTTCAAAGAATGCGGTCTTTTCAGTAAAATAAATTATATATTCAACTAAAAAAATATTGACTATCAGTTTACTACATTTTCTTTGAATTCCTTTTTCCTTGGTCTTTTCGAAAGACAATTTCACAGGCTGCAATGTCATATTTGAGCAGCTGAGTCGTCAAACTTGCCTTCGTGAGATTGAAAACAGTGTAAACATGGAATTAATATATATATATATATATATATATATATATATATATATATATATATCTATATATCTATATATATATATATATATATATATATATATATATATATATATATATATATATATATATATATATATATATATATATATATATATATATATATTGGGGGGACTTTGGTAGTTTCTTTCTTTTACAGGATGGTTTATTTACTCAATCTCATAACAGGCAAGGGAGTTTCTCTTACAACTTTCTTCGCAGTAAAGGAAAGTCGCACATCTAATATTTGTTCACACAGTGATAAAATGCTACTTTGATATTATTTCACACTCTAAGAAAATGTCATTTGCATTGAGTAAACTAAAAACAATTTTTCACCTTTAGAGATATAATAACTTGTTTTTCCTCAAACAAAAAGTAAAATCTTTTGAAATGTGCTATAATTGTAAAACCTACATGGAAATGTGGTCGTGTATCTATTTTTAGGTTTATTTTCAGGCTTTTTGGCTTCTTCACAGGGAAACTTTTCACCTCTAGGAATTTCCTATCATATTCAAAAAGAATAGTTTTAGTTCAATACATTGATTTATAATTATTGTTGAACATTTGTTAAAGAATTCATCAGATGTTAACTTGACTGCACAAAGCATAAATGCACAGTAAAAGAAAAACAACAACAAATAATTCAGTGCATTTTAACATGTCCAAAGCTTATTTGTGCTTATGCTATATGTTCTGAATTGTAAATAACCAAGGAATATTCCCTACACTTAGTTTCGAATTGCCAATTATCGTACATGATATTCATGTTTAAAACCAGCATTTTCAGCAGCCGTCATTTTTGCGATGATAGCTTGCAGATTCTTTATTGGAATCAGTTTCTTCGTTGGTGGACCTCTCTTAGTTGTTTCTTTTATCATGTTTATAT
Source organism: Saccostrea echinata (assembly GCF_033153115.1). Taxonomy (NCBI): domain Eukaryota; kingdom Metazoa; phylum Mollusca; class Bivalvia; order Ostreida; family Ostreidae; genus Saccostrea; species Saccostrea echinata. Next base: position 12,998,346 of record NW_026889776.1, on the reverse strand, counting down.
CAGGAGATTTATAATTGTTCCGATCCTTACTTCTTTTTGTGGTTGATCCTGAAATTTTTTTAAAAAAATCAATTTCATGTGACGTTTGTTTGTTCCACGCAAAAAAAAAAAAAAAAAAAAAATTGCAGACACAGAAACGATTATCCTGAAATAAATAAAAAGTGTACATTATTAAATATTATCAAATATTTAAAAATAGATGCTGTCATAAGACAGTTATACCAGCACTAAGGTGTTTGCCTCTAAATGCGCTCTCCTTCCATTCCAGTAACCAGGGAAGAGTTAAGCACACATTTAAATCAAGCATAAAATGCTCAAGTGAACATGCAACCCACATAGGCCTCTTATGTAAATATTTCATAACCAGTTTGATATTACAAAATTAATTAATTAGTAATGTAAATTCTGTTAAAGAGAGAATTTTTGAAAGATTTGTGTAAAAAAAAGAAGAGGGGGGGTTAATTTTTGGTCCATAATTGGAACTTGTTGAATTTATCGTCAAAAACAAAATACTATAATTTTCGTGCATACCTTTTTTGTTGAAATAAAAAAAAGTAGAGGCCAAAATGACAACTTGTGCAAATTTTTATCAGTGTTAGGAAAGGAAATCCCCTTTCCAAACCTACACCCGATCAACTTTGTCAAAAATCAATTCCCACCCACGATTCACTTGTTTTCCTGTCATATTTGGAAGAGATAAATAAATACAAACTTATTTTAAAAAAACATTGTATGTAATTATTATATAAATTTTACAAATGTACACCTTTTTGGAAAACTTCTAGACCCGTGCATGGCGTTGGAATTACGTCACATCACGAGCACTACTTTTACTGTTATCTGTACATCATTATTACCAGTAGGAATATTCATTGTGTGTGTTCGGAAATTACATTATAAATATAAAAGTTTAGTATAGAACGCAGGCCCGTAGAACGACAAGGAGGATCTCACTTTTTCTGAGTATAGTATTTTGCTATGGTAAAGTTTCCTTTATATGCCTATCATTATAATTTCCCTTTATATTCCTTTATCTATCACTTTTGGTTGCTTATGATCGAGCACTGGCAAATTCCAGGATTTAGACAGTTAATTAGGGGTTTTTTTGGCTTGTCGGATTTTTTGGTTGCCCCCCCCCCACTTTTCCAACCGTTGCTACGGGCCTGGAACGGGGTAAAATAATCAGAAATGAAATTGGTTAGGGGCCTATAGTTTGAAAAGGGTCAAAGATCATTGGAATGCCACATGCAAATTAAACATTGAAGCAAATCCCGGGGATCATTCCCACTCTTTGGAACCGGAAACAATTAAATAGCTTTCATTAAAGCAAAAGCCCTTAAGTGGTCTTTGTATTATTACACACAATAGGATATAAGGGTTCATGACCCCCGGACGTCATTCCCAACCCCTAAATCTTAAAATGATTATATATCTTGGAAATGGTTGAAAACTTCTCCCCTTAGCCATACATGATATTGTTCCCTTGAGTCATTATGCATTGCATGATATAAAGATTATGACCCCCTTGAAGTCATCCTCACCCTGAAACTGGAAATGATCACAATATGACCTGCGTCAAAAGTGTGTTAGTGAAAATCTGCTTGACATTTTATTCATGATTCCTTAGGGTCGGCCCACCCTCCTAGAATTAGAAAATGAAAATCATTCAGAGACCCCTCATTAAGCTTTGTGTACATGTATATTTTTGTATTACTCACAATTTATTTTATACCAAAACAAGTTATAAATAATTTGTATACATGAACGACCCGGGGGATGGGAAGGGGGGAAAGGGAAAGGAGTTATGTCTGCATGGTCTTAAATATTGACAACTCCTAAATTTGTGAATATTAACCCGGCAGTTTCCCACTTGTCATCATTATTTACTGATCTTCTAAACATATATATTTATTAAATCAATAGATCATGGACTTTTTGGTCATATGCCTAGCTCTCCTTTGAATCAGGAATGGTGATATAGATATTTTAAGAATGATTAAGAATTAATACAGCTCTTACACAATCTCTTAAAATTGATTAAGCTCTGTAGTTGATTTAGCTATACTGGTATAGCTTGATTTTGCTATTCAAAACACTTTGATTAAACTATTTAATCATTTTTTTTAAAATGTACATTTTTATCAATATGGATAAAAGCTGCACTCTGTTGACATGGGTATAAATTTTAAATTTTCAGCTTTGAGTTTTCTGAAATAAAATGCATGAAAAACATTACTGTTCAAATATTGTGTCTCCTGAGCATTTGCTATCACAAGTTTATAAAGTTTTGCATGGGGCTATATACCTGGGGTAATCTCTCTCTCTCCTCTTTCTCTCTTTCTAACATATACTTGGGCCAAAAATTAAAATGGAATTATAAGAAAGTTTTTTTTTATTTTTTAAATTGATGACTTTTAAGGATTTTACACTGTGTAATTCATACTGCAGCTAGAATGATATCCCTCCCAGATATGTAAAAAAAAAAAAAATTCACTATCTTGTCTTTGATGTATATCTATAACTACAGAAGGACACAGCCAGAAGTCTTTAAACGTGGTTTGTTACAAATTTTACATGGAACTCCCATTGCTCAAGATCAATATATTCAGTAGGCAGACACGAAGTCCATTAATAATGCTGAAAGGTACTCACTGTAAACAATCACCTGACTTGTTGAAGACAGGTAAACATACCCCTAAGGGTATAATTATCATACATAGGCCTGTACAAAATTGAACAGTCAGGATTTAATCATCATTATTTTCACCATTTTCTTAGTTAAAATAAAAAGAAACACACTAGAGGTGTGAGGAAATATTTAGAAACACAAAGAGTTTTATTTCTCATACAAAATATTCTTTCTTGTGTAAAACAATTGTTCAAATGAAGGGTCAAACCTTTTTTCAAGGGGAGATAAGAATTTACTTAGTGTATATTCAACTTTGTCAAAATCATGACCTTTTTGTCGGTTTTCTTCTTCATCAAATTTTGTACATGTCCAAGCCGTAACTTGACAACCATTTGACATCAAGACTTGGAACATGGAGAGGCGGTATGGAAGTGGAGTTTAGGCTATCAAACTTGTTTGACCTTGACCTATTGAAAGGTCAAGGTCATTCTTTACATCAAAATATAGTCTAGGCTATAACCTGAGAACCCTTTGACATTAGGATTTCAAACTTGTAACATAGAAAGAAGAAATTTACAGGATGCATTGCACCAAAATTTTGACCTTGACTCCTTTCTTCATTCAAGGACAACTTGAGAAAAACACCTTCAAACCTTAAGAACCCTTTGACATTAAAACTTCAACTTGGAACATGGAGAGGTTGTATGGAGAAAGGGTGCATGCCAACATTTTTTTTTTACCTTGACCCATTTATAAAGTCAGTGTCAATCTTTTACTTGAAATTATAATTCAAAGCATAATCTGAGAAACCTTTGACATTATTAATTCAAATTTGGAACATGGATAGAAGACAATGATACAAGATTTGCTGCATCATTTTTCTTACCTTGACCCCTTCTTCATTCATGGTCAGAATAAAAAAAAACCCAGACCATAACTCATGAGTTCTTTGACATTAATACTTCAAACACCATTGTTCGCGCCTCATTTGACCAGCAGATGAAAATGCAAATTCTGAAACCTTATTGCTCGTCTACAGGACACGACCAATCATCTTACAAAAGATACTTAGGCTACTGCATAAAAATGTAAGAGGAGTTCTGGGAACCAGGGTCTATTTTAAAAAAAAAAAAAAAAAAAAATCATTTTTAGACCCCCATTTGACCCCGAAGGTGAAAATGAAAATTCCGAAACCCTTTTGCACATTTACAGAACACCACTAATCATCTTCCAAAAGATGATTAGGCCGCTGTATAAAATGTAAGAGGAGTTCTGGGAAAAGGGGGTTTAGTAGAAAAAAAAATCATTTTCGACCCCCATTTGATCCCCAGGGTGAAAATGAAAAATCCGGAACCCTTTTGCACATCTACAGGACACCACTAATCATCTTCCAAAAGATGATTAGGCCGCTGCATGTGTAAAATGTAAGAGGAGTTCTGGGAACCAGGTGTTTGGTAGAAAAAAAAATCATTTTCGACTCCCATTTCACCTCCAGGGTGAAAATGAAAATTCCGAAACCTTATTGCACATCTACAGGAACAACCAATCATCTTCCAAAAGATTACTAGCCTACTGCTTGAAATATATATGTTCTGGGGACCCGGCTTTTGTAGAAAGAACGTCATTTTTTCCCCCGTTTTGCCCCCAGGGTTAAATTGAAAATTCCAAAACCTTATTGCATATCTAAAGGACACCATCTATCAGATTCCAACAAATTAATTGAATTCTGCTTAAAATGAAGGAGTAGTTAGATTAAGAAGAAAGTGTGACAGACGAACGGACGGACCAAAGTAACAACAATATGCCCGAATTTCTTTAGAAAGTGCGGATATAAAAATATATTTCAGATTTATGACAGTTGTTTGATAAGTGGGCGAAAACGCAACACTGAAACAAGGAAAGTACATGTGTTAAAAGCAAAATAGACATGTACGTCTTTACGATGAATATTATAACTTTTTTCGTATAACACTTGAAATACAAAAAAGGAAAAATGTCCAATACATTATGTATTAGTAAATTACTATAACTGCTTAAAATGGTATCAGTTGTAATTTGCACAGGAATACGTTTTCAAAGTTTTGTAGCCACTTTATTTTTATTCAGATTTATTTTCATGATTACAAAAGACCGTTTGATAGGCCATGGGTACTCTGATTGGATAGAGAGCCGCCTATTTTATTGAGAGTCCTTCATTCCAGATGTCAATAACGAGGTAAAATATTATTGTTATTACTTTACATAAAGAATTCACGTTATGCAAGGCATATTTGCAATTTTATTTCTTTACATTTTATTAATTATTATTTATTATTTTTATAGTAATAAAATATCTCCCTAATTTACAATGAGAACAAGAACTTTACCTCCAATTGCTGATTGTTGATTTTTTAATGTGATTGAGGACATTTGCAAAGAGGCAGAAGAATTGTTGGTTTCCTTGTGTATTTTTCTTCGTAATCTATAGGAATATAACAAATACATATTATACATATAAAATCTTGACACACGAAAGATTGTTTCTTTTTATTTACAATATACGCCTCTGTCTTGCATATAAATTATTATTTTCTGACATTTATCCGATAGATTTTAGAAAAAAAAGAAATTACCGCATAGATAAAGCAACTAAAACAATTGTAACAGTAACTACGGCGAATGCACCCAATACTGCACCAATTGTTAGAGGTTTTGTAGACGTACTTTCTGAATGAAGACGAGAAGTTCCTTCTCCTTGAAATGATGAATAAAACACTAATATAATGATATCAAATATATTGGGTATTCTTTTTACTTTTATAGCCTATTGAGAACCTAAGCTAAATATTAGCCAGGTGTTGTTTTGCAAAGTCTTAAAATAATGCTATAAAGAATATCTATGTTTATGTAATATATTTATTCAAAATCAGCTTTTGACAATCAAAAATTACCGCACTAACAAAATTTCTTCCTCGTTAATCAAACAGAAGTTAGAAAAGTTTTTTAAAGGGGAATTTTCTACTCACTTTGATTACACATATATCCATAATATGGTTCCTTGCATCCTTCAGTACAACTTCCATTGAATCTATCACAAGTATCATTAGCACAATTGGTACTACAGGAATGAATACAATTGGCACCATACTTTTTCTGCGGACACCCTGTGGTAATATGTTTTCGTATTTCTATCAAAAGGGGCATCATACGGTTTATAAATAGAGTATCGTCATTATTAATATCTGATATTTTTTTAGCTTGATTTAGAAATGAGGCTTTTAAAAGATTCTATCTAGTTTACTTTGGCTGCAACTTGGCGAACTCATCCAACCAGGTTTGCACAAACAGGATCCGTCAGTATGTTTACACATCTCATTGCAATTTTGTGAGCAAGTTTTAGAGCAATTTTTACCAAAATTACCTGGCGTACAAGCTACAATTTAAAGAGCATCAGTTGAAAATATCAGTAATCTTTTGTGTTAGGAAGAAAATGGTACTGTAATCAAGTAATTGTACATAACAGAAGAAAATTTAATTATATATTACATTCGTTGCACATTTGTCCAAAGTAACCATTTTTGCAACCATAAGGACAACCCCCATCGACATGGTAACAGTAAACCTCATCCTTACAGTGACCACTACAGTGCTGTTTACAACCATCACCAAACCAGCCTTGGGTACATGCTATTGACAAAAGGGTTTATGAGAAAAAACAGTCAATGTAAGCTTTCAACATCTGTTATTATCATGGAAACCATTTAATGGTAAAACATACTTTTATTGCAAAAATCCCCAATATATCCAGGTTTACATCCAGATTCACAATGTCCAGTTTTCCTGTTACAGGTACTCTCATTTAAACAATGTCTACTGCAGTTAAAACTACAATTTGACCCATAACGTCCAAAATTGCAGGCTGTAAATAAGATGATGAAGTTGTAAAAGATTTCTTTAAAAATGTAAACTTTCTCAGTTTTCAAAGTGGACTCAAAGCACAACATCCACTTTGCTAGAAGTAGATACCTATGACCTAGCAATAGCATCTAGCTAGTCTACATGAATGAAAAGTTCTCATTATATAAAAACAATAAATTGATTCTCAGGAGAGGAGTCCATATCAACAAGCAGAGCGAACTTTTATAATTGAGGACAGTAAGAAATAACACACTCAAAAAAGAAAAGTGTTTTTTAAACAAAATAATTGTATAACAAGTCAAGGGCATTTTTTCTGGCCAAAGGAGGATTGATTGATTGATTGATTAGGGTTTAACGCCGAAAAGGAGGAAATATCATTTATTTTCAATGATATTCGTGCTTTTAAAGTAAAATATTTGAATTTAGCATAAAAACAAACATTTTTGAAGAATGTGTATGTACCATCTCCATTTCCGCATTTAAATGGCGCAGTGGTTATAGCGTTTGTTACACTTGCGGAGTTAGAAGTTGATTCTTTCGTTGCGGGTTTTAAATCCCACTGTGGGATGAGACCGTATAAACCGAGGTCCCGTGTTTAAGTAGATGCTAGCACGAAAAAAGATTTCACACTGCTCAATGGCCCTGAGTGCCGAGAATGTCTAGAATTTGCAGCCCTCCACCGGTAAGTGGTGACGTGTTAATACGTTATACAAACAAAATTGTGTTCCTAAATGTAAAAATTATCCCTTTTTAAATTTAAAAAGAAAACAGTTTCCGCTGCGCAACAAGGTTAAGAGTAAACAATTATATTCAAATGAAATTTTTTCACATATAAGCTATACATGTAAATACAATTAAGTCCTATTCAATTTATATAAAAAAATAGAGGTGTATTTAATTATGCTCGAATTATGAATCGAACAAGAAAACTTCCAGAAGATGGAAAATTTTGTTTTCAATTTTAACGCAACAATAGAGGATTACGTCTTATTGGTTTAATTAAATTCTTGGGATAACTGTAAAATGCATACCGACAGGAAATTAATGAATATTTTGGAAAGGATAGCCAAATACGCACAAAGCAAAATGTAATAACGCAGAATATAGTAATAAAAAAAGAGGTTCATGATACACAGCGCTATCCAGAGTCAATATGGCCCTCTTGTTCTTCATAATAAGCAAATTTCCTCTCCTTTATTCATATGTAAAGCTTTGATCGACCCTACCGCCAGGTGCCGTTTTGAACGAAATTGAATGTTGAAACTATCTGAAGATGCTTTCAAATCCATATGACCAATCATGGCTTTGATGTCTGCCACCCTACCCGGGGGTCATGATTTGAACACATTTGAATCTATACTACGTCGGGATGCTTTCATACTATAGTATTAGTTGACAAAGCAGGGCACTGTAAGTATTGAAGGGAAGATCATTGAAGATGTTTTTCCTATATACATGTATGTTTTTTAAAACATGAAAGTGATTTCAAGAAATTTAAACTTATGCTTTCTGAATCGTTGAAATTCCATGCAGTAAGAACATACAAATCGTTTTCTCACATAACCTCCTATTGCTAATTGTGACTTCATTAACATGTGCATTTTCCCGTATTTTCGTAAAAAAATGCGTAAGACATCAATTTTCAATGGAATGCTCTTTCAGATAATATAGACCACATGCATCGCCAAGAAAGATTTTGAGAAATGTGAATTTTCAAAGAATTTCACAAAACATACCCGAAAATTAAAGTGGGCGACGGCTGTGGACACTATTTTCTTAAGGAAAACAACCCTTTTAAAAAAAGGGTCATTTTGAGACTTTTTCTGTTTAAAACAGAGAAATGCATCAAATTTATGACGTTATATTTCCAGAAGTGTCCTCCTTTCATGATTTATCACAGTCATATACTCAACTCATATTTAATCCAGCTTCAAAACTTTTTGAAAACAATAAACTTTTAGGGCACAATAAAGCCAAATCCGTACCTTCTTCTTTGAATGATAAAGCAAACGTTTTTAGCCGCACTGTCTCTTTAATTAATTCCTGGACTATATCCATTGTTTAAACGCAAACGAGGAAGACGGATGTTCGCTATAAAAGAAACGCCGTTGTGAAGCCATATTGAAACGTAAAGGGGAAATGGTCTTCCAACATAAAGTCCAAGAACTTGTAAAATCGGGTTTCCATATTTATTATAGGCGATGAAAAAAATAATCAACATGAATTTCAAGAAAAGTTTAATGAGTCAAATCTTAACGGAGTCTGATGTGAGCTGTAGAGCATCGGGTCTCCAAACTGAAGGAAGTATTATGAGCATAGCTTTTGGTAAGATTGAGTGTCGAAAATAATTGAATTATGATTGTGTTTTGTTATAATTTTTTTAATCTCTAACACTCACGTGTATTACATATTACTCCCATCCATCCAGAGGCACATCCATTTAGACATGAACCAGATATGTGGTTACATGTAAGACCATATCTGCAATTTCCTGAACATTGGGATTTACAATCTCGGCCGTATGATCCATTTTGACAAGCTGAGTACAAAAATAAAAAAAATAGTTTTTGTTGTTTTTTTATGCTAAACATGTATCGAAAATTATCTTTAATTCGCATTTGTTACCATAGTATCTGTCTTCAAGGAAAAAAAGAGTTTTACCAGTTTGACATTTCCTTCCAATCCATCCCAGCATACACCCCAGACATGTTCCTTCTATAATATCACATCTGTTATACTGGCAATTGGAAGGACACTTCTTGTCGCATTCCACACTGTAAAACCCGTCCGCACACCCTAAGAAAAAAAAGGGGATTAATCTTTAGTTTCAAGGATGTATTCTGCTGAGATAACTGGCATTCAATTGCAGAGCTGTTTTGGCATATAATTAATTAAATTACAATTACTTTGCAAAAGTAAGTAGATAACTTACAAATTGCATTTTCATTTTCAAAAATATTTTTATTTGCAAATGAAAAAGAGCACGGTATATGCTCAGTCTCTGAGCTAACTATATTTAAAAGAAAATGAACATCATTTTGACATTGTGAATTTATTTTCAAATAAACTTTAGGAATTATCTATGATCAGTTTGGCAGCTTTGAATGTTATTGTGTTTCACAAGACAGTCATGTTTATGTATATAAACTGCCTGCCCACAAATTTGATTGAAAGTGCGTTTTCAAGAGTAACAAATCAAAATTTCAAAATTATTTCATTTTTAGGTAAGCTCAATTCAATAATATGCATATTGTGACAATTTTCACACAATAAATTATATTTGTATGTGAGTATTTATGATATATCATGCAGCTGAATTTATAAAAATTTCCTATAGATTAACTGATTTAATATATTTAGCGTGTAAAAAAATGAAAAAAAAGGATTAAAGATGTTTAAAATGATGAAAGAAAATATAAATAAAATATATGGAGATAACGAACTATTGAACTATAACGAAATATTGAACCAATCTATTGGAATTCCCATGGGTACCAATTGCCCTCCGTTATTAGCAGACCTTTTTTTGTATTCATATGAAGCAGAATTTGTCCAAAATCTTACACGTGAAAAGAAGAAAACACTTGTTGTGGCCTTCAACTCGACATTTAGATATATCGACGACGTATTGTCAATTAACAATGGGTATTTCCATTCTTATGTCGATACGATATATCCTGGTGAGCTTGAGATTAAAGATACCACAGAGTTTGACACATCTGTTTCATACTTGGATATTTTACTTGAAAAAGACGTTAATGGTAATCTAACAACCAAGCTTTATGATAAACGTGATGACTTTAACTTTTCAATCGTCAACTTCCCTTACTTATGCAGCAATATACCTTCATCACCTGCATACGGGGTAGTTATCCCTCAGTTGATTCGATACGCAAGAGCATGCTCTTCGTATATACAATTTCTAAAACGAGGTAAATTATTGACAAACAAGTTGATGAAACAAGAATATCAGCTGTCTCGTTTAAAGTCATCATTTCGTAAGTTCTATGGTCGATACAATGACCTTGTCAGCAAATACAATTTATCATTGACCCAAATGCTGACTGACGTTTTTCATATTAATTGTTAGGCCATTATATACACACTGAATTGTCAACAGATTTTTCCGTTATTTCCCGATCATGACATAGAGCACACGGCGGGTGTGACCGGTCGGCATGGGATGCTCACTCCTTCATGGCACCTGATCCCACCTCTGATGTTTGGAGGTCCGTGCTTGCTCTGCTCCTATTTTGTATTGTTTAATGGACTTTTGAGCTTGAATACTGTTCGTTATCTCCATATATTTCATTGTTGGAAGACCTGATCTCCAAAAACCATATAGATATTGTCAATCAAAAACGTCTTTTTTTATCTTCATCTTTTTAATTCCAACTTCAGAGTACTTGTGTGTACTATCAGAATGTTTTTCAACAAAATAATTTTGCAAATGACCAATGACATAAGTATGTTAAAGCATAAACATAAAACGTAAGTATGGTGGAAATATTTTCCTTTTTAAGAAATCGAAATGTAACTGAATAAGAAATTGAAATGTAAATGAAAAAGTAATTGAAATTAGATGTTTTTAAGTGTATTTATTAAGATTACAATTACGAAATTAAAATAAGGTCAATTAATTACACTCAATCACAATTTCTCTAATCTTTTCAATCACCCCATCCTTGGTACAGGGTTTTATCATAAGTTACTGAACCATGCTTGGAATACATATAGTGGCATATTTTGAAGTGCTGCATATACAGAAAAGGCATGCTATAGATATACACTAGATGGTTACTATCTTTACCTTTAAACTATATATTTATTAAAATTTAACTATCTATCCATCAATCTATATCGATTTTTTTTTTACAGATCTTTAATATAAAACATATGCATTTTAAGTACTTTTTAAACTGACCTTTCACGGAAACTTCACACAATTCTGTGAAAGACTGAAGCATGTATCCTTCAGGATACTGAATATTCTTTATTCTCTCGTTGTAATAGATGACGTATTGAGCATGCCCGATACAGTTCGTTGTGAAATGTAAGGGAGGTAAATTTGGTCCATCTTTGTAACATGTATATCCGTCTTCTCTCTTTGTTGTATTGGAAAGATATAGAGAAAATCCTGCAAAGCGGCCTTGCTGTCTTAAATCTGTAAAATAACATATACCTGTAACATATGTGAAGGTTTTCTTTTAGGTTTCACATGATGGTATTAATATTTACAAATTCTTGTTGTTTTCAGATGATGAATATTGTTGTCTTTGTTTTAAGTATATTGATCAGAAATTTGCTTGAATGATTGTTTATAAATATAGAGTAAACAAAACTTCGCTTACAAAAGAGAATGAATTCAAATAACAATTATGTTTACATGTATGTCTGATGACTATTTTCAAGAAGAATATATATACAATTGGGTACGTTAGAAAGGATGAAGACTAACACAAATAAAAACTGAGCAAAATTTGAAATGTGTCCAAAAGACAAACCCTTATTTACTTATGGCAAAAATCGTATTACCCCAATTTTAGATGTATTTGTCTTTCTTTATGAATGTTTAAAGTAGAATTGATTGAAAACAATTTCATGGGTTTTATACATTGACAAACTAATCGTATCCTTAAGCACCTATTACTATATAGAATAATTTATGGTTTGTATTGCAATAAATGAAATAATCGCCTTACATTTTTTATAGAAAAAATATAACCAAAGGCTTTGAATGTGAATTAATGTTCAATATAAACACTATAATCATCCAAAAATTTTATCAGCATAAAAAATGTATATATATTTAAACGCAAAGAACTGTTACATCAAATTTTAGGGGGGGGGGGGGTGGAAATATATGAAGAGTAAAACTTAGTACTTAAAAAGTAAAGACATATTCAAATTTGCCAAATCGGTAATTTAATGGTTAAATGATTTTCATCCCACTACCTGACCTTAAGTTTGAGCCCGCTTAACAGAAATCGGAAATTGCATGTTTAACAAAACATTTGGCATAAATTTTGGTTTTCAAGGGTTTGAATATGTTAATCATAAGTATTGCAGTAATATTCTGAAAAAATAGTTCTTTCTTTACCCGAATTGATGCTAAAGCTTCCTTAAGGTAAGGTTTGCGACCCCCTCCAATTTTTTTTTAAATTGTACATATTTCATACATCAATTTGTTTGGGAAGAATACCTACATCATTTAAAGAGGTTCGTTACTGAGATTATGAGTAGATTTTTGTCTTGACCTCTATTTGAATGATTTTGCATAATGTCTTAGTTCTTACGATGAATTTGGATTCAATGTCTGATTAAACTATATTCAATTAAAATCCCATGATTAAATTCCATACCGAAAGCATTTAGTTGGGAACTATATTTTGTAGCGGAAGGTTTTTTTTTTTTTAGAAGAAAATGATATTTTTTTTTCTTTCAAAGTATTTACAGTATTGTTAAGTTTGGATTCCTTTTTTTACATGCAGTCTGCACACAGAGTTATTTCGTGCAGTGAAATGTTTTATGCTGGTACTAATTTATATATCAAATTAACTGTCATGAATTCTATCATCACATTTGACAAATATAACAAATATATTGTGAAAGTCCTGAAAAAATAGCCAATATTAAGCTTAAAATTTACACTATTTTAGTAAGATTTAAAAATTAACAAACCCCCACATGGGTTTCCTTTTCTCAATATATAAGATAATTTTAACCATTCTGCTTAAATTCAGAAAAATTTCATTACTTTCAAATGATTTTATTGCTTATTAAATTTAAATGTCAGAAAATTGACATTTTTTGAGTGCAAAAAGGTCAAATAATTGACTATTTAAAGTAATTTGAAACTTTTTTGAATTTTTAATGTAACTATTCAAGATGTAAAAAGACTGTGTTTGTTCCCATAATTTATTTTAATAGAAAATATTAGAGGAAAACTTTTGAAAAAATTGATTTATGTCGAAGACGTAATTACAGTGCAAAAAGGTCATATCAAATACTCCGTAGCACCAAATGAAGTACGTGGACCCCCATTTTTTGTTTTGAGTTTTAATAAAGCTATGTTTGTAAATTCTAAAAATATACTTGTTAAAAAATTCTAAATACTTTTGATAACAGGATCCAACCTCCATAACATGATTTTTAAAGATATTGCCAATCCCGTTTTTTTTTTTAGTAAAAGACGCCAAATTTAAGGTATTTGACGTTTTACCTGTTTAATTATTTTAGACGAAAAAAGGAATTTATTTTATAAACTAATCACATAAAAACAATTAAAATGGCACGAATTATTATTTTTTATGCTTAATTTATCTTGAATTTTTATTCCTGTTATCTAAATTTAAAAAAAAAAGTAAATAAAAAAAAAAGAAGAGGATTTTTCAATTTTCCTTAATAGAGTGAAATTTTGCCATGGCAACAAACAAGTAAAAAAAAACACCATTTTTCATTTTTCAGATCTTTACAGATTCCACGAAAATCCAAAATTTTGTTCATTGGATCATTTTCATTACAATGAATTAAAAAAAATATGTATGTCCCCAGCACCGTTTCCATGGAAACAGAGGCTATTTTACGGGATTTGTACATAAAAATCGGGCTTTGTCTGCATTTTTTATGTAGACATTGATATTATTTTGAGAAAGTGTACTTACCAAACTAAATTTTATATGAATGTTTTTTGGCAGAAAATTGACCATAGATATTCAAAATTACACCTCATTCTGTGCTACTAAATAATTAGTCAGTTGACGGAAAGACTCTTCGTATATATGTCCTAATAAAAGCACCTTTACAATTGATGAAATAGTCAATGGAATGATGGTTCAACACCTTTTAGAAAAATACATGTATAGACATGCCTGAGGCGTATACATGTACATGTATTTGTTCATCTTGGTTTCTTGGTATGCTGCTGTTAGAAAACCAATAAAAGCTTTTTGACCTCATGTTGATTAAATTATTCCAAGGGATTTCAACTACATGTATTAATGTTTAGACATCTTTAGCAAATGCCTATACTCAGCTATGGCTGGTGAGGCTTTACATGCAATCATTTGAGTGAAATGTTGTACACATTGCATCCAGGTAGTGCTATCTTAAAAGCGGTAACCTATCTACATATCAATCATTTTACTAGTCTGTTGGTTGTTTGTTAAACATCCCTTCAAGAATTTTCACTCATATTGAGACGACACCACTTGCCAGTGGGGGGGGGGGGGGGGGGCTGCAAATTTAGACCTATACTCAGCACTTATGGCCTTTGTGCAGTGAGGGATCTTTTTTGTGCCAGCACATACTGCGACACGGGACTTTGGTTTATACGGTCTCATCTGAAGAACCGGTATCCGAGTCCCGCAGTGGGATTCAAACCTGCAATGTAAGGATCAACTCCTTACTCCACCATTCTAGAGCAAACGCTCTAAGCACTGCGCCAAGAGGGCGACTTTGATCAGTCCCAGATTCTGATAAATGCAGCTGTATGTAAGAAGACAATAACATTGGATTCCAAGTTACAAATTTATATTTCAATGAGTTTACAATGCTACTTCCAATTTCGGAGAAACTGTAAATTTCTTGAAAGTTATTACACTGTCATGAATATTTGACAAGAACAGGGAAAAAAATAACAATGCCATAATGACACAGATATATTTTCTGTTCATTATCTATGGATATTTTTCCACAACAATTTACATGAAATTTTACAAACACTTATGAATGCTACATAGAAACTTGTTTAGTAGACATGCGCCGCCTTCAATTAATACCTCTGATGCATACATTTATTTTACTGAATACAATATCAAAGATGGAAAAGCAATGTACTGTAATCATCTCAGACTCATTTTTTTCCCCTAAATATAAGGAAAGCAGCTTGTAGATAGAATGTTGTTGTGGAAACATTGTTTCCATGGATAACATTTATTGGGTAACCAGTCTCTTCCAAATCCTAGTATTGGCATATCTGGTTCCATACTTTTGCTTGATCCATCCAGCTTTCTTGAACATTCATGAGCTGGAATAGGATGATCTTTACTATGATAGATTATACTGATATAAAAATTAAAATAGGAAAAGATTTGAAAATGTGTCTTGATACCGAGACCCAAAGTTTATGACTTTAAGCATTCTCCTTTTAAATCCTTTTGAGATGATTAAATTAAAGTTTATGATAAAATTCATACTGAGATCTGTCTATGTGAAATCCATGTGCAGCATATTAAACATCATTTTCTATGTTTTGAGTAAGAGTTTGAGCATTTATTTGTTTACTACATTCAAGATTGATATATATTCAAAAAATAAATGGATTTGGGCTCCAGACTTTTTTTTTCAATGAGAACCTACTTTCAGTGAGAAATAACACTAGATCTGACTAAGTTTCAATCAATAAAATAATTCAAACTATTTCATAAAAATGGCGAACATGCTTTTCTGGTAGTATTAAAGATAGCAGAATTTTTAGAAAGAATGAATTTTTTTTTTAAAGTTGGCTGACAACTTATTCTGCATTTTGGGATATAAATCCCACGGACATCCTGATCTATTCATCACTGTTTATCTCCGTGATATGTAAGGTCATTGATAACTATCAGTAATTTAATGGAATACGCACAAATCTATTAAATTAACAGTTCAATAATTACCTGATGCAAACTATATCAAACTTTAAATGCTCCAAGACTTCTCTCAGGGATGAACAGGTCAATGCTTCTTTTTCTCTGTTTGGTCGAAGTGCAAAGAGTGTAGTAGGATGCCCCCAAGTCAATATTAATTTTCCATTCTTTCTCGATGTCATATAACGTGTTCGAGTAATGTTTCGAAGTGCTTGATGAACAATACATCTGATCCTTTGCTCCAATTTCATGCCCATTCGACTGACCATGCATCTTGCCCATATCCATATTGAAAATAAACTAGTTATCTTTTTTCAGTTAGGTCAACAATCATGCATCACGCTTAACATCTTGAAGATGTCCGTTTAATTCTTCTTAGATTCCTGGGCTTTGTTTTCAGATTTTCTATTGAAATGTCCTTTGTGAAATTTTGTCTAACACGAAATATTTATAAGCGACTGAATGCTTAGCATCGTTGTTTTAAATTTCACCCATTTAAACTCTTAAGTGATTCGTAAGAATTATCTCCCTGCGATCGCATACCTTACCTTAAATGAATGAAAGCACACATTTCCATTGCTCTAGCTGGAAATTATCAAAATAAAGGTAAAGGAGAGTTGCAGATGCAAATATGCACTACAACACGACTCTGCAAGCTCATAAGTATCATAAGCATAAATGGCAGTTCTTGGACCGGAAGTCCAAGGGTCACTACACTGCGCCAGGTTGGAGAAATTCGAATTCAGAATATGAAAACAGGCACTTAAAAAGAATATTTCTCTAGCTCAGATTAAGAGATTGATGAAGCTAATGCATCGTAAAAATCAAGATGCAACTGTTGTGCACGGTGAATTTGCAAGTATAATTGATTGGCCGGGGGGGGGGGGGTTAACAGTTATGTGTTGTTTTTTTATAAGGCTTAAAGATAACATTCAATGTTTAAATCAAATCTCTGACGTTTTTTGATATCAGTTTCACCTTACTGTATTTATCTTTGAAAACCATTAGATAAAAAATTCAGATGTTTGTAGTTTACTGCCTGTAGCTTTTCTTTTGTGTTTTAGTATATTTTTCACAAAAACTCCAAAGAATTGATAATGATGAATCCTATTTTTTCCCATAATGTTTAAGTTCCATTCAATTCTTGGAAAGTAGATAGCCTGATCACTTTTAAATACTAAGACTACAAAATAGAAATATTAACATATTTTATTTTATTTTAAGTATTTGTTTAATGCAGAGAAGTGCAAAAATAGATCTGGTAGTAGAGAATATTCTACAGATGGAATATGATGGGATGAATGATATCATGGTTTGTTTCTAATAGAAAAAAATACAATGATTGTTTCAGCCATAACACTTACATTTTTGTTCATCGTAGTTTCTGAACAATATTTCGATGCTGTATACACTGTAAATGTCACCCAAGTCTACATACCACCATGCCCTATCATCAGGAGAAGATGGACCAAAAACATTAGTCTTTGTACAAGAATTTATATTTCCGTCTATAGCACTACTCGCTTCACATTTCTCTACATAACACAAATGTGTTGTACTTTGCGTAGCAGTTTTGCCAGAAGTCAAATCGTCTAAATAAAGAAAAAAAATAACTTACCATTAATTAGAACGTTTCAGAAAGTCTCGTGGCTATAATAAGTTGGAACGAAGGCCTTAACTGCATAAAACATGTCACTTTATTTGAAACTAGCTTTTGATCTCAGTTTGTAAACGATGTATACATGTTAAAGTACAGTGAAATCGCAAGAAGACATATATTATGTGTTATTATGCTTCCTGTCAGTTTGTCTCTATATAATTTTATTTTGGTTGTAACGCGTCATTTGATTGGATAAAAAAAAATTAGAATATAGCGTATAACCTGGGTTGCCTACGTCACAATGACTTACGTCAAAAACGTATCAATCCGATTGACGTTACATTTAAAATACGTACAATTTGAAGGCATTTTTGAAGGAGAAATTGTCTTATTTTTTACACTTAATGAAGGAAAATTAAATTTTAAGGAATGAATTAAATACCTACCCAAGTTATACTGGTATAACCTGGGTTGGAACAGTTAACGCTTTTTTTATAAACCCGCTTCGCGGTTTATAAAGCGTAAACGGTTATACCAGTATAACTTGGGTAGCTATTAAATTCATTCCTTAAATAACCAATACCCAACTATTTTCGCATAGTGTTCTAAGGATTTACATAGCGTAAGCATACTATGCCGTAATAGTGCACGGATTCTTTTTCTGAAGAAAATCCGACAGCGCCCACGCCGGGGATCGAACTCACGACCTCGAGATTGTCATTCTGACGCGCTACCGGTTACGCCACAGTCACCGTTATCTAAATCACTGTATTATAATATATTTAAATTTAGCTTCAAATATTTTACACTTAGAAAAAAATTAACGTAATTTTTCTAAAATAGTTTCTTGCATCCCCCCTCCCCCCTTCACTCAACTAAATTTCTCTGAAACTATCTGCACATTATACCTAATGCATGAAACATTTAAAATAAAAGAAAAGGGATTATGACGTACATGTAGCACAACGTTACGTCATAATAGGGTTGTACTAACATGAATGTAAGAGGTGATGAAACATTGGAAATGGAGAAAATATTGTCGTTTTTATACAACAGTCAGCATAATAATAACAATAGTGTTGTACTTTGCATACAATATGCCTAAATAGTAGTCACGCTCGTGCACCATGTGTCAAACCCTGACTACTATTTAGGCACAGTGCATGCAAAGTACAACATTATTATATAATTTTAACAACGCACTTTTGTGAAGTCAACTGCCTTGTTCACCTGATTGATACTAATAATTTTCCTAAATCTGGTACAAAAACGCATTTCAAATAGTATATATATATTGCGATGTATTTTTGTACAGTATTTAGTAAAATTATTTGTAAGTTATTTATTAGTTGACTTCAAAAAAGTGCGTTGTTATAATACCTGATGTATGTCTTTTTGCGCTTTGACTTTATATATATAATATATTTAGATATTGACTTTTATTTTTAGCGTAAACTTGTAAACAGCATTCAATTGGAGCATGCAAAGGTGAGAAATATGTTCTAAATGTCTTTTTTGAAGCTTTTCTGCGCACGCGTACAATAAGGAGGAAGAAGTGAAGCAATATTTTCATCTTGGGCCATACAGAAATTATAATTTTTTTTCTCCTTAAAAGTAGATTTGTTACGTAACAAAACCTGTAATTTTCTGAAACCTAATACTTTCAGGAATTAAATTTGCACGGGTCATGCCAAAATTCTATGTCAATATTTCCGTTTGTGCGTCACGGTGTCCCTTTTGTATAATAATATAATTATAAATATAATTGTTTAAATGGTTACAACTTTTAAATGATCAACTCCTACGATACCCTGTTTATCATCTCGACATTTTTTCTATGGATTTAGCATCGCTGCCATATCATAAAGCTAGTCTGTGAAGAAAGTAAATTTTAGATCTCACTCACGTCCGACACGCCACAAGTGACACTTAAATAATTGCTATAGAAAAATGCTATTTGTGGGCTAACGACGTGAAAAATTTATAGAATTGGAAGATATTTAAACTGTGAAAAGATTGACAGGTTTGGAATCAGATTGTCAGATCTTCTAACGTCAAAAACTTCAAGTGGTTACTCTGTGAATCTTCTGACCGCAAAATAAAAAAAAAATATAATTTCAAAAACTTGATTTTCGTACACTAATTAATAAAAATAGAAATTATTCAAAATTACACCATTTTACAAAGCCAATAATGCCAATAAATTTCACGAAAATAATTATGTCCGCGAACTTTTCTAGCAACCCTCGTATCTTTTTTTTTTAATACAATTGCTTATATTTCTGTGTTGGATACATGGAGATTCCATTGTCAATATATGTATAAGTAAGAAATTCTGGAGGATTGTCCCCTTGGTGTCCCTTGTAGTATTGCAACCATTCAGTATCATATTATAGATGAAAAGATAGAACATATACCGTTTCCCCTGTGTTCGCCCACCTTTTCTATAAAATATACATAACAACATAGACAAGCTTTCATTGTGTCTGGTAATTAAAAGCAATTATTATTTAACAGGTCAAGGATTTATCAAGTATGCATATTTAAGATAATTTTCATGAGTTTTAATTTATTAGTTTTACAATTAATTAGAAATTTCTGAGACATCAGATTTTCGCGGCATTTTTATTAACTTCAATGTCTACATTTTCTTAAAAAATTCCAATAAGTGTAAAAGAGTTACTTCTTTCTACCATGAAAAAAATACACCAATATAAACAAAGTGACCTTATCATCAATGTATTATTATTTTTATGCTGAAAAAAAACATACCGTATGCAAAAGAGAAGATAGTTCCACATAGAAAAAAAAGTTTCCTTAGAACACACATTCTAGAATAAATTAGTGGTAAACAGCAAAAAGAAAGTGCAGCGTTAACTAGTTTACAATTGACTATAAATAATATTAACAGGGAAGTTTCATGTTGAACAGGATAGGCTATTTAAGGAGGTTCGATCCTGAGTTTTTGAGGAACCTTTTGCCTGGACCTATATTTCTGAAATTCTGCATCAAATTTAAGTTTTTACAAAAAAATTGGATTATACAATGCAAATTAACTATATTCAAGTAAAATCCTACGATTAAATTCAAT